>NC_079311.1:71965840-73263060 GCF_023638135.1 Falco biarmicus | reverse complement strand
CTAATCTGGGTATAAAGGCTCCTGGATTCTCTAATATTTTTCTGTCATTTTCAGCTCAAGAAACACCTACCTTTTCTTTCATGCACCAGTGATTTAATGAACAGCTAGCAAAGTTGCAAAAAAGGAAGCAAGGAAAGGCCTGAAGTTACGAATGGTGTTAAACCACGTCACTTGCATTTTCACAGAGCATTCAAAAAAGACTAAGCCATCACCTAATGCCAACACTTAGCCAGAACCTTTGATAACCATTCTCAAAAACAATGGGCATGTCAAAAGGTTCTGCAGGAGCCTCAGCTTCTCTCTTTTAGCAAAGGCTGCTTTCAAAAAAGGGAAGGTTTTGTAATGTCTTTCACACAGACACATCTCAGCACCAAGGACCACATTTATGAGCAGTACAGAATACTACAGAGATAAGCACACATTAAGAAGGTGACTCGGTTTTTGCTTCCAAGCATGTGGCTATTTGATGAAGGATGGATTTAATGAAATATTGAAAGTACACAGATGTCACTGTGATAAGTGCAGGATGTTTCTTTATCTTGCCAAAAGTTCAGATCTGACTCATCACCTGCTATCTACAGATGCACTGCAGTTTATATTTAACACTTCCTAAAGAGGTAGGTTTGTAGCTGTTTTCTTAAAGAGATGCATTCTGCAATATATTTACTGTACTACCAGTACATTTGTTACTTACCTACAAACAGCTAGTAAAGTCATTGTTATCAGGTTTATTATTAAACCAGAGGTGTAACCAGCCTCTCTGGTGAGTTCTGAAAGTTTAGGTTTATTTTCTGTTCTATGCACAAATGAAAAAGAAAGTTGGGGAAAATCTGGAAATGGAACCCTTTGCACTTCATGTTTTGCTATTGTAGAATACTATTAACAACTGGGTTTAGATCTTCTCTTTTGAACTTCTTAAAAAAAATTGCCTTCAAATCGAATAATTTTTGCTGAATTAGCGTTTTCTGGTAGAAAATGCATGTTCTTGAAAAGGTTTCTGTTCATGCTTGTTTGAGTGGCTCCACCCAGAAGTAATTTATCTAGTTGAGGCTGTCAATCAGACACTTTGAAATTAACGTCACTGAGCATATTTCCCTTGTGAGTACCGTGTAGTGTAAAAATCCCCAAACGCTGAACAAGTTAGTCCTGAACTACTGCATTGGCACTAGCAAATGAGTGGGATGGCAGCACTACTCCTGCCTTTCAGGTGCTTGCTGAGTGGCCAGTACTCTGTATCAGCTCAGTCAGAATCAGCTCAGATCTACCCCACTTGGCCATCCTTTAGCAACGCATCCATAGCATCAAAATATGACATCACTACAACACGAAGGGAATCTGTTTGTCCCTTCTAGTTGCAAACACAGAAGTCTGCATTTTGTTTTTCCTCTGATACTCGAAATGTAGTTGGTATCTGATCAGACATCAGTCTTACCTGTACATGCAGCAGGGTGGGATGCTGGGCTCCCCAAGAATGAGGCACTGCACACAACTGTGGCAGGGCAGGCAATTTACCGTTTTACAGTAAATAAAGCTATCATTTTAGCCCCTAGCTCTGGGGTGCTGCTGCTGGTGCAATCACCTTCATCTCTAGACAGAGGGCCTCATCTTACAAGGCCATTAATAACCATCACAAAGTGTATATTCTCATGTGACCAAATAAACAGCAGTCATTCTTTCTAAATACACTTACATGAACATTAATTTCCAGGCCATGTTTTATCTTCCTGGTCCAGTGAGTATCACATTATTTTTGTCATCTGATAGACAGATTTCGAGATGCTTCCTCTTCCCTGTTACTTGCTTTCCTCATTCTTCTGATTGTTCTAGATAAGCAGTAGCCATATTTTCTAAAATTGCCTTAAATAATATGTCTCAAATTTCTGCCATATTGACTGTTAAAAGGGATCTGGAGACTAAATGCAGGTTATAAACCCAGAAAAAAATCAGCAACAATTAGGCTCTGACTCTTTTATACACATGTGTCCTTGTGCACCCCTACCAGTGAAACATGCTGTGCTACAGCAACCACTGCGTGACACAGCATGTGCAGTGCAAATTAGCATCCCTCCAAGCAGCCCTTTGTCACCGCCCCATTCACCAAGAGCCTTTTTCATGCACCTGAGACTGGTCCCGGCACACAGTGCAGAGGCAGAAATAATGACCTGAATTGTCTGGCTGCATTACAGGAAGGAGAAACAATTTCTCTCCTGCTGCTCAGTGACTAAAGGAAAACAGCCAGAGATACTGCTACCCGTTTGCCACATCCAGAGGGAAAGACACTTGTGTCACATTGACAGCATGGGGCAGATACAAAAAGTCCATGCATGTGCTGAAGGGTACAGCCTGGATGTACTGCCTGAACATCAAAGTTATGTGGATGCTACATTACGCTTTTAAGCTCTTCCTTCCGTTTGTCTCCCCCACTGGTCTCCAAATGAAAAAAATATGTTAATTTCATGTTGGCCATGATGTTGCCTTGAATTGGGAGAAAGCTGTCCTGATGCACCTATTCCTCTTATATTTTGTCTAGATGGGACTGAATCAATCAATGTCCTGTGTGGGTAGCAGTCATAGGAGGATAATGAACCGTAAGAGGCAGTAAAGCTACTACAAAAAATCTGAGATGTGTAATCTGCTTTTTAGCAAGAGGAAAAAAACCCCATTTTCATCCCTAGTACTACATAGCTGTGTAATTCTCCAATACATCATTAGTCTCTCAGCATAACAACTGTGAATTACCACAGAGAACAGCTCACAGATTTGCATGACTGAATGTCATTTAAACCTATCAGAATTCTGTGTGGGAGATGAATGCTTGCTATTAACAACAGAGATGCCAGGTCCTCCATCCTCACTGTCCACAAACTCTCAGTGTACACACCATGTAAGCCCTCACTTTTAGGCGATGCTAGGGGTTGTATTTAACCAAATTCCTCGGTCATGTACATACCAGTGCTCAGCAAACACACACTGGTGGCAGTATCTGCTTGTAACACTGGAGGAGCAACTGACTGCTCTAGTAAGAATTACAGTGCACTTGTGATGTAGAGTTTAAAACACAGGAAGATAGGTCATGTGCTTCAAAGACCTTCCAAATAAAGGGGAAAAAAGTGACACTCAAAGGATGGATGTAGAAGAATATGGTCAAATAGAAAACTAGTCGAGGTATATCTTGATTTTAGATTAAATTACTGACAGAACTTGTTGGCTCCCTCCACTCAAAACTATTCCTAAGTCATACATCATGACAGCAGAGGGTCTAAGAAGGTACCTGAAGGAAGGCCAGGCTAGGTGCAAATACAATAAAAGGATTAAGAGGCCTCCATCTCTCATCTCCATATTAGCACCACATGGAACAAAATATGGTTGCAACCACAGGCACACAGCTTCGAGGTCCCCCTTTGCAGCCACTGGTGAACTGAGTGATTTAACAGCATTACATATGTTAGGGAACTCCTCTTCTGCGTAAGGACAAAGCTAAGAGAGGACCCTGCTATTTTATATGCCAGGCCCTCCAATGAGTTAATAACTTCAGCTTGCCTTTGAATTAATAAGGCAATTCTAAAGGAATACCATACCAACACCTCACCAGTAAGGCTTCCTTCTGCACTGAGGCACAGGCAGCTTTTCCACAAAATGAGGACAAAATATATTTTTCCATATACTGGAAAGAATGCAAGGACCATGTGCATAAGTGCCAATGCCTGTCTGTACTTGATTCCCACTTGAAGATGCACATTATGGGTTTGCCAAGGTGGTTAGGAAAGCATCCAGTATACCTCTGGCAGCTAAAATAAGGGATCTTAATCCCCATCTAGCTATCAAGGTAAGACCAGTTTCTCTAATTGCTCTGAACAAAACGATGGCAAACTGCAAAGTTATACTGAAATCGGATGAATTTAGGAGATTAAATTATTGATTGAATCTGAGTCTATCTTGTTTTGACATATCCACCAGGAAAATTCTGAACCCTATCGTTAAAAAATAGCTACTCTGCACACCAAATGTGAGCAATACGAACAGTGGATCTAATGTACAACATCTCACCGTCTAAATTTCTTGCTCAATTTCAGACCTAAGCGAAGTATTATTTTAGTACTCAGAACAAATGTGAAGTGCTTTTGTGAGATATAGTACTGAAAACCAGAAAAGTGATTTAACAGACCTTGCCACTAAAGTTTGTGAACTGCCTTTTCACATCATTACCAACAGGTTGCTATCGGAGTATAAGAATGATGTACCAGACTGACTATATTAAATGCATTTCCAGATTTACTCCCTGTGACCTGTAATGTATGTCTTGCGTTGAACTAGCTGGACTAAAATACTAGTGAATTATGCAGAGATACTTGAAAAAAACCCTCAACTGTTATATTGAGTACATATTTTAGATAAAAATACACTGTCTTTCAGAAGTGTGACCTGTTTGGGTTACCTGTTCATCATTTGGTCTCATCTGTGGCAGCTGCATGATCATGTTGTTCATTCTGTGATTCTGTTTGTCAGAAGTTGTGCAGCAGTAGTCAACATACGAAATTCTGACAAAACTGTATTTATGACAGCACCAGTACCTTGGAGGGAATTTTTTAGAAAGGCTTTGGGTCTCCAGAACTATTAATGCTGAAGTGTATCTGGTATCTACAAACTGCAATTAGAATTAGCTTTCCTTTCACCTCTGATCTATCACTTCTGAATGAGTTAATTTTTGCTGTTTCTGAAACAGGTATCAATTTGAACTGTCACAGGCAAGGTTCAATACAGAAAGTATATGGAAACTAAAGTTAACCATAGTGATCCCAGTCCATTTGGGCTGGAAATCAGAAAATGAAAGTGTAACATCACAAAGACAGCCTTCTGAGTTTAGCTCTTGGCCTCTTCCAGGTGGTCAAAAGCACTGATACGGTACGCAACATTTACCATGTTTCAATAGGCTAAATACGTGTTTACGTCTAGCTCAAACTGCTCAAGGCAAGGTCAGGTCTTTCACCATCATAGTTAAAAGCCCATCCCGGCTCCCAGCAAAGCCAAGCAGAATCTCTTCATTGTGAATTCGAGTAGAGTCTCACTAACTCCCTTTAACAAATGCATATCCTGCAAGGAAAGCTTAAAACACTCTCAGAGGCACTGGCATTCTCATAAAACAGAAATTCTTCAGAGAGGGTATACCAATGACCAATTAAAATGTGGAGTTTCTATCACCAGAAGTCTTTAAGAAAAGAATGTGAGAAGTGTCAAAAAGCAACATGATTCTGTAAAGGGATGAAACAGAAGACTTCTTGAAGTCCCTTCTTCATTTTTATATGATTCAATGACCTCGGACATACAATTCCAAGCTCCCAACAGTAAGCTAACGTAGTTTCCACAGGACACGTTTCTGAAGACGTGAAAAGCAAAACAGCTATCAGGCTTCAAGGAGGTACAGGACTCAAATCCCCTTTTTGAAGAAATAAGCCGTAGTTGTACCTACATCCCCTGCAAGTAAAGTACTCATTTTAAATTCACTAAAACCAATGCTAAGACTGTGGGTTTTACAGCAGTTACAGAACACACCTTCAAATGCCACAAACACACATATCATCCTGGAAACCTACTATGAACATGCTGAATATGCAGACAATGTTATACTTACTCTTCAATAAACAGAACATTATTGAACTATATGCTCTGTGTTTGCCCATAATCTCATTGTACAACATTATTCAATTTACTGTCGTAAACTAAAATTATTTTTACTGTGCTCAAGTGCAAATGCCTGATCCTATTACAAGTCAGTTCAGAACTAACATAATATGTAATGATAAACCGCATTTTCATTAAAAAACCCACAGAGAATAGTGACACCAATTACAACCTTAAAGCTACAATCCTTTGTGAAAATATCTCATCAGAAACACACAGATTTTCTTAAACTGATGACTTAAAATAACGGAAGAAGAAGAGAGGATTTAAAAAGTACCAAAAGTAATTAGCACTCAGTCTAATGGATTTGCTAAAAAGGATGGAAATGACTCTTATATCTACTTCAAAAGGCTGTTTCTATAAACTTGATTCCATGATCATTAGAAGCATGATAAAATGAAGTACTTGGTTTCGATCCTCAAAAACAGTGTGTTGAACAACATTTTCCCATAACTTTATAAAACTGTAGAGAAAGAAACATGCAAACATACCCAATACCTTACACATTCCATTAATACAGATATCTCGGCTATGCCTTCCTTCAAAGCAAGGAGTACCATCGGTGACTGCATCAAGCATCTTTTCTGAAAAATGACCATCTACTGGGCGACAGTGGAGCTCACAGGGGTTTGCTGAAAGGAGAACAAAGATACTTTCTCAGAAAATACTTCTGCAGGACCCTGAACCTGAGTGTCTTCACTGCACCATCCGTTCACTTTCCATAGCATTTGACAGAAATGGCCTAATTAGAAGCAGTTAGCAGAGCCAGGGTTGTATTGCTAACAGAGTGACACAGGCCTGATAAAGGCCACTTGTGGACTTCTAGGAAGCAGCTAGAGGCTGGTGCCCTCACACCTCCATGCCCATCATTGCTGGTACATTAACATCCAGCCAACTGACTGACTTGTGCAGTAATGAGGCCATCAACTGTGATGAAGAAAGTGATGGGAAACAAGCAAAAACAAATGCCATCAGTGAAGGGAAAGGAGGAATCTAGGGGTGAGACTGCCAAGGACACTGACAAGCAACAGTTTTCCACTGGCTGATGACTCTGTGATTTCAGAGATAATTTATAACTGCTCATCACTGCTGCCAGCCTCTCTCAGACAGCAGTCAAATGGTTGCTTTTGCTCTTCTGCATGTCAGTAGAGTGTCACATCACTGCTCATTTTCAGCTATCTGCTGGCACTTAATTATTTCAAACACTGGACTTTTTCCCTGCTTGGCAACTTATGAAATGGGGTAATATTGGTGGATCTGACAGACCCAGGCTATTCCTGGATAGATGTGCACAAAAGCAACAGGGAAGAGAAAAGGTGTGGCAAAAGCAATCTGTGGGTGTCTGAAACAAGATTTTCTGCAATGGACCAGCCTTACTCTATTCCATCCATAGAATAAGAAAAGCCAAATACACACTGCCCTGCTTCACAGCCACTGGCCCTTGGGAAAGGGAAATTTTGAAACTCAGGCTTCAGAGAGTCAACGGATACAAGTTTGATAAATAAGCTGTGTACACGGAAGATGAGTCAGAACTGAAACCAGGGTCAAAGCAAAGGCAGATATAATCCCTGCCCTTTTATCACTCCCTGGAAACCATCCAGCAGAGCCAGAGCTATCTGAACAAAAAAAAAAAAAAAAAAATCACCCACTGTCATACCCATGAGGGACAGCAACAGAGGACTGTCTTCTGGTTTTGGCCTGTTCCAAGACCTCAGTCTAGCCATGCGCTAAAGCAATTTGTTCATGCTCAGTAAGCTGAAATGCTTTGCTGAGGAAAGCAGTAGGCCTTAAACCCGCCAGTCAGTAGGAACTTCAAGGCACTATTATTTAGCCATTTTAATTCAACCTCCCTGTGTGTGGCAGAGGTGCCTCTGCTGAGTGACAGCTTCATCCTGGAGCTTCCTTGCTCTCGGAGGAATGCAGGATAACTATGAATCTTCTACATCTCAGCTAATGAATTTCTTTCTCCCTCTTCCTCCTTTACTGTCCTGACTTGTGTCATACAAAGAACTATGTTTGAAATTAGAATAATTTCTAGTAATGAGCAAAATTCAAACTTTCGATAATGCTAAGAAACTCTCATTGCTCTGGTCTGTACAGTACCAACATGTACACAACACCATGCAGTGCACAAAAGTGACAGGTCCTGCCCAAAGAGCTTGCAGTTTAAGGACTGAATCCTACACAGCCTAAGCTTTAAAACTAGGCATCCCATTCAAACAGGATCTCTGCAGAACTGGGATCAAAAAAAAAGGGACACTAAAGGAAACCCAAAACCTTAACGAGGACTTTTCTTTTTTCTCTCTTGTCAGTAGAACTATCTTAGGACTGACAACAACGTTGTGCTAGTGGCTTCTCAAATACAGATGCCTTCGTAAAGGGCAGTAGAGTGATTAGAGGCAGAGGACACACATGGTCCAAGGTTATAAAACTCATGGAATTCAAGGTCTTGTGAGTCATGTTCAAGAATATCAATAGAGATGGAGCTACAAAAAAGTCTCAGGCAAGTACATGAAGTTTGTAATCCTTACCAGCTCTCAGTCCCTCTGAAAACTGCCAGCCATAACATCCATCAGTCGTTCTGATAAGAGCTGTCATGATAAGTGATGCAAGTAATTTTACTTCTATCTGCAGAAATCTTTTTCTGGACATGTGGCTAATTAGACCACTTTAGTGTTCTAAATTTTGTTTCACCTTGCTTACCTTCTCAATGCATTTTTTAAACAGAAAGCACAATACCTTATGTAAAGAAGAATCCCAGAATTCCAGCTAGTCTGTTCCCTGCTCAGAACCCACGCTAACAGGCAGAGACTCTGTAGAAAGCCGTTTCAGTTTCTACATTTTTCATAATGAACTATGAAGAGCAGCAGTTTGATATCTGTACCTCCTCCCTAGTTGTGTGTTGACATAACAAGCAAGATGGTATCCAACTTAATTTCAGAAATCACTGAGCATGAACAAGTAGGCAGTGCTGACTGCTGACATATTCCTGTCATAACTATGATGCTCTCTCTAAGTATATAACTCAGAAAAAGTTTGCAGAGAAAGATAACTCTCTTACTAAGCCAATATAAAAAGAAACAACAAGCAAACTTACAGACTTGCAAAGGCTCATGATTCAAAGAAGGGCTTGGAAGGCATGAAAACTTTCCTCGTTTTCATAACTGTAGTAACTGATCTCAAATTAGATGCTACCTGACCCACAGATTTTGCATTGCCTTTCTTCCTACCAGTTTTCTGCAGAGCCCCACTGGAAATGAGAGGCTACTGCTACCTCCGCACAAACTCAATCCTATCCAATTTTATACTCCTACCATCATTCTTCCAAGTTATTTTGATATTTCATCTGCATGGAAGGATGGTTAGGGCACCACTGAGGAAATTAAACTAGCACTGTATTAGTCATTCATTTCCTAAAATTATTTACTTATCTATCATTATTTTTTTACAGCTGAGCACAGGCACCTGACAAAAGATCAGGGCTTCATTATTGTAGGACTGTAAATAAACTGTACGAGAATCAGTCACTGTTCTCAACAAGTCTAACATTTAAACACAGAACAGATATAGGTGTAGAAAGTACTTTCATCTCCTATTTTTAGAAAGCAAACTGACATAAAAGGAAAATAAACACATTTCTCAAAATGACAGCAGGATTTGAAAGCAAAGACTGGCATTGAGTTCAGATTTTCTAAATCTTATTTCAGTTCTGAAAATCCAAACCCACTAAACTAAGATCAATATGAATACTAGGGTTGCTCAGAAGGAACTCATTAAAGGAACTGGTTCAGTTTCAGTTACTTCAGCAAATTTGACCAAATCATGAGACTTCAAACAGGCTGTCATTTTAGCAACTTTTAGGCCAAAATATACAGAAATTCTTGAAATCCAGCATATGCATGAAACACTAGATCCATCTGTGAACACTTGGTAATGACCTTGTTCAGAAAAAGCACTGAATTCCCATTTAAACAGAGCTGATTTCTACCTGCGTAAAACCTACAGGATTTAATTTGTCCTTCCACACCAAAGCTGGATCAAAGCTACTTAGACTGCTCCTGCTGAGATTGTATTTATATCTACAATGATAGTATTAATTCCTTAAGCGCTCTAGGTAACCTGCTCTAATGTTTAACAACCCATACGGCAATAAAGATTTGTTAATGTGTAACCTAAAGTTCCCTTGTGATGTTTTGGCTGTTTCTGCTTGCCCTACCTTTCATGGACATGAAGAACTGTTGAATCTGCTTCTCTCTGGGGACTCCTGTACTGCTTGAGTTGAGGGGATGGGATGTTGCGGTATGAAGTACAGTGACAGAAAACTTGATGCCAAATGGAAGTTTGAAAGCAGAAGAGCTACATTCAAACCGTGCTGATAAGACCATGGGGTTCTGTTTTTTAAAGTCAGTTAACAAGGGCACAGAACTGCTGGGATCTTGACAGCTTCTTCCAGACCTGGACATAACACTGCATGGAGCCATGCAATCCTCATAGCCTGTATCTTTACTAGCTCAGGGATAAGCATGCTAAATACCCTTAGAAAGTCTCTTCAAGCAGTTAGTATTTAACTCACTCCAACTTCTCTCTTCTAGAGCAAAACTTGCTTTTCTCAACCTACTTTTTCAAATCATTTGACTTCCATGTTGCTGTCCTGTAAACCTCCTCGTTTGGCTGCATCCTTCTGGCAGTGCATTGCTCCTAGCTGGACATAAGAGTTTAGCTAAGGTGCTACCAACACTCAGCAGCCTAGAAAAATTACATCCCATTTTTTTGTCTGTGGTTCCCATACCCTGCACCAAGATTATGGTGCTGATTTGAATAGAAACAAGATCATATACAATACAAGATCAATCCTGTAATACACAAAAGAAACCCAGATGTAATGGAATCTGAAGCCACAGAGCTCCCATAAGTGCCCAGTAACTTATCTGTCATCAGAAGGGACTGAGGATGCAAGTCAGCAAAGCTGAGTAAAAAATCCTAAAATTCAGGCACGTGATTTTTTCCTGCTGTGTATATTATAATGGAATTCAGACTCATCAAATGTAAACAGAACAACATGAATATAACTAGAGAGGAAAACATTCCCTTCCCAATTTAAATTTGTTTCCCCTGCAGATGACTCTCATGAGTTCACATGCAGGAAGGATCCAGCTTAACCTGACTGAAGGATGTGATTAATGTGTCTGCCAGCAAAAGAGAAGACTTCAATATTTTTTCCTACTTGATGAGGAAGAAAAGAGGTGGGCCTCTTCTCTATAAACCCTCACCTCTGTGACAACTTGGAATTGGCCAAGAAAATCCAAACTAAAGAAAATTAGAAAATACAATTACCATATACAGACAAAATGGGGAAAAAAAGGCTGAGGTGAACTTACTTGCCACTTTAACCATGCTTGGAACTCCAAAAGAAAGTTTAATTTCAAACCAGCAGCAGCAGAAACATTATCTCATGCTGTTAGCTCAGCCCCTGCGACTGTATCAGTACAGATCTTACTTGATACACAGACGTATTTCGTAAGAAATACGAAATTTAGAACACTAGCAACAGAACCCCTATCTGCTAGTACATGAGATGATCCTGGCACTGACTGATAAAATAAAGGTATTTATATAATTCAGTGTAGGACTCATACTTACTACATGGAAGTTAAGCCCCAAGAAGCCGTCAGATTCAGATATATGTAGTTTGTTAAATGGTATGAAATAAATAAATATAGAGTCAACCTGATGGCAAGAGTAGTACGTTAGCACTGAAGTCTGATTAAATGTCAAAGTAGGGGCCTAGGTCATGAGAACAATTCAGAAAATATCCTGGTCAGAGCTGCTGGATGCTTTAGCCACCCTTGAGCTTGGAAGTCCCCCTCATTCATGTCTCCTATGAAGACAGGCTGAGAGAGCTGGGGTTGTTCATCTTGGGGAAATGAAGGCTCCATGGAGACTTTATAGCAGCCTTTCAGTACCTAAACAGGGCCTACAAGAAAGCTGGAGAGGGACTTTTTACAAGAGTATGTAGGGATAGGACAAGCAGGGATGGCTTTAAACTGGAAGAGGGTAGATTTAGATTAGATACTAGGCAGCGAGGGTGGCGAGACAGTGGAACAGGTTGCCCAGAGAAGCTGTGGATGCCCCATCCCTGGCAGTGTTCAAGGCCAGGCTGGATGGGGCTTTGAGCAGCCTGGTCTGGTGGAAGGTGTCCCTGCCCGTGGCAGGGGGGTTGGAACTAGATGGTCTTTAAGGTCCCTTCCAACCCAAACCATCCTATGATTCTATGACATGATTTTAAGACTCCCAGGGATCCTCGGGTGCTCCAGCTTGAGCCCATGGGTTTCTGCGCTCTGTAGCAAATCCACAAAAAGACTATGCAAGTTCCCCAACAGGTTCAAACTCATTTAAAACAGAAAGAAAAAATCTCAATTGGAATCTTAAATATAGTTAGCCTAGGTAAAAGTGAGATGTCATTCGCTGCTTTTCTGCCAGGTTGCTTGTTAAAGCTGCTTGTTTCATCCTACCTTGTACTAAATCATAACATGTGATATATGATATATATCTCATGATAACATAATCAAAAGAGTCCCAGTCCTCCTGTAAAAGTAGTTTACAGAACAGAAAAGGACATTACAGCAATATTTAATTATGTGACATTCATTAGAACTGGCTTACCTAAGTTTTCAAATTAAAAGCCAGGAGAGAGAATTGTGACCATATAGATCATTTATTGTTTTTCCAGCAGGATGAAGGAACACAGAATGTCTAAAATGTCACAGGATGTCCACCTCAGGATTTCACTTACTCGACTAGATGCTTGCAAACAAAAACTGTTACGTGCACTCAGGGTTTAGAAAAACCTCATGATATTTTATTTTCTCCTTGTATCTCATGTGCAGCATGAGATGATTTAAAATGCCTGATAACAAAATACAAACTGTATTGCATTTGCAGGGCAAGGTTTTGGTGGCGGGGGGCACAGGGGCGGCCTCTGTGAGAAGCTTCCAGAAGCTGCCCCCGTGCCCGGTGCAGCCCGTGCCAGCCGGCTCCGAGCTGGGCCCGGTGCTGGGCAAGGCCGAGCCCGTCGGTGCCGGTGGCAGCCGCAGGGACCGTGTATTTCAGATCGTGTATTTAAGTGCGAGCGAGCCCAGCAGCCCCGCGGCCCCCGGGCCGGGGCAGGGGGAGGCCGGGGGGCTCCGGGCGCCGCAGCAGCGGCTCCCCCAGCCCGCGGGGCGGCCCCCGGCGGGGCGGGCCGTGCCCCCAGCCCGCGGAGCCCCCGGGGGAGCAGCTCCCCCCCCGCAGCCCGGGCAGGGCCCCCCCCGGGGCAGGGGGTGCCCGCAGGGGGCTGTGACCCGCGGGCAGCGGCGCCGGGGCAGCTCCGGGCAGGGCCCGTGGCCCCGCGGGGAGAGGAGCCCGGGCCGGGCCGGGCTGGGGCAGGGCCGGTGCCCCCGCGGCGGCCGGGCCGGGCGTGAAGAGCCGCAGCCCGTGGGAAGGACCCACGGCGGAGAAGGTCGTGGAACTGCTGCCGTGGGCTGGAGCCCGGGCTGGAGCAGGGGCAGAGTGAGGGGGAAGGAGCGGCAGAAAGAACATGTGGTGAACTGTGCGTAACCCCCGTTCCCCAGCCCCCTGCACTGCTCCAGGGGAGGACACAGAGAAACGAGGAATTAAGTTAAGCCCGGGAAGAAAGGAGGGATGGGGGAAAGGTGTTTTTCTGATCTGAATGCCATTTGATTCATGATTCTTAATGCCCTTTAGAAGCAGACCTTCTGTAAGAAAGGCACACACGAGCTACCAGTTCTGTAGCACTGCCGTAGAGAGGACATGAAGAGAACCAAGGCTGTACCCTGCAGTGGCACACACGAGTAACAGAGGACTGGAATCTCAATTTCAGTGACAGGCAACTGCAGAAAATGGTTTATGAATTTGGCTTTGGACTACAAGCCTTAGGCTCTTAGCATTTACCATGGTTTGTTTTACTGGGAGTCCTTCTAAAAAAGTCTTCTTCTATCAACTATTTTTTTTCATCAGAAATTATCCTGGAAGTCTGTCTGATCCAGGTTCATCTTCATGGTGCCTTTGTTAGGTGAAATTGAAACAGTAGCTGAAATTTAGGAAACCTATTCAGAACTGCCAATAACTGTGGCACAAAAACATCCTGAAAAAAAATACTACTGGCAAATGAAATTGAAAGTTGAGTCTTGAGCTTCACTTCCTTAACTAGTTTATTTTTTCATTAAAAAATTCTGTTGCTAACTTCTACTGGATAATCTACACTTCACATTTATGCATACACCGAGAATCAAACTGCATAGTAGTAACTATTACCATGACTATTTAGTAATTAGCTGTTGCAAAGCAAGTTATAAGGCAGAGGCATCGATTCTCTCTCTGCAATACAGGGCAGTACAATACTGAACCTGCTGAAGCATTACCTTCTCAGTGTGGTGCCAGTTATACTTACAGTGACTTTTCATCTTCACAGAACTTTCTCATAGTTCTGTAAAATTGACTTTTTATACGAGATATTAAAAAAACTTGTAGCTTCATACCTGTGTTATAAACGGGAACCCAGTGGTAGAATTCATTCTGGTAGGGAACTGTATCAAATTCACTGCACTGCATCTGACGAAAGGTTGGCAAGCCTTTGCGACAGGGGCTAATGTTACACATGCGATAGCGTTTCCTTTCTCCAGTGCAGTAGTCTCCTCCAAATTGTGGTCTAGGAAAAGGAACATTGAGACTAGGACAGGAGATCCTGGGTGAAAATAGTCTCAAAAGAGCAATGTCTTTCAGGTTCCAATTGGGATAACAAGGTGAAACTGAATCCCTGATGGGGTAGAGATATCGTTCACATGCTCAAGTACCCAAACAAGTCAGTATGAAGCCCAGAGATCCAGACAAACCATGTATTCCAAAGAAGTCCTTGGTACACTGCCCAGCTGAGCTCACAACCAATAACCTTATCAAACGAACTCTCCCAAAATGCCGTATTTTCCAGAATGTTTGACAGTTCTTCCAGAAAACTAATGTGGTTTCTGCTGTTAGACTCTTAGTGATTTCTAAAAATGAGATGTAGGGCGTTCATGAACTCAAATATGTATTAGAAAATTCTACCTTTCATGTTCTGTACCTATCAGTTCGTGCGTCTGAAGCTCAAACAAAGCTGATGACTACAACAAAACACGGAAGGTGAGTTCCTTGACTTCGCTCAGGAACAAATTGCTAGCTATTGTCCTTACCCAGTGTTTGAGGGCATTTATTTATTCATGGCAGTATTATTAAACCAACATTTTTACTATTTCTGCAATGCCTGAATGTTAAATGACAGGATTTTTTCATTTTTTGTAGCAATAAGCTCCATGGAGGGTAAGGATTAAAGAATGAGGTGCTGACTGTAAAATGTGAGCCTATTGAATTTTACACAGGTATGCTTAACTGGGAAGGAGAGGTGTTCAGGTGTCTGTCTTGCTGTAAGCACCTGCTGGTAACAGCCACATACAAGAGTTTCCAATGTCGTAAGTACCTCAAAGATCTTGAATAAAAGGTAAGAAAAGAAAAGAGTGTGTACTCAGCTTACTCTGGGTTATCACACGGTCTCTCTGCACTCTGAACTCCTGCCCCACATGTCCTTGTGCAATGGGACCAGGATGACCAAACGCCCCATCCGCCATGGATTGCTTCAGGAGTCTTGCCTACTGTAATACACTCACCAGAGAAGCACCACTGGAGAAGAGAAAGGACAAACAGCTTAAGGTTATTATCACAGGAAAATCTTACTGTGAATTATTTGTTATTTCATTCCCTGAAGGTTGAAAACTTAGGTGGAAATATAAATGGAGATGTCACAGGATACCCCTCTTTCACACTGAACAATGGCAGAGCTATGCATCCTCTGCTGCTCTTTTGAAGGCAGCACATCCTGCTGGCAGCATGGCTCACAGTCACCTTGTTTTCTCCGCACCAAGTTCCATCTGCAGCTGCATCCAGTTTGGAGCGGCAGGAGCCTTTCACTGAGCACCAGAGTGTTTGGCAAAGGTTCTGGAAAAGAAAGAAAACTGCAGCAGTCTGAAGCAGAGCTGAACTCCTATGGCCAAGATTTTTGAGTCTGCCACAGTCTTCTACATCCATTTACAAAGCCTTAAAAGGACTGCATTTCCAGAGCCAAATGTTTGGGGTTTTCCACAAGTTAGGACCCACCAAGTATCATTAGTGTACAAGTAGGGACTATTTCAGAAATACAAAATGGTGAATACTTTCTATCAAGTGAATTACCTGAACTATGTGAGTTCAAATATTCTTCTCTTTGGCTGCTCAGCTGCCAGCTACACGCAGGAAAAAAGGCTTTACAAAGTTTGAGCACTACCGTTTATACCAAAGGTGAACACAGTTTGTATTTAATTTGCATTGTACTAATGAATACAATGTTTAATTTTGCACTGCTGTCTGTCTGAAAACATATGGTGAAATCAAAGAAGGTTAGAGGAAGCCAGCTGGGTAAGTAAAACCAACATTATGTCCCCAAGTACAACAGCCAGGTTAATATTCATGGCGGTCCCAAAACTGAATGAGGAAAGAGATCAAAACACAGATCTCTTAAAACATCAGCCAAGCAAACAGCAAGGGAACGATGTAAATAACCAGTCCAGGTTAGCCGGCAGAGAAAAAAGCCTACTCATCCGGGTAGAGTAAGGCCTCTGGTTAGTGAATGCTTGCTTGAATATTCAGTTACTCAGAAACTGGTGCCAGTTAAATGCAGTACATTGGCAGTACAGCACAGCATTTCAGCTGCTGCTCCATGTGCAGTGGTCAGTTTCACAGAAAGAACAGAAACTCCTTACAGTCAAGTCAAGAAACATTACAGCTACCTTATAACAAGTCATCCGCTCAAGTTCGAACTATTCCCTAGAGAGCGAGGACAGACATCAAGGGCTATTCCCCACTCCTCAGTTCACATCACCAGCTTTTCTTTTGGTTGACACACAGGAGTCCTGCATGCTTGGGAACTCCTGAATGAGCAGGGCTTTCTGTGGAAGACCACTTCCAAGCTGGAGAAATCAGAGGTATCAGAAAGACTGCACTCCCACTGGAACAACAGAAGCAAAAGCACAGGGGCTCTGTGCCAGGGCTTGGCTGAGGCTGTTTGAACTGCGGAGCTCAGCATTGGGAGGGGGAACAGCGCTGGCAGCACCTACCTGTGAAATCAGGGATAGCCGTTAAGTGTCATCAGAGAAAGGAGCCAAGAAGGATCCCACTAACAGCTCCCACTGGGATTCTCAGAACAAGCAACATGCCAGGTTTGAGTACCAACACAGGAACCGGGCACTTGCAAAAATCCAGCCCCAATGAGGCAGCAGCAATATGTGGCCAGCTGTGAAATGCAAAACGTGGCTGCTGGTTTCTGACCTGCTTCTATTTAAAATAGCTCAGCTTGGGCAGTCTGTTTTGACAGTGGCCTTTTATTTACTTTCTGCATTGTGTGTTCACCTTGGTTTTCATCTAGAACATCAGAAGGAAAGTTGACAGTACTGAACAGCTCAAAGCACTCCAAATCTCCAGTTGCAACACAATGTCTGCGGCATTGCATCTCAGCTTATTTAGCCACTTTTGGACAATATATGTGCAAAGTTAAAGGTTGTTTTGCAGTTCCCAATTTATAGTTCAAGAGCAGCACTACTTAGCAACTCATTGTGAAGCCACTTTTGTCAGGTACTTAAGGCAGAGCTACCCAAGTGTTCGGGTGATAAATTTTCTTTCATTGTGAAATTCATTCTCTATTTTCTCTCTTGTACAAAGAATATGTTTTGTGCTTTTAGTGTATGAAGTGTACTCCTGCACTGTGCCTCAAATACCAGAAAAAGGCACAGAAACTGAACACTTCTCTCCACAGACAGTTACATTTTTAGGAGGTGCGCTCACAGATTACAAAGTCAAGAGTTCATGGAGGAAATCCTTCAGCTTTACAAGAATTTTTCCATACTGATCTCCATGTACACACAGCTTTTTTTCCATCTGGTAACAGCCAGACATTCATGATGCTACCATGGAGTCAGTGCAAGGCGCAAGAGCTTTTTATCATCAGCAATGTGGTATGCACTTTCCACCCAGTCTATGAGATCAGGGTCTGTGCCTTAAAGTTGAGTTCAAAAAAAACCCAGTTTCACTGAAGTTAGTGAAGTTTTGGAGATAAAGAGGGATATTTGGAGATAAATAAGATAAGGATTCTGAGCTCCTACAGCCTGCTCTATAGGAAGCTATGGATCTCCCTACCACTTGGAAAATTCTTTCTCCCCAATCTGTAATTTTTCTCTACCTTATTAGAGGGACAATATTTCTGTACTTCTCAAGATGCCTAGAAGACTTGCTACCTAAGAGGTTCATGGAAACCATTCCCTGAATTATAAACCTCAGTCTTTGCTAAGTAATTACTGAACCTTGGGACATCTTCAGCTAAATGCAGATTCCTCTCTCAGAAAGAGTCTGTGGATCCAAGGCAGACATTAAAAGTTACAGGACACATGCAGCCTGGTCAGTGAGTGAGTGTTAAGAAGATAGTGGAAAAGCAAAGAACAGTGAGACCTCTTAAACAAAATGACTATACTGATCTCTCAACATGCCACGCAGTCTATACTAGTCACAGTTCCTTCCCTTGCCAATGCAGCTGCCTGCAAAGCACAGGTCTTCCAGTAAAATGTAAAATGAGATTATACCAATTAATTTCCTGAGATATGCCTAGCTGTAAAATTGGTTAATCAGGAGATGTCAAATTTAAAGGACTGCTAGGTTCAAACACAAGAATAGACAGAATGAACCAATACTACAAAACTGCACTTCAATTTTCTATCTGTACCAACAGACAAACATACAGTAACTGACAAAACTGGAACATCATGTAATGAAAGCAATCTTTCAATACCTGCTTCAAATTCAGTAGCTGCAGTTCAGCATTGGTAATCATGTTACCTATTAAGGCTCAGAAGATTAATCAGAAATAACCTCCCTAACAGAAGGGTAGATGAGGATACACATAATTATCCGAATGGAATAAATAGTCAACATCGACAGTCCCCAGCCCACAGCTGTGCGCAATACCTTGCCTAAAAAACACTTCAGCACTGCCGACAGCCATAACACTACTTCTACCACAGCTGTGTTTAACAGGGTGATCCAGCTGGATGCTGTCTGCAATGTCTGCTGCATGTTACTGCTCAAAACACTACAAAAATTAGCGATTACTTAGCTAGATTAGCACTTGAAACCAATACTTCTGAACTGCTTATGCAGAAAAGTGCTGTACAAAGCCAAATAGCTCTGAACATGCTAGGTGCTGTTAAAATACCATACCACTGCACCTTAGCTACAGCTGCACCTGTTTCTCTGCAGTAACTCCTAGCTCTTGTAGAGAGTTGTGCTGCTGTAAATATGCTGCACCTGTGCACCCCCCACACAACACTGTTTCACTGTGCTGCGAGACAGACCCCAGGGTACTTTGTAAGTTATGCATTGTCACATAAAAACCTGAGGTTTGATGGGAAAATAAAGATTCTTCAAGGTGCATGGACTGACATTTCCTTTAATTAGTTAGACCATTAAGAGTGCAAAAAATCAGGACATATGGGAAGAGAGCACAACCATGATTTCTTCAGAAAACCTGGAACTGAAGATTTGTTCCCAGAATGACTTGGTCAATTGAAAGCTCTAAGTTTGAAGTATCTTTTAAAACGGGATTTAAGCTGCATTGATAATTTATCTAAAATCAGGACTACAACATTGAAAGCAAAATTACCCCACTGCTGAAGGACAGGCATTTAACAACAGATATAGGGTGAGATTCAGTAAAGGTCTTGCAAAAGACAAGGCAAACAGTGCAACAACTCACTTCCAAAATCTGCAGAACAGAATTAAAACAGGCAATGCCTGCACTGCACATCTAGCCTATGAAACTCCAAACATGCTGCATTTGTAGTTAGCAACTGAGGTTCACTGACTGCATTCCCTCACTGTTTGAGAAGCTCAAGTTCTTATTAGGAGAATGAAGAAAAACAAACAGTACTTACGTCCATGTCTTCACAAAAAGTAGCATTAGAACCATACTGAAGCTGGCACTGGTGATGCACATCATAAATCACTCCAGGAGCGATGACTGGGGACTTTAACACTTCTTTTTGGGGGATATCATCCAGACAGAATCCCCATCCACGGCTAAAAGACAAAAATGTGCATATTAAAAAAACCTCAAGCACACTTTTTTGACACTCCTATAGACTTCCAATATCTAATTCTTAATAGTAATTTTGCATACGGCCTTTGGAAATAATAAGATTCCAGCTAGGTTATGCTGACGTGCCACTAACAAACAGCACTCCATCTAGTAAGGAGGGTTTACAAAGGCAAAATATAGCCTGTCAAAGTAGAAACATCACAACGTCATTATGGTTTGCAGGGTAGCTTCAGAGCACTCCACAGCCTCTGGCTGAAGTTATACGATATTGCTGCTCTTAAAAAGAACATAATGAATTTGAACAAGTCATTGAATTCAAGCACATGTCATTGTGGCCAAGGGCAAAGTCTCATGATTTTCCATCAGAGTCCTTGATGGAGAGGCTTCTTTCTCCCTGAAAACTGCAGAGCTGCAGGTTGCACCAAATCTGAGCCAGCATGGCAAGACTCGAGTTCACTTTCAGAAAACAAGGATATAATGGAGCTTTTCCCAAATACTAAGTGAGGAATAAGCTTCGGGCATGCCCTTCATGGGAATTAAGCACACTACAAAACCCTACATTTAGTAATATAATAATACAGGATTTACTTTAAACTCCACATAAACATCTTACACACAGTTGTACTCATTTCAGGGAAATGCTACAACCTGATCACTCACTCTAGGAAACGTGTGATGTATTCCTTGCTGCATTGCGACCAGGTGAGTGGCGTAGGATCATATTGCAACTGTCGGGACATAATATATGGGCGCTTTCCAACAGGCTCACAGTCATTCTCTTTTCCATCGTGCTGGATACCAAAACTGGAGATAAAAACACAACATCTAATAATTCCAGCAGATTGGTTGTACCACAACACCTACTTATGGGTTCCACACTGTGCTTGAAAAGATTATGAGGTTGCTTCCTCTCCTGGCTGTAGATACTTCTTTGCTATATAAGATATAGAAGATCTGACCCAAAATCTACCAAAAAAAAATCTACATTTCAACAGGCTTTCAAACATGTCTCTTATGTACAACGATATGAACAGACTGACAGAGACTACTCGGGGGTATTGTTAAGGCAGGCAAAACACTATCGCACAGTTGGGCCAGGAGTCATGGTTTCAACCTCAAAGTTATGTTAAAGGTGCTAGAGCTAAAAGTGCTTCCTAGCTCTTAGATGCCAGTTATTTCAGACTTGTACCCCTTTAATGAAGATCAAGCTTTGTTACATTCTGGTTTATGCTCTCTTACAATCACATCTCTATTGCTTGGGGTTTTTTGATCTCTTTTGATAGACTGAAACAGAGATACCGTTTTCAAAATTATTGAACATCCAGTGAATTTGCCTCCAACCTCAATTCCTTCTTCCTATTTAGTTTTCTTAACCTATGCCATACAAATCTATCTCCATAGCAGGTTCTCTCCAGCTTCTCTGACTTTATTTATTTTCTTTATTCAACAGCTTGTAACAGACACAAATGTAAAAATCTTTGGGTGAGAATTCAACCAACTAAACATACATGCCTCTATGTCACCTCTTTGTGAAGGAGATTATCTGAAACAACATACAAAGATATTGGTATACAAAGATGCTGACAACTACACTGTTAATATCCGAAGGCATGTAAGCCATTTTGTGAAAGAGCAGTGAAAATTGTCTCAGATTTCAGTGATATAATGATTTAGTGATGGATCAAAGTGAGTGCAAACTACTTAAGACTTTGTTTCTGGAGATTGTAATCATACCGTAACCCAAATGTTTCAAAATCAGAGCATGATTTCAACCAGAATCAACTCCGATAATGGGTCTGAGGCATAAAAAGCAAGTGTGTCCCCTCGCCGACAGGCTCGTTTCCATGAACAGCATCTGTTGACACAGGGGACTGCAAACATCTACAGGGACAGTATGGGGAAGAGTTGACTTTTGGCACTCATGTAAGGAACGGGTGCATGGCTTTCTTCCCATTTTTTGTTCACCTGTTCCTACAGACTTTTATTGTCCATACTTGAACCTTTTAACATAGGTACTGTAACCTGGCTTGAGGGAAGAATGGTTCCATGTTAACAACAAACCCTGCTGTATTCAGTTTTCTTTGTGGAGATAATCCTTATGGGCAAGGCCCTGCACCACTCCTGCACAGGCACGTATAGGCTCTGTCTCACAGCATCCAAAGGAGAGTGAATTACCAGCCACCTGGGCTAGACCAGGAGAAGGTCACACATGGCTCTATGGGGAAGAAATGTCTTCTGATTACTAGTATTAATGAAAAAAACTCCATGTCAGCAAGAGGCTGCGGGGACCAAGTGACTAAACCCACAGCACCCAGACACAATGTAATGATTTCAGCATTATTTATTTACACTGTCTCCCTTCTGGCAACTGAGAGGTCAAATAAAGAAAAGTCAACTAATGGGTGACAGGATCGACACTTGAATAATCTTTGTATCAGATTAATATTAATATTAACATAATATCGCATCAGGAAATACAGACTTCATCCTGTTGGTGGTTGGGAGTGCAAAAATGGTAATACGCTTGTAGATAACAGCAGTGAACATGTCACCTAGCCAAGCGCCATGGTGCAGCTGGAAAGTGCAGACATTACAGCCAAACCAGAGCATCCATGAGATAATGCTGTGCTCTCAGGAGAACAGTTCAGTGTCAAAACAGATTAAAAAATTGGAATTTCTTCAGGTGAGTTTAATAACCCAACTAACCAAAAAAAACACCCTCAGAAATTGAAATACTGAGAAATTTAGCTCAAGCAAAAATACCTAATCTTAAAAGAAATTTAGCCATGTCTGAAACTGAATGGCCAGGAACTTTAGTTGATTTGACGTAAGTGTATCCACAACAGCAATATTAATATACAGAATATATAAGTTATTAAGAAATGCCCAAAAGTGACTATTAGTTAACCAGAAAGGAGAACAAGTATTTGCTATTTCTGTGAAGTCCGACTGAATTAAAAATGTCTTATAGCTGATCTGCAATATTGAAACACCTTGATATAATGAAACAGGTATGTTTTATGTAAATTATTTGGATTTGGAGATCATGTAAAGTAACTGCATCATAATTCAGGATTTGTTCAGAAAAATTTGCATGATAAAGTCATGCTTCTTTGTATTTCTTACTTCATCCTGATATACTGCCCTAGCAGACTCTTAAAGGGGGCAGACTGAAGAGCTGTAAATACAAACAGAAGTCAAAGGTTCAATAATATCTTTTGCTTAGAAAAAACAAACACAGTTTTGATTTTAATAACAGACACATTAACTAACTCCTCATTTTATTTCTGTCTTGCAATTTGAGTATTAACCTACAAATAATAAATTAAACTCAGCTAGGTCCCCCCTTCACTTTCAACTATACCTGTGCCCAAGTTCATGAGCAATAGTGAAAGCCAACGGAAGGCCAGAATCTTCATTGATGTTACAGCTTCTGTGAGGTTGACACATGCCTGACAGATGAGACAAACCTAAGGTTTCACATGGACGATTCATGCCAGCACAAATATCCTTTCTAGAATTACAAAAGAGACATGCCATTAAAAGAGCTATCTGTAGAGTGTCACTTACACTGGGTGGTAAGTCTCCTTCTTATAACATGTTAGTGCTAATTTGCATTTTAAGCAAAGCATAGTGTTAACATTTTCACAAACATATTTGCAGCAACAACATGCACTTGTTCTGCTACTCTCATATTACACTGCTATAATTTGTAGTCAATATTTGTTTGGCTGCTGTATATAACGAATGCTGCTGCTGTACACTACCGTATATAGACACCTAAATTTATTGTCAACTCGCATCGAACAAAGGTTTTAGAACCTCCACCTCTGATGGCATTTTGAGGTATGGTTTATTAAAGTCATCATACCTCAGCTTCAATCTGTTGAACTGTTTGAAGCTTGTTTATTCAGAGAGGTAAACCACGCAGCACTTCTTTTGTGAGTGAAAAAGAAGTGAGACTTCTTTTTCACATTCTTAAGATTTCTTGACTCTCTTCTTTACTGCACCACTTGAGGTTGGGTTTTTTTTGTGTTTGGTTTTTGTGTTTTTTTTACCTGACAGACTTTAACTTAAGACTTCTTTTGCAGACCTTTGAGCCAAACTTTTCTCTCAGTTGTGTGCAGATAGGATCGATTTTTACAGACCTGTAGAAGTTCTGCATTGTGCCCTGCCACAAACACCTTGTGTTAGCTCAGGAATCACCTTTCAAGTTTTCTGTGCCCCCTTTGCTCACACATAAAAAAATATATTTTGTGTCTCCTTAAATACAGAGATAATATTTAAAAATCATACACTTTAAAGCTTAAAAATAAAAGGCACTGTGTTTGCAAAACGCTGGTCCACTCTGAGCTGCACCTGTGTATTACTTGAGGATTTGCCAATATGGAGTTGTCCATCTATAGGCTACATTGTTTTGGTATATTATCTCAAAGAAGAATACAGAAGTGACTGAGCGCAAAATGAGATAGGATTATGGAGGGAAAATGACCTGAACTCTGCAGCTTGCTAATCTCTTGGGACATACGGAACTCAATTTCCTGACAAAGATGCATCTCCAATAAAACACTCATATGCATACATAAAGTGCTATATGTACTTTGAAAACAAATGAAAACCAATCCCCTTAAAAGTTACAGCAGATCTAAGTTTAACCATGTTTTCATAATATAGCTCATATTCTCTGCCTGTATCAGTGCTAGACACACCTACACTAGGTTACTTTTGCATTACCACTGTGTTTCAGAAACAGCAGATCTTCATCAGATCACTTTACTGGATACCATGCAGGATGAACTAAATGATGGCATGATACTATATAAAAAATATCATCTCCAAAAAAATGCAACTAAACAATAGTCAATCACATCCACTGAACTGCTGTCATACCTGGTTAGAAGGACGGCTACGTCATGGTGTGTAGGGTTGACATCACTCTTGGGATTGACACTCTTCTGCCATTTGCAGAAGCTGGCTAGTGTCTTATCAGCATGGTGAACTATCTTCAAGCCTTGCTAATAGGAAATGAAGGAAAATACTGTGAAGATGACACTGCACTGCAATAATACATCAGGGGTGTCTGATGTGAAGCTGGGTAATCCTTGAAATGCAATTGATTACGCTTTTACCTAAAGCTAGAGCCATCATTAGGAGCAATGACATCTATTTATTGAACATATTGAATATTAAGTTAAAACATTGATTTTTTGTAATTGGTGCAGCAAAAGGAAAAATTAAATGCAGAAATGTACATATTTTTGGTAAGTGAGCATCACTGAATCGAAATTTTCAAGCAAACCGATCTGTACCCTCCTGAAACCAAGTCTTCCTCTAAAGAGAAGGTAAAGACTACTTAGTGTGGGACTCGAAGCTCAAATTTATCACCTGTTGTTATATGAACAACGTTACATTCAGGGCACAATTACGCTTCTGAAGGTGTATTGCTTCCATATTATTTTTCAATTCCAAAGAGAAAAAAGTAGTCATAGATGTTTCTTCCTCATCTTATTATTATATAGTATACATGCAAGTTACTGAATTTTTTCTGAAATACAAAGTATGCAAAATCAACTCATTCAAAAACATAGTTTCTCCTTTCTGGTCTTGGACACTCAGGGTATCTTGTCTCAGTTTACTCTACTTATGTAAACTTTTTACAAAGCATCTGTTACCAGGTAGTAATTTCTGGGTAAATCAAAACCAATTTTTGGAAGATACCAAATACTGCTGCTTCCAGCATTGCCATGCTCAACTGAACAGTAATCCATGTTTTATTACCAAAATAGCCACAGAAATTTAGCAAGTAAATGTAATTGGAGGTCACCATGGACTTCAGGTCCTAACTGTCCTGATCAAGATGTGAAACACAGGTTTTGGCCTGCATATTCTTACACTCTATCCTAGAGCATGGACTCTATTCTAGTAGTTATTTCAGAAGACACACCCTGGCCCCATGGCTTGGTTCACTGCCTTCAACGGCATTGAGACCACCCAGCTTGTACTTAGAAATCATAAGCCACTGAGATAACCCACTTAATATGCTCCTGCAGTCAGAGCTAGCTATGTTATGCACAGATTTTTAAAAATCACTACAAAATTAGGAGAACTGGTGCATAAAGTTAGGTCAAGCTGACCCACTCTCTAAAGTTGTTGCAGATGAAGGGAGTTCTCATCAAGGCAGTCAGCCTTGGGAAGGATGAGTGACAAAGAACAGATGGTGAAAAGAACACTATTATCTAAAAAAGGGACATTCAAGCAAGGAAGTTCTGGCCACCAGAGAAGACAAGCTGATAAGGTGTTGCAATCCCCATACATCAAAAGAAAATTAGTCCAAAGTAGGACAACGGTATTTGTGGTAGCAGGAGATCGTGACCTCCGACTGAAATAGCCCCCCCAAAACAGTGTAAAACCCCACTTGGGGAGCATGCATAGTTGGTGAAAAACTTGAGCAGTGCTATCTGAGGAGAAGTACTAATTTAGATTAGAAGCAAGAAACTTGTAACCTATCCTGTGTATGATAAACAAATATGCAACATACTATGAAGTATAAAAAGTGGACAAGTGAGGGGAGAAGTTAAGGAAGACTCCACCGTAACTTCTGGGGTCAGCTGCTGGGCTGCACCTGTCTTCTCTCCCATAGGGACGCCCATTGGGTAAGAACTTTATTCTATGACAAACTCACGCTAGCTGTTATTAAATGTAATGTTTTAAGCTTGTTTTGCAGTCAGTGTATTATCGGTGGCAACCTTTGAACGTTATTCTGTCTCAAACTTGCATTTTGTGTAATAAAAATCTTCAGCAGAAGTTCATTTTGTTTAAGTCTCTGGAGATTTGAGCCATTGTTGTAAGGGATGTGACTCTGGTGCTGTCAGCAGGGGTCCCTGAATAGCTTAGTCGAATGACCCTCCGATACGGTGGGCTGTCAAACCGCAGGTAGCAGACAGGCTGGTCAGACACAAGGGTCTCATCTTTCTTGGGATACTCCCAGGCTGATCAAATACAAAAGGTTCAAGGAAACCCCCCTTCTTAACATGACACGAAACGTATGCTTGAGCTGCAGTAACAGATTTACTTTTTCAGAGACTAGCAAATACTCCAGAATTACACTTTGTAATATATTTCAGGTAATGCTATGTAACTAGATTCTGCGTGATGATGCGTAACTTCTCTTCCTCAGTCTTCCTTGGCATCCCATGTTCTTTTGACACTGGGGAGATTCCATTTCCCCATTCCTAATCTGACAGTTTTAATTACATTTTCACAGGTGATTTTATGCAGAAATATCTGAAGTCATCACCTAAATACTTTGCTATCCAGGGCAGCATTTATTCCAAAAAGAGACATGCCAAAGATTAATAGAAAAGTAATATGAACACATTATTGTAAGCAAATAAACGTTCCTCTTTATAATTATAGCTCAATGCATTGAACTCCCAAGTTTTATCAGTGACATTTTGAGGGAAATAGAAACCTTACCTCCTCCTCCTCAAAAAGGATGAGCCGGACCAGGACAATGTGAATGGCATTGCCAATGCTTGGATCGTGGAACAACCCTGTGACCTGTGCCAGAGCCAGGAGGTATGAGATTAGCTCTATAACAGAACAGGACTTTAGAGAGAAAATACGTTTACTTCAAGCATGCTCTTCATCTTGGGGTGAGGCTGTTGTTTTGTTTTTCAAATTCTCAATGTACTTCATTGAAAGTTTACTGAAATGCAACAAATGTTAGAACTACTGCAAAGGGCAGCTCTGCCAAATGAGTGATGACATAGGATATGGCAAAAGTTACTAAGCTAAAGAACAAAAGCACATGGTAGGTTATTTTATGTCCATTTCCCTTTGAAGAACTTCAGCATTCTTAAAAAACACTAGCAAAAAAGAACACAACATCTAGAGTCATGTAACACTGATAGTGAGGTCCACTCAGTCTGCAAAAAACCCAGCATATAAAACCATTCCATTTTGATTTGATAGGAATTAGCTTCTGCCACAACAAAGCAAAAATTAGTCAATTCTAGGCAAAGAGAAATCAGTTAAATGATGGATATTCTTGCATTGTCACAGCACATAAGAGGATGGTAAGAACAAAAGCAAAGATAATCTATTAAAAAGGAATCCACATGAAAAAGGAGCAAGAACTGAACTCAGCAAAAATCTGACCTAAATGTCATAAACTTCATCACGACACGGAATTAGGTAGGAGGAAAGGGAATCAGAACTGAAGACAATCATAACCTATCTATATGTGAGCTATGCCATATATCACAAGAAATGTGAATGTACAAAATGGGTTTTGTTTGGGTTAAAACCATTTTAGAGAAGACTGTTAAAGGAGAAATTGCTAAAACGAAGTGGAAATCGTGTTTACAAAGGTCTGATTTAGATATGTGTCTTTTTCAAGGCACTAGGCTTAAAATTGAATCATTGTGAGCAATCCTAATATCTCGGGTACAGACCACAGAGAAAATGTTAAGGCTTCTTTGTTCCTGAATCTGATCACGACAGGGGTTTATTCCACATATTTTCCCTATGTGGACAAAAACTCATATGCCCAAATCAGTTTTGTGTCTGTTTAATCAGGCTCACTGCTTCAGTAGCTAGTCAGACTGCTCAGTTGGTAACATACTGTATAAACATAAGGGACACATTGGTTACCATGGCTAGAGTTACACTGTGATTAATTTCATATATATTACACACGTACCATGATAACATAGAAGACATCCTCAGTAGACTCTCCAAGGTCAATATCTACTATGATACTCATAACAACAATACATATCTGTGGGCAGTCTCATGAAACGCTATTGCTTTCCCCAGATCAACTTGTATTTTGAAACCTGCCACACTGGAAAACATTGAAAGTTAAACTGTTATTTTTTCAATGTGGACTTTGTACTATAGGCAAGACACTTATATGGAAAAATGAGTTGTACTGGTTTTAACTGCGATAGAGTTAACTTTCTTCATATGGTGCTGTTTGGATTTCTGACCAAAACAGTAACACTGACATTTTAGCTCTTGCTACGTTACTACAATTACCAGTGGGCTCCTGTGTGCCTTTCTCATCCACGGATATGAGAAAGAATCCATATGTTTAAAACTGTAGAATTTCTCACTGTTGCTGTAGCTACCGATCTGAAATCACCAATGAGCAACAGGTTCCAGGTCAGACAGAGAATTTCAGTGGAAAGAAAATCAGTGCTAGCATTTATAGCTATGAAACTTCTCTCACTTAAAATTCAGAGAAAAATTAAGCCTATGCAAAACATAAGGTAAAAAATGCTTTAAAACACGGAGTTTAAATGAATATTATAAATGATACATTTCTTTCAGTGAACAATGTGCAGACTTTTTTTTCAAGGAGATCAGTAATATGATCAAGTTAAAACCTGCCTCATTCATCTGTCTAAAAAAAGGAAATATTGTACATACCATATTCATTATAGTGAGGATATATGATTCCACATGGTCACTTCCATGATATTCAACCATCTTACTGTCTGCAACCACAAGCGTCTCCACCCATCGCTCCTTGCTGACAGAGCGCCGAGAAACCTTTCTGACAGCCATATGACTTTGTTCCCATCTCTCCCTCCGCTGCTGCTGCTGTTTGAAAAAGCTGAGGGTATCTGGAAGAGTAAGAAGCCATGCTGACCTGAAAATATTTTCAAGCTTGATTTGAAGCCTATGGCTGTAACACTTGCAGACAGAATGGTAGCATCACAGAATGAGAGGATGATACAGGTTGGAAGGGACTTCTGGCTGCCACCTACATGACCCACAGCGTGTCCAACTCCAAAGTGATACCAGCCTTCTAAGGGCCCTGTCCAGTGAAGTTCTGAATACCCCTCCAGATGGATTAAACATGCATCCAAAAGCTACCACTGCTCAAAAACCAGGGATTAAGGTGTGAGACAGAGCCAAGCTACAAAAGCTGAATTGGGGATGCCATTTTCGAAGAATTTCTCTCTGTGGTTTTGCTCTAAACTCCCTAACAACACCAGTTTGTAAGTTTAAGATAAGGGGTATGATTTCTTCACAGGCAGCTCCTACTCTCAGCAGGATGGCACATTAACTCAGTGCCGGGGCATATCCAGGAATGGTTTGTTCTCTGCGTGGAAAATATCCCCGCGGAATGGGGACACTTCACCAGTAGGTGTCACATAAATACAAGCCAGGCAGGCGGCCATGGGCTCCTCAGCTGCTGTCATCTGGCCCGACTGACAGCCAAGGCACTTGGTGCTTCCACTGTAATTTTGGGATCTGTGTATCTAAAGCTTTTCGGGAAGAAGACTTTGCTCTCCAGCAACTTGCACAGCGCTCAGTGGGGCCAATTACTCTCCACTCACTCTAGCTTTGAACACTGTCTGACTGCATTGCCAGGGCAACACCGGAGATGGAAATACCCCCTAGGCGCCAAAAAGAAGTGAGAGATGCCGGTTTCACAGCAACTGGTGGCATTTTTCTAACCCAGGAGCCAGAGAAACACTTCTACAGTGCTGGGATTCCCTGAATCCTAGGAAAGATCAGGAGCATTTGTTGCTATTACAGATAACTGCAGTAGTCCTTTGGCATCCCACTGACAGAAAATGATGTCCTTATTCCAGATGGGGCACATCTGCAGGCCAGGACAGCTCCTGCCTCAAAGCACTTACAGCCCATCCAGCATTTCCCCCACTACTGTGTGGCAGGAGGCAGTTACCCAGCACTACCTCCACCTCCCAGCACTACGAAGAGTTGAGGGACAGTTAGTTACCCAGACAACTGTTCCCTTGAAGAATGGGTGACCTGGTAGCTAGGTCCCAAATCTCATGTTCATTACCAGCAGATATGTTACAACTTTGTCACGAATGTGCTTTAGAAAACCCAAGTGCAACCAGAATGTACCACAGCATCTTGCATGTCTACAAAATGTGGCACCATTGGACTATTAATGATGTATATAATACACCTCTCACTGTAAAGGTGATTGATATTTTGGTTTATTGTTTATGTGCAAAAGAAGATGCACAGATTTTCAGAAATGGTTTCTCTGAGGTCAGTCTAAAAGATGCCTAGAGAAAGAAATGCTGGTACAGGTAACACATTACATATAAAATTGAAATATGCCACATGAATAATCAAAATTACAGAAGCCACATCACACATCTAGAACTGACCCACAGTGCACAAGTGTGCAGTACACAGTAGCTCCATTAGTTGACATACACTGTGACCAGTTAGCACACCACTGCAGTACCAGCTGAGGATTGCAGCCAGGATCAGGCACCCACCACCAAGAAGCACACAAACCTACAAACCTAACCCAGTCAGGTTCGTTCTGCTAGATGGAAACCTGTACCTCCCTGGACCACCTTTTAAAGAATACTGTACACAGCTGAATTAATATCCTATGCAGAATGTCATGTATTCTATACTGTAGATTTAGAACATAATAAACAAACAAATAAATAAAAATAGTTGTAAGTAGATTTCTTTCTGCATGAACTAGCATTTGCATTTTAAAGGATGCTGAAAGTACTACTTTTGAAGGACAAAATCACAAGATTTTTGACCCTCACAAAGCAAACAGCATAAAAAAATAGCTGAATGTAAGAGAAGATTGAAAAAAATGTAAATAAATTCCAATAAACATATAACCTCTTAATTTTTACTATCCATATGCTATCACAATAAAGGCCCCAAGAATAACAGCTTCCTTTGTGATTACCAACACAAATCACTTGCCAGTGTCATCCTGTGCACCCACACAAAGAGACTCCATCCTGTAGATATGTCAACTAGTATAAAAAAAAAAAAGTAATCAGTAAAGAAAGTTGCCTTCCCAGCAAGCCAAAGGACTCAAAGAAAGGCATACATTTTTGTATCTTAATCTTGAAGAATAAGCTGCATGGAAAAATAGCCTCTTGTCTACACAGAAGAATACAATTTGTGAGTAGAAACAAAGAAAAGAAAGTGGGTGATGTATTTGGTTTTGTTTGTTTGGGAGTTGGGGGGGTTGGACTATCACTGCTATAACCTTTACCTCTACCCTAGCTCGGCTAACCCAAGCTACAGCATCACTCCTGCTGCCTCCCTCAATCTTTGTTCAGTTACTGCAATAGTCACCTCTATAAGAGTGTGCATTTGCATGGTTTTCAGCATTCTTTTTTCTATGAAGTGCAGTTCTGAGTATCTACATTTTTAAGGGTTTTGTGCTGAGAAAAACCTTCCCCAGTTATCTGAACAAAAAAAACGCTGGTTCAGACTGTAGGTTAAGTGATTTCTTTATGGCCAAATAAAACATCACACCAGCTGTCAGGCTTTGTGTTCACATCTAGCAAAGAGTTTTGTTTATTGTCTGGACAGGTGATAGGACTGGAGGTGAAAATGTTTAAAGCCATACAGACTGCAACAGTGAGCAACCCTCAGAGAAAAGTTTGGAGTCCTGGTTAAGCATGAGGCTAAGTACCACAGGAAATTCTCAGAAGAGATTCAGGTTGTGAAAATCAATGCCAGGTTGCAAGAGGATTCTGCAGACAAAACTCTCTCCTCAGTGACCAGTCCCCTCCAGTGCAACAATCTAACCTCGAAGGGTGTCATCTAAGGACTGGTATCCCTGTGGTGTCAAGTATTTTTAGTTAGATGAAGCAGAGGTGAAGAACTGCTTGGAGCTACACTAACATACAGGCAGCTATAAAATATGGTTCTACTTCTGCTTTTATGTCTCTCCAAATAATGATTGTCTCTGTTAAAGATTTTCATCCTGAAGTAAAATAATCTCACCTTGCTTTAACTTGACTTAGCAAAATGTTGCAAGTGATTTCAGATTTGCTGAGAAATTCCAGGCACCCTGTTGTCCAGGAATGGAAATCTTGACTAGAATCCCAACCAGTACAGGAATACCCAAGAAGCGATGTGTATGGTCTGCAGCCTAGTGGTGTCTGAGAACAGCCTGGCTCCCCATACTCTTCCGTCATAACTGCTGAGCACAGCACACTCCACAAGTAGCAGAAGAGAAAAAGGACGTACTTGAACCCTGAGGGTTTCCATACATTTTTGAGGAAGAGATATAACCCAGGTAGGTGTAGTGCTGCAGTCCTTAGGAACAGAAATGAAGGTAGTGCTGAAAGTGTACCCAGGATAGTCTAAGAAAAAATAGAAAGAATGTTGATAAGAGATTCAGCTAACAGACTGGATGAAATTCAAGCAGCAATACTCAGAAATTTGTGTGTGTTGTGGGAGCAAATTTTGCAGATGTCAGACTTTTACTAGAAAACCAGGTTCAGCCAAAGGAGTCACGTACTACATACAATGTTCCATAAGTCACATGTGATACCCAGCCATGTCACTGCATAAGCAGGAGAAATGGTGTAGATGACAACATTTTGTCAACTTCTAGTTAGAAATGGCTGATAAATTTCAGCAAAAGGGTTGGTTTTTAAAATCAAAATCTGAATTGCTTTCAGTGACCAAAAAAACCCAAAAAGGTCCCCTGAAACTATCCATGCAAAACCTACTTGACTAATTCAACAACATACAGGATCCTTAACTCTTAGCTACAAGGAAAGATTTAAACTTAACTGTAAGTCTCAACTATATATAAAAACCAGTATTGTATGATTCCTCCTGTACAGGTTAAAGTTGCATAGCTTCTCTGTAGGAAAAAAAAAAGTCATATTCTCTCTTTTAGCAAATGAATTCAATTTTTTATTAGGTGACAGCAGGACTATATTGTAATTTGCCAATCCCTATTAAGAAAGGACTTTCCAGTCTTTAAGAAATAGTACAAATAGTCTATAAAAACATTTAAGATCTTCTTCACTTGGAATAACTCATCCACTCAAATTGCTGCTTGACTAGGTTTTTTTGTTGATTTCTGCTTTCTTTCCCCTCAGACTCCCTTAAAGAACAGGTATGACTCACCTTACTTAAAGGCATTATGTGAGATTTCCATATCAAAGGCTTTTTTTCCACCTCGGTTTCCTGCAGGTGTTGCTCAAGGAAGAGTACAGCTTACAGTGCATACCTCAGGGTGCTAACTGCACACAGCCACCTTTCAACATCTTTGGAGATACACAGACCTTTGAAGAAGCAATGTGAAAATGTCTGGAAATTCCCAGAAGATGAGAATACAGCCTACAACTGAAGATTGTCACACAAAATATAGTACTTTCTGTCCTCACCTCCTCTCTCTTTGCAAGTTCTCTTTCATTTTTACTACTCATTATTTACAGTGAAAATGCTACATCTCCAGACATAATGTATGAGTGATGCTAGGGATGCTACACTAATAAATCCCACACTGTTCAGAACTTGGTACATCATGATTTTCCTTATAACCTTCACCTTGTCTTTCTTATAAGATGTACCTTTAGTTTAAGTGTTAACGAAAGGACTAAGTTTTGCGGCGAGTTCTTCAAGAGGTCAATACACTCTTTTGAAGCAGAGTCATTGTACAAGGGAAGATGAATAAACATGAAATCATCATTAATAACATTAACCTAGCACTAAATACTATACAGAAGTCCAACCATAGACTAAATACAGGAAAGGCTGAGGAGTGACTCAGCCATTAAGAATTAAAAGAACAGTAAGGCAGAAGAAAACACAGTTTTCTGAAAAGTGATTATTATCTGATCAGCTTTGAGCTAGATCTAATGAAGAACTTGGGATTTCCCAGGACAGTGCTCTAGCCACCACACTCCTGGATAAAGAAGGTGGGACCTTCTCCTCTTTCACTTATGAAGGAGGAGCGCAGCTCTAATAGATGACTTACTGCAAGAACTTAGTAATTATTTCCAAAACTCAAATATAATAAGTGAACCCCTTCCCCTATTGTAACTATCTCTGCTGAAATAGATAAGGCAGCTATCCGGAAAAGCTCAGTGAAACAAAGCACATTAGAAATTTTAGACACAATCTGCTTATACAGATTATCATGGTTATAAATATTCATAAGAAAACTAAGCCTGGAGGCTGACAATGAGAGAGTAAGAGCTCACATGTTATATGGAAAAACTGTTGTAAAATAAGGAAGAAAGGATGTGAATGTAAACTAGAACAGGCAACCAAACCAGCTTTTTTTATAACCGTTTCTGGAACAGTCTAAGCTAAATCACACAAATGCTTTCTGAGTGTGAAGCAAGCATTCACAAACTATTACAGCTATTTAATCACATACTTCCCCACACTGACAACCCCCAAGTCCCAATGAAAACAAGCACAGACAAAGAAAGCTTACAACTTTGCAAGCTTTGTTTAACTTTAACATTCCTGCTGTCAAAAACATGAAGTATCAAACAGCAGAGTCACACCACTCTAATGCTGAATGAAGCTAAAACTGGACCTGTGCTGACTGATGCCCTTAATGAGATACTGCTGCTGAGTGTGTCTGCTGCTCATTACCACTTACACTGGAAGGATGGAATGATAAATGTTCTGGACCACTGGCATCAGAAGGTACATACAGAACAACTGTGGGAAATGGCTATGCCTGGAGCTGCCTACATTTTGCAACCATGATTTTCCTTCTGCCTGAGTGTTCTTTTTTTTTTCTTCCCAGGGATTAAACTCAAGTCAACAAAGGACAATAAAAAATTGTATCTGCATAAGATGCTTCTCTAAGCATACGTTACTCAATGTTGTTTGAACTTTCCATGCTCATTCACTTGGTAACTTCAGTGGCTGGTTCCTCTTATTTTAGTGAAAATATTAATGTGATGGATTAGAAGAATAAGATGACTCTTCTGTGAATTAATCTAGCACTTGGTAAAAGAGCATCTGAAATCAATTTAACTTGCAGCACAATTCTGTTTTCATTTCAAGAAAAACAAGGTTCTTCTAAAACAGAATACATAGCACTCTAAAACAAATTTGCAGATTAAAAATTCCCAGTAAATTATGTCTATATTTTAATGTCTCTTACCAAATAATTTAAGAACTGTTGACCTAAGAATGACAGAAAAACGCAGTTTTAGGGAGCTGTTATGAAGCAAATGAGAATTTAAACATATGGAGTTATATTAATAGTTTTTCTTTTTTTTGCAGATCTATGTGAAAATCTATTTGCACAAAATTAATGCAAATAAACTGAAAGTGCCCTCTTGAAGTAGTTGTCTGTGCATTATCAGGGTTGATCTGCTTTCCAGCAAGGTTAACCAGATAATATCCAGAAGATTTTTAATCACACTCCAGAAATTGCTATTCATGTTCCATACATTTCTTTCACATAATAATGAAGAAAAAGAAGACTGGTTATATGCTCGTGATCACCAGCCTGCTTAAGTCAGGAATAAGAATAAGGCTAAAAGGCTACTAGGATCTTATAAAGTACCAGGCAGACACGGAGGTGCTGGAGTGTGTTCAAAGAGAAGCAATGAAGCCGGTGCCAGGGCTGGGGCACAAGGCTGATGGGGAGCGGCTGGGGGAACTGGGGGGGGGGTCAGCCTGGAGAGGAGGAGGCTCGGGGGCACCTTGTGGCTCCCTGCAGCTGCCTGACAGGAGGGTGTAGGCAGGGGGGTCGGTCTCGTCTCCCAGGTAACAAGTGACAAGTTGCACCAGGGGAGGTTTAGACTGGATATTGAAAAAATCACTTTCCAAAAGTGCCATCAAGCATTGGAACAGGCTGCCCTGGGGAAGTGGTTGAGTCACTATCCCTGGAAGTATTTAAAAGAGGTATAGATATGGCACTTAAGGACATGTTTTAGTGGTGGACTTGGCAGTTTTAGGTTAGTGAGTGGACTCTATGATCTTAAGAGTCTCTGACCCTAAATGATTCTATGATTTTATTCCATAAGGTTGCATGCTGCAAGTTTGTGCAGACACTACAGAATTCAGCAGTGAAAGAAAGTGTTGAAACTCTGGAAGGATACAGGTTTTGTGGAGCTTCTTGGACATACGGAAGACAGTTATGAAACAGCAGGATCCAGAAATTGGCAGCAGAAGTCTCTGGAATGTCCATTAGTTCTTCAAAGTTACCCAAGCGATTTCCTTAAGAGGCACTCATTGCAGTATACCCTAATGCCAAGCTTCAAGAGTTGGTGAGAACATTGGAAAGGTGGACAGAGAGTATCAATGCAAAGAAAGATGCCTTGAAAAAAAGCAAAACTATGTTGGAAGAGGCAAAGGACAGGAAAGGAATACTAAGGGTTGTAATTCCAAGGATTTTGGCAGTGTGAGTGATTTAGATGGAAGGTTTACTCTTTGCACATGGCTGGCACAAGACAGCAACATGGTTTTCAAGCCGTGCAGATTGCAGCCAGCCCCTACAGGGACTCAAGAGGCAGCTGAACGTTGCCTCCACCTCCTCTGCTTTAATAAGCTTGTGTGCCCAGCTGGGTGCCTAACCACAGGGACTGGGGACAGCCATTCCTCCTGGGCAAAAGCCATCAAGGCAGCTTAGGTACCCACACATACGTATGTAAATTAACAGTATCAATTGAATCTACAATCGGTGAACATTAGCAGTCCTCTCATCAAGAAAGATTGACTGAGAATAATCACATTTGATTCAGGGATTTGAAGTAAACTGGTGCATTTACTTGTTCAAACTTGTTGCTTGAGAAATGTCCTGCTGCTCCTCTTTTACCAGACACCAACTTCTGCATGGTGCAGACACCACCTATCAAAGTCATAAAATGAAGAACCATTTTGTTCTGTTCTCCAACAGAACCACAAGCTGGAGTACAGCAAAGGAGGCAAGTATGTCAGTGTAATGCTCTCCTCCGGTCCAGCACACGTGCTTCCTTCCCCACTGGTCCGTCCTCCAGCCAGAGTACAGGTTTCCTGTGGTTTGACCAGGGATAAACAGCTGCAGAGCAGAAGAGGATGGTTTGGGATTCCCCTTGAGGAAAAACGAGAGGCCTTTCTTTCTCTTTGCAGTGTTGCTCAGCTCTCTGCAAACACCTCAAGATTTCCCTGCCCTTCCCTGGAGAGGACAGACTACTGCTCCATATACCCAAGATGCCCATATTAGTTTTTTCAGCCTTGCAACAACTGAGGAAGGACTTCCTCCATAAAGATACCCTTCACAAAATCCTCCCTGAACTAACACCATCACCACAAAACCAGCACGCCCAGCACTATTTTGCCCATTTATGCTTATCCATGCAGAATCAGAGTTGTCGGGTGGGTTTAAGAGCCTCCCCTCTAAGTCTCCAAAGGCCCACTTGTGCACCACAGGAACTCCTTTCTGGCTCATTGTTTCCCTTCAGTTAATACAGCAAAACCATCCACTTGCATCTCTCTGTGCTTGCAGACAATCCATACAGAACCAGCTGGGGCCAGCTGCTCCTGCCTCCTCTTGTGGGGCGATGGGAAGTCAGAGGCAAACACACACAGGCAGCACAGAGCAGCCACCACATGCCACAGCTCCTGTGTTTACCCAGCCTGTTGGGTGGTCAAAAACAGGATGCAGCCTCCCTGCGGGCTGCAACCCTGCTCCAGCTCGTAGCTTCATCCTCACAAAGAAACTTGCAAGTTAACAAGAACTGAATCGCAGCAGTTTGGTTTGCCACTGTCTGTGAAGAACATGGCTGCTGAACTACAGCTATTTCACATTACCCACCTCTGTCCTCCTGCTTGTCCCAGCCTCTGCATTCTTCCATGCTTCTTGCCCTACGAGCACCTCTTCTCTTCCTGAAATACCAAACAACTCCCCTTGCTGAATACTCTGCAAGGTTCCAGCTCAGCTGTAACTCCTGTGAGCGAGCCCAGGCATCCTGACCCCCTCACACCATTTTTAGGGCCAACTCTCTCAGAAGCTGGCACGCTCTGCTCCACTGCCTCTGCTCTGCTTGTGTTCTGGGTCAAAGTCAGCTTGGAAAGTGCTGTTCCGTCCATCCCCCAGGAAGATCCACATAGCTCTGACAGTCAACACTAGCAAACAATTGTGCCTGTCACACCTTCGACCTTGTGAATTAATTCTAAAGATTTAAATTTTATTATCAGCACCATGACTATTATCAATATTATCATGATTTATAAAATGAACTATAAAAATGTATTAAAAACTTGCATCATGGACAGACTTTTCAGTTGAGAGAAGCATTAACTTTGCTTTGCAAGTGGCAGGTTTTGTCAGCTGCATTTGTGACGCAAGTGTTACAAAAATACAGGAATTCAGCATGTTACTCCAGGTCAAAAGCTGGGGCTGAAATCTGCCACATCCTAGGTGAACTGTGGTTTGAATCATATCAAATCTATACATGGGCCAACCGACAACCGAACAGACTCTAAAAGTATTTATGGACCAAAACAGGTCTTCTAAGTTATGTCAAAAATACTTAGGACACAAACAACTCTTATCTTTCCAAACTGTCTGCAAGTCCATAGCATGTATCCCCTGACTCCAGACATCCTAATGATTACCATGAATAAACTCTATCTATCTGCATATATTGAGTCTATATAAAACCTATCAGCTATTGAGTAGCTGCTCTGGGCAATCTCTTGTAGTCAACCAAGGAGTTTCATGTTCTCTATATAAAGCTTTCTGTCATGAGGAGGGTTCACAGTCTAAACAGGCTCTGCAAAGAAACAGAAACTTAACAATATTCCATAATAATTGACTGTCTCTACCTTCCAAACCACATTGTATGTTAAACACACTGAGCAAGTTTGCTCTTCATTATCTCCATTGACTCCTGGAAGATAATGGCAGTTCTTTCCATCTCAGATACTATTACTAGAAATAGTAATTTTGCAGTTTTTTCCCCTTGGGCAATATTACCAGTACACTGGTATCAGTACACCTTATAGATACTCATCTCACTGTTTTCTACACATAAGATATTATTTTTTATAGCACCTTAAAAGACATAAACTTTCACCTCTCTTTATAATTTTAGTATTTGCTTCATTCACTCCCTGGCAAAAAAGAGAACAAAACCTGATGGTATTTGTGTGGTAACAGACTGGGAAAAATGTGGCAAGAGGTGAAACTTAGCAGTGGCATTCAGTATAGCTTATATTTGCTATTTAACTAGCCTTAACTACTAAAGTTGACCCCCTTAAGTTACAGACTGTCTAAAATGTTCTGTAGCATGTTTCCTGACCACCAATGATCCATGAAGCACCTACAAGATGATTCAAAACCATTAAGATTTCTACACGTATGAGCAGGCCAAGAAAAGAACTGCCACAAATGACCACTCGAAGTTTAGCCAATTTTTAGCTGGATGTAAATGAAAACTGTAAAAAATACTCTTTTTTTTTTTTTCTCAGCCAAACCAGCTGATCCTGCAACTAAAAAACAGGCTCAGAAACACTATTCTGTAACAGCACTTAGTAACAAATGGCACTCTTGAATTGCTATGAGTTAGCATGGAAAGTATCAACCAGAATAGTATTACAGCATTCATTTCTGATATTACTACCATGTTTAACTGGTTATCTCTATGGCTATACATTCAAGTGACTGAAATGAGAGAAAGTGCTGTTCTGACATATGAATATGATCCAGAGGTACAGGAAATTTTCAGCCTGCCACTTTTGTCACCAAAAATGTATATTCAGGTCAACTGAAACTATTCACAGATGAATGCTGATACTTTAAAATTACCAGTCAAAGAAACGCCGTAAAAGTCAAATGCTTCACTTCAATACTTTCAAAATGAGATTTTTTTTTTTAATTACAAAACAATTTGCAGCTTGAATACAGTTCTGTTTGCTTAAAATAGGCTGAAGAACACGAAAGCTAAAAATGTTTCATTTCATCCTAGAAATTCAAAATGCTTTAATTGTGCCCGAGCAAAACTGCTTTAAACCTGAAATAACTTTCTATTTTTCCTTTTGTTTCTTGTCAAAACCACATTTCAAAGCACACCCTAACATATGTGTCATTTTTCTCTTACACTCAAATCCTTTTTATTTTCCAGCTTGACCAACGAACGAAAACTTTTTGTACAAAAACCAATGCCCTGGTCATACCTCAGCAGCTGCAAGCAGAAATCACTCCTGAAAACTTGCTTTCATATTTCCAAACAGAGAAGCAATCCTCATATACTTCTATTTTGGTGTGACAAGAAATTCCACTACTGTAACATACCTGGCTTATTCCTTTTGACCTTCAGCTATAAAACACTGACGGCTTTGGCTTTCTGTGAATGACATCCTTACGTTTCTAAGCCACCCTTGCTGTCAGTGCTCAGCAGCCTCCCTGCGCCAGGTAAGATGCTCTGCCAGGGCACAGGGCACCCAACACGGACTTGGTTCCTCTCCAGGTGACGTGCTCTTTGTGTTAGCCCACTGATGTACTGCCGCACCTAAAGCTTCACGGAGCAAAATAGCACTGCATCCTCTCAGGTCCTCTCCTTCTCTACAAAAAAAATACAAGAATTTGCCCCATCAGGCTTTGCCTACTCCAGGGAGTTAAACACACCCAGGCGCTGGAGCTTGTTTGCCTACTCTATTAAAGTGGATGGTTCCCAGCATGGCCTCAGTGAGGGCCATTAAGCACATTCTCAATCAATTCCTGGGCATGGCAAAGGAGTGGACTCGGGCCAGGAATCCCTCTCAGCAGTCAGGATCTGGCCACCCTGTTCAAGAAGCTGAGAAAATTTAATGTATGCAGACAGTGTTCTGCACTACTTGGCAGCAATGCCAAAGACTACTGGAGTATTTCATTTATTAGCACAAACATGGTCCCATTGTGTAAGAATAGTGGTTGCCATGAATATCTACAATGTTACAGTACGAGAATAAATGCCAGCCCAGCACTCACCTTACAGATAAGTAACACTGCAAAACAGAATATATAGTGTAAAGAATACCACTGTCATCTTTGAAACAATTGTTTTCAAGCAATATTACTAAAGATGATGTCTATTTATGTTCATCATATAAACTGCCTGACTTAGCAGCTATTTTCTATGTTTACAGTGTCAGGCTCTTCCTACAGATTCTGGCATAGGATTAGCATTTTCAGGCTTTTTTTTATCATTTAGTTATTCAAATATGTTCACGTTTCTAAGAAATAATTTCTAGTTCAGCTTTCAAAATTTACAGCTTAACCTACACCATGTTTCAAATAATCTCTTTTCAAGATGCCAACAGAGATGTTACTGGATACCCATGTGCATGGAAATCAGCGAACCGCCCCAGCTGTCATCCCTTATTCTTGGGTACTGCCACCACAGAAACCTTCAGCAGATTTAAGCTGACAGATTTACCTATCTTAATTGTTCCAGATGCGAAAATAAGTCAAGAATTCAACTAAAAATATCTTTTCAAGACTGGATTTGAGAGCATTGTCCAGCTGTAGCATGGCAAACCAATCATAAAGCACCAGACAGAAATCGATGATCTCATGTCCAAACACAAAACAGGTAAAATTTAAGAAAAAGGAAAAAAAAGGGTATAGACAGATCTTTGTCTTAGTATTTGCAGAATTGACTGGTTAAGAAATAATTTGACACCATATCTGAGTAAAAATGTCTTAGGATGCAATTACTTATACAAATTAATGAAGCATCCATTAAAATATGCATGAGATTATTTCACTGAGCACGGAAAACGAGAACTTCCTGGTCTTATAATCAATAGTTTAAAAGTTTTCTCTTAGCTGCCTTGAAATCCTGACTTCTAATACAAAAGGAGAAAAGAATACTAAGAAAATAATCTAGATTACACTTTCCTTTTTTTCTACGTTTTAGCTTAGGTCTATTAACACAGTAGACAGAACCCCGTTTTTTTCAGAACTTAACAGAAGGCCTCCTCTATGTCAGCCACAGAACTACCTACTGTACGTAGCTGCTACACCAAAGAAAACCTATCATATAATCTTTTAGGAAAACACACAGAAGGACAAGGAGATGGAAGAAAAATACTCTAAACCCCAATATAAAGTATTTAGAGTATGCCTCATAACTTTCAAACAAAAGTAGCTGAATGGAAGGTCCATTTGTGTTCCTTATATAAACCGCCAGGCTTTCTTTTAGCACTGCTTTTCATCATTTTATTTAGCTCATGGATATAAACACACTCCTTTCCACCTTTTTTCCCCACCCCAAAACAGTTCCTTGCAGTTAATAGGTAGTGTGCACTAACAAGACTGGAAAGGGTTTTTAAAATCTAGAAAGCAAGACAGTAATCAGTGCTTTCCAAATACTCCAAAACCCTGTTGAAAAACTAGTGTCCTTGGCTGTTAGCACAGCAAAGATTAAACCCCGATTTGGTATTTGTACTAGTTATTTTATGTGTTACTGCCATTCTCAAGAATTCTCCAGCGCTCTCATTCTACAAACTGTACCTGCTCACTAACTCACCTAAAGGTAAGTTTACACAGGACAAACCAGAAATTGTTGCAGCGCACTGGATGTGGCACAGCAGACAGGCTGAGACACCACAGAATTCAAGTCATGGTGCCAAGATGCACCCAAGAATCAAGAAAAAAGTTAGTCTACACCAAGGGCCCTGAACTGGCACAGCCAGCTTAGCAGTGCTCCCAGCACCCACAGCAGCTTTTGCACCCTCAAGCAACACCTCCAACTTTTTACACCTCCAATACTCAGCTCTGTCCTCTGTTTTTGGGTGCCAAGCAGTGAGCTATTAACTACTTGCAAGCTCAGGAATTTCTGCAGATCTGGAAGGAACAACTGCCTTTGTGCCTTCCCTTGCAAGGGGGTATCAAACATACTGTGTTGGACCATGTAGCATGATTAGAAAGCAAATAAAGCTCACGTGTGCTTCCAAAATGAAGTGTAATCCAACAACCCCTGGCAAACATGCCTTAGCTGACAGCTCTGCTTCACCCCTTCCAGGCTGCTGCTCTGCCTGTCCCGCTCTCATCTCAGAATCTTCAGATCTCTTGCAAATATGGCAGTACCAAAGCATTTTCCATAGCAAAACCCAAGCCTACAAGAAAATCCAGAAGCATCTCTAACCACTTTGCTCACTACCATTGAGTTTTACTACATAAAAGCCTAGAATGACAAACCAGTCTGAAGACGTCAATAGACAGTGCTATTCAGAAAGCACTTATCTGAACTAACAGAGCAAATAGATGGGTAATGCTATTAATTTTGTAACTGAACTAATTAGCTATTGTAATGGACTGCACAAGCCCTGATGTTTACCTTTTAATGTTACATTCGCAGGACTTAAATGTCAATTGTGGGGTTTTTTATTTTCCTTCCTTCTTCTACAATTATGCAGAGAATAGTACTTTTCCCAGACATCAGTTAAAGCTACCATGACTTATCTTCATTATGAAGGGACTGTGAGGAGCAGGATGAGCCTGAGCCTTATGAGGTAGCAAGGGTGAAAGCTGGACAGAATGGCTGGACCATTTTCCTTTGCGCATCAGCCACCCTGAGAAACACCCCAAAACAAACAGATACTTCCCTGAAATACTACAGGCCATTCAATCTTTTTGGCACCATCACTTGAGATGAAATTTGAAAGCAATATGAGGGAGTGGATAGCACTGGGTGCCAGGTCTCAAGTCAGTGAAATTCGGTGCCTCATTTTCCCCATCTCCTAACCTTCATGGACCTGTCTGAAGATCATCATGCTGGAGGCATGCAACAGACGCAGAGGCCAAGCTCTTGTGAACACACCATCCATCAGTAAGTGAACACCCCTTGCACAGCAGTTTGTTATACATGGAAAACAGGTCACCCATTAATTCCAGAAACTTGAAATGGTTAAAGAAAAAATCTCAAGTTTGAATGTTCAAAAGACGGTTTAAGAAAGGTAAAGCACCCCAACTAAATAATTGTATGAAGCCTGTGTTGTAAAAGAGAAATGGCTACTCACAGAATAGGTCTTTGAAGTGGTAGTTAAACTATGCCTTTTAATTAATTTGGTGTAAATTCAGATTTCTACAGGAAAGAGAAGGAGAGTCTGGAATTAATCTTGAAACAAAGTGCTGTTCTTTCAAGTTCTGATGTGATATCTTTAAGAAATGCTGCATATGCTATAACCTTCTTATCTCTGGGCTTATACATCAGAGTTTATTTGGCCTTTCTGTGGACCAGCTGTTGTTTTTTCCATTCCATTTCTCCACTGTATTTAAAACACACCAATCCCACTAGCATGCTCAAAGAACAAAACACATGCTAGCACTTCAAGGGGCCTTCCTCCTTGTCCTTGGCTGAGGCCAAGTGTCTTGTATTTCAGATGACGTTATTAAGCAACACAGCCTTCAAAGCCTCAGCCTCAACCCTGCTGTGCTTATGCCACAAACACCAGCAGTGCTAGAGCAACTCGTTTGCAGGTGAGGACTCCCTCCCTGAGCCTGGGGCCTGAGAAGGGTTGGTTGGTCTGGGAGATACCGAGATGAATTATGCTAACACAGTGTCTTGAAAACGGCAGACACACACTGCTTTTAAAGTTTTCTATTCTTAGAAACAGGTCCTGATAATAACATTTTCCAGCTTCACGACATTTTCAAAGATGACCGTGGAGGTTCTCCAGCTCCAACTCAGCACCCAAGACTTAATTTTGCCTGACTAAGCCCCTGAAGAAGCACCCCCATGCACAGCTGCGGGAACAGCAGAGCAGGAAGATTTCATCACCCAGCTACTCCATCCTGCAACTGGGGAGAGCTAATGAAGGCGTCTGGAAACTGGTAGTAGGAGCAAGGGAAGGAACAGCGCAAATGACACTGAGACATCTCAAGGGAGGCAGCCAACAGTGTCTTTGCATGTCAGAGTTTAAGGATTCCTGCCACCAGGCACCTTGCATAAGCAGTCCTGTTAGGATAACACCACCTTGGCGTCACCGGTGCCATTATCAGCTCCTCACGAGTACCACTGCACGGCCTAAAGGATGTTTCCAGTTTTAGCCAGAGTTTTGAGAGTGACTTTTCCCTTTGATTCCAGTTTCCTATCAGAGACTGGTTGTCAGGGGCATTATAACTTGTTGGCTGTTATGATCCCATTAATTCACTTTCATTTTTGTCATGCATAGGGTGGAGATTCACCAGTAACATGGGCTATAATTACCTGGACTCAGTGGTTCGCTGCCTACATAAAACTATGCCAGAATCCTTCACAGACAGGAGACAGGGGGGCTCCCACACTAAAATGCCAAGAAGTTTGAAAGTGTTTGCTTAGAAGTGGGTTTGAGCTTTGAAATTTGCACTCCTGTAGAAACAGAATCAAACAGAACCCTGACAACACACTCAGCCTCTGTTATTTTCTATATGACAATCTCAGTTTTCATTTGCAGAAAGTCCCTGGCTCCTCTTCTCCCCAGGTAGCCCTGCAATTATGAAGGTATGTAAAAGCATGTGACCAGGAAGAGAAAAATGCAGATGTGTTTGCCTGAAAGAAACATCCAGTTCACACACATCATAAAACAGTATGATTAATTATAGCTTAAGGAGAGAAAAATATCCTAAAAATGGATGATGGATAAACCCAGGTTACATCCACCAGCAGGGGAAGGGGCTGTTCAGTAATCCGTTCCCCAGTGTTAAATCTCTGCTTGGACAGCTTTCAGCTGCCTGTCAACGTTACCAGTCTAGACTTTGCAGGAAACTCCCTTCTTTTATTGCCCCCTTCTTTCCTGTTACCTCCCCAGCGGGTGAAATTTCATCCCCCTCATCAACTTCCATTTCCTCTGAGGAAGACCTGACTGATAGAAGTACCTTAACAATGGGCAATGGATGCAACTGGCACACCAAAAAGAAAATGCCATAAAAAAGAATGTGGTTCAGTGAACATTCTACCTGGAGAATGTCAGGCAAATAATACAGAAAATGTCAGAAATTATCCGTTGTTAAAACTGCAGCACCTGAAAGGAGACTTTCATCCAAATCCAAACCTTCACAGAGCCGAGGGGAGTCCGGACTGGGGCTCAACAGACAACAGTGCAGATCAGAGAGGGAGGAACTCGATTCAGCTTTGTTTAGAGCTCAGGCACGCAAAAAAATTGCTGCTAATTCTAACTGCGGCAGAATGGAAGACTCAGACTGAAGCTGTGTTTTAATTGTTTAAAAAGTATTCAAAATACAAAAATCTATCTCTCTGCAGCTTCAACTCAAACACTGCTTGCAGCCAAACAAAATATTAGACAAGACCTTTTAAAAATGAGTACAAATCAGAGACAGCATGAATTTACAGCTTTTTTTTTTTTTTTAAAAAGAAATTAATAAAGAACATCACAGCTTTGGAATTCCTATTTTGCACAAGCATTAGATTTTAGGCAATATTTTTTGAGACTGACCAGAATAGTTTAGAAGAAACTTTCTTTAATTTAGCAGTCTAATTTAGGTGCACAAAGACTTCATCATTAATTCTTTAAAAAGGACAGGAATACATAGATTTTCCAGCTAAGCCACCTGATTACATGCTGTTTGCTGAAGTAAGTTTAAGTTGAATATCCGGAAGAGAAGAAAAGCATAAAGTATAGAAAAGATCATAAAGCATAAAAAATAACATGGATATTTTTTTTTTGATTGCATATAGAAACCTGGACATGCAACAAATGGTTCCACAAAGAAGTGCAGTATTTAAGAGCATCAGCTAAAATAATTTGCTACACCTTTTAGTATAGCAATCTTCTAGCCACCTTTTTTGTATAGATATCTATGCCTACTTCTGTTGCACAATTCCTTTCCCTAGAAAAAAATTGTGTAATTCCATATGATCTTGAAGAGAACAGTGTCCCTCCAGTCTGTTACTTACATACAGTTTTTCCAGGACAGTTCAGAAATAGAAGTATTATTTGCAAAGATACCCTGCAACATGTAATCTTTACATGAGCCCCATGAAACTGAGCAACAAACCTCACCCTACTTTGCCTTCCACAACAAATCAAATCCAGCTAGCTAGTCTAGTAGGTCACTAAATCTGTGTTGAGGCAGATCCTTGTTTTCAGCAACCGAATGCAAACACGGTTCAGACATGAAGACCTGTATCTGAAATGACAGACTGGACTCCAAAAAATGCCCTTTGCAGACTGCTGTCTAGTGAAATTGCATCTGCTACTACTCAATATTGCCAGAAATTCGTTATGAGAGCGGTGCCCGCAACCACCCATCACTTGAGTTGAAAGCTCTATCATACACTCGGTGATAACAAGGAGTGCAGAATAGGATCTGTGCATCCCAGGACATGCTGCCGAGTCATTGTGTGTGGTGTGTGTTAACTCCAGACACAACCCTACTTCTCCCTAAAATGGAGAGCTTACAGTTCTGTAGAAGATGACCTCGTAACAACCCCCTAAGTTACACAGTCAGTTTCTCTTGTTCCCAACTAACCATAAAGCTAAAATCTATGCTGGGAGGAGTATTATGATCTCCTTTTAAGTCAAATTCATCCAGAGGAGCCTCTCCAAGTACACAAAATGCATCCAAGTTCAAGCAGCTGCTAGAACATGAAGAATGCCAGCCCCAAGCAAGGAGTGGAAAAGCTGCAAGGAAACTGTTTCATGCAGAAAAGCTGTGCTCAGACACCTGTTTAAAGTGGGTCACATATGACAGGAGGCTGCCAGAGGCTGATCAGGGACACGCAGACTTCAGAGAAACTAACTGTGAACAGTGCGCCCGTATTGGTGCAGTAGCCCCACAGCACAAGTCCAGCACTTCTTAGGAGAATCAGAAATCTGTGATCTGCCCAGAAATAATAAGGTAATTGTAGTTTCTTTTTAGAAAGTTCATAGAGAGTTCAGTATGACTGAGAAATCTGGCACTAACCAGACTGAAGGCTGAACAGCTTTGCCAATACTACCCATTAACGGGTCAAGTGTTCTGAGCAAATTTTCAAACTCCTGCAACAAAAATGTTTCCTAAATGCAGCTTAGCTTTCTGGGTTTTCTATTTCGACCGTGGAAATAAGGTTTGCAATTGTTCAAGGCTAGTGTTGTCCTACGAAAGAAAAAGGGATAGCACGTGACATGTCACAGTTTAATTTTAAAGCTTGCTATTGCTCTCTGAATCAATACTGCCGCAATTTAACATTCACATTACCAAAGCATTTGTTTACACAGTCAATGGCAATACTGAAAAAATACAACAGTATCATGCACAGTTTGATAAGGAAAGCAGTAGGCACAGAGCAAGAGCAGAATATATTCCTGTCTGACAGCACATGGCTAGCAATGCTGAACTAAATTCAGTCTGGCTCCAGACTGATACTCCTTAGTCTGATGAGTGGTTAAGCAAACTGTCTCGATGAAAACATGGTAGACACCACAGTCTACCCTTTGAACTACAGCAAAGCAAGTGCAGTAAGCAAGCATGGTGTAGCAAACGCCATTTCTTTCCAGCTGTGTGGGAACACAGAAAGCCTCTACTGAAACACAGTGAGGCAGATTTCCCCTCCTTACAGATTTCGCTTATATTATTTGGAAAATGGCCTGTCACAGAACTTTACAATTTGTTCAGTCATGGAGTGAGGAAGCATATCACATTTCTGATGTCTTTTGGAGGCAACAAGTGACTATTATCACATTAAAATAACAATGTCCTGTTTCTACATTTTTCTCCCTTACCTCCTGCACCACACAAGCACTTAGGGAAAGCACCTTATTTCAGTTAGTAGGATCTGGTGAAATACTGATGGTTAAATTCCAGCAGAAGAGAGAAGCAGCTGGGAAAACAATCAGGGACTGGGAAAGCAGGTGCCAGAGCTCTGCCAGCACTGAGCTTTCTCTGGCGCCTGTTCAGCACAGACTTTGGATCCACTTGGAGAGAGTTCTGGTTTTGATTCAGCACTCATTTAACCGGAGAGGAAGAATTGCACAGAATACAGTACTTCATTCCTTTCTCTTCTACCTGTATTTCTCCTGCCTATAATGACAGCCTAGGCAGCTCCCAAGGACAACTCAACCCAAAAGTCAAAGATATCATCTCAGGATAGGATGAATCAGCCTTTGACAATGACTGTTCTACTTCACTAACTTTATAAAAGAAGCTAGCTTGTAACACAACTAGCTTAAACTCAACTATTTAATTGCTGGGCTACTCAAGTTAACAGATAAGAACCTCATCTTGTGTCCTTAGAACCTGAACTTCAAGTAATAGTAAACATATCTATTAAGCATCTCTACGCTAATGAAACCTAGAATTCTTTTTTATTGCTTAGCAAAGCTACATATTTGCACTGCTCATTTGTTAGTATGAACAGGATTTTTGACAGCAAAGTGAAATGAGCACAAAAGTCTTTTCGTGTGTCAGATGTTAGAAACAAAAAGTTCAAGGATTTGTATCTCGCCCACACAGAATCTAGAGGTTTTAGAAACAGAAGATGACTCTTCCTTTTTTCTGGAGAATGAAAGCACAAGACAGTGAAAAAAAGTCGACCTTATCTCTGATTAGCTTCTAACGAACTCCAGAGAGCAACTGAAAAAAAGAAGTCTTCCTGAAACCTCAAAAGAAAGTTAGAATCTTCTGCTTTCACTTCATGATCTTGTTGCGGGGTGGGGAGTGGGGGGTGGGAAATCTCTTTACACCAGTTAGCAGTAATTGTTTCATCCACTGCTAGAACTTGTGTTCATGACACTGTTTCCCGGGTACCCCACCCCAGAAACCCTAAATCTCCTGCTGTCTGCATAAGTAGGTGTCTACTGATTTCAGCTCAATGCAAACTGTTCCAGAGATGACAGATACTCCATATACTCCTGCAAACTGTTTGTTTTGTTGTTTCTGCTTTAAATTAGAGGACATTCATCACAAGCATCTTTTAAACAAGTCAGTAGAAGCTGTTTGTAGAAAGCAGAAGGCTGCAGGGAGAAAGATGCTTTCACCTCTACATTGTACTACTCTTATTTACTACAATTTGACATGTGAATTTACCAGCCTATCTCTGTTTTGGAGAAGCTAAGCGAATTAATCTGAATAGTAATTGATATGGTTAAATGCAGAATAAACAAATACTGGAAAAATGTCAGCATCATTCTTTAAAAGATATGGAAGCTACACAGCATGTACCAGTGATTCTGCCAGCAAGCAAGGCTGCTTACATTGGCCACAATGTTCTTCCAGAAAAAAAGATAGGCTGTCCTTTGAGAATAAAACAGTGTCCTGGACTTTTTTTCCTTCCCTCTTCCCAGTGGTTAAACAAAGGACTTCACTGTCAAAAGCCAACACTAACACTTGATACTGTACATTTGTAGACTGAAAAATTGAAGAGAATCCTTTGGCAGTATGATTCAGTAAAATCCTGCACTCAGACATAACCCTTAGGAAGAACAGCAGGTAACTATTGTTACCTAACAGCATCCTAGTCACCTGTCAAATGATCTGTGCCACCAAGCCATCATTCAAAAGACTTAAAAAAGTTTTGCACATATGATGTTGCTCTGCTCCTTCAGCTCCCCTCACCCCTCTATGCGTTTCACAGAGCACCCAGTCTGTCTCCTCCCTCCCACCCCAGTCTTAGTCCACCATAGCTCCATGCAAAATTGCTCCAAATGCAAAATTTTCAGTTATAAGATTTATAACTCCTCTGCAGGTAAGGCCCCTGTACAAACAAATCCTAACATCCGTGCAGAACTCATCTATCAAATCTTTTCAATGCCAAAATGAGGGTAAAGCATGTGATAACTTCTATACACCTAAAGTTCCAATAAAGTATTCTCAGAGATCCATTTTAATACCCAAAACCTTTCCTTCCTGTTATATATTACAGCCTACTGCAGTAATCCCTGGGCTGAGTCTGAACAAACTCAATTACCCTCCTTCTAAACAACAGCAACGTGACCACATCACCAGACCAAGAAAAATAAGTCCATCTGTTTGAATCCTATCAATCCCCTCTGCAGCACAATGTCAGGAAGGGTTCTATTTCATCCCAGCATTTTCAGTCACCAACTTCACAGAACTTCTCCACTCTGCAGCTTACAAACCAACCAATACCTTGTGACGGACTGCATGAAAACAAACAGAAAAAAATTGGAGATCTATCTTTCCTTTTACTGTAGAAGGGAGGATAATTCCTTCTTTCTTGCATTTTATCTTGGACCACTGTCAAGTTTTTAAGATAACCTATTTAGAAAAACAAAACAAATCCCCACATCCTCAGTTTCCTCTCCTACAGCCATAAATTATTATAGAAGTTATTTATAAAGCTCAGGGCCACTTTTCATTTATCATTTTTGCTTCTGACACAGATTTCAAAGGACACAGTATGACAGCAGCTTGCAATGTACAGTATCATAATGCTACTTTCAAGATTAGGACTCAGTTTTGCAAGCAGCTAAGTCATCTGGCAGTTGCCTAAGCGGCAGTGGAAGTGTACATCACAAACCTAAGTTTTAATTTACATTATTTATCACAATGACTTTTCTGCAAGTATCTGAAACAATTAAAGATACTGCAAATTGTAAACTAATTAATATAATCATTGCAAGAGCTGCTAGAGTAATGTAATTGATGCTGAAGAATTACTGTATATAGATAAGACAGACCACAAGCAGGCTGGAACCTGGAAATTCGTGTGGCTGTTGCCACAGTAAAAGTTGTGAACATGCTGCACAGGGCTTCTTCCAAGAGGTGACAGTCCTTGCATTTATTCAAAAAAAGCTTTATAGAGACTGCACAGGAAGTCAGCATCCTCCTCTTATTCCTTCCCACACTAACTCCTCTATTTTTATTTTGCCTGTAAAACTAGTTTTTATATTCCTTGCCTGACAGACAAGTTAGTTCTGACTAAAAGATTACTATTATCACCACACACCTTTGTGCACTGACTTGGAGAGGTTGTTAACCTCTCCAAGCACAAATCAGCACTACATTTTAACCTGGGCACACAAAGGTCTAACAAAGGCACACAAAGACACTAAGCATAGGTTTCAGAAATTACTCAATTGCCTTAGCTTAAGTTTAAAAAACAAACAGAATCAGAGCTCAAATAAACAAAAGAAGACGCTCTATATGATGAATCTCAGCCCACAATATTAAAATACTTGATTCTGAAAACCAGTTCCTACAACAGATAAGGCAGGCCACTCTTCATCAGTTAAGCCCGAGCCCAGTGGCGACAAAGCTAGCGCTGAGAGTAGAGAAAGGTCATGATGTTTAATCTATAAAATAGAATTAATTTCTACAATTAAATGTTTACTGTAAATGGAAATTGTTTTGCTTTAAAGTGATCCCAAAAGGCATTACTCTCAGCCATCTGTGATACCATGTGGGTGTACCAGACTTCTGGCATCAAACTTAACATCAAGGAGTGCTTGAAGTCTTAGAAGGGGGGAAGAGTCAACTTACCAGTTGTAAAATTTATTTATTTACCAAGTATTCCCCAAAGCCTATGTAATGAATATAAGTAGCACAGAAAGCAAGATTTTACTCACTTTCCTTTTTTGTTCTGTATTTCACTTCTAAAAAGCAACTGGTCTGGCAATGCATAGTGTAAACAGTAGACGACACCGACCTCCTCCTTTTTTCTGCATTTGAAGAACTGGCTACAACAGATGTGATATAACAAAATGTAACAAATTCTTCTATGAAGACAGGCTGAGAGTTGGGGTTGTTCAGCCTGGAGAAGAGAAGGCTCCATGGAGACCTTGTAGCAGCCTTCCAGTACCTAAAGGGGCCTACAAGAAAGCTGGAAAGGGACTTTTTACAAGGGCACGTAGTGACGGGACAAGGGGGAATGGCTTTAAACTGGAAGAGGGTAGATTTAGATTAGATACTAGGAAGCAATTCTTTACTGCAAGGGTGGTGAGACAGTGGAACAGGCTGCCCAGAGAAGCTGTGGATGCCCCATCCCTGGCAGTGTTCAAGGCCAGGCTGGATGGGGCTCTGAGCAGCCTGGTCTGGTGGAAGGTGTCCCTGCCCGTGGCAGGGGGGTTGGAACTGGATGATCTTTAAGGTCCTTCCAACCCAAACTATTCTATGATTCCATGAAGTTAAAAGTTATGGCCTTCAGAGGAACCAATGATTGGTATATGGTGTTACACAAAGGGAAAAATGTAATGAGAGAAATTTCCACACACCCCATGACCATTTTCACACTGATTACTTAACTTTCATGACAGTCAAGCAGATTACTGCTTGACTGAAAGCAGACATTACCTCTAAAGGCCGATTGAGTCAGTTAAACACAGAAACCTAAATTACAGGCTATCACTTTGTCTGCCCCTAAGACACTCCCTTTGTTAGCCTGGAATATCATGAACATACTACCACCAGAAACAGTTCTGTCACAATAGAATGAATAACGTATCATTGAATCGTAGGATGGTTTGGGTTGGAAGGGACCTTAAAGATAACCTGCTTCCCACCCTGCTTCCATGGGCAGGAACACCTTCCACCAGACTGGAAATTTAAATTGAGCAGCCTATTCAAGCAGACTTTCCTAGTCTAAGTGACAAAATCTCAGGGAAGCTACGCTTGATTTTTTCCAGCATCCAGATACAGCCAGTCTTTTTCCATCTCATTCTGCAGGACTTTGAAGGAAGACACAAGTGGTAAAAAGTGAGAGGTAGAAAGAAAATAGCAGGCTACTCAAACAAAATGCACAGCATGATCCCTGGTATCTACAATCTCTTCTCCACACTTAAAATTATTCCTTACAGATGTTATTTCATCCATAAAACAAACCTGGAAGACAGTATGCAAGAACAAATTCCCCATTTTTCACAGGCAAATCTAAATGAATGCCTCTCATTTATCTCAGCAGTCATCAGAAGAAACAGAAAATTACTGAGCTATTTTACATTTAAGTCAAAATAGACATAAACTTTAGATGTTCATGACTTTTCAACTTCAGGCTTATTTGCCTGGCAAGTAGATACACTTTTATTTGATGAAAAATAATAAGGAATAGCATTCATATTAATCCTTACTGCTTCCCTTTATGCTCAGCTTCCTGGTATAACAGATGATTTAATAGCTCCCCTCAAGCAATCAGCCTCCTTGTTTCCCCCAGCTAGCATTTCACACTGCTCTTGGCCAGCAAGCAAGAAGTGCAAAGCAGATCTATAAGCAGAAATATAGTGGGATTGGTTGTTGTTTACTCCTTTAATTTATCCGTTCATATTACACAGCAGTAAATCAGCAGCAGTCATGACTGGTGATTAAAAATTCCTATGTTTCTCCTTGGTTTCCACCCCTGGAAAAGAACCAACTACTCTTTAACCATTAACCCATGAAGGACAGAAACACACCCTGTGTGTTCTGCAGCTCTACTTGTATGTAACTTGGGCTTTATGCCATTTAGGTTACTATTCGTTCTCCCTAACAATACTGCACCTTTTCTGAAGTTTAGTGCAAATCCAGCTTGAAGGTCTCACACATCTGAGAACCAATGCAGGATCTGGTAATTTTTGGTATGAAGTCAATCAAGTAAGTGATTTTACTAATTAAAGGAACTTGTTTCGTAATTATGAGATGCCAAATATCCTCTAGTTACAGTTGTCCTTTCCAGGATAGTATATTAGCTTGTTTTTCCATAAGACATGGTGCTGAGTATTTACTGCGCCAATATGTAAGTGATCTTTACTTACACTTCTACAAAAAACCACCTTGCTGTTCATGCCCTGCACTCCACTTTCAGAATAACAAAATAAAAGTATTTACATATCCTGGTAACTATCACAGTGACTCTAGAAATCCTAAATTTAAACCATGGATTAGAGAGGGGATATTTTACATTGAGGATAGTATTTGCATAAAGTGAGAACATTTGATCAAAAATAATAACTGCAATTCTCATCATCCCAGAACTACTCAAGAATTCAAGTCAAATTCACTGAATAGTTCTGGTTGGAGAAAAAATGAGGGCTGGAAAGGGTCAATGGTGTAAAAGACATATTCCAGCAGTCACGAGGAGGACTTAAGTTTTCAGAAAGGAACCCAGAAAGGTGGCTTCCAAGGTGTTTTGACTGATGCGCTCTCATTTTGCATAATCTCTGTTTACAGAATTTTAAAAAGTCTGGCAGAAGGAAAGGCACACACCACTGGAAAACAAAAGCTGCTTAAAAAGATGCAGAAAGCAAATAGGCAGAAATACAGCAATATTTGTACCATTCAATCCACATGCTTGTTTTTTTTCCATTGTGATCGCCCGTCGTCTTCTTAAAGCATTTTGAAGGATATTTGCCCCATAGATAATATGGGGATGGGGTGTTCCCTCCTTCTGTGGATGCTTTTTAATGGGCTCAATGAAGTAATCCCCATGGGGCAGATGGAAATATCCGGTCTGAAAATAAGCACAAAAGAGTTAAATCTCTACTGTCCAGTACTGCAGGTCAAAAATAAAATATACTCTTTTCACACCACCATCTCTGAGTTTTTCGCATAAACCAGTCATTACACTGTGGAAACATGGAAACAACAGGATTTCAGCATTTATTTTACTGCATATATCAAGGTTGCTTTGTACCTCACGAAGGCATAACACTCCTAAGGAGAACTGGAAAAATACCTTCTTTCCCAATAACCTGAAATCCTGTACTGAGGCAGAGGATCCCATATTTGTACAAAGCCACTGAAAGGTCAAAACTTAATTTGTCAAACATGATGCACTAGAAGGAGCTGTGTCTTGTTCTGCTGGTGTTTTGCATCCATTTCCCAGAGAACAAGCCTGAATAGATGCTGTTTTGTAAGTGCAAAGCATAATTCTGCTGCCAGCTGCAACTCCACAGTCAGATTACACAACCTGTCAGATGAGCTGGACTATGTGGTCCATGCAACTGAAGACTACAAACCCCTCTGGCCCCCAGGCTTCCAACAGAAGAAATAAGTAGCTTTTCATTAATTATAGCATGCTATTGTGATCACACAACAGACCTGCCTAACAAAGGCTGCAACAATTCTCACCAACCTCCGAGCTCTGACTGAGCTACAGGGCCTTCAATATCTACCTGGACTACCTGGATTAGTTTACACCTTCCTCTGCTGTGATCTGAGGCATGTGTAACCAGACATGGCCTTGGTCCCTTGTATCTCAGCATTTTTGCCGAGACTTTCATTACATAGCCCTTCCACTTCAACATGCACAGAGCAGAACTAAATCTAAAGCAAAGGATCTACCCACACTGGGGATGTGACAGGAGGTGGAGGTATCTCGCTCTTACGGCTTCATTCCCTCTCTGCTTTTTTTGCTGTGGTCACTGCAGCCTTTTGAACTTGTTCTGGGATAGGGAAAAACGCAGCAACACTGTTCCTACAGCTGCTGTATTCAAACTTACAAGGGCAGAAAAACATAAAAACCCTTTTGAAATGCTCCAAGGTCTTACAGTTTCCCTTGCCAGTTGGGAAAGCCAGTATGAGGGTAAGGACAACAGGGAAATCATATCTATGGAGGAAAAGCATTAAAAAACAACCATGGGCTCTATGTACTAGTAGCCTAAGGGCAGCTCAGTGAGATCTCCACACAACATGCTTCAAAGTCCGCTCTACCTCCTGCCTCTACTCTGACTGCCACAGGCCCAATACACCCCCACAGCAAATGTGTACAAATACATAACTGTGACTGTAATTTCACAGAGTTTACCCTAAACTTAAGAGCAGAAACTTGCCTTGCATTTCTCCAGTGCAAGTCAAAGTTTAAAAGCCAGAGGTTGGCCTTGGCTTGAAGTCTTGGTGAAGTCCTGAACCATGAAGTTCACAGGTTCAGGACTCAAACTCATATATGCTTGCTCATCTGGGATTACAGTTACTGCCTGTATGGCTTTTTTTTTTATTATTTTTAAGAAAGAAGTCGACTTCTGATTCTTAAACATGAAGCCCAGAAATGCTCAGGCTTCTTTTTAAATTACAAATCAAGGCTAGTTTTGATAGAGAAGCTGAGACACACTATGAAAGCAATAAATCCCATGTTCAGATCTGATAAAGATGTCAGGCAAGCATCGATCTACACAGCAGGAATGGCTATACAGAGGCTAGACTAGGAAATCAGTAGATGTGGCTTTCCTCCTGCTGCTCAAGTACTCAAAGCACCAACACAAATCTTCGCCCATCCCTTTTCATTCCACAAGATTCGATCCTCCCTAGATACTCAGAAAGTCTGGAATATTTGACATTCTTTTCCTGTTGTGTTTTTTTAACCCAGTTGCAACCGGGAAGATCTAACCATCTTCACTGCAGACCCTGATTTTATAGGGCAGGCTGATTAATCATGGGACTACTGTGTCAAAACTGCACCTGTAAGAAGAAAGGGCAGGCAGTTGTATAAAAAAGAAAGCATATTAGTAGCGACCTCATTTCCCAAGCTCCCCCAGCAATGCTTGCACATTAAAATTCAGCTCTCCATCCAAGCTGCAGGGAGCAGGAGAAGAAACAAAAAATCACTGTATTTCATACAGCACACACTAACACAGATAGCAGTAAAGGTTGTTCAATGAGCCAGCAAACACTGGCTTCTACAGAACCTGGCTTCAGACATTGCCCCCCCCCTTTTTTTTAACTATTGTTTCTTTAACATTATCACTTTTCATTATGGAGCATCTGTTTTCACAGTCTTACAGCTTTTTACTGTAACAGCTCTGTCCCAAGCCATCCCTGTCCCCACAGAGCCACAACACCCCCAACCAGCTGGCATTCTGCAGACACCACCTGTTAAGCTCAGCAGTACCGCTGTACCATTCCACGCACCCACAGCAGAAATCTTGCCAGTCTTCCTCTAGATCTGGGATGAAACTAGGAGTTATCCCTCCTGTACTCTGCAATAGCTGCTTGTCCACACGAGTTTGTACACTGTTCTTGTCACTGTTGTTGCAGTACTCTCAAGGAGTATGTGTGGCTACTTGACTCGTACCTACTGCATGCGTTTCCTTCTCAACACCGATAAATCAATGAATATACACAGAAACACGGTTAGCTGCATGTCCTTCTTTGTGTTGTAATTACTACCCTCCTGCTTGTCTCCTCTTTGTTACCTGAGGCAAGGTCCAAGAGAAGCCTCCTGCATTTCACACAGAAAAAGTGCAAATTTTTACTGTCCCTTAATTTCTGAAAGAGGCTACAGCTGTGTGTCAGATCTCCCCTGAAGAAAGCTACCTCAGGCACACATAACTTCTACCTGATAACTTAACATTTGTTCTTTAAAATGCGTTGGTAACAGCCAGTAATTTTGTATTTGTTGACTACAGATTGCTGAATCTTGGGCAGATAAAGGCTGCTCCCACACCCGGCAACAAACTAAAGTCAGTGTGGCGCATCAAAAAGTCTGAGGGCCTGTTTTGCCAAGGAGACACTAAGACTTTGCAGAGTGTTACCAACTCACAGTTCAACTTGTCACAGCAGCTCCTGACACCTTAGGACTATAAGAAAATCTCTACTTAGCAAAAAGCTCCTAAGCCCGTAGAGCAGCAAAACTAAGCTGGAGCTAAAACTGCTGCCAGCTCAGAATAAGAAAAGAACCCTAGGTATATTTTCAGGTTATGCACAGCTCTTCACGGCTGACGTGGCAATACCGCTGGGCATACCCACACAGCCATTTCGGGCAATCACAGAATGCAACAGTGCACCCCCACAAACAACTGATGGGATAACATTGAAATATATGAACCAGCTTTGTCACCAAAAAGACCTCAGCTGTACCTGCCGGCCCACTGACGGGGTGTTGCTGAACCACAGATGCAGCTTGTTGCAGTTTCTCTGGTTTTAGCTCTGACCTTACAATGAGCAATGAAAAACACTTTTAACCTCGGCCTAAAAAGCGGCTCTTGGGACAGAAGGATATTTCCTTCTCTCCTTTTGCTTCTTACAGGGTTAAAAAGTACCGTCATCATGAATTGAAGTCTATGAGCCATTAGGCCAATGTTCTGCATCAAACCCTTGGTTAAACCAACAAAGCGTTTGGGAGCAAGGTATCCTTGCCTCCTTCTCATCCCCATCTAATCGTTCCTGCCGTCAGATTATGGTCATGAGTCTCTCCACAGCACAGTGTGAGGAGGGAGGGAGGAGGAGCAAGGATACATTGAGTCTGTATTGCCTCTAAACAAATTCTGACATGAACCCTGAATCTTGATTTAATTTATGGAACAGACCCGACATTTGCCGTGAGACTGAATGCACTACATTCAGCACCTGGGAATTCTCACCGAAAAAACTGAAGTTATAAATCACCACTGTTGTGCGCAAATTCCTTCTGTTTTCTGTCAGTCTACAGACTAAAGCCCAGTTCTACTTGCAGTATCTAAAAAATCTGCAAAGAAAAGGTTGGGGTGACATCATGTTCCTGTTCTTACACAAATGAACCAGCCGAACACACAACTTTCCAAGTACTACACTTCCGTATAAGGTGATGGATGCAAGTTGTAACAAATACAACAATTTGCTCCAAAATTCTCAGGGATCCTAAAGTCTAGTTGTGATGGAATTTGTTTAAACAAAACTGCCTTCTCTGTCTGTAACAAATTCCCCAATAAAGCAAGATATTGATAAGCAATCTTTCCTTTCACTTGAACTTTGTGCTCCTGCAGTACTGTGGTACAGAAATGTTTTGTCTTGTGTTTTCTGAAGTACCGTAAACCAAAGCAAACTTAGGGAGGCTCAGCAACCATAGACCTTTCTGCACAGGTGTATTACACCCGTGACTGCAAAAGTAATTGAAAAGCGATACAAAAAATCTGCACTACTCTATATCCTCTAAAAATCTGTAAAACATTATCACATGGCCCACTTTTATTACCTGCAAATGGCTGCACTGTGTGCCTACACTTACCAGAGATTCAGAAGAAGACATAACATTTAGCTTATGTAAAAAAGTTCCAGTTCTGGAACCTGCACCAATACTTTCCCCTAATTCTAGTCCCAGGTAATTTTTCGATGTCTAAAACCATCTGCCAGTCCCACTTGTGCACTACAACAAGGAGCCAATCACCTCGAGGAGAAAAGTTCTTCTCATGGCTATTCCCAGAAGTAAACTATTCTATTTTTGACTGATTGGCTGTCTGGTAGAGGCCATGATTTTCATTCCTGTCCAGAATCATAAAGAAGAGCACACACAAGTTATACTCTTAAGTTATAAACTTAAAAAAATCCATTGATTACATGCTCTATTAGTTGAAAGCATAAAGGCCCTATACAATAGCAACAGTGAACAAAATTATCATGGTTTTAATTCTGAGAAATACAGTTCTCTCAGAAATAGTCCATTATTGTAAAAAGAGAAGTATGTCATATTCCAAATACTTGTCTACTTGGGGAAATTATATTTTTTTATTAATTCAATTTCCTACTCTGCCTTCTAGAGGAATGTGTTAAAAAGCTACCTGTGTACATTTATGGGTAAAGCCACTTAAGGTAATCAGACTGGGAAATGCATGGTGCCTGCCAGTGCTGCTTGGGATGAAGTGACTGTAAAAGTCTGCTTCCAGCCTGCAGAAGTGCTTTCCAACAGCTTCCAGAGACTTCCAGCACTTACTGAACTCATTCTTTGCACTTGCACTTTCATCCTGCACAGGCTATACACCAAGAAATGAAATGCTGAGACCAACTGGAAGAAAACACCACCAATCTTCACATTAAACTTACTTCAAAGGACTCGGAACTGGCAAAATTCCCTTTGCTGATGAAGTACTACTGCAGTTTTGCTCTTTATATCTGTTCTTTTGTGACTCATAAATATAATAGCAAGAATGTTTCATCAGATTTCAAGCTATGTATACATAAAGTATATGCTTTTTTTTTTAGCAGTTTGTAGCATCATCTGCTTTTACATGGCCTCAGAACACACAAAGGGGTGCCGTTATGAAAGCGTCATCAGAAAAAAAAACAACTTAGGCTCATTACAGAGTTTAGTTTTCACCACAGAAAAAATTACTGCAGCCAAGTTTCCTTCATTTAAACTTCTTTATTAAAAGCTACCATGTAAAATAGTAATAGAAATGCACAGAAAATAGGGGGTGGAGCGTGAGTGTGAAGTGTGGGAGGGGATGTATGGGGCAGGGGGGGGAGGGCAGAGTGTGTGTTTGGTTCTTTCCCTGAACGCCTATAGGGGAAAATATAAAACTCTGCCACAGTTTTTTCCTAATTGTTGATCTTTCCTCCTTCAAATCCTTCCCCCTTCAACCCCGAATTCTGACATGTTTTGGTGAAAAATGTTTCCCAGACCGTATTTGGAGGTGCTGCTACATTATTTAATGAGATTTTTAGTTCAAGTACCTCACTATTTCGACACAAACAGCTTCATGGACACGTCGCATCTCCCACACTGCATGTCACTTGCCAGGAGGACATGGTGATCCTGGGACGCTTCTGACAAGGTTTTCAACAAACTTTTTTGATTTTCAGTAGAAATCTGCGTTTCCCAGTGGAAAGCAGATATTTTTCCCATATTTCTTTCAGTCAAAAGTTATGGGGTCTTGTCAAAATACATTTTCTGGCAGAATTTTTTGAATCAACTCCATATGGGAAGCTGAAGCCGACTCCTGTGGGAAGGGAGCAGCTTTAGCCTTGGCTAAAGTTTTGCAATTGCAATGTTATCCTAGACAGGAGGGGCTGGAATTAGTGGGTGTATGTCAGGAGAAAAAGGGAGGGGAAAACCCAACAATTTACAGTCTAAAGTTATATAACTGAGTATATTGACAATAATGCCAAAAAATAACATCTGTAGTGAGAACAGTGTGTAACTCATTGAAGCAAACAATCCAAATCCTGTGTTCACTTGCTCCTCTGCTGTGCTGCAGAACCAGTTCATTAATACTGTTAGCTACAAATAATTCCTACGGACCTCAAATTCACTGTGAGCTTTGCATCTCTGTTACAGAGTCTGAAGTACCCTGGCTACATTCATTTATACTCGAGGAAATTCCCTGTGAAATTAATATTCCATAAGGAGTTGAGCATGCTCACATAAAAAAATACAACTTGGAACACATAATTTTAAAAGACATCTTTGTTTATATGTCAGGTCATAGTGTCCTCCCACTGCCAATCTTTATGGCCCACCCTAAAAATTTTATTACTTCTTCCAGTTATTTGCTGGTGATCCTTAGAAGAAACAGTCCAGGTATCTTATTCATACATTCACTTGTGGATGCCCTGTTGGCCGCAGATATACATTTGCATTGTAGAAATATCCCATCTTACTACTTTTCTTATGATAGAAGATCCACAAGTGAAAGATGGTAACTATGCAGCTGTGAAGCTGTTTAGAACCTTGTTAGTCTCTGTACAGCCTTCTGCTTTGAACTCTCCAGCAGTTCACAATGAACATGAAGCTGTGTTCTCACACCTTTTACATCTCTAACCATCACAGTGCCCAGCAGCAGTCACGTCATGTTGTCCAGTTGTCAGAGAGCCTTCCAGCTTCCTTCCATATTCTCATTTTCTACTTTTTGATTTGTGTCCCATTTGATCTGCTTAAGCCAGAACTATCCTCCTTTGCAGCATCCGAAACTCGGGCACAACATTAAATTCCAACCGGGTAAAAATTTATTGTCCATTAGAGGAGATTCAGTAAATAGCCATTTTTATGCTCTTAAAATACAGCAAAGATGGCATTTATTAAATCTTACACAACTTCCAGTGCTGTTTATATTAAGCTGAAACAAGCCTGTGTTTGCCACAGGCTGAGCATCCAGCAGGGAAACTGCATGGCACAGCTGACTTAATTCATTAACTCAAACACAGTTTGAACCCTTATTCTATTTAGCAGTGTGATTTCCACATTGCAGCTGAGGGACAGACCTCCAAGGGATCTCTGAAGCCCAGAGCATTCCTGAGATCTAGGACTCCTTTTATCAACATTTCCGTGGGGCTCGGTTGCTGACAAGCCTGTTGTGTCTTTGGAGAAGAAAACATTGCAGTCCTTTGGGCTACCTGGTTTCCGCAAAGCCAGTAAGGTGACACCCCACCATGACAGGCTGTGTGGACATTGCCTAGTCCATGCTCCAAGCCCATCCACAGGGCAAGTAACATCACCCCTCAGGATAATGCACACCCAGAAGATTTTCCTCTTGCAAAAGTCAGCTAGGTCACACAGGTCACTCCATCAAGCAAGGAGTATGAAAAAGTAACCAATACAGCCTCAGGCTCTACTTCAGGGTGAATCTAATAGCAAATTAATTCTAAACTAAAAACCAATAAGCTTTGCTATCCAGCCTGAAGGTCACTCTGAGTGAACAGTAACACAATATTTTTCTGAGTCTTTGGTTCTTCCTCTTATCCATGCTTTCTCCCTCCCCCTCCTCCCCTGTCTTGTACTAGAAGTTTTCATTGCAACTAGTGCTAGGGGGGGAAAAAAAAAAAAAAAAAAAAAAAAAAGATGTTCTTCCAATCTCCAGGTGCAAGACAGAGGCTTACTTTGACTATAGTCACAAGAGGGTGAGACTAAACTAGCAAGTTTTGATTTCATTTGGGATCCAAAAACAACTTGGCAAGCCTCACTATTCTGAGACATAACAAAAAGTTCACCCAATTCCTCCAAAAGTTACCTCTACTTTGGAAGAGTAGAAAGGAGCAACAGCTGTTCTATTACTGGAAAAGACTCTTGGAACATCTAATTCATATCTTCCTAATTAAAATTGTTCAGAAAGCACTGTATCCAGGGGGCTTACATTGTATAAATAGGGGTTTTTTCACCTATTTACTATCAGAACAGCCACTCATGAAAATGAACACAATAAAAACGGTTTGTACTACTCAGCATTTGAAATCCCCTCTGAGACTTCTGATAGCAGCATGAGAAGTTCTGAAGCTTTGATTTGGAAGCCAGTAAACTTTTACAGTTTGCAAAGCAGATCAAGTCTGATGATTTAAAACTATGTAACGCCTAACAGTAAAGATTTAAACACCGGATTGGTAAGAGGTTCCTTGCCTAAACTGTGCTTTCTATTAATAATAAAAACACAAACAAAAGGATCTACGGAGTGGACATGATCTCTAATCCTGGAGACAGAAAGCACCCTGGCTGTTTTGGCTTCCTGCTCACTTATATTCTAAAACTAATTTCAAGCTAGTGAGCGTGACAATGTTAATACTGCAGATCTCAAACTTTATTAGAAAATAACTAAATGCAAATATTTGATCAAATGACAAGTGGCATTGTTTCTATTGACAAGTATTGTTTGTACTACTGTGATCCACAGGCACCCTAGTCAACAGTCAAGAAAAGCAGAGATACAAATGATGACAGCTGCCACAACGTGTGCAGATAGATGGAAGAAAGCACAATTATCCCATTTTCCAGCAGATGAAAGCCTGGCAGGAGCTTTACTTTCCTCAAGAGCAGAGCAAGGGGAAGTCAGAGCCCAAATTCATCCAGTTCACAGAGATTATTTTGCTTGAAGAAACAGAAGTTTATGAGGAAAACCTAATCAGACTGACTACACTGACCCACCTGCTGATGCTCTTCTCCTAGCTTCATTCCATCCAGCCCAAAAGCAAGCAGAGATGTCAAAAGCAGATGGCATATTTTAGGTCTGCAGTTGTGATTGTAGGTGTGCTGGGGCAGAAGGCTTCTGCCTCTCTTTTCCTTCAAACTCATGAAGCCTCTGGCTGTACAGCACAGATGAAACTTCTGAATGAATTTCAGCATGCCTAGGAAGGGTCATGCCACCACTTATCATGAAAGCACGACATCAAGGTGGCCTAAAAGGCAGCCCATACTGATGCCCTCAGTCTCTTCTTCACTTACCATTTATGATTCCTAGGCCTTTCTACAAGGTGACTTGCCCACACCAAAGGATAGCCTCAGAGCAGCACTGTAACATGGAGTTTCAGCCCAGTGCCCACAGAAGGAATCATGGCTTCTGCTCAACAACTGCAGCTTTTTCCATGGGTGGTAGGAGAAAGCAGATGCTCTGTTTGCTCCCCACAGCCTTACAACAGGCTGTGAGCCATGCTCAAGCTGCAGCTTGCTGTGTTATCACTAGGGAGGAATGAAGGGGGAGGAGCTTATCAAATCTAAATAGTTTACAAAACAGGAAAATGCAGTCCCCTGTTGAGGGCAGCTGTGGCCCATCAAAATATCAGTGTCGAGTGAGTGACACACTAGACCGAAAAGGCTATTTTGCATCACAACCAGTAGCTGTGTTGAAAAAGGACTGAGAGTAAGAAACAGGATGTAGAAGGAGAAGGGAGAAAAAATGAAATAAAATGATGAGAACAAGGTTCAAACAGAGTCCCAGAACCTGGAGGACAAAGTGCAGTCTCTAACACACAGCTGATGCTCAGCACGTGGCAGCCTGGGAACCAGCACTGTGGTAAACTGGCAATCATAACAGAGGTGCTAAACCCCTGTTGGCCTGAGGCAGATCATTCCTCTGACTTCCCTTGTTACTTCTGTCCATCTGAGAAAGAACGAACTGATTTGATGACTGCATCTGGCACACTATCATAAATGTTTTTGCAAATCTAGTAATACAAGTCCCAGTTCCCATGCATACCAAATATGAAAGGTGATCAGATTCAGCATTGGGTTCAGGTCAGTTTAAAAGCATAAAGCACTTAAATTAGGTCTGACCTTGATTTAAATCCCCCCTTGAAGCTTGAATTCTCACTGAAACCTGTTTCCATTGATATGACAGGTACAGCACACACACTGATATATCACCAAAATTACCAGCACCTGTAAGATACCACAGCTTGCAGGCAGAAAATTAACAACTCTCAGAGGTGCAGAGAGATGACCTATACTTGAAATTCAGGTTGTGCAAAAAAAAAAAACAAACACAAAAAACCAACAAACAAACTACAACAACAAAAAACCCCAAAACCCAAAAAACACACACACAAAACAACCACAAAAGCCTGCAAGACAAACAAACACTCCTCAATCTACTCACAGTCAAGTTTCAGCTCAAAACCTGGCAGGACACATTTTCGGTAAGAACCACATCAAGAACAGTAACTGAGTAAACTACTTACACTAAGACTAGCATCAAATCTCTGCTAATTCCAAGGCCTATGCCGCTAGGAGCTTGATCTGATGAAATGCCAACTACTTCCTCTAAGTTGCCGAATACTTCAAGGTCCTCCTGAAGCTGGTGGGAAATCAGCAAGTTCAATGCTTTCCAAAGCAAGGCCCTCTATAACGAGCACCTGAAAAGGCTGGAAAAGACACAGCATGGGGAACCAGCAAGAAGCACAGAGAAACTGGAGAGTTTCTGCCTGTTATCTATCTGCCCTATCACAAGAGGTAGGGAGCTTCAGAAGAAGCTGACAGGCAACAAAGCATTTTTTTCACCCAAGACATATTGAAGCTGAAGGAGCATTTGCCACAGAAAATTGCAAATCGGAAATGGCTGGATAAATCCATGTAGTGAAGACTAGTCCCATATTTTTCAATAGAAAAATACTACCTATGCCTCAGAAACAGACAGCATGTCAAAGAGATATCCCTGTCTTCCAGCCCGGTTCTTAAACCTCTCCCCAGGAATCTGCTGTTGACCATTATTTCCTTCTGAAAGTCAGTGACTTACTCAGCGCCAAGGGTCTGGCAAATTAACACCCTCCACCAACACAGAAATCACAGTCTGCTGCTTTGGTCCTGTATTTGTACAAGCTTTTTCAGTAGAAATTGAGGCTTTCTCAGCTGCTTTTGCAGCCCTAGGGACTTGTTCCTATTGTGGCTTTCACACTCCAGGTTTCCATTTTCTTTTAGCCATAACATGAGCCCAAGATGCCGTTTGGGGACTTGTGCACTTCTTTCCCTTTAGACTGGTCCTTCTTGTCCCAGACCGGCTATGGGGCAGGCTGGACTCCTGGGCTGACCTTGTACAGCCACAGGTCTTGACTCCTCATGCCATCAGCAACCACTTCCTTTCAGAAGTGCCCCCTTTCCAAAGTGTTCTTGGGGATACACTTTTGTCTCCTTGCAAGAAGAAAATGTTTTAGTTGTACAGATCACCCATGGAGATCAAAGGGATAGATTTCAGTCTAAAAATTAATTTTGATTCATTTTGCGTTTTTATTTTTAAGTGGTTTGATATGCATGTGTTTATGTCTTTTGTAGAATATTTCTGTAAAAAAGTTCTGTCTGTTCAAAAAGCTATTGTTTTTATTTGAAACTGACAGAAGAGTTAGACTTTCAATCAAAATAATTCTTTGACTGCAAAGAGATTTGTTTTTCTATTTTGTAAATACAACACCGTTTGGAACAAAGGTGTTTCATTTCGACTTGCCTAAAAGCAGCAGTCAGCCTTTTAGGTTTGAATGCGGTATCCTATAGCACAAAAAAAGACAATACAGAGAAGAACTGGGCTCTTTATCGGGAGGGGGGGGGGGAGGGGCGGGGAATGCAGTAAAACATTCTTTTGACCCAGGCAAATGAGGAAAAGTATTTTGCTATAGAAAAAGGACTAATTTTCTTTCTGTTAAAGCTCTGCTGTCACCTCTTCTTTAGCTGACAGGATGCTATTTTGTCTTTAAAAATGGCACATTTTGAAATTCTCATAATGTGCTTTTTAGGTACTAAGCATCTTCAGCTCCTACTCAGCATGATTCTTGCTAGTCTATGAACACTGAAAATTCAAAAACTTGGTAACAATGGAAAGAAATAGAAGAGAATGAAGACTAGATCACATGCAGTCCTGACAGAACTCCAATGGACTTAAGAGTTCTTTAAAAGCTATATTTGACAAAAAAGCTTCTAAATAAGCTTTTGTGTGGGAGAGGACTGTTTAGAAAAAAAATTTAGGAAAGAATTCAGGACTGTATCATTGATAATTCACAATTCACCACTCACAAAGGTGAACTTATAAAAATAGTACATACAATAAGCAATTTATTCTGCTCTTACTATTAGCCAGAGATGTACAGCTAAATATCAGAATTTTACTGCACAAAACTTTACAGCTGAGGGATGATACTACGGCTTTTTGAGAGAGAATTTTACCAGGCTTTTCGTACAGGATGATGCTAGATCATGACAGAGGCACTGAAGCGTCAGTAATGGAAATGGTATCATTGAAAAACAGTGTTTTTCCACTAGCCAAGCAAAAGCTGTTTTTGCTCCTCCCCTAAACAATTCAGGCAAGATTTCTTCAAGCTGATGTGTTTCTTTGTCAGTGCTACATCTTTTTTCCCTCCTCCCTCTGAAATGAAAACCAGAAAACAAACACTGAACCAAATACATCCTTGGCTCAACCCCACTGATTTATTAGCAGCAGGAATGGATGTGACAGCCTACATTACAACAAACCATGTGCAGAATCCGAAGGCGACGAATAATTCTCTCTAGGCTTAGATGCAAAACACATGCACTGTTCCCATGCCTTCTCTTGCCACTTCAGAATGTACTTGACCTTCCTCTATGCTCAGTATTCAACACGTGGCAGCACTTACAGATCCCCAACACACATTTTGTAAAAGGAGATTTTCAAAGCAGGTTCTGCCAGAGCTGAGCTGGAAAGCACAAAAGGTGCTTTAGTGGAACTGGCTGTTAAAATATCACTTTCAGCAGGCTTCCCTGCCCAGCACTGTGGGCTGTTTTTCAGGAGCTATACCACTCCTAGTCCAGGATGCACATTCTCCTTCCACAGCCTGGCTCTCCCCCCAAGAAATGCTTGTTGTTTGGTAGAACATATCTGGATTCCACCTGATTTTCTTCAAAACACCAAGACTTGCATGTGCCTTGTTACAGCTTCAACAGGTGTGCCCAGATGCTGCTAAAATGACAACAGCTGCCCTTCCACTGCGATCGCCCATCCAGTGTCCAGCTACCTTCCTCCTTAGGCTCTAGAATTCTCTGTGAAGTTTCTGCCCAAACTGTCCGAAACCCTGTGTTTAGTTTCTTTAATCTGTAATCTGATGTACCCCATGTAATCTGATCTGATTAATTTGGCACAGTCTTTGATCACCTTTAACTGAGAAGCATTTGAGAATATTAAAAGAGCCATGCACAGTTACAGAACAAGCTCGTTTTATCTTCAGTCTGCTTAGTTCTCAAGACAGTCTCTTCAGAAGTTTTTTTTTCCATTGTTCAAGTCTCAGCAATCATTTTCTGAGGTGTCCCTAAACAATAATTCTGCTAATTCAGGAAGACTGTAACACAGCTGCACAAATGAAACATTAGCTGTAGCTCCAGCATCGGAAACCATGTCCAGCTCTCAACCACAGCCGTATAAAGTGCAGAAAGCAAGCAAATGAAGGATAAGCAAAGGATGCACCTAAACACAGAATAAAATCAAGCATACATGAAACACAGGCATTACAACAAAGACCTCAGTCGCATCCCTGCAATTACAGAGAAGAAGGTTTGAGCAATTGTGAACTAGAATCGCTAGACTAGAACTGAGAAGAGAACTCTTAGCACAGGAATTTTTAATTAATCCTTGACTTGCAACAAACCAGCTGACTTTTGTCTCATTCTATTGGCAATGCATAAACAAAAATAAGTTAGTTTAACCAAACTTGCAGTCCTCCAGATGGGACACTTGTTAAAAATATATATTAGCCTTTTTCAAATGGTAGATAGTTTTCCTCTACAACTCTAAATCCTTTAGAAATATCATACTCTACCTTGCTGCAAGCATGTGTGCCTGTGTATGAGAAAAAGCAGTTCAGAGCATATGAGCTCAATTCATTGATCACCGGCCATGGATTCTTCACATGTAAAGGATCCACAAGGATTTTTGGACAATACAGTGTAAGCCACAACTCTGAATCATTTGTAGGACTAACAGCCAACAAATGGCAGATTCTAGCCTGCTGACACTAACATCCAGTGGCAAGTACTACCTCGCTGATGACATACGCCAACTGCACATTCAAGGACTACTCACAGAATTGCTGGGATTTGCCAGTTGGGTTTCAGAACTGAAAGGCTCAAAACCCACTCAGAATCAAACAGAAAACGTTGTTGTATGTCAAATGTACCATCTCCCAAAGGAAAATATCTCTTTACAGCATGCATTCATCCTGCTGCCTTTTGTTCTACACTCATAGTCTCACAGTAATGACATTTTTGGTCATGTTTAAGCAGAACATAGCACAATGCCGGTGACTCTGACATACATCACTACTGCCATGTGAATTACTACTCTTAATGATAATAACAATGGGTAATACCCAATAGGAGTAAAATTTATTTTACTGCATGGGCTCCCTATAGAGATACTGCTTGCAAACCACGTGATAAACAAACCCATGGACACCCACTTGCCACAGTGGGCTGATGTGTGTGTTAACAGAACTGCCTCCCCTGGGTTCTGGCAACACAAAACATCCATGTTACAGACAAACCTGCAAGATGTTATGGGCCTTGCTGTATCTTACTAACAATTTGACTTGATGATCTCAAATGTCTTTTCCAACCTAAATGACTCTGTGATTCCATGATCTCTTGAGGTACCCAGGAAACCCTTTGTGTGGTGGCTGACAGACCGTTCATCACAAATACATGCTTCCTATGAATCTCTCTGACTAAGCACCAGTCAAGTGATTTTCTTTTTTTAATGCCTGACAGTTTCCTGAATCTTTTAAATATACACTAAATACGCAGGAATCAGAAGCATATCAAAAAGTCAATCCACAATGGAGGCAACTGTCTGAAGTTTGTGTGCTGAAGCTTCTCTCTACTTCTACAGACACACTGAACCAGGCCACTTCTGGTCCTCCAACAACAGCCATGTATTAGTCTTCTTTCAAACTGCAACAAGGTCTGGGATAAACTTTTTCATTTCTATTGTTTTGTTTAACAATATTTACTACTTCTCTGGGAATATAAAAATACTGTGTTTGAAAAGTTTCATAATCCCTATGCTGCAAGTTAAATATAATCTTTTCCTGGGTAATCAACATCAGGCATCTCTGCAAAGAGTGGAAGAATAAGGATTTCATCACAGTTCCCTACTTCACGGACTGATTTCTAAGGAAAGCCCAAACAGAAACAGAAATCTGCAAGCAGAAGTGTGAAATGTAAGAACTGCATTTGGATTAATTTCCATCAGATCTTTATCCAAATTCAGACCTGTCCAATTAGACCATGGCATATTCCTGTCAACATCTGAAATTTGGAAAACACATTCATTTAAGGAATGGCACATCATGTAACTCGCCATCAAAGAAGAACAGTGCATGTTTTACACTTGGAGGACCCCATGAAAAACTTTGATGTTCAAAGATCTTGTTGCAAAAAAAAAAAAAAATCCCACAGTATTTTCATTCCATTGTTCAGGTAAGACCCGTTTCCACAGCTTGATAAAAGCTGCATTCCTCATGGTGCGTTTACCCTCCTGTCAGCCCTTCCACCTGCACTGGCTGTCTCAGTTGTCCACCTGGACATGACCAAACAAGTGAAAAGGTAGGTGCAAAGTCAATGCCACTGACATCAAGTGTTGTGTTTCCACAAGGTATAGGCAGGAATTATGTAATAAAGTTTGTGATTCAGCTCAGCTGGCTTTGAAGGTTGCTGTAGCAGAATTCTGCCTCTGAGTCTGACACCCAAGAATCAACCTTAAAACATCTGCTGAGCTAAATCTCAATCAAGGGAAAAACATTTTGGAAGGACAAGGACTGATCCTGAGGGCTGACAGCCTGATGTAGCAGAGCTGTGGAAGCCTTCACAGAAGAAGGGGTGTAGGCATCAGGGTAATCTCCGGAGCTGTGCAGGCATGTACCTCATGACAAAGGTCTGATGGGGGCAGGTCTGTAGTCTTTGGTGTGACAGACTTCACTGCAGAGGCTCCACTTCTACTGTGCCTTTCAGGCAGGTGTTGTGGACATCCTTACATCTCAGGTGAACTCCCCAAATGCTTCTGCAGTCAGTGCTGTGAGTGGGATCCCAGACTGAGTTGCTCTGAGGTGGAAGAAGTTGAGTAGAGCTGGACAGAAGCCAGAAGCTATCCGAAAGGCCAGTGCTTAAGCCATGGTGGTGTAAGAAATATCCTTAAACTCTTCTTTCTTTTCTTCATGTTTACCTTGCTCCTTCTAAAACTCAACTTCATTGAATGATATAGCTGCCTTACCAGCTCTTTCACATTGAGACACCAAAGCACCTTTGAAGATTTGGAGATTTGAAGGGATTGGGAATGGTTAAGGCCACACAGTGGGCTGCAGAGCAGTAAGAGCTACTGCACAGAGTCCTCAAGGCTCATGTGAAGCTCTTGATGCCTGTTCCCAGAAACAAACCCAGCAAGGGTACTGCAAGGTGAGGTGAACAGACAAGCCCATCATTCCCATATCCTTGTGAGGCACTGGAGAGTGGCAGGATGTTTTGGCAAGAAGATCTTTTGCTTGCCAGAGGCTACAACCTCCTGACTTAGTGTCACAGCACAGAAGTGACTATTAACTGGAATTAACACTACCATTGACAACGTCATCAGAGTCTTTGATCTCATGTTTAAATTATCACACAAACAACTCCTAAGTTGTGCTGTCTTTTGTAACTTTGTCTGTGGAAAAAGACAGGCACGTCAAAAGGTTGACTGAAACCATGGGCCATAGCACCACAAATTAAGGAGGTGTCCAATTTAAAATCTCAAGGAAGGAACAGGAACTATACAGGTAGGTAGCAAAAGTCAAAACTGACATTGAACTGTTAGCATTGTTTGATTTATTCTGTATTTGTAACTAGCTTGAACTGAGGTCCTCCAGCAAAGCCAATGGGATAGAATTGCCAAGTCCCACGTAGCACTGCTGTCCTGCAGTGTCCTGCAGTCCCCTGTGAATATGGAGGGACACAACTGGTAACATAATCAGGGGATTTAAGCAGGCAGGATTTGACAGCAAAGATCAAAGGTTTTCTCAGATCTTTTGAGAAACTATTGAGCCTCACAAGTGTAACTTTCTCAAGCCTTCTGAGTCTGAGACTGTGATCTAAGATACACATGACACACTGAGATCCAGTGACTCAAGACAGAAAACCAATTTAGCTTGCTAGAAGAAGTTCTCCCACGAGGAAAAATAGTTTCAAACATTTTCATGGTAGCTTGATGCACCAGCAGCCAGCCACTTGCACCTATGTGGAGTACTAAATCACAAAGGTTGGAGAAAAGAACTGTCTCTTTGCTTGAACTAGAAAGGAGCAGCTTTCCCCCCAAAGACAATGGCAGCTAGGCCAATCTGCCTGTGGCAGGTTTAATTCAAGATCTGTAATCTCCTGGCATTGACTAGCCGTGTTGCCCCAACCCTGTTCTTCACTGATAAACCATTTGTTACCATCGCAATCAGAAGCATCTGCACTCTGAGGGAAAAACACTATTGTCTTTTAATTGGCAACATACAGAACGCAATACTGGGAGTGCCTTTTGTTATCCTGACTCATGTGAGTCAGGCTAACTTGCATTTTGATGCAATACATGTAATACAGTAATGAATAACAGTATGGAGTTAAAGTAAGATCGACTGCTCATATGCTGCATGTCCAAGCCTTCAGCAATGAGCTGAAACAGAAAAGAATAAAAAAAAAAAAAAAAAAAGAACAGCATGAGGAGTCACTATGTGTAGCAGTACAGCAGGAGGAGCAAGTGTATTTCCCAGTTCCAGCTGGCCACCAGTTCAAATCCTGACAAAATGCGCTTATGAAGTTATTGTACAATAATGATCTTGTTTATGCTCTGATTCTTGCCTAAACTATGCTTCCCGGGAGCTTAATGTAAATCTAGTAGAGTACAAAAATTCACATCAGTGGGAACGGACTGTGGTGAATGGAACAGTGACTGAGAAGACCCCTGAGAAGACTCAGAGGGTCACTGACCCCAAGGCAAAACACAAGTAATGGGCAAAAGTTTAAAAAGCAAGACAGAAACGAGAGTGCTGGTTGGGAAAGGAAAGGAACTCAACCTGCCATCAACCCACATTACTGCAGCAAGATGACTGCAGTCTTCAGAAGCATCTTTGAAGTAACACAGAAGATCCTACTCAGCAGAGCTAATGTGCCTCCATAGATTTTGTGGGTACATATTAATTGCTTACAGAACAACTCCAATGAAACTGTTACCTTAAACATGTAAACCAGTATTTACTTTAGTCCTACATTACTGCACAGGCCACATTTGACTTGCTTTTTAAATGGACTTTTCATTGCTGCTTTTATCCCTTTTGATTCCCTCCCTGCCCCCCAGCATCTTGTCTCTGGCATCAAGTCACTGGCAAAACTGGTAGAAATTAATCCCAGATGTTAAAATGTATCCTCACAAGCTGAAACAAACAAATAAACAAAATTTCCCTCTCTACGCTGGGCAGATTGGACCCAGTGAGCCCCACCCATAATTTAGCATTTTTCAAGGCCAAAATCAAACTCCAGACATGGCATTCATCTGACCAAATGTAAATATATACCTATAAGCTTGTGCCCTCAGGATCTCCTTCATCATCAGTGATGAACAGGCAGGTTCACCCAATCTGAACCATCAGTCTTGGGACGAGTTAAACTGCAACTGAGAAAGTGCCCTAGAAGTGTCCTTCCTCTTCACTGGCCACGCAGAAGGTCTGGGCAAGCTGAGAAGTGGGCACACAGGTAAGACATTCAAGTTTGGTCAGATATCTCTCATGCACAGTGACCTGGGATACCAATAGACTGTTCTGGGTTCCACTTAACAATTATCTCCCTGCCACGCTGGAGAACACTAAATAGTTCTATTCAGTTGTAAAAAAACCTGACTGCTGCTATGTATGGCTATGTGAAGATACCTGGGGCGTAGCATCTTCATCTAACTCACGTAAAATTTAGCACTGCAGCCCAATGAGCAGTACTGAGGATATTCTCCACTGCACAGAGATATTTCCAATCATCACATAAAGAAAGGAGAGATTTGGGAGTATTTTTAATTTCTGAATTATGATAACTTGCAGTAAGTCCTCACCTGTCTAACTAATAAAACATTTAAAACCGTAAAGCACCAGAAGCAAAATACAACAAGTATTTCATTGGGAAGCACACATTGAAATATTCTCATTAATTTATGTACCTGAATCTCTCTCCAGTTGTGGAAAAAAATTTCCACAGCTTTCTGATTTTTTTTTCAACCTAGGCTTTTATGATTTTATTATTTTCATTTTTTTATTATTATTATTTCATAATATTGAAGTTACAGTGGCAATATCAGTAAATAAAATACTGGACCAGTCAGTTGATAAACTCTGTGGTTCTTATGCTCCTGTGTGAATTTTTGCTGCTATGAATCCATTACTCAGAAAACACTGCTTTCCTCCACTGTCTATTCCTACATCTCACAAAGCAGATCTGCAAGAGATTCAGTTCTTCCATCCCATTCCAATCCAGCTGAATTACTGTGCTTATTACCATTAGCAAACTGTAGGAATAGTGAAATTAAAAATATAACAAAACAGTTTGTAAAAATGATACTCTATAAACACTGAAAGATGTTACCTCTGAAACAAAGTAATTTAATCAGTATTATTTTTACTAATTCATATAGATGATGCTTATTATACATTCCCTCCTGGATCTCTATATGGCACAGTGCTGGGAAAGCCAGTTTAGAGCACAGAGTGCTACATATACTATATCAGTTCCCAAAGCATAAGGAGCAGGACCCCATAAAGCAAATAAGTGTCAGGAAACGCTACCACTTCCGACCACTCAGGTTTTTTAAAGCTAGATTCTTGCCATTACAGATGTGAAAGACTTGTGTAAACACAGAATCTACATACAAACCTTTACATTTCCTTGAGATTGCAGGAAGTCCAAAACAAGGGCTTCCAGGACACATCCTGTTTTGTTTTCAAATTGTTGTTATCTCAGATACCAAGAAAAATAAAATAGCCTCATGAAGACCATCCTTCTTCAAAGAAGACACAGATGAAGAGGAATTAAGTCATGAAGAACTCTGCCAGTGCTTTCCAAAGCAAGTGTCGCCTGTGTTCACAGCAGGGTTTAAAGAATACAGTTCTCATCAGTTGGGCCAGGGACAAATGCATTAAAAATTGGGGGCAATCCTTAACTTCACGTGAGTAGAAAAGTCAAATGCATTCTTCCCCCCAAACATAATGCCAATAATGCTGCTATATGCTGTGTGGGAGATGAAAATCATTCTGCTTTGATTGCTTTTGCACTGCTGTAGAAGATATTTCAGAGCTTAGCACCGTCTCTCGCGAAGCCTTGCTTGCACATCCTTACTGTCCTGCAGAATCCTTTCCTAGACAGCTGCAGCAGAAGCCAAAACTGCCTGTTTATTCATCCCTTTGGAGCCCTCTCCTACATCCTTTCTTTGCTAGTGCTCTGTACCTGGTTTCCAGTAATTGCAAACTAGAGTTAGCAAACAGCAGCTAAACTGGGATTACCCTGCTGCCTCACATACTACTGTGTTTGCCTTGAATTTCTGGCTGCTCCTGCAACAGAGGTGCTAATTAGACAAATGGGACCTTTGATGCTATATAGGAAGCCTTAACTAGTTATAAAACAGCAATATGGGTAAAGCCGTACATAAACATAGTGACAAAGTCTTCACTGCCAGTTACATGCAACAGACTTTTTACAATATTACCTACTTTCTTCCCCTTAATTCCACTAGCTCTGTTAGTCAAAATAGTGAGCCTTCATCCAAGAATGGCATTAGTTTTAATCCAAATTATGTCAGCTTTGCTCAGTCAGTGCAACAGCTTCACAGGCTGGTGCTGCAAGATGCTAGGAGAGTGATAGAAACTCTGTTAAAATGAAGTGTAGCTTGCCCAAACAATTAAATGCTAGCTAAACCTCAGAACGGCATTCATGTGCTAATAACAATGCTCATATTCCAAATTCCGGTCCCTGTGCGTAATCATTCCAACAAAACTGCAACTGATTGCAGCTATACCTAATATGGCATTGAGTTGCAGATTTTGGACCACGGCACTATGCTATGGGCTATTTCTGAATAAAATCTGTCTCATCAGCCAAGTTATAAAGCCAACAGAAAGAGCAGTGGTACATTCCACTTCAGTTTATGCAATAACTCTGTTTTTCCCCAATATAATCAACAGTTTCTCACACTCTGTGGAAGTATTTTACTTAATCTTTTTTAAAACATCAATATATAATTCGTAGGTAATAAATGACCTAGATGATAAGAGCTTGGCAAAAGCCAAATTTTTTACTTGGCTCTCCCAAAGCAGAATCTCCTCAATACAAGCAAGTCACTGCTATCTGATTCTCCTGCTTATCTAGTCTAGTGGTGCAGCTACAGGACAACATGGAAAGCCAGATTCTCCTATCTACTTCTGCTGCTCTACTCTTTTACAACAACTCACCATATTTTAGAAAGATGGAAACGAAAAGATTGCACTATTAGACCACCATTTGTTTAGATCTGCAAGCATACGCTGGAAGAAAATAAAGGACCTATTGCTAAAGCATTCTTTGATAATTTAATTCTACCACTGCATCTGTTGTAGCGTTCTGATTTATGTTGGGCACATCACTAACACAAAACCTCAAAAGCAACCCCTGATAATATATTGCTATTTCTTTTGCTATCCAGCCTGCAATGAAAGCTGGCAGGAGCTGAACATACAAAGACTTGTGATTTTACATTCCCAGGGAAAGTAGAAATGAACCTTCTGATACTTTAAATATCTCAAAGCAGTGAGCGGATCTGATTTTTAATCTCTTTGTACTTACATTGTAATACACAAAATAGGGCAATATTATCAGCTTAGCCACTTTAGCTTTGTGAAAAATACATGCATTTTCATGAAAGTCGCATTGATGAGCACAGAAAAACTCAGGAAGAACTACGTAATTTTGTTCTCAAAATAAAAACCATGTTCTCAAACGAGACATGGATCCACACAGCAAGCTATAAGAAACAGTTGAAATGACAACAGTTAAGTGTCATTAGCAACACTGGAAAGGAATCAATACAAAAAACCCATTTATGGCCACATCTTTTAAAGATCTCATACCACATGCACCCTTGAGGTTGTAACAGCAACACTGCAGCAGGCATTTCCCAACTTTAATGTGCTATAGTAGATTTCTTTAATAAAAACCATGTAACAGCTCAATCTCACTGGGTTCTTCCCACACATCACCACCTTTTGCAGGAGTTATATATTTGACTATGTTTATGGCTCCAAAGTATCTTCCTACAGTATGGCTATCCATAATAGAGTATACATCAGCATGCATTTCATCAGGTGGCATGGAAAGCGTAAGAAAGAAAGAGAGAGAGAGAGAGAGAGGAGAGACAGAGAAGGAGAAAGAGGGAACGAGAGAGACAAAGAGGGGAAAGAGTGTCAGAGGGAGAGACAGAGGCATGCAGAGAGACAGAGCGAGAGACAGGAGGGGAGAGAAGTGAGTTGGGGAGTGAGAAATGGCACACATAACCCAACAACAGTACTTTAATGCAACTGTTTCTAATTCTCAGTAATAGAATTACAGGCTTGCAGGCAAGTGATGCCATACACGTGGCTTCTTCCCAATATTTGCTATTCACACACACACACACACAGTCAGCAAAATCTTATTTTTAAAAACTAAAAAGCATACAGGAGACTGGGTCTGTTTCCAAGAGATTGAGCCTTACTTTGAATGAACATCCAGGAATAACAAGGCACACATGGTCTCCAACAAACTTCCAAATACAGTACTTCTTGGGGGGGAAGTATTTTTTTTGCTATTTTATATCCATTCTTCCCTTAATTTCTTTTGCATACAATCAGCAATCTATTCCTGGAGCATGAGGAGAGGTTTTTCCCTTAAGTTTTTCTAAGGCAATTAACAGCTTTCAATATAACCCCTCCTGAAGAAGAAAAATGAAGCAGTTCTCTTGTAACCTTCAGATTCAACTACAGTTCTTTAATCAAGTTTACTTTGAAACAATCAGAACCAAGACAGTACTAAATAAGAGTTTCAAGCAAAGAAAAGCTGATATAAACCAGACAGGTTTATCAACTGTTGCATTGTTCCAGAACTTTGTCTTTGTGTGCACCTTTCCAGTGCTCAGACTACGAACTGCACTGTCTAACTATACACAGTAGGCAAGTCTTGGTCCAAGACAGCTTTCTCCTCCCAGTAATGCTAATGGCTGTCTATGAGGCTCAGGCAACCCGCTTCTGTGCTACCTGTAAGAAAGGCAGCGCTTCTCAACTTCACACCAAAGGAAAATTAAGAGGAATAAACAGCAGAGACTGATAAAATGTCTTTACTGAAAGAAACTGACCAAGTACCTTCAGATTTCAGATGCAATTCTAAACTCAAACTGGCTTCCTCTGTCTGCTGACATTGAGGATGAGTCCGATGCAAATGAACCCTGGTTTAAGGACTAGAAAAAAGGCTTCTGTTAACATCCTTCAGCAACAGCCTCATCAAAATTTTAGTTGCACATAATTGTGGAAAAAGCCTAGAGAAACTGCCTTCAATGAAAATTTGCCTTTGGAAAAGAAAAATACAAAATCAAAAGAGTAAAACCCATCTGGGTCACTCATTTAAACACTGCAGAAGCAGCAGCACTATCTGTGCAGAAATGCCACCTTGCACCTACAGCAACAAGAAAGCTGCAAAGGTGACTGAAAATAAGAGACATTAGAACAAATAATGATCTATCTAGAGAAGAAATGGTTACATTTCACAGGAGTGAAGATTCCTTCTCAATCCTAACCAGGCGAAAGCAAAGAGTAAGCTTCAGTCAGCAGCACAGTCATCCATCAGATCATTATAACCAGCTATTACACACACAGGAACCCCAGATTTGCCAGGGAAATGACACATCTTTGGTCTACCCTGTTGTAGAGCCAACAGCATCCAAGGCCTGTTTATAATGTCCAGTGTGCAGATATTTGGAATTGTAAACTAAGTATCTATCTAGAAATAACAGAGCTCTGAAGAAAGAAGATAAGAATGTGAAAATAATCTGTGGCAGTAAACGTTACCTTTAGATGTTGGACTAAAACCTATGAAGATTAAGCTAATCCCCAACTGTGGCATTAGGATAGATCTTCCTCACATCAGACCATCAGGGACTACCAGAAAGGAGCCAGCACCACCTTCTGCAACACGGCACAACTTACCAGAATCCTCTGGATATACCAAACAATTCCCTGCCACCTACGTAACTTCAGATATTTATGGTGCCCTTGGTCCCCCTTCTTCATTGTTAGCAGCACACTGAAGTTTAGTTCCCTAAACTCTGTCAAAACACAGCTAACTGGATGAAATTTAAGGTGAGAGTTTGATATCTCAGTTCAAACATATAAGATGTCTTACACTGTATTATCTTTTTTAGGCCACATGAGTTAATTGGTATCACTTTGAGAAAAAAACAACAAAAACCCACCTCCATCACTGCAGCTTCACTATCATTTCAATAAATAATTTCACAGCATGTTACATGCATGGGTTTGAAAATAGTAATCCTGTAATTGCTAAACCTGAAGTAATAGGTTGAATTTAGGACCTAAACTCAGTTTGAGCTCTTCAATTTCATTTCTCGTGCTTAAGCAGGCTACCTCACGAGAGGCACACTAGGGACGATCTTGTTTTCATGATTATACAAGCTGTATACATGCATGCTTGCAAATTTAATAAATCATATAGCCATGTATTTAACAAGGTATAATATATTTTCCTGTTAACAGCGGAAGAATTTACTCAAATTAACAAAAAAACTCAGAAAAATAGTCAAGTCCATCTGCTTATCATGCTTAAACTTCAGGATTCATTCAGAAGCACTGCTCCGATGTAACTTGCAAAACAATATAAGCCAGATTTCAAACATAACACAGTTGAAATTTAAATGAAACATGAAGCTAGCTTCTATGCTGGTTTGCTTAAAAAGCTTCAGATAGGTTAAAAACACTCATAAATAAGATCTGTTTCAATAATACACATAAATTACTGGGTACAATACCAACACCATCAATGTTATCTTGACAAAAGTGATAAGTAAGACTTTGACTCAAAGTCGCCATTGAAGTCAAAACTGGATAGTACAAAAGCACTTTTATCTGATTCAGAAAAGGCAAATATGTAAGTCTATTCTATACCAGACTCACCAGCATGGCATTAAATACATTAAGTCCTCAGAACAGCCTGGAGAGATTTTCAGTGTCAAAAATACCAGCTAGGATTGTAGGTGTTTGCTTTCAAATGGGATTTTGATCTCTTGCTGCCATTCATGCATGTCAACAATCTTTCTCAGGTCTAGCACACTAGGTGCTTAATGCATTAAGACAAGAAAAAATACAAGACACTGCATATTATCCATCTTGTTTTTATTACTGTACTGTCTCACACAGCTTTTCCTCAGCATGCACAGCACAGCCTCTCTTGGCCAGGGATTTTTTCTTGTGGGTTTTGAGGCTTTTCAGTGGTGTGGTGTTTGTTGTTTTTTTTTTTAAATGCCTGTGCCTCCCTCTTCGTTTCCACAGAGGGAGTGGTACCTTTCCCAAAGAAGAGCAGGGACTGATAGTTTGCTGGAGCCAGATCTCTCTTGTACCTGAGCTAATGTAATCCTTGCTTACACATCTCCATGTCCCACTGCATTACAGAGTGCGGATGTAAGCACAGACAAATGGATACTCAGGCAAACCTGGAGACAGCCAAGTTGCTCTTCGCTACTCTCCTTCGATTACTCCATACTTAACAGAAACTGCTCAGCCCTTTTGTCCATTTGAGGAGTACCTAAGCAGTTCTTCTGCCTGCCATCTCTGACCATGTCTTCATTCTTGGAATATCGTTACGGAGTCTGTTCACTTCATTACAGCTACATCACATGAAATAATTCCTGAACAAAGCAGACTTACACCTGTCATAGCAAAAGCAAAAAAACTGGCCCTCCATAAAGAAATCTAGTATCTTCTACTACACATTTAGAGGCAGTCCACTCTTTATTAAAAAAAAAAAAAGTAATATTACAGCATAAAAGCAGGAGTAGGAATAGTTTCAAAAAAATAAAAGCATTTATAGACAGAGCAGGAAGTCATATTTCTAGTTATTTGATACCCATCTCTTCAATCTATGGCTGTCTCCACACCCTATATATTAAACTGGTAGGAGACATTGCTGGAAAGATCAAAACCACAAAAGAATACATAGTGCCTATCTCTAATAATTTAATTTAAGTTAAAGCACAACAGGTTAATCTAACATTTTATAGGCAAACACAGGGGAGTGAGGGACAACAACTGTTCCAAAATTAACTCACATTTTCACTGTTACTGTTGCTGACTTTGCCACAGATCATTAATAAGTTCTTAGACCAAATGAAAAGCAGTCAGAAATAAAACGAAAAAACACAACCTCAGGGTTATACTTTACATGAGAAAAATGCACATATTTTTCACCAGATTGTTTTCCCTCTGAGTCACAAGCTTTTATAATATGAAATCATTACTTCACATAATAAGTATTACTACTTTCTTGCTTGCACATGTTTTTAAATTCTAAGAAAAGCTAACTGCTGCATCACCTGCAGCAGAGACTTTCAGGTAATGTTATTAATTGGAATACTAGTCCCTCCAGTGTCAACCTGTTTATTGACCAGCAGCCACAAGTTGAAAACCCAATCAGCTATGCCATGGGCTCACACATACTCAATGAGTCAAATATTTGTCAAGATAATTTGCTTTGCTGGGATGGAGAAAAGAAAGAGAAACATTCAGGATTAGGAAAAAGGCAAAACCCCCACCATTTTGTCCAGAAAAGATGTTAAAATCTGGAGCTGTAGCCTAGACAAAATGTCTCATTAAACTAGTCAATGGGTAAGGATTCAGAGTACCCTGTTAAGTCTCTGGGTATGGCATAAACCTGAAGTCAGAGCAGACTAGCAGATGGAAAAACCCTGGCTGTAGTAACTTCATTACTTTCTAAACATGCAGACTTAACTCCCGCTTAATTTAGATAGCACCATATTCCCTCCACCCAACTTTAGGCACTCAAAATACCTACTGAATTTATTAATGAAAGATAAACATGACCGGTGCTAGATAAGGCCTTTACAAAGGTATGAAGCACCAATAACCACATTTAACAGCTCAGTCACTGAAGGACCCTTTTAGAGGTCTTCAGAAGAATGAGTCTGAACTTTAGCAGGCTGGACCACCATCCCAAGCAACCACGCTCCCACCTGAAGATCCTTGCGAAGTGTCTATAATAAGCCCATATGAATCCAGTTCTAAGAGCACTGGTTCCAAGTATGAAAAAAACTAAAATTGGTGCCCATACATCTCTGAATGCACCTGTTTTCATTCAGGCTCTCTTTAAAATGCTGCCAACCAAATCAGCAATATAAAACCATCAGACAGTTACCCATCCTACTCAACAGTCCACAGGAAAGCAGTGTTAACATCTGTGACTTGATTTCTTTCAAGACAAAGACAGGACATCAGCCCTCATGAAAATGCCATATGGTGGTGCCAACCTGTTTCGTGTCTTTCTGAGAATTGGTTTCTCAGAAACAGGGGAGCACAAATGTTTGGCCTTCTAATTCCTAGCAAATAATTATTTTATGAGACATTTCAGTAAATGAAGGTAGCATATCAAATAATGTTTCTAAAAAGTCCAAGAGCAAGTTGCTATGTATTTTTCAGCAATAATTAACTGACCATCAGCTTTGCAAATGCCACTTACTTTCTTTCATATGAGAACTGCTTTATGTCTCGTTCCAATATGCAACAGCCTGACAAAACACAACTGCAAACAGCTTTCCGGATCATTGTCCTTGGACTCAAATACAAGCTGTATTAATGTTCTTTTCCCCAGTGTTAAATGTTTTTGATAGCTAAGAGAAAGGCTCTATAGTGTGAGAGCTAGTTGCTAGATGAAGGCATCCCACTGTGGGCTGTATTTGGCACTTCTTTCCTATAATGTGAAAGCATGACACCCATTAGTATAATTGGGATTTACAAGCCTGCACAATGAAGCAAAACTTATAAAAGACCCAAGAGAGTGAACATAAGCTATCATCAACAGGGGTGAATTTGACACGTAAGCCATAATGCTGCTACTAGAGCGTTTCTGGCTTTCATGAAAAACAAAATTCTTAGTATTGTTTGGTATCTATATAGTTCATCTATTTTGTGCTTTTATCTCACACTGGTTTTTAAAGTAAAAGTGAAAAGCCAAAACAAACAAAGTCACCACAAAACATGACACAGCCACACATAAACAAACAAACAAAAAAAATCACACACACACAAAAACTTTGAAAGGGAGACACTGATGGAATAAAACCTGCATGGAGACAGATGTGCAGGTCTTCATTTCTCCAATTTTCTTGTTAGTTATTTTAAAGGATCGACCTATTCGACAGTTTGAAAAACTCATTTTCTCTAAACTACACTTGTGAAAGGATTTTTTTTTTAGATTTAAAAAATTTTTTTAAAAGAAATAATATAATTATTTTTAATGCCACTAAAATTGTAATCAAAAGCTGGTAAATCTAAGCCATGGTCCTGCATCTGTCCACTAGTACTTGTCTTCTCTCAAGTCCAGACTGAATTCAAACACAACAGCTTATCTGCTCGAAAAGCTGCCCACATACTGCTGTGCCATTTTAACTCATACCGCCCTTGCAATCTCATCCTCATCAACTGTATCTACCATGTGCCTGTTTAAAGTCATGAACAAGCCATGCTACCTGACTTAAAAGCAAGGACTGGTACATAGGGCTCAAAATCAAGGAATCTCCCCTAGAAGTATCTTCAAGCAAAATGAACAGATGCCTATGTCAGCAGAGAGGAAAAATTAAAGAATTCAGCTGAGGTAGAAGTCTGCCTTGTCTACATCCTTTCTACCCCTCAGACTGTGATTACAAAGACAGTGAAACACAAATATAACATACCTATTGGAAATGAAACTACAAATATAACTTCTGGTCTGTTTAAATGGAGATGATCAAACTGTTGAAACATAGATGACAACCAAAAAACAAAACAAAACAAAACAAACAGAAAAACCCCCAACAACCAGAATTGTTTATAGAATCACAGAATGGTTTGAGTCGGAAGGAACCTTAAAGACCATCTAGTTCCAACCCCCCTGCCACCGGCAGGGACACCTTCCACCAGACCAGGTTGCTCAAAGCCCCATCCAGCCTGGCCTTGAACACTGCCAGGGATGGGGCATCCACAGCTTCTCTGGGCAGCCTGTGCCAGTGCCTCACCACCCTCACAGTAAAGAATTTCTTCCTAATACTTAAGTCTATCTACCCTCTTCCAGTTCAAAAACATTACCCCCAAAGTCCCTCTCCAGCTTTCTTGTAGGCCCCCTTTAGGTACTGGAAGGCTGCTACAAGGTCTCCCCGGAGCCTTCTCTTCTCCAGGCTGAACAACCCCAACTCTCAGCTTGTCTTCAGGGGACAGGAGCTCCAGCCCTGTGATCATCTTTGTGGCCCTTCTCTGGACTTGTTCCAACAGGTCCATCTTCTTCTTATATTGGGGGCCCCAGAGTTCAATACAGTATTTTCTTGTTTATCAAAGTATTCTTGATTCTATGCATCTATGTAGGAAGACAGTCCTGTAATGTGGTCATATTATTTCTACTTCAAACGTAACTACAGAAGATGTTAAAGAGCAACTCCCAAAGCTTGACACTTTCAGGCCCAGCAGGTTTTGATAACTTGTATCCAAGAGTTGTAAAAGGGAAGGTCAAAAACTGTGGGAACATCACAATGTTGTTCAATAAATTTTGGAACATGAGAAATTTTCCCCTATAACTGACAAAAGTCAATGCTGCCATTGTACCTATTGAGGGCACACAGCACAACACAGGACATTACTGTCATGTCAGCTTGATGTGATTTGGGGAGGGCAGGAATGGAAAGAAGGAAGGACAGCTGATATGAAGCAGACTAGTGAAGAATTAACAGCAGGAAATATGGCCAAAGCCAACTTTATAAACAAGAGATCCTATCTAATGGGATTACGATTATCACATTTTCTAATCAAGTTTGACCAGTAAGAGACACAGTATGCTTATGACACATACAGGCTTTGTAAGGTATTTGTCCTGGCACATTTCGATGAAGAACGATTTAAAATAAAATCAATGCTATACACATTCCACTGATTCAAAACCTGTCTGAGAGAGCCTATGATACAATTACAAATGAGGAGCCATTATCAAGCAGCTACCAAAACCCTCTGGGACTGAATATTCTTACAAAGGTATGGAAGATGACAGGAAAACATTCCTGGTGCTGTCTGTAGATAACACAGATTGCAGGAATGCATCTTTATCAGGACAGGTGAGACACACAACCACCAGAGACATTCGTAATCTGAGCTCCAGAAAACAGCACAAATTTCTGTATGTTCAAACAAAAAAAAAAAAACAAAACACAAAAAACCCCAACAAACAAACAAAAAAAAACACCAAAAAAACAAACCACAACAGAAAAACTAAGCCTCAGGGGAAAAAAAAAAAAAAAAAAAAGCCATTGTTTGCAAAGCAGCAGCTCTGAAACTCAGTGTCGCCTTAAGAGTGGCTGCACACTAGCTCTTAATAGACATCTGGAGTCGAAATGGTTAATACAATCTGGGGATACACACAACAGGATTTCTAAATCTCTCCCAGCCTGCTGCAATACAATAGATGTATATTATATTTTCTGATGTACAACATATAGTCTGCTTACATCTCTGCCAACTCTGCTTGGCCTGAGCGACACATTCACTCTACTTTCACCAGTTTCCAGGCTTCTCTTGGCCCAGAAAAGCTCTGCCAGAAAGCAGGCACCAGGTTAGTATTGCTTTCTTTTTTCAGGGCTGCCACACCAAATGACAAGAAAAAATATACACTCTGAAATTACAAATCGCTACCTACCATCATACAGTAAGCAGTATGACATTCTGTATTTTTCTCCATGGTCTTTTTGTCTTCAGCTGCCTGTACAGCTACACCTTTACTTATACAAGCTGTACTTACTACAACCTCGTTATTCTTCCATCTGCCAGTGCTGATTTGCTCACATCAGCAGACTAGCTTACATTTCCTCAGATACAAAGAAATATGCATCTTTCTGTTGTACAGCAACTGCTGTTCCTTTACCCTTCCCTCCAGTCTCTGTATTTTGGCAAATCCAATGCAGCGCTTCTCTTTCTTTACAAAGGCACACACCGGCTCCTGAAAATCAATGACCCAAACTGCTTAAACCTGTCCCCATTATCAGCCCTTCTATTACTATTAATTGACATACGTTTCTGAAGTGACATGCACATACTATTTTTAGGACGGAGTACAGTGGGCAGAGTAAGAGGAAGGCACGAGTGGCAGCTCAGGAGAATATCCTACAAGTTTCAAATCAGGCTCAAGTCACCCCAGTCCTAGGGACATGAACTTGCCATTTTTCCCAGTAAGCTCAAAAGCATTACCAATCAAGCAAGAACACCACATAAAAAAACCTGCTTGAAAATTAACCTGATTAGATTCCCAAGGGATTCTTCCCAACTGCCTGCTGCCTGCTTATGGGCTTGTTATTTCAATATATATCAGCTGTGGCCTGCTACAGCTTTGTGTGAAGAGATTTGGTCTTCCACCTTAAACTGAATGTTACATATTAAATTTAAAAAAAAAAAAAAGTAAAAAAAAGTAAACCATTGTGGATGCGAACGCCATGTAATGAGTAGAATGCAGTAATTAAAACAGCAAACTGCTCTGGTAGCAGAAGCGGGGAGTGTGCTGTTCTTGCATTCTCATATCCAACATCCAGTTTCCACAGCTGCTTGCACCTCATGAAACACAGTGGTATGAAACAGTCTGAATCGCAGCAAGCGGAGTTCCATCACTCATAGCTACCACCTTCGCTGGCAATCTGCACCCCCCACTACTGCTCATAGCGTCAGGATACTATTTCCAAATGTCCCACTTTCTGCTCCATCCCACCCCTGGCTTCTCCTGCCTGTCTCTTCTAGTTCCTCACAGAGCTTACCAGATACGCTTCCTGATTTCTCTCATGGGCTTGAAAACTTTCCTGTACCCTTATTCCTATCACTAGTAGTTACACAGACAAGTAGTTCACTTCCAATTTTCTATTAAGCATCAACTCCAGTTTCAAATGGTACTATATTTAATAGGGCCAGCTAGATACAAACACTGCTTCTGCATACAGGTTTTTACAAGATCACACAACCTGAGCTACACTGAAATTGCTGACATTATACTCTTCAGTAAAACACTTTGTAGATCTTGCCCTTGTGTGACAGCTGTGCTGCCTAACAATCCTTCAAAAATGGAAAAATTATTTAGAAGCATTACATTCTTGCTTCATTATATGCAAGAAAATCCATATCAACATACAGCCAGAGATCTCAAGTTGCTCTGCGCATATAAAAACATTCAACGTCACACTCTGGTGCTTACCCTTTTCTTGGCTGAGTAACAAGAGCAGAATTTGGCCCATAGCTGTGACTGACTTTTGCAAATATTCTTACAAGTTTTTATGGCTCGGAAAATGTTGGTTTGCTTATGACAAAAATCACAGATCTCCTCATACTGCAAAACCCCCTGGAGATACTATGCTGTACTACTGCCTAACTAACCCTTCCACAGAGTAAATTCACATACAAACCCAAGTATTTTGCATTGAAACACTGCCATTAATTTGTATCTCACAAGGACCGGGCAGACAGCGACTGGGCAGAGGACCCAGCTGGCCAGTTTGTGGGAGCCAGGAAACCTGCCAGAGACTGACAAGACTCACCACTGGCTTCTGCCCACAGAGGTAGCCAAGAAAACACAGCAAGGTCCCCATCAGCTGTGGGCACCCAACACACGTGCTTACCCTGCTGACCAGCTGTAACTATCACTCCTCCATTCCCAGCCCAGACACCAGCAACTCTTCTTGGCTCCAGTGGGAGCATTTCTACCCATTTTTCAGATTTCAAAAAATTGGCACTGGGACTACTGCCTCTTTTCCTGCTGTAACCACAGCATGAAACTGTCCTTCTGGGTAAATCTTTGCACTAGTAACACGTAAAGCAACATGAAGAACTGTGTTATGAGTAAGCCATTAAGTTTACACTGCTGCAGAAGACAGAGAGAGCATGTTTCATTCTTTGGCGTTATAGTAATACAGAAAATAAGAGATGGTCTTTGTCTCAGCCTCTGTACAAGACAGATCTAGAAGCACTACCAGAGTACTTTACGTGATCTTGTCCAACACTTATGCAGACCCAAACAATTAGAATTTTTGTCGTCAGCATCAAGTTCATCTCCCTCTGTTCTCTACCACAGTCACTGGGAGCACAAATTAGCCTTTCAGAGATAAAACAAGCAGAGACTACAGAGTAAGCACCGTGTCTGCTGTCTGACTGAAACCAACGCAAGCATATACAGAAAAGAATCCAGGCCAGGAAATAAAGTTTGCTGCCTCACATACTTGCCCAGTAACTTCTTAATATGAAAAGTGACCGCCAAAAGCCTTTCCAGCCCTGGCAAACTCCTCAGAAAATAATTCCCTGAAGAGTTAATCAGGCTCTTATATTGCAGAATGCAAGTATAGGACAACCAGACTTCTCTCTCTGCAACCCCAGTGCACCGCGATCATGTAACAAACCAATGTAAGAGATACTATCTTCCTTCAGCAACAGAAAGCAGTGAATTTGAATCCTTCATGAAATGAACACCAAAAAGACAGGTGATAGTACTAGAAACTGTAGCACTATTAAGCCTTTTGGACAAAGGGTTAGTGAGCTTCAGGGGGCTCTGGGCAGCACCCACAGTCACTCCCAGGTCACTCCTCTCTTGCTGACATGCAAAGATATGGCCCTGCGAGACATCAACAAGAGATAGTAGGCAGTCATTGGAGCCTATCTAATTATAAAAGTTAAGAGGCTGTATTTAGAGTAACTCTCTCTCACACACACACTGCCATTATCCCTTCACTCCCCCAATGTATGACAGCTCTGCTCTCAATCAGCTTTCTACAACCAAACATTTCTCATACCACATAAAGGCACCACAGCACTTTGCTGAAGAGAAAAAGGAATACCACTGACTGCAGGGAGAGAAGAGGGTGCCCACCTTACCTCCAAACCCATCACCCTCATTGTTTTTGGAGTGGAAAGTTCATGCAAACAGACAGCCCCAGCTGCAAGAAGGGGTCAGAGGAAGTAACAAAAGCCAGAGCAAACAATGGAGACAAGAGGGCTAAGCTGCACCACACAGAGCCATGTATGGTAGATGACAGTCACACCTACAAGCTGCCATTACTCTACGGAACTGCAGTCAAAAAGCAATGTGCCATCAATATGCCATCCAAAAAGGGACAAAAGGGGTCTTACGACAAAATTATGTGATAACAGAGATGTTAATTTACTTCAGACATCAATATTCAAAGGTATGGCTAAAGGATACAAAATACCATACCAAGTACAGTAGAACCAAAGCAAAGGGAAAATTTTAAGAGAACCTTTTTCTTATTTGGTATTTGTAAAAACAATTACGGCTGAAATCAAGCTCTTTAGTGCATCCTGCCTGAATGATCCAGCAACCCTCACTGCTCTGTTCAGAAATTGTTCTTTCAAATGAAAAACAGCCAAGAAGATGCGATTGTAAGGAGCAGGTAAAAAAACCTTCTGAAGGTTGCCTCATTCAGCATCTCCAGAATGTTGATGCTCACAGACATTGCTTTTATCAGCCCATGCTTCGTCAAGCATGGCAGAGCATCGCACACAATCACTGCTCTCCAGAGTTGGCCATGTACAGCAGACAGGTATGAAATACATTTGCATAGGTAGGTTCATCTCAGAACACAACAAAGAAAGAAAGAGGTTATAAAACCATCCTAAACCCTGTCTAGAACTCATGCTTGCCTCCCCCCTTTCACTACACCAAATGCCAATATGCTTGCTGTTGTGGGCACTGCACCTTTCACATGGCCAATATTCTGAGATGCTCTTTCCTGCTTTGCTGAACTAGATCCTCCAGTAACCTATCCTTGGTTCTCCTGAAGGAAAGATGGTGGGCAAAAGTCTGATGAGAAGAGGATGATATTTGATTAGGTCCAGACTGCAGAGTCACACAAACCCCATTTTCAGGATCCATTTCATTCTGTCTTGCTGTATACCAGTAGTGATCAGTAAAAAAACAGTTAACACTAGGGAACAGGAATGCCACAGACAGGAAGGCAAATGGGAAAGCCTGAAAGAACCCATTTGCAAATATGCTTTCTGCCTAGAACAATGTGTTTTCTGCCACAATCAGCAGGGAAGAGGTTAATGCTACGCCAGACTCCACAGCTGCAATGCTGTGGCATCCAACACCCTGCTGCCCCTGACTGAAAGGACAAGAAAATTATGCCACAACATCCCTGAAAAGCAGGGCACATTTCAGGCATTTTGCTGTTCTTTTAACAAGTCTTCAGCCGTTTCTAAAGTTGTGCTGCAGTCTCCCTAAATAACTACGTTCCCAAAAAAATCCACTGAGAAGTGGATGTGCCCGATGCATACCACTGCAAAGCGCTCCCTGACACAAGCCCTACAGAAACATTGCTGTGCTCCCTGTCATTTAGGTGTACACACACTGTGCTGCCTCAGCTTCTGTATGTAACAGATCCCAGACAACTGAACTTTATAGCTGCCAAAATCTTTTCTCTGCAATCAGCTGCACAAACAACACCCTCTACTTTTTTTTTTTTCTCCCTTGTCTTAAAGTTCTTTCTCTCCTTCTCCTCTCCTCTGTCTCCCTGTATGATCCACAAGTTTGCTAATTTAGCTCATGTTAGGTATCTCACTTGGTTCAGAAGTCATTTGGGTATTTGGGGGGTTATACTTGGGAAAGCTGCTGAGTTTATTTATATCAGTTGCATTATCTGGACTCATACCAAATACAGGCACACTGTATCCTGGAGAATTACCTTCACTTTAGCCTTTATCTCCGTAAAAGAAAGATGAGATTGAAGTGAACAAAGTCCACTTGTGAAAGAGGTAAGGTGTTTATCAATCAGATTTCAGAGCAGTGCTAAAAGGAAACCTCCCGACTTCTTGAAATCCCACCCCCAGATAATCATCTCCCACAGTTACCTAATGTCTTATGCTCCAGTTTTAAAGCTTATTTACTTTTTCATAGTTTTCCAGGTCTTCCCAAGAATGTTAGCCTGCTTGTTCCAAGACGAGCCTGTGATTCCTCATAAACAACTGTAGTCTGAGTGTCCAAAACAGTACTAAGGCAGCTAGAAACAGGACGTGAAGGGAAACCCTAAATCAACAGATCCAGTTGCCAGTTCTTCATTGTGAAAACTAAATCTCACCTAAGAAAAGCAGAGCTGCCTCAGACCAACATCTCTTACCCGCCCCGCCCCCCCCATTTCCCAGAACTGCCAAATGCAGACATCCAGAGAATAGTATAAGACATGACATTTCCCACTAATTCCTCCCCTGCCTTTTTCAAACTGGGTGGTGAGTGCCTGCTCTATTCAAAGTAAAACCTAAGCCACATTTTCCCATATTTTTCTAATCACTGCTCAATCCTAGGATCTTCTTTCTTTCTCTTTTTCTCCAAGGTAACATCCTGTTACTAATAAACTATAAAAAAAAAAAAAAACCCAAACTATAAAGTAAGCATATTCAAGTCTTGGTCTTACACTTCAAACCAAACAGACATGCTTTTAAGAGTGGAAATTCCTATTATTTGCTAAATTTCAAACTTTACGCTCCAGACTATGACACTTCAATTTTTCCCTTTGCAACTTCAAGCCTAACATCTGTTTTAGTGATATAACATTCCAGTTCTCTCTACTGATGATGCTCTTCAGCTTTGCATCCTGAGCAAAGTTCATCACATGTTCCTTATTCTTGTCCCATGAGTATCAACCAAAAATTTAAATCAAAGCAGCCCAAGAACAGAGACTTAAGGGACAATGTGAACAGTCTTACTTCTCCCAATAATTTCCCCTCACTTGATATTCTCTCAATTTATGAAGCCAGGAAATTCAGTAGACCTACTTAAAATCTTTTCTGTGGTGTTTACAGTGTTATTGGCTTCTTTCTCTAGTACTCCAGAATAAAAGTTGTTAAGTGTCTTGTCCAGGACCTGTGATACATCTGTCACACCACAATGACACTAGCCCAGCAAGCAGGTTTCCATCACACCAGGAGGTTTCTACTATCTGTTTATAATGGGGTCTGTTACACACACACACCCTGCCACCATCAGAAAACCTCTGCAACCACCAATTACTACCCCTTTGTCCCTAATAGTTTGCATTCAGCTTCCTCTTTTCCACTGACAAATTAGAAAAAAATCAGACAACTATTCTGTAACCAGCCAGATATTACATCCAGAAGAGCAATGAGCAACTTGGATGAGCCACGTCAGCCAAGTTCAACTCCCTTTGTGGTTAATGGGCAGGAGGTGCCGCAGTGCCTAAAGCAGAAATGAGCATGGCTCTTGTCTTGACACTGAACAGAAGAAAGCCAGGTACCACCGACCTGCAACTTGTAACCCCAAGTAATACAGTGCTCTGAAATGCAGAGCCATCATTACACTTGATCTATGCCAAATACTAGAGAGTAAATGCTACATGCGGATACATACCTACCTACCTAGCCACACATTTATCATTAGCCCTCTTAGCTGGATGCAGCTAGGTGGGAAGAAAGGATGAAATGCAGTTCCCAAATGCCTAACATGACTCCTCTCAGTCAGTAACAAAGTGGTGCTTCACCAGTACCATGCAAGTACCTAAATGTATGTCCTGATTTAATTCTAGAGTGGACAAATGACAGTGAAGAATACTATTCAGTTCTCTGTGGCATTGCTACAGATCTAACACAAATAAACAGTTCAATCTACTGCCATGATCAGGTTAAACACCTAAAGGACCTTGTCACCAGGTTAAAAAAAAAAGAAGAAAAAAAAAAAAGGGAAAAAAAAAAAGGAGGCCCTGAACACTGGTTGGCATTTAGGGTGTTTTTGAGGGCTTTGTGGAGGTTTTCTATTTTGATTTTTTGGTTTTGTTTTGTTTTCAAATCAGATCAGTCTGATCTCCTGACTTGGACAGAAATAGGAACGAAGTCACAAAAATAGCCCGTATGAGGGCTAAGAGTCAGGAATGCCAGTGGCAGACTGACAATTCACAAATTCCTACACTATCAAAATTCATCCACTTTGAAAGTCTGAGCTATTAAGCCTCACGCATTTTTCTGACTTGGACTTTTAAGTCCCCCAAGACTTATCCATTTAGACACTTTGTACATAACTGCATCTCTGTGTTCTGCATCTTCTGCATCTTGCATCTTCATACTGTAGCATCTGGATGAATAATGAATTCCCACACAAATGTTAGTTGGAACTTCATAGTTCAAAGAACAGAAATTCTTAGTAGTGGGGAAACCCAGAACATTTGTCAAAGGATGAAAAAGTCAACTCGGTTTGGCTAGCTCTAGTTTCCATAAAGAAGCACAAACAAAAAACTCGGCTGGTTTACATTTTAATATATCTAATTATCATTCATGCTCTTTACAGAACAGAATTCTTGAGAAGTGTTATGAGAATCAGCGTAACAAGGAAAAGCACCATATAAAGCAACATTCACAGTCACAACATGAAGAGATCACGCCAAAAGATGCTCTGCTATCTTGCTGGAGGAAGACATGCCCCAGTTGCAGTAACATGGCCAAAAAGGTAACACAACTGGATTGGAGATCATACTCCTTTTTAATGACCGGAGCAATTTAGAGCATCACTACATAACAAATTCGATGGTGTAAAACCTCGCCTATGTAAATAAGTGAAGACAGTGATATGGCATTACATATGGAATCAATTTAATATTAATTATTTATATTACTATTAAATTAATATTAATATTTAATATCACACTCTTTCAATACACCACCACCCATTTTCCTGGAAGACAGTGATTACTACTGCAAGCAGGGACTTTGTGCTCAGTTGTAGCTAATTTATGCTCTCCAGTTTCATTCCCTCCTTAGGTTTGGATTGCCTCCTACGAGAGCAGTAATGGTCATTTAGCTTTATAATTCTCCTTGGCATCCCTCTGCTAAATTCCTACTATTCTCAAATTTTTGAACTCTTCTCCAAAGCCAAGTGAAACCCATTTGCTTATTTGAAAAAGAATACTTAACTGGATAAACAAGTGGCATGTTGTCCCTGTAGCTTAGCTAGCAATAAAATAAGAAACATGCATTTCTCTGTGTAAGGAAAAACCTGTAGTTTTCTAATCTATCCCTTTTTTCTGGCTGTTGGGACTGGGGTCCTACTTTGAAGAAATAGTAGTAGCTTCCTCTGTGCATTTTGATGCAAAAAGAGGTTATATGCACTTGCCATTTTTTGATAAGTATCTGCTACCAGCCTGTAACTACATTGCAAAAAGATACATGGAAAAACTGTCAGCAATTACTGAGCCACTCTGAACTGACACGATGTAAAAACTCTGTCGAGGGAAGAAATGGCTTCTCTCTTCGGTTATAAGTTATTAGGAAAAAAGCAACAGCTGCTGTAAAATGTGTAGGCAATGCAGTTCAAATGCTTTGGTGTCATCCATAGACATGCCAACAACTGTTCAACGCAGATTAACATCGAATGAGGCTCTTTGAGGACAAAGATCAACAAAGGACATCCAGATTTCATATGGAAAACAAAGGCAAAAAGAACTTATTTTTAAAAGAAATCCTTACATCTCATGGCAGCAACAGCAACCAATTCTTGTTTCCTACACCATGCACAACAACCTTCTAGAGAAGGGCATCTATATCAACAAATAGATACAACGAAAAGAACAGAATCACAGAATCATTTGAGTTGGAAGGGACCTAAAAGATCTAGTTCCAAGCCCCCCTGCCACTGGCAGGGACACCTTCCACCACACCAGGTTGCTCAAAGTACTCCAGATGGAGTCTCAGGAGAGCAGAGTAGAGGGGAAGACTCACCTCCCTTGACCTCCTGGCCATACTGCTTTTGATGCAGCCCAGGATACGTTTGGTTTTCTGTGCTGCAAATGCATGTTGCCAGGTTATATTGAGCTTCTCATCAATCATACTGCTGGTTGGTGAAAACCCATTACACACCTTATGCCATGAGGACACAGGAATGGCCAGACTGGATTAAAATGGCCACCCAACACTGTTTTTCACCCTAGCAGAAGGACCCCTGGCAGTCCCAGTGTGAAAAAGAAGCGTTAATAAAGACTGAGAAACACAATATTGTGTCCTTTTTTGTAAATAATAAAATATGTCTTTATAAATGTTTGTACAAACATTTAAGGATATAAATAAATAATTTTCCTTGTCAGAATAGGACGACAGAGTAAAGAAGTATTCGCTGACAGCTACTGCAGGAATAGCCAAGTTGGCTAAAGAAACTTAGCTGTGGGAAAGTACAAATGAAATACAGCAATCTCAAGGGCAGTGCTACTTTGGCAGCTGGTACATTATGCCATGCTGCACAGCAGGCAAGGGATGAAAAAATAAAAACACATCAGTGATGCTGCAAAGAGCAGTTTTATTCCGTTCATGATTCAACACTTCATTTAAGATACTAGAGTACACTGTCATTGACTAAGACATGAGGCTACTATGCCAACTTTAATTGCCTAGGTAAAACAGGAACTACACATAAGACATCAACTCCAAACATCTGTGAGCACAGTTCACTTAATTATATGAATTAAGTTTGGAAGTGCTTTCCTCTGAGACATTACATTTTCCCTTTCCTGAAGGAACCCGTAGTTGGAAACCTACACACTTAGCCCAGAAAGATCTCCAAATGCTTTCCGCCTCGTGTGCCCTCTGTGAGGCAGGCTGCTGGGGTCCATCAGTTTTATTCCACATACTGCTTTACATTACACCACACCCCAGCTGGCCTGTCAGCCACTCACCAGCACACTGCACTCCGCTAGAAATGCTTCTTTATATGGCAACTCTGCTAAAGAGAAGGTGTAGTAAAAAATCCACCTTATGAAAAAAACCCTTCCCACCCACATGAGATGCAAGACTCAGCCCTACTCGTACCAAATAATACTTTTTTAGTGTCATACTGGTATATATGACAACACCTGAACTGTCAGTCTCCACTGCAGTTCACAGCAAGGGGTACACAATACATTACCTTCAGATGGAGGTGGAGACCACCAGAACAACCCATGCCTCCTCACTTCTCCTGGCTGAAGCATGGTGTGTTTAGAACATGTGTTTCCTGGCATGCAGGACCAACAGCAGCAGCTCCTTCACCCTGCCTAATCTCACCTCCTGTCTGATGCTTCTCATGCCTGGGATTGCTGCAGCACCAAGCACCAGCATGAGGGCCAGGGAGCATCACAACTCCTTGCTGCTCCACATGGCTGCCCAAACAGATTCAGACACTTAGCTGCCTTCTTGCAGCCCCCTTATACATCAGTGCACCGCAAAACCAGGTGTGCAATACCTACAGACCTTGCTCAACCCTCTGGCCTTTACACAAATTTCAGAACTTACAGCCCAGTAGTGTATTCGTGCCCAGAACGAGAAAGGCTCCATGCCATGAAACAATACACAAAAGAGCAGGGAAGGACAGTGACAGCTTATTCTCCTATTCATGTATGCAAGTACTCTTACTCAAGCTCTTTCTTCATTTAAGTGCCTGCAAGTGGGCAGCGTTGTGGGGGGTCAGAGCAGTCGTGGTTCTGAAATTGTTTTATAGTCAAGAGCACTACGCTGAATTTTAATCTAAACGCACTCAAGTATGCAACTTCCCCATACACAATTATTATTTTATATCTCAAGACACAACTTTTTTAAGTCACTGACAGTATTGTCAGCACAATGAAAATGCTACCTTTTAAAACCAAGTTTTAACCTTAGATGGTCTGGAGGAAAACATGGTAGACATGATGTAGAAAAACTGACCATTTTTGGTTTATTAAAATACATAAGTACCACAGAGCAACACTTCTAGAGAATGTGCAGACACAGTTTTCTTTCACTTAAAGGACCAGAAGAAAAAAAAAAATAGCACATGATTTCCTGAATTTATGCTTTATTGTTGTTTTTTTTAATTTAAGATGAAGTTTCTAACTATAAACATTCCCAGATAACAACATTCGTCTCCCAATCTTGCAAATACAAATCTGACCCCCTGCAGATTGCAAAAATTATTTGCAATCATTAGATTGCCACCACTATGCAAATCATACACAATTATGCAACATCAAAGACACTATAAATATTTGCACATGTACACTACAATATCATGTCTGTCATTCAGCACTGATGGAAATACAGCTCAAGAGAAAATCCTCTACTTCAGCTGCCCCCATGCTTAAAGTAACAGTCACCTAATCAGGAACTAATTAAACACATTTATTGAGATGGGAACAACTGTTTGGGGTTTATTTTTAAACTACCTGGCCTTCAGAAATATAAAGCTGAGGATTTTTCTGCCAATTAGCATGCCCCCTTAAAAAAACTTGCAGACTGACATCAAATAAAACAATATAATGAACAAACCAGGAGGAATTTTTCCCCAATAATTTCTGTAATTCCAAAAAACTGTTTGCTGGCTTTCATTTTAGGAAGTTATCCAAAATTACATACTGAGCAGCAAAATCCTGAACTAAAATTTAGTTTTGGATCTATCTGAAGTTCTAGTTGAAATTCTAGTATGTGAGCATTTCAAGAAAAGGGTTTTGTTGAGTGATAAAAGTCTCCAGATTAAGTATAGTTAATCTTAAATTACTAGAAGTAATTATTCATAGTATAATTTTTGGCAGGGACATTTTTCTAAAGTGGTACACATGAACTGAATGTAATGGAGTTTGGTAAGGGTGAAATACTACCTAAAATGTCATTCCAGTTCCATAAGTATCCATCAAGGAGATTTACAGTAATACACATTATTTATATTTCTCTTGCTAACACAGAAGCATGGTAATTTTTAACAGAGAGGCTAGTGCAAAAAGAAAATAAACTATGTATCAATTGTTTTTTTGCCAAAAAACCCAATGCCTTGTCCTCCAATACCTACTCCTCTATTTGCTTGATCTGATCTAATCATGAAGACAGTGGACCTGACTGGGTCTATTTACCTATATATATATATACACACATACCCCTGATTTTTCTATTTAATAAACTCAAACTTGGAGAAAATATGGGGGAATAGAAAATGAAGGTTAAAACCACAGGTACCAAAAATGAAGAAAAACAGTTGCTTGAAGTGTTACCTTCCATTAAGCTCCAGAGCTATGGCCATGTAAACAATACTGTAAAAGAACATGAAGAATTTTTTCCTCATGGTAACTTTTCTTGTGTTTACGTTTTAGATTAAAAATTAGTTTATAGTCAGTTATACATGATATAACACAGCTATAAGAAGTTATTCAGGAGAGTAAGGACAAAGGATCACCACTGAATCCCGAACCTAAGCTGCCAGACAAGAAGCAGAAAGATGTAATTCACTGTTTATTAGTGATAAAACATGTAATGGTGAAGGGGAAAAGGCAGCAAAGAAATAATCCCAACCTTTGCGTATTAAAATGATGGGCTCTGACCTACCCGCCACTGTGCAGAAACATGAACGCAAGCTGCCATTTTCATGGGAAAAAAAAATTTGGAGCTATATAACAAGCCTATCTTAACAGCTGTCCAAAAAAGCTGTTTCAAGTGTTCAGAATGACCAAGGAACAAAAAAATAATGAAGAATATATTATGCCACTGAGCAAACCATCGCAAACACTGTGCTCAGTGTTTGACTGTTCACGGTCTCCTCCAAGACAATAGCTTCAGGAAGCATCAAATGAAGCTGACAAAAAGCTAGTGAAAAAACAAAAGATGCATTTAAATCAATTTTGAAGTGTTATGATTCATAGTAAAGATCCATGTTTCTAGCACCAAGTGACTCAGGGGAGACCAAGAAAGTATGTGAAAGATTAATCCATCTATAGATCCTCAACAAAGAAAACAGACCAATATTAAGAACTTTGATCTGAGTTGAAAAGAGAAGCAAGGACGAACAAAGGGAAGATGTCCTACTGTACTGTTCTTACTCCTCCCTAGATAGTTACTTAGTCATTGTTGGACAGAGGATGCTAGATAAAACAGACATTTACCCTATCCACAGACTCCATTTTGGTCCATGACTGTTCCATATGAGGAAACAGGGTTAACACTGCATCCAAATAAACAGATATTACAGTCTGGACTCAGCAGTTAGAATAGTCTTTGTTTTAAATATATACATTTAAAAATGGAAAAAGTGGAATATGAACAAGAGAAAACTTCAAATCAAAAACAGTGTCTGCAGAAGCCTTTACTGTGAGTTACAGCTACAATGGATTTAGATCTGCTCTTGCAATTTCCATGCATCTACAAGCCTAAACAGTTTATGAGGGACTTGCTGTTTGCCATGAGAATTGGAACGTAGAATTAATTTGCTTATACATAGCCACTGTTAAGCCAACTAGGGTTTTTTTTTAACGACTACTTATTTTTAAAGTTTGCAATTTCAGATGAGCCTTTCTCCAGAGCACATCCTGGAGCCGTTGTGTATATAAAGTGCACAAATATCCCAGCCTAAATGACTAAATACTTAAATTCTGTTGCAATTTACAAACGGATTGGGGAAGTCCACTACTAAGCACTAGTTTCTGGAATGACCCAAAATATTTGGTTATGCCTTGGTAATACCCAATACGCAGAACAACACAGAAGCCTTCCCAGCACACAGCATTAAACCAAGAGCTTTAACCACTGTAACTGTTCTGCTGTGACAGCTATATAGATTTGCCTGTGTGTATATGTAACTGCGCCCTGATGCTGACGCTGCTCAGGAACTGCAGCTGCTCCTCTCTGACAGAAAAAGAGAACTGAAGAGGCAGGACCTGATCTTCAGGCTGCTGGTTTTCAGCTGGCGCCAGAAGCCAGGCTCACACAGCTGCCGGTAAAAGTACCACTAGCCCATCTACCCTCGTAAGTGCAAACAGTAGACCCAGACTACATGCGTCTGTTGTTGACATCACCCATTGCTGTTCACCACCCAACATCCTGCCAATGTCTCCTCAGAACAGAAGCAAGACCGGCTTTTCTTAGTAATTTTCTTTTTTTGAACAGCTAGAAAATAAGGCATGCAATTGGCAAGATTTGTCCCTATTAATGTCACATTACATGCATCACTGACTGAGTATGTAGGAAAGCTTCAGTTCTTCCCCTCTCTTCTGCTCATTATTAATGATTACACACAAAGCATATGCTATGATGGGCAGCAGGTACAGCATGTTGTTAATAGGCAACCAGCGCAAACAATTCCATTTACTTCCAGGCTGGACCTTTCCTTTCAGCACAATGAAAACACATTAAAGAAAAGAAGAAAAAAAGACAGGAAAAAAAAAAAGTTCTATGAACAGCAGAAATATCAAACCTTGTTTCCCTCCAGATTTGCTTCTCACGTGTACCCCATTTCCTCAGTAATTTTCTCCAGTCTCTCCTGACCCCCTCACCATCAGCTGTGCCACAGGCAGCACTGCACCCTGCTCAGCAACAGCTTACAGTTGTGCTGTGCCACTGGTCAACCTGCACGTCTTCACCCATCATTTCACTGATCAAAAGTTACCATCTTTACCTGGGATTTATTTATAAGAACTTAATGACTTTGGTATCTGCATTTCTCTTTCAGATTGGGCGGAATTTGGCCAACAACTTCCAAAGAGACTAGTAAAAACAAAGAATAGACCGTCTTACAAACTCCACATTATTAAGAATCAAGGAAAAACAGATGTTGTGTGTACTTTTTTACTCCTGGGTTCTGAACTTTTAGACTGAAGTCAAAATGCCAGTTTCCCCTCAGTAAACACTTTTTATAAAAAACACAACAGTCATGAAACCATAAGACTTTCAGAAAAAAACAGAAAAAAGATATACACAAAGATACATAGAAGATTCATTAAAGAGATGCATGAAAACTGCAAATAGGATTGACAGCTCTGTACACCAACAATATTCCTAAGTAATTAGCAAATAAGCAGGTACAGATTTAAACAAGACTAAGATTTCTTAAAAATATATGAAAAAGTGTCTGTCTCATATTCTCAAAAAATAGTTATTTTAAAGGAGCATTCTAATCTTAGGTACTCCATTCAAATTAGTTCATACTGTCTAAACCTTATTAATGACTGTTCCACTGAAATGTACTAACTGTGTTATAAAAAAATCCAGCCATACTCAGCTTCTGAGCTAACAACTTCAGAGTGGTTAAAGGTGACAAGGCCAAGACCAGGAGCCACAGACACAGCCAGATTCTCATGTATTGAGATCACTGATGAGATTCGTTTGACCTGTCAATTAGAGTATTTTTGCAGACAAAAGACTGGGGGAAGGGAGCTGGCAGATGGATAGTTGAAGTTCAAACACAAAGAAAAGGGATGGATGTTAAAGTACCCCAGCAAATACTAGTCAAAGTTTTAATGATGAATCTGTTGGGGGAAAAACCCAAACAAACAGAAAAGCACCACCATAACCCCTATTTTTGGATCATCTTCCAAAAGAAAAAAAAAAACCCACACCAAAACTACGCAACACTAGTCAAGCAAGGAGAATACCCTGATATTTATTATTATATAGAGAAAACAGGCAAACCAAGCATGACACAGAACAGATGTATAGGGAACACTGTATCTACTTTCCCCGGAAATTCTTCTGCTCTCAGCATTTTCCATACTACTGTCTAAGAGAAGAAATGCATAGCAGATACACAACAGAGTTACTCAGCAGGTCTTTCCTTCTTCACACATGCCAGAAGAAGCCAAACCACAACATTTAGACTTCGGAAGCTCCACTACATCCAAAGTTGGAGCAACTCCCATGCCCAAGGAAAAGGCTGGCAGCTTGCTTTCATGCCTGCCATTCTCTAAACACCTTATTCCTACATTTCAGTTCCAGTAGATTTATCACCAGGTGGACAAACCATGAGAGGCTGCTGTGGAGATGGCACAAACATCTAAGTAAGACACAACTGGCAGGTAAGGCCATCTGCCATTATTCCAGTGACAAGGAGGACACACCAAGTACTATACGGCAGGGGACTGGCAAAGAAGTGAGAGACTCTCTGAGAGGAAGCAAGGGGAGATGAGTGAAGGGAAAGAGACCCCTGAAGAAGAACTTGTGTATTTGTCTCCAAGTACCCTGGCTCTCAGAATGGAATTCATTCATTTGAGGTAGCACTACATGAAGACACTCCGATTCACATCTTAAAAGTAACAGTCACCAAAAGAGCATGTTTGTCCAAATCTATTCTGGGGCTGTACAATTCCATGTCAGGGATCAGTGCTGAATCCAGTTTCAGGTGGTCACAAGAGCAACTGAAGAAAAGGTTCTGTCTCCCTCTTCCTTAAGTGTATATCTGCACTGCCACATACTTAGAATAATTGAAAAACACTACCATTTGAAGAGATATGAGTTGCAGGTATACCACAAGGGAACAGAAAGACATGGTTGTTTTTCTGAGCTATAGGAATGAAGTACTGAGACTTGCTGTTGACAATGGTCACTTGTTTTGACAGCTTTGTAGAGCTCTGGTAACTACCTTTAACAACAGATTAAAAAACAAATTTTTAATAACCAACAAACCTCATAAAACAGGAGATACACAAGCAGATAAACATCCCTATCATAAGCTTAGTGATCTGTTTTATTTTTCCATTACTTTAGGAGAAAATATTATAGAACTCTTTTCAAGTAAAGATCCCTTTATCCCTAAACCTCATCTAAACACCAAGTACCCCAGCATCCTGACGTAGGCCTTCCACATCCATAGAAGAGGAAAGTCTAAACAGCAGCATTAGACAGCTTTCACAGGGCATACTACCACTGAAGCACTGTTACAGTACCTGCATCGTACTGTCCAACCTGGAACACATCATAAGATGACAACATGCGGGTCGGCACGGAAAAAGCATCTCATGCTAACTAGAAAAGCTTCCGGGCATGTCGCAGGAGAACAGACCATGCTGAATGCCCCAAAACTGAAGCAAGTCTGAAACAGATAAAGTGCCACTGGCAGATTTTGTGCTACACCAAGTGGACCAGTTTAAGAATATAGGTGACACTTCATAAGTACGTACCAGAGCTCATTCATAGGCTTCATATAATAGTGATATCCTGCAATAAGGAGAACAGTTACATCCAAGCAGCCTTCAGCCGCCATTCTGCTTTTCAGTGACAAACTTGCCACATGGTCATGGGAGACACAGATCTGCCCAGACAGGTCCCACCCAGCGCATCTCCCACCAGCTACCATGTAAAGAGAGATGGTCGTACAGCCACCAATTAAGCGTTCACAGAGGGCTGCCCTGGCTGTGGCTGAGCACAGAGAGAACGGAGGTGGGGGAAGCCTTTCAAAAATCCTGGGCACAGCAGCAGACTTGATTGAGTTTTCTACAGATTGCCAGGGTATAGAGCAGCTACCAGGCTTGGTGTGTATGTCGTCACTGCTAACAAACGGTGGTGTTCTGTAGTAGCTGGATTTCGGGAGGGGGAATAAATAAGCAGTGCTTCATGGCTTTGTACTTCATTGTTGTTGCCTGGGCAGCAGACAACACCACCGCTTCTCAAACGCAGACGGCCATGAGCATGAGGATGGAGGCAACCCTCTGACCAGCTGGAGACAGCCAAAGCACCATCTGTCCACAGTGCTATGCAGGCCCAGCAGGTCACCAGGTACAAGTGTTCTCAATTTCCGTACTAATGTCCTTCCATTCTTCTGTCATTTCCATGCCAATGCCTGTATAGCCTTTGAAGATAAAAGTATTACCAGAAGCAACTGCCGATTGACAGCTCTACACTGTAAACAAGTGTCAAGGAAACAAAGCCTTAATGATGCTCTGTCATCTAAAAATACTATAAACAATGTCTGTGTTACTGAGGAATAAAAGAGGGCCTTGTTCCTAATGAAGAGGATAGACTATCAGAGAAAAATTCACTTCCCAGTCCTATAGGACTCAGTGCATAAACCTAGGGTATTCATTCAACTTCACTGAGCTTTGGATCTTGCCAGTCCCACTGAGGGGACAAGCTGACACTACTGCAGTGACACAAGGGATCTCAGAACTAACAAACAACTGAGAATTAAGGCATTGGTGCTTGGAAAAGTTCATTATAAATCTTCTGTGGAAGGCACCGCAGAAACATAAAGCATTATTAGAGGTGTGCCCTACACAGCCTGCCAAGACAAATCCAAATATTAACGCCACCAAGACAAAAATTAAACTATTTCTCCCCTTTACCTCCTCTTGGAAACCTTCCTGTATTTAATAGATTTTTATGCCTGCTCTCTTCCCAAGTGCTACAGTTTGATCGGTTTCTGGTGTTCCAGTAGTGACTTCCTCTCTGGGGTTTCCTCCTCTGTGACCCAAAATAAACAGCAAGGTCTGCCCACCACTGTTCCCCTGTTAATCCATGCATTATTTTAGAAGACCCAGAAGTGAAAAAGACTCAATTAGACAACTGACTCAAAGAAGAGACAGAGCTTACAATATCATGTTCTTCAACCTGTTGAGAAGGTCATGACCTATTTAGCATGAAAGGGAAACAAAGATATCATAAGGTGTTATAGAAAAATATATTTGGAAATCACAGCTTAGTTCCTCCAGATCTCTGCTACTTTGTCCTCTTTATCCTCTCATCCAATTCTGCCCAAATACCTTTATAAATCTAGCCATTTGTTTCCATATATATTTCTGATAATAGTAACGTTTACATTTTTAAAAAAGAATAAATGTCACACAACAAAAATGTCCCCACCATTCTGAAATCTCAAATCTGTCACTATTATTCCCCTTGCAGGCTATTTTGAGAACTTACAAATATATAGGAAAAATGAAATTTGTAAGTTATCAGTGTATGTTGTTTTCCAAACAACTAAGGAAATGCTGCCACTCCTAAGTATGATAACATTCTAGCCAAAAAAGCAACATAGTGTTAACCTGGAGAAGCACTGATGGCAAAAAGCTGTTTCCCACATTTTAAAGGTGTCACTTTTTCAATCATTCATCAATATGATTTAGTCAAACAGGTGCCTTTCTGAAAACCACATCTCAACACCATCCACTTGACTTATGCAGAAGAAACTTGATTCTGAAGAACGTCATGAATGAAAATGAATAGCGAGAGTCATCTCTTTGCTACATGAGTGATGCCCATTTAATGCCAATGGAAGCAGGCATATAATTCAAAGTAAAAACACAAGGGAGAGTGAAATCCATTTCTAGGTTTTCTATACTTCCAGTGCTGTGTGTGAGTGATCTTTACAACAGAACACAAATCTACAGCACACACCTTTCTTTTGTTCTTATACGCTGCTATTATCCTGGAAATTCAGGAACTTTCAAATACGACCCAAATGCATGAGAGGACGTCATTCCAGAAAGAGGACTAAAACTAGGATTCCCTTCCCACAGGCATCTTTAAGATTTTGTTTCATCTCACTTCAGTCAAAAAAAAAATATTTTTTTTTGGAGGTGACGCATGGCATTACAAATGACGACATATTCTTCAGCAAATCAGTTGGACAAAATTACAAGATAACATTTCAACCACTTTCCACTAAAAATATCAACAAAAGGGATATTCCAGTAAAACATATTTATTTAATCAAATCAGTGTTTTTCTGTATTATAAAATTTGTTTACCAGCTCCTGTTATTAAGAAAGCTAAAAATTAGCAGTTTAGGGATCAGACACTTTCCTGTCACTTGTTAGGATGGTAAACTGGTGCCTCACTTAGCTTACTAAAGACCACCAAAAAAAAAAAAACCCCAAAAAACCCCCCAAAACAACAAACCACAGTTGTTTAGCATTTTATAATGAGCTGTCAAGCCAAAATGACATCAGAAAAAGAACATCACTAACATTCACGTTCCCCAGACGTGAAGGCTAAGACATTGGTTCTTACCAACTCTTGGGTTATGAGGCTTGAGCACATCAGTACTCTGCCAGCTTGCCGAAGTGGGATGAGGAGCTAAATTGTATTGGGACCCATCTGCCAAAGCACACACTCAGACACGGGTCCTGACCCAGGCTGTCACAGGTGAGGAGGACCTGTGCAGCAGCCACTGCTGCCAAAGCCAAAGCATGAAGCTGGGAAGCTGGCACCTTTCAACCACACTGTTCTGATATCTTCCTCTTCTACCCCTCTCAGCCCCAAGCCCTTTATCAATTCATCCTGTGCAATTCACTATTTAATATAACTCTTTTTATCACGTAGTTTAGAATTAATGTCCTACAGTAAACAAACTTAAAATTTCTCCTCGTGGGATAGGTTTTTAGTGTCTCAAATAAGTTGCTCTAATTCCATGGTGGTTATCTGTTCTCAATTCCCCTTCCCTCATTCATAAGAATAAACAGAAAAATTATTTTCATGGAGAAACACAACACATCCCAGAAAGAAAAAAGTAAAAAGCAGAAATAGTAAGGTGCTGAAGAGCAAGAGACTGGATATCTCCAGGATGGAAACGATTTACTATTAGCTCAGGAAACAGCAGACCATCACAAACAGTTTCAGAAAAGTCAGGTTGTTATCCTGAAAACCAGACTGTATTTCTCAGTGCTGGCAAAACTATTCATTAATAAATGTTTTCATATGACACTTGATCTTTCGGAAAACTTCCAGGGGAAAGGCAAGGTAAATCACCCTTCCTCAGCTTGTGGCTGAGGAATTAAAGAGATTGAGACTCAACTCTTATGGCAAACTCTTCAGAGCAGTGACCTCTGAACTTCAAAAATAATCACAAGATAAACATCATGGTTTTCCCCAAAGGTCACTTTCAACCTAAACTAATTTATGATTCTGTATTTTCAAAGTTTCATTTTGGGGTGGGAGAGAAACCAAACCAGGACAGTACTTTCCTGATACAAGTGTTTTGTCAAAGAGAAAGAATCCCCAAGCCTGTATTCTAGCAAACATTGTTTCGAAAACCGCCAAATCAAAGTAAACCTCCAGAACTTTGTAACTCAAATGAAAGGATCACTTTTAAGGATATTACCATGCTGAATTTAAAATGTAATTTGAATTGTGGTTTTTTAATCCTTGTTGCAGACTAAATACTTCAGGAGGCATAATTAAGGTCTCGCACCTCATTTTCAAGCTCTCATCCTAATGAAAACTAACAAAGATATTCTGGTAAAGCACAAGACAAATCAACCAAAGGAACTACTTGTATCATCATGTCTCCTTTTCCTTACTGACCCTGATGACCATAACGCATTTCAAGGAAGTTTGGATAAGTTGGTCCCCACTGGAAGAATTACTTAGACAATCCCTGATCTTCATGCCTGTGGGACTGAAGCTCCTGACCTCAAGCAAGTTTGTTTCTCCAGGCAATATGCCAGAAGTGTTATCGGCCCTTGTGTAAGATTCCAGAGCTTCCCATTTCATCTACATCACAGCTGTCTTCATGTTGCTTTTCATATACTGCCAAGACACTTCTGTATACCAATCTTCCAAAGCTTCTGAAAGCTTCATACTTCTCAATAGCAAGGCACACACTTTGATATTGACAAGTTGGCAAGGAAAGGATGTACTTTACACTCACCTTGGTGTTTAGTTTAGGCTCAAAAATGAGCCTGAGATGCGTTGACCAAAAGTCATCAGTGCACTGGTCTATGCACTTTCAATTACTATCATACAAATGATTGAGTGCCAACACTGAAGAACTGAGGCACTAGAGCACATGCATGCTGCACACGTTTCATCACCTCTGCCTGTATACTCTGCAAACCCTTTGTGTTTTGCCTCTCGTAGATTACATGTGCCATTCTGCCCAGCTCTCAGCATCCACTTCAAATTCAGGCAGTTTGTCTCTCCTTTCTCTCCCTGACAAGATAGGTTCAGCCTTATCCTCTAGAAATAAAAACCTAAGCTACAGTGGTGCTAAAAAACAAAGCACAGCAAAAATAAGGTTTCCACCTCCTTGTCTCAGTCTGAACCACAGCCTATTGAGAAATGTGAGACTTCAGGCTTCAGCCTTAGAAGTGCTCTTCTGAATGAGGGATGCCTAGAAGTGGTTCAACTTTGAATTTAAAGCTCTGGCTAAGGCTGCACCTCCCCCACCATTATTTCTGAAGTTGCAGTGCAGTTCTGAAGCTAATCTCCCAGTTTTCCCAAACTACCATCAGTTGGTTTGATTTGCAGAGCAGTTTTGGTACACTTGAGATACATTCCTTTTAGAGGAAACTAAACCAGAAGCTCATATCCAGATGCATAGCAAAGGCATGCCAGCTACTAATGGGATCAAAGCAATTATGGATATTTGGATGGCTTCAAGCTGTATGAATGATAGAGATGTTAAGATCAGGCCACCAGAAAATCTAGCAAGAAGTAAAACTGGGTGTCCACAACAACTTCTGACCTTCTGATTCTCTCTTCCAAAAATTGAAATGACACCCACAGTACTAAACTGATTATTTCAGAGCATTATGCCAGCAAGGCATCATGTTAGATCATCCAGTTCCTTACCAGGCATATTCATACACCAGTGCTGTAGCTCAGTTCTAATGACACCAAAATTAGCTCAGAACCCCAGTAAAGGTCACATCACTTACCAGGCCATTGCAAGTGCTGATTGCTGCTGTCCCACTCCTGGAACCTGGCTGCCACACTGTGCCAATGAAGTGGCAAGGAACTCCTGGGCGAGCTGCAATCTTCGCACTAGTGTAGTTGCCATGTCTCCTTTCTACTATGTAGTTATGGGAAAGAAGTCCCACGTGAACAGTCAAGTTAAAAAACAGATCCTTCTCCTTGTGGTTAATTTTATAATATATCATGTTTTCCTTTTGGCTGAGATCTTCCCTCTTCCTCATGTTTGAAATGTGATGGTGTAAATTAAACGAAAGAAAATGGCCGCTTGCATCTACTCTTGCTGGATCAACCACATGGTATTCTGGCAAGGTCTTGATAAATTGCTCTGTAGGGAAGGGGGAAAAAAAAAGAAGCAAAACTAAGGTGAGTGTTAGTCTGTTCAGATCTTGCATGATTTAAAAGGGAAACTCAAAAGTGACTGCAATTCACCACACCATCCTACTGACACAAAGGCAGGCAGTGCACAGACCACAATACAATCCTTATTTGGGCTTTCTACTCTCCTGTTATAACACACAATTTAGAAGTTAAACATCCTTCTTTTCAAATATTTCGCCACCATTCATATAAGAGATTGACTGTCACACACACATTCTTTCCCACTCCGACAAAAGCTGGGAACCCTCCCTGTTCTAAGTCCCCAGCATCCTCACACTTCCAGAAAGCTGACCACCTGAAGCAGGAGACAGAGCCTTACAAATACAGATGGGTGAAGGGAACACTACTAACTGGTTTTATAGGCTGCAGCAATAGCACATCAGTAGCATCAGCATTAGCAGATGTTGCAGCATAGGAGGGAATTTTAAAGAAGGGTTTAAAGGGGAATGAAGTAACTGTGCCCTTTTGTATAAGAGATTCCAACCAGCATAACATCGGACATCTTATCACTTGTCAGGATCTAGCAGGGGAAGAAAGCGTTACTGGCATTCCTGTGTCTGCTATGATACAGAACAAACAACACCTGTTCTCAATATTTTTTTCTAAATTAGTGTAAAACTCAAAAGCCCCAAGCAAATAACATAAATCCACATAAAACACAGTCCCTAAGTACTCCTACCCTAAGGGCCAGATCTTCCACTGGCGTACTTGACTTAAGCGCAGGAAGTCACAGTCTGAACATATTTCATCAAAAATAAATTGTGAGAACACATGTCGTTCCAGCTCCTCTTTCCCCAGGGCTTTCTTCATTCCCAAAGTCCCAGCCACTTATACATGAAGTGATTACACTTCATTCATTAATTAAGCTGGTTAACCAAGCAATTAGCCTACTCTAGGTACTTCCAAAACGATTCACTCCTCCCTAGGACTGGTAAAACAATCCTTCTAGAGACACTTATCTCTCCACTGCCTGCACCTTCAAAGCCACACAGGCTAAGCCAAGCCCAGACAGATAGGTGTCTGGATCTGTCCCCTTTGGGAAGGAACATACCTACTCTGTCCTCATTAGTTGCTCCTGCTTCTTTGGACCCTTGAGACACGTGCACTGAAACACTCCCAATTCAAAAAAAGCCAAAACAACACAAAACTCTCAGTTCCCAGCACATAGACAAAACTACGTGAGAAATCTTGCCTTGCCTTGGTAGCACCTTTGTTTCAGAAGTAAGCTTATTCTCATACACTGATGCATACTGATTTCTTTGTACACAAGCCTTCCCACCAGCCTGCCATGACTTTGTGCCTCTGTAGGACAAGCCGCAGCAGTGGGCTTTTAGATCTCACCTGCCACAGTGGCAGATCTCGACAACACAGCAACTAACACCTGGCACAAGTTCTGAGAAACATCTGCCCTTGTCCACATAAGTACAACAGGGAGTGCGACACTGAAAACTCAGTCCACACTTTCACACCTGCAGCATACACAGCCTGTAGATAGCACAAAAGGTGCAGCTGCCAGAAGTTTAGCAGCAGAAATCAAACTTGAGGTCCCCCCTTCCTCACGCTCCAGACTGAAGCAAAAAAGAGGCAGAAAGGCGGCAGGGGAAACACCCAAAAATATGGCTTACCTGCAGAAGCTGAATTATAAGACTTCTGAAAAGTCCCACTCCCTATATGGCACCAGCAAAGAGAACACTGCAAGACCAGGCCCCCATTTCTATGGTTTTCAGCACAACTCATGAAATAATTGAATTAAATGCCTGAAGGAAACTTACTCGTTTGCTGTCACTATGAGGTTTGCCTCTGCTTGATGTCTTGAGCTTAATTTGTTGTGGCTTAACTGTTAAACTCCATGCAAGACCCAAGACTTGCAGTTTTGGACTTAAGCTATTCAAGGAAGTTTTTTATTTCATCACTACAGTAATTAGTGTGTAGAGGTTAAAGCATATTAGACAATACAACCAGTAAAAGGGAAAATAATGCCTAAGCATCCAGTGGCAACAAGATTATCAAAGCAGAGAAGTCTAACTTCTTCCACCTGCTCCTTAAATACTGATTTCTGAATGCTAGTCACTGGCATTAGAGAGGAGAATTATGCTGCATTAATAACATACCATAATATAACTGCAGAAATTAATTATTAAAAAGTATATTAAATATATAGTATTAAAGCATATTTAAAAGATCAGAGGGAATAAGATTACCACACAACGAAGTTTAGCAAAATGAGGCTAAAGATATTTCTGCAAGTAATCACTATCAGTGTCGTCTAGACTGTAGGGTAGAGGTTAGTGAAGGCAACCCTACTAAGAATTATTTACTGAGGTCTGCATTAAATCTAACATACTGCTTGGCTTTTCTAGCTGGAGAAAAGTCTAAAACAAAGACAAGCACTACAACTCTGATGATACCTTTCTACCCTTCTAGGAAAAAAAAATAACGCTCAACTAAGATGGCAGAGGCAACAAACAGAAAAACTTGATACACACAACCCAGACTGCAGAAGAATACGTATTCTTCAACACTGACTGACTCAGCTTTCCTAAAGTAATAATTAATTCATATTAAAACACCACAGGTACCCATAAAACTTAGTGCCAACAAACACTACATGGAGGGAATCTATCGCAGTGCCACTGACAAACCTTGAGGCTGGCATGTCACAGCATCCCCCTTGACCACCTAGAACACTCTCCACTCCAGGGAAGCCTTGCCTGTTGAGGGGCACTACTCAGGATTTATAGTCCAGGAAAGGGAAGACTTCCCTGGGCAAACTGTGTAGCTTCAGAGAATGTTCTGTCTTTCTACAACTGCAGCCTGAGTGTGCTGACTTCCATCGATGCCATGTGCAAGACCAGAAAATCACACTGAGCAGGACACATTCAAGTCAGTACTTTGCCTTGCAACCACAGTGTTCACACAGGCCCTTCTGGGCACATGGGACAAGCAAGGTCCAGGCCCTTCACGCTTGTCTGAAGAGTCTAATTGTTTAAGTTGCTGGAGAAACCTTCCTTGCAGACTCTCCTAATTCTGCATCATTGAAAACATCTGATAATATTCAAAGCCACTGCTGTCTGTTCTGCTGCTCCTCTGTGGATTCAAACTCACGACACGTGGCAAAGAACTGCCTATATTAAGAATGGCTGTACACAAAGTGAATAAACTTGGATAAAGAGAAACACACGGTCTGTCACACATGACAGGAAAAGCACAATTTCTTTTAAACAGATAACACATTTTCTGACAAAATTCCTTTAAGATGTGACACATCATAACTCGCCATTGTTTCATCTCCATCTTAATAGTTCACCTATATCTGCCTCTCAGACCCTCTGGCTTGTTTTCAAATAATTCCTTGGGATAAGAAATAGTGTTGCTCATCTCTGGATGAACCGCCTTCCCAAGCCAAAGAAAGGCTCTGTACCCAGGGAACACCCTGAGCTCCAAAGCCCCAAAGCAGCGAGCAGGCCTTTAACGTTCAGCATGGGCATCCTTAACTGTCCTATCTGCCACACTCGTGGTGGATGTGGAGGGAGCACAACACTTAACAGTCACTTCAGCTATGCAAGATACAAATTTTAGTCCTTCACACTTAGCTCTGCATTCAATCTTCTGTCGCAAAAAATTAGCCGAATTTTGAACTGTCCCTTTGCACAAAGCTATTTGCAAACTCTTGGAAAAACCTAGGCTTTTCATGCCTAGAAAGTTAAATTAATTCTGAATTCATTTCCAAATGCCTGACAATTAAACAGCTACTACATGTTAACAGAGCCATCTCTGTTCTGTCCCATGCAGAGTCACAGGAATGCAATGATTGTTTGCATTCTCTTTAAATGAATCCAGCAGGAACTAACTTCAGGATAATTGTTCACTTTTCAGGCAGCTTGTTTAACCACTTTTTCCTTCCACCATCTCTGAGGGACACAGAAGATTCTTCTCCTCTGTGCTCAAGCTCTTCCACTGACAGTACCAACAGCTGTTAACTGTTGCCCCTGGAAGGTTTTCAGGAAAGAAGTTTTTCTCCCACGTTTTCAGGTCTTCTACCACCAGGCAGAGTCTTCCAGCTAACCACAATTTCTCTCTCTTGGGAGTGGCTTCTCTGGTTTTACTTAAACAAGCAACAGGATAAAATTCCCGAGTTACTCTCCCCCAGGGAGACGTGCAGCCGGTACCAGCCAGGGCAATGAAGTTAATCCACCTGGGGCAGCGCCTCAAGAGACAACTCCTTGCAGATGAAGCCCTGCTTTCAGCTTACCATCCTCACTGAATTTTAGTAACTCACAGGGGGTTTCATACCCTGATAACACCCATCCTTCTGTGGCTTGTGCTGCTGCAGTACAGAAGTGATAATTTGTTTTAAACAAGCAAACAAAAAACAATCAGGGCGGTAAACTTTTCCAGTGCAGCAATGCAATAGGATTCCTGTATTTAGAGATGTCTCTTAACGAGAAAGGCGAGTGAAACCCAAGATTTAGCAATACCTTCACCTACACAGCGCAACTGCATGACTTCCGAAGAGCAGCTGGAAGGCGCAGCCGGAGCCGTGCCCCCCCGCCCCCCCCGCCGAGCCGAGCCCCGCGGCCCGGAGCCGCCGGCCGCGGGCAGCGCTGCCAACTCGCACCCCGCCGGGGCGCGGGCACGGCGCCGACGCCGGAGCGGGGACAGCGGGGTCGGCACACGGCGCCTCGCCGCCTTCACCGGGCCGAGCAGCGCCGAGGAGGCGCGGCGCGGCCGGCCGTGAGACCACCCGCGGCGGCCGCCCTCCCCTCACGCCGTGCCCCGGGGAGCTCCCCGCACCCCGCCACTGACCTTGCCTCCCGTCGGGGAAGAGGGGGCCGCCGGCCGGCGGGGCCCAGCCCAGGCTGGGCGCTTGGACGTGGAGGACGAGCAGCCAGAAGGAGACGTGTGCCGCCCGGCTCGGCGGGACACATGGCATGGTGCGGGCGGGGAGCTGCCGAGCGGGGCGCCGCGACCGCCGACGCCTAGCCGGGCTGCCGCATGGCCGGGCGGCGGGGCAGCGGCGGAGCGGCCTCCCGGCGCCTCCCGGACACAGGCGCCGCTCCCCAGAGGGGCTGCGCGGGGCCGTCCCGGTGTCTGGTTTCTGCCGGCGGAGGAGCGGAGCGCGGTGGAGAGGGAGCCGCCGCCGGGGGCCCCCGCCTCGGACCCGCCGGGGTTAACGCGCTGGAGCGAACCGGGCCGGGCCAGCGGGGCGGGGAGGAGAGGCCGCCAGCGGGGGCTTCCGCCCTCCACGGCGGCAAAGGTGGGGCGTGAGCCCCGGCGGCCCGCGGGGAGGGCCGTCCCGCTGGAGGCGGCCTCCCCTCCCCGGCCCCACGCCGCGTGTCTCCGCCGCGCGGCCGCGGCCAGGAGCCCGCCGGGGCCCGGAGCCCGTCGCGGCCTCGCAGCCCCGCGCCCGCCCGGACAGCGGTTCCCCCGCGGCGGGTCGCCACGGCGCTCGAAGCACGCAGGTGTTGGCCGCGCTGACACACGGCGGGGGCCTCGCCCCGCCTGAGGCGCCCGGAGCCCCGCGGTCCCTCGGCGCCCGGCCGGCCCGGGCACCTCATCGTGTACGCGGGTGCCACGCACCCCCGCCGAGGCCGCTGCCGCCCCGAGGCCCAGGTACGGCCCGCCGGGGCCCGGGGCACTTGCTGCCGTGCCGGCCTGTCCCGGGGACCCGGGCCCGGTCGCTCGTCCCCTTCGATAGCCCTCTGCTTGGAACTGGCTCTGCCGTGGGTGTCTCGGACAGTTTCACAGCGATCTCTGCGTGACCACACTCATTCCTCTGCTCAGACTTTCCCAAAGGCTGTCACAGCTCGGCCGCCCTAACTGTGAGATCTGTGAACCTCAAATCCCTGAGAACCAAAATGCAAGAAAGAGTTAAAACTCCAAGGATTTCTAAATCAGATAGAAATGTGGCTTCTCCCAGGCTTTAGGCAGGATAACTCTGAAAACAGAGCATATTTATAAAGGAGTGATATTTGATTTATGAGTCATAATGTGCTCTCATCTAGCTAATGGAAGGACACAAGCCATGCAAAAGAGGATAATTTTCTGTAATATTTGATATCCAACATCACTTGCCAAGAGATTTGTTTGTGGCAAGTTATTTATTTTAATTCATATGCGTATATTCTGCATACAAATGAGGTTATCTCGACAAGTTTCCTGGTGTGCTTGCCATTAGGATTCTTTGAACAGTCTAGTCACACAGTGGGCACTGGACTGTTGTGTGGCATTGGCTATGGTAGCCTGCTTAACTCTTCACCGGTACATCCCTAAAATTAATTTAAAGCTGTGTGACCTGAAACTGATGTCATATCTGTAATACTTAACGTTTTAAAAATACTTGACAGCTGTTGCACAGAACAAGCTACACAATTTGCTGTGAATATTTTAAAATAATTAAATTGGAAAATAAGGCAGTGTCTACAGAGAATGGAATAAAAACAAAAAGGACTATAAAATGAGTAAAGCCAGCTAGGAGCGTTGGAAAGAAGGGGTGAAAGTTCAAGGGATGGGTGTATGTATACAAAGTACTGGTTTAACAAACTTCTTGAGGGCAATCGGAAAAACAGCCCTTCTGTGAGAGGCATTTAACTATTTGCTTGAATTTCCAGTCATCTTCTGGGGTACATGCTCACTGTGTCTGATGTGAGGCAACTAGTATTTCATATAGCATTCCATCTTGGTTTCTTCCTCAGCAGGAAAAGTTAATTCCCTTTGCCTATAATACTCTCCAAGCATGAGATGCTTTTCCGTCTGTCTTTCCCTGAGACTTTCTCATCCTGGACTAACTCTTTCAGCCTGTTACTTCTGCCTGTTTTCTTCCCTGCCATACCTTTTCCAGACAGCACCACCTGAGAGAAAGAAAATCAGGAAATGATGGACAAGTAAAAGCTTTAGGAACTCAAGAGGGTTTGTGGGAATGTGAGTGTTTTGTTTTGATTATTTATTTTTTTTTTAATGACAAAAAAATTGTAGATGCAAAAGTCATACAGAATGGAGAAAGAGAACTGTGGGAATCTAATCCAAAACATCTATAACTCCCTGGGCTTTGTGCCAGTGTGTACATACACAGAAGAAATGATTCACTGGGTGTAGTGTCAGAAAACACCCTGGGGGACAGTAGCATTCCTGCTTAAGGGATGCTGTGGCTGTAGCTGACACAGTCACATACGGATAAAATTGAAGCCATGGCACAAGTAGAAAGCACTTTTCCCACTGTGAGGACATACTGAGGCCAGCTATTTAAGTGAACAGAATTTATGGCACTGTGTCTTCCCAGCACAGTTCTGATTTAGAAAAGCATATGTGGGCTATTAAAATAAGATACCTGTATACATTAAACTATTCAGTCATTCACAAAGAATTGTAAAAATCTAATGATAAGCAATTAATTAGTGGTTTCCTGTTCCAAAGAGGCATAACCTGAGGTTTCGTAGCCTTTTGTGAATGTAAGGGCATATTTTTTGATAACTCGACCTCAATTACAAAAAGAAAAAGAATACAACACCACACCAGCTGTGTTCTTTTGGCAACAAAGGTATTGCAGTACAGTAACTGCAGCTCAACACAGAAAAGCCTGTACATTTATTGAAAGGAGGTCAGAAAAAACCAGTCAAGCCTGGGCTGACAATCCACGCACAATCAATATCTCAATTCTTTTACATTTAAGTAGACTTCCAAGACAGCACTAAAAGTACTGAGTGTATAGGAATTTATGTGCTTGTGTAAATCTGTATAGAGACAGAAAACCAGAGGTTATGAGCAGTGAGGAACTGCAACACAAATTACGTGATTTGACACTGAGGAGTTGCTTCAAAATGAAGCCCAGCTGAAGGCAGTCAGGAAATCTTGCTTTACTTGGAATGAGATTCTGCTGCCCAAAGTTTAAAGATCTAAAAGGCTTCTAATACAAGCTTGCTTGCCTGCTCCTCCAGTAAGCAGGGAAAGAGGATATAATGCATCCTTTTCTGTCACATGCAAGGGAAAACACTGTCCAGACCTGACTATCTATTAACTATACAGGCAGCTTCACGATTTGCTTGGACTAGAAATCTTGAGAAGATGAATCACATGCACGTGATGTTGTGGGCAGTGTTAAAGGTACTGAATATTACCAGAGAAATTAGTTGGAAGAGAATGACTCTGAATCCCAAAGACCGTGGAGTTTGCTGGGTAAATATTGTGCATCCGTTGATTTTTATTTTTTTTTTCTGTGATAGATTTAGATGGAAGTTTGTGAGTACATTACTTTTTTTTTTTTTTTAACTTACTCCATTTTTCTCATTTAGAGATGCAGCCTCTTAACACAACTAACTATTGGTAATTGAATCAGAGACACTGTTGGATCTCTCAACACCCATTTCAATTACAGTCTTTAAAGATTTTGGAATTTCCTAAGTTAGTCATGCAAAAACACATTTGCTGACATTCCACTATGGTATGTCTGGGGGCAGATTCAAGTAAGTGAAGCAAACTCTAAAATAGCCAGCGATTCTATCACATGAAATTTTTTGGGATGCTGACTTTCAGATTCCTGATGGATGTTCCAACATGAATTGTTATTTGTAAGTGGTGAGCTAATTCATGGAAATTTTAATTCCATGCTTGGACTATGTGAATTTTAAAGCTCATTTGGTCTTACTATCATATTAACAGTTTTGAAGCATGTTTCTAGAACAGCAGGTCACTTTGAAACTAACTTTTTAGGAAAATTAGTGCCAGGAAAATATGCTCTCGGTGATCTACCTAGAAAGCAAATGAGGAAAGGATGTGAATAGGATGAATTTTTTTGAAATAAAATTTATATTTGAATTCAAATAATAACTTCCAGAGAATGTGTCTGTCGTTCATGAAGCATACCTATCATGGTGTGACCATTGTATTATGTAACTGAATATGTTGATTATGTTATCTAACTGAGATTTTGTAATGAAAAACCTGATTGCATTTCCTTCTACAACCTTAAGAAAAGAATTGCCATTAAAATCTTCCCATGGTGGATAAACACCAAGTCATACCAAACCCTCACGCTCAGGGTAGAGGAAGTAGAGCTGTAAAAGACAGTTCAAAATGTAACTGTTAACATTTATGGTCTGAGTTTAGTCAAAAGCATGAGACTGTAGCTCTGAGCTCAGAAAAAGCCAAGGGGAGACCTTATGGGTTCCAGAAATTAGAACTGAGAAAATAAACAATTATGAAATGTCCCTTTTCTCCTATTTCCCTTTCCTTCTGCTCCAAAAGTATGTTTTATGGCAAAGAAAATGCCATAACAACAGTTATTTATAAAATAGAATTCTATGGCAAGAATGCAACATTTGAAAATAGTATAAAGCCCATTTCAGTAGCACACATTAATAACTTTTTAAATGAAATCTGTTCAAGAGCTATTACTACCTGTTGCTTCAGTGTGTCAAATAGCAGAAGATAAAAAAATTCTTTGGTGCTACGAAAGTGCCCCAAGGAATAGTCCCATGTTTCTGTATTTAAAATAAGAATACATTCAATATTTCAAAGATCTGCTTTAAGCTGCAAAAATTACTTTCATACTGAAAATAGAAGCCCATCTCCCTTGCCAAAACATTTCTGAAGAGCATCAGTCACTGGTTCAGTCACTATTGTAACTGTAATCAATCTTTCGTTTGTGTATGAGGTCTGTAAAGGAAGTGAAAAATTATGAGGATCCTTTGGGGCAAATTGTAGGAAAATTATCATTTTCAGCAAGTCTTTATCTGACATATTTATCTGAAACATTTTTAATGGCTATTTGAGAAATGGCTGCAGGGACACTTACCTCTGATACAATATAGTTGAAATCGATCGGCAGTTTCTGTTGGTGGTCTGAACTGGTGCAAGCCTTTTGAAGTTTACTGTACAGATTGGTGCTCTCTGAAGGCAAACTAGCAACCTTAGCCCCATTAATTACTTTAGCATAGTACTATATAAACTCCAAAAAGCCTCTTACAAAATTCTACAGGATCCGTTTGAGTTTTCCAAAGTAAACAGATCAGCCATTATTTCCCTGTTATCACCAGAATACATCCTGAAAGCCTATGCCCCACAAGTTTATTACAGTTTTCAAAAGATTGAGTCAGTAACACCAATTGCACTTTGATAAAGAGAAGGCTCCAGACAGTCACTTATTAAGCATGAGCCTTTGGCAGCACTGTTGGAATAAATAAGGAACAAATAGAAGACCGTATTTTCCAGAATAATAACCTTTATGTAATGTATCTAATGAATTCTGCAAAACTTTTTGAAAATAGCTGATGACTTTTGTAACATTTTTCCAGCTATGGTAATGTTCTGATGGTGTGATGAATAAATTATTCCTGGAATATTTCTTTTATTATTCATGTAGGTGTAGAAAGTTCCCTTACCTGCCTCTAAAACATCTTCTCTGAGATGAAGAATGATGAAAGAAAAGGACAAACCACCCAAGGCTGAAAAGGAATTGGTCTGGTGGTCAGGAGTTCAAAATCCTCTACCAGTCTTCCCATGAGGTATTTCAGTTCACAGTCTGTTGCTTTCTCTGGGTGGCTAACAAAAAAAGTAATATATCTTCAGACATGATTTCCCTCTCCCTCCCCTCTCTGAATATTTATTACTGTACAGCTGCTGCAGCATATCAGCAAGATGTGCCAAACAGGGAAACAGTTAAATGGTAGAAGAAATTATTTCGTGCAAGGCACAGTTTCTGCAATTTTTCCAGTGAAATACTTAAAGATGGGTGTGAAGGTCGCAATGTGATCAGTATGAGGTAGAATTCAATCTGGAAAAAATCCACTTTGCACTGTCAGTCCTGCTAATGATTTACCAAATGAACATATCCTCTCTGCATGGCCTAATTACAGGTGATTTTTTTCCCTTTGAGCTGGTAGTGGGAGGCCTAAATAGAGGGGGAAAGCTGAACAAGAACTTACTTATTTCCAGTATTTTAGTAATCTTCATTTTGAATGCTGAAGGCTGGGGGGCACTTCACCTCTGGTACTGTTTGCAGAACCTCCCCAGTGGCATGGCTCTGATTAGAACTCAGCATTTTCACCTTGCCTGTTTGTAGTGTTGTTGCACTACTGGTGTTGAAGGACCCTGGCTTTCTCTCCCGTCTGCACTGTTCTGCAGTCGGCTGTGCAACACTAATGGGGCTGATGGGGTTGGTAGGTTTCACTGCAGGAATTGTTTACTTTTGAATGAGAGAATTTGAGAAACTGTTGCCCTTAGTGCCCTCCTGTTGAAACTGCCACCTGAATGCAACCCTAGTCCATGATTAAGAGGGGTATGGAAGCCTAGAAAAAAAGATCTGTAATTTGGATAAAGTGGGGAAGAAATGTCAGGAATCTGTTTTTTAAGGCCTGCTGCAGTCAGCCTTTCGAACGCCCGTTATTTCAATTTTTTTTGTTTTGCTCTACCGCCAATTTATTTAGTATTTGGGTTTGGGGTTTTTTTTAACTATTATTTATTTTATTTTATTTTAGGGTTTTTTTAGTATTGTATTTAGTAGCAAGCAATCTGGAGGCTAAGCCTTCCCAGAGCATAGCATTGCTAATGCCAGTAAGTTGTACCCTCATATGCAATACAAACAATGTATAAAACTTCCTAATTACTGTTACTCCCCTTTAGCACTGCCATGATCTGACACTTTACAGGGTCGCTGTAGATATAAACTAAAGCGGCAAGCAGCCTGCTGGCAGCAGTGTTTCTGTGTGTGTGAGAGAGAGACACACACACAATGTCTTTGCAGGAATCTCAATAAGGTAAATCCGTTTAAAGACAGTGGAAAGCTAATTTACTTGTTAAACCTCTCCTTAACCTCCCCCAAATGGTCGATTCACAGTGTTTCATTTAGCTCTATTTAGAATCTGTTTAGTTTTCAAAATGCGCGCTGATTTTGATTTATTTAAAAGCAGAATGGGAGAAGAAGGAAAGCCTCGGTTCCTATTTCCACCGGTAGTTTTCTGTTTTCTGCTACTGACCTGCCGGGAAAGAGTTTCGGGCGAGGCGCAAGGCCGGGCCGGTGCCGGGCGCCGCCGCTTCCCGGCGCGCCGGGGCCCCCTGCGGGCGGGCGGGCGGGCGGCTGCCGGGACCCCGCGGCCGCCCCTCCGTCCCCCGGGGAAGCGGCTTCGGTCCTGCCCGCTGCTCCCTTCGCCCAGGCGCTGCGTGCTACCGGCAGCCGGGCTTGACAGCCCCCTTGTCCGCGCCGTTCGTGTGGAAACCGAGGGCAGCCACACATCTTCCGACGGGAGAGGTGCTGCCGGCCCCTGTCCTGAACGCGGTCATTCTGGGGACCGAGGAGCACGTCCAGGGCTGGCGCCGAGGGTCCTCAGGCGGGGCAGCGCGGGGTGGTTCGGGCTCGGCCGGCAGCTGAGCACGGGTGCGATGCCCCCAGCGCGGAGGCAGCGGCGGCGGGGGAGGATTTTCTTTAGGAGCCGACCCGCTGGGCGGGCTGCGTGGGAGGCAGCGTCTTCCCGGCTCGGGCACCGGCCAACCGCAGCCCACGGAAGCGCTGCCGGGGGGGCCCGCACGCACAGCGCCCAGCCGCCCGGGGAGGAGGGGGGCGGGGGGCACGGGGGGCGGGGGGCCCGGGGGGGCGGGGTCGCGGCCGGCCGCGCTCAGCACCCGGGAGAGCTCCGCCGCTGCACCGCGCATGCCCCGGCCCCCGGCGCGGATATAACCGCGGTGCCGGCGCCGGCCGGGCGGGCTCGTCGAGCCGGAGAGACGCCGTCCGCGTCCCGCCGCCGCTCCGGTAGCCCGCCCGCCGCCGGCTCGGGGTCTGCAGAAATCCCCCCGCGGACCCGTCGCCCTCCCTAGCATGGGATGGGCGAGCCCTGCGAGCGCGGTGCCTGCTCGCCGGCCGCCGGCATGAAGGAAGGAGCGGACTGGGAGTCCTGGGGCGCGCCGCTGGCTTTCCTGGAGGGCGCCCAGATGGGCAACAGAAGCAACACGTCCTTCTTGCAGTTCTTCAAGAATATCAACCTGGAGCGAGCCGATGGGATGCAGGGGGACAGTTCTGATGTGGTGCGGATTGTCATCTCGCTGGTGTACTCCGTGGTGTGTGCCCTGGGGCTGGTGGGCAACCTGCTGGTGCTCTACCTGATGAAAAGCAAACAAGGCTGGAGAAAGTCCTCCATCAACCTCTTTGTGACCAGCCTGGCAGTGACCGACTTCCAGTTTGTGCTGACCTTGCCCTTCTGGGCAGTGGAGAATGCGCTAGACTTCAACTGGCTCTTCGGCAAGGCAATGTGTAAGATCGTCTCGTATGTGACAGCCATGAATATGTATGCTAGTGTTTTCTTCCTCACTGCCATGAGTGTGGCTCGATACCGCTCTGTGGCTTCAGCCCTGAAGAATCAGCGGCGAGGTGACCCGCTGGGTGGGTGCTGCTCTGCAAAGTGGTTTTGTGCACTCATCTGGCTGTCAGCTATCCTGGCTTCCCTGCCCCATGCTATTTTTTCCACCACTGCCACTGTCTTTGATGATGTGCTCTGCCTTGTCAAGTTCCCTGAGGGCCGAGGCAACAATGCCCAGTTCTGGCTGGGTCTGTACCACATCCAGAAGGTGCTGCTGGGCTTTGTGGTGCCACTGGCCATCATCAGCCTCTGCTACTTGCTCCTGGTGCGCTTCATCAGTGACAAGCATGTTGGCAGCACCTGCAGTGGCCCCAGCACCAAGCGCCGCTCCAAAGTGACTAAGTCAGTGTTCATTGTGGTGCTGTCTTTCTTCTTGTGCTGGCTGCCTAACCAAGCGCTCACAGTGTGGGGCATCCTCATCAAACTCAACGTAGTGCACTTCAGTACTGAGTACTTCCTCTCCCAAGTGTACCTCTTCCCCATCAGCGTGTGCCTCGCGCACTCCAACAGCTGCCTCAATCCCATCCTCTACTGCCTCATGCGCAGGGAGTTTCGCAAGGCACTGAAGAGCCTCCTCTGGCGGATGACCTCACCTTCCCTCACCACCATGCGCCCCTTCACTGACACCACCAAGCCCGAGCAGGAGGAGCAGGCCCTGCATGATCTGGTGCCTGTACGCCCCATCACTGCTTCTTCCCCTGCTGCATCTGTCCAGCCAGAGGTGGCCTACTACCCCCCTGGGGTGGTGGTGTACAGCAGCCACTACGATCTGCTGCCTGCTGGCTCCATGGAGCAGCGCTGCTGAGATAGACAGGGAGCTCAGGGGTGGGGGGTACGGGGGGTAGGACTTTGGGGTCTGTGCAAGATGTGGCCCTGGAATATTGAATGTCTGGTATGGTCAAGGGGAGGAGGGATGGGTAAAGCAGGGCTTCTCTTTGAGAGATGCTCTTTTGGAGTTGTATCTGCTCTTGGAAGCTGTTTGATGAAAGTTGTTGAAAATGTCCCCCAAACTGGAGAACAGGAGTAGGAGGAGGCAGTGGTGGATTTGGGATAGCTCTAGGAGATTATTTTTAGTGCTTGTGCCTGTTCTGGGGAACAGGAACTGGGGAAGGTGATGGGATTCCAGCTGGGGAGGATGCAGTCCATATTAGGCACTATAGGGAGGAGAGGGGCTGGGTGGGGTGGAGTGAGGCTGGGAGGCTTCAGCTGTGTCCCCCCAGTGTGGAAGTGCAAGCAGCAGGGGTTCAGCAGCCCTCCCACCCTGTGTGTGTGTTTGTGGCAGGGGGAGGGAGCTAGGCTGCTTTCTCGCTGCTGCACGGCATTGTAAATGATGCCATCCTGGTTGTGGTTGCTGCTCCCTGGACTCCAGAGAGGGCACAGGGATCAGGCAGCCTACATCATGCCTGCCCCGATGGAAACATGCAGGGGACACCCAGGACAAGCCAAGGCTCCTTCTTGTTCAGGCTTGGCCCCTTTCCCCTTTCCCCTCTCTTAGGGACCTAGGAAAGAGAGGGGACAAGGAGCACCATGCTCCCCTATGGATCTGTGCAGGATCTGCTTTTCCAGCTACCACCCCCTCATCCCCCCCCCCCCCCACACACACACCCCCCCCCATCCCCTCCCCTGCTGCTGGGGTATAGAGCAACCCAGACAGCCAAGCAGAAACCCAAGGACAGGACTTGCAGCTTCATGAAGAGGTGTTGCTTTGTCTGGTTTTGGAGGGAAGGGTGTGAGCCCCATGACGTTGTGTTCCCTAACGTCTCTCCAGGCTGTGGCAGGGGGTGGGGAGTGGGGGGAGAATCCCACAGCCCCAGATGCATGTGTGACAAGGCAGGCATCTCTCCCAAGGCACTGAGGCTGCAGGCTTTGCTCTTGGTGTGCTTCAAACTATCGTATTTCCGTTCAGGAAATCAACACAACCATAAATAAAGGAAGGGAAAAAGAAACAAATCATAGCCACTTCGTGTTACTTGCTCTGGGATGCTTCTGGGTTCAGCTAAAACCAAGCACAAAGGTTTTTGTTCTGTTAAGGGTCTGCACTGATACTTGCCAGTATTTCAATTAACTCCAATTTAATTCCTCTGGTGTGAGCAGCCCTAGAGCCTGCAGTTCAGTGCTCTCGCACCCTGGAGAAAGGCAGAGACAATCCCTGTCCCAGCCTGTGTTCCAGAGAAACACCTAAGAAATAATTTGAGGTTGATCTGACATGAACTTCTAAGTGCATGAAAAAAAGTAAAAATTTAAGCTGTGGATATTTTTATGGTAAGGTTATCTATATACTTTTTAAAATATAGATATTTTAATTATAAGGAAAAAATATTTTAAAATGGAAAGGTCAAAATATTTCTTTTAAAAGGTGGAAAACCACAACAGTTCTGGTTTTGCTGTAAAAACACAAGTTCATTAATCCCCGATACTGCATTTGAGATGAATATATAAATACAATAATCAAAACCCCTCTCCATTTCCAGCCCCTTCCCCTGCAGTATAACTCCAACATCTGCCTGACTCTGCTAAAAAAGCATTTATGCAGAGTGTTGTTTGTCACCTCTGTATACTGATGTGGACCAAACTTGGTGGTTTTGTCCAGAGAATATTGCAGTACCATTAGTGGCAATTATGCTTTGCAGACTCTGTTAGATTTAATGTACATGTCAGTAACTCCTGTTGTAAAGTTTGGGTTTGGTCTGGAGGCAGCTGGTTCTGCTATTTGCAAGGAGAAGCTGTTCTGCTTTTTTCAAGGCGGAGGAGACTTCTACTACAGCCTTGGGTGCTTGTTGACTGGGAAGATACTGACTTGCAAGATGCCTGCAGAAGAACAGCAGGAGTGAGCTGGCAGCTGATAGACATACTTACACAGATGCAAAGACTGAAGAAATCGGATATACCCACAGAGGAACTTGAGCATCTAAGAACTATACAACTGCCTCTCTAACTTCCTAAATACTGACTTGGCTGCCAGTTGAAGTCTGTAGGTACTTAAATTTTTCTTCTAGTAAAAATTTTTGTACCTAGAAGTCTGTTCCTGAGCACGCCTACGTCTGCTTAAGTCTGTAACATTTATCTTAGCACTTCATGGGGATCTCTCTACTGGGTCTGGCTGCAGTGTGTATCCTAAGCAAGGGAGGCAGCTCTGCATCCCAACACAGAACAACCTGTGCCAGACCACACTAAAGTAGAGGCTGTAAAATTAACTCCTTCCATCCCTCCCTTTGCATTTATCTCTAGATATGCTTCTCCTGTCCCACTTTCAATGCATGTGTAGATGATGGTCCTTCCTCTTCCCTTCTGAAACAGTAAATAAGTGGACAGAGCTTTTGCCCACAGCCTAGGAGACTCAGCTTCCCCCCGTCCACATCCCTGGGGAATGACTGAATCTCTGGGCTACCCTGTGAATGTGCTCCAATCCTCTGGCTTGAAACAATTCTCTTTTGCATGAGTTGCTCACCATTGCAAGATCACAAAGGAAAAGTAAGCGCTTGAACACTACTTTGCAGCATAGTGGTTGGGATGTGAGCCCTCAAGAAGTGTCAAGATTTTTTTTCCTTATAAATTCAGAAGAGAAATTTGATCCAGGTCTGGATTCTAGGTCTCACCTTTTCAAGAGCAATGATTAACTTGCTCCCAGGTCCTGGTTCAATTAAAGTTTCAGTATGCTGTGCAAAGAGCCTGAGAGCTTACTAGACCTGTAAAATCTAGCAGCCTAGTGTTAATCAAAACATTTGCAAGAAATGAATTTGAGTCTCGCTTGTTTTAGGGGAAAACCCCAGTGCCTGTGCTGGTGGATGAAAAAACCTACACTGATGCATGAGAAAAGGATGCCATGAACACTTAACTCCAGAGTACAGAAGGATCTAACCTTGTCTCTATAGGCCGGGAGAAAGTACCTTAATTAAGAACAGGGCATGAATCTTTAAGTCAGATTCTCTTCTTAATGTTTGTTTTTGAACAGCATGGTTTCTTGCATGGCTTGCTGGAATTTTAATCCCCATCCTGATGCTTAAGTGTTCTTATGAATTACAAAAAAATGCTATCCAGGTGTCTGAAGTGTAACTATGAATTTCAGTAGATAGCAAACTGCATAAAAGACATCCTCTGAAGTGCTCAGCATGACAAAACCCATGTGCTTTTGTGGATGTCCATGCAGACATAATTTTATGCCAGCAAAACAACACAGTAAAATAGATTATGTTCAGAACAATGCATAGTTATCTCAGGATGCTAGCAAGTTACCATGCTCAGAGGAAGCTCCAGGTATCTGATTGCTAAAGAAATAGAAACCTTATATTTGGTAAATCAGCCAAATAGGAAAGTACCTTGGGTGTGTAGAGACTGGACTATGGACTTAGAGGGCAGCTCTCTTAAGCCACTCATCTGGCTGTGCCGGGGGAAGGCACGGGAGCAGTGCGGTGCTGTGGGTGGCTTCTGCTGTTGCTGCTGCAAGACAGGGCACTATAAGTTCATCAGAACCCCCCTCTGAAGAAAACAAAATCCCAGATGCTAAGAAAGCAGTTAAGAAGAAGCAGAGAGAAGAGAGAGAGAGAGTGAGAGTGTGCCCTGGGTGAGGAGAGATGAGAAGAAAGCAGCAGAGGCACTGCCATGAAGAGTATGTTGGTATGTGACGATAAAAGACCTTGTTGCAGCCAGCTAGTTTGGAGAGTGCTGTGACACTCATCCACCACGTGTAGGTCATGAATCCACTGTTCAAAAGAGGCAGAACCCATCCACAACTGGCCAGATGTTGGTTTATGCCAGACCGGCAGTTTGGGCTGTGCACGGTGTGCGTTCAGCATGGCCAAAGAGCACTGCCAGCTGTACGTGTGCAGAGAGACGGTTTGCTTCATGTGTGCTGTGAATCTGAGCTATCAGTGCACAAAATCTGGGCTCTGTGTTGCATGGGCAGGGGCATCATCAGCCTGGGCATTGCAAGGAAGGGGCAGTTGCTCTGAGTGTACACAGCATCAGGTGTATGGCCTGAGCAGAGGGTCGTTCCAGCTCTGGCTTTGAGACTACGCATTAACAGCAAATCCTACTGGGTATCCAGGGTTTTCCTAAGTCATCAGTACAATGTGCTTCAAATCCACTCCTGTTTCTTTTAAATATTCATGCATTCGGTTGTAACAGTCACCTTCTCATGGACTAAAATAAACACAGATGAAGGAATCAAAATAGTATTTAGAGAGTTCTTCAAGAGATTTTTGTGATGGGTCTCCTCTTTTCACAGGTTCCTGGTGGGGTGGTGGTAAAGAGGTGCACACAGTTAGTCACACAGTTATAGGGATCCAAAGGTGCAGGCTGACATCTAGTGACAAACTGAAAGAACCTTTAAAGCCCAGATATTCTCTGGCTTTGATTGCCTAAGAACTTTTAAATATTTCAGCCTCACCAAATAACTAATCAAGTTCTTAATGTGAAAACAGCCTCCAATTGCATTTTCAGGTTTCCCTTTGAAATGCCTCTTCAGTAGAAATATTGCTTTAGCAGTAAAAAAAACCAGCCAGCCCCCTTCATTCCTGTTTGCGGCTGTCTGCTTTATAACTTGATTATTCAATTGAGTGCCTGTGCAGAAGGTCTGATCTAATTAGTATCCCTGAGCTAGAGCAGGCATAGGTATGGCTGCAGTACACCTCAAGGATTTTAGATTGAGAGCGTGGATCTTCAGTTTCTAGTGAGGGTTATTTCTCTCCTGCTTCAAAAGAGAATTCTGATGAATCCATTCAGAGGAAGGTACTGAAAATCCTTTTTATAATCATTAAGAAGTTATAAGAATCTCCTCTGGGTGTATTCTCAAAATCAGTCAGTGCAGCAGCAGTTGAGACAAAGTCTGCAAGAAAAGGCTGGGCAGCCAGGTAACTCGTTACTTTGATGAAGTGTGGCTGTTAACATGCCTTAGATGTGTTCCCTAGTTGCAGGGAGTTTTTTTTCCTTAGAACTGCCTCTTTCCAATCCATATGAATTTGCACATGTTCAGGTTTCTCAGTCTATGTTTGTGCATAGCCTCAGAGACCTTCCCAAAACCTTAACTGTATATATAAACTCACAGGATGGCTGAGCAAACTGGGTCAAAAAAACACCTGGAGACAGAAACTATTTACTTAGTTGTGCAAGTTTTTTTAAACCTTGACCTACCTGCTTGGGAAGGACTGCAGACTGTTTGGTGTGGGAAATAACAAAATACAAGTATCTATTTCGCTCAGACGCCAACTCTTTCCCTCACTCATACATTCCTTGGGTCAACGGGATACTATTTCTCCAGTGACCTGTGTTTTTCCTTGCACAGACTAACTGAATGAGTACGCTCATTGCACAGTCATCAAATTAACTATTCAACACTGACTTCTAGCATCATTGTTCAATGAACCTTTCCACTTTGTTTCAGAAGCCACATCTAACCTCATGCTGAATACAACTTGAATCTTGTGGAAAAATTACTTGTCTTTGTTATTTTTCAAATAGTCTCTGATCAACTTAGACAAGAAATCTGAAATCAAACATCTTCCATTTTATTTTCAGGCCAAATACTAAACCTAAGATAATGAAGTTGTTACTAATTCATAGCTACCAACAATTAGCCTGGAGTTAAAATGATGGGGAAATCACACCTGACCAAGCTGGTAGCCTTCTATCATTAGACATCTTGGTGGATGACGGGAGACCAGTGGATGTTGTTTATTTTGACTTAAATAAGGCTGTTGATGCTCTCTTCCGTGACACCCCCATAGTCAAGCTGATAAAGTAGGGACTAGGTAAGTGGAAAGTGAGCTGTCTTGGAACTGATGGAACTACCAGGCTTAAAGGGTTGTGATTAACAACACAAAGTCCAGCTGGAGGGCAGTGACTGGTGGTGTGCCCCAGACATCAATACGGAGGCCAGTCCTGTTCGGCATCATCATTAATCAGCTGAGTGGTGGGACAGAGCACCCCAGCGTGTTTGCAAATAACAGAAAAGTGTGTGGAGTGGCTGATACACCGGAGGGTTGTGCCACCATTCAGAGGGTCCTCAACAGGCTAGAGAGATGGGCTGACAGGAGCCGCAGGCAGTTCAACAAAGGGAAACGCAGTGTCCCGCACCTGGGGGCAGATAACCCCCAGCACCAGTACAGACTGGGCACCGACTGACTGGACAGCAGCTTTGCAGGGAAAGACCTGGGGATCCTGGCGGACAAGGTGAACGTGAGCCAGTAGTGTGCCCTTGTAGCAAAGGCCAGCAGTATCCTGGGCTCTGTTCAGTAGAGCATTGCTAGCAGATCAAGGGAGGTGATCCCCTCTGCTTAGCCTGGTGAAGCCGAATTCGGGATGCTGTGTCCAGTTCTGGGCTCCCCCAGTACGGCAGAGAGATGAACTAGAGAGGAGGCTCTGGTATGATGGAGGGCTTGAAACATTTGCTATGCAAGGAGAGGCTGACAGAGCTGGGGTTGTTCAGTCTGGAGCTGACAAGGCTCAGGGGGATCTTATCAATGTGTGTAAACACCTGTTGGGGATGGCAGTTAAAGAGGGTGGAATCAGAGTCTACTCATTGCTGTCCAGGGAATGGACAAGAGGCAATAAGCACAAACTAAAATTCAATACATTTCATTTAAGTGTAAGAAACCCCCCTCTTTTTATAGTAACTGTGGTCAAGCACTGGAAGAGGTTGCCCAGAGAAGTTGTGGAGTCTCCATCTTGGCAGATGCTCAGAATCTAACTGGACACAGCCTGACCAGCCTGCTTTAGTGACTCTGTGCTGAGCAGGGTGTTTGGACTAGGTCATCTCCAGAGGCAGCCCTAACTATTCTGTGCCTCTGTGTGTTTCCGTTACAGCAAATAAATTGCTATGAATATGTCTTTGTTCCAATACAGTAGAATTAGCATGTCTGTCTTGCTTGACATTTATTCTGAAAAACCTCTAAGGACTTTATGCCCTCAAATAATCTCCTAATGTGTTTTTCAGATAATTTATTTTATGTTTATGGTCATAAACGGATTTCAAAAATGTTTTTACTGCTTTTTATTTCTGCTGAAACAGCTCACGGGACTCAGTGGAAATATACTCTTCCTCTTGTCCATCAAAAGGCATTTCCTGATGAACTGCAGTCCCTTTTCGATAAGCAAATCCAGTGATGCATATAGAGGTAGAGAGCTACCCATAAGCTCCTGAACTGAAGGTAACAGGGAACATACAGCACTGTATTATATAACTGCTCAACCTGTAAAACTGATCATAAATAGTGAAAAGAAGAATCTAGTCTGAGTTTCAGATTTGGGATTACATTTTCAGAGACACAGGCTGAAATCTTCTATTTTGAGCACACTTGATATAAAGCCATTCCAAGTACAATATTCAAACCCAAAAATTTCTGTTCAGAAAAGAACACCACCCTTTGATAAGGTGCCATCTTCCTTTCACAGATAACCATAGTTCTAACAGCTCTTTTATGGCCATATTTTACAATGCAACAATATTTGGGATATGTTCTTAAAAGTTTATTTATTGGGATTGGATGTCATGCTGGAATTTCAGCACTTACTGAAGAAACAAGTACTTTAGCCCTCAAAATCCCTGGAATCTGGTAACTTGCAAATTGTATTGCAAGATGGCATTTATTTTATTAAAAAAAAATCAGATCTGAATGTTGAAAAACAAAAGAAATCAAAATAAATCATTTGAGATACATTGGCACTTATACAGTGATGTGCTAGCCATGCAACTCCCGGCTAGTGCTCCTTTAACAAAAGGCACCTTTGCCAGAACCTTTTTATTTTCCCTCATGTCACTCCTTAGACCTCACACTTCTGTTATTTTCCCCTCTCCTCAGCACCTAATGAGCAGAGGGGCCCTGAAAACAGGTGTCAAAGACTCTGACGCTGCCTATTGTCCTCTATACGTGCTGCAACCACTGTCCCTGTCTCCCGATGTACCTTACCTGTTGGGAACCATTGCAACAAAAATTCTTCTGCCAAACAGATGGGGGATGGCTGCACTGCAGGTTTGGCTCTTGGCATTAGCACTGAAGGTTTCCAAGGCCAGACAGATTCTGCCATGGGTCTGATGCTAGCCATACCCTCAGTGGGCTCCTACCACCACGTGCCCGTGTGGCTGTGTCTTCAGTGGCATTACGCAGCTGGGTTAAAGCTAGTAACCAGCAAATTTCCTTTGTTGTCTACGCACGAAAGGAGAACTGAATTGCAGCAGTGCATTACTGTAAGGGAACTTCAGAGTAAATGAAACAGAGAGGGACAGGACTGAGGTTAGAAAGCATTGCAAGGAAAGGCAGCTCCCGCGTTCTGAAGAAGTGCTATAATGTCATTAAACACTGGGGGGAAACCTAGCACCCCGGCTGCGGGGAGGAAAGCGCTTCATCCTAGAACGACAGCAGCCCCGTTCCCGCTCCTCCTTGGAGCAGACATAGCCTTAGGTAATTACCCTTTCAAAAAGCAGTCCGGTTTTTAGAAAAGGTCACAGATCGCTCTCCTTGAAAATGACAGGCAGGATCTACTTATCTCAGTCTATTGCGCAATCCAGAGCAGAAAGCACTGAATTTTGTTTTCCCAACGCTGCAAGTACTTACCTGGAGCAACACAAAGGCAGTACTCTCCGGTTTGATGTCTCTTCATGATGTGAAGTCATTATCTTTCATACACAAGTAAAATATTAACTCATAGGGAGGTAAAAAGTTCATTTCCAAAAGGAACTTTAGGAAATACAACTGCTTAACACACCTAGCATATCTAAAGGCGTAACGTATGAAAAGGAGTACATCGTAGAAGGCAACAGAATTACAAATTGCTGTTCACAGTTTAGTCTTGGACAAGTGGCCCTGAACATTTGCTGCTTAAATAAACAAAGGAGCAGCTAGGGAATGAGAAATGAATGCTGGAAACTTGGAGGGAAAAGTGTGTTGGTTTACATTTTTTATAACTTTATCCTGCCAAAAACTATTTGAAACCATTTTACAGCAGATACTTCTACCCTTTTCCTCCATGAAGCAATCCCTCTACAGTTCAGAAGTATCAAATGTCATCATTGCCACATCTCCTGCTTACACCATTCTCTCTGTTTTGACAGGCTGCAGGGACCAATGGGCACCAGTGCTAACGCTGTGACTTCTGCCAAGGCAAAGACATTTATGATTCATCCTGGCTTGTGTAGGTTATCTGGAAACTAAGCGTCTCCCACAAACCAGCTGAGTTGCTTGTTTTCAGGGAAGTCAAAGAAACTTCATGAGATCACGGTCAAAAACAAAATGAGCATTGCGGAAAAAAACCCAAACAACAGTTGTGACATTACTAATACTGCAAGTCCTTTAAACAAGAGAACCAAAACTTCCTTGAAGGCTGCTTGCATGACATGCCTGCTTGTTAAATGGGAATAAGTGGCAGGCGTTTGTCGGAGAAAGAAAAAAGAAAGTGTCATGAAGATGGCAGACCTGTTTCCTGCCTCATTTCATTCAACCATGACTAGTTCTGTTAAAGTGGGATGGCCAAGGAGCTGGTTATCTCAAGAAATCTCATTTTCATCTAAACATATCATTTGCATAAACTTGATATAGAGAAGATCTTTTATTTAATTTTATGTATGTGGAAATAAAACCAGATGAGAAAGATCAGACCCAAGGTACTTATAACTTTGAAACCCACATCATTGCAATAAAAGCTGATATTAAGCATAGTAACTGATCACATTGATAATCTCAAGACCTGAACTAATGTAAAAAGACAGAAAAGGTGGAACTTCTTAAATTAGTAGCACCAGCGGACAGTTCTTCAATGCCTTTAACATTTTAGATATTTTAGCATTTCTATTGCTGAAGGAAATACTTATTTCATCCCTTCTCATGAATTAGTAGCATTTTAGATTGTTTTCAGTAACAGCTGAAATAACAGTTTTTACTTCAGAATGAGCACCATCATAATTTCTCTGTTTTAAACACTGGTTTTCAAATTGTACATAGGTTTTTGCCTGTTTGCTATTTTTGATGAAGACCCAACAAGAAAGATATTATTGTGAAGTCTTAGAAACAACTATAGCATGTTTTTATGGAGACATTTCCAAAGAAAAACCAACTCTATTCTGCTCTGTGTTCTGTAGCATGCAGTGAATTTTAAAGGGAAAGATAATGAGAAAGATGATAATGTGAGCTCCTGAAGCAGTTTTCTTTGAATGAATTTTAAAATAAAAGTATTGATATACATAATGGTCACATTTCTCTCTGCAGGTTCACAATTCTTGTTATGTTGCTACAGATCTACAGTCACTCTGGGGCTTGAATCAATGCCAGTGTTTTCTTTGTGTAACAGAGCAGAGAGAGCACCGACCATTCAAATTTTAATGTTCTGATGGCGTTAAACCTCGAAGAAAATATTGACAAAGACAAAGGTAAACATTTCAAAGCTCCTTTCCCAGCCTCACACTGGAATTGGAGCTTGATGACCTCTGCTCTGGGAGTGTGGGTTTACACAGTGCTGCAAGTCCTGCAGTCCTATAAAATCAGATCACCTCCTTCCCCTGTTTTCGTGGCTCCACAGAAGCACCTCGCTCTTCCCTTAAAAATTCCTCCTCCCATGAGATACTGAGTTAGTAGAAGTCAGTGAGTTAACGATGGCATAAAGTGAATAGAGAAGACAATCATTCTTCATTTTCTGGTCTTCTCCTGTTTGTCCCGGTTGAGACCCTTGTGCTCCAGCCATCTCAGCACCTGCAGTGTGTTTGAAACACTGCCCAGGGGCTCAGTATTCCAAGCTTTTCTCTTCCGTGGGTGTGACATGAGAGGGATCCTTGAAGAGCCACAAAATGAAAGAAACCATACAACATGGCTTCTTCAAAGGCAAACGCCATTTTGGGTCTATAGTGGAGACACAATCATCAAGGAAAAGGTGGCTGAGGCTTCCATAGGCTTGTTACAATTAATTAGTGTTTATCTAAGGGAAAATTGTTTTTCCTGAGAATAAATGACTCACTCATGAAAACATAAGAAAAGGATGAAGTTGGTGCATCTCTGCAGAGGCATTTTATGCTCAAATTGAACCATTTCTTTGTGGTGTTGTCAGTTCATACCTTGCAGAGCTTCTAAGAGCTGATCACCTCAACAGTGCATTTAACAGTGTTGATTATACATGTGCAACATTTTAAAACAAACAAACACCATACCTGGTGACAGTCTCTCTGTGTCACTGTTGATTAAAAAAATTGCATTAGCAGATGGCTTCATGTGGCTTAGCACATAACATAGCAAAAGGATATGATAGTTTTCAGGACAGAGGAAGTACAGCACAAATACAGTGTACCACTTTCACAAACACAGGATTTTCAAAACTTTGGCAATATCATAAAAATAAGAATGAAGCCTTATATGAAATTAAATAGAAATAAATGGACTTAAGTATTTAGTGTACAATAATTCCTGATGGTGCTTTGCAGAACTGAATTTACTTACAATATTCCATAAAGAGAAAATGCCATTTTACTCAAAGATAGATGCATGAAGGAAATAGATGTTAGATGTATAGAGAAAACAGAGATGCTACTTCAAGGTAAATACTGTCATATCCAATGTCAAGATTCAAGCAGCTTACAGCCATTTATAAAATTATTGTTTTGGCCAAGTTTATTTTTTCAATTACAGTATCAAAGTCAAGAGGCCAGTTTTTTAAGAAGGAAGAAATGGCAGCTGTTTCCCAAAGATGGATTGTTTAGGTGCCTACACATGGATTTGCAAAACAGCCTTAGACTTTTATGACAAGCTCAGTCAGTAAGTTCATTTCATTTATACTGAAGCAGTAGGATCCAGCATAAAATAATTACTTTACAGTTGTGCTTTTAAACAGTAGGATTCAATCTTTTTTTTCTATTCCAAACATCCTTCACACCGAAATCTGCTTTTGACAGTGGCTGGGAATTAGCTGATCCCATTTAACAGTACTAGTAAGCATAACACAATTGCAGCCTGCATTGCCTTTTGCAATTGATTGCTGTTTGATTCTCTTGCAGCTTTTGACTACCAGAGAGAATATCCCCAAACTTAAGATACCTGAAAAACAAGATAAATAACTACTTTCTTCCTAATTCTGTCTATTTTTATTACTTCTTCCATTTGTCACATACTTCGTCTATTAACTTCCACAAATTGGTGATGAGGAGTTTTGTAACAACTCCCGTGTAGGGCATTGAGATACCATGGACACACACACCGTCCTGTGCGACAGCGTGTTAATACACCAAAGTCAGCAGAAATGAAGTAATAAAGCAGTCAAAATAGAGAAGCTTTCAATCTGAGGCATTAGGCAACCACTTTTATCAAGTCTCTATTTTGTAAAGCTTCGGAATTGCAGCCACTCCGAGGAGGTAAGAGAGGAGGATGTGCCACCAGATCAGCATGGCAACAGCACCAGTGCTACTGACCCAGAAAGAAAACGCTCACCTGGGGAGATTTCTTCCAGTCACCTCACACAGTCCTAATCCACGTATCGAACACAAAAAGCAACAAAGCAGCAGCCGATCAGTGCCACCGTAGATGCCGAAATCACCGTGATTGCGCTGCCGGCAATGCTAACCAAGAGCCCCAGGCCAATGCCGAGAATGATCTGGGCCAGCTGGACCATGCAGGTGAGAGCGGCACAGTCAATGCCCTTCCCTCGCCCCTGATCTCCAGTTTGTTCCCCATCCTGCAGCTTCAGGTTCTGCAAATAGGCACAAAACAAACCCCGGTGAAATCAGACAACACTGACAACTCACAGCTCTCAGCCAACACACTGCCACGACCCCCACATGCAGCTTCCTCGTTCCCTTCTGTTTTTCCTGCTTGTCTCGCAGAGGTTATGGAATTTAGAGAGTTTTACAAGTGATAATAAGTTTTCCAATCTTGCCCCCAAAATGCCCCATTTCTCCCATCTGCAATTTTTCCCTGTACCCCCTCTCTCAAGGAAAGAATTGAAACTTGATTGAAAAAAAATAGCCGTTTCCTTGAAGTTCAGGTCTATTTGAGCTCTGACAAACTGACATTTCACAGTACCAGACACGCCATCATGGACAATTTAGCTCAAACTCTCATGGTTGAATGGGAGCCTCAAAGGATGTTAAGATGAGTCATACTATGTGCCACATACATAGAGAGCATAATTCATTATAATGGAGCGCTGTGCTCTGAAGTCATGGCTTAAAGCACCTAAAGGAGTCCAGTACTAACATCTAAATTTAATGCTTTTATTGCTAGGGGAAAAGAAAAAAATCCTGAAAACAAATGTCCAGACTAGGATTCTTCTACGCCATCAAAGGGCATTATTAACTACCGACTATCTGTGTGTCTGCTACGATATACATAGCAGAGCAAAAAAGCTTTATTTATTATATGCAAGCATCTCATACATAAGCACCCTGTGAGGGTGATCGATCACTGGAACAGGTTAAGCAGAGGGGTTGCGTTGTCTCCATCCTTGGAAATACTCAAACCAGACAAAACACATGACCCTGTGTGGCCCTGCTTGAGCAAGGGGGTTGGACTACATGATCTCTGAAGGTCCCTTCTATCTTCAGCTGATCTGTGATTCCCTCCAGGAAGGAACTATTCTGTTTTGCTGGAAAAATACATGACAGTGTACATATTTATTGATCTTCTTGCATAGGCTGTCAAATGAAGAAGGTTGTATTGTAAGAAATCAGATGTTTCCATACTGTAGGCTAGCTGTGCTGCTGTCTTCTGGTATCCAAACACTCTTGGCCCTTAAGATGCTTTTTGCTTTTTGCAAGACCTATCACATTGCCTTTGAGCTGTTACCACACAAAGCTCAGAAGTACTGGAGACAGTCTCTTACTACTCCAGCAGACAAAATTGTGTTTGATCCTAGGGAACAGCAGCATGGAACAGGGACTGAAATAGTTGCATTTTAAAACTCAGCAATGATTTTGGTAGAATGCATAGTGAGGGAAAATGTCTGCTCTTTGTTCTGGAATGATACAGTTCTTTCACCTGAAATACTTCCAATGTTAGACGCAATTTTTTTGGAATTTTATCTATTTTGCTGGGCTATGCCCAGTGTTCTTATGTACCAGTAGTTCTGACCACAAATTATATGAAAGTGTAAATGAACACAATCGTGCATGAGATGTTTCCTTTTTATTTTTTCTATCTGTCTTGTGCATTATGGAAGATTTGAGCTAAACTTAACTCTATTAATATCAGATCTAACACAGAATAATAGATCACTTAACATCTTGCATAGCAAGTACCGTACAGCAAACATGAAATAATTGGTTGCCTTACAAGTAACATTTGAATATATTAGCCTATTAAAGTCCATGCACACTTCAGCAAATTTTATTTCACTTCTGTCTTGGAACAGCTCTGAATCAGAGCTAGACTACAATTCGGTTGGCCCAAGGTTAGGACTGTGATCTCACCCTAAACTGGGTTCATTCCCTGTCTTTTGTTACATCTTTCTAAAACTCTTCATCGTGATCGTTCTCTGTTGGAAGGAACAGAGAAATTAACTGAAAAATTAGGAAACAGATCTATGAAATATTTAACCACATTGAGACATCCTCCTAGGATTCAGTAGAAGAGTTAAGAGTTTTCTTGTATTCATATCCAGATTGTGATGCTTTAAAGTTGTACAGAACAGGAGGACATGTTCTGAAGGACTTGATCTAGCCCTGTGCTGGTCTCCACTATGGTTTTATGCTGGTTTTCAATGGTTCAACATTTCTTTATTAATGTTTTCAAATGTCCTCAGATATAATGAGAACTTTTCCTAAGTCTCTTTCCCAACTCTCCTTCCCAACTCTCCTTAATTCTTCTTGTTTCTAGCTCTCCCACTAACTGAAGATCCTTGAGAGAACTTTTCCATGAAAGAGCTCAACACTTTACAAGACTGAAGATCCTGCTGTGCCCAGTAATGTGATGTAAGGAATGCAAGCTTTTCCAGATTTTCCTTGGAAACAGTATTTATGCTGTGGAGGACCAAAGCCCAGACGTTTAGAGAGATAATGAGAATGTCGTATATAATTTAATACTGAACTATATAAAACTGTACTTTAATTCAATGTCTCTATTAGCTAACAGTTTTTATAACACTTTGCAATTAACTGAAATTTCTATCAGCTTCTACAGTGTGGCTATTAACCTTAGGAATTCACAAGCCAAGCCCTCAGCTAATACAGCTGGAAAGAAGGATGTAAGGAAGGCAGCATCTGAAGGCAACCCAAGTGGAGCCCTGTTATCTGCTCACTGCCTGAACACGTATTGTGAATGGCTTTGTTTCAATTGTGATGATAAATAATTATTTGTCCCAGTGTGGGACTGTTTGGAGATTCTGGAGCTGGGACTTTAACTCTGTCTGTTGGAAACTTTCCATTCCTAACATGTCATCAGAAATAGTTTGAAATTAAAATTAAAAGCTGCTGCCCAGTTCTAATCAGTTTTCTCCAAAAATAGACTAAACAGACCCAGACAGATATAAACTCACCCTTCCCTAGGCATTGAACTCACCTCTTCTTCCCTGTGATACTCTGCAATGAGGTGGAATGGTACTGTGTACAGCGTGCTGGACATGACGCCAAAGAGGGAACACAGAGCCAGAGTGGAAAAGACATTGGGAAACAAGCCAATTAATCCAGTACTCAGTCCAAAAAGTAGGTATCCAATGAAGTAAAGTCCCTTTAATCCTACGTATGGCAAAAGGATTTTCTGCAGGTCTGTGAAAAGAAAGTGAAAATGCTAAAAAGACTAAACCAAAATGGGTCACATTCATCAGGGAGTTCCTTTAGGCAGTTTTATTTTGTAAAATGCAGTGAAAGAGACAATCTTTGGAAGTTGCCTCAAGTTATTCTAGGTATAAACTTGCCAAAGAATACTTGCTCTTGCTGAGGATGGTCTTATTCTGGCATAGCCAACTCCAGAGAAGAAGCAGTTAACAACCATCCTGGAAGAAATGCCCTCTTTGACAACCTCAGTCGATGTTCACTTATAATGCAAATATTTGGCAAGGTGCTACAGCAAGGTCAGTAGTTAAGCTTCAAATGGGAAAAGATTTCTCTTGAGCCTCTTTTAGATGCTCAGTTCAGCCCCCAAAATGCTACTCATCTGAGTTTTTGGATTACAAGTAATTTTTTTTATCCTTGGTAAGAGCTATGGTGAAATCTATCTGGGGAACCGTGCTAGCATATTTACACATAATTTTGGAGAGCAAGGTTCATACTTCTGGCAGGAACTCCTACTGCATTGTGAAAGAGTTATTTTATGAGGAATGCAGACGGGGAAAGGCCATCAGAGGGACCTCCATGAACCTACAGCTACAGCACTGCTAGGTGAAAGAGCATCTCAGAATAATGTCCATGGCATCCATTTTAGTCTGGCATTGAACTCCAGGATGATTTTCAGTGTTCAGGGTCCGTTCACATGCAGAACAATGCCTGCACTCACAAAGTGACCCCTCATCATGTGGTCAGGACCGGTTCCTGTTAAGATACGAGTTTCTAACAATGCTGAGAAAGAATGTAACATTTCTTAATGTTTTAATGTGGAAAAAAATCCCAGTTAATTTGGCATCGCTTTAATTTTTTAAACAATGGCAAATAGTGAACAGTTTAAACACTGTTTCAAACACACAGTGTTGGAGTTCATTCCCGGGTACTTACAAGAATAGACTGATGAAGAAATTGCATTGACACACAGCCCCCAGCATCCCACCTCTACTCCTGTTTTGTAGGTAAGGTACAGCGTGGAGTTATGAGGCGCATAAGGACTACCCTGGTATACAACCTGAAAGAGATCACAGAGATGACAGAAGGCAAGGATGGACTGCATGTCATACAATACCTCCTTCTTACGGGAACAGGGTACCCAACACGGGGCCTCATCCCTGGTAGTCGAAGATAATTAGCATGCAAGAAATCTGTTAAGCATCCTAAGTGCCCTAACCATTCCTTCACAGTTCTCCAAGATTCACACTCATTTATCCCAGATTCTTACATCCCAGGTTCCTCCTCAGTTATTACCCTCTGCCTTTTCCTGGACTGTCCACTCTAACTTGGCTCATTCGCTCTTTTTCCTTTGGGTGTCTCATTTCCCCACTCTCCTCCTCTCTCCACTTCTGCATTCTTACCTTAGCCTTTCTTTCCCTAATTTATCTACAATTAATTTTTTAGTTTTCTTTTTCAGGCTTACCCCAACACTGCCATTTTTCCACCCAGTAATTTTCTTCTTCAGTTCCTTATCTAGGCAAGCAAAACTTTTTCTTTCAGTTGTTCATATATGCTGCGGGAAAAAAAGCCTCCCTCTCTCCTACAGACACACAAAAAGGCAAGAAACTGGGAACATGGAAACCACAGAAGAGAGGAAGTGGCAATGACAGGATTGGTGCCAGGAGCATAATTTTACCCTGGAAGAAAGGAAGCAGACAAGTTCATGTAGGCGAGAATCACTGGCAGGGACATAAGTCTTCTGCCTGGAAATGGCATGGAAAGGGGATCACTCGGTATCACAAAGGCAAATAAATGCTGGCAGAATGGACTCAGGGAAAGGTTTAAAAAAGTATAGCAGGGACAGCCAAGTTCAAGGAGACAAGAGCTTTCAGCTACCAAGTAGCTCACTGTGTGCAAGGAGCTGCAGAACCTGAGGCCAGGGAGGCCGTGGTGCAGGTAGACAGCCTTGTGCCGACAGTGGCTATGCACCAGGGTAAGGCCAGCTGCATCCAGGCAACATCACCATCACTCTAGTTAGGGAACCTGCCCACCTCAGAGCGGCTCCAAAGCCAAAGCAGAGAATGGATGTTTGGAACAGCTCTGAGAGCTTCATTTGGAACAGTTAAATAGACACGAACAGCCTTAGAAATACTAAAAGGTTTTCCCCAAAGATCCAACAGACTGGCTCAGAATGAGGGCCTGAGATCAATTAGCTGTTTTACAAAATTCTTGTTGAGCCATTCAGATACAACTGGCTCTGCCCTCACTGTTATTTCTTCAGGATGAAAACACTGCCTCAGTTTTTTTGGTGGAGGAGGAGATGCTACAAAGAAGAAGCAGCAAGAGCATTTCATGCTATTACCTGTCCCATGAAATCCGTGAAGAAGAGCATGTTGGATAGGAAAGCCATCCATCCAAGGAGGTGGCTCACACACAGATAGCGATAGTGGGATGGCATGCTTAAAAGTGTCTTCAAGAGTGATTTAAGGGTCATCCGCCTTTGATCCTAAAAGCAAGTATTTAACAATAATACTGTATTACTTCCCTGAAGCCAATAAAATAGTTGACAGCAAATGAAGAAGGCCTCAGTATCTTTCCATTACCAAATTTCCAAGGATTTTTGGGTTTAGCTAGGAAGGTTTGCTTGGGTAGTGAATGTCCTTCAACATATATTTGATTTGTAGAGCCACTGGCTAATAAAGTGATCTGAAAGCTTCATAGAGACTCAGGGAGAGCTGGGGTATCAGTACTGATGTAACATTTCTTGCTGTTATAATCAGTAAGATTATTATTTACTTGTAGAATAAATGAAAAAAAAAAAAAGCAAACCACAATCAGAAACGAAACTAATTTCTTTATGGAAACAAACAGCTTTATATTAAAAATTTAAAGCTGCACAGAAAAAATGAAATTCAGAATACTTTCTGAGAATTAAAACGTATCAGCTGTGGAATATGGCATTTCTGAGACTTCATTCCCATTCCCTTCTGTGCTGGAGTTTAGCACACTAGAAAACTTCACCTTTTCTGGCATATCATGAGAATCCCACTATGTACTGTCCTCCTCTCCATGAATCACAGAGTGGTTGAGGTTGGAAGGCACCTCTAGAGGTCATCTAGTCCAAGTCCCCCTACTCAAGCAGGGCCACCTACAGGTGGATGCCCTGGATGATGTCCAGACAGCTTTTGAATATGTCCAAGGATGGAGACTCCACATCTCCGGGCAACCTGTTCCAGCGCTCAGTCACCCTCACAGTGAAAAGTATTTCCTGATGTCCAGAGGAAAACTCCTGTGTTTCAGTTTGTGTCCATTGCCTCTGGTCCTGTCACTGGGGACCAGGGAAAACAGCCTGGCTCTATTGTCTTTGCACCCTCCCTTCAGGTAATTAGATACATTGATGAGAGTCCCCCTACAATTTCTCTTCTCCAGGCTAAACAGTCACAGATTTCTCGGCCTTTCCTCATATGTAAAGTGCTCTGGACCCTTAAGTCATCTTTGTGGCCCTTCACTGGAGTCTGTTGACTGTATCTATGTCTCTCTTCTACTGGGCAGCCCAGAACTGATTGACAGAATCCTTGAATTGTAGAATCATTTAGGTTGGATCATAAAATCCAATTGTTAACTCAGGACAGCCAAGTCCATCACTAAACCATGTCCCTAAGCTCTGCATCTACACATTTTTAAAGCACTTTCAGGGATGGTGATTCCACCACAGCCGCCTTGGCCACCTGGGCACACGGGGGGCTCATGCCCAGCCGGCTGCCGACCAGCCCCCCCAGGCCCTTTCCCCCCAGGCAGTTCCCAGCCCCCTGCCCCCAGCCCGCAGCGCTGCGGGGGCTGGTGTGACCCACGGGCAGGGCCCGGCACTGAGCCTGGTTGACCCTCACACAACTGGCCTGGGCCCATCGCTCCAGCCTGCCCAGACCCCCCTGCAGAGCCTCCTGCCCTCCCGCAGATCAACGCTCCCCCCAGCTGGGGGTCACCTGTGAACTCACTGAGGGGGCACTCGGTCCCCTCACCCAGATCGTTGGTAAAGATATGAAACAGGACTGGCCCCAACACTGGGCCCTGGCCACCAGCTGGATGTAACTCCATTCCCCACCTCTCTCTGGACTCAGCCGGCTCTTGACCCAGCACAGAGCACACCCACCCAAGCCACGAGCAGCCCGTGTCTCCAGGAGAATGCTGTGGGAGATGGTGTCAAAGCCTTTACTAACATCCAGGTAGACAACATCCACAGCCTTTCCCTCATCCACTTGGTGGGTCATCGTCTTGTAGAAGGAGATCAGGTCCATCTGCCTTTCATAACCCCATGCTGGCTGGGCCTGATCCCCTGGTTGTCCTGCATGTGCCACGGGATGGCAGCCAGGATGATCTGCTCCATAACCTTCCCTGGCACCGAGGTCAGGCTGGCAGGCCTGTAGCTGCCTGGATCCTCCTTCCTGCCCTTCTTGTACCTACAAGACTGGTGTCACGTTGGCTGACCTCCAGTCTTCTGAGACCTCCTCACTTAGCCAGCACTGTTGATATATGATGGAGCGTGGCTTGGCCCCACCAGCTCCCTCAGTGCCCTCGGGTGGATCCCATCCAGCCCCACAGACTGGTGTGTCTCAGTGGAGCAGCAGGTCACTGACCGTTTCCTCCTGGACTGTGGGGACTCCATTCTGCTCCTCCTCACCCTGTCTTCCAGCTCAGGGGCTCAGTACCCAGAGGGAAGCTGGGCTTGCTGTGAAAGACTGAGGCAAGAAAGCATTAAGCACCTCAGCCTTTTCCTCATCCTTTGTGGCAGCGTTCCCCCCCGCATCCAATGAAGGATGCAGATTATCCTTGGCCCTCCTTCTGTTTCTACTATAATCATAAAAACTCTTTTTTGTCATCTTTTACAGCAGTGGCCAGCCTAAGTTCTAGCTGGGCTTTCTCCTCTCCACCTTCCCCCTGCATAACCTCACGACACCGCTATAGCCCTCCAGGGTTGCCTGCCCCTTCTTCCAAAGGTGGAAAACTCTGCTTTTTCCCCCTGAGTTCCAGCCAAAGCTCTCTGCTCAGCCAGGCTGGTCTTTCCCCTGGTTTGTCTTTTGGCACATGGGGACAGGCTGCTCCTGAGCCTTTAGGACTTCCTTCTGGAAGACTGCCCAGCCCTCCTGGACCCCTTGGCCCTTCAGAACTGTCTCCCAAGGGGCTCTGTCAACCAGCCTCCTAACCAGGCCAAAGTCGGCCCTCCAAAGTCCAGCCTCTTCCTTGCTTCTCCGAGAATTAAAAACTCAATCATCTCATGATCGCTATGCCCAAGATGTCCTCCAGCCACCACATCACCCACCAGTCCCTCCCTGCCTGTAACCAGCAGACCCAGCAGGACATCTCCCCTGGCTGGCTCACTGACCAGCTGTGTCAGGAAGGTCTCTTCCACACCCTCCAGGAACCTCCCAGACTGTTTCCTCTCTGCTGTGCTGTATTTCCAGCAGACATCTGGCAAGCTGGAAGTCCCCCATGAAGGACTCCCCCCAGTGAGGACTAGCAAATGTGAGACTCCTCCCAGCTGCTTGTAGAACATTTGATCTGCCTCTTCATCCTGGTTGGGTGGTCTATAACAGACTCCCACCAGGATATCCGCCTTGTTGGCCTTCCCCTGATCCTTACCCATAAACATTTGACCTTGTTACCACCATTCAGCTCTAGGCAGTCAAAACGCTCCCTAACATGCAGAGTTATCCCACTGCCTTTCCATCTTTATCCCTTTTGAAGAGTTTGTAGCCATCTGCTGCAGCACTCCAGCCATGCGAGTTATCCCACCATGTTTCTGTGATGGCAACTACGTCATAGCCTTTCTGCTGCATGATGGCTTGGCACTTCCTGCTGCACAATGAAACAGGGAGAGACTGTGATACGTCACAGGAGACACAGCACCACTCAAAAATCCTAGCACCCAGCTAACGTGAGCTCCAGCACCTAAACACCTAACAGCACGGCAGAAATAACTCATTTCAAAATCATGACATTATTGATGCTGGTTAACCAATCTCACTGATGGGGCAAAAGAAAATTTCTCACCACCTTCAGCACCCCACCATGTCTTCCTCCTCCTTGTCTGAGCCTTGTACTTCAAAATTCTCTCTCAATTTCTTTTCCAGTCACATTCATCAGATCACTTCTATCACTTGAATTTTTTTTTAGTACTGTAGGTGTGCTTGCTGTCAGGAATTTGCAACACACAATTCTTACTGCTTTAAAGCTCCTGCATGATTCTTTGCTTTTAAAGAGAAGAAGATATTACTTTATCTGTGCATGATGGAACACTTCCGATTTTCTCTAGTGATGTGTGGAGGCAACAGTGCTGGGAGAGATGATAAAGGAAGCTGTATGGTCATGAAATGTGGAAGAACTGTAAAAGTTATGTTCATTATTGGAAAGCTGAATTTTGTCTTCAATTTGCTGTTAAGATAATGACATTTTTTAGTTCCTTCTCTCAGTGTTCTACTCACTTTTCACAATTCTGCTTTCCTTTGAACTAGGTTATGTTCAAGCTACTCTATGAATAATCACCATGTATAAAGTTGGAAAATACTTTGCTCCAGTGGGCGAATTTTAATCCTCACAGGAATGCCAAAATTGAAGTTGCTGACTTTCACCTTGAACTGCATATTGTCCAAATCCCTTGGAATTTCTCTGGGTATCACTTTCTCTTTTAAACAAGGTAAGCATTCTCTTCTTCCACAGTTAAAAAAACAAAACCAAGAATTCCATGTTGACTCATTAGAGTTATTTCAAAGATAATTACTATCATTTCAAATGGCATTTATTTTGTTCAACTCTTCCACATAGTTCTTTAAAACAGCCTTTCCAATTAAAGGGTTAATGTAAGGTTGGAACTAAAAAGAAAACTGCTATAATTACAAACAATAATTTGACAGCTAGATAGAAATTCTTGCTTTGTATTTAGAGATTTTAAAGAGTGGAAATGGAAAAGTTTAACACACACATTCAATACACACCAACACACAAACCCCACAGGGATTTAAATGACATGCTGAAGTTTGGCTCCATTTAAGTGCCTTATCCTTCAAAAGCTCACAATACACATTTTCTCTATAGAATCACTACAACTAGTGATTCATAAGGATACAGAGGCACCAATGTGACTTGGGTTTTATGGCAGTAGATCCTGAGTAATTTGGCACCATACTAAAGAACAAAAAATGAATCACTTCGGATGTTGGTTCATACTGTAACAGATCAAATCTCATTAATAATCATGGAAGCTATTAGCACGCAAGAGCACAGTCCTGAATTTAGAAGATATAAGGCCATGATGCCTGCAGGGGTGAAAAAAAAAAAAAGGAGACACAGAAAAACAGGAAGCCAAACCATTTCTTCAAGGAAGCAATTATAGTAATGAATGAACTCAGAAAACATGAGCCACAACAGACATACCATCAAGTCAGTGAGTGTCTAGAATTTATACACAGCCAGATACATCAAAGAAACATGAGACAGATCAAAGCACTGTATGCCTCTGACAGGCTGTCCAGTGAAAAATATAGAGAGGAGGGCAATGGCAGAAGCTTGCCCACAGCAGACACCAGAGCTTCACCCTCACGTGTCAGACATTACAAATTCAGCAGAATTAGCTCTTCTGTTCCCCTCGCTTTCACTGCATCTGCTCTCTCTTCTTTATTTACCATCCTTTCTTTGGAGCATACATGGGCCAAGCAGTCAATGACACTCAGCATATCTGACAATTTGGAGGATGCTCACAGTTAATAGTGCTGGTGAAGGATGCTGGATGCTCAAGCTGGCCTACAGTGGGGAAATAGGGACAGCATCTCAGACAGCTAGCCAAATTCTCCCAGCAAACTGTTGCTTTGCTGTCTGCCCCTCTCCGTGTTTGTCTGGCATTCTCATCAGGCAGTGTTCATCTTTCATGTTACCTTTGTGTTGCATTTGGTGTAATATATATGTAAAAAACAAAAATATTTTCTTTGGGTTAGGAATACCCAGTGCTATTATAATACACATGATAAATAGTAAAAAGATAATATATCCTTTTTATTTGTAGCTTAAACATGAGCTTAGGTTTCCAACCACCTGCACATTCTCAGTATTTTTATCCGATTAATCAAGAAACTGTATCAGGAATAGGCATACAAGATGCCAAGAGACAAGAAATGAAATTAAAACAAGCAACTATTTCATCACTTATTGTTATACTAGGAGCCAAATATATACATTAGCCTTTGTTTACCTATGGTACCATTAGACTGCAGTGAGGATTCCTAGCAATAAAAGTCAGCAACAAAACAGTAAAAACTGTCTGTTCCCAAGACCTTTCTAGAAATGTGCTCTCCAGATATTTTTCAAGCAGATTCACCTTTTCCTAGCTGCCTTAGATTGAAGCCAATCTCTCGTGAAAATGCTGCAGAAACAGTGATGATTCCAAAGTATTCGCTATTCCCTCCCACTATTCCTATTCCCAAAGTTCTGCCAAAGGCACAGCTACATCACTTCAAAATGAAACTAAAACTCCAGAAACGAGGTAGCATTGCTGTAGAAGTAGCAATTTTAAACACATCAGTACAGTCAACAAATCCTCAATGAAATGCGGAGCAACACCAAACCCAAATGTTAGACCAGGGAACAAACACTTCATATGTATTACGTATGAAAGTTGTGGACTTTCAGTGGGAGTTTCAGATTTATATCAAAGATTAATGGTGTCTAGTCCTTGTCCACAACTTAGTGTTAATTCTATCAGGACTAAAGAACAAAGTAGGTTGTCTCAACAAAGTTCACATGAGGAGGATATCAAAAGACTGACATAGAGCAGAAACATGAACCTGGTTCTCCCTCATTCCTGCCAACTGTTCCAAGCACCAGGACTAGTCTGTCTCATTCCTCTCACTGGAAACACTGTATAAATAAAATAAAAGGTAGCAGGCTTTCTCCTGACCCTGTATCATGGTGGAAGGTTCTTTTTTTTGTGTGTGTGAAAGGGTCCATTCCAAATAGTCACTGTTAGCTAAATGAAGGGTCTCCAAGGATGCAATGATATGGCTTACAAAACCGCCTCTGCACTTACCTCTGTACATGCTGTAACAGTGCAGTTCCCTGGTTTAGCTGCAGCCTTTATTTCAGTACATGTTGATTTTAAGTAACCATTCTTGATTTCCTCCTCTATGGAGCTATATTTATAGGATTCGGTCACTTCCAACAAGAACTTTGTCTCTTCGTTTTCATCTCTGAGAGGGACTTCAGGAATACTGCGCAGATGTAATGTAAGGCAGATTAGGAAAACCAAGGCTGCAAAGAAGAAAATCACCTGGAATTCTGACTGCAAGGAGTATCCTAGTACAGTTTGACCCCAGTCCACAGCACCCGTCAGGTAACCCAGGGCTCCTCCCAAACCTATGGGGGTAGGAAAAAAGGAGAAAAAAGATCTACTGGCATCGATAAAATAAACAAACAGCACACTATAAACCTCAGCATGTGATCCCCTCTAGAAGCAACTGAATAATCACTCTTCAGATAATTAACCACAAGAAATAGGAATACTGAGCTAATTGCATACATGAGCAGTCACCAAAATATCTCTTGAAAAATCTTCTCAACAGAGCTCTCCAAAAAACACCTGAACATATAGCAACATGGGCCTCCGTCTCTTTTCTTGACTCATTGAAGCTTTATTTTCTTTGAAATGGTGAGTCATACAAAATAAAATTGTACTGAAATTTATGGCTTTTTTAAAACTTCACAGAACAAGCAAACATTTTTAAATTATGTTGAAACTATCTATAGTTTAGACTTTGTAAAATGTATTTTATATATCTGACTAAACAGAAATACTGTCTCCATGTGAAATTCTTAAAAAAGCAAATAAACACATTTGGGTTTAGTTATCAAAATCCAAGCACCTTGCCATTCAGAAACCAAAAAGGACCAAGTACAAATGTGTAATTCTGTTTACTGATTTTCTCAGAAAAGTTAGAATAAAAGGTAAGATGAGAATGGTATCTTGCATCTTGAAGTTAATAAAAGCAGTGTTCAGTCCTATTTTTTTACAATTTCTTCTTTTTGTTACTAGTGCACACCACTTCAGAAGCACAAGAAGTGCACACTGTTATGTACAGTACAGAGCTCTGGTAAGGGAAGCAGCTTTGTGGGGTCCTGACACCTTGTTAGCCAGGCGGCTCTGCAGGACGTGGGAGTTCAGCAGGACAGAGGCATTTGAAGGACTTGGAAGTATTTCTGCTCTTCTGCTTAGGAGAACCAAAGACAATGTGCGGCAGAACCATTCTAACAAAAAGTAACATCAGTAACAGGACCTACATTTGCTTCACTTACAAAACATGGGATTTTGATTTCATTCTGGGCTTTCTGTACTTTTTTCCCTCTTAGGTCTGATTATGTCCCTCCCTCATTGTGTCCTACTGCATTTTACAGGGGACTATATCCTTGCTTGTTCGCATGAAAAACAATCAAAGCTGTTAATAACTTTTTGAAGAAAACCTACACTAAATATTTGTACAGGGTGAATATTTGATGTTCGAGGTTGTCTTTGTATACTGTTTTGATAAAAAGCAATCACGATACTGGCATGCAGTCTGAGTGTTGCATGTTGGATACATGTACTCTTCTCTCCACTTGTCTCCAGTGGCTGTTCAGTTTTGTAACTGCAAAGCTATCAAGTTTCATTTTCAAACCTTAAACTGAAGACAAACTGGGGAGCAAAATCTTGGAGGTATTTAGTACAGAAAGAAGGAAGTCAGGGAAACAGTACCTAAAACAGGAGTTAGAAAAAAAATGGGAGGATTGCTGTCTATGTCTAATAGGGGTAGAGCAAGGAATGATAAAAGTAAATTGTACAGAATGGACATTAAGATTAGATTTTAGGGGAAACTGTCTAACAACAAGGCCAGTGAAGTGCTGGAACACACTGCCTTGGCAGGGCTGCAGAACCCCTGTCAAGGGATGATTTCAAGAACAGGCTAGGCAACTGCCCATCAGGAAGAGTTAAGATACTGATGATCTTGCTATAGAGGGCACAGGGTGCTGGATCAAGTACTGCAATTTGTTCCAGTCTTTTTGACAAGATTTGTTCCACGTCCCTTTTCACAGCTAAATCTGTGGCTCCAAATTTGGAAATCAAACCTTTTTAGTATCATACAAGGAGAAACTGCAAGGAGTTCTGCTGAAGGTAACAATATACAGAGACTCACTCCCCTCTCTGTCCATAAAAGTGATTGTTAAAAATTTTATCTGTCAGTTTCTAATGGATAATAATGATTTCATTCCCATGTGGCTTTCAGGCTCCCTTTTAATCTGTGTTCCTGGACACAGCTGTTCATGTATCCAAAATCAGATGTTGTCAATAGCTACTACACCTCACTCCTCGGCTGGAGTAACTGCCGCTGAAGCTACACGCCTCTGCTCTCAGTACAGCTCTGTAGCCACAAAAATATGCATCAACACAGACTGCATGACGTCTGATCCAGTCTGGTCTTTGTCTAGTCCTTTCACAGCGACTTCTCCCAGACAGAGATGGAAGCTCCTCCCAGTTCACATTACAGCTACGCAGCCTTATCTGTCTTCCCTGTGCATTTTCTCAGCAGAGGGCTCATGTAGTGCAGAAGGTTTCCTTCTGCAACTCAGCAACATTTCAAACATGTATAAAGGCAAACAAAGCGCTTCATTTGCCAGAACCTGGACTGAACCACTTGGACTTATTTTTGGAAGCTGTGAAGTTCTGAATTTTGCGCAAAACTACTTCTAGACAGGAAGGCAGCCCATACTGGAGTACGGCTGAAGAATGGGAATCAACTCTTCTGGTTTGTGCAGCTCTTGCTCTATGTCAAAATGTAATTTTTAGTGTGCTATGGCAAGGAAACAAGTTATATCTCTTAATTTTTACTTCCCAAAAACTTGAAAAAAAACCCAGAACATGCTGAATAAACACTACTTCACTTTTTTATATGATTAATTGCTCTTAGTTAAATCATGACTATGTTGCTGTAAATGCCTGCAGCCTTCTGCAGCAGAATCCTTCTAGCAGCAATCACAAGTTGCTGTTCTCTGGAGTAGTGAAAACCCAGCAACAAAAGACTCGTGACTGAAGCGCCAGATCAGATGATCAGTTCATTCAAGATTAGAAACACAGTGAGGATAAAACCCATGCAATTACCTTCCCCTCCTTCCAGAGGTACGGCGGAAAAGAAGGGATCTGAGTACCTGTAAAGAGGGCGTGGTAATGCAGACCCTTCTCCTTATCCTGATGGGAGCAGACATCAAATAAATATGCTTTGATGGGGCCATCAATAAAATCAGCTGCAAAATCAAAAAGCACTACTCCCAGCATGGTAATGACTATTGCCCATGTCCGCTGCTTGTCTCTCTCCCCGTTGAAAGCTACAAAAAGAAAAACACCCTCATTCTGACAGCCACATTGCCATGTCCTGCATAACTGCATATTATCTTTCTTGATACGTCTAAATCTAAACAATGCTTAGTTAGGTGAGAGAAAGCAGTGATACCAGAATCACATCAGAGAAGTGGGATAACCGAATCGGTGTAGTGCTGAGCTCTGCTAGGCTGACTTACTGTCTTGACTCAGCACAAGCTCAGGGTACTCCAAGCTCCACAATCAAGAGCATCACTAGCCTTAATCTACTCCTTCGCACCTCCATGGCACGCTCTGGCAGCCAAACACACATGCATTTTGTAGCATTTTTTTTGTTTTATTCTATTTATCCCACTCTCACTTTGTTTTAAATAATCAAGGCTTGACTGTAACATCTTTTTTGGGGGGCAAATGAATACAAGTACAGTCAACACCAATGATATCCAGGAAGAGAGAGGAGAATAAATCAATCCATAAAAACACATGCTTCCCCCCTCTGCCAAGCCATAATGACAGCAACAACTTTCCATCAAGATTTTGTGAAGTTACAACTCAAGCTGAACTCTAACAGTGTCTAGGGATGTCACACCTATTTGATTTCTCACATTCCAGGTGCAACACGGTTTCCAAGGAGTTGCAGATTTCTCTTATTTACCAGCATGACACAGCCCTGAGTCAAGCCTGCGCTGCAATAATTAACACTAACCCATCTAAAATAGATACTCTGTTTGGAAGCATATTACATCACAAAACCAATGTTGATCATTTAACTTAACAAGGTAGATTTTAGTTTGCAAAAACTTCTCTGGGCCTAATCAGTGCTTTATTTGTATGAACTGATCAGGAACCCACATCAACACACAACATACTGTAATCACATGCACAAACTACAGAACACAATGTACAGGGTACATAACATGCAGTGTTGGGATTGAACATATATGCAGATTTCAGTGTTCCCCAGCTCCTTCAATGCAGCTGAGTAACACAATACCCAATTTTAAGTCCATTTTAGCAGAGGGAAAAAGGGAGCCCTCTTTTCTCTCTGATTCAAAAGGCTAGGATGAGTTTTGTCTGTCAGCACAGCGCATGCCCCTCACTCACCTGAGATTATCACGTCCCCATTGAGGTACAAAGCCATGCCCAACAGCATTATGATGCCCAGACCCAGAATGTAAGGTCGCCTCCTGCCCCAGCTACAGGTGCAGTGATCACTGGCTGAACCTACCACAGGCTGCAGCATGAAGCCCAGGATAGGGCTGATGAGCCACACCAGGCTGTAGAGGTTCTTGGGCAGCCCTACACTGAGCAGCACCGGCGTGACAAAGGCGGCCTCCACGGCATAGCAGAACTCCCGGCCAAACATCACCATGCTGTGCATGACCAGCCTTCCCACCGATCGCTTCCTTGGCACCACCGCTCCAGCCGTCAGCACAGATCGCAGCAGAGCCTCCTCCTTCTCCCTGGTGCTGTCCATGTCAGCCTTGGCCACCTCAGAAGTGGGTGGAAGAGCCCTGTGGAAACTCTTTCGTTAAGGTCAGCGCTCTGGCTAAGCGCAGCGCTCTGGCCAGCCGGTGCTGCCTGCTCGGGCTGACATGGAGCCCAGATCATATGCTGGGTGGGATCGGTCTGCGCTGGGGGAGGGACTCACATACTTTCATGGCTCTGCGATCACAAGTTATGCAAGGAAGGGGGCAGGGAAGCGTGTGTTAACATCAGCAGGTCTGAGCTCTTGGGCGTCTGCAAAGCTCCCAACTATCCACAGCTAAAGAATTACTGTTTAAGCACAAAACACACATATAACGAGAACATATATCACACGGGCAAGATGCATGACTAGCCAGACACAAAGCTATTCCTTTTGCTGCCGTAAGACAGCGGTACTACCATGAATCCAGAGCCCTCATCTTTCCATTCAGCAAACATGAGCAGCAGAGTGCCAATTTGTCGTTGATGAAACATAGGGGAAAAATCTATATAATGTATCTGGAAAAGGATTTCAATGCACTCCATGAAGGTAAGTGAACCTACCTATTTCCTTAGGGTAATTTCCTAGTAGCACATAAAGAGCTTGACAGAAATCTTCCAAACAGCAGCTAGTATTTTTCTCTACCTGCTGTGTGCCACCCTCAATGCAACTGATTAGTTTCTTGGTTTCTGAAAAATAAAGGATCTCAGGATCACTTAGGTGTTTTTTAAAGTCTTACCTGCCAAGAGAAGGCCTTCAAAGAAATCTGCAGTGACATACCAAAACTGTACCTTGCAGGTCAGCCACCTGAGTGAGGCGGCTGATCCAACCTATGCTGAAGTTATATGAGCTTTTCCGACTTCAGTGATTTTGAAGTCAACACTTATGTGCCCTGGAGATGACATGTGATGATGTTTATTTTTCTCTAACACAAGATGCATCTCGGACCAAGCAAATTGCAAATCTTACTGTAAAGGTATATAATACTCAGGAATTTACATTAGTGTGATTATCAGCTGGAAACTGATCCTAGTAGATAATTCTTGCTTCCAGAAAAGTGTTTATGTGGTAGAATGTAACAGGTTTTTTATAGTAACAATGCTGACATTTTTGTCATGACACATGTAAAAAGAGCTAAGTGTATCTCAGCTTTGGAAGTCTTTGTAAGCAACAAACTAACCTTGTAAACAGTCTGACAAAATCATCAAAACCCCTAAATCCTCATATCATAATTCCTGATGTGTTGGACTAAAGAAACCTGTATTAAAGCCATATAACTAATTCTTTTCAAAAGCATATTTTCTTTTTCCTTGAACAAGACTGTTTCAAATGATTAAAAAAATTTTAATTTTGAAGGAAATGAAAACCACCACACAAGAACCATAGTTTAAAACATGTGCAGCTAAGGTGCTTAACATCTTTCCAAAAAGAGAGGAAAGGATGAATACTTAGCAGCTGTTTTAAATTTTGTCCCGAAGTGATTTTAATTTTGTTCTGAAGTGATTTTCCTAGCAACTGAAATTCCAAATGTAGTATCATCAAGAGACTGCATGAAGAAAATATAGTCAGGCTATTAAACACAGTCTCTTCATGATAATAACTCTACAGCAGCACATAAGAAAACCGCATTATTTCAATCATTGTTTTGGTATGAATAGGGAAATGAAATAATATGGTAAGATAGAGAGAAAGAACCCCTTCTTATCTATGAGTAAACAACACAATCACGTATTTAGGAAGAATATAATTGTATTTTATGAAAAGTATTGCCTTTATGTCATTACTACATATGTTACAAAGCAAGGATGCAACTGAGAATTAAAAGAAACATTTCACAGGATACAGTATTTAAAGAAATATCTTGATGCTTTGCAGCTACTTATTAAACCGCAAACTGTGTAGATCTTCAGAACACAATTTTGGCATCATTCTAGACTGCAGACCATCCAGGTACACAAGTAGTAACTCCTATTGTATTGTTTTCAATTAAATTTAATGCTTCAATAATTATTAAAAAAATATTTTAAAGCAGTATCATGCAAACATTTATTTGTCATATAATTCAATTTTAATGCATAAAAATTTCCTGTATCAGCCTGAAATTTGTCTGATCTGCATAGAGATTATAAATTAGCTTTTGGTTTACTGAACTCTATTACTTTATCAGAATAAAGTTTATCAATCTCTTGCTTAGTAAATCCATATTCTAGAAGTATCTCTTCTGTGTGTTCTCCTATAAAAGGATCTCTTTTAAATGATGGAACAGCAGGGGTCCTTGATAGAACAGGAGCAGGTCTAGGACTTATCTCTTCCTGATCGTTTCTGATAAAAGAACTCCTTTGTTTGTTATGCTGATGTGAGGCAACGTCATCAAAGGATAAAACAGGGGTCACACAGGCATCAGTACCATCAAATATGCTGCACCACTCAGCTTGTGTCTTCTGTGCAAATATGGATGCAAATTTTTTCTTCATTTCGGGCCAGTCAGAGAAACTCAACTGACTGGGAAGTTCATGTGAACCTAGCCCAAGACCTGAAAGGAGAAAAGCAAAGTTCAATTACAGAATAGCTTAGACCCATTAGCAAGTGCTGCCCATAACCGTGTGTGTTCCTTGAGAAGCTAATGTTTTGCAGAGAGCCCAACACAGCAGAGCATACTAACTACAAGTCACTTCAAACTTTATTAGGGTATCTATGAGGGGGAGGGAGCAGCAGAACACAATGTTCTATTATTTGCATTTAGACTAAACCACATCAGCTACAGCCTTTTAACTAAGTACATATAACAAACACTCATTTGTATAAACACTTCATAAGAGCAGCAGCTGCCTAGAGATAACATTTTGTCTTGAGAACATTTTCTGTAATAGTTACTGCATTCTCTACTTGGAATAGCAACACAAAAGTCTGCTGAATGGGTCTTGGACTACAGCAATATATTTATCTCATAGAAGCCACTACATCTGCCAAAGCTGGACATTCAGGAGGCTACAGTGTTTGAAGTCCAACACAATCGGGTTATCTCTATGCCAGAGACGAGAAGATGGAGCGGATGGATATACCCAGACTTGATGTGCATGGGGTAGCTCAGCTGCAGGTGCCTGCAGGCCGAGTGACCTGCTTCTTGACTCCCTCAGTCCAAATGGACTCCAGCAGTGTTTGCGGCTCTCCCTTCTTCAGCACACTTCCCAGGTTCCAACTCTCCACTGCCGCTCTTTTGGAAAAGTGAAACACACAGCCCTTACACTCACTAACTGCTTAAGAACCCTGCTTCCCAGAAGACTGGTTGCATGGACCACCTAGGTATGCAATACGCACATCCCTTCTGAGACACAGGAGCAGAAGATGGGCACACAGACTTTGTACTGAAAATTTCTTGAACAGGCACATTCTAGGCCCTCTCCTTAACTAAACACCTTCCCTCTCATTGGGGCATTTACATCTCTCCTGTGCTGCCAGCTTCCCATGTCTCTGAAGGATGTCCCTGTTCTCAAGAATTCTGCTCTCTGCAACCCCTGCTCTTCCATTCTCCTACCCCAAGGAGGTGCAAAAATTGTTCTCACTTTTTGTAGGGTTTACCTCAAAAAGGAGGTAAGAAACAAGAAAGAGAAAAGGCAATTAAACCACACTTTCAAAATGGAGTTTGTACAAACACAGGTATAAACAGACTCTATGATACCAAACAGAAATCAGAAGTGGTATATTCAAGGCTGTCCAAACAGTCACATCTTGAAAATCTGAAGCATGAACACAGCAGGAAAAATTCAGATAAAGCAAGGGTAAGAAAGAAATTAGAAAGGCTAGAAAACAACTGTCACCATAATACTTAACAAAGAAAGGGAGCTGCTTAGAAAACCACAGTAAAACCACACTAAAAGGCAGAGAAAATGTGGAGTTCTGCAAACATGTATTTTTGAGCATTTTTTCTTACACCTTTGCATATCTGGTATCAGATTGATGATTTGACTTGCACCTGTTAGCAGGCTTACCTAGTAGATGCTTGTTTGTAGATATAATTTACATAGAACTCCTCTGATCTTTAGCTGTAGATAGGCAGAAAAAACTTCCTGTATCATCTATTTCTACCACTTCTTTATCATTGAGAGGTGTAGACATATAGCTACTGAACCACACAGGGGAGAAGAAAGGAAGATCATGTCCATTCTTCTGCTATGCAAGTTCTTAATGCTCATAATCTCTACTACATGCGCTTCTTGGGGCTCATAGTCTCCCCCAGGTTATCAGAATATTTAAGAATATCACTGTTGATCACAAGATCCTTAAATAGTAGCTCTGAAAATGAATACATGCTTTGAAATCTTACTTTGGTAATGCAAAGGAAAACAGAGAAATTGCCAACCTCCAGACGCAGAAATACAGCCTTGAAGTTGTTCATGTTTAGAAGAAAATCAACACAATCAAAGTCAGAATAAGCATTTTCATCTCTTATTAGAGATTCCTACAGATATCAGAGTAAGTATTACTACAAGGTAAACATCAGTCCTTATTGAGTTACCAAGTCATGTGCGCCTTAGATCACTAAACTTAAAATCTAGTCTTCATAACCAATCATATCAACCTAAAAAAAGATCAGCTGAAGATTACTCGTACTGGTTGAGCATCTATAACTAAATAGAAGCTAACAATGCTTTCAAAATTAATTTTATTATTAATCTTTACAGTATAAAACTAAAGATGAACACTGCTATGTAGTTTACTTAAGAACTAGGATGAGAGGCAAATTCACTTTCACAGTAAGTAACACTAAGTAACAACAAACTATCCCAGATTCTGTCTCAGTACATGCAGTCTTGTCAGTTGGAAACATCGTAAGTATTTATTTGCTTATTAATTATGGTTTGGGTTCTAGTAGCCAGTCCAACAGGAACAGAGCTCTGCCATTACCCCATTACCAATTATATTTGAAGATCATGCCGGATGGAAAGTTGGCTGAACCTAAGAGTACATGCTCTAGCAAAATAGAACAATATGCAGAACCTGGAATTTAATATTATATGCTCATTTTCCACTGACCACTGAAGACTTCAGCTTTAAATAGCACAAAGCAACAGCATTTAAGCACTACAGCTCCTCATTTTCCAGCCTGTGCTAACCACTTGTGGTGCAGATGAACAAAATCACAGCAGGAGTGACTGCGTCAACAAGGGAACAATTATACAGCACAGAATTGTTTGGGATACCACAGGATGACAGATTTCACCCAACATAATCAAAAGCGAAGTATCTTTTACACAGAGTAACTGGTAAGACAATCACAACTTGTTTCCAAGGCTTTTTATTTCAAATTTTCAAGTAGGGATTTTTGTTTAGAAAAGCCCAGGAAGCTACCCTAGTACAGCTTTGAAATAATTTTTGAGAAACAGCAAATTAAGTCTCCTTACAATGATACAGCTTTAAGTCTCCTTTAAATGCTATAGCTTTATTGACATATATCTGCATGTCATTTATTAAAGCAACAAATTGAAATCTCTATTTCTACAGATCTTCTTAGACAAACTGCAGTAAAATCAGGCATCTATTTCAAGAGAAAGAAAACAGTAAAATTAATTAGATAAATCAGCAAAGTTGCTTTGGTACATTGGAAATCATTCAAACAGTTTCTCGCAGTACTTCAGCCATACCATTTTAAAAGTTTATTTAGGATCCCTAGCAGAGCTTTGTTCAGGATTTTCTTGATTTAACTCGCTGATTTTCTTTTCCAAATTGTATGCTCATAGCACAGTAATTTTGAAATTATGTTACCACAACATGACTGAATAGAACCATTTAATATGGGAATCCTTAATTTTGGCCCAATCCACAGCCATAAGGTATATGTCACTGCACTCTCTCTAAACATAATTAATTCTCATCCTGAGAAGGAACTGAACTTTAGAATATTCCAAGACAGTAGTGAAATTTCATTAAAGTAACCATGTAAATCATTTTTTAGAAAGTGGCAGTCCAGGAAAAGGTTGATCAGGCCCAGAATACTACCACAGCATCACTGCAAATGCATCCATAGCTGTAATCCAAGTTGACATATTTAATTACCACAATTGCAAATATTCTGATGCAGCAAGAACGTGGACCTCTACAGTACTTGTACAATGTAATTCTTATAATGATAAGTAAATTCAAATAAAACTTAACATTATATTAACTGAGGATATGTAAAATGTAATGAGGAAACTGTTCATCCACGTTGCATGTCTTGACAACAGCGTATTGAATTCAGTACATTAGCAGATTTTTAATACAGTACACAATACTTTATAATCACAAAATGGAGAGCCCTGTGGAAATCCTTCATAATGATGTAAACTCTGTTTTTCAACTGCTTCCTAAGTTTTTTCCTTCTTTTTAAATAGAAGTCACACAATATAGGAATATCATAGTAGTAAGAAAGCAGTGCTATCAAATACGTGTTCAGAACTTTAGTGATTGTTAGTGCTTTTCACATCAGTTTAAGTTGATACTAAGTTTACCTCATGTAACTTGAGTTTTACACCATGTGATAACACAGAACCAAACTTTTACTCTCACCTGATATACAACATTTACTGTGTTCTCCATGCCTCTTGTAGCCTGGCTACAGCAACACTAAGCACATATTTACTAAAAATCAAAAGAAACCTGCAGAAGCAATTTACAGGTCAGTTGGAAGACATTCTGTCTCTGTCAAAACATTGAGACTTAATATTAGTAGCACATGTTTCTTACATCAGATTTTTCATAAGATGCAAAGGCATTCTAGATATTTATTGGTTGACTTCTGTAGTAATAAAATCAATATAAGCGAAAGGATTACAGCGTGCTTGTTAACATCCAATAGTCTATAGTGAGCCCAGAATACAATTCCTAATACTACAGCTACTACAGCAATTATTTACTGTATCTATTTTATATAATATTCTCAAAGATTCTGCATTTTAAACTTAAGTTTCCCTCTGCAGACCCCTTAAGAACTTTCCCTGCCATGTCATTAATTGCACGCGGGTCCAGCACTGGGTTCCTAATTCTGCAGGGAAACACTGAACAAAAACTAAAGGGAAATTAGTTTCACTTCTGCTAAGCAGAATTCTGTGAGCAGTGAGAAATGATTCAGAAATCATGTTCCTTTCTCAATTCTGCAATCTTTAAATCTGCAACTCTTACATTTACAAGGATATGGGTGTTGCATTATCATTATATAGGTGTGTCAAAAGTAACCTACCCTCTGGCTTTTGAACATATTCTATCTGGAACAGCACCAAATTGTTCATCAGCAGAAATGACCAGAATTATGGGGAAAAGGTATGAAATAAAATTATGGAATTTTTAACTGGCACATACCATTTTAAAACTACTTCAAAGCAGGGAATTAATGCCTGGGACTGACAATTCAGCCTAAGTCAAAGCTCTCTGGGTTTGTGAATGAGCAATACATTCTCACAAGCAGTTTTTAATTCCCTAGAACATTCAAAGGCTTAAATTTTGAAATGAATTTCTGCAATAGATACCCCAGAAAGGAAAAAAAAAATCCCTAAACCACAAGAAGGATCTGCTGTCCTGATTTAGTACACTTACTTCAGAAAACTTGCAACCGTAACTAACTGCACAGGATAAATATTTCCTATGTGAAAATCTGAACAATTCATAATATGCACCTAAACTACAATTAACGAAAGACCACTTATTTTAAATGCAGCATTGTGAAAAAAACTTGAATTGGTCTGATACTTTAAACAACATACCTCTTACAAAATAAACAAAGAAAACTGATTGACTATAAACAAGTACAGATTGTGATACAATAAAGGCAATAAGCACAATTTCCATAGAAGACTGTAGTCTGTATGCTGCATTTTTAAAATATGACAGAAACAGCCTGAAACACACACAGCTGTGACTGCAGGTGTTGCTTACTTACAAACAGATGCACCAGTTCTTTATTGCTGGAATAACTGTTTTTGAAGCTTAAGCTGTTAAAAGTCAAGCCCTTTCTGAGCATTGTAAGCATAAGGAATACTTTCAAACATGAAAATAAAGTTGTCCAATGTGCGTGCCCCAACATAGGCAGATGGATCCACAGTTGTGGCTCCAACTTTATGCCCTAAATTTCTGAGAAATAACTAAGAGAAAAACAGAGATTTTTAGCATTTTTGTCAGAAAACAGTTATCTAAATAAGACAGAGACCAGTCAGTGATCATATTATATTGCCTGGCCACTGGATTCATCCATCAGAGCTTCTTTCTAGATAAGCTGGCTGTCTGGTTGAGAGAGAAAAGCCTCAGTCTTGCCCTGTAGCAGTGATCAATAGAAGGCAGCTGGAGTGTCCAGCAAAGGTTCACGGAGAATAAGTGACAAACAAGACCAGACTTCATTACAGAATTCATTTTCTTTTTGAACAAATAAAGATTCCATCCCACTCTTATAGCTTAAAAGTAAGTTCAATTCAACTTAATCTCTGGAGAAGAATAAAATCCTGCAGCCATGAATACTATAGGTCAGTGTTTTATCACTTTAAACCAGACATATGGGTATTTAAGTAAGCAGACTTTCTCTTTTCTTGTTTCCTTTATATTAGATACAGGCATTCTCCCTGAAGACATGTATTGGAATTCCAAATTCCCTAACTTCCAGCGCAAAAGCTTACATTCTACTTTGATACTGTTTTATATTTCTTTTTGTTCTCCAACTCCACTTCTTGTAAGCAAAAAAGTCTCAAGGGACTGGATGAGAATAACATTTCAAAGAACTGCAAAGTGCAGAATTATCAACTATATACTTTCTTTTTCAAGAGCGAGTAGCTTAGAACTGGAGCTTGCAAACAAGTTGTTTTTCTTAGCACAACGAGGGACAAATTACCAACTTCTTCAGCCAAAGAACATGGCTCTTCCAAACTTGACAGTGATCTGGGGGCAGCACATAATGATGGACATGTCCCTGTTGTTACTCCAGGAGCCTGCCTTATACATTTGATGCATCACTATGTACCAGTCTGGATATTCTATGCAATTGCATGGCCCTTTTTGACCGTGGCACAAGAAAAGCAGTCATTTACAGCCACAGATGTGCAAGAACTTCGGGAGCATCACAGGTTGCAAGAGAACAAAACCAAAGCATACAGAACAAGATCTCTCTTTGGGATCCTACTTACCAAAGGCATACCCCACCTTACAACCCCTGTACCTTCGTTTCATTTTATCATGCTTCTGTATTTCAAAAACTCTTGGAAGTGCAGGCCCCAGCACTGACTATGCTCTTGTTGGCACAATGCAGTTGACTGGGGCTGAGCTGGCACTTCCCTACGAGAGAAATTGCCGTGGTTTGATCCCAGCTGGCAAATGAGCAACACACACCCACTCACTCAGCCCCCTTTCCCCCAGCAGGATCAGGGGAGAACTGGAAGGGTAAAAGTGAGAAAGAAACTTGTGGGCTGAGATAAAACCAGTTTAGTAATTACAAAATAATAATATTAATAATATTAAAAATGTTAAGGGGGGAGGGGGAAAGATAACAAAGAGAGAAGAAAAAAAAACTCCAAGAAAGACAATGATGCAAACAAAAACAACAATGATGCTCACCAACTGACCAATGCCCAGCCAGTCCCCCAAGCAGGGACCCCCTTGCCAACCTCCCCCTCTAGTTTTATTGCTGAGCCTGACATCATATGGTACAGAATACCCCTTTGGTCAGTTCGGGTCAGCTGTCCCAGCTATGCCCCCCCCCAGCTTCTTGTGCACCCCTAGCCCCTCACTGGTGGGGTGGCAGGCGAGGCAGAAAAGGCCTTGATGCTGTATAAGCTCTGCTCAGCTGTAACTAAAAGATCCCTGTGTTACCATCACTATTTTCAACACAAATCCAAAACACAGCCACATACAAGCTGCTATAAAGAAATTTAACTCTATCCCAGCCAAAACCAGTAAACATAACCCATGCTACAATTTAAGTAATAATCAGTGGGGAGGGACTGAGCAAGAATACGGAGTTACTCCACTGGCACCCTCACTCACCAAAGACTTACCACATGTAAGTCATGCACATTCAAAAGTCGTTCACACAATACTGAGCACATCCACTTTAGGTATATCCTTTGTTGGTATTCCTTCTACTTATTAAACATAACAAAAACTGCATTTGGAACTTTTTATATCCTTCATATTCAGAATAGTGGAAAGAGAATAAACACAAATTCTTTTCTGAATTTTTTATATTTTTATAAATGCTGTATGGAAAACATAGCAATCTACCAAAGGAGCATCACAGAACAAATTATTATAAAATTAAATAACCAGTAAGAAGCTAACAGCACAACTGATCAAAAGCTTGAAGTATACAAACAGTTCAAAGGTAAAGAGCCACCTGCGAGTTTCTGTTTTAACTTCACACAATTATTCTGCATGACCCATTCTAATTTCTCAAATATTATACCTTCTAGTCATATTTTAAGAGTATTCAGTCAAATATAAAAATTATATCCATAGCTGGGCACTAAAAGCACTCCGAAATTGTGTGGTTGAAATTAATTTATAAAGCTGGCTTTTCTTCTAGAAAAATCCTGTTCTACCAAGAAATACTATGAACTAGTTCCAATGAACATATGATTTCTGAAACAACTTAAATAGTTTTTATTAAAAAAAAATCATATCACAAATAACTGAAATTGCTTGAAATTTTATTTGCAATACCAAAGAATTAGGTCTCCTTTCTAAAGTATATTGACAATCCCTTGAAAAAAGTGGGTTCCAAAAATAGTTGTTTAGTGCTTCAGCCACATCATTGACTACCATTACCATAACTCCAGAAGAAAACCTCTAATTTAAGTGCAGTTTCTGAGTGTAAGATGAAGAAGGGATGAAAACTAAATCAATTGCTAGAAGAAAAAAGTTAACTAAACTGCATACTACTACCCAATTTGTTTCAAGAAATGTTCCACTTTTACAAAGAAATCAACATAACCAATGTCATGATGAATCAAACCCAAGATTAAAGAATTCATTCAGTCATGCTTTGATGATGTGAAACAACTCCAAGCTACTTACCATTTATTAACTGCTCATAGAATTGAGGCTCAATGGCACCAACAGCCATGTATTTTCCATCAGAGGTCTTGTACGTCTCATAAAATGGTGCACCACCATCCAGCAGGTTCTCACCTCGAGGTCTGTTCCAAAGTCCCAAATTTTGTGATTTCCACAGGAAAGAACTTAGGTAGGCTACTCCTTCTACCTTGAAGATTACAAGAAAAGGTAACAGCTTCAGTAAATCAGTCAGCATGTTACCTTAATCTTACATAAAACAAAACAGCAGAAAACTACTACCAGTTCTGTACTTTAAGATTTTTAATGACAAAATCTGTAGCAAGCAGTTCAGTTTTTAGAATTTTCAGTTACAGTTTATATTGCATACAATAAAACATCTAGAATTAGAGAATGAGTATAAATGTAATAATGCAGCTTCAGATAGCTAACACACTTCCAACGCAAAAAGTTTCCTCGTTTAGCAATTTTAGAATCATTAGGAGTTCCCAAAGGGAATGTAATTTTAGGTGATGGGACAAGCTTCTTGGCTCTACAGAACATGAAGCATCTGACAGCTGTCAAGCCTTCTAAACTTCTGGAAATCAAGATGTAAGTATCAAATTTTTATCTCTACCTCTTTGAATTTACTGATTATAGTAAGACTGCTATTTTTAGAAGAAAACTGGAAGGAAATAAAAGGTTAAAGCTCTCTTACACCATGTAAACTAGGAAGCTCATCTCCATCAACCAAGTAAAAAAAAAAATTACTCTCCCACTCTCATCACTGGCAGTGATATAGACATAGCAAAGTAATCTCTAAACAGGCAAGTGTCTGATGAAAACACTAGAAAACATGATTAATCCCGTTCCAACTTGCTCCTTAAAATTTTGTCTATGTAGAATATCACCAGATGAAAATTCAGTTTGTTCAGCCTTCCAATAATTATCAAGCTTGTACCAGTCTTTCCAAGCCAAATCACATCCTACAGTTTTGCTCACCAGCATAACCCATTTTCTTCCAACTGCATTAGAAAAACTGTAAAAGAACATGAGGCAGTAACAGTATATGGCCACAAACATTCCAGAGAAAAACCTGAGCTGTATCATTTTGAGTATCATTTTGATTCATGCATTTTCAGCTGTGCAAAATTAACCTAATATTGTCTATAGAGAAAAGCACAGAGATTGTACCAAAATAAAAAGTTGCTGAATTTTCATGTGGAAAGATCTACCAGTTTCTACCTTTCTAACCAAGAAATTAAAACATGCAGACCTTTGAAGTATTTAGCCATTACGGCTTCTCCATTTAATGTGTGTTACTTGGCTTCTTTCTCAAGTACCTGCCACAAGGACAGGAATACTTCTGCCCCACTTGTCACATGTTGAAGTCAATTAAAATACTTCCATGTGATAAAATACTGTATACCTTCATCTACATGTTTGCAAAATGATTGCAAGGATATCAAAATAGTGTTTGCTTTACTAATAATCTGATCTTGCACTGCTCACATCAACAAAAAAGTGCACAAAACCACACTGGAAGTAAGAGTAATAATAGATGGGGATAACATCAGAATAAGCTCTAACTGCAAATAAGATTTTGGTGCTGATGGAACTACTTACAGTACCTACATACAGTGCTACTTACCCTGGAAACACTTAGGAATTTTTAAGACAGCATGTATGTTTTGGACTGGTATAGGGACTTTAGAAATATCCCTGGCTGGGCAACTGGACAGCTAGCTTCTGCCTGAGGCCCACTGCAATTCAGAGACAAGTAAAAAGATGTCTAACATCTACACCAAATGCCCAGAGGCATGCTCAAAAAACACCACACACATTAACATGGTCACGTTCTTTAAAACTTGAAAAGGACAACATGGGGAGACTCCACTTAAGCCTAATGGCAGAATGATTATACAGTAAGAGCTATGTGTTTCAGTTGATGGTTCCTTCATGTTAAAAACACCAGCGGTCTGAAGCAGCAACAAGAATCCAGAGGCACCACCCCACTGGGTGACCCGTTGGCTCCAAAAGCCTTCTGTTCCTTCTTGCAGAGTGAAACAGTTCAAACAAAACTGAGCGTGAATCCACACCAACGAAATCTTTATCCTCATGACTGATGAATGCTTCTAGGATGTGGGAGGTTTGATTTTTAATACCTCCAGGCTGAGAAAAACACGGAACCCCAGTCTTCTGCTGGACACCTAAATGCTCTTGCCACGAGACTATTATGCAAGTGTTCATTACCCACCATCCTCTTTTGTGGCTGTCTTTTCACAAAGGGTGAGTCATGCTTGGTCAGATGCCCACCATCAGTAGAAGGCTCTGTGTCTGAATTTGGAGCAAACTTAAATGTGGCCCCGACTCACATGCCTCTATTCCAGTGTGGTGCAAGAGCGCAGACGTACAATTGTGCCTACTGACATGGTTCTTGCGGTGTCCACTCCACAGCCTACTCAGCCCATGGGAACTATCAGGCTCACTGTAAGATACCTATGATCCCTTTAATGTCCAGGAGAACAGGCAGCAACTAACATGTACCAATCCAGATCAGGCATCTAATTCTCCTAATGTAGACAGCTGAAACGCTGGACCCAGCATCTACTTTTTCCGCAGTGCAACAACAACACTAGACACTGTGAACAGATGATGCAGATCTAGCCCTTCAACTGATCCCCTCTATGCTCTTTTTGTATTAGTTTAGTTTCACTAACTGGAGGAGTTCCTCATGTGTGTATTACCGATCATAAGAAGCTCTCAAGCCATTTTCAGCTTTCAGCATAGTAATTAGAAATAAAAGATAAATAACAAATTCTTCTGTAACAAAAATCTGGATCTCAATCTAGAATTACTAGCCTTAAAGACAAGAAATAATTATTTTTTTTAGATTACTTCAGAAAAGTAGGCATTGCTATAAAAGAAAAAAATAAACAAGTGGTCAGGAAAACAACCTGTGAAGATGAAAACAAAAGTAATCCTGAGGGGAAAAAGCTGCTAAAAAAAGAAATTCATTTTCCCTCTTCTACCACAGAAAATTCCACCATGTGTCAGATTCAGACCACCTAAACAGCTTAAGTAATAGGCCTACTAAATAAAAAAGAATGTTAAAACAAAATTACAGCTGAAATATTGCTGCAGTATTATGATCTTAAAATATCTACTTCCATGATATTTAGACATAAAAGCAGGCTCATCAACCCGGTCTATTTAATTGTCTTTGCTGCTGCTGATGCATATTACGTTTTTCAATTGTCTCACTGAAAGTCTGTTCAAGTGAAAGGAACATAACAAAATGCCAGGTAAAGTACATCCCGTGATACTGGACAATATTCCATCCATTTCACAGGATGCCAGGAACATCAGCAAGGAACTGTAAATTCTGCAGTTATAATGAGACAAGAAAAAACTGAGAAGTTTTGAGGGCTTAAAAAAAAAACTCAAAAAACCGCAACACATTCCATTCCCAATGAGTCACAGATCTCATTAGGACATCAGTGGACTGACTGACATTGATTCCTTCCCTTAACGAATTCTTTTAGTGGTTTAAAGTACCAATAGCGAAAATATGGTAATACTCCAAACTACAAGAAATATCTTTTTAAATATTTGAAGACTTGTCACAATTCAGTTTTTTCTTCAGAAATATACAAACTCCTTCAGTTTTCCTTCGTAGGTCACGTTTTTAGACTCACATCATTTTTGTTGTGTTTCTCAAACTCCTTCAAATTGCTCATTTTTTTTGTGAAAGATGATGGCCAGCATCAGAAACAGTATCTTCCCGAGGCCTTATAAATGTTGAATAGATTAGAAGAATTACTACAGAAACTTTGTTGGCTCAGTTTCCTGTTTATACATCCTAATACAGTGAGTGTGTGTTTTACAACAGCATGACATTGTTGACTCATGTTCAGCTTGTGACTACTACAAACCCCCAGGATTGTACTTTAGCCAATTGTTCTCATACTGCATTTGTGCAGCTAATTGTTTCTGCCTAAAAGAACTACAGAGCAGTGGTCTCCATGAATTGCAGCCAATTTTTTTCAGGCCATTTCTCCAATTTGAAAAGGTCATTTTCAATTCTAATCCAAGTGTCCATGTTCTTCCCACACATGTATTATCTGTAAATTTACTAAAAACTCACTCATCCATCATTCAGCTTATTGGAGAAAACACTGAAAAACAACCCCAACAGACATCTGTAGAGCTCCAGCTGGTAAGTTTTTCATTTTGACAATCAACTACTAATAACTGTTGCTGGGGTAAAAAAAATTAGACCAGTTTTGCACTGATCCCATAGAATTTTCATATAGACCATAATGCTGTGGCCTGCTTCTGAGAATGTCATGCGAGTTTGTCAAAAACTTACTGAAGTCAAGACAGCCAACATCCTGTACTGTTCTCCTATCTTCAAGACCTCTTCAATAAAGGGACATTTTCCAATTAGTATAATTTTTTTAAAACTTAAAATATATTTAAGTCCAAATCATAGCCTTCACTGTATCATAACATCTCGAACAGAGGTAAAATTTTAATTGCAATGCTCTTTAATAAAAAAAAAACAGAAAAAGAGACAGAGAGAGAAAAAACACTTGCAGGTAATATAGGTTTCAAGGATAAATGTAAACATGTATTTTTCCTCTGTGTGTAAGCGGGTAGCCTTGCAGTGAAAAAATCCATAGTATTAATCATTAAGCTAATTTAGCCTTTCATTTATTTTATGCCACATTAACACAAAGTGTTTGAAATCACCTTCTTGGCAATAATCCATAGCAGTGTAATTATTCAAGGGAACAGTGCTTCTAATAGGACAGTATCATCCAATATATACAGCTAATATTTTCTGAAGAAGGCAGACTGGTAAAAGGAGAGGTAGGGAATGGCACAGGGGGAAAGCCACAGTATGTGTCCCATGTCATAATGATGCTATGGCAACAGGGATATGTGAAAACTGCTTGCACCTGAAGAAATAGTGATTTTATGAGATTAGTTACCTTCCCTTTCCCAAGTTCTCAATTTTTAACTTTATGAATAGTTACAATTTTCTCTCTTTTACAGACTTAAGAGTAGAAAAAAAACCAAACAAGCAAACCTAAGAAACCCCACCTTCCTTGAGACCAAACTTACCATACTTGCATCAACAATCTGCCCTTTGCCAGACTTGGTACGTTCATAAAGGGCTGTAATAATGCCCAATGCGCACATGACACCTCCACCAGCAAAATCAGCCAGAAGATTTATGGGTGCATAAGGATTTTCATCTTTTCTACCCAGCTTTGACAGCACACCTGACAGTAGAGCAATCAAAGCAAACGTAAGTATGAAATTAATTATAAATATTCATTTCTACAATTAAAGTTTCATTATTTTAAGACTATGCAAGTAAACAAAAAATAAAGCAAATTCTACCAACAGTTTTCTGTCTCAGCTGTGTCTTAGCAAATAGGTACTCTTTAATTCACAAAAGAATATAAGAAATCATATTAGTGCATTTAAGTAAAGAGACTAATAAAAGTCTCACAAATAAACCATTGATAATTTGCCTACATAGAGACAAAACTTCATCTAAAAAACCTTTGTATATCCATAGAACCTCCCCCCTAAAAATTCAAAAGGCATTATAAACATGACTCAAAGCAACTTTAAATTGCTGTTCTTTGAATCTTTCGAAGCAAAAAGGCAGAGGTACAGTCTTCTGTGCGCATAACCCATGAATAATAATCATAACAGAGGATTTCATGCTGATAAGCATACGTCAGGCCTAACCTCCCTCTTCAATACCTTTGGGGAAAAAAGGCTGCGTGTAAGAGGAATAACACAGAAAAGTTACCTCTGACTGCATGCAACATAGACACAGAGAACCTATGTTTATGCCAGCAATTATGCAGAAATTAAAGGGAACAGAGGAAAGGCTAAGCCAGTTTACTTCAGACAGAGCCTCTGAACCTGCCAGTGTTTCTCCGTTATCCTAAACAACCTCTTTACTGTCACCTTACTCTTTGTAGTTCCCTCACAGTGACTCCCTTCAGGCAAGCAAGGAACTCTGCAGTACGATCATGCCTCTTATGCCTGTAGCTTAAGGTCTAAGATTTGCAGCACGGATGGTCAAAATTTTCTGAGAACTGCATGCTTCTTCTAATGCACTGCTTAGTTAGCTAACGGTCTAATGCACTTCCTAAGTGCAAGCAAATGAGTGCACTGTATAAAGAAGTTTCCAAAGCCTGTAGTGTAAGCATAAAGCCCTGTCGCTGACTAAAGGCTCACTTCTAACAGTCTAAAGGTCGTCACAGGCACCAGCAGATTAACATAATAACTTATATCTGGAGTTCCTAATGCAAGCCATTTTTAGTTAAAGAAAGCCAAAGTTCATCAGGAAAATAATCAGGGGACGAGATACCATTTTTGAGAAATTACACCTCTCTAATACCTCGTCCTATTTCCTTTAAATATGCAGAACAACTTGTGTGAAATTTCAAGCAAAATTATTTCATTTTAGGAAGGTATCACTAACCAAAATACCACTGATTAAACCAGCTCCAGAGAAAACAGCACTTATTTTTGTAAACAAAAAGTACTACAGTCTAAGGTACTGATGTACTATGCTGTTCCTCTACTGACTCTTTGCCTATGCTAATAAGTAAAAATATCATAATACTTTGAGATCATCTGGACATGAAGTCAAAAGCGTTTCAAATGAGGCATCCTTTCTTTACTCTTTTAATCTCTGACAATCTTAGATAATGAGAGAAGACTGAACAAATCTCTGAAGAAACTTAACTCTACAACACAACTTCCCAGAGCAGGTGATACAGGATCACCACATCTACAGTACCTGGCCTTTTGCTGGGGCTAAAAGAAATACTTTATCCAAGAAGTTTTGGGCCACTTTCCCCCCCTCATAGGCTCAGAGAAGCAGCAGAGACAGCAGCAGCGTGAACACCAGTAGGTGGGGCCACGCTGACTGCTATCAACAGAGTTGAGTAATTTTATTATTGTTACTGCATACTTGCAGAATCATGACACTTAAGAACAGCATACTGTTACAACACCGTAAGGAAGCAATGCATTGGCACTTTATTTTAAGCCTGCTTTTCTTCTGGTTGGTATCAAGCAGAAAAGCGCAAAAGCTCAAATGGCTGAGGCCACCTAGCTCTTTGCTCAAAAAAACCTGCCCACATACACGCAAAATAGCCTGCAGCCCTTTTGGAATTATAAGCATAGAGATTTTCTAGGAGAGAGGCCCTGAAGAAAGACAAAAATGCAAAAAAACTTCAGCCCTCTCTTCAAAGAGGAAAACTTTGTTCAGATAAAATAGCACACAGGAAAAGGCCTGAGAAGACACGCTGATCCAGCCTAACAGCTCACTGCTGCCGCCAGAATGAGCAGCCCGTCCAGCCCATGTTTCTTCCTTTCTTGTGCAGACTTTATGTTTGTTGGATCTCTTAATTAACTGCTTCACCTCAATAACCTGGTGGGAAAATATCCTCATTTCTCCCGGCCCATTTTTGACTTGTGAGGGAGCTTACAGAGGGGTTAAGCAAGTGCCAGAGCTGACTTAAAGGAAGCAGGAAAGAGAAGGAAACGCTTTCACCAACAGAGACACTTCAGATGTGCTCAGCTGTTCAATCAGACTGCACTTCTAATAATTTGAGCTACCTGCAAATAACCTTTCAATACATTCTTGAGTCTTGATTTAAGGGGGTAAAAACCCTTATTTGACAGGAAATTACAGCGTACCTGATAAAGCCAAATAATTGATGTCATGACCTGCAGATCTAGCATATTTTCCTGTCTGGCCAAACCCAGTAAGTCTAGCATAGATGAGTCTGGGATTCTCCTGTAGAAGGATCTCTGGACCAAGCCCCAGTTCTTCCATGACACCTTAAAAAGACAAAGGCACAGAATCCTAATTCATGTTTACTTTTCTTAAGATTCAAAATATACATGGTTCAAAGTTAATATACAACAACAGATCTGAACTGCAATTTATGAAGTAACACATTCTAATTCAGTACCCATATTACCATGTGAACAGCCAGAACATTATAAATTACCAACATACTCCATACAGTTTGAATACAAGACAATTGAGTGGAAATTAAGCTTTAGGATTCTTCCTTTTTTTCAGCTTTTTTTCCTGTTTTACTTCTCCAAAAGTTTGCCATACAGCTTGCTGTAATCCATGTACTGCTGAATGAGACAGAAATCTATCAAAAAGCTTGTTAAAAAATAGCGGGGGGGGGGGGGGGGGGCGGGAGGAAGGGGAGAGGAAGGGGAGAGAGAGCAAAATCTTACGTTTTCCACATTAAAATGACCTGAAATTGCTTTCCTCTTTCATTGGAATATACTTTCCTCACCATACTACCCCCTCTGTACCCCATGTGTTCCTCTTAAGTCATTGATGCAAATGGATTGTGCCACTCTTCCACAAATTATATGCAACAATTGCACAAAAGAAAATGTGTTCTTTTGTAATGCAGAAAGTAAGGAACTTTTAGAAATCAATGAAATGTAGATTTGGTCAGCATGGGTTTACAATAATCAAGACAAACTCTGATCTTGCAGTTTCAAAAGAAGCAATTTCAAGTTGTAAAACATGACAGTTTTTTATTGTCTCAGTCAGCTTGGTCAGACCATGGCCTATAATCTATACTGACACTACAGGAAGACACATTTTGGAGGGGAAGGCATGATGTAACTTCAATGCCTATTCCACCCTAGAGTCTATTATTGCAACTTGTTTCACAGACTAGTCCATAATGTTACTAAATCTTCAAATTCCTTAAGCTCTGTTTCTGTTGTCTCACTTCCAAGGCAGTGGCAAGTATCTTCCTTACTTGTCATGCCAAGGACAAAGTGAAATTTCATGAAGCAAGATTTTCACAAGCACTAGTGAGAACTGGGTGCCAGATTACCCCTGGTGTCACAAAGTCATTGTCAAAAGGTGAATGGTACATGTGTATGTAAAGAAACCCTCCTGCCACTTGGGCCCTCACCTTCTCATTGGCTCACACCAGCTTCATGCTGGATCACAGATTTGCCTAGCTCAGTTACAGGCCCATAAAACCTAATATTGGCTAGTTACAAAATTACCTGCATTTCCAGATTAAAAAAAAAAAAAAAAAAGCAAACAAAACTAAAGAAAACAGAAATTTCCATAAGAAAAAAATACATCCTATTAGAAAATAGAAGACTAGTTACAATCAGAAATGGAATTGAATGGCTTAATTTTGTTTGCACAGCTTCTGAGGCACAACACAAGAAACTCTTAAGGTAAAAACCATCATAGTCATAAAACCTTGCCTTCAGAAAGAAAAGCATTACCTGTGACAAGGTTACATGAGCCTGTTTATGATGTGTGATGCTTCACTTGCTACAGCCTTGTATTTCTAAACCGACTGCAGAAACGCCACAGCACTTCAGCTGGCTCCTCGCTGAAGCACAATCATTCATAGCGCAGTTTGGGTTGGAAGGGACCTTTAAAGGTCATCTGGTGCAACCCCCTGCAACCAGCAGGGACATCTTCAACTGGATCTGGCTGCGCAAAGCCCCCTACAACCTGACTGCGACGATACTGTTCACAGCGGTACTGCTCACCCCGGACCATCCTGGAGGTGCAGCGGGGATGCTGAAACCGCCCGCGCTTGAGCAGCGGATGAACGCCCGAGCGCGGTTTATGAACAAAGAGCATGTCAGATCTCTAAGTCTTCAGAGGAATAGTAAGCTCTGAGACTTAGACCACTATCTGCTGTGTCTGACCCACGTACCAACAGTGCAAATGTGAGGTGAACTGTATCGGCAGGCCTGAGCGCACCCGGGGCCGGCGCCCGGCGGACCCCTCGGCGCAGACACCCCCGGGTGCCACCCAGACACCTGCTCTGTGTCCCGGCCAGTGGGGCAGGGCCCCGGCCGGGCACCTTCCGCGGCGCCGTCCCGTCCCGCCGGCGCTGGCAGGGCTTGTCGCGCCGCACAGACCCCGGTCGGCCCCGCGGCACTTTCCACCCAGTCCCAGGAGACAACCGCCATGGGCCCTGCCCTTCCCACTTCCAACCACGCATTCCCAGAGGTCACGGGCTGACAGCCGTCCCCTCAGCACCGCGGCCCACGGCCCTTCGCTGCCGCTCGCACCACAGCGGCTCCGCCAGGCCGCCCCCCTCCCGCCCAGGGCCGACCCCGGCCCCCAAGGCCGCCGCCTCACCGTGGCGGAAGGGCTCGATGAGGACGTCCGCCCCGCAGCACAGCCGCCGCAGCGCCGCCGCGCCCGGGGGGCGCTTGAGGTTGAGGGCCAAGGAGCGCTTGCCGCGGCCCTGCACGTCGGTGGCCACGGCGGAGCGGGGCGCCCGGTCCACCCGCACCACCCAGGCCCCGAAGTCGGCGAGGATCATGCCGCAGAGAGGCGCCGGCGCCAGGCCCGCCAGCTCCAGCACTCGCACCCCGCTCAGCGCCATGGCGGCTGCCGCCTGCCGAGCGCCGAGACGTCGATCCCCGCCGCCGCCTTTAACGGCCGCCCGCGCCGCCGCGGCGGGCCCGGGGCCGGGCTGAGCGCCCCCGCCAGCCTCGCTGTGCCGGGCGGGGCGGGCGGTGCCAGCACCCTCCCCGCCTGTGCTCGGCGTTGCTGCCCGGGGCCTGAGGAGGCTGGCGTGGCCCTCGCCCCTGGAGCGGCCCCTGCTTGCTCCCGGGCCCCCGCGCTGCACGGAGGCCGCCCCGCTGCCCCGGGGGTCTGGTCAGGAGGGGGGCGTTCTCTGGCTGCCGGCGGTCGGGCAGGCAGCGGGGAAAGTGAAAATCAGTACCCGTTCTCGGAGAACCTCCCCGGCGTCAGCCATCGCGTACCGGCCCCGCAGCCTCCCTGGGTCACACGCTGGGGTGTATTAGCCGAAGAGCTGATAAAAACTGGGGGGGTGTGTGGGGTGTGTGTGTCACCACATGTGCCTTTAAACTGGCTGCCTGGACCTGTTAACGCTCGCTACACCAGCCTGTGGCCTCTGCTGGAGGGGCAGAGCCCAGTGCTGGGGCAGCAACACCTTGGGCAGCCCCTGCTAGACCTGGTCAGGACAGGGCAGACGCGGCTGTCCGTGGAAGGTACGCCGCCGGGGTTTCAAAAAAGTACAAATTTTAATCAAGGTCTCGATGCTCGCAGTGCACCCGTGTGAAGGTGTTAGCTCAGCGGTGCCACAAAGGGAAGACGGTCACCACGGAGGCCATCAGCCCAGCACCCTTCTGCCGGCCAGCAGCATCACGGAGCTTCGGGCAGAAACATCTCCTGTATCCCCTGAGCAGAGCACAGGGGCTTGTGTTTGGTTAAATCAGACCAGGTTTAATAAAGCCCACATTCATGCACAGTTGCTCTTTTAATGCAACCTGCCAGAAGAGCCGCCAGGTTCGGCTGGAGACCCTGGTCGTTTTGTTTCTCTTTAGGTTGCTGGAGGGAACAGACATTCATCCAGGGGAGGTGGTGAAACAGGCATTGGATTAATACGGCTTTTCAAATTTGCATGCTGCTCCCAATATTGCAGGTTACAAGGCAGGAGACAAAGTGAAGAGTCTCTTAAAATCCATTCCATGCTCTTCTTATTTGTTTCTTTAGATAGTTGGACTACAAAAATGTGTACAGGCTGCAAATATGAATGCAGGATTTGTTCTACCTCAACAATAACAAGAAGAGGTCTGTTGCCAGAGTACACTTTATTTTCCAGGGAGACATCTGGTCCTGTCATGCAGGCACTGATTGCATCCATTGCTGTGCTGCCACCCACAAGAAATGGCTTGCTTTTGTTTATTACCCATCCCTCTTAGAGACATTACTCCATATAAAGGTTTGTTTCCACAGACATCTTTGTGTTACTGGGATGCTGCATTTCTCTAAATGATTTTCAGTTTCCTTTGTCCCCTCTCACCTTCAGGTCTTGGAGTTTGAGCTGAACAGGAATGGGCAATTTCTGTTGTGTTGCCTTCTTTCATTTCATCTGATGCTGTTTAGTTTATGACATCCAAATAACACCATCATCACACACTAGACAATATCTGGATTTTGTTATGATTTAACTGACCAACCCTTTGCACCTGCTTTTTCATTGTCATCCATCATTACAACGGGTACTCTGTGGCAGAAGCATTTGAGTCAGGACCATACTAAATTAGTTCAGTTTCAGTGAGGTGGCAGCAGCATTTTATAAGCATTAAATCCACTTTGAAATATTGGATTTTGATAAACTGAGAAATAAACAGTTTGGTTATTAAGATATTCTAATTAACCAAGTGATGAGGTTAATCATCTGAATCCAGTGAATTCCCCTGAAGCAGCAAGTTAGTCAGCAGAAGATATGCATTAAAAACAAGGAGCTATCCCCTAGCACAGGGTTGTATTAAAAACAGTGCAGCACTTATTTATGTGATACCATTTAATACACATCATTAATATGCAGCAGCAAGTAGGTGGCTGTGTGAATTCAGCACTGCAGAGGCAATGGGGAAAGGAGACTGTTTTGAAATTAAAACCGCAGTGTGGGTGGCAGGACACTTGGTTGTGTTTCACACCTTGTCAGACTGCTTTTGTGACTTTTATTGAATTATGTCAGTGAGTTGCTACCTGTGTCACCCTGTGAAATGTACATAATCCCTGTAATGAAATCAGTTTATTCTACAGTCAGTGTTAGAAAAATGAAATTATATATATTATGTGTTGTATCAACATTTCTTGCAGGGGTGCAGGCACTTCTGTGATACAGGTTGGATACGCTTTGTGCCACTTTGACAGTTTGTATCAGATTTGTTGTTTGCAATTGTTCTTACTTTTCAGTCCTTTGGAAAAATACCAAGGCAGGAATGTGAGGTTACAGCTGTACACAAAACCTTGATTCTCCCCTTTCACGTGTATGCTGTTTCCAGTTCAGTCCATCTTAATACATGGTTAAAGAGATACCGGTATCAGTACGGTTTGTATTGGTTTTGTTAACTGAGAAAGCAAAAATTGCTCACAGCTGTTACATTATGTCAAATCTTGATAATTATAATTGCCTAAAAAAACCAAGTGGTAGGTGACTACTTAGGGTGAAACTTTTCTAGTCAATTCAAAAATATCTGTATTAATCTGAAATTAAGAACTTTAAGGACTCTCATTAAATTTGTGGTGGTATTTTTGGGTCCCAAGTTTACCAAAGCTTTCAAGCTTGGATGCTTTATCCTGAAGCCTGCATTTATGCCTTGCCCTGAATAGAAGCTGTGCTGCATTCATAACACTTCTCAATATCCACAGTGTCGGTGGTACTCCACATTTCTGACCTCATATTGTGTGCTGTGGTGATACACTGTCCCTCATACAATGTGCTTATCAAATGCAGCAGCTTAATCTCTGGAATTTCAGTAGGTTCTTCAGCTTGGAGCATCTCTTTGCCTTTCTGTGTTTCTCTGCTTCTGTGTGAGTGTAGATTCACACATTATTGCTCACTCTCTTAAGTGTACATCCCATCACACACCAGCAAAAAGCCCCAAAGTGAATCTATCCTGAGATTGATAAATTCCTCTAAAATAGTTGGGAATTCATTCTGCCTGAAAATCTGGCTCTGAAGTTATGAATTATAGAATTAGAAATTAAATCTTAGCCTCATCCACAGAAAGTAATCGTATAGGCTGTTGCGTGTTACTTCATTTAAACTGACATATCCTAGAAAAGCTACTGTTTGTGAGTTTAGTCCAGTCAGTCATTGGGGTGATGATCTGGCCTTGCTGCAGTGAAAAGCTTTGCCATTAACTTCCACAGTGTCAGAAATTTGGCCCCTGATACTCTGTTAGTAGGATAACAAACCACTGGTGCCTGTGACGGTGATATCTGTACTTTGGACTTTCACCCTTGTACCTGAACCAAAATACTCATCTTTTATTTCCTTTGAGTCACAGCTTATGGCGTGCTTTCATGATTTAGATGAAAAGACTGGCAAGTAGCTTTATATAATCTTTATATCGGTTAATCAGTAGTGAATAAATATTTTCCTGCAAGTTTATCATTAACCACTATCGTAGAGACTGGAAACTTTAGACCAGGGTTATTCCCAGATTTTGTTTGCCTGGATACTGAGCTTCAGCTCTGTGCTGGGCACTACACATACTACCACTTGGCCATCCTGCCCTAAATTTATTTCCAGGGAACCATTCTTGCTGGATAGTGGTGTTCACTGCATTCATTAAGGCAATTTCTTGCATTGCTAGTGTGACGGATTGATAAGCCTTTGTTTTTATGAACTGTTTCCATCAGCTTGCCCATAAGCCATTTATTTGTGCCTTATCTGTGGCATACCTAATTCATGTTCTTTATTTTGTGTGCCTTTGATAATATGACAAAGAAAACATGGACTGTTCTGAGAAGCAGGTAGCCTTGGAGTGAAGAAAGCATTGATCAGAAGTGATGCAGTATCTGAAAGATTTTATTGAAAACAATCATACTTCTGCTGCTTTCTACTTTGAAAGATGAAGAGGAAACAAATTACAGTCCATCTAGCCCTTTCAGCTGCAGACCAGGACTTTTCACATGATGGAATGGCACAAACTCTGAATTCCTATCTCCTGGACTGAAGTTCCAGTCTTTATAGACTTCCTTGACTCTCATCAGCTTTAGTATGCTGTGAGAGCATGGAGAGTTTTTATTTCAAAGACTAAGATTGAAAAACGAAGCTCTCAGAAACTGAAAAAAAAATGCTAAATGAAGGTTGCTGTGGTAAATTTAATGCTGCTGTTCTTTCTTATATATTAGTCTGGTCTATTTTTTTATAGTAACAGTGCTTTATTAATGATGCATTTGGATGAAGTTACCGAATAAAGCTGTTCTATATTCATCTCTTGCTATCACATTCCAGTATATGGCCCGTGCCTTATTCAGAAAGCACCACATAATTGCTGCTGGATGAGGCAGAGACGCAGCATGTGACTAGGTAATGTGAGAAACATACTGTGAGACACGTTCACAGGAAACAGGAGCTGAGATGTCAAAGATGATTTTAAGATTAGCATTTCCATTCTTGGTGTTGTAACAATGTGAATCTTTTAAAACACTGCTCTTTGTGGAATTTCTTATGTCTGCTGGATTGTTTTCAGGAAAGCAGAGGGGTAAAACTCCATTTGTGCAATTTTTCCCCAGTTAACACAAGAAGTCTCTTTGTTTAATAAAACCTTGTACCACGTGGGTTTTGTTATTCTGTGAATGTGTTCATGGAGGATGCCCTGCTCCATTTCAAATGCAGATGCACAATACTGAACCTCTCTCACTGTCGTCTTTGGTCTTCATGCCAACATCTGTGTACTTATTTCATCAATCCAGTGGTAGAAAAGAGTGACCTCACCAATCCTATTGGGAGGAATTTGCAATGTCGAGAAGCCAGCACAGTCTCTTCCCATGCCTATTACTCGTCCTTGTTCAGCCTGCAAGGTAGTCAGGGATGATATACACACTAGTGAATTAAACAGCAGGAAGACTTTCCATGCCTGGGAATTGCTGGATTGTACCGTTGTGTTACCAAAATGGGTGGGTTATGCAACCATGTTAGCAGAATGGTCCTGCAAATGCCTTTAGCCCATGACGAGGAGCAATCTCCCCAACTTTTCTTGGGTACTACTTGAGAGTTAGTGCAAGCCAGGGACTAGTCCCAACAGACAGCTTTACAATCAAACACCCTGCTATGGAGGCTGAGAAAGTTTAATTAGCATTAACATAGTCACATAATAACTCTGGGCTGGAGAATACACTTTGGCACTGTTTTGGTTTTTATGTAGCTGTTTAACCAGAGAGCAAGAGGATGAGGCTTGGAAAGTATGGCTGTTCTCTGCTGCTACTCCTGTGCTGCATAATTCTCTCAAGGAAACTATTTGATAATGAATATAACAGAGCACTGCAGATCCTCTAACGCCTACTAGGACTCTGTGGTTTGGCCCAAAGACTGAAGGAGCTGTCGCCCTTTGGTGTAAAAGGGAACCTGGTCACACTAAGAAGTGCACACCGTATTGAGTTCTTTTAATTTATGACGATAGCTTTTAGAGTTTGTGTCTGCCTCTACTGGTATCCAAGTAGAACACCCAGCTTGGACCGCTGCTTTGCACAGTTCCTTCTGTTGCCTCAGATTTTTAAATTTGAAGTGGTCACTATTGTTTTTTATTTCCTTAGGTTGCTGAAGCAGAACTAACTACAAAATAGAAAAAAAATTTTGAAAAACTGTGGGCCTTTTCACACACCACTCAGCGACTCCCTGCATGTTTTGTCCTAGTGTGATTTTTTTGGTTCTGAGCACAAAACATCATTTTGATAATGTGAAGTATGTAGAAGAAAGAAGCTTTAATAAAAGAACACTTTTATTAAAAACTGCTTCAGAAAGAGGTAGGGTGTGATGGAGGAAACACAATACAAAATTTCATGGGGAAGATGAAAGATGTGAGTGAAGGGTGTGTTCCTTATTTTCCCTTTAGAAAAATGTTCCTTTAAAGCTCTCCCTTTGCCTCACAAGGTTTTTGGTGGGACTGAGGCTGCAAACTGTTGTCAGTCTGAATTGCTTCCTCAGAATCAACTCAGTAACCCTCAGGCCATGTACTAGTCTCTGAAACTAAAACCACAGATAGTTCTTTTTCTCCGGGATTTCTAATTAGGCTGAGCTGCTTTCTGCTTTCTTTAATACACCACGCATGAAACTGGGACCCAGACTTAAGACCTTTTCCGTCAATTAGGTTTCATTCTAGTTCATTTTTTTCACGCAAAAGTTGTGTTTTCCCTCAGCCAAGGGGGTCTGGCCAGCATCTCTCAAGTGGCGCACAGACCTGTTTTGCAAAATGCAGCCCTTAATGCTCCTAACACAGCTGGAGATGAGAGCTGCTGCCTTGCAAGGACATCACAGGGAAGGACAGCGGTCCATGGGTCTCAGGGGCAAGGGGGAACAAAGAGTGGGGGCTGGTGTTTCACACAGAGCAGAACTCAACTTGTCTCTGTGTGGGGCAGTGTTTTCTTCTGCTAGGATGCCAGCTCCTACCACAGGGGCAGGATATCGCCTACCAAACCACAGCTCTCGTGGCAGGCAGGGGCTTGCAGCTCTTGCCAAGTTTTGGTTAAATCTGAGAGCTCGTGGAGCGGAGGAAAGAGACATAAACTCAGCTTAGCAGACAAGAAACCATTAAGTGTATTCCAAGCTGCATCTTTTGAGTTTCCAGAAAGTTTCTCACTCGTAACAAATTACAGGATACCATCTACTTTATAAAAAAGGACAAAAGTCTTTGACAGTAGACACTTTGTCTTGAGCATCTACTAAGCAAGAAGCTTTCCATTATCAGCAGCAATGGGAAGATGACTAGTTTTCATAAAAATTGCTGAGGAAAACCATACATTCCACATGATCTACTGAATAGAAAATGATAATTTTGAGGAGCAGGAACACACACACACACACACACACACAGAATTTACATCAGCTGCTATATTTTTGAAGGATCTTTGAAATGAATATGTAAGTTAACAATGTACTTGTAAAGTATTACACACTCAGCAGAGATTGCATGCAGTAACTTTGCAGAGAAGAGACCACAGAGATTTCATGCAAAAGCTAGGAATTTTCAACCTCGATGTAAAAAACTTCTTAGCTTTAATGTTGGAACTGAGACCATGCTGCTGTTTGTCAGAAGCTTTTGTGGCAATTCTTAGTTGCTTTCCACTCTTAGCAAACCAAGTTTCACAAAACTTGTGAAAACAACATAAAATGAGGATGGCAACATTTGGCTCTCTTTTTTATCATGGTTATCACAAGAAATAATAATGTAAAGGAGCTTAAAATGAGTGTATGTATCATAGTTTCTAAGTGCTTTATTCTGGCTGAAAAGGATTAAAATGGCCATGCCATAAAGGAAAAATGTCCCCAGAGGAAACCTTGGGGATTTAAATTTCATGTATATATATATATAGAGAGAGAGAGACACACACATATATAAAGTAAATATATTTTGACCCTTTTTGCTGGCTTTCTCCCATTCAATAGCAAAATGAATGCTTGGGAAATACATATTAAGAATATATCTCCATAGTCTTCAAATGGTAAGGTCCCTGGTAAATATAGGTATAAACAAAGCAGTATAGTTTTATGACTATTACTCTTTATTGGGTAAATGTATGTTTTACAAAGTAAGTAAAGATTCCTAACACAACAGGAAATACTTTTCTCAAGATTTTTCCTACTGTTAACATTAGCTTGTGATGTTGTGTATTTCACACAACTTGTGCACTTATTCCAAAAGAATAACATTATCTGATTACCTGGTGGGTGAGTCTTAGTTCAAAGGCATGCCAGAATTTTACAGAATTTATTGAAATAACGTGGTCTCAGGTTTTGAAAACTTAAGTGGTGCAAACCTGACCCAAGATCAGAAAGAAACAATAACACTCATTGGACAACCATTCATTAAAGCTAATATTTTCTGTGTTTGATAGATAAAACTAAAAAAATCACAAGTCATCATCATCAAGCATCAGCATGCATTTTTCATAAGGTGTGGTTTACATACACTAGGAACGTGTACAAGAACATACAAATTCATAGGGCAGATTTTGATTGGTTCGCTCTATTGTTGCGCTACTGATGTCTGTATCAAATATAAAAGAACATCAAATAAATTTTTCCTAACCCCACCTACTTGTTATACATTAAAGGCAGGTAATGTCAGGTTAAAACATAATGTGTGTTAAAATGTAATTTATATTTCATTAGCTTGTGTGTGGAGAGCCAGAGTGAGCAGAAGACACAATCAGACTTCAGTATTGTCTTAGTATATTTGGTGCTGATTCCGATGAAAAGAAAATAGCAAGACAGAATTTCAGGTACCTGAATTTTGAAAAGCTGGCGGCAAATATTAATGTTGAAGAATGGCCCAATTTACTGTGACCAGAACTTCTGAGCCAGACAGCGTTTGCTTTCACCAGTTAAATATTGAACTGGGTAGCTGCTGCTTTGCCAGGCTGCAATGTCTTTTCCTGAAATACTAGTTCTTGGAAGGCTGCTAGGAAAACTTTATCAACAACTTCACTGTTAAGTAAATATGCAGTATTCAAAGGTACATCCTTCTGTAAGAGCTCCAAACTCCACAAAGCTTGTGTTTCTCTGTTTGTGCTGTTGACATATCCCAACTTCTCCAGTGTATATGCTTCTGCTTTGACACCTTGCATTCGGTTACATCAGGTTTAAACAGTTTGAAGGCTAGAAGAAACATTACATTTCCCTTGCCTGATCCCCTGCACACTGTAGGCTAAATTACTTTAGCTTCAAGCTGCTACTAAGGCAAGAATTACTACTACTTTTTTTTTAAGAGAAAGAGAGTGAGCATAAATACATACTAAAAATCTATGAAATATGATACCAGATACATCTTCAGAGGTTTGAGATGGAAATGCAATAAACCTGAATCTTTGATATCTTTATTTTCACATTTTTTTTTCTTCTATTTGTAAAGTTCATCCTAGTCCAGTAAAAACTTCTTCCTTTAAATGTGGTCTCAGCTGAGCCTACTTGTAATTCATTCAGGCCTGTTTCCATGATGCAAACTTAAATGAACATGTAATAAGAACTGAATAAGTGAACAGAAAAACTTGAGTCAATTGTTCAGTTCCTGGCATATACTTGACTAAAGTATATCTACAGACAAAACTCACTTTACTGTGCAAACTGCTCTCTAAATTATTTTAAATCCTTTTCCTTTGTTTTTCAGTCACTTTGGAGAAGAGAGCAACAGCAACATTTAACAATTCACTAGACATAACCCAGATGACAATACATCTGTGAATCTGTGTCAACTACCCAATTGATTCAGCTCACCTCTGAGACACAAATAGCAATGCATTGCATCAGAACAAGCCTTCTTGATTTTTCATTATTGTAACGCTATTCCACAGTCCAGAGAAAAATACCGGTTCCAAAAAAAGAAGTTTCCTCAGATAAACATCTATCAGGCTGTTTCTTTTTTTACTTGGTTTCAAAAAGAAGAAACCCAGCAAAGGTGGAGAAGCGTTGATGGTCCCCATGGAGGGCTCCATTTCCCATTCGCAGCCAAACTTCATCTCCCTTGGCAAGTTTTAGGACTGCACTGTTCCCTGACGTGTCTGCTTTCCCTTTTGATTCATAGCTAAAGATGAATATTTTAACAAGTCAGCTTTTTGTTTCTCAACAATGATCAAGCAAACAACTTTCAAAAAGAATCCAAGAAAACACATTGTTATCCTAAGCAAAACTTTCTTGAAAGGCTTGCCAACACTTTTCCAGCTTTATGAGGAAATTTTGGCATCTTTCTGCATTTGATCTTCTGGTCAAATTTTGCACCTTACCTAATTGCATCATTTCCTCCCTTTCTGAAATTCTGGAATTTTAACTTATGTATTTTTTTCCAGTGCACATGAACAAATAACGTTGTTTAAAATAAAACTGCTCATTCATCACAACACTCCAGATTTCCTCTGATGCTTTTTTCCTTGGATTCACACCAGCTAACTTTAAACGCCTCCAGGTCAGGAGCCTCATGTGAGCTGACCCCCTGTGCTCCTAGCACAAGCAGAGGGCAGAGACAGGCAGCTCACTCCATCCTGACACCTTTCATTGGAATGCAGATGGGTTCAGTGGGCTAACCTTCTGGCTCTGCCTGAGTGTTGGTTTCCCTTCTTCCACCTGTTGCCCTTTCTGATACCAGTGCTTCAGGGGGAAAAAAAAGACACTTTTTCCTTTTGCGGGAAAAATCTGTTGGGAATGAAGCACCTTTGGTGGTGCTTATGGTACAGGCTGTTGAGGAAACCTTGACAGCTTAAATGAACCTGGTATCATCTCAGTACCTAAAATCTGGTGTGATCAATCTAAGCTTTTGTGTCTGTTTATTCAGGCTCAGGGGATAAGCTTGGTTTTGGCATCAGACCCCTGGTTGATATTAAAGAAATAATATTCTCTTCAAACACATATCTTTTCCAAATATCCATCTGGCTACAAGCTTTTTGACCTGGTTCTTATAGAAGTTGATAAACTCGAAACGGATCCTGTTCTTGATGATCCTCTAGCTAATATGAAGAGTATAGAAACTTTATATTCAAAATGTGCTAATGGTGACAAAGCCAGTAAATAGGGGACCATTGCTTCTAACTCATCCTTACTACTGCAGTTGAAATGCTTTCCGTCTTTAAAGTAAATTGCTCTCCCCTGGTCTTTAACAAGACTGTAAGTAGTTGCTGAACACTTCAACATGCCCTTTCTCTGACAGGCAAAAAAAGGATGAAGATATGGCTTAGCAGAATGGCAACACATTGGCACTGGACTGCAACCACGACTTGCAGTGCTAATTCCTTTCCCCTGAGTTTTGAGGAACTTGTTTTAATGCTGAATTTTAGGTGCAGGATCTGTGGCCAGCATCACCCAAATTTGCAAGTTGAGGAGGGTGAAATACAGTCTTTTTCTTTGTTGGTTATTTTACCCTGTAGAATTTCTTTAAAAAATGAACAATTTTGTGTTTCTTGAAATGTGAGCAGGCTATTACCTCTGTGCAAACATGTGTTTTGCATTAAAATGGCCTGGCTCTTCACTTACCTATATAAGCTGAAAACTGTGTTACCATTATGCATCAGGTACACATACACTTCCTCCACATCTTCATGTTTCATCATATTGAAGGTGAAGAAATATACCCCTGAAAAGATTACCAAATACAATGTGTTTGCTTCATAGAGGGAGGTAGTCATGCTACAGATCTGTGCTTCTTACTCAGAAAACATAATAGCTGAGGCACAATTAGCTTCCAGTTGTTCAGTGAGTATTTTGCTTCCACTTACAGTGTGCCAAAATCTGATTAATTTTAATTCTGCATATGGCAGGGGTTCTGCCCTGTACTATTCCAGAGAAATGGCTCTATCTGAACATGGCAGGACCACTCACCCCTTTGTTCTCACTGAAAGGGAAATTTGTCAGAGGCTGAGCCTAGTGCCCTCAGAGGGGAAGCCTCCAGGCCAGCCAGGGCTCAGCCACAGAGGCTGTCAAACAGCCACCACATTGCCCAGGTCAGGCAGGACATGAGTGGTTTTAGCAGCACTCACTGCTGTTCGCTTGGCCGTACGATGTGAACACTTTCTCTTCTTGCACAACACACCATTACCCTTTTTCTTTTTAGCTCTTTCTTGGTCTGAAAGGTGCCAACAATGTTGTCAGTGCAACCATGTCATGAGCTCTACAAGACTCCCCCAGGCAGGAAGACGAGCTCCCGGTTCCTGAAGTCTGTAGCATTGACCCTGCAATGGGAGCTTGGAGTTTGCATCAAAGTCATTAAATTATGACATATAAATATGTCAAAGTTTATTGACATCCACGTATACATTAACCTCGAAAGGAAGTAGCTGTGAGGACACACCTCTCTGTCAGTAAGATGTGCTACAGCAAGCTCAGGGGGCCCGACTTTCATACCTTTTCCCATAGCTGTGAGTAAATGAATGGCAGGGTGAGAAAGGCCAAGTGAAGGAAGGTGGTTTCAGGCTTTGCTTCGACACGATTTTGGTTATGGCCCTGACTCCCCTGTCTCCTACTGTTCTTCCTGCACCACAGCTGCATAAGATGGGAGACTGATGCAGCTGAAAAATAACTCAGAAAAAACTGTAATACCTCATTTCCAGCCACCCATCTGTTACAGGCCAGCTCACAGCTGAACTGGCATGAGGGAAGATGGAGATGAAGAGAGCGGCTGGAAGCAGGAGGTGGAGGAGGCGACTGTGAAGCTGCTGCTGCAACATCAAGGACGTAGTTATCTTACTGCAGTGACTGAAGGGCTAAAGGTCACAAAGCAGCTGGTCCTGCTCCCTCCCCAGCTCTGGCCATGCCACCTCCTCCTGCCTTTGTGCCAGCACTAGTCTCGCTGGCTGGCCATCCCTCTCTTGGCTTGCTCAGTTTCCAGTTTCATTTTTCCTGAAAGTAGGTATCAAGAGCTATGCAGAGTGAGTCTCATCAGTGCCTTGTGCAAAGGCAGTTAACTAGTCTGTCGTCATTATTGACCATACTTCTCTCTATCTGTATCTCCCAGAATTGCATTTTTTTGGTTTGCAAACACTTACCATTCACTGGAGCACCAAATCTCCCAGTCATGACATCAAAAAAATTCCCAACGTTGGTTTCAACACTACTGAAGATGATCCCACTGTTCTGGTTGCTGAAGTGAGTAGCCATGGAAGCCATGAATGCGACCTGCAAAAGTTCAGTTCTTACTCAGGCAGTCATTCACAAAATGCACATGTGTACAAGAATCAGCTACAGAATTTTTTCTTGTATTTGTGGTCTGTTTATTTTACTGACAGAGATGTTCTTCTAGGGCCTGCTCCAAGGCCATTAAACTCCAGTAACAAAACTCCCATTGAATGAAACTGGAAGAGGACTAGGCTTCTTGCATTCAATTGGACTATTCATGACTGTAAAAGTAAGTGTATGGGCAAGTGTTTGCAGGTCAGGACCTTCGTTTGGGGTTTTATTTACTGTTAAGTCTGTCTAGAATGATGCAACAGAAAACTGGTATTAAAATGGATGGTGTTTCCAACAAAAGTGATTTAATTTGTTTTTATATATTCCCCAATGCATTTAGACTGGATATTGCTTTTATGAGAATGTGTGAAATAAATAAAGCTCAGTAAAATCCACACACATTACTGTTTCTTGCTAACTACTTTCAGAGACACAGTAACCCTTTTTATTAGAGGTCGTCTAGAAGTACAGTTGCTGGGATTCAACCTTCAGTGATTTATGTCTCTTAGCAGTTGCCCTGTACCCTCGTTCATGACAACAGAGGGTGGCAGAGACCAGAAGAGGAAAACAGAGAAAGTGAAAACTGTGCTTCAGCTTCACGTTACACTTCTTGCAGTGAGATATATTGGCCGCGGAAAATGTTTCATAGGAAGCTGTGCAAAACCTCCCACACTGGAGAATTCAGATTACCCTCAGCAAGACACCAGGGAATGACCCTGCCAACTTGGTGGGCAGGGAAGGGGTTGGTCTCTTCTGTGAGTCTAGTATCTTCCCAGCTCACTGCTGGTAAAGGGGGTACAGATGGAATTTCACCTGGATGCCTGCCAGAAGGTCACAGAGTGACTTGGCACTTTATCTCTCCCTCAACTTCTTTGGTGAGAAGTGTTCAATTACAGTTTTTATTTCCCCTCACAAAAATGACATTTGTCATTAGATTCCAGCTATACTGGTATTAAAAAAAAGCCACACCAGACTTCTTTTGATTCCAGATCCAAACAAGAAAAAAATCAAAACAGGCAAAATCAAATGCAAGCAGCGGTCCAACAATGCAAATCATTAGCCATCTGCTCGGAAATTTGAGGAGCTCCAGATGTGAGCTGAAAGCTTGGGCTGATTTTCCTTGTCCCTGCATGGATGCATTTTCTATGAAGGCAAATTGTTAACGTCTTGCTTCTCAGCCAGGATCACATCGAAGTTCATCATGTGTTAAAGGAAAGCAGCTGCAAGGAATTATTGCTTTTTGTCTAGATTCCATTTCACATTCTCTCTGACCCCAAGCTACTTTTCTCGGGCTGATCAGAAGAGTTGGAGAAAGTGTCCTTTTACCCTAGGTCTCATTTGGGAGTAGCAGATCAACATGGACATGCGAGGTCTTTCAAAATAATCTTGTATTTAAACCAGTAGTGTATTTGAGAGTGTTTTCTCCTCTACCTAACCCCACTCTAAAATTCCTAAGCACTATGTTAATGAGAAATGATATGCTATACTGTGTGAAGAATGTTTAAACACATCTGTTAAAACCAGTGACAGAATTTACTTGGAAATAGGTATTGCAATATGAACTTCTTTTGTTCATCCTCTGCCGTTATTCAGTTTTTATTTAAATTACTACCATGGTCTTTATGTAAGAAAAAATTGCTGATAGCTTATTTTAAAATGGCAAAAGGATTTATGTGTATATGTTGTAATTACAACAAATATGTTTTTAAGACATTCAGCTGTAATGTTAATTCCAGTTAGTTCTTCAAGAATACTAAAAAAAATCTGCTTTATTACAGAAGTCTGGTAATTTTGAAAACTGTTTTCATTGTGAATTTTATTCTGTGCAATTATCTCATCTTCATGCAACGCAGGGTGGAGAACTCAAACATACACAATGCAAAGAAACCCAAAGTCATTTTCCCACACTGCAGACATTGGTTGTGCTCTTGATTTTTCTGTTAATTTGCATGACTTTTATGAGGATATAAAACATACAGGAATGACAGTTATTGGGAAACAGTACCGTTCAGTTAAAAGGTGTAGATCTGTAAGTAGATGAGGACTTCAGTTTTCCACATGATCAGAGTTTGAAACTGGGATTTCTTTTCGCGCATATTTGCTAAGTACCATTTTGTCCCTTCAGTGGTGAGCTTGGTTTGGGAGTATGAATCAGGTCAAGACTAAGACACTTCCATTAAAGTGTGTGCGTGTGACTGAGGATGTAAACTCCTTTATAGTTTCTGGAGATCTATATACTATGCGGTGTCTGAAGTCCCATATACCCAAAAGCAGCAGTGACTGTCAGATTAAGCTGACTTGCTCTTCTAGGTCCTCAGTAATCATAATGGGAACATAGGTGCTTACCTCACACGTAGACTCTCTGGAACTGAATCTGGCTGCAATCACTTGCCCATATAAATACTTCTGGTGCCACGTGCTTTAGGATTCCCCCACAAAGGGCTGGCTCCCTACAGGAGCCCCTTCCACAGTGGCAGCTGGAGACTAGGAGCGATACATCTCAAAGGCTTACCATGCATTTAAATCTTGTCTTTAGCACCTTAGCTGCGCTACATCCCAGAGGTAGTCAACTCTTCCTGCTGTTGCAGATGAACTGCACATACACTGCTACACTGCGGTATACAGTGTAGACAACTCTTTTACATCTTCTTTGCAATGGCAGCCAAGGGTCTCATTTATCCAAGTCCCATTTACTTTTGGTTGCCTTAGGAACAGGACTACACCGTATTTCTGCTGTACTGCAGGTATATATAGAGAGACACATATAAGGTCTCTCGTAAGGACATCTTCCAGATTCCTGGGACACAAAGAAGCTCTAATGCAAAAGCTATGGGACTATGCCCAAACAACTACATACCATCCCTCAGCAGAACCTTTCAGCTCAGGTTTGAACCCATGTTTTTATGCTGATCTGGCTTTTGGGTAGTTCATTCACAGGCAGAACCTACATGCTTCTCAACATATTTAAGGTATCTGGACATACAAAACCATAGATAGCTACTGAGGGGTGTTTTTCAAAACCCAAGGACTTCTGTCTGCGCTGAAGTTTTGACCCCATAATTTGAGGAGTTGGATACATAAGCTTCTGAGAATCTCAGAAAGCCTGATTGACCTGAGAAGCATGCGCCTGAGTGATTCCTCTACTCTTTCCATGTGCCATAGGAGACGCAGTTATGTATTTGCAGCTGGATAGAAAAATTATAGTCCTTGCTATTGTCCTTTAATGACCCAGACACGGGCTCTCTGACCTAAAAGGGAACCATGTATCTTTCTTCCTGCCCATTTCCCAGCTGGATTTTTACTCTAAAAAAAGATTAAACCCCAGTGTCTTTTTTTTCCAGGAAGATATGGCAAAGCACATTTGTCAGTCATGACAAAGACTACATATGTCTCTCACTGTATTAATTTACAGGCAGATTTTCTTCTTAAGTATATCACAGTAGTTAGGTGCTGTTTTTCAGAGAAGAAAACCATAACCTGAGAACAGCTGCAGCCAACACAGGTCAGAGATTTTGTACCTGTAGCTCTGGGGGAATCCCAGGGTAACCCTTTTCGCCTTTGGGTCCATGATGGCCACGCTCACCCCTCGGTCCCATATCTCCTTTGTCTCCTTTCTCACCTTTGGCTCCTTCCTGGCCAGTTGCTCCATTATTTCCATTGTTTCCATGATTTCCTTAAAGGAAACAGAGCTTTCTGTTTAACTTAAATAACTTCATATAATACATTTTAACAGAGGATTGTGATAGCATCCTTTTCCACCAGTTTGCAACACGTGGAGTTTTCAGTACCATAAAAACCAGACTGAGCTGCAACGGATAAGAAACAGCTGTGTGGTTAAGCTGAAGGTGAAGGTTTTGATGACGTAGATTGATGTTTCAGAGTTAACCCTCATGCTGTCTGGGTGTTGCTGTACAGACTGGGTGTTGCTGTACAGACTGATGTCTGAAGTCATCGCATTGTTGGGGAGATGTGCAAGGACAAGATTTCTGTGGATGTGTGGCTCAAAGAAAGTGAAAGCCACTGACTTGACACATACCAGATAGCCTGCATAAGCACTCTTGATTTTCCTTTTGTGTAAAAACTTATATACTGATACTTTAAGTTAATTGGGATAGGATAAGATAATTTTGAATAATTTTGAATAACATTTTGCTAACTTTAAAACATGTCTACACAAATGAAGAATGGCTGTAGCCTTAAACTAACCAAATGACCCATCTGTGCCAAAAATGGGAGACTGTGCATTCTCAGGGTGCTGGTTAGCTTGAAGGGGTTGATTGATTGCATGTTCCTAGATTTAAAGAAAGACAAAATTTTTATAATGAAACTTTTCTGAGGTGGCTTCTTGTAAAAAGGGTCAGTATAAAAACATATACCTGCATCTGCAGTATTACTTACTTCCTGATATTTGCTGAGGAAATTACTAAGCAAATGTCTATGTGACTAACAAAATTTTAAAGTTGGCTAGAATTACTGAGCAATTATTATGCCCATCTGAAGCAAAAGACTGACCTTTCAATTAATTACTTAGGGATTAATTAGTGTCATCATTGTTCTATTTCTGCCTAAACTGAAGTGAGATTCTTTGCCACTCTGGTTGTTCTCTGATTAGTCACCTTGGTTATGGTTACTAGTTGCTCTGGTAATTCAGAAGAAGAATGGTGTTTGAGACCAAATCTAATGATTAAGTGATTCTTCAGAATTTCTGTAGCGAGAAAAAGGTTTACTTCAAACAAGGAAGCTAAATGGTGGAAGAAACTAAGCAGTTTTTTGTTTGCATAAAGAAATCAATAACTCTTTAAAAATAACAAGAATGATCCCTCATGTAAAGCCAGAACTGCTTCTCTACCAGTTCGGAACAGAAGTCTGCAAGCAACTTTTGATTCAATAAAGGGAAAAGGAGCTGTTGTAATTCCCCTTATGGCACAACAATATGAAATGCCGCAGATGAAGGAGACAGACAGATTCCAGGGTGCAGAATGTTGCTGTCACCCATACATTTGTGGCATCCTGTGCTGACAAGACAGTGTGACTGAGACACATCCTCACATGAGGAAAGGGCAAAGCTGGGGCTGGGCAGTGTCCCAGTATGTCCACTGCTGCCTTGAAAGTGTGGGTCTAAAACAAAACTATGTCCTGCTTCTAAGAAGCCAACAGTTTATTAATCCATAATGCAATATTTCTGCACAAGAGGCCACACTGTTAGATTTCTCTTACTTCTGTAATGGTCATAGGTATTTTTGTAAAGGGTTGATGCATGAATAGCTCACAGCACACTAGTACCAAATATGCCTATGACCTTATTTTGCCTAATTTCCAAAATACATCAAAGTAACAATTTATTTCAATATATTTCCAACTGAACTAGTTCTTGAAACATTTCATTCAGGTTTAAATTCAAAACTCAGATTTAACTTCATAACAGTGAGATTGAACTGTTACTGTCAACTGTTTCCACCAAAAATCACTACATTAAATTTTTTGGTGTATGGTTATCTGTAATGCCTGTTACTGTCAGTACCTTTGTGACACAGAAGGATTATGAAATTGCATTTTTATTGTGATAACAGAAGACGTAAGCTTTTGAAGGTGAGACAAATCTGTCAGTCAGTGACATGTTCATTTAAGGTATACGTCCACTTTAATAATGATGATTTCCAAATCCCCGGAGGTAGCTGCTGTAACAAATTTAGACCAACATGCTCCTCTTTTTCCATACCAATTACCAGATCGAAGTATACCCTTTTCTCATGTATCATATTCTTCTCTTTGCCTTTTTAATGGGGGTGAGGGGATGGTTGAAGGTACTTTTTATTATGGAAGACAAGAAGAAAGAAGGAAAAGAAGACATTCCTGTGAGAGAATAAAAGCATGTGTTTCTCTGTAAAATATCAGCTAGCAGTGTGCTAGATGGAAAAAAGCTCCTGGAAACACTACACAGTAGCATAGCTGGATGTTCAAAGGTGATCGCAGTAATCAACTCCAGGGAACAAGTTCTTCCAACTTTAATGGAAGCTTCATGCTGCTTTAAGAAGATAGACCAATTTGCCCTAGAAATGTAATAAGGTTACTTTCCATATAAATTTCTGAAAGCTGAATTTTAATAACAAATGGGTTTTCACTGGAAAAGACATTAGAGTCTAACTGAAAATCTCTGTCTCCCCAGAAATTATAGAAAAACTTTTTGCTGAACCTGTCACCAAATACTGATGTCTGGACCAATCTCAGATATTTCATAGAATAGCCTGTAATTAGACTGATGAAAAAATGAATTAAACTTCATCCTCACCTGGCATCCCAGGGGGCCCAGGAGGTCCTGGGGGCCCTTGGTAGAGTCGAACTCCAAAGTCACCACGGCAGCAGGAACTGCAGTCTGGATTCTGTGGTCCGGTTTGTGGGGGCTAAGTGCACAAAAATAACCTTTAAGTAGCTCATTCATGGAGGGCATCAATCATATACATGTCGATTATGGGGTCTTCATTATATATTCTCTGTTATATATTTCATAAGTTTTCAAAACACTTCTTATCTGAGCTGAAATCTCCCATACTTGGGTCATCCCTGAAGATGTTATTTTTGCAAAATTTAAGGGAGTAGCTCTTCCAGTGTTCTAAGAACTATATGAATATTAAAAAGCAGCTTGTCCTGTCAGATAATGAGGATTTTGAAAATAAAATAATACCAAGTAATGAAAGTTAGATGAATATTTCAGTTAGGTTCCTATCTGGCTTTTTTTTGATCTCGTATTTCAGTTGACCTGTGTTGACAAACAAGCCTATGTACATCAAATGGTAGGACACAAGGGACTTCATTTGACCTTCAGCAATGAACTACCCTCCACTAAAAGTAATGAAAACTGCGCTGAACCACCTGAAGGAGACATTAAAAAATGTCTGTGCAGCATATTCCTGTTCATGGCTCCAGACTTGTATGTTTACAGGCTACTAAGTTGGGACAACTTAAAACAAGTGCCAAGATACATGACAAAAATTTGAACTGATCACAACACCTGGTACTAGGGGCATTTGAGTGTTTGTAGTTGAGGGTGTACAACTAGGAAAACCAATTTATATGCTGAAACTAATATAGCAGCATAAATAAACTAAAAGGTTTATTACACACAGCTCAGCTACTGTAACAATAGTCTGATAATAGTTTAGTTGCAGTACTTTTCTGTATTATTTTATTTATACTAATGGTATCTCATTCAGTCCTGGCTTGACTTCATAACTAGGCTCTTGGGATGGTTTAGCAGTCACAAATCTTCTGATGGGTCAGCTGAGGTAGAGGTCCAGGGTTTGATTTTATTACTCTACCTCCTTCTCATTTCTCCCTCTTTGTTTCTTTTCCCCCTACAATTCTTTGCTATTATCCTGAGGTGTAGGTCTGCAGTTCTTAAATTGTTGGGGATGGGGGGGAATAGTTACACCAATCCAACTACTGCTTTTCTCTAATCATTCTACTATTTATCTTCTTTGTCTTTGTTTCCACTCATCTTTATCATCCTCAAATTACTTGCCTAACGCAGACCTACTGGTTTAACGGCAGCAATCGAGCCTCTGGTGGGGTGGCAGCTGCCAAATGAACATGCAGATGTGCTGCATTCCTGCCCTCAAGGTCATCAACTGGCTTGATCTGAAACACTAAAGCTTTCTGCCCATGTTATACCCATGTTATATACAATACCAAGCACACTCAGAATTCATTAATTTCAAGAGGCTTGGGTGTTTATGTTTACGGATACAGAAAAACCCTTTCATGCCACTGAAATACTGCAACTCCTCCGATGGGATGGAAACATGTCCTTTACAGCTGGAACCACCGAAGGTGGAGCTACCATGGGAATAAAGACTGACCTGACAGCTCAACAAATATGCTTCACATTCAGAGAGTTATGGAAATGTTAGGACTTGTCAATGGGCAGAAGGACCTCATATTTATGGGGTTTGGTCAATACTATGATTTTTACCTTATTTCTGGATAAGGTCTGTACTTCATGAGAAAAATTAGTTCTGCTTGTTGGACTGCCTGTTCCTGGAGAACCTGTATGTATCTTTCTTGCTGCTTTATCTCTCCTAGCTGTTAGGAAAAACGTAACTGACAATCACCAGACATGCTGTTTAAAGCTTCCTAATATGAGAGAAGAGTAGCCCTGCTTTCAGCTCATTTTCAGTCCTTGAAGGGGAGCCAAATACAAGACTGGAATTGCTCAAGCATTTTTCACCACCTGAAATGCTGATGTTGAGCATTGCACTGAGGTTAAAATCTCCAGCTCCTTTTTGATAGTGCTTCATATCCATGTTAAATGTGAAGACAAACTATATACATAACTGCAAAGAGCAAGTAAGTCATATCAGCCTTGAAACACCCAAAAACTTAGAATTGTGGACTTGTAGGTAAGTGACAGCATGAATCCAGCAAACTGGACTACATGTGAGACTCTCTTTGTGCAGGTATGATTTGTCTTTTTTACCCAACACTGCAATCCTGAACGATGTTTTTTGCTAACCAGCTACGTTGTCATAAAATAGCTACTAGTGTTGGTCATAACCAAATGCTATTTGGCATTACCTCTCAAAAAGCTCAGCAGGTTATTATGTGTGAAGTGAGGCAAGTCCTGCCAACTTGGTTGTATGAGAACAGTTCCACTGACTTCAAAATAACTACTTACACGAGTCATAAAGTAGTATTGACTTATCTTTACTAATCCTTTGACTAGGAGGAAAAAAATGTTCACAGTCAGCTGCCAAGAACAATAAATATTCAAGATAGTCTTTTAATCTCTAAAACCAGAGAACTTCATGAAGAGTACATTTAAAGGAAAAACCCGCTCCTAAAGCAAAAATACACTCAAATGGGACAGAGTTTAATTACAACCTACTTGCCTATGTAGACATTAACACATAAATTTTAGTACGCAATGAATTTTTGGCATTGCTTTCAGGACATGAATATGATTTAGAAGCTTGAGAAATGCATCTGCCACATTGATATCGTAATACAGATAGGAAACTGGAAATATTTCTGAGGCTATTCACATAATTTCATATGATTTAGTATGTAGGAGGCAGTTGTAGGCAACCAATGGTCTATAAAATTCCCTTAACTTACAGCTGTGAACGAATCATAGTTGGAGACCCAGCCCTTTTTTCACTTCATGGTTAATTTTATGAGTGTCCATTATATTGTCTAAGAAAATATAGAGGACAAGTAATGTACATCCACTGTTCTTGGCTTCCATTCTGAATGCAAAATAGCATGTCTCTGTGGGCACTAAGGCCCTCATACCCCTCCCTTGCAAAGAATTAAACAAACCCAGATTGCCAGGTTTCTAGGTAACACGCCAGTAGGTTGAGGGGTACCTGAAAGTTTTCAAAAAGCAACCTGAAAAGGAAGAATGTGTCTGGTGTAACTATCCCCAGTCACTAAGATTTTTTGTGCTTGAGAAATGCACATTGTGTTTTATGTAAGTTACCAGCAGCCTGGAAATTGACCTTGTACCTACTGCAGCGAAGGCGAGTGATGTTGTCTCTATTCCACAACAGGGAACGGGACCATTAAAACACTAGCAAGAGAGTGAAATTCTCTAGCCAGAGCCAAGATAATCAAGAAAGCAGGGACTTAGGCATGAAACAGTTTTCAGATAGCTCAAGGGGAAGAGAGGTGTTTCCCATGAATTAAAACATGTTGGTGCCACCTTTCTTCCTCCTCTACCTGGAAATTCCTGGAGTCTTGGCAATGGAAAATACCTATTGCGTCAGCCACTCTGTGATGGATTATCCCTGTCACACATCTGCTAGTGCACCATTTCATTTCAGTCAGGCAAAAATTGCATCATTCCCCCAGCAAAGATCTTCTTAGAGAGGGTCTGGCAGGTAAATGGCTGCCATCAGTTGTGCTCAGACTTGCCAGTCTCAGTTTTAATCTCACAGCCTTTTTGCTCAGCAGAGGACTCCAAAAGTGTTGCGTTAAACTCTCTGAGAGACACATGCACCCCCAAAACAGTGACACTTTCTGTTGTGATTTCATATTAAGTGCTGCATTATCTGAAATTATGTTGAGTTAAAGGGGAATCTTTTTTAAGTACCAGTAATACATGGTCTGTAGTATGCAGCTGCACAGTTCTCTCCGCAGTAAAGAGTTACACACACACTACGTGGCTCATTGTACTATGTACCTCATGGGTTACACTGTTTATATAGTGCAAGTGCAATTTAACATATCTACAGTTAAATATCTATTTTGCTGTGTCCACTGGAGGAACATACAACTCTTGCCCAAGAAATATGAAATGCAAAGATCTATAAAATTTAAACACAGGAAATATAGTGGTGCATTAAACCTATTGCCATACTTGGATGTGTTTCAGTTCTTCAAGCCTAAGATAGAATTAAAATCAAATCTCTTTTCTGCTTATCATGAAGCAGGTTATTATTCAACACTTATCTGCATGTCCATGATTTTTGGAATTCAAAATATCATAGTTTGATCTGAAAGAGTTTCAAATAACAAATGACAAAAGGTGAACTATACAGGACTCAAACATAGGAACAAAACACTCATGTTCTTGTTGTTTCTAAAAAACATCCATCAACAAAAACTTAATTTGAGTGGAATTTTGGTTTGCATAGTGCTAGAAAAAGCTTCATCTTCTGCCCTTAGATTTTTCCTTTCAGATTTCAACTGCAATATTTTATGTATAACCAAATAATGCTATTTTCCCTTTGCTGTGAGCTAATGACTGTAATACCTGAAATGCCATGAGATTCACAGCTTAAAACACAGATACTACAGATGATTTAGCGTTTCATTATGAGTCTTTTTTCTCTGAAACTGTCAAGTTAACATATATTATTAAATCTACTTTGAACACTCAGAATTCCATTGTCTCAAGCTCAAAAAATATACTTTATATAAAAAAAATTCAAGTAAAGTTATCCTCTGATAACTGAATCTTTCCAAATACCTCTAGAAATTCTGTAATTTTCCTTCACATCCAGATGAGTTTACAGAATCTAAAACTTCTAAAACTTTAATGTATTAAATAAGGAATACCTTGACATAATTAAGAGACTATAGACCAGAACATATGATTGTACAAGTTCACAGTTTCGGCAAAATAAGGGGCTTCTGTTTATGTTGAAACCAGTGACCCCAACCACTGCTGGTTCTACCAGCTCATTAAAAGATCCTATAAAGCAACCCAGCAGGATACAGACCAATACACAGCTGTAATAAAAATTACTTCATCAATAAATCACTAATAATCTTAGCAAAAAAATAAAATATCTCATTAGCTTTAAAGATATCTTTAGAAGATTAATTCAGAGTACCTGGACTCTGTCTGAGGTAGTCAGTTCTACATCATCTACCTCTGGTCTCAGGACTTTTTGGTCTGCAGAAGTGCTATTATCAGCAGTCCACTCTATAAGTTGACTCCGCTGTTTCAATATTTCCCTGCTTCTGGAACCTTTATGGCCAGTCTGGTGGTGACTTTGCAATACTTTGGCCACTGGTTTATAAGATCTTCTGCTCACCTCCATGTATTCTTCTTGACACAGGCAAAATGGAAGAAAAAATAAAGCCAGAAGGTGCCAGCTGATGAAATCCTTCTCTGCCATGTTATTCAAAATTTTTCAGGACTTCAGCAAATGCCTTGCAGGAGGAGAACCTCTTTGCTGCACCAGGAGTTATGTGGTCCTTTCAGCTTTTCCACTAGTAAGCCTGGCACTGAGACCAGTACCAGGTTTTATACGGTTGTGTGCAATAAATAAAACTAAAAATGCCAAAGTGACAGGATCCTTCATCCAAAATCAGTCATGCTCCTTTAAACAAACCAGGCATTATTCACCACTTCACCACCACAAGGAAAATTGATTTGTATGCTGGAAATGACCACAGCATTTAACGGACTCCCGTGGTTCCTATTTGGGGGCATTAAAAAATGTAGCACCTTTTCTTTGGCATGTTTTTGTTTAAGTGTGAAAAAATGTGATGGAAATGGAGAACATGTGGCTAATGGCTTACGCTTCTTGATTAGACATGGAAAGCCTGTGAATTCACACTCTTAAATGTCTTTTGGACACAGTCACCTTCCTTATTTGCCAGGAAATTCATACACACAACTGCGTCAGCCCAGTCCGAAAAATCCTTCCAAGAGCAATTAGGAAACAAAAGCACAAGAGGAGCTTTTGCATATGATCCTGACCCAATGGCTGTTTCTGACTATGGTTTTCATTCACTAAAAGAAAAATATTGAGTTTCTGTCAGTTGGCCAACAGTGGAAGGAGACTGGGTAAGCAGCTCTGAAAAACTGGGTTGAATTCAGATTCACAGAGCCCCATTTCTCAGCATCACTTCAGCCTACTCAGCCAGGCAGTATTTTTTCCCTGGAGTTCCTGGTGTTTTCCTAAATGTAACTGCCAAACCAAGTTTTACATCTTCACTGCCAAGTAAATATAAATTTACCAGGGGCTTATTTCAGACTAAAAGAATACAATTATATATGTATAATAATATCCTTACTATATTTTTTGAACCACCCACCAGTATCCTCTAGAAAGCCACAACTGCAGAGTGCAGCTCTGCAAATGCATACACATCCACACACATGCCCAGCCTTCCCAGGAGCAAGTAGCTCCTTGGCCTGTGAGAAATGCTACACCAGTACATAGCTACGACAGTACAGGGGGCAGGAGTCCCAGAGAACAATCCCTGGCCCTGCAGTGTGATGGACTGTCTCATACTGAAGTTGTTCAATGCTGACCACGCTGCTTAGCATTGGGCTGGGGCTTCCCTGCGACCTCTGGGGTGCCCTGTGGCCCTAAATTATCCCAATTTATTATTTTGTTTGTTTGTTTATTTTTCCTTCCTGTTCAGTTGCCTGATGATATGTGAGGGTTGTGGTGCAGGGTATGTTTTTAGAGCACAAGGCGAAGGTTGCATGTCCGAGTATGGGATGTGATGGAATTGGGAGCACCAGGAGCCTGTTGGTATGGTGGTGAACGTTCCATCCATCCAGAAGGTCATCTCTGAAGCTAACAATCCACAGATATCACCCAGGCTTAATTTTGAGGATGTAAAGAGTAGACTCCAAAAGACATCCTGGGAACAAACCAGGATGTGACCAACTGGAAGGTCAAGACCCACCAGTGAAATGAGGTGCTAAGTTATTTGTAATGTAAAAAGCCTTCAGTATACCAGCATGCTGCGGCAGCAAAGCCTAACACCGCAGGCACTGCTAAGCAAGGGAAATTACTTACACCTGCTAAAACACCCCAGCTTTATTCATTGCAGCTGCAAGGGGCATCCATCATGTGTCTTCGCTCCCTGGCATATTACTGAGGTGGGGGTGAGGTATGGAGCGTGTGAAGAGATTAAGCCTCATCTTAATCTTTGTGAAGTCACAGGAAATCCTGGGTTTGGCCCTAGGTAAGGGGAATAAGGCTCAAGCAGCATGGCTTTTGAAAGAGGCTGTGAGTCTCCTGTCTAAATGGAATATGGGCCTAGAGAGAGATCTGTGATGTGAAGGCTGTTACTTCAGACCTTTGTAGGTGCTGGGAGGGATGCACAGCTGATGGTTGCTGAATGGTGGTGAGAAAGCACTCTAGTTTGCATTCAGATCCATGGGAGACAGCAGGGCAAGTCACATCGTGCGAGGAGGCACTGGCTGGAGGTGCAGGTGGAGAGGGGAGATCGGTGCTCAGCTGGGGTACATCTGCTGGTGGCACAAGTGTTGGCCGATACCCAGCCACTTGCCTCAGTAATTCCCTATTTAACAGCCCACAGGGAGGAGCGTGGGGCTGCACCGTTCCCCCAGAAAGGCAGTGCCAGCCCCCATGGACATGTGGGGTCTGGGCTGGGCCAACACAGGGGCAGTGCCCGGGGCTACTGGGAGTGAAGGCAGGCAAGGGCAGGTCTTCCCTGTTTCTCCTTCTCCACTGGCCAAGCGTGGTGTAGGAGCAGAGACTCAGCTGCTGTGGGCTCAGTGTTCCTCCTGAGGACAAACACGACCTGCTGCCTGCAGCACCCCAGTTGTTCCAGCCCCAGGAACAGTGGTGGCTCTTGGTTATCTCAGCCCACAGGCCTGCCAGACAGAGCTGTGCCTCCTTGCTTCATGATTTTGTTGTATTTATCTCCCTTATTTTGAAGCTCTAATGGCAAGAATCTTAATGCAATTTGTGTGAAATCTTGGATCCCCAATCCAGATGTTCAAGATCATTGGATAACACTTCATAGATTAACTCTTGAGCTTTATTTCAATATATAAATATCAATAAACTAAATAACCTCACAGAACAGGCTTTTTAGCCTATGCTTTATGACTACTGAAAATCCTGTTTATAAATAAAAGCAAATATTCCAGGTATTTCACTGGGCAAGGAGAGATGGAATGGAATTTACCAGAGAGCAAAGCAGGACTTCTGAAAACACAGTTCCAGAATTTGGAAGCTGCTACCACCAAGATGGGGCTTCTTTTTCAAGTAGAGAGGATTTTCTTGGTAGCAAGGGAGTTTGAAAACCCTGGACTTTGTAAAATTGGGAATGACTCAGAGACAAACATTAATTTATCTTGGCACTTAATAATTCAATTCAGCAAGTGCTGGGATAGCACTGATGTTTTCAGCTGCCTTTAGGGCTTTCATGGCTTTCCAAACTCGGTTCCAGGAGCTTCCTGTGGCAAATGTTTCTAACGTGAGTAATGAACATCCACAGCACCCATGTCCCAAAGGGAGGAGGAGTAGAACCAAAGAGATTTTGGCTTCAAAACCCCCATCTATCATTTCACGCAAAAGCTGAAACAAGCATGTTTCCTGGCAGCCATCAGAAAGAAGAAAGACTCCCTTCCTCACTTTCTAATAGAGTCCACCTGGTTCCTAGCCATCACCGCTCTGGTGGTTTGACTTTAAACACATTTTTTGGTCCAAATTAATTATAGAGTTTAGACTTTGCTCTTTTATTACCAATCTTTTGAACAGAATCCCATCTGCAGAAATCTTTGCTGCCCATTTTTCTCCTCTGTGCCTCAGCAAGGAATAGCTGGCCCACAAAATCACCACCTACAGGCAGAAATTTTGGACTTAGAAGTAAAAAACAATGGAGGAACCGATTCTGATTCTCCATTCTTGATGTTCAAATGGTCAAATACACTTATCAAAATGTGTGAGCTGAATCTAAAATAATAGGATATCAAAATAGCAGTGTCATCAACTATGTACTGGAATAAAAGACTGAAAATGCTTCATGCTGAGAAGAACAGATCCCACTGATTTGAAGATGAGAAAAGGACAGACCTAAGAGGTTTGGTTTTGCTTTTAGTTGCAGGAGTGCTGACAGAGAGAATAAAAATCTGATCCCCCTCCCTAGCTCTTGGCTGTGTGTTTGCACACCCAGTATCACCCTTCCAGCCTTTGCCAGCTGAGCTCCAGCATCCAGCACAGCCATAATTACTGTTCCCCTGTTGGTCTCTGGCAGCAGGATATGCCTTTATCTGGTAATCAACATTTTAAGATGAAGTGAAGCACACGGATTTGTTTCTGTCAGATAACAAGATATCAGCTAAAATGCAACAACTGCTGGGTCAAAGCTGTTTCCCACCTCTCTGCAAACAAAAACTCTGCCCTGTGAGAAAGGGGATTCTTATTGCTGTGTTATTCATATTGACATTGGGAAAGTGGGTTATTAGTGAGGTTATTATGTAAAACTGCAGGCCACTGTTTCAAGGGGCAACAAACCAAAATGATTAAAATTAAAAAAAAAAAAAAAGGAAAGCCTTCTGTGACCCAGGCAGGCTTGTACCTGTAATTAAAACATTTACAGTTCCTTCACTTAGAAATAATCCTGTTTGCAGTTTTGCAGTGATAACTCCTCCATACCAGACACAGAGATGGTCTGCAGCTGCTATTTCACAGGCGAACTCCACTGAGCCACACTGAGAGAGACAGGCCACAGCTGAAGGGACGAAGGCCACCCAGCACTGTGCCACCACCATGCACCAGCCACTGCCAATTTCCCGGCCCGCTCTTGGGCTCTCTGGCTCTTAGTTCCTGCATATAGTCCCCAGCCCTGCTCTTGCTGAGCTGCCCACTCCCTCGATCTGGCTGGCACTTCCACCACCTCTGCAGCAACACGGGGACGAAGCCTCCTCTCTCCATTGCCAATGCAAACGCCCGGCACTGTGCTGCCCTTTGGCTTGTGGCTGGAACAGCCACAGACAGAGCCCTCAGACCTCAGCATGGCTTTGAAGCCTTTTCCCACCTCCATGCTGACCACTGCAAACCCACAGGAACAACTTCGGCACATCCTTGAAGTGTGACCTGCTCCTTGTTTCTTGGTCAGTAATAGGGATTCAGGCAAAAGCCACCACCCTCCTCCCTAAGGGAGCCTCCAGAGATGGGCCACCAAGGGGGAGGCACACTCATGGGGCTTTCCAAGTGTTACACACCCAAAAAGGGCTCACAGTCATAGCCTGTGCAACATCTGCTCCATGGTTAAATATTTTGTTCTCCTGCAACCACTGAGCTCTGCAGATGATGATGGTGCAGTGAGTGCTTTGGGCAGTTTGTTTTGTGACACCCAAGCTATGTGCAGTTTGCAGCTGCACCAGTTCCCAGGGGTAAATAGCAGTGAGGTAAGTTTTGTAGGTGTTTTCCTCACTGGTTATAGGAAGCTATCGCTAGCTGCCGGGAAGAAGAGTGGGGCAGATCCAGCTCCTTGCATGGCTTCTGCCCTTACTCAAAGCAGATGAGTCTCCAGAAGAGTCTGGATCCTTCCTAACTTGGAATTTTCCATCAATCGGGAAATCCTGATCAACCCCCCACAGTTTTCCCAGGGAGGTACCCTGGGGTGATGTGCTCCAGCAGCCCTGGCTGCCACTGCTGCCTCACCCCTCCACTTTTTAGAGCCTAAAAAACATCTTTCCCACCCCCCATATGCCTAAACTAAGGGATCCCCCTAAATGGAAGGATCAGAAATGGGCAGAAATTTGGGCTGCAGTCTGGGTGATCCTCCAAAACACAGCACAGCCTCTGCCAGCTTGTCTGCGCAAATCCTCGCTCCAAAATATGCACTTGAGACACAAGACCCCTTCACTCCATCAATGCTATTTTCAAGGGTCTGTGACAAACTGCCTGGATCAGACAGTCAACAGTCCCAGATGTGATCACCAGGTGGTTTATCCAAGTCTCTCTCAAACTTGCTGAAATAGATTTCACAGTGGTGATAGGTCTCTGGTGGTGGAACAAATAATGCAGCGTGATAAGCTTTTTCCAGTCTGCAATGTATCAATTATCCGTCTCTAATTGAAGAGCCAGAGCACAGTGACTTCCAAGAAAGCAGTGTGGGGAGAGAACAGACACAGTGCCAAAAAATAACCGTGGTCAACACTTTGTCAGGGGTGGATATCCTGGTTTGGATTAAACAAGATCTAACCTGAATCTTTGGCTTCAACTTTATTCACCTTTTTTTCTTCAAGTTTCAGAATGTTTAGATTTATTACTTGGAATATGGTCTTCTCTGCAATTCCTCTGTTCTGGCCAGGACCAAAAGTGTAACGGCTGAAATACCACAGAAAAAACTGATCATTATTTTAACTACCCAACAAGAAATAAAGAACATCTTGTGAGAAATCCCGTTGTGACTGCACCCTCAGGTCAAGCTTGGCATGTGTGGGACGTGTGGGTAGTTCAGATAAGGTGTTCTGGTTTTGGGTGGGCAGCCAAGACACAGTTTCAGGCCCACCAATAGCCAAGACTGTTCTTCTGCCCTGCACAATGAAAGGCATGAAGACAAATGCTCTCTGTGCTCTTGCATCCAGGAGAGGTCAAGAAAACATTTGTCTGGGGACTGTAAGCAGAATTCCAGAGTTATGTGACCTGGTGGCATGTAAATCATTTTTAAGGGCCCAGATTTAACAGAGTCTCTCAGATTCCTAACATGTATCAAAGATGTTACGTCTTTGGGAAAGTGTGCCACCAAGTCAAAAAAAAGGACTTACATAAATATCCAGACTCTCCCAGGAGTTCTGCCTACCCTGCTTGGGCACTGGATGAAGATGAACTGTGGCTGATCTATAATCTATTAGCCTGGTAAGATCAGGTTACTGGGATAGTTCTTGGCTGGTCATATCACAGACTCATAGAATCATTTAGTTGGAAAAAAACTTTTAAGATCATCGAGTCAAATCATTAAACTACCACTGCCAAGTCCGCCACTAAACCATGTCCCTAAGCGCCACATCTACATGGCTTCTAAATAACTCCAGCCTGGGGAGCCTGTTCCAATGCTTGACAACCCTTTCAGGGAAGAAATTTTCCCTAATATCCAGCATTACATTATTAAAGTCTTTGTTTTATGTGTGTATTGAGATGCCATTGATCAAGAGTGAGGCTGTTAGGAAAATGGCAGCACTGTAGTTTTGGATTACAACCTTCTGGTGAGCTCTGCAGAGGTCATTAGAGGAAATGTCCAAGCATTTGCTTGTGAATGCATTGCATCCAGGCTCCAGCCAAAATGGGAAAACCTGAGTCACCACTCTTGGGGTCCAAAGATCATGAAATAGATAAAATAAATCATACTATGGTAAGAGGAGAGGTGTCCATCACCATCTGATTTTGCTAAATAACCTGCGCTACCTACCAGCAATACATGCCCTGAATGGCCTAGATTGCAAGGAGCTAGGAAGCTAGCTCTAGAAAGAGGCAAAAAGGTTGGGTTTATCTGAACAACCCAGGCCAACCTAGTGTATAAAGGCATCAGCTGCAGTGTGCTGCAGAGCTAGCTTTTTTGCTTAATTTCTTCCCCTTGTGAAAGGTTTCTGATAAATACCCCATCCAGATGTATCTGTTTACCACAGAAAAGGCAGAAAAGAGATAGAGCGGACAGAATTGAGAGGGACATCTGGCACATTCACCTTCATTCATTGCCTGCCTGTTTGAAGTAAAAATATTTTTAAGAATATGTGCTGTAATAATAACTAGGAAAGAGCCACTTGGACTGGAGACGAGTAACCTTTCTTACAGGGCTGGCAGCCTGTGCTGGGTAAAAGCCCAGCCAACTAGCACCATTTATAATAGAAAAGAATGAGCTTCCTGCAAGGAAAAGCTGTGTTTGCCTTCCTAATTTGGTTTCTAAATGTTCACTTTCATAGGGAGAAGAAAAAAAATATATAGTTTGAAAAGGAAATTATATCACCATGGTGGGTTTTTAATGGAATTTGCAAAAGATTATGACTTTATACAGTTAAGGAGTTCCTTATTCATCCATAGGAAACTATGGATACGTTCCTACTATACTCCACAGATGGTTCCTAGACCTGTTCCTAAACCTGTTCCCAACTACATCTAGGCCGTCGGCCTCAGGACTGTCAGCAATGACTCCATCTGGTTGACGGGACGACTCTTGCAAGACTTCCAGGAATTTGTCCAGTTTTTGGCCACCACATTTGTTACCAAACATTCAGCCCCTTTGACAGCCCCTGGGGTGACTCAGAGTGGCTGAGGTGGAAATAAAAGCAAGCTAGACCTAAACGTTTTGGCTGGACATCTAGTTCTCTAGCAGTGCCATAGGCATACCTACTTCTGCTGTTTCAGGTGTCCATGTTACCTGAAGTTTTCACTGTATCAAAGCCACAAGAGCAGTCTGCCAGTTCCTGGGCTCCTGGCTGCAATTAAGGACCTGAGCAACCTGTTTATGGCTATATATCAAGGGAGTGATGTTTTAACCTGCCAGATCTGTCAGCAGAGTCTCTTAAGGAGATGGGGGTGGTAGGAACAGGCGCTGTACAAAGCTGGGGGTGCCTCTGAGAGCTATGATCTCATTTCAACATCAGCCAGGTGATGTGAAGGGTGTCCTTCAACCCTGGAGAAGTCCCTTCTCCTGCTAACGGGAGCAGGCCAGGCACAGCGAGGCAGCGTCTCCAACCCTGGTGCACCACCCTGAGGGGAAGATGCATCATGTGAGTCAATTTCCATGAACACAACCACGCACACTGACAAGATGAATAACATGTTCTGTCAGGGCCTAAACCAAGTAGGCTGCAGTTCAGCAGTGCGAAAAGTGATAAGTGGGAAAGCAAAGCTACCTAAGGTTTTTTGCCCCTTAGGCCTGTAAGCACCCCAAATTTTCCCAAATTCTCTCTGCTAGTAGCATGGGAGTAGTGTCTTGATGCTTCCTTGGTAAGGCTAATGCTCTGAAATAACCCAAAATGGGTTGGAGTAACATTTTTGGTGATGGCCTAGCCACAGGCGGTGGTGTTGCCATCTGAGATGGCCATAAGGTTATAGGATCATGGATCATTCCTTCACAGAGTAGTTCTGGCTCTCCCTGAGTTTCATAGATGGGGAAAGCTATGAACTCCCTTGAACTGGACAATTTCTTACATTCTGCTTCTGTCTCTCTTTCCCTGTTTGGCTCATTGCTTTTAACAAGGGTTGGTTATTTCTCAAGTCTGCAGTGATCCACGCAGTGCCAGTTGCCAAATATAACCTACCAGAGATAAGGCTCATTTTCTAAATCAATTATCCATAAGGTGTATACATTGATTCAGTTTCTTGTTGACTCATTATCGTTTCTATTTAGGAGAAAAAATGACCTTAATTATTTTATTTTTTTTTTTAGAGATGTCAATCATCTTGGCACTTTTGGCAATTTAAAGCTTACAAATGCAGAAGTCTGGATTGGTTCATGGGAGATGTAATATTTTTTTTGTATAGCGCTTAGATTTATTTACCCAACACAGGCTTTGGAAAGAAATAGAGACCTTCTTTCTGTAAGAAAAAGCCTCAGAAACGTCATGACACAGAAGCTGCTTAAGCAGACATCAAATTTGCTGATCTGATTTTAATGTTGCTCATTAGTTCATAAGAAAAACAGATGGGATGCTGAATTATGGCCAAGAGATCTTCTGCAATGGGACACTTTTGGCTAACAAGTCTCACTCCACATCTGTAATTTCTATTAACTTCATCAGTAATGTCAAATTCAGTTTCTGGTGGGAAAGAAACCTGAATATTATTATGAAAGGCTCAGCCTCAGGACTGTTAGCAAATCTCTGAACAGAGACACTCCCAGTGCACAAAGCAGCAAGCCCAGCCTACGCCTTCACCTGTAGGCTGAGTTCTAAGGGTGGTATATAGGAAAAGCAATGCTACCATTGCATTCAACACATTTATTTTGCTGCACCCCACAGCCAGTAAGCATGGGTGAAGCAGGCAACTGCAAAGGTGCAGCCTGAAAGGTGGCAAAAGCATTGCAGAGGTGTGCAAGAGAGACAAATTCTGCACCACACAGCAGCCTTTGGCGATGTATCTGCTGACACAGCAACAAAGCCAGCAGAGCCTGCCTGCCTAGGGGGAAGCTGGAAGACCACAACCCGGCCAGGGCAGCAGGGAACGGGACAGGGCTGGCCAAGGTCAGCCCTCCTCATTCCCCACTGGCTGAGGGTCCGAGGCGTGGAGCTGGGGCAAATCCTTATTTTACCCCCTCTCCCCAGGGCAGCAGCTTTCAGCTTCTCTTGGAGACTTAGTTTCACCTGTCTGCTGATAAAATTAATACAGGAGACCTGCCACAGATGTTTCTTTTAAGCAATTTATTTTTCAGGAAAAAAACCTGTGCTTCTCAGGGTGCCTCTGAAAAATGAAATTAAATCCTTTCAAGTAACTTCTGAAAGTCTTTGGAGTGATATCATTACCATGTGCTCCAGCTGATGGTTTTTTCTGCTGTTGGTCCTTACTCCATTTCCCCCTGTCTCCTGAAACACCACGTTGCACATTTTACCAGTGTCCCAGGCACAGGCAAGCACGTATTTTCCTGAAACCCAGAAAAAACTAATCACCACCAGCAGAAGTATGTCAGAAGGTTATGCAGGCAGAGCAAAGGTGAGCAGCTGAGACAGAGGCTAAAGGTGCCCACCCAACCTGACAGGAGAGAAACACTTGTACAACGCAGAAACACAGATTTTCTATCCCACAGCCATGTACCTGGCTGGAGCTGGGAGGATCCAAAGCAATCTGCTAAAAGTTTTAAGTCTAGCTGGCCACAAACACTTTGCTAGTTGCACAGCTTCTGTCAAACAGGGTTTGCACAGCTCTCCCAGCCCACTCAAGTACAGCAGCTGCAGGGGAAAGGGACCTCATCCGCCTTCTTCCTGGTAGCAAGCCTGAACTGAGTCCTCGGTGTAGGCAGTATCAGCTAGAGACTGCCCATCACCTATCCAAACATTATTTATAAAACAGTTTTCTGCATTGCTTGGCCTGGCGTCTTGCAGTAGATTAATTCTGCATTCAAACTGAGGTTCATGCTCTGCAGGAATCTGCAGTGTGACATGGGGTCCTGCTATGATGAGCATCACAAAGGGGAAATGTTTGCTTTTGGTAAGGGGGAAACCCGAAAAGGAGCAGAATTTCTAGTGGCTTGACCTTATTTTACTATCAAAGCATGCAGGATGCTATGCTTGCAGTAACCAGAGCAGCAGGTGCTGCTACATGATCAGTACCACCCAGCACTGCCCAGCATGGACCCCCAGAAGTGGAGTGATGCAGTGGGAACAGTGGCGGGAGGGGGAGGGTGAAAAAGGGGAAAGGAACGTTGCAGCTGAGGCCAGACCCAGCTATCTAAAATACTCATTTTTGGTATGAACCGCATCAATACAGGGAGGTACAGCTTGTCCCTATGCCTGGAGCACATAGCGTGTGTGTGGCTTGCTGGTGAAGGAGGTGGATCCTGCCCGGTGCCACATATCCCTTTTAATTGGGGAAAAACTGGAGCTGAGCCTGGCGTCAGACGCGGCAATGGGATCTGCAGGAGGATGTCGCCAGGGAGCAGTCCGGCCCTTGCGCCAGCTGGAGCGTGCCTCTGGCAAGCACTGCAGCCAGCTGCTGGGCAGCTGCTCCCCCGTGCCAGCTCCGCGGTGCATCACAGGGGTGGGTATGGGTGAGTTGTCCCCCGTTCTCCTCCAGCATCTTCCCAAGTTGTGTCCTTCCTTGCTAACTTGAAAGAAGCTGACTGGAGCAAAATCTACAATGCTGTATGCCTATTCATGGCAATGGAAAAAATATTAACATTACTATTAGTATTACTATTAGTATTATGATTAGTATTATATAATATTAGCACTAGTACTAGTACAAGTACTAGTAACAGTACTAGCACTAGCACTAGCACTAGCACTAGCACTAGTAGTGGGGGAGCAATCAAATGTATTGAAGGTAGGGACAAGCCCAATTTCGACTGCATCGGAGCAGGCTGTTGTTTCTGTATGAGCCATCTGATACTCTAGGATTGACAGGGCCACAAAAAATTATCAGAGGGATGGAACACTGCTCCTATGAAAAAAAGCTAAGGGAGTTGGAGTTGGTCATCCTGCAGAAGAGGAGGCTGCAGGGAGACCCTGTTGCAGCCTTTCAGTTCTTAAAGGGGGCTTGTAAGAAAGATGGGGACAGACTGACAGACTTTTTAGTAGGGCCTATTGCAATAGGACAAGGGGTAATGGTTTAAAACTATAAGAGGGTAGATTTAGACTAGATCAAAGGAAGAAATTTTTTACAATGAAGGTGGTGGAAAACTGGGATAAGTTGCCCGGAGAAGTGGTAGATGCCCCATCCCCAGAAACATTCAAGGTCAGGTTGAACAGGGCTCTGAGCAACCTGATCTAGTTGAAGATGTCCCTGCTGATTGCAGGAGGGTTGGACTAGATGACCTTTAAAGGTCCCTTCCAACCCAAACCACATATCCTGTGATTCTATAATTACTTCCAAATGTCAAACTGCATGCATTTAAAGGAATGGCTACACATTGACCTATCAAATAACTCTTTTTCCAACCCTGAAGGGCAGAAAACCAGCATTCAGATTCAGAGACCTTATGTGAAGCTTCTATTTCACATTTTGGCCATAGGACCTCCTTAGTACCCCATAAATGTAGTAAGAGCAGTTCTTCCATTCATCCACCCACGATCCCATGGTGCATCCCTCCACCAAAGGCTTTAATAACTTATTTCAGAGATGTTGAAAGCTGTAGGTAAATTGTCTTGCTAATGATTTACACTGTGGCTCTCATGGATCTGAATTTTCTCTCCTCTTTATGTGTTAAAGAACAGAATCTATATCTGTGTTTGGTTTGCTTGGCAAGATTTTTTTGGTAGCAGGGGGATACAGGGGTGGCTTCTGTGAGAAGCTGCTAGAAGCTTCCTCTATGTCCGATAGAGCCAATGCTCGAGTCTGTTTTGCCTGTGACAGTAATGTCCCTGTCTTTATCTTGACCCATGAGCCTTTCATTTATATTTTCTCTCCCCTGTCCAGCTTAGGAGGGGGAGTGATAGAGTGGCTTTGGCATCCACCTGGCATCCCGCCAGCATCAGCCCACCACAACATCTAAGAGGCACGTAGGTTTTATGCCACTGCTTTGTGTGACAGCTCATGGCCATTCCTGTGGAAGCTGAACAGCCTTTGAATATTTACAGGTCATTGCTGGTTTACACATTGGTCTGAGCCCTGGTGTGAAGTAGGGCTGCAAAAATCACTGCGAAACTTACTTGCCTTTTTCTACTGCCACAAGCCAAAAGCTCATGGTTTAATGCAAGTTCACAGACCTGAACACTGATCTTGTGTCAAAATTTTGTTAACTCATGTATAGCTTTTTGATAAAGAACATGGGAAGCCCAAGCCACCTGAAGTACTGGGTCTCTTTCATACACAAGCAGACAGCAGAGCCCTCTTCTGTGACCACAGCAATGTAAATGGCTTTTGAGACAGGAGAGAGTCCCATGAGTGCACCAGGACCTTGGTGAAATGATACCTGCAGCACTGTGAAGCAGGTGATAGTTGTGGCAGAGCTTCCTGCATTCATTGCTTGGCTTTCACCACCTTCAGCTCCTGCAGCCAAGGCTTGTCCTGGAAAATAAAACTTCCTCTGCTTCTGCTCGGACACATCCATCCCATCCCTGGGAAGTAACATCACACAGCAGGATATCTCCAACCGCTTTACCCACTTGGGTGGGCAAGGAGAAGTTCATTTTAATTACTGATCAATACAATGCACACCAAGAAGTGTTTTAACATCAGGTTAACAATGGCAAATTTAGTTTTTCTCAGATTTTTTAAAGATCCGTTTTTGCAAAAAAATAAGTGGCACAGGTAATGACTGAAGCCTCTGAAGTACTAAACGAATCCCTGCCACGCTGGTGTAGCACCAAACTTCCAATTCTGATCCTAGTTTATGACAGTCCTTAAACCTGTGTTTTCATCTACCTTAACTTGGCAAAGCTTTTATGTTGCTTTCCTGGTCTGGGGCTGCATCAGGAGCCATAACTGTGGGTGGCAAGGGGCTCAAGAATCTGCCACTGGCCCCATGGGCCAGGGGGAATTTGGGAATTTGACACTAAGCTGCATCTCAGAGCTGCTTGTGAAAGCTTGTGAAGGTCACTCAACAATTGCCTCTGGCCCACATGAGGAGGATGTGTCAGAGCAACTGCCTTGGTCGGGTATGATTCTCAGAAGGAAAGAGCAAGTTTAAAAAACACAGAGACATTACTAGTCTGGACAAACAAAACCATAGATAAATAGCTTGAAATTCTCCTTTATGCAGGAGATTTCCTGCATGTCAGGATTACTGGGGCTTCGCTTCCCAGCCCTGCTGTGTTTTGACTGTGCAAAAAACCTCTGGGTGTAGAAAATTCAGTGTCTGGGAAACCCAAGGTAGGAACATGCTGAGCACTTTTTATCTGAATTACCCAGACATGGTATTCATTCTTATCTCAATCCATTTCAAAGTAATACCTATAATTACTCTGGATGCACACTCAAGCAACTAACTTCTTTTGCTCCTGTGAAACTCATTAAGCGTTTTAGCCTCCCATATGCATTACATGGTACAACGCAGTGAGTAGTACTATCCTTGAGCAATCATAAGGGAATTTTGTACTGTGAATGTGTTGGTCAGTACTGCAGCACCCTTACTGATGCTTGTGTGAGAAACCTTCTGGTTTTAAACTTGTGAACTTGTGAGAAATACTGATAAAGAACACAAGCCTAGAAGTGTTTTGTTGGTTTGTTTGTTTTTTTTTAATTTGAAGTTGGTGTGTATCTGAGTGCTTGACTGAGTCTTCTTACAGTTCATCACAAAAAAGTGACTTTAAAGAGGTAAAGTTAAAGTAATGCCACTGAATAGGCTTATTTCTCAAGGTCTCACTTGAACAGAAACAGCACCATCTGTTGCTCTCTGTGCTGTCAATCACAGCAGCTTTTTGTCTGCCCAAATGATGATTAGGAGAAATGAACCATATGCAACAGAAATTAAATGAGGAAGAAAATGTTTATTTTCAAGGAGGGTTTAGACTGGAATAATTTAACCGGATCCATTGGACATGTAATGCTGAATCACATCTGGTTTTTCATTTTATAAAACCGATGTCCAATCAATAAGGCTTTTTAAAAACCCGGTAAAAACAGTGCTGATTTTGCATTTCTCCAGCAGCCTTGCACTGTAAGAATGACCTTCATAAAATTATAACCACTAGGGATGGAAAATACTTTCTAGGTTTAGTCTGATCCCTAAATGTCATCTTGAGTATATTTCTCAGGATGCATCTTATCCAAGTAGCACCACCCATTATTATATGGTTGGTTGAGACGCTGGATTTCTCTGGACGGCTTGTCTGATGCTTGCTCCCAGAAGGATTAGATGACACTGTGGTGAAAGCCCTGCTACCAGCTGGAAGCTGTCTCACAGTAGGGCTCTCACATTGCTATGGCTGAACCCTGATAGCAACAGTGGAAAATTTCTCTCCACTTTCCTCAGGGCAGTGTGAGCCAATATATGAAAGAGGGTCTAGGCTCAGCAGCAGACGTGGGCAAACCATGGCAGAAATCTGAACGGGGAGCTTTGGACTGTTACACTTGTGCCGTTCATCATTTCACAGTTCCTTCTCGGAGGCGGGAGTCCTTGTCCACAGCTTAAGGGGCAAACACTGCTGTTTGTCTAGCTTTTGCAGCTCACTCTTAGCTGTGAGAACTCCTCCTGTGGAGCCCAGCTAGTGCTGATGGCTGGAGCCAAGGCGAGATGGGCAAGCTCTGCATGCTCACACAACCAAAATTGGAAAAGAGGGCATTTTATCTCAACAGGTCTGCTGTAAAGAGGGTCTTACAGTCCAAGTTATTTAGAATCTTCAGGTTTGATTGTTACTTGCATGTCAAGGAGTGTGCTTATTTGCAGGCAGTAGGGTAACGTTATATCTAATGTTAAGTGCTATCCACACGTCTGCAGGGCAGAGCAGCAGCACTCAGGACAAAAGTGCTGCATCAGTCCTGTGCTTCCCAGTGCCCAGCCTCAGTGCTTGGTGACAATGACCACAGGGCCGCCAGGTCCCCATCGCACATCGGAGAACGACTGGGAGCTGCACCCTTCCCATTGCAGCCCTTGCCTATTCCCTTGCACAGGCCAAACACTCATGGTTTCCTTTGTCTGAGTTTTGAAAATGAGGTGAGGAAAATAAATTACTCTGTTCTGAGTGATCAAAGGAGGGTGCTGAAAGAGTCAGAGGAGACTGGCAGCTGCTGTTCTGCTTTACTTCGAAGTTGTGTTTGGAAAATTGGCCATCAGTGTTATGGTCGAGATACCTTAAGGGTGACTGACGGAAAATGTGACTTCTTCCCCTCGCCTCCTCTTTCCTCACACTCAAGTGTTTGGTTTCTTTACATAAAATATCAGAATAAAACTGACATTTGTTTCACATCAAGTCCCAGTTTTCACTTCAAGTTTTAAAATGTGAAGAAAAAGGAAAAAAGAATGTGGTTTCCTTTCTGCTTTTTTGGAATGGTTTCTATTGCCATCCCACTGAAAAAAGTGGGAAGATATTTAAAAAGAAGGGGAAAATGAAGATTCAAAAAGGCAGAAACAGTAAACTAAAGAGCACAGTGAAACTAAAAATTACTTTCTTTGTTCTTTGTCTGTATTTCAGCACTACACTAGGTTACTTAGTTTGCGCTTTGCATGCTGAGATTTTTGTCCAATATCAGACCTGTTTCCCAAAATGTTTCAACATCAATTACATTACAGGCTTTGATGGAAAAAATACTTGTCAAAGTTGTTTGAGGATATCTTCCCATGCAGACAGAACAGGTGGGGGATGTCTGAAATTAGCAATAACGATTCAGAATGTCTGTACCACTTGACGAGCACAGGCGAGAACAAGAATTTGGACGTGAATACATTTTCTAGTCAGTTGCATTAAAACTGATGGTAAAAGTTGAGGAATTCATCAAACCCTCTGACTATGCTCTTCTTCCTTTATCAGACCTCTCGGTGCATGAATTACTTTCTGTGGCAAAGCCAGGTGTGGATGGGGCTTCCTCTCACTAACTTTGGCCACTGCAGCAGACGGGACACAGCTCAGCAACACCGTCCTAACTTATCCACATCTAAATCAGGGCAGCAACTGCTGCTGGAGGAAAAAACAGTAAATGCAAAGTTAGGACATCACTGTCAAAAGTGCATTATATAGGAGCACTGCTGCTTCCTCTGTGAGATCTGGGAAAATGCAGAAAGTAAGTATATACATCAGTGTTTTACTTTTGTCTATTCTGTTTTTTATGGTCAGATAAAATAAAGAGTAGCTCAGAGAAAGACAAAAAAGGAAATACTTCAGTCTGTAGTGGTGTGGCCTCAGCTCCACAGTATGGGAGGCTACAGTTGAAGGTGCTCTGTTGCAGCAGGAAACATCTCCTGAAGAACAAGTTCAAGTGAGGCTGACCTGCAGAAGGAGGCACCAGGCCAGGAAAGAGCACAGAAGGCTCCATGGAGGAGTCCTGGGTGCAACAGCATAGTGTTGAAACCAGCAAGGCCACAAAGGCTGAATTTTACATGCTGAATAAAGCAGAGATCACATCACTGCTGGGGAGAGCAATTCCGAGCTCACAAGCTGGCAAAGATGCCCAGGTAATATTGTATGTCTAGGACGTGGAAGATTGCAAAAACCTGGGTGCAACCCCCGCTTCACAGGTGGCTTTTAGCTGGGGGCTCAGGTACCACATGACACTTGCATAACCCTCCAAATCCCCATTATTTTAACTAAGTGTGGTAACAGGTGAACTTGACCTTGTTTCGCCCTGAACACAGAAACCTGAAGTGGCAGTAGGCTGAATGCAACAACTCCACCTTCTTCAATACTACCAATGCTTTCTGGCGAGCATGGCACACCTCGGGGATCTGCCACTGTGTGTTCAGGTTCTTCTGAGCCAAGGGTGAGGAGTGGGAGAAAGAGTAGTCTGAGGGAAGCTTCCAACCTTGTCTCTAGTTTCTTTCTCTGGACATTGTTTGCAGTTTGACTGCACCATTTCTTTCCACCACTTACCTTCCACTTTCCCCAGCCCTGTGGGAAATGTTGGTTAGATCCAACAGAAGAAATCTGTTTTCCAAAATAACCCTCAAAACAAAGAAGCAAAGGTAGACATCTAGTTGTGTTCTTGCTTGTAGCTGACAGGACACTTACCCGCACTGTCTGCATGTTTCAAAGTCTTTTTCTCTGCAGTATGGGCCAACACCTTTTCATCTCTGGTCACTCAGCACGGCTCGCCTCCATGTCAGTGTGACTGCCAGCAAGGCAAACCACAGCCTGGCTTCAAGGAGTCCCAAGAGACCAACGACAGCTGCGAGCTCAGCCTGAGCAAATGTTGTTCCTCTTGGCAGCCAGAGCAGCTCCAATCGTCCTGCCCAAACACTACAAACTGAAGCTCCAGCACATTCTCCAAAGCACTGGTATCTCTGAAAATATCTAGAACGTTTGCTGTTGGAGAGAAACCTGTCATACTAGTCCAAGTGCAATCCTTTTCAGTACTTAAATTCGGGTGCACACACTTCACCATGTATATCCAGAGCTAACACATTGTTTATGTCCTGGAAGTAAATATAAAAATTATTCTACAAAGCAATAGGAATGCATTCTTAAGGGGAAATAATTATATTCTTGATTTCCATGTCCAAGAATTTTCTTGTATTATGGAGTCCAAGCCGCTGGCTACTTGTTCCCTACATTTATGTTCAATGTCCTGGTGTGATGAGACCTATAGCTACGTACCAAAGTCAAAGACCTTCATGCAAACAAAATAAAAAACCCCAAGTAATACTCAAACTGATGGCATTGCAGTACCTGAAGTAGTATAAGGAGGAACTGAGAGCGAAATTTGGCTGAAAGGGGAGCTATCTGCAAGTTCACACCTGTTATATTTTTGGTCCTTTGACTTTGTATCCTTTTTGTACTACAAGAGTCTTTCATCCACACTCGTAAGGGGAAGGTTGTTAACAAGAACCATTCTTCCCCTTGTGTGTCTCTCTGCTGATACAAAGGTACCTCCCCTGCAGCTTTCGCACACAGTCACAGCAGAAAATCAGCATCAGAAATGTTTGACGAAACAGTTTTGAAAATTTTGAATAGTCTTGAAGAGTGGCTGGTGGAAGAACCATCTCTCTCCCTGGGGCAGTCTGGGTGCTGCAAGGAACCGCTGTGGCTACACCTACCTTGCTAGTTCAAACTGACCTTCAGACCCCTGCAAGACCCACCTCCACCATCCATCAACACAGTAACTTAACAGCTGTTAAGACAAGCTTAGAAGGAGCTACAAGCCCATGGAGCAGCCCCGTGAAAGAGAGCGCTAAACATCTCAGTACCATGGTCAAGAAATAAAAAGTACAACATAGAAGACCTTGGTGCTACCCTCATAGTGAAATACATACAGGGACTGGGATTCACGTCACTTAGGCTGGCTGAGAGCAGCACCAATGTCTGTCCTATGCATCTGTATGGACAAATGCTTTAGACTTATTATACATGCAGCCCCATTTTTTAGATAAAATTGTTAACTCCAGGCTCATCTGTGAGCTTCTGTTTTGAGAAAGTAGCTCCCTACACCTGTGAAGAGAAGCTGGAAATCATGACTTGTTATAAGCAAGAACAGATGTGCCTTCTTTCTTGATAGGGCCGCACTAATAACTCAGGGATATGTCTAACGCAGATTGACATTGCCACAGATGCACTCACCTGAATACAGGAGCAGAGTGGGGCAGTCAGCCTGCACAGCTGTAAACATCCTCACTTATCATCATTAACTCCAAGCCTAATTGCTGTTACCTCCCAAACAGGAGTCCCACTGAACCTGCTGCTGCTGACCTTACAAACAGCTGAGAGGCGAAGCTCTCCTTTCAAAAAAACCCACAAGGTTATTTCTTCAGTGAAAGCCTCTCCTACAAATTGTTGCCCTCTCCTTTGTGTCTCAGGTTCCCACCACAGACCTTGCCTTGCCCACGCTTGGCTGACATGTCTGCTTTGCTGGGTGTCAGCACGCGTGCCCTGCCCACCCTGCAGCGGTTGCTGGGGTGCTGCCTCCCACTCACTGAGATGTGCCAGGTAATCTGAAAGCGGGAGAAATCCTGAAAGCTGAAAGAAGCATTTTTCCTATGTTTTTCCATCTCTGCAGCAGGTGGAACCTGGATGGACCCTGCTTCTGTCTGCTGGCATTGAAGAAGAGGGAGACTTCCCCACCTCCCCCAGCCCCCAGTCTGGGAATACCACAGGGATGTCCCATGTTGCTGGCACCATGGCTGCAGCTGAGGGTGACACCAGTACCCAGCCTGGGTCCTGCCACACTGGCATTCACTTCTGCAGCATAAATAAAACCATAACAACTATTTAACGGGGTTGAGCCATGTGTTTGTAAAGGTTTCTGGGGAAGGAGAGGAACACTGGGAGTGGGTTTGCCTGGGAACGGTGAGCTTTTGGGGGAAAGGCCACAGGACTCATTTAGTCAGAGCTTTATGTGGGCTGGGTTAGTGAAAACTCCTCCTGGAGTATCAGTTAGGTAATTAGTGTAGTATATAAAATGAAGTATAACTTATACAAGGATTGTAGGCCTGTTACCAAAAGTACCATGACAGAAGGCAAGGTTTTTCTTGCTTAAACTGAAGTTGCAAATTCAACAGGAATTTAACTAACCTCAGCATCACTCACCCATGTGTCATAACACATCTAGAAAAATAAATGGGCTTTTCCTTGTGAAATGAAGATAAGTTTCTCTAGCACCACACATGCAAGCAGCAAAGGGCGAATGGCTCAGCAGATAGTGTTACCTGCTGTTCCCAAAAAAGTTGTGTGGGAATACGGAGGTGCATGGCTGGAAACACTGATGTGCAGGAGCATAAAAAAGGAACAGGAGGAGAGGCTGGGGGAGACTTGGGAAAGGAGCTGTCTCAAGGGGGGTTCATGTAGCAGAGGAGCCCATTGTGTAGGTAAGTAGGCAGACAATTTCCAAACGCAGGATATTCACTTGATAAATCGCAACAGATTCCTTGGAGTCATGCCAGGCGCTGTACAAATACACGTGTTTCGGATGATATGAGAAACGCATGTGAGACTGAGGAGGTTGTAGCTGCCACTTTGAAATGCAGTGCCAATGGGGAATTTAGAGCCATCGCTTAAGAGCACTCTTCTGGATATTCCAGTTGGTACTTGGAACAGGCTTATGTTATGAAAATATTGGAGAATAACTCACTGTTCATACACAATAATATTGAATAATACTCAGCAGTGTTTCTCCCTTGCTATGGCAAAGGCTCCAAGAAATAGCAACTCCCTAGATCAGAGATATGTAGATAAGACACACGACTACTGTCTTATAAATAATGAGTTATGTTAGTTTACAGTCCTTTTCCTGTAGTCATTTTGTGCATCACATGAGGCAGAGTTCAAGTCAAAAGTCACTTCAAAATTGCAAGAATCCAGCACAAGCCTAATTGTGAATGAAGGCTATAGAATAGCTTTTTGTTCCCTGGAATCTTGAAATGTTAGTTTGTTCACAGAGGTCTACTAAATGTAGTGATGGTGAATCATAAGGGCTGCCTAAGAGATGGAGCCAAAACTCAGTATGTGCATATGTGTTGAAAATAATAGAAGCAAATCCATACAAATATAGGGCACATGACATCCTCCATACAAGTTAACTGCTAGCAGAAGACCACTTTTCACATCATAGGGCCAGTTTATACTCAATGCATGTAGGTATTTTACTTTATGGGTTCTTAACCCATGGGTTAATCTTGTGATTAGCAGGATGTAAGTGTCAGTACTGGGCAGGCCACGAGCACTGCCTGGCTGGGGCATGACTTGGATTTCTGGTGGGAGAAACAAGCAGAAGATGCTGCAGTCCATGAAAACATCTGAAACAGCATGTGTTGGGGCAAAAGGGTGATGCAGACACCACATACAACAGGAAAAGAGCCAAGCAGGCCACCTTCAGCTGGCTCCCATGGAAAGGGCTGAAGCATTCATCCCAGCCACGAGCACTGGGGGGGCTCAGCAGGGGTGAAGCAGACATCCTGGGGTTTTGGGGGAGCACCAGCTGTACAGTCGGGGATCAGAAGGAGCCATATGGGTGACTCATTTCTGCAGGCGCAGCAGGGAGGCTTACAAGGACCTCAGCCAACCAACCCTGCCTTTGCCCAACATGAGAAGGTGTTGTGCTTCAAAGAAGATGTCTGGAGAAGAGCCTAATGTGGGGCTTGGTCCAACCCGAGAAAAACTACCTGTGGCTCTCTCTTGTAATTGCAACATGTCCACCGATGCTCCACAACCTCTGGCAAGTATTTGAAGCTGCTTAGGTGGATGTTGCCAAAGGTAGGCAGGTTCGGAGAGAAACACAATGACCTGCAGTCATGGTTCCCCTGGTTTGCTTTGCAAGCTGAGCAGAGATCAGACCCAGGGGATGAAATTACACTGTGACAGACATACACAGGCCGGTTACTTTGAAGGTGATGGGTCTGCACACGCCGGCTGCTGCTATCCAAAATGTATACAGATGTATACCCAGATCGATACTGGGTATTTGAGGCCAGATGTGTCCCATACCTTCTCATCTCCATGGAGATTCCTCCTGGCAAAGAGGCATTTATTCTAATTCTTCTTCTTCTTTTTGGATCCGTCACAGTACTGCCTGAAATTAGGATGATTGATTAGTGACACTTGGGTTCCTTGTTTCCATTAGGAGGAAAAATCTGACTATATGCTTCAGCTACCTTTCCAGTGTACTACAGTGTATTAGCATGCAACACGCCCTCAGTTCCATGGCCCTGCAAACAGGTGAAATAAGCAGACAGTGAAGCAACTCTGGTTGTCTCAGCTGTGGCCCCCTTGTTTCAGCCTGGCCAGTGCTTCAGGCCCTCCTGGCAAGGGCAGAGTTTGCTTGTGGTCAGTGACTTGCCAGCATCTCTCTGAATGTGCCAGCATGATCACATGCACATATAGCTATTCCTCAAGAGTCTTAACTCAAGGCAGGCATGAGCAAAACTAAGAAAATGTCTTAAGGTCCTCTGAATTTGGACATGTCTAATATTGCAGATAGGATCTCAGTTTCACAAATGATCTTCAGTGATCAGATCCCTGGATACAACCATCTCTGAGTTTCAGAGTGTCTTAAAGCATGAACCAGACTGGATTTCTGTAGCATGCAGTCCTGACAGACAGGGAGCTAAAGGTGGAAAAAGGTGTGAAGGATACAGGATGGCCCTTGGGCACACAGCAGAGGATAAATGCAACCAGTGACACAGTAAGAGCTGAGAAGGGGAGAACTGGAGTTGCAGGAAAACCAATCCAGTGGCATGAAGAGACCCTAATACGGGACAGAGGCGGGAATGGGGGACACACATGGAGGAGAGCAGTGCCACCAGCAAAGCATGACAGGGTGTCCCTGCCTCGGCCCTGTCACAAGGTGGGAAGCAAGGGGGTCACAGGTATCCCAGAAAGAGAAGCAGATGCGAGGATGACTCTCAGTGATTCTGGAGGATGAACATGAGGGAGCTGCAGGAGCGGGTGATGGGCTTGACCTGCATGTAGGTGCACACATGGCTCATTGTCTTTCAGGCATTTTGAGCAGCTGGGGAGGAGCTTGAATGGACAAGCTTAGAACGGATCTGGCCGCATCTGTGAAATACAACGTCCTGTGCTACAGTGAGTATCATCTGAGAACTCTCAGCAGAAGCATTCCCATTTCTCAGATTTTATGTTGCTCCAAATGTCACACTCAGCCAGGGGCACTCACAGAAGATGCAGGACCTGTAGCTCTGAGGCACTGATTCCATGTTAACTACATATTTTTCTCGATTTTCCACAAGAATTTGGAGAAACATGAATGAAATATTATGGCTGCATGAATTTTCTCATCTTCATTTTCTTCTTAGAAAAAGGGAGAAGGGGAATGTCAGAATTTTCTAAGGGGTTCATCACACCACCAGTAACAATCCAAACAGTGCGCATGAGGAGGAGGGGTCAAGACAATAATCTTTCTTCCCTTTTCCCTTCTGCCCACAGTTCAGTCATGCATCCTGACACCACGAGCAAAGCTGTGCATGTGGCATATAACCTCCATCAGTCTCTGCCTAGCTGCCACTGTTGGGGGAGCACAGCCACTCCAAAGTACACAGCTTTCCCCTGGCTTTCCACTCCTTCAGACTGAGGAAACACTGAGGTTTCTTCTTTTTTTCCCCCTTTTTTCCTTTTTATTTTTCCTTTTTTATTTTCCTTTCCCTTTTTTCATTTTTCTTTATCTTTTCCCTATTTTCCTTTCCCCCATGCCACCACCCCCCCCCACTACCGCCTGCTCCCCGACCCCCACCCCTGCCTAATGACCCAATCTGGCAATTCCATAGCTGATCGTTTGTTGAAAGACATAATGGAGAAGCTCAGGCTATCTTGGGGGGGAGGAGGTGGGAGAGACCATGCAGGGCAACACCAGCTACTTAGCAGAGAGCTCTGGGAGGCTGTAGCACCCAGTGCAGCACTCTCATCAGGGAAGGATGGAGGGCTCTATTTAGCCAGGTTGGCTGCCTGGAGCTGGAAAAGTGTTGGCTTCTAGTGCCTCAGCCTTTCAAATGGTGCCTGAGAAAGCTGGGAGTAGCTTTTCGGGTCTCCAAGGCAATGATTTCTAGTGATGAGATGTTTGGTTTGACTGCAGGAAGGATGGCTGCCAGCAGGGCAGGGACACAGCCAGGCAGGGCAGGCAGCCCAACCCTGCTGAAGGGGGAGGTTGTGAGAAGTTTGGTGGACCTAAAGGGGCAGAAGTGACACTCTCAGAGGACAGCACAAGGCTTCTCTGGCCAGGCCAAACAGCCTTGTGAAGGAAGGTCACTCTCATATGCTGCCAGCCAGCCTGGAGCATCCCCAGTTGATGCGGTCCTTGGAGCAGAGCCAACTGTTCCACAGACAGTAGCACTCCTCTTCATCCAGTGCTGCTGCTCTGCAGAAAGGGACTTTTTGGCCCAGGACTGTGATGGCAATATGAGGAGAACTGCATGCATTTTGCCAACCCTTTATGTGCATGTTCTTAGCTGAAATAATGCAAATTGTTTCTTTCTAGTCATAAGTCCCTGTTTATAAATGTGCTTTCTGTCCATAGGTCTCAAATCATTTTATAACCTACCGCAGTGTGGCACTGCAGTCACTATTATTTGACAAGTGGATAAATCAAATTTAAAAAAGAGAATTGATTTATCTGCTGATAAAAACCAGTGCTATAAGTCCCTCAGTCCCTATGCATCTGCCACTTCCCATCCTGGGACTGGCATATCTTATTTTCTCTAAAATAAAGTTTGAAGGAAACAGAAGAATGTCTCAAATAGAATTTGTAGCAATTCATAAGATTGTGGTGTTACACCAGTAGTGACATAAATTTAAAAGTATAATGTACCAAATAAAAATAACTGCTGACAACAGCATGATAATTGGGTTTCATGCTGTTTGCTATAATCTTCTCATACAATGTGGCATACATATTTCAGAGTGCAAACACTCCAGCTTGCTTGAGTTTTGAATTGGGAATACAATCCGCATGACAAAGACTAGGAAACAAATGTTCAAGAGACAGGGCTTCATCTGTATCCATACATCTGTCCTGAGGAAAGGCAGGAGGAGGTGGTAAATGTAATGCAGAAATAAAGGAGACATAGAAAGTGAAATAGAGAAGACACAGTATGAACCTTTCCCAAAAGCCCTTATTTCATCAAATAGAAAATTCCGAGACGAAATGTCCAGTGCTACTGTATTTATCTTGGAAGTATCTGTAAAACTGTATTTCTAACACAACCAAAGCAAATTTACAAAGGTGTAGACAGAAATATCAGCCATATGCTATGGATTCTGTCCTAGGAACCTCTGGCAGTGAAACAACACAACAGTCATAGCTGTTCAACAGCTCAGCAAAAGGTCCCGGCATGATGTGGCGAAACTGAATTTGTACCCAAGGGATGAACATATGTGATCAGGAAGGTCATTTTGGTCCTGTATCTAGCACTGATGAGTCTAGCTCCAAAACCAGGCAAACTGTTCTGCTGGCAATGTTTTATAAATATTTCAAAAAAATCTAGAGAAAGTAAGAGTAATGAAATTATTCAAAATGCCTTAAAGAACCTCTTCCTTTACTTCTTTATCCAAATGTAAATTGAGAAGGCATTTGAATATAGTGATTAAATAAATTCACAGGGAGAAAACACCAAGAGAGAAACACATTGCAAGAACTTGTGACTAGAACCTAAAACCAGGTGAATTCAAACCAGAAATTAGAAAAGCTGTGCAAAGTACTGCATTGCGCAGCCCTTGATATGCCTGGCAGGCATCCTGCTGGAAGATGGATTTGTTTATGCTTGATGAAGGAGAAACAGGTTGGCTGGAATGGGTGAAGATGCACAGCAGATCCAATTAAAAGCTGTGCTTGGTCCATCCCACAGAAGCCAGCAATGAAGTAGCTTTTCTAGGTGAGGTACATAGGCTTCTGTAGCCAATAGAAACAAGTCAAGAGAATGAATCACACCATTTATCTCAGATGTCAGTCCCAGGAGAAGGTGAGCTGCCTTATGTGGGTGTCTTCATCTGTTGTTTGCACTAGGAGATGAGACAGCTTTTTCTAGACACTTAACCTTCAAAGTTCTGCGAGGTGGGTCCCAGCATCTGCCTGATGGTTTTTGATGGACCAAAAACAGATGGTTTTTGTCTGATGTGACCAGGCAGCAGTGGCTGCCACCACCTACTGTCCTTCCCCTGCCTTCACTAAGCTCCCAGCCACCCACCGCTTTAACCTGAGATCTAGACTATCTGTGGTGCATGGAAAGGATGGTCACTCCTGGCCGTATTTCTAAAAATATTGCTCAGTAAAAACAGATTCCTTTCTTCAAACCCTGCCTTCTTCCTGCAAATCACTTCCAGTTCTGCTTGGTGGGACCTCTTGCTGATTTTCCTTTACAGTGGGCCAAGCGCCCCACAGCAAACTCTTCTTTCTCCTGTCCTCTGACATACCCAGTGCAGACCCTGGTGCAGGCGCTGCCTCCTGGCCGCTTTACAGGCTGGGTGCATTCACCTTGGTGCAGGCTGCCACCACAGGGCTCTGTGCCCCTGGTGTCGGCAGGGGCAGCCCCCAGGGTCCCAGCAGAAGGTGCAGAGGGCCCAGTAAATCCAGCATACACTGCCAAGTCGTATTTCCAGCAATAATATCAAGCAGAAAGAAAAGGCGTGGAAAGGGAGCTTAAGGAGCGTCTGGGCAGTGCCACAAGACAGTACTCCATCTCCCTCTAGTGATGCCTGGAAGTGGGGAGGTGGGTGGCAGAGCTTTGGCTGGACCACAGCTGGCATGTGAGTGTGGCTCTTGCCTTACGGTCGAGCCTGGGAGGGCTTCTTACGGCTCTGGGGACCTCTCCCCAGCTTCCCTTAGTAACTTCTTACCCTTGTGTCCTCTCCTGAAGGGAAGACTTCAGCCATCGATGCCACAGAAGGACAAGCAGCCTCAATTAATTTTACAGGTCAGACTGAAATAAGGCAGTTTCATCCTCAAGCCATGCCACACATACCACACAAGGGGATGTGTAGTGGATCATGAGCCCAGTCCCTGCGCCCATGCCCGGGCAGGCTTTTCGCTCCCCCAGCACGTGGTGGGAAGTCCAGGTCCATACCTGACCAGCAGTTCCCATCACTGCCTTCAGGGCAGAGCTCTGGTTCCGGCTAAATACATCGTTCATTATGGTGGGAAGCCACCCTGTGGAAAAGCTGCGGTCTCTCAGGGAGCCTGACCTAGCAGAGGCCATGTCCGGGCTCCTGCCATCCTGCTGCTGCCAGAGGAGAGCGGCCCTGTATCTCTGGAGGCAACCACCCACACGGCAGTTTGCAAAGCAATAAAGCAGGAGCTTGCAAAACAGTGTCGCACCCCAGCAGAGTGTAGCTGGTCTCCTTCGTTGTAGGTACTGCCCCTGCTTCGTGCTCTGCTCAGAAAATGCCCTGTATCACCTTCCCTGAGCAAGAGACCTCCCAAATCTGTTCTCTCCAATAGCCTCATGTCACAGGGGATAAGTACACTATCTTTGGTCATGCAGTGAGGGGACACCTTGGTCACGCATCCCGGCACAAGGGTGAGCCTGTGTCCTCCTGGGCTCCTCTTGAACAAGCCCCGCTGTGCCCTGGGACTCATTCGGTTACCAGCAACAGAGCTGGGCAGTGGGATGGCAGCCACAGCTCCATCTGCGAACGCTGGTGGGACAGAGCACAGCAGGGACACACACAGCACGGAGGAGATGGGGCAGGATTTGCTGTCCAGCAAAGGCAGGAAAGGACGGAGGGCACTGCCGTCCCCAGCAAGCTGCTCCAGGAGGCTCCGGCCGCGCCTGAGCTTGCACGAAGAGCGAGCCCGCTAGATGGCAACCACAGGTCTAGGATGGCCCAGGTCCCTGCAGGGCTCCTCTGGCTCAGCTCGCTGGAAAAGTCTGTAAAATATATTCTAGTGCCTGTGTTGTGAGCACACCGGTATGTAGGGCTCCCAAGATTTGCTGTGAGTTGTTTAGGGATGATCACCCAATAAATGTGGAGTTGCATCGCGGTAATGATGTATGCTGCTGTAACTGAAAGTGCTGTGCCTTTTCTTTTCCAAACTTCCTGCATCATGGATGCTTCACCAGAGCGCATTTGTATGCATTGTCTTGAGCTGATCAAACAGGTCACCATGGCTGAAAGGAAGGAGAACGCTCCTTCTCTGCTACATCCCACCTGCTGCAACACTGTGACCACCTTTGCTCTGCCAGACCTGACTTGCCCTGAGCCTGCGCCACCTCTCCTAACACTGGGCCAGCGTGGCCCCAGGAAAGGCCTGATGAGCACCAGAACAAACATGATGGAGAGGGCAAAACAGATCCAGGAGCAGAGATGTGAGTGAGAAGGGCAGGACCACTCTTACTCTTCATGGTGGGAAATGTCAGCTGTTATCTGTAACTTCATCTTTAGATACTTTTTCCTTAGGAATCTGCTTTTCTTGGAGGAATGCTTGTGGGTTTCAGCTAGTTACATTCATAGAATCATTAAAAATAATCATTCTGGGAATGACACCCAAGTAGAGGCCGCCCAGTTCAACACCCTGCTCCAAGCAGGTGAGAGCAGGTTGCTCAGGCACTTTTCCAGCCAAGTGTTGAAGACACCCAAGTATGGAGATTCCTTAGATCTCTGGCCCCTGCTCCAAGATTTGTTCACCCACTGATGAAAACGTTTTTCTTTTTATCTAATGCTCCAGCTTATGTCTGTTGCCTCTTGTCCTACCAGTGCACACGTTCGAGGGGAGTTGCCTGGCTCACTCATACCCTCCCATTAGATAACTCCAGACAGCAATAACATTCCCTTCACTTTCCAAAGAACCCACTCCCAGAGAATTACACCTACAGAGTTTTGCTATCAAAAATGACCACATTTTGTTTAAAATTGTGTTTTTCTAGTAAAAGATACTTCGCAAAGTATTGGGCAGTTACATACATAAACCAAACTGATAAATGGGTCCTGGAAGCAAAGCTTTTTATGTTGCTTCATAAAAATCAGCGCCTGTGGCTCACCCCATGTTGTTCACTACGGCTGTTCAAGGAAGTGCGGTTTGCAACACCAGTGGTTGACACCCACATTTGCATTGTGTGTCTGATTGCCAGAGACACACAAAAGCTTTTATGACTTCAGCTGGGGTGAGGGCTCTGACTCAGTGACAGGCTTATGACAAGTACGGGAGAGCTGACCTGCCTGCCTGCCCCCTCTGTGTATCCCACTATCTTTTGGAGGTTCCTACCCCAGCTGCAGGCACAGCTATATGACTCCTTATACACTGCTGAACTGCCGTAAACTCTAACATGGCACGTTAAGGTAAACAGCAACAATTTTAGTTCTCTTTCAAGCATCAGGGCTGTAATTTGTAATTTCTCAACTGCTTTTACCATTGAACATGCTTTTACCATCTGGAACTTGGTGGGCTTGGAAAACTTCATTTCCAAACTCAGAGAGCTCTAATAGTCAGACAGCTGAATCGTACAGGCCATATTGTGCTCATGGATGACTTGAGCTACAAGAAAAAAGAGAGGTTATCTCTGCACTCACAGGCAATGGATCAACAAAAAGACATCATTAAAGAACTAAAGCTGAGGAAGGAGAGCAACACAAGTTCAAAGTCACATGAACTCACTGCCCATGTTCAAACTAAGCCAGCCGGGAGGTGGGAAATTCTCAATTGTTTTGAAATAACCTTGACATCTTAATATTCCTTAAAAAAACAGAGCACAAGAAGAACAGTGTCATCCTAAAAGCCACTGTTGTTGCCAAGTATCCCATTTAGTGAGTCAAATATCCAAGTCTCTGCATACAAGTAGAGCAGATCTGCAGAAATATCAGTCTAACTTTTAAGCCCTTTATTCCTGATTAGTACAAAACTCCCATTGAAATGTAAAGGTTTGACTTGACTGTAACTCGTACTTCAATATTTCCACAGCCAGTTTGCAAAGTACATATTCTCCAAACCAGAAAGGGACACAAAAGTCTCCCTTGACTCCGATGATTTTCTATAATTCATATGATGACATCATTATTCCAGGCACTAACCCTTGCACTCGCTATCATATGCTGGATGAATGCTATGCTGTCTCACCACCCCTTCTCAGTCCCTTTGATCCAGGCAGACACACCAGCTGCAGCAGCTGCTGACATATGTCTGGAGGAAGAAAATTCTGTTCTGTAGAATATTTAAAGATTTTCCTGGTTGGTTCATTTGAAGCTGGAAAAAGCCTTCTAAATTTATTTTATGAAGAGAAACCTTGTCTCAAGCCTATGAATATTTCATTTTGACAAAAAGGGAGTGTTTGTGTTTTGTATCATACGATATAACACAGTTTTAAAATGTTTGATATTAAAAAAAATCGAAGCAAAGCATTTTAGTATACAAACTAGAAACATGTGTTGAAACAGGACTTATTCTTCCATCTCATGAATTGAAACCTCAGCAAATTTAAATCCACTTCTCAGAACATCTCAAATTCCTCAGATGGACATTTCCTAGCAGCCTTTCCCACCCCTGCTTGTTTCACCACTTCCAGTGCTGGTACCTACACCAGTTTCAGAACTGCTTTGCATCAACACTGGAATTATAGGAGTCCTATCACGGCATTTTTATATGTGGGGCCACATTTTGGGTTTTTTTGTTTTGAGCACAGCTGCACAAATCTGCTTGAAAAGGCAATCTCACACAGGTCTGCTTGGGACACCGGCCAGCTCTGCCTGGCATGCAGTGAAATACAAATGGAAGTTTTTCTCAGCTCTAATAATCACAGCCAGACCTGGCGCTGCTTAACTTAACAGCAAGGCTTGGAGGCCAAGATTTTCTGTTAGCAGAATCACGTGGGAATTGTAAAAGGCTCAGAATGTCTGAAAATCAGACAGCTTATTCAGATGGCTGAACAGGGGGCTTGGGGACACAACTTCAGGCAGACACTTTCAAAACTCTAGACTGTACCAGCTGTAGGAAGGAAGGTGATGAGTGTTGTTCCTTTATATTGTGTAGAGATGCAACTATTCAAATAACTGAGTAGTACTGCTAGGTTAAGAAATCTTGCCTCTAATCTACTGCATACTGTATTGTCCCCCTTTCATTTGGGTATCCATAACTCTATCATGCAAAAGTCAGTCTTTACTAGGCAATGGAAAAGATCACATTTATCCTCGTAATTGTCTTTTCTTTAGAAATGGGGAAAACATTTTCACTGCTATATGTTTGCCTCGCAGAAGCTGAAAGGAGATCATGGAAATGTGCTGGCATGGGAGAAACTGATATTAAGACAGGCCAGGACAGAGTCTCAGGGGAGACGCAGGAAAGCAGATGTTGACATGAACAGCAAGAGTACCCTTCTTTGGTCACCTCAAAGGTAAGTCCCAGAAAGGTTTGTCACCTGTCCAGGTCTTCCACTGTCTTTCCTCAGGACCCATTTGAACTGTGCTGCCAGCCATTTCCAGCTGCCCCCTTTTCTCAGTCTCCCAGGTGTTCAACCATGTGGCCACAGACACAAATTCCTTCTCCTCTTATTGCCTGTCAGATTTGACACAGCCCTGTGACCCAGATTGGATGTGATGGACACACATCCAGCTGTTCAAGGGGACACACAACAGTCTGTGGTCACGGATGAGCTACTCCTTCTCTGGAGCACAACTGATGAGATGCTGCAGGAGAGGACATTGTGCATGTCCCTCAGACACCTGCAGTGGCTGTGTGGCCCATCGTAGCTCAGAAGCTGGCTGCTGTGTCTTCTGAATCCCACACTTTCATTTGATCCCCATTTTCTTCAGGGAAGAAATGGTGTCCTGGGAGCAAGAAACACAGAAAAGCTCATGTTCAGTTATTGTCCCTCAGAAAGAGGGTGGCCACATCTTTGGTCTAGCAAAAACTGTCCCTGGTTCATGCTACACACTAAACTTGCTGGTGTCCTTGAGAGTGTGAGACATGAGCTCATGATTAAACAGCAGGGAAAGGCTGTGTGAGCCCCTGCCCAGGCCCTTGTAGTTGGCACAGGCAGATATGTCCTGGATGCACAGTCCCCCTGCACACAGTCCTCTCCTGCCCTAAGGCAAGCAACAAATTGGCCAGGGGCTGCTTGCAGAGGTCCTCCATACCCTTTGCCATGGTGTGAATGGATGCTCTTGGGTCACTGCAAGATGCTTTTGCTACAGATTTCTTCTCTTTCCCTGCCAGGCATATTTTCCCTTAAACGATATCTAGGTCTCCACCTTAGCAACACTCACCTGCCACTTCACCACATGTCAAATGCCTGTTCAAGCACTAAAACAACAATGTCCTTGCAGGGTTTCATTTACCTGTTAGCAAGTAGATTGAAATTACTGGTTACATGCCTACCACTGCTACACAAAGGCCAATGAGCTTTAACTCTTCACTTGTGGCTAAAGAAGGCTGGCAGCAAGCTTGCCTCCCACCCCTCTGCACTCTCTTCCCCCTGCCACAGGAAACCCCTGCAGCCCTTTGAGCTTGATGAGTGGTACCACCAATTAATTACAGCACAACTGTGAGCCCAGCAGGGACCTGCAGGGAGAATGCAGCTACCAAGGGGAAGGGGGAATGAAGCACTACTACTGTGCTTGAGGCATTTGGTCTAGTTCTAGAAAGACCTGATAGAGGACACAGACAGGGTTTTGTACTCTCATGGATACCAAATCATTCCCACATCCAGGTGTAGGTCCAAAGACCCCCATTCCCTGCAAAGGCAGGGTGCCTCCAAGAACTGGGTGCCTGGAGATGTCTTCAAGCAGCACATTTAAGTGTTTCCTTGGTAAGGAGCAAGTGCCATCATAGCAGGGCATATCCCACCTTCCCTGCTGCAAACAGACGTTTCTCAAGTCCTCAGCACAACCTAGAGCTGCTCAAGGCCCAACTTTTTTTCAGCATAATGTAACTAAATCAGTATAATTTCATATTCTCTGGAGGAAAACAACAGCTTTTCATTGGCAGAGAAGTTGAACCCTGAAACACTTGCCTTAAAACCCTGAAGCTGGACTTCAGCTGTTTCCTACATAGAAGTTTATCAATCCATAAATACCACCATCAACCATCATGATGAAGAGAGACAGTCATATTGCAGGAATCATATCACAGGAGATATAATTCAGCTGAGGAACCTGGGGAACCAGAAAAGTACAGGAGTGTAGAATCATAGAATCATTTAAATTGGGAAAAACTGTCAAGTCCATCCATTAACCCAGAACTGCCAGGTCTACCAATAAACCATGTCACTAAGCTCTACATTCATGCGTTTTTTCAAATATCTCCAGGGATGGTGATTCCACCACCTCCCAGGCAGCCTGTCCCAGTGCTTCACCACCCTGTCAGTGGAGAAGTTTTTCCCAACACCCAACCTAAACCTCCCCGGCACAGACTGAGGCCGTCTCCTCTTGCCCTGTCACTTGTCACCTGGGAGAAGAGACCGACCCCCCTGCCTACACCCTCCTGTCAGGCAGCTGCAGGGAGCCACAAGGTGCCCCCGAGCCTCCTCCTCTCCAGGCTGACCCCCCCCAGTTCCCCCAGCCGCTCCCCACCAGCCTTGTGCCCCAGCCCCGGCACCAGCCCCCTGCCCGTCTCTGGACACGCTGCAGCCCCTCTGCGTCCCCCTGGCAGTGAGGGGCCCAACCTGAACACAGGAGTCGAGGGGCGGCCTCGCCAGTGCCCAGTGCAGGGGGACAGCACTGCCCTGGCCCTGCTGGCCACGCTGTTCCCGGCACCAGCCAGGATGCTGCTGGCCTCCTTGGCCACCTGGGCACACGGGGGGCTCATGCCCAGCCGGCTGCCGACCAGCCCCCCCAGGCCCTTTCCCCCCAGGCAGTTCCCAGCCCCCTGCCCCCAGCCCGCAGCGCTGCGGGGGCTGGTGTGACCCACGGGCAGGGCCCGGCACTGAGCCTGGTTGACCCTCACACAACTGGCCTGGGCCCATCGCTCCAGCCTGCCCAGACCCCCCTGCAGAGCCTCCTGCCCTCCCGCAGATCAACGCTCCCCCCAGCTGGGGGTCACCTGTGAACTTGGTGAGTTGGCACTCGATCCTGTCATCCAGATCACTGATAAAGATACGGAACAGGACTGGCCCCAACACTGAGCCCTGGGGAACACCACCTGTGACCAGGCACCAGCTGGATGTAGCTCCATTCACCACCACTCCCTGGGCCCGGCTGAAAGAAACACTGTTGCACTGTTTCCCAGAAAAGTGGAATGCAAGGTCCAAACTAAATAATTTCAGTGCATGAACTGAAGAGGAAATTTTAAAAAACACCTTTTTTTTTTCTTTCCAGAAAGAAAATGCATGCAGTGAAAATGCCTGTTTTTCAATGGTAAAACAGTTTAAATAAAACAATTCCACTAGTTTTATCAAATTATTTTGTTTCAAATAATATTAATAAATAAAAACTGGTTAAGACAGCACGAGAAGCCATGCCACTCCCAGCAAACACATTCCCAACATGGAACAAAACAATCTGTGGACTTGGGGTGGTTTAGCTTTCCTAGTACAACCTAACTGATAATCTTGCACGTGAACGTTGCCAATAGCCCTGCTCACTGGTAAACACATGACACAAACACCGGCTTCTCAGAGGGAAGGGGTCATCTCTGACTGCACAGGACCAGTCACTGTGGACCAGTTCCTCCATGCACATCCGGGGCTTCAGGCAGTGAACTCAGCACAGGGATGTGATATTTGTCCCCATTAAACCATTTCAGTCCAAACAGAAGGACCTAAATTTCACCACGATTCCTGCTATCCAAATTAGTCTGCTACATAAGGTTTTCAAAGCTCTGGAAAGGGAAGGCCCCCTTGGTAATGTGCTATTAGAACTATATGATGTATTTATTCACAGTTAATTCACTCTCTTTTGGAGAAGGAGTATGTTTTCTGGGAGCTCTGGCAGGTTTCAATCCCGCCATGTGCAGTGGTGCCCTACTGATGCCAAAATATAAACACCACATTGACACGTAATAAGTAAGATGCAGAAAGTAAATAACTCACCTCAAATCAGCACAAGTAAAGCCTCACCTGCAAAACCTGAGTCTGTCTGTGGGAAATATTATTTAGAAAAGATGTAGACCAAGAGGAATAAGGATGCCAACAAGAACTATCAGCTGTCTAGAACTGCTGTCTTTCCATAAAAATTGAGTTAATGGAGCAGGTTGCCTTGAGAAGCTGAAGAGGTTTCTAAGAATAGGTTAGAGAACATCTGTCGGAAATGGTTAAATAATATTTGATCTTATCTTGTAATGGGGGAAGGGACTAACTGGTCCTTCAACATCCTTTCCAGAGCTATTTTTATGTTTCCATGACAACTCTTTTGCAGATACACTTTTTCATTGTATCAAGGCATCAGGGTACTCTAAGGTGACTCATGGAAGCAGTTTTTGGGGGTTTGACACTTAACGCCCACATGTGAATTGCTAATAACAGCTTTTCCCTAGACTGATCCTCCTATTAATTATTTGAGGGCACTTTCATATAAATCTGTCGTGAAACCATTTCCATCATATTTGCATCCTCCTGTTGAGATTCAGCCAAGGACGGAGTGACAGCAGTGAGATTGCATCCATGTTTACTAGGGCAGAGAGGAAAGAGTAACATTTCCTGTAGTCACTGCTAAAGGAAGTTCTTTTAAGCAAGATTTTCCAGCTGGAATTTGCCCAGGTATACCAGAGCTCACACCATTGCTTTTGTAAAAGCACCATTATAAGAAATGGCCAGAGAGAATTTGAATTTGCATTGCCTGGCCCAGATGGGACTGCACAGCTGCAGCCTGGGGAAGGGGTCTAAGGAGAGACTAGATGTAGTGCAGAACCAGTGCAGAAGATGACGCCAGTTTGAACATACTGGAAAGGAAACGAACGAAGAAGCTGCAAACCGTGAGACTGCAAATCAGCCTGGACTGCTAAAGAAGCACTCAATAAGCAAATATTCTGATTTTTCTAGGGAATGGGCTCATACAAGAGATTTCCACAGCAACACTAACATAGAAGATGAAAACAGCTATCAAGTGACAGCAAGCTGGCGGCACAAGAGCGGAGGGTGAGGTCAGATACAGCAGGTGAGATGGGGGAAATTCATGTTGCCTTTTAGAGGCAAGCTTTAATTTTCCTCCCTAACTGGTATTCTACACCCTCCTTATGTAGCTGTAGGAAAATGTTAGTTAAACAGACTCTGGACTGTTACCCTGAGCAATCTCTTAACCAGCCTGGCAGGCAGCTTGGCAATTGCCTAGGATTCAAAAGCCTGGATGGAAAACTCTGAAACAGAAGCTCTTGCCATGAAGCACATTGGCATCCTGTCGAAAAGACCTTGGCCTGGGACCAGGTACTTCTGAGTAACAAAATGAACCCCTAGGACAAGCTAGCATGGAGATTTTTTAATTGTAATTTACACTCTGCTTAAAAAATGTTAGTCAGTGACAGATATACAAGAGTAATAAGACCACACACCTACACAGACATGAAGGCAGCAATTACAGAGTGATGTTACTCACCTGTTAAAAAAACAACCCCTTGCCTCTCCCTCCCTCCAAACTGCTTTTATTTATTTTTTTCCTTTTGTTGCACACCATCCCACTTCATTTTCACATGACATTCCCACAGGGCCAATCCAGGCCATGTGCCCACAGGGGGGATGTGCTGGTCCCCCAATATCTATCCAATGCCCCTTCACAGACCTTCTCTCCTGGAGGTGCAGCCAGCCATCGATAGTGAAAGCTGTGCCACGTGGGCCAGGCAAGGCATCTCACCCGTGGCTGGTCTTGTTAAACCAGAAGGCAACAGGAACATAACAAGGAGCTGGGCTAGATGCACATCCCGCTGGACTAGTATTTAAGTTGGGAATATATTGGTGTGCAGCTGCAGTGAGTGAGATCAAAGTGAGCTCTCATGCACAGAAGGAAATACAGAGTGGAGGCAGCTCTAGGTCAAAGTCATAGGAAAGGCGCTGTGATGCTTAATTGCATTTATAGCTGCCCTATACATTATATCATACATCGTGTTCTTCCTGCTCCTGCAGTCAACCAGCAACCCAGGACTAAGTTGCTGAGGAAATGGCCTTTAGTTCTTCCATCTGTCCCCTGTGTGGCTTATGGAGGGCCTCTCCATCCCTCTGGGAGCATGCAGGACACGGGCTGGGACAGCTGGCATTGCTGCACGTAGTCAACATATTTAACTGCTAAAAAACTCTTCTGGCATCCAAGTAAAATAGAGAAGGTGAAAACGCAATAGGTTAAAAGGAACTGCTGGGTCCTTCATAGCAGTGTGTGGAAATGAGATGAAGATGCATCACTTTTATTTTTATTATCATGCAATCCTTTCACCACATGGAACAACATCCAGGCAGCAGAAAGGGTTCTCTGACCGTGCTTCTCAGTATTACCAAGAGTGGATGATTCTAACTGTAACTCTAGCTCCTTCAGATTAAGTATCTGGTCTAAGGGATTTGTTTTGATTCCTTCTGTAGTCAACAGATATAGAAAGGCAGCTGCAAAGGGGTGATTCACCCTGCCCTAAAATGGATGGAATGAGTCATCCCCAGACAGGCTTATCTCCTTCCACTGATTAGGGAGAGGAACCAGACAAATAGCTTAGGTGAGATGCCATGGCTTTTAGATGGCTAAAATTAAATGAGTGATATCTCACTGTGTAATCACAAAGGTCTTTAGGTTTCCTGGACCAATGATTTTGCTAAAAGATAGAAGGGTTTCCCTCTTTCACTTATGATAAAATGATACTAAGCATTCTTGTCTATTTGGAAAAGTGTGGTCCAAAGAGAGGTCTCAGCTCCCAGCATGATTAACAGAAATTTCAGAGGAGGATAAAAAGGACTCCAGGCAGCTGGACCAAAAGAAAATCCAGGCTAAGTTATGAGTGCTCCATAGTCTCTTTAGAAAATGGCAAATGTTTATTATTAGAAAAATGCATTTTGTGGTCCCCTAGCACCGCTTACTCTCATGGTTAAACAAACACACCATGAGATGCTTTCTGCAGATACTGAACAAGGAACCTAACTGAAATGGTGGAAAATGAGAAGATGCCTAAATCCAAGCCTTCTTTTGCAGGCATGTTGTGTAGAGTCTGTACCCTAGCCACTCTCCTCTCGACAGTGCACATGTGAAGAAATCTCCTGACCTCCTGCCAGAGAAGAGGAGCAAGGTTTACCACAGCAGGTACTGTGTACCTTCTTAAAGATTCGACATATTTTACAGAAAAATAAATAATGGCCCATTGCCTAGCTCAGGGCAAAACTGCTAAAAACAAGTGAAGTCAGTTTTGCTGTATAAGGTATGGAACAGGACAGCTAGGAGGGCAAAATGTCACAGCCCAGAAAATATGGAGGTGGTGGGATGGAGGGAAAGAACAGAGCTCCTGGACCAAGTCAGAGAGCAGAACGATGGCTTCACACTGCCAAGCACATTTCCTGCAGCATCGGTATTTGCTTTGGTTGCATTTTCCACATGACATATGCCAAGCTGGCAGAGCTGCAGAAGGATAAAGCCTGTGGATAGTGGCGGTTTCTCTGAAGCCTGTCATGGAAATTGAAACATCCCAGTGTAAGCAAAAGGCCCGTGATTCATTTTGCAAGTGACACAGTGTGGATATAATAGACTAAGAACCCAGGTAACAAGGGTGAGCTGCTGATTGGGAGTGTCTGGAGCACAAACCAAAGCAAAACGATTTCAGCACAGATGTGTTGAAACTGGGGAGATCATATAGCTAAAATCTCTAACAGCTGCCAGGGCCTGATCATTTCTGGAACAGCTACAATGATTTAAAGGTGTTACCTCCTGTGATGAGGGAGGTCTCCATCCCTCTTAAGAAAAGGAAGAGTTAAATAACACCATCCCATGGTCCCAGAGCTACCTGACTTGGGCGGCTTAGACCACCTGGTAGGTAGTTACACAAGGGAGCAATCCACTGACCAGTTGCTAGTATGGAGTTAAAATCCTCACTTCCTCTTTCTTTAGACAAATAAATCTTTCTGTGGTTGCCTTGAAGGAAAAGCAGGCTGTGGTATGTGGACCTCTGGGAGAGATTCAGGCCACCCTTTGTGGCGGGGGGAAGAGACCAGTGTGGTGAGGCTGCTGCAGGCCACCTCCCGCCCCATGCTTCTTGCTGGAGTTTGGCAGTGGCTGTTCAGCTGCCTGCTCCTGCTGTGGCTGCACTGGGATGCAATGTCCCCCAGCAGCCCACATCTGAGGGAGGTGGGCTTGTCCAAGCTAGGTTATTCTGTACTTACCTTCCTGTCCCTGAAGTCTGTGGCTTGCTGGGAAAATAGGTCACTGAAAAACCTCATGGAACAAGAATACAGGACCCATGAAAAAAACCCAGCAGAATAACGGAATGAGTGAGCTAATAGCTCTCGGGGTTCCCTTTCCAGCAATGCTGGGTGGTGCCTTCCTATTTATATTTGACAGTGTTTTTCTCACACCATAAGGACAAGTAGCACAGACTTTGCTCCGTGTGGACCCCAGCAGAGTCAGACCCCATGGAACTGCTTACAGGAGACCACACTTTCTGACAAGAGGTCCCCATCTGAGTGGTCTCCCTGTATGTCTCCTACCAAGTCTCCAGAGGCAAAGCAACAGAAGAACACTCTGTGCTAACTCTTCAATGCAGAGCTGTTCCGGAAACTGTTGTCCCTGCCAAGTGTAAAAAAAGGCATTTTACCTAAAGGAAATGACTCCTGCCAGACAATGAGCTATCAGATCCTTTCCAGATGGAATTTGTACTTTGAAGCAACACTGTGCTCTGAGGAACTACATTACGGAGCAGGAGGCACCGACCTTGGAGGAAGCAGAAAGATTTGTGTGGCTCCTGCACGCCTGCTGTGGATCAGACCTGAGGATTCTTTTAATGGATGCAAAAAAATTTCATGGACAGGGTCAATGGCAATACAATGATAGGTATGAAAAGATGCATGGGAGAAGGCACTGGAGAGCTCAGTGCTTTTGGAGGTCATCTGGTTTCTCCCAAGATGAAACAAGGCACACAGGGAGGAGTCCCAGATGCAGAGGCAACATATAACGGGGCAGTAACTGCAATTCCAAATGCAATGAAACCCAGAAATATCAAAGTGATGCCACAAATAGCTTTATGCAGCGGGCTGTGGCATTACATGGCCTGACTACCTCAGAGCTGGAGTCATGTCTGGCACTCATCCCTCTTCCCTGCAAAGAGCTAGAGCACAGCAGAACTGCCTGCATGCTATGGAGCCTCAGAGTGGGTTTATGCCGTTTTCAAGAGGGATGTAGGAAAAAAAGCCATCATACATGGTAAGCTGTGCTGTGGAGCAATAGTGCCAGGGACATGTCTTCATTTCCTAGGTAAATCATATCATAAGGGAGTGGAAGGCTTGTGACTGTCCAAGAGGCACAGATGCACAGCCATCCCTGACCCTTACTGCCTCTTTGTCAAAGACCGGTGGTATCACGCTACGAGGTGAATCATAGCAGTGGTTTCCCTTGTTTTTATGAAATATGTAAGTGGTATTGCCCATGGGTGTTACATGATCTGCTTCCTCTTTAAAATGTTCTTCCAAGAACAACATTCCTTCTCCATTATCTTCTCTTTTCTCTCCTCTCCCCTTCTTCCTAATCCCTTCTCTACAGACTGGTCATTTGTCATTGTTTTCTCAGACTAAATTCCTCATGAAAACCTCCTGCACCAGAGGTGGAGAAAAGGGGCTGCAAGTGTGCTGCATACCAGTCCTCAAGGCTTCGCAATGCCTGCACAGACCAGCCACAGCTGCCTGCTTCGAAACTTTCTGTAGTCCCTCCTGTCTTGAATGACATATCTCAGGGTATTAGGTGGGCAGTACAGTGACTTGTAAATGCCAAGAAAACTTAGTATGGGATGCTTGGGGAGCAGTGAAGGATCTTGTTCTGCTCTTCTCTGTCCGTCACTTACCCAGACTTGCCACACACTGAGCAGCTGGCAGCTTTTTAATCAAAGCAAACACCTCACAACCTCTATATGGTTTTGGTTTTGCAGGACTAAAATTACCAGCAGGATGCTGTGAATAGGCTCATGTAATTCTTACAGGAGGTCAGGTACATGGCCAACTAATTTTGACAAACTTGATCACACACATTTAATTCAAGCACTTTACTACAGGTTTTTATATAGGTGTTTTCAAACAGCTGAAGGCAGGGAGTTCAGGGGAGCCTCCTCTACCTGAGCTTCAGGTCAGCCTCAGGGTAGGGCAATTTGTCAAGGAAAAGAGCGCAGGGAGAGAAGGGAAACCAGACTGTACACAGTCTAGTCCTGCTGTGGTTTTGGTCTCTTAGGATTAATTAACTTCATTGAGAGCAGCCAAAAAAGAGCTCTAATGTACACTGCAGCTGCAAGCAATGCAGGCATAGCATGAGGAACAAGGAGTTGCCACTAGTTCTTGGTAGTCTCATGCCTGAAACCAGTTGCCATTGCTCATGGCTAATGTCTAGACTGTGCTTTCACTTGTCTCCCTCTGAAAACTGCCACCAGCAGCTAAGAACTGTCCTCGTGCAGGGCGTGGAGGAAAAAAGCCAAAGGCTCTTGCTTAAACCAGTTCTGTGCTTGCGATTGCTTCAGAGGAGTCACCCCAACCATTGCTCACAAACCAGAGAACAAAGTTTTAGACCCTCAGGACTGGATCCCATTTCCTGAGAAGTCAGTGACTAATCTCCCAGGAATGGCTGCGGTGGGGGATTGCTGCTGCCTCACAGCTTGCCCCATGGTGGGCTGAACTAGACTCTTGAGGAACAGCTGAGGAGCTCCACAATAAGCACACTTCTTTGTGCCACCCAGTAACTGCGCAAGCATCAATTGTTTCTCATACTGAACCTTCCCATCCACCCTTGCCAGCCTGAGCACCACACCTCTGGCTCAAATGATTAAGATGCTGGGTGAAGAATGGTCAGAGAGATGACGGAAAAAGATGGATTGAGCTCTCCCGGCAATTAAATTTGACATTTCCTTTTCAAGAGAGTCCTAACTTTATCCCGGGGGAGAACTGGCCATCAGGAGCTGCACACTTTCTGTGGTGGGAAGAGCTGAGACCCTGAACTGACCTGCTTTAAGGTATGAGAAATGAATGCAGAAAAGTGGGAAGACAAAACTTGCTTCATACTGTCTTTCATACTCTTCATACCCAAGGACCTAAATTAATCTAAACCAGGGATTTAAAGCTCACATTTCACCTCCTGGGAGAGGGTCAGGCTAAAACATCCACCCCTTTTAGCCTTCCTTCTGAGTCAGTGTCGGAAATAAAAGTCTGCATGACGGAAAGCCCCTTGTGCTCCAGCAGTGACAGCAAAATCTGAAAAACTTCCTCATTCCTGGAAATTCCCTGTCAGATCCATCAGCCCCAGGCTGAAGTGAGCCAGAAAAGACCAGCATTCCACTCCTGGAAAGCCCAACCAGGCTGAGGAGCCAGGCAGGGTCTGCAGAGACCGTTGCAGTCAGTGGGGCAGATTCATGCATCCTGCAAAACAGCAAGACTGGGTGCTATAGGGTAGTGAAGGACAGCAGGATAGGGTGGAGGAAAGGAACCTGGCCTTTTTCAGCCAGGCGTAATCCAGGAAGATGAGGATGACTGAGGAGATTTTTTCTTCCTCCCCCAGCCTCTGGTGTGTGACAGGAGTTACTAGGGGTCAGCTGAAACTTGGGCAGACAGACCATCATCTGCTTCCTCTGCATTTTCACCTTGTTTATATATACATATATATTATTTCCTGGAGGAAATGTCTTCAGCATTCCAGACAGGGATAATGAAGTCCATTCAGGGCATGGGGAATGGAGATGGCAGGTAAGGCATCCCAGGCAGCCCAAGACAAGGCCTTGGTTGCGCACAGACAAGAGTTCAGTGGTTCTACATGATTGCTGTACACCCTTTACACCCAGGCATCTGCTCTTCTTAGCCTCCTCCTCCTTCCTGCCACTGCCCCTTCTGTTCCCCGCCATCCGGTTCCTGAGGGAACAAAAGTGCACTTAGGAAGACACAACTCATCAGCCTGGGACTTGCTCAGAAAATTCAAAATCTCGTTCTCTTTAGGGTTTTTCACATCACATTGGTTTGATAAACATTTTGACCTCTGCATACCACTTGATAAACTATGAAGGCTGCTCCCCTCCTCCTTCTACTCTTACTGTAAATATCTTGCAGATGCTCTGTTCGTTTTTCTTCTATTATAGCCAGCTGGCAACTATGTTGGCATGCCACAAAGAATTCTGGTCCTTGTAGCAAAGCAACCTTTTAGTCTTTAACTCTGGACGTTTCCTCACCAATATGCCAATCAGTTGATATTCTTCAGATCTATCTAATTTTGCCATTAGACCACTGGACAGAAAGTGTAATCAAGAATGAGAATCTTCGGAAAATGTTGTCCATCAGAATGAGAATATTAAACAGATGCAGCTGAGAAGCATTATGGGAAGGGCCAAGTGAATTTCACAGAAATTTTTTGTACCTTTTTGTACAAAAGGTTTAAACCAGTCTATAGAAATTTATAATAAGGATATAATTTTCTATTCAATTCCTTAGGTGGGGCTAAACATTCACTGGAAGGTTCTCATTCAGTATTGAATTTTCATTTGTCCTTCACACGTTGACATCCTTGTCTCCAAACTGGAGAGACAAGGATTTGATGGATGGACCACTGTGAATACGGAATTGGCTGGATGGTCACGCTCAAAGGGTTGCTGTCAACAGCTCCATGTTCAAGTGGAGACTGGTGAGGAGCGGTGTTCCTCTGGAATTGATATTGGGACTGGTGCTGTCCAACATCTTTGTTGGTGACATGGACACTGGGATTGAGTGCACCATCAGCAAGTTTGCCAATGGCACCAAGCTGTGTGGTGCTGTTGACATGTTGGAGGGAAGGGGTGCCAGAGGGACCCCAACAAGCACTGAGAGGTGGGCCTGAGTGAACCTCATGAAGTTCAACAAGGCCAACCAAGGTCAGGGCAATCCCAAGCACAAATACAGGCTGGGCAGAGAATGGATTGAGAGCAGCCCTGAGGAGAAGGATTTGATGGTGCTGGTTGATGAGAAGCTCAGCATGAGCCAGCAAAGTGTACTTGAAGGCCAGAAAGCCAGCCATATCCTGGACTGCGTCAAAAGCAGTGTGGCCAGCAGGTTGAGGGAGGCGATTCTGCCCCTCTACTCTGCTCTCATGAGACCTCACCTGGAGTTCAGCTCTGGAGCCCCGAGCATAAGGACATGGATCTGTTGGAGCAAGTCCATAGAAGGGCCACAAAGATGATCAGAGGCCTGGAGCACCTGTCCTGTGAAGACAGGCTGAGGTTGCTCAGCCATAAGAAGAGAAGGCTCCAGGGAGACCTTACTGCAGCCCTTCAGTACTTAAGGGGGACTTACAAGAAAGATGGGGACAGACTTTTTAGTAGGGACTGTTGTGATAGAATGAGGGTCAGTGGTTTTAAACTAGAAGAGGGTAGGTTTAGATTAGATATTAGGAAGAAATCATTCACTGTGAAGGTGGTGAGGCACTGGAACAGGTTACTCAGAGAAGCTGTGGATGCCCCATCCCTGGCAGTGGTCAAGGCCAGGCTGGATGGGGCTTTGAGCAACCTGGTCTGGTGGAAGGTGTCCCGGCCCATGGCAGGGGCGTTGGAACTAGACGATCTTTAAGATTCCTTCCAACTCAAACCATTCTATGATTCTGTAATTCTATGATTGTTAGGTATATCCCAGACATTTCCGACCTTGTTTCTATATAATACTGTTCTTTTCATCCCTATTAAATGCTAAATGCTTTTCCATAGAAGAAGAAGCAAAGCAGCTAGCAGAATCTGCTAGGTAGTAGCACTGTAGGCATCAGCATGCCCAAATTGCGTTAAGTCCATGAGGCTGACATCTGAGGAATGCACACAAAATCACAGGAAAAATGTGCTGGAGACAGTTGAGTTGGAGCCCCTGTGGTGCTGTGCACTGCGGAGGAAGAGAGCCAGCAAGAAATTCAGTTCTGTCCATGTCAGTGGTGAGAAGAACAGACAAAGTGCAGGGGAGGGGGGTTTGAGGATGATTCAGTATAACCTGTCTTTAATGGACCTCATTTGTTTGGACCCTGGGCCACACAAACCCAGTCACACACCCTGTGGGCAGCCCCAAGCACGGGCAAGGCTCACTCACGTACACCACACAGGCAGATGCCCAGAGCAACCAGCTTGTCTGAAAGAAGCCAAGTTAAGCCTGTGGTTTTCAAGCACTCCCAGCACTCATTCCTCTCCCATTGCCGCCCCCATGTAATTCCCACACAGCAGCCTGAGGAGCGATGAAGGGAATTGCAATGGGCAATACCTTTTTCTCCTTCTCCACACACACACTTTTATCTTACAGCAGTTTGTTGACCTGCTCCAACATGTAACATCAGATGTGGCACCATAAACAGTTGTTTTAGCATGAGTAACAGGGAGGCATGAAGATGACACAGCTGGGAGTGTGGGTACAAACTGGTTAGGCAGGTGTAGCTGTTGGGAAAAGCATCTGCAAAGTTTGGCTCAGAATTGGAGAGGCTTGTCTGTGGGTAAGTGGGGGAAAGACAGAAGGGGTAATAACATAAAGACCAGCCCAATACAGCACAGAAGTCAAAGACAGGAACCCACAGAACAAAAGTGGAAAATCAGGGAGGCTTGAGGAATGTCAGGAGAAGATGGAGCAGTGAAACTGAGGAAGAACAGCATTTTGAGGATTGGAGTGTATTTTGACAGTGGAGTGGAAGGAGCAGAAGCCAAGATTGATGGCATCTCAGACAGTCCTGCAAGAGACAAACCTGAAATGCAGTTACGGATTCTGCTTCTGAGCCAGAGGTGATTGATTTGTGCATCACCATTATTTTTATCCAGCCTACCAAATGAAAGGTTGATAGCTGTCACAGCATGATTCAAGCATTTTCAAGGATCGGATCTGGAAGACACATTTAAATACATTGAACATTTGTGCCTAACTCACTTGAACGGATGCACTGGTAGAAAATCCAACACTGTCTTAAAATATTTATGGATGCTCAAGTAACAACTTCTTGTGCCCCTGTTCCCTGCACTCATGATATTCCTCCTTCTCCTTTCCCCTCCAAATCCCCTCTTTTCCTTTGGCTTGTGTTCTGGATAAAGAGGCAATCACAGCCAGTCAGGAGACCAAGAGATACAGGAAATCTGACTGACCAGCTGCCTACTGACTCTTAGCAAGTAAGGTTAAATGAATGGATTCACAGGCCACGTGCAAAGTGGGACTGAAACACAGCCGAGTTACTTGCTTCCCCTAGCTAAGCCCCACCTCTGAACCACAGCCCAATTCATCAGCTCCTGACAATGGACAGACTACCTCTCAACACTCCTGGGATTAATCTGAGGCCTGCCCAGTGTTGGCATGCAGGCACCCTGCCTGTCCCCGCTAGCATCAGCCCTAACCCTTTGCAGGCCCTTGGGATGAGTCCCATCACAGTCTAATAAGCTTGATCAGACTTCCCCCTTCCCTTCACAACTACTGTCAAATACAGTCACGGTCTGCGAGCTTGAAGTTCAGAGCTCCACCATCACCTAACTTTGTCCATCAGACCATCCAGACTTTAATGCAGAGATGCCTTTCCCCCAGGTCTAATCACACAGCTCTGCCTTAGTCCTTTCCTATGCTCTCCTTCCAGACCCACTGCTAACTGGGTAATGGACTCTCAATCAGCTTGAACCTGAGTCCTTTGCAGTGACCTCTTCACCTGTGGTGCAGAGAAGTCCTGCAGCTCACAGCAAGCTGGGGCAGAGGCTGTTCAGTCAATGTGCCCAGTGGCCTGACCTGCCCTACGGGTGTGAGATCTCCCATAGCAGACCAAAACCACTGAACAAAATAGAAGTGTTTTACAGTGAATACACAGCACAATGAGAAGGATTCTCCCATGTATATTGTGCTGCCTGGAGAAGGAGGAGTTGGAGAAAAATGCAGCACAGTGGCCTTTCTAACTGGGAAGGACAGGCAGGACAGGAGCCAGGATCCCTACAGGACTTGAATACCACAGTCCTGATTAAGCCATGGACCTTTTCCATGGGCATGAAGAGGCCAACACAGCCAGGGCGCTGTAGCTGGCAGTGCAGAAGGGAAACTTGGGTGTCATTGGATCATCTAGTTGCAGAGGCAGGGGATGCCAGGCACGCATGCCCCAGCATCTGCAGGAAAAAGCAGGCCAGAGGAATCACAAGGGACAGGCCAGTGAAGCGTGAAGATTTCTTCTTTTGTTTACTTATTGGAACTTTGTTTCCAGCCTTGTAGTGCAAAGCCAGATCCTATTTCTTCCTGAGTAAATTCTTACTCTCACTTTATCCTTACATTGCTCTGCAGCTGGAGGTGGTCCAAGTGGGAGTCTTGGATTCAGTGGCTCTTTTTTGTTTAAGATAACTAATGCAAACAAAGCTTTGTGTACCATCCCTGTCTTGGGTGTTTGCACTGTGACATCTGTTTAGCTTCATAAAATACAAGGACCCTCCCCCTTGAAGCCTTCAAGCTGAGTGAAATGGAAGGTTGACGTCATGGCAAACAAGTTAGAGAAAACCATGACTGTATATACACATATATACCCAGTCAGAGGCCTCATGCATTGGGACTTGGTCCTTATCAGTCAATGGTCACAAAATCAGGAAGTCTGAGAAGTAGCTGGGACATAGACACACAACTGCAATACCTGCAAATGTTGTTTGGTGGTTACATGACTGTGAAATTGCACCTGTAGTTACTGAAAACCTGATTAGCAAATATGAGGTTCAGTTTGGCATAGATCTACAGTATGTGTATAAAAAAGCCTAACCTGCACACATATGTAAATCAGGCTCTCAGACCACATATTTGAGTCTGTAATACAGGTGTTACTATAGACAGCTTTAATCTTTTGACACTTTGCTCCACTATGTTGGGCCCAACAGTTAGTTCATTCCCAAAAGAAGGAGCTTTGTGTGGAGCAAGAGTTGAATCACTTCAGTGAATGATGGTCTGCATCTCTCTGCACTTCCCATGTTTCTTACCCCACCAGGTCCTCAGAAGCCAATGACAGATTTAACCTGTACTGGCCAGCAATGATCCCCACAAAGAAATTGAGGTGGTTGTGGAGACTGCTGATGCAGCTACAGTCCAGATATGCCTACTTGTCCCCAGTAAGGCAAAGCATAATAAAAGTCCTGTGAAAGTTATTCTGCTTTCATTTAGGCAACAGTCTTCAGAAAGAAATCCGTATCTCTTCTAAATCCCTGTAACTTACAAAGGGAAAAGGGAAGCTTAAAGCTAAGATACATTTAAATGACCTGGATATGGGCCTCATCAGGAAAATCTAAAATGCTTCTGTGGTCACAAGAACGATTTTCACTCCATGTTTCTGGACTTCATAACACACCACCAAAAGCACTCAGCATTGGGAAAGTAAGATCTCTTAGTGGAAATATTATAGACTTGTAATTTGCTTAGGCAGCAGTTTCTGTAAAAAGATTTCTTACTATTCTGAGGAAATGAAAAACGTATGTTTTGTGTTCATATAAAAAGCACAGCCATTAACAGAGAAACGCCAGTAAACAGCAAGAGTTACAGCAAAATTCTTGGTACAGTGCTATTTTAAGGACAGTTGGAAGCAAGTACAGACTGCTCTGCTGAAAAACTGTAACAGACCTTTATGGACAAGTTGTTTAGCTTGAAATGTAATGGACAGCATAAATAATATTAAATAAGTATTGAAACTGGTTTAATTTTAAGAAGGACTTCACTTTGGGCTTGAGTTCTGTTGCCATTTACGCAAAGGTAGTTTCGTTGTCATCAGAGTTTTAATTCAGAAGGTGCAAATCAGAACAAAATTTATCTTGGGCCATGCTCAATTGTTATGATACCATCAGACCAGCTGCAGAGGGACATTACCTTCACCCTACCCAGCTTGCCAGATGCTGCTGCAGGCCAAAGGAACATTTTACCAAAATGGTAAGTGGCTTGTTTTTTCCAGGACACCCTCTGGATTAGTAACCAAAGGCTCAGGCTGCCAGAATGTGGGGACAGCTACATGCTTATAGGATTTACTTAGTACATATTGAAGTCTAAAACCTCAGCAGACAATTCTGAGTGAATTATACAGTTTGTATTGCTGGCAAAGTTGTAAAGCAGAAGCATAGAGCTGTACACATTGAATTAGGTTTCCAAATACTTTGAAGTGTGCCAAATGAGCTAATATATACAGAATTGCCATTCTTCTGTTATTAAATCCATTAGTTATCTGTGAAACAATGACTTTCAAGCAGGTCCTGGCCAGCATTAAACAGTTCTATGGAAGAAAAGGTATTTAAACAGTGGTAAGTGATTTGAGGTATAGATCTTTCTAAAATAACTGGATGTTCAAAATGTTCTAAGCAACTATATTAAAAAAACCGAGATCATCGACTTCATCTCATATCCAACACCCCAAAACTGGAGTCACCCAAAGTCACTATGTTATAATGATAAACTTGGCTTCAGCTCTTTGCAAACTCAAGCTATGTTGTTAGACCTGAAACTGAACCCCTTTGCAGTTTTGGCATGTCCAGATCAAGGGTTTAGGTCTGGTCTTCTTTCTAGAAAGTGGCTCAGATGAACTGCTTTGGAAATAGTTGAAATATGCCCGAGGTCAAAGTGTTGGTGAGGATCCAGGTTTCTGATTCTGGCTCCTCTCTAATTTAAACCATCTATTTGATGAATTTGCTCAGAACAACAAAGGCTGAAGACTAAATGGGCCTGTTGTCGTGCCTGGAAAGCATAAGTTTTGGGTTTTTTTTTTTTTGTGAAGGATTTATATTCATCATACTGGGAATTTAGACTGACTTCCATCATTTTTAAGTACTACTGTGTCAAAGAAATGGAACAAGCTGAGAATTGTACTGTATGTCTAATAAAGGATATCTGACAACTGAAAATCAGCTTAAGCAGGGATTATCTGACTGTAATATTCTCAGTTAATAGTGAGTACAGTCATGTTAGACAGCTAATGGTTTTAAACAGCAACTCACTTGCACACCCACACAGCCCTAAGCAGTGTTTTGGCACACCTTCTGGCATGTCTGCAATCCTGCCAGGGCTTCACTGACAATGAGTTTCCCAGTTCACAAATGCATGGTGCCTGGCTGAAGCAATGCAGGACAAGCTGACCTGCTGTGTGAACTTACCACGGTTGTTTCTGTGATGTCTGGCCCCTGTGGAATGTGAAAGTTTCCTGTTTCATCAGTGTACCATGACTTGCATTTTAGGCAGAGAAACATGTAAACATAATTAAATGGCTGGCAGCTAAAATTCCCTTTGAAAATGCAATCAAGTTCTGTGGCTTTCATTTCTATTTTATTTGGGATGGATTAATCTGGTATTGCTTGAGACTAACTTGCCTATTGTCTTAAGAATTTGGGAGCTTTCCAGCACATGGTTTTATGGGTTGTGTGTGCCTGTCTGTCCAGAGTAAAGGCAAAGCAAAAACTGTTTGATTTTCTCAAGTCTGGCACTCTTGATTGTACACAATCAGAAGATGTGATGTCGCACCTAGCTTCTTTCTGGTTTTCTTCCCAAGTATCAAGATACACAGCTTTTAAATACTCACCAGCAGCAGGGTCTAGGCTTTCATAACTCAAAAAACATGTGTATTTCCCAGCTGAGGGTGATGGGCTGAAAACAGTTACTAAGCTCCCAAAGCAGCCTTCTCCTCTGTCAGTGCTCCTGTTATCTGTGGTGAGGCTGAACTGAATCAATGTAAGGCCAATACATTATTGATCATCTACTGGGTAGGCGTGACAAGATGCAGAGCCTCAGGGGCTGTAGAAAAAAGAAAAAGGGACTGACAAAGGCCAAAGTCTGTAGCTGAAGGTCAGCAAATCCCTCCTGTAACTACGCAGACACATAAATAAATGATTTTTGCTAGAAACTACAGGCAAGGAACTCCCTTTTCACCCACCTCCCCCATGGTTGGGTAGGAAATGCAGACTCCTGGTGTCACTGCCTTTTACACCTCTCATGATATGAGGACACTGGAACTTGTAAGGTGTCTAAAAGCAGTTCTCCACTGCATGTCCCTGGAACCAAATCAGGATTAACTGCACTGTCTGTGATGGTGGGGGAGTATCACAGGCAGATTGATTTCAATGCATCAGGAATTTCTGTCTATTGGAGACTGTGATTGCATTGAATGGACAGAGACACTTTTCTAAATTGCTTTTCCAGACCATCAAGAAAGACTGTTAAAAACTAATATGCACAATGAGGATATACTAATTTATCTTCAGTCTCTTGCAACACACCCACAGGTGAGCTCTAGAAGCCAGTCTGTGAGAACTGCTTGATGGCTGGTGCCAAGGATGTACATTGACACCCACACAACCCACAAAGAACAACCTTCTCAATTTTTTTCTTACAATGCATAACACTTTCCCTTTTTATGTCAATATATTCAGTAGAAATTCTGTGTCTACTGTTTTACTTAAACTTCAAAATCCATTTTCTTCTTTCCATTTGTCAATTCTGTATGCATATTATGTCTGCAATCCCTTTGTCTTAATGCTTACTATGGGTAATTGATCAGTTCCAGCCTGCTCATTAATTTGGGAATCTGTACAGTTACAGGCTATGGCCAAGGTTATTTGCTCAAGCAATTACTGAACACCAAGAAACACTTATGGGTGAAATAGCACTAAAAATCTTTTGACCTCATCAAGTATACATTACAGGAGTATGTTTAAGAAAAAAAAAACCAAACCAACCACAAACAAAACCAAAGCAGAAACTAGTTGCTCTAAAAAGTCTGTAACAAAGGTCTATGGCAGACTGTGCTCACCCTTATGCAGGCATCAGCATCAAGTGGCTACCACTGCCAGCCAGCAGCTTGGCCATTAGCTGTTTCGGGAATGAGAGAAATTAGAGGAGGAAAAGGAGAAAATTGGACAGTGTGTAAGAAAAATATGCAAGAAAGGGACAAGGAGCCAGAAAGAAAAGCCATGAAATATGATTAGGGAGAAAAAGAAGGAAAATTTTGAAAGGGACCATTTAAAAAAACAGAACAACAGCAACAAGAAGTAATAAATGCTGAATTTGTGTTCAATGCACACATATGAACTGAGATGTCCTTTATATTCAAGAGTAATATTCGTTCATTCACACCCAGTAAACAGTCTCCCACACCGACTTTGTAATATATTCTCAATGCTAGCTGGATATGGTTATACCCACAAACAGGCTGCAATAAATTTCTGTTTATGTATGCACATGAAAGAATTTTTTTTTTATATTGCTGTAAATTTTCTGATTTTGCTAACCTGCTTAAATGTTAAGGAGGTTAAAAACTATTAACACAAACTATACATTTACAGCCTTCTTTCCTGCCCCTTTCCTTTGCCCCAAAATTTGTGTTGCAAGTTTTCATTTAAAGTTCAGGTTGACCATGCTCCGTTCATAAACCAGACATAACCACAACCCAAAAATACACAGGTTGATTTTTAGGGCACAGTTATACATCTTCCCTATTTTTCCTTGGTGGCAAGACCAGCATAAAAAGCCTCCATGCACACTCCACCCTGGGACATGGGCTTACATCTTCCCCAGCTAAGCTGATTATGATTCCTTGGGAGGCCACACTTGGCACATTTTTCCAGTATTTATGGAAGTGACCTAGGTAAAATCCTCCCTGCTTTTAAAAGGCAGAATGCTTTTCAGTCCAATGTGGCAGTTTTGCTGAGGTATGACCTCTGCATTTTTATTACTGATCCAGATCAGGGTTATCATTACCTTAAGGGTTTCCAAACACACTCTCCCACCCTCTTCTCCTCCTCCTAGGCCACTAGCAGTCTGCAGAACCTTCTAACAGCCACAGAGGGATCTTTTATTTGAGGCTGTGCAGGAGAATTTTGTGAAGCAGCCCCTAGCTAGTATCATACCCATTCTTCTTATCTACTCAGGATGATGACTTTAGGAAATCCCAGTCTAGACCTCAGTTCCTAAGAAACTTCTTTTTGTTGACAGAAAAAGAAACCACATTTGAGTGATGTCTTTATAGCAGTAAAAGAGGTTTTCCAGGGTTATCTGCTGTTACTTGCACACTTTTATTATTGCTTTTTAAAACATTTATAGAGCATTCAGACCATAATCACACACTTATCAAGTATTCTTATCTCCCTGATGGTTACTCCTCAGAGCCAGAGGAGGCTGGCGTGGAAGGATAGAGGCAGATCTCAGCCAAATGGAAAGGACCAGGAGTTGTACCTCACAGAGTAAGATAAACAGAGCACTTGTATAACAATGATTTTTATTAGTGACCTGAGTATGAGCATGAAATTTCTGTTCAAAATTGGCTTTGGAAACATCAGAGTTTATAAGTACAAAGCAAGGTTATAAAGCTCAAACTAACAATCTCTCACACAAATTTTCCTCCTATTAAAAACCTTATTCATGATTTTCTGTATGAAACCTGTTCAAAGCTAACAAGCAAACCAAGCAAAGAACATTATTCTTTATTCTCCTAGCTTTGCAAAAATGCTGTATCTTTTAGAGTTGTTTGCAAACACACGGAAGATAAATATCTACAGAAAAGTATGTGTAGGTGGATGGGGTTTTATGATTATAAGTGATCACCATGACCATTCAGTCTCATCACAGGTGTAGCCTGTATCACAGGATTTCACTCAGTTAATCTTTCATCCAGTCCCTTAATCTGCAACAGCTAAAATTGAAAATTGCTTTCTGATTTTGTGCTGCATTCCAGAGGCCAGCAACCACTTTCTTCTAATGCCCCATCGCATCAGTCTGAGATGATGTAATTTACAGCCACTCAGAGGTCCCCTTTCATTGGCACAGCAACATAAAGAATGTTTAATATGAATGCAACTGAGTTCCAAATGCAAGTGTACATGAGGTCAGCTATAGCTACTGGATGAGCTGGTGGGGAGGCCCAGTGGCAAACTGTTGTGTTCAGTCCTGGAAATCATGCCCACTTTGGCTTGATAGATAATGGGAATCTCTCATCACATTTGGGATTTTGTTCACATTTATTTGACTTTCAGGACATGTGTCCTTCTGCTTTCCTAGGTAATTAATGGTGGAAAGCAAGGAGATCTGGGCTCCAGGACAGTAGTACAGTCTGGGAAGGTCGTATGTTTTGAGCAGTGATAACTTGGATAATTAGTCAAATTTATTGATAGACAGAAGCCTTCTTTTTTTCTGGTTGTCTGCTTTGCAACATAATGATTCTCATTGTAGTACTCGGGCTTAGGTATAAATCTACATACATTGATTAAAACATCGTCTTTAAAAAGATCGATCCATGATCAGCAGCTGCAGTAAAACTGAATCTCACCACTAAGGCTGCCCTCTCTGACACAGTACCTGGAAAGAAAGGATGGGTGAAGGGAGAGAGAATGGGGGAGGAGAAAGACAGAGTGTTAAAAGAAGAGTGGGAGAAACAGACGCAAACAGAGGGAGGAGAACCACACAGGGAAAAGAAAACACAGGTTATGGAAGAAGGCAAAGGGGTGAAGGGGAGGTGTAAAGGAAAAAATCCAGACAAAGAGAGAGCAAATAGGCTGGAGATTGAAAGACAAAAGGTGTGGGGGAGGGGGAAGGGAGAGGAGGAACTAGAGGAAACTTATCAATTATTGTCACTACTAAAGGAAGTGTTAAAAAAAAAAAAAATATGGATGCTGGGTCTTCTGAAAAAATTACACATGTAGCATGGGAAGGTTTTGAATGGAGAGCATCTCTTTACATAGGTGACTATATAACCCAAATTGTCCTGTGATAGTGAAGGGAACTGTCAGTGTAAATGATGTTTAATAGCTGGTCTTGACATTAGTAAGGATTTCTTGCACACTTGATTTATAGCCCCAAGGAGATAAGTCTATGGAAGAATCTTATACACTGAATTTTCAATTTAATAGACACTGCTCCAATATTCAATAGAAGCATTTAATGTTCTCATTCTTTTTTTATGGATTTCAACTCATCTCAGAGCACTAAAATCATAGGATATGTTCCTACCAATTAAAATTTAAATTAAACATAAATTAATTTTATTGATTAGCTGATCTACAGAGTCTCAGCCTGCTGCTACCTGGAGATTTGATGAGAAGCATTCACTTTTCTTTGCACATCTTCAGATCACTTTTGTAACAGGGAGAGGAAAAGCTTAGACCGGTACATTTTAATGAAATAAGAAGATTGAAGAATACAACTATGTGTTGGAGTGCTTTCAGCTAGACATAATACACATACTACTACAGGGTTTAGCTATTTTTCTGACATTCATAAATTTAATCCCTTTCTTATATCTGTAATCTGTTTCATTTTAATAGAACTATTTGCGTGAGAAGAAAATATCTGAGTAAGTAAATGTTTCCAGGATTGGCCTGTAACTGCTTTTAGTACGGTTATCAACTCCAGCCATCTGTGTCTTTTCATTTTAATTCTGCAAATGAATCTTGCCTTTTGAGAATTTCAAGAACCAGGAAGCAGCAATAAACCTCTTCTGCAGCTCCAGACTGAATACTCCAACAACTATTAGTTGATGGGACATGCAGGGAAAAGAATTCATTTTGACAGTACAATTTATAAGCATAATGTCTTTTTGCTAGCAATTATTATAACTTTTCTGTGCAAAGATGTGGCTGGCTTAGCTGTGTGCTTAACCAGTTTGGAGCTGGTTTTGTGTGATGCAACCTAACCCAAAGAGCAAGTACATAATCAGCTAAGTAGTTCTGTGTTAATGGCACATCCTGATTTTGTATTTTTAGAGTTTCCACTTAATTTTATTTTGTTTTAGAGACTGTAAATTCCAAGGGTGTATTTTGCAGTTGGTAAGTAAGGAGAATTAAAAACCTACAACTAATGAAAAGAAGCAGTTCAATCTGCCATCTATACTGGTATGGCTGGAATGTTGGTAAAGGACATAGTCATGATCTTATGATTCAGAGCTTACTTAGCTTTTGTTAACACTACCATAATTCGTTTTAGTAATGACATAATACCTAAGGATCCAATCTTTATACTGGTTTAATGTTACTGGGAGCTGTAAGCATGTAGATGGAAGCAGATCTGGCTCCAGGACCAGGTGCCTACTTAATATTAACTGAAGGAAAGAACAGAGCATATGGATAGGTTCTTGTTTACACTAAGGCAAGTAAAACAGTGAAAATGTAATTGGATCCAATTTAAGGGAACTCAACATGCAATAAGCAACATAAATCGTCCTTATAAATGTAAATGAGAGGACAGTCTATTGTATTAGATTAAATTGGCACAAAATTAATATTTGCAATTTTTCAGAAAGTTATTTACTAATAAACATCCTCATGAAATAAAAAGGTTGATGTTAATAAATGCAGTTCCCACATACAGCAAGAGGCCCACAAAGCAGAACTTTATGCTAATGTTCTTACACTGAATCTGAGCACCAACTGACAGTAAACTGAAGAGACTGTTCTCTAACCACACACAACAGAAAAAAGTGCAACCCCCACCCCAAGCATAAAGAGTGATGAGTTGTAGCATTTTTTCTTACTGATTTTGGTATTAGTTGCAACATAGTTAAGGATTTTCTTAAGCAAATGATCCTATTAGCTCAATTACGCCTTTTATGAGGAACATCACATTCTTTGCTAACCTTCTGGACTAGTGAAGTATGAAGCCATTCCTGGTGGACAAATGCTTCTTTGGATACCAATTGTATGAGACAATACATGCTACTTTGTAGATCAGATTCTGCTAAATTCCGATGGCAATCTCATTCCTCCATGAATTGAACTGAGATTTAAAGGCCTATTGGCATGGCATGGATGCCATTTAATTTGATACAGCTTTCATACATAAATAGGTATCATGCAATCCTACCTCCTGACATGCAGAGAGGCAATTTGGACAGGCATTTGCTAGCATGTAGCAAGATAAAAGGGCTGTCCTGGTTCTGGTTCCTAAATCAAGTAAAAAAAATTTTAAAAAGTCAAGAAGCTTTGACTGTGAGACACATTAACATTTTGTTTTGGCCTGGCTTGAGAGTCAATCTCCCTTCATGTTTGTCTTGCAGGGCACCTTTGGTGCATATGAATTAGATTCAGAAGCTCCATCCCAGACACCCATTAAACATGCTCCAACTGCTTGGAGGGTGGGAATGTATATGGATCAACAATTTGCACTTTGGATATCTTTGATTGACCTGCCTTGTGGACACTTTGCTCAGAGAACAAGACTGAACATTGTCTGAAGGAAAAATTCACAACTGGGGTAGTGTAAATAAGGGGGCCTAAGCTCCAAATGGCTTGCTAAAGCAGTCATAGGCTGTCATCAGCCTGGCTTGAAAGACACCTTTCACCGAGCCCTTCTATTCACTTGTATAATATTCATTCCTTACTGAGAAAAAAGGTCTGATCTGATATATTCTGGAGGATGTTAGGTGGGACACTCAGGTTCCTGGAACTGACAGCAGAGTCTTGGAAAGGAATGATGCTAAGAAAGAGAGGTGAAGGGAAGTTCAAAAGTTGCATGAAAGCTCTGTCAGATATAAAAATGAAAATGAAATTCAAAGGCAAGACTGCCATTCCCAAGGGAATTTCTCATTCCATGAATTACATTGATAAAGACTCTCAAAGCAAATGGACCTCTTTGCTTTCTTCAGAAAATGCAGGGCTGTAAACAAATCTCATAACGTACTGAACATGTCGAAGGATGAAGTTGTTACCAGAGACTGTCTTCTTCACCAGTCAACATCTCATTGCAACCAGCTACCACCTCACTGCAGCCTTTGAAGAACACATTTCCAGACATAATCATTGTGAACATGATTGCAATTTCCTTTTACATACTAATTCATAAGCAAACTGGATTTAAAACATCCAGAGGAGCAAAGTGAAACATATACAGGATTCTGGAATACCAAGGCTGAATTTAAGAGTGATCTAATGAAATTGTAAGTGATGTGCTTCGAGCTGAATTGAAACTTGTTGTAGACATAATGAGACAAAAAGAGGTATACAAAAGTTGTTCCAAAACTCAGAATAGCAGAGGCTAATGTTTTTGCCCAGCAGGAATTAAATTCTGTATAGAGAACAGGTACAGGCCCAGCTAATGACATAAAATACAAATACATCCAAATGCAAAAGTTTTGGCATCTTCATTTAAAATATTTACAATTAATAACTTTAATATACCATTTAGCAATCTGGTCACTCAGGGATATCTCAGAAAATGATGTTGTTGCAGAGTTTGGAATGCAAAACTGGCTCATTTGATAAAAGGGAGAAGGTGACCTAGTCCTTTTTGATAAAATGACATAAAATGATGGTTTACAAGCCATTCTGCGAGCCTCTGTATGCACAAATGTTCTCAGGATTCTTCCTTTCTTTGAATTTTCTACACAGAACTCTTGGTTTCACAAATGGTTGAAGAAACAAATGCTGAGAAAAGGCAATAAAAATTATTTTAAGGTACTTGGTATTTGCTTCATTCCAACAAACACCAACTACCTAATGTTCATAGAAAAAATGTTTGCTGTACCCATCTGTCTCCACGCTTCAGTATCCAATTGCGGCTATACTTCTGCTATTCAACAACTTAAAATGGAATTGATAACAACCTTACTGTTAATATGTATGCACTGTTTATTTGCAAAACAGAAATTTTGTGTTTTAAAATTGCAGAGTGAAATAAAATGGCAAGCAAGTACCCAAGTGAACAATGCTACCTTAATTACTTTCTTTGCTTTATTATTGCATTTTATTGTAAACAGTTCCATTCCTTCCAGTAATAATTTCAACCTGAGGCTATAGTTTCTTTGGTTTTATTTTTAAATGGACTTGAAAGTTGATTAATGAAGTATATCCATATCTCTCAGTAGTTGTATTCTGCCTTCCAGGGCCTCAGAAGGAAATAACTAGCAAATAACTAGAAACAAATGTTCATTTTTTTTTTATATTAAATGATCTTTATTAAACCTGAAACCTAAAGAAAATGGAGGTGGCACCAGACTGTCAGCCAGGCTGTCTCTGTCACAGCCTGCAAGAACAGACTCCCGTGCCCAGGGCAAAAGCTAACAGGTTCCAGAGTCAGGCTCCATATTTCATCAGAGGCTGGTACCACTAAACCCCTTTGTTAGATCAGGCCTTTCTGCCTAAGTTGGCACTTTGCAAAAAAGGTGCTCTATTCTTTCTTGGGCAGCAGTTCAAACTCAAGAAAAGCTTGGAACTGAAAGAACTGGTATGACCTAACTGAAATCTGTACCTTCTGTTTATTGGAAGACAGCAGTATTGAAAGACACTCCAAGACGTTGCTGATCCCAAACAGAAGCTGGAGATAACAGTCTTACTTCTAAGAACTCTGCATACTGTCACATAGCAGCCCACGGTTTCAAGGTAATTATTAGTGGATTTCTGCATGGCTAGGCACCTCCCAGCACAAACGTGATCTGCCTTAAATCTGAGCTCATCTAACCTGGCATCAGATCAGCACAGTCACCACATGGTGTTTACATTGATGTGCACAAGGAGTGCATTGCTGGGTATCACTTTTATACCCACTTAGCTGGCTAACGCACTCTGGAAAGGCTCCAAGCCTGCAGCAGGTTGCTGGCTCCCTCCCACAGTCATGACCATTCATGTTGTTAGGTCCTTTTGCATTCTTTCAGCTCCCAAATTCTCACCAACAGTGAAGAAAATGGTTACTGCTTTAGTGTCTTCGCTTCCAGGTGCCAGCTTTCTAAGCAAAAGAATGAAAGTAGTTCATGTACCAAGTCCTGGGAAACAAACCCCTCCTCTCCTTCTTACCAGACACAGTCTGTTTGGTGGGACAACCTTGGTGACAGCCAGATCTGTCTGCCCCAGCTCTCCACGTGGAAGGGGAGGAGAGACAGGCAAGCAAGTCCTAATGTTTCCTAGAAAATAAAGTCTCATGTTTGGATTTGTGGTGACAGCATTTTGGGACTTCTGTTGCATGTGTTTCTCTGACTGGGAGAGAAGGCTGAGATTTGGCCTAGACTCAGTCACAAACACTTGAATCCCCAGCTAGTCATGAAGGATGGATAAGTGTGTGGGAATGAGAAGGTGGGATGACCCTGTGGGTGTTCACTGACCTTTTGACACAACCTCACGCAGGATGATGTGACCCTGTGAGTTGTTCCACGGCAGCAAAATTATTTCTTCCCTTAAGGCCAGAGGAACCTGCTAAACAGATGGATTGAGGCTACTTTTGTGGTAGGCAACAAGATGTCTGAGACTGAACATTCAAGCAAAAGAGCAAATGCACACTTGTAGAACTGTGAGAATGGAGGACATTTCAGCCATGACGCTGTACAGACACATCATATTCCATGTGGGGAAAATTCTACTAGACAGGAGAAATAACTTGAAAGAAATCCCTTCAAAAAATATGAGTTATTTTTACTGAGTGGAGTGAATTTATACTGGTTCACCCTTGTGAATGTGGCTTTGGTTTTTTTTAACCTTGATAATGCCAAACCCAGATCTCATCACTTCATGAAACTCTGCCCTTAGGTCCATATGTATTATATTCTATGTACAATTGCATTCCTCTGTGATGTTTTGGTTTGTCACAATCTCTAAGAACTGGTGCAGCATATCAAAGATTTAGTCTCACTCTTTTGTTTGCTACATATTTGGTGGTAATTAGGTGCTTCATTTGTAGAAGTCCTTATGCAAAGCCTCTCTGCTGGAGCAGGATTATATAAGATTTATATCTGTTCTTGTGCAATGTGCAGAAATCTCCAAGGTCTCCACACTAAATCACAGTCTTAACCTTGGATCTCATCCCACTTTCCAACCCTTTGATATTTTTTCTTGTGATCCAGGACAAATGCTATAGCCATTTCTGAGAAGCAAAAAGGAAGGTCTGACACTCATTTACACTAACCCCAACAGAGGCAGGGGGCTTTGCATGCAAATATGAATCAGACCCAAACAAATCGCTAGTTTGATTATAGTGATACAGTGGAAAGAAATCTTGGGATTTCCTTCCTTTTTTTAACAGATTTTGATTTATACATACAAAAGAAAGATCCTAAAGCCTCAAGGTAGATGAAGACTCATAGAAGGAAAAATACAGTCTGAAAGTCTCTGTATCAGAGGAAGCATTTTAAAAAACAAAACAGATCACTGATACAGTGAGATTTGGTTCTTCTGGAGATGTAAGGAAACTTCCTTTCCAATAGCTGGAAGAGTGACAACAAAGATAGAATGCACAGGGGATTTTACACCTCTGCAAAAAAATCAGCCACAGAAATTGTGCTGTGGGAATATAGCATGGGAGAGAACTGAAGTTTCAGCTTGCAGAGGCCATGTACATGAAGAAAACTTCTAAGAAGCAAAGGCAAAAAAATAAGCAGTTTGAAATCCCATTGCAAGGTGCTTGGCTTCTCTGTAATGCAAATAGTCATATAAAATATGCAGGAATGTGAATTTCTTGGGTTTGAATGGGAAGAGGAAATTGATTTACAGATTCTGAATGGAATAGAAACCTTAGAGTGAGAATAGAGACAAAGCAACTCCCTGCATTATGTGGCATGTAACTGCCTCTTCCTGTGGGAATTGCTTTGACTTCTGTGCTATTACAACATAATCACAAGGTGCTCTCTCATGTAATTGAAAACGAGGGATTTTACTCTTTAGTGATCCTCAGATTAGCATAATCTACTTCTTGGTTGTTCTTGGGAACTGGCATTTCAGGACTTTCAGTGGTGTGCCTTCAAAGAATCCTTTATATTTGCAGGGGGCGGAAAGCAGCTTTCCACAAGGTGTGCTCTGCTTGGCCTCTGGTAGTCTGGTGGCCTCACACAGATGTTCCCATCAGGCTTTTGAGAAGTTTCAACCTTCAAGATTTCAGGGAGGCCTCTAGGTTGTGGAGGGGCTAGGAAGCAAAGGATTTTCTCTGGAGTGATCTTGGTCCCCAGCTGTATCTGTGGGGCCAAGCAGAGAGAAAATCTTCCACTCACTTATGGAAGAGTGGAGAAAACGTGAGCAAACCAAAATGCACAGAATTCCCAAGGTGCTGTGCAGGAGTGGCTGTGCAGGTCAGAATGAAGCATTCTTATTAGAAAAATAAAGCAGAGGATGCTACACAACAACAATCCATTCATGATACAGAGACCTGAAATATGCCCTGATGGTTCAGGGATAGGCTTTTAACAAAGCTTTGTTCTTTACCTCCAAATGTCTTCTTGCCTATTTGGACAGTTGCCTTTCTGCTTGCTGAGCTTTTCTGTAAGAAGAAATGAGGCACTTTATCCTTTTTAAATTATTCACATAGACGCACTGCTATTTCAGGCACAATCTGTGTAAGTAGTGGGTAATCCACTTCTGTTGTTTTCATGGACTTGTGCTTTTAAAATAATTTAAGAATTAAATATGTTATGGAATAATTCTGAAGGTGACTCTCTGTAGGAAAGTTGCATTAGATCACCAAGCCCACTTCCTTGCAGCTCCAAGCTCTGGTTGCCACAGGGAGGACATACAAGATAAACTTATTTTACACTGGATGTTAGTGAAAAGGCCAAGCAATTATTTTTCTCCTGGTTAAACTTACAGAAAGCACATTCATATCAAAGACACTAACATGCAAGCACAGATTTCTGTAATAATGTGAGAAAGTGAAAGGAAAAAAGATGATGATTTTTGGTCTTTGTAGTCAAAAGGAATTGCATTAATTCCTTTTGTATATCCCAGTAGCTACAAACTAAAATGAAAATTATATGCAGCAGTAGGTAATGCCTTCCCTGTCATAGGGAGAGAAGAGTAAGCTACATTTCTGGAGGACTGTTCTCTTTCCTAACTGGAACTGATCTGTTCAGTCCCACCCAGGTAAGGCTTCTGTCTGAGGCAGGCTCCCCAAGGTCCAGCTGATCTCTGTTGCGAAATCCCTGAAGGATTTTGCAAGAGTGACTGGCCTGGCCTACTCCTTCAGCTCCTGATTTCTGTTCCTGTGGCAGAGGAGGAATATTCAGATTTATGGGGCCCAGTTGAAGGTGGCTCAGCCTCATAGTGTCTCTTGTGGCCATGGCAAAGCTGGGCCTTGTGGTGCAGGAAGAGTCACAAGAGCAAAACAACTGTTTTTTTCTGGAGCTTCCCTAGAAATGTCACCTGGGACTGTGAAGAGACCAAACAAATTATAGACTGGGATTCCATGCAGAAAGGTGTGAAGAAGAGTGTGTAGATGTAAAAACCATGAGGAAGAAGGAAGGTTGGTGGAGGCAGAAGGAATACTCATCTAGCAAGTGAAAGCTGAAACAACCTAGACAATTCCCTGCAACCATTACTGGATTTTTCCTTCAGCTTTTGAAAGATCAATCCAAAGTAAAAGAAGTCCCTAGGCAGGCTTTCCTCTCTAAGATTTTGCCTCAGTAAAGAGCCCTATCTGAGCAGCTGCCATTGTTGACTTTCTTCAGTTTTTAGTATTTTCCTATCATGACCATCAGGCCCGCTGCTGTTGCTACACAAACAGCACAGAAACAGTAAAGGAGAAAAATTCCCAACCAAGTTTTCTGAAACATGCCATATTGTGAAGAGGCATCAAGCACCTCCTTTCTGTGGTAACAAGTTATTGAAAAAAGAAAGTGCTCCAGTGGGAGCAGATATAAATAACACTTTTTAACTCTCCCACTTGTTACCACAGAGATTCCTGCATTTATGGGGTGCATCTGCTGCAAAAAGTTAAAAAAAAATAAATTTACTGTAGGCAAAGAACAGCCCGTGAACAAAATTATGTCTCAAAATCTAAACACAAACTTTATTTAAATTGTCCTTCAGCAGAAAATAACAGGCAGGATTAGCAAAACAAACTATATTCATATTGGAAATAATCAGACCAGAACAAGTCCAACAAGGGAAGAGAGAATGTGGCAATTATAACTCATAGAACAGGTTTAAGCTGCTTGAAGGATAGCAGGGAAGCGATCAGCAAGCTCAGGAGGGTGATTTCCTTTGCAAATTGTTTCTTAGTGAAGATGTGACCAGTGCTTTGTGTTCTGCAGAAGGCAGTAGCCAGCAGCAGCAGAAAAAAAAATATATAAAAAAAATAACAACTAGCCAGAAGCAGCAGAAAAAAACCACCAATGTCAAGCTAATTAGCAGATGCTATCAAGACAGTGCAACAGAGTGATAAGCTGTGATTAAAGACTTCTCTTTAAGCCACTTGTAGGCCTTTCTCTTCTGGAGAAGTAGTTAGGAATGTGTGGGTGGTTTTATTACATCCTCACCATCGGCAGCTGCTCAAAGTCAAAACTGGCTGCAACCCCCCAGCGTTTCCAGAAGACAGCCAAAGAGGATTATCTCTTCCTCTCCCATCCTCACCTCATGTCTGTTGTACTAAGGAATGGAAAGGCGTTATACTGTCAACATGCTAGTACTTTGATTTTGAGAGAAGCTGCTTGATTGGAGGTACTCCACCTTCTGCCTCTTGCAGATGAGGTTCTTTCAGTTTTACTAGTAACTTCTGTTGGCTCACGCTGAGCATTTAATAAAACTCTCAAAGAGTTCTTCTCGCCCCATAGATACCTAGTAGAAGCACAGATGCAAAAACATGAGTATCATGGAGTCATACAGCACACTGAGGGCAAAATTAGAAATAGAGCTGAGATATCCTGACTCCTAATCTTGTGGTCTGCCTGCAGAGGCTTCGGCCACAAAATTACATAGGCGTGTTTTTAATGACAGGCAATGCCCTGCTCTTGGAGATGGACCCAAAAGGCGGCTCAGAAGACACCAAAAGACAGTTTTCCATGCAAGAAGACTAACCTAGAGGGCAATCAGGTCCTGTCAGACCCATGAGGTTGGTTTAATGCATTGTCTTGGTTTAACGCTGGCTGGCAACTAAGCTGCTCGCTCACTCCCCCCATGTTGGGATGAGGGAGAGAATCACAGAAGAGTGAAAGCGATGAAACTCGTGGGTTGAGTTAAAGAGTTTAATAGGTAAAGCAAAAGGCACGCACGCAAGCAAAGTAACACAAGGAATTCATTCACTACCTCGCATCAGCAGGCTGATGTTTAGCCATCTCCAGGAAAGCAGGGCTCCATCATGTGTGATGGTTGCTTGAGAAGACAAATACCATAATGCCGAACATCCCCCCTTTCCTTCTTATTCCCCCAGCTTTATATGCTGAGCATGAGGTCATATGGTCTGGAAGATCCTTGTGGTCAGTTGGGGTCAGCTGTCCCGGCTGCGTTTCCTCCCAGCTTCTTGTGGACCTCCAGCCTGTTCGTTTGGTGGGATGGTGTGAGAAGCAGAAAAGGCCTTGATGCTCTATAAGCATGGCTCAACTGTAACTGAAAGATCCCTGTGTTATCAACACTTTCCTCAGCACAAATCCAGAACACAGCCCCACAGCAGCTACTATGAAGAAAATTAACTCCATCCCAGCCCAAATCAGCAAATGCATTTAAACTAGCTGCCATGACAAAGCCCAAAGCCTTTAGCCTGGCCCACAGTTTACAAGACGATGAACTACTTCTCTGAAAACTAGTAAATACGGCATTTCCCAGTTCTCAAGAATGGACTATTTTATAATGACATAGCCAAAATGTACTGTTTGTTATTCATGTGTCATTATATGTGATCAACCCATATAAACATACCCAAACCCCATCTTTACGATATGCTGGCATTGAGAATGGAAATAAAAATTCTACATGGTCAAACTACCCAAAATGAAAGAGATAGTACTTGCATAGTAAATCATTTTCATGTTAGTCACACATGATTACACAGAATTTTGCTGGTTGGAAGAGGTAGGCAGGTGACTTTCTAGCCATACTGTACACACATATTTGGCTTTTAAAAATCACTGGAATTTAAAATAATTATGTAACAATTGCAACGTGTTTTGTAGCTGCTGAGCTAGCATTGCAGGGAAAGTTTAATTTTCCTGGGTTTACCGGTCTTGTGCAAATTAAATTCTCAGCATTAGCTATATTAGATTAACATTTGTTTGTCTCTTTTATAAGAAAAAAAGAGAGGAAACAGTCCTGGCACAGTGATGGCTATTCTCAAAAGTAAAACACATGCGAAACAAATTAGCCAAGGTAAGGACTGCAGATTAGCAGAGGAAAGTATGCTTCTGGTGATAACCAAGTGTATTTGTTTAATAACAATACTTGTCACTATTACAATAATGACCTGAAGTTTTGAAGTGCTCATTTCCTCCCTGCACTGTTTGCCACTTTAGAAGGTGTGTATATGGTTGAGAACAGAGAAGATAAGAGTGATCACAGAGATTGAAGGAGAGTTTCTGAGGCTGGGACACGGTTGTGGTGAGTGAGACCGGTAGATGGGCATGGCACGATGGGATGATGACTAGCAGCTCTAACAGGACTGTCGTGCTGGGACAGTACGCAGAGGCTCACCAACTCACTCAAAGGACAATTTGCAGACAGTCAGTGTTCAGTTCCTTGCACAGGTGAAGGCAACTGTGATTTTTTTTAGCAATGTACCAAGGTGGTTTGCCACCAGCTTGCTGGGAGACTCAAGAAAGGGTGCTCTAGAGGTTCAACTTTGAGAAGACCGGTTTGGCTTACAATGAAAAGAGACTTGTGGAGCATACCCAGTGAAGCACAACCTTGACACAGCTGTAAAGCCCCAGCCTTTAAAGTCCTGTACAACCAAACACTAGACTGGTCATTAATGCAGATATTAAACAAGAAGTACCTCCCTTCTCTTTCTCCTCAAGCAGTCCTTCCTACCTAAGAGGTCTGAGAAAGGGGAACCTGACACACGGGGAAACTTTGGTGAGAACTGAAGTGCTGGACTTCTTTCATGTGCTGAAGCATTTGCACTCCTTTAAAAAATTGATGTATTTTTTGCCACCACCACCCCCCAACTTTCTCCTGAGGAGGCCAGCAGGCGTCCAGAGGCAGAGAGGATCTGGCACCCCCTCCTCCCCACATACCCTTCAAGGAGCAGGGGTGAACTCCACCAACAGCACGCTGGGTGACGACTCCACGTTTCCCGCCCTTCCCCTCACGGACCCGCTCCTCATGGCGAGAGCCCAGCCCCGCGCCACAGACGGGGGGTGGGGGTGGGGGGCTGCGCTCGCCGCCGCCACGTGACCCCCCCCCTCCGCGAGCGCGGGGCTCCGGCTCCCCGCCGTCACGTGGCCGCGGAGTGATGCCACGCCCCCCCCCCTCCGCCCTATCCGCGCGGAGCGGCCGAGTGTCCCGGGGCGCGCGGCGGCGCCGCCCCGCCCTCCCTGCAGCAGCGGCGCGGACGGGTGCGCGGCTGCCGGCGGCGGGCACGGTCGTAGCGGGACGCGTTCGCTCCATGAGGTGAGCGCGGCTCGGCACCGGGCGGTGTGTGAGGGGGGGTGGGGGTTGCGTGCAGGCACGCACGGCGGCGGCGGGCGTTGTGAATAAGGGCTTTGTGTGCGGCGCCCACCTGCCCCCGCCTCCGCCACCGGTCGCGGGGGGCTGCTGCCGCCGGGCGCCGCTTCGCCGGCGGAGCCTGAGGAGAGAATCCCGGTGCGGGGCGCAACTGGAGGAAACTTCTCCCTTCTCTCCCTCCGGCGCTGCCGGAGAGCCCCGTTTCGCCGGTGTAGGCGAGTGGAGAGCATCGCGGGGGCGCGCAGCCCGTGAGTCGCTGCCGCTTGGCTGTTTATTTACTTTGTTTATAGTTTTATGGGGTTTTTTCCGCTCTTCCCGGTGCGTGGCGGGGCGTGACAGCTGCCCGCGGGGGCGAGTGGGAGCACCCCGGCACGGTCAGCCCAGTGCCGCTTCGCCTTCCCGCACCCCCGCCCGCCCGCCCGCCGGTGGGTCTCGGCGGGTCCCGCAGCGCCGAGCGGTGCCGCGAGGGCCGTCCCCGTCGCCTCAGGGCGGGGGTCGCCCGCTCGCCGACAGCGCGGGTCGGGTTGAGCCCCGGGGGCAGCAGTGCCGCCGCCGCGCCCCCTCCCCCGGGGGGCCCCGACGGGAGTTAAACCCGCCCGCGGTGGGGGGACCCTCGGATTGCCTCGCTCCGACAGAAATGGTGGCCCCAGGGACGGTGGCCTCTCGGCGGTGGTGCGGGGGGTCGTCCCCAGGGCGCTCTGGGGAGCTCGGGGGCGGGCGGGCCGGCTGCCGGCTCCCCGGCGGGCGGCAGCTGGAGCGGCTCCGCTGCGTCCCCTCCTGCCCCGCCAGCACGGCCGGGGACTGCGCCTGCCCCCGGCCGCGGGGCCTGAAGCATCAGAATTTTCTGTAGCTGATTGAAAAAGTTAAATAGTCTGCTTTATGAATCGCATCGAGTTTAACCAGGAACTTGTGCTCCTGACTTCCAAAAAAGCACGCGAAGGGTTTGGCTTTCTCTTGCACAGCGTTTGGCAGCACAAGCCTTCCGCAGTCTGCTGTTGCCACTTGTGACATTCTTAAGTTTCTCCCTGAGAAGACTAGTTAAATTCTGCTTTATCAGCATTGCAGAATCTTAACAAATTCTCCCGTTTGTTCCTATAGTGAGTGTGAGCATGCTTATTACAGAACTGATAGAAAACACTTGCAGTCTAGTGCCACTTTAGGAGAAGCTGTAGTGTCTTCTTTCTTCCAGTGGGTTGCAGGTTAGTGTGTGTTATTAAAAAAAAATAAAAATCAAACGCCATAAACTACACATAACGTCATTTTTGAAAGGCCTTCTGATGTCCTTGATTAACTAGAAGTTAATGAATTTGGTAAATATCTATCAGTGACCTGCTTGGCTCTTGTCTTGGGCACTCATGGAAAGCTGTCAATGAGATTTTATTTACTAATAGAAGAATTGCATAACAGCCATATGAACCAGACTGAAAGAGCATTTGAATAGAACGAGGCTTGGTATGAGCTCAGGGTTTCTCTCGAGTTGAAGCCAAGTTCAGTGCCAGTAAGTCACTATGCAGTAGCAGACGTCTGTCATTCCAGTCTCTAAAAACATTGGCCCTGTGCTGTTCCCTCTTCCAAGAGTGCATCTGCTAGCAAAGCAATAAAATGCTACCCCCTCCGTTTTCCTTTCCCGAACCAAGAGAAGGATAACATCAAGCGGAGAAGAAGTTAGGCGGAAGGCTACTCATCTCATGAAGCGATGTAAGCGTTTCACAAGAGGGTTCACTCGCTTGCCTCATGCCTTTCTTTTTTTATATGTTCCTGACGGTGTTACTTTTCTTCTACCCCTCTCTGTTAAGGAGGTTGTGCCTCTTCTGAGAGGGAAGCAGTGCTTGGAAAAACATTAAGAACTTAGCCTTGTGTGAGATGTTGGCAATTTCTAAATTCTACTGCAACAATAACCTAATCACATTCCTTTTAAGAGCTGATTATGGGCTTGTTCTTTTTGCACAGGGATAATGCTGGAAATAACTACGGAGAAAAACCAAGCAAAACTAGAACAAATCAGTTTGAAGCTTTTAGAGCCTTGCTTAGCGACTGAGACAGTGGACTACTGAAAATCCCAAGGTGTGGGCGTAGCAATCCATAACATCTTCTGGGGCTATAGATTCAAGTAACTGGCCCTCCTGCTGTGTGCATGCTTCATGCCTGAGAAGCCTGTTCACTTGCTTGCATTCCTTGGAGTTGCTGTCTAGGTGCCTGTGAATGCAATAATAGCTCTGCATTTGAGGTGGCTTGGGGCTTGTTTTCAGAGATGTCAGTCCTTGCTGCTTCTTACATCTTGGGGGTCATCTAACAATTTGCTTTTAGGGTACAGAGAAAGTAGTGCAAATAGCTGTAATTCAGGTAATACATTAGAGCAGAGCTTATCAGAGTCAAACGACCAGAGACAAATGCAAGTCTGGTGTAGTGTGGAAACAACTGAAGATGTCCACTGGCACTTAGGACTAGCTAACAGTCTAGGTACTTGCTGAGGGCTGCTGTAGTTAGAGTACATAGCAGTGAAAGAAAGCATCCTTCCCTTGTGTTGAGATCCAGAATGGGATGGCCAGTAATGCTTGGAGGTGATGGTTGTAGTCAATGTGCTGAACTTGAGACCATCTCTGAAGGAGAAAACCTCCAGCGTAATGGATGGTACGTTTGTCTGGGAAGTGTTACATCTTGACTCAAGTCCTTCCTCTGCAGGCTGGTCTTGCATTATTAGATGAATGCTGTAATAACTTACGTATTTTTTCTAAAGCTACCATAGCCTCCTTTTGCATTTGTGCCTGGAAGCCATCAGTGGTATTCAAAATACTGTAAAATAAGATGTGTGGGTTTTTTTCACCTAAATCTATGGCGGGGGGTGGGAGGGCTGGGATGTCTAAAGTGGAGAGCTGAGTTTATTCAGTCATTACGATAGAAAAAGAATTTGTATGTTGGTTAGTCTGTGACTGTATATTCAGTAGCTGAGGATGTTCCACTTCCTTCCTCATAATGGCCAAGAGGCAGGGAGCTGTTGTTGATTATTGCAGATGTCTGGATTCCCAAAGGTACTGGGACACCATGCAATGTCTCTAGGGAGTTTGACAGGCGAGTGCTTTCTGATGGCCTTGTTTACAAGGACTTGCCTGAGACACCAGCATGATAACTCCAAGGGAGATGTGAAGCTTGGTAGGTCTCTGAAGGCTAGGAGAAGTTCCATAAACATGTGATGATCTTCTCTAATATTTGTACAGCATCCAGTGCTGCTGCTATTGAATATAAGTTTCAGCAACTTGAATCAAATCAGTTAAAAATCACTTACTTACTGCTAAGATGTGGGTGTTAATCTTGCTGATGTTCCGCTTGTTTATAGCATTGATAGTTTTCCAGGATAGAAAATACCTGAATTCCTAGTACTTCTGTTGTTGTTGTTTCCTTTGTTGTTGTTGAGTGGAAACACACCCAACTCTTTTTCCATTTTTGGGTAATGTTTAGAAAGGTACCAGCTTTCTAATGTTTGCCAGCTAAAATACTTTCCCTACCCAGAAACTTGGAAGCTGAATAGGGGAGCCATGTTATCAGCACAGTCTCTGAAAGTATTTCTAGATTATAGGAGTTTTCAGCAGGATGCCCTTCCAAGACCTTTCAAAAGCGTAAGGGCAGAGTTTATGGGAGTGGGGCTTGGCAGTGTCTTAGAGAAGTTAAATTGATGTTCCTGTCTTCCTAACTCCTGCCTTAACAGATGATTGTTCTGCCTTAGGGCTATTTCAAAATATTAATCCCTAAAGTAATAGATTTAACGTTGCATCTGTATGGATTGTCACGTTTGCCCATTCTGAGGAGCATCTAGTTGAATGGTTGATATAGAATAATTAAGAAGGGAGGAAATATAAGCAAGTATTAGCTGTTGTTATCCATGTGGGCTTCTCATTTAAGAACTGGCATTTTACAAGTGGGAGTCTGCATAATTTTTCTCTATTTCTAGTTGTAACTGGATGCTTCAATTCCAATCTAGCTCTGTTGTACTAAGCACTGAACATGGAAAAGTCTTCAGGACTGCAATGTATCTTATGTATGATCAAACCAGAGAATATGGCCTCAAAACTGAGGGGCACACAAGGGGATTGGGGGTGGGTGGGGTGTGTTTCTGTTTTAGAGATGGGGAAATTGAAAGCAGAGAAGAGTAGTGATATATCCCAGTCCATGCAGCGGGTCTTGTCTCTTTCACTGTGCTTTTCAGTGAGCTGGATGTGTGTTGACAGATACTTTCAGACAAAAGAACTGGAGTAAGACCAGAGTAAAGTTGTGTGTAATGGTTGAATGACAAATTTGCCTGGACTTCACTTGAGCTAGAATTTTGCCTGGAGTGCTGTCTAATATGCCAAGTAAACAAATCAGGGCAATGTCACATTTTGATTTTCTTCTAATCTTCTCCTGTAATTCACTGCGTCTAAGGTCTTGTTGATGCAACATTTCGCCTAACTGTCTAGAACTGTTTCTGAAAATGCTGTAACAAACTGCACATACTGACACTCTTGCCTGAGTTTGTAGTGGCTGTATAACATCCACAGAGGCTGGTACTGCTTCAGCTGAATCCATTAAAAATTGTCTTAACTTGTGCAAATTCTGAATATTGAAAGGAAGTTTGAGTAGAGAGTTGATGCAAAGCATTCTGGAGTGGGGAGCAACAGCTGTAGATTTGTTACTGATGCGTTATCTACAGAGCTGTAACTTTTGGGCTCAAATGCTTAAATTTGTACAGTTCAGCACATCCTTGCCAGTGATTTGTGAACAGATAGAGGGATTGTACTGTTACTCAAGGCCTTTGCTATCTTTGATGTCTTGATTCTGTTTAGAGCGGGATTAACTGTATATATATCACTCCCACTCTTGTGTAGTGCTTGGGCTTCTCAGTGCATTTTTCAGTGTGTTTTCGTTAGTAAGTAATAGCAGATTAACCAACCCAAGGATTATTTGGCTTTATAGGTGACATTAAGTTTAAAAAAATTCTGTTCCATTTGACTTTTCCTATGATAGGAGGATGGGTTACTCAAGATGGAAAAACTGAACTGTGCTGTTACAGAGTGGGGAAATGTTCCAGTTGCTTTTGGTCACTTCATACAGGCTTTTCTGCTTTGGCCTGAGAAATAGAAGAACATGCTCGGCTGGGTGGAAATGAGAAGGTAGTCAGAGATGAAGTGTTTGGTGGAATTTTTTTTAAGACATCATGGGCTTGCTGCGGTTATATGCAAGCAACTAAAGAGGCTGGGCAATGGCTAATGCCTCCAGGTGGTCCTGTGGCTTTGGCAATGCTAAGGAGATGCTCAGGTTTGGGCATGTTCTTGGTATTGGATAGTAGGTCAGGGGAGCTTAGGCACGTGAAGCGTTTGAGAAGTTGGGTACTGAATGTGGGCAGCAGAAGGGATGCTAGTAGTGTGGATGCCTCTGGCTGCTCTGCAGTGCTGGCTGCTGCAGAGGCTCTTGTGATTCAGAAAGTAATTATCCAGAGAATAAATGGTGGTGTGTACTTTGGGAGAAGGTGCTTCTGAAGCCCCTTTATTTTCCCCTGTGGCTGTAGATGTATTCACACAAAGGAGATGTAAGTGTATGGTGGCAATGGTATTCTTGCAGACCTTTGTTTGATTTTTTTTTTTTCTTCTTATGTTGCCAGATCTTGCATGGAGTCTTTAGTTCTTTTCTGTAACCTCACAAGGTTAAAAAACTGCATTAAAGTATTTTTGGGAGGGGAAGGGGAAATTAGTTGATGTCATGAATCATGCTTTGATGCAGAAGAGCACTGTCTGAGATGGAGGCTTCTCAGGGTATTCTGAAAGAGGTGCAAGATTTTTGACACCTAAATTAACTGAATTCTGCACTTACCAATAAAGGGTAACTCATTAGCATGAACAGTGTGCATAGTGTGCAGTTTTACTGTAAACTGGTAGTTTTGCTTAATAAAGCTAAAGCTGTTTTACTGTTGTATCACTGGATCTTCGGCCATTCAAGGAGTTAATTTAACATTGTTTGAAAGGCCTTGCTCTGATTTTAATGCAATTTAATGAAAGGAAACAAATATGGCAGTGTTGTTGTTTACTGTGGTTTGCATGAATCTCACTGTAAATCAATGGGGGATATTACCCTAATCTGTTTTCTATATTTAAACCTAAAGACTGTATTGTGTGTTAAAACACAGTTTCAATGAAATTATTGAGGCCAAAGATTACCACCACTTCAGCGTTGCTTCTTCCTTCTAGGTAGGTTTACCACCAACCTAAGGATGTTTAGTGTGGCTTGTATTCCTGAAAACAATTGTTTAACATTAAGTTGAAGGAAGATGAGGACTAGATACTTAATTTTGGAGCTAATGGTTAAAAGCATGTGACTTGCGTTAGCTTTTGAGAATCCTTGAGGTTAAGCACTTCTCTACAGCTAACTTGCTGCAGCTGCGAAATGGCAGTGCTTAGTATTTATTATCACATTTGTTCTGGAAGTGGAAAAATGCCACTGCTCGTAGAAATTTCTCGTTAATACCTGTGATTCATTGCAGAAATACTTTTTTGAGATGTCTTGATGCTCCCTAGTGAATTTCTAGCAGTGATTTCCTGTTACAAAACAGGATTGTATTAATGGTACTTCCTTTATCCCTACTCTGGCAAATGAACATTTGTCATAAAGCTCTGCTGAATCAGGATACTGACCTTTTTTTTTTTTGCATCAGTTCCAATAATTGCACCCTTTGAGGGGTGACTTCCTCCTTTAAACAGTGCTAGGAAAAGGCAGCCCTCATCACTTCATGGGTTTTTATCTCTACAGCTGAAGGATTATGGGCATTGCAATGCACAAGCTGCAGTCTTAATGTTTGTGTTTAGCTATCTCTTACGGAAAAAATTGAGATGTGACACACACTAAACTTGGTAATGCTGCTTTTGTGTGCTTGTGTGTGCTTTTTTAATTACACTGAGGACTTGAGTTTCACATTCAATGTATAAAATGCACTTACGCAAGAGGTGAAGTATCCTGTGGGAAAAATAAGTTGGCTTCTAACACAAACACAGCTCACCTCCCTTCTTCCTTCCTCAAAAGGGGGAAAAGTAGTGTATTAGGAGTGCTTGCAGAGCTTGTTAATTAGACTCTTGTTAAAGGTTTCTTACAGAAGAGAATCCAGCTTTGCAGCTCTTTTATGCATATACCTACAAGGAGTTGTCATCTCCCCCATAGCCCTGGCGTTCAGTACTTTATCTTCCATGGGAGCTATAACAAATCTTTCATTTATGGGAGCCAAAAATGATGAGGGGGTGGGAAGAGGAAAGACTGCCTATAGTAGACAATTTTTTGGCAATCTGTATTATGAGGAAAGTTTTCTTGTTTTCAATTCCGCATTCTCAGGATTTCTTTGTATTTTATTAACTGGTCTACTTAAATAAACTTTACCTGTTCTTAGTCTTAAAATAAAAAGTTGTGTTAAGTTTTGGATTTTGTGGGATGTATGATGTTTCTCAGCTTTTAAAGTTCCTTTAAAATGTGGTGGTGTTTTGTATTTCCCAGAAGTTTTAAAAACAGTTTGGGGTTTTGCCCTCCATTTTCTTTCTTTCTATATATATATTTTTTTTTTAACATACCTCTAGCATGGTATGTAAAGAAGGCCAGGTAGGTGTAATGGCATTTGTCTTGTCTATACCCTGGCATTTCTGGTCTTTGCAATGGTCATCATCCTTGGTGTTGCTAGAGAATGATTTAGGAGACTATCAGGCTCTTGTCGAGTCCTTTCCAGTGCATGTTGTGACAGCTGTTGTGCAATTTAAACACTTTCTCCAAAGTTTGAGGAGGTGTAGCGGAAGTGGTATGTTTCTCTCAGGGCAACCTAAAAGAATTCCTTCTTTTTGGTTGTTCAAAACTTGCCTTTTTGTTTGTTTCTGTTTTGGGTTTTTTTTGGGTTACTATTTTACAAACACTCTGTTTAGCCCAGGAAAAAGCTAAGAAATTGTCACTTAAGTCAGGGAGTGAAAAGCCTCGGCAAAATATTTTTTCTTTTCCTTTTGCACACTAAAGAATTAAAATGCCACAAGCCCATTCTCTCTGAGATGAAAAGCAAGAACTATGAAAGAAACCCCTCGTTCATATACATGAAAGCAGTCAGGAATCTGGTATGACTTCAAAATGACTGTTTAATTAGACTTGAGTCATTTAATTAGATTTAATGATATTTTAACAGCCTACAGAATTACCCCATTCAGATTACCTACTGGAGGTGTGTGTTCTGTGGGGAAGGGTATTTATGTATATATAGTGTATGGAGTTTTTTTGGTTGTTTGGGGTTTTTTGAAGAAATATACTTGTGTTTGTCTTAAATGGCTCTCAGATAAATATGGGGTTGAACTAAATGACATATATACTAGCACTAATTGCTATTCCTGAATGGTACTTGGTGTTGTATTTTGTGGAAGCATTCATATATATTCTACCAAGAGTATACTGTGTAGTTGCATTTTAAAACTCTTCATAGAGTGATCATGTAGAACATAGCAACTTGTTTCATAATAATGAGACTTTCTTTTATGAAACAACTGAATTTCACTTTGCTTCTCAAACTAATCTGCTCTTTCTTAAGAGTGATGTGAAACATTAATGACCTTGCATGACCTATTTGAATTCATGCTCCAGCCCTCATTTCAGTTATTTATTTATCTGGCTAGACTTGTAATATTTTTTTCTCCTTTTTCTTTTTTTCTAGGGTGGAAGGAGGAAGTTTATACAGCTGAACATCCTTTACTTTAAACTGTTCCTTCAGAAGGAATTTGTAGAGCAGCTAAAACTTGTAGAAGAGAGTGACTGGCTATTCCAGTAAGCACACTGTAAAACTAGTAATTTGAAACATTTTTGCATAGATGGCTTTGGCCGGTCTAGATGTATGCTGCTCTTTCGTTAAGTTTTTCTGCTGTGCTCTAGGCAAAAGCCCATTGCCATCCTACTTTAATGCTGTTTGCTGATACATTTCCCTTGGATTGGTAGTATGTGGTACACAGAAGCTGTCTGTAGGAAACTGCTCTAGGCTCCCTGTTCCTCTGTGAGAGCTTGCAGCTTGTCTGTAACATTAGTTGTATATGTTTGTGTAACTGCTGCGTTTCTGTGCTTGAAAGGGAGGAAGGGGGAACATGACTGTGATAGTACATTGCCAAATTAAAAGCAGCTATGACTCCAGGAATACACATATAGTTTCTTACCGGGAAGAGTATAAAACAATTCTTCCAGTGACAGCCTTTGTCCTTGCTCAGGTGGTTCTATCTGCTGTGTTGTGTTGAGCTGTCCTGGTATGTCATGTATGGTTTAAGTATAATTTTTAAGTATAATAAGTATAATTTTGAGTTTGGTTAGTGGTTAGACTTGTGCATACAACTTCAGCTACTCAGTGCAGACCCATGGCTGTAGGATAGTGAAGTTTTAATGGATGACTTTGCATACTTATTTCTGCTTTTCCCACTTTATAAATGGCTGCCCTGATGATGATGTTAAAATTAGGCAGTGGGCAGAGAAATTGCTACATGTATGAACGTGTTGGTGATCTAATTATGCTAAGAGGTAGCTAGTGTAACATGATACACACTTGAATTTTTGGTAAAGATTTTCTCTATTTTTCTGTGGTCAGACTTAGGCTTGTTTTTAAGTTTGGAGAAACAAACTTTCCCTTAGCTGGCTGTTAATCTTTCTTAGAGCTTGAGGGCTAAATCCTCAAAGGGTGTTACAGGTATGCAAATTCAATTCAGACTTGGCTGCCAGTGAACAGAATGGTATCAAGTTGGAATCTTATTTTTCTTTCTTTTTTTGTTTAGATATTGAAGAAGGATAAAAAGCTCCTCAAAGGTTTGGAAGGTTGAATGTGATCAGCATGAAGAGCTTAAAAGCAAAGTTCAGGAAGAGTGACGTAAGTATTTTTGCAGTTTGACTGCTGGTTCCCATTCTGGAAACAAGTTCTTCACTCCCACCTTGATAAGGTTGTAGGTTAATGAATTACAGAGAAGAAAACCTTTCTACAAACACAAAGGCAACAGCTGACTATGGTATGGAGTAGGCTGTTTCTGTTTGGAGTGCAAATTTCTGTTATGCAAACTAGTAGTATTTCACCGCCTTGCTCCCCCTGAGTCCTGTACATGTGTGGGGTCTGCAGAACTTCTGTTAGGTTGTGCTGGTGCCCAGGTTGAGACTTTGTTCCAGGTATAGGGTTAAGCCTAGTACCCAATCACATTTCTGTCTAAGCATAACACCATTCTTATCAGTGTGGTGTTTGAGCACTTAACAAAATGTCGCTGCAGTCTGTGGCAAGGTTTCTTTGTCAGCAAGAATACAGGAACCAGCTGTGTAGTTAGGGCAGCTGTGGCTTATCAGTTCTAGTATAACAGCAGAGTTGGATATGAGGCTTGAGCAGTGAGGGTGACAGACATACATATAGAGGTCCTACAGGAGACTCTTCAGAACTGCATTTAGAAAAACGTTAGGCTGCACATCATATATTGCCTCTTGCTAGTAGTAGTAGTAGTACTGTTGGTAGAGACCCAAGCTTCAGCTTGTTTAGTAAGCATACTTTCACTGGAGCAGAACTGCTGTAGTCCAGTCCTGTTCTCGTCTTTTTACTGCTACTCACTCCAACATTTTGTCACACACTAATGTTAAATTCTTATTTGATAGTGCGGTGACCAGGTGTGAAATAGGTGACTTTGTGTTTAATTGTCTTTCCAGATTTTGTGTGGAATTTGTAACAAATCTTCATGATCTGTGAAGAGTTACATAATCTTCCATCCTTCATCTTAAATTTGTGTGCTGCTTTGAAAGAAGTGGCGTATTGTTGTTTGTCATGGCCAGATTCACACAGCGTCCTAGAGCAGCCATATTTGGTGAAGACGCTTTAAGTTTGAAAATGGACCTTCTTCAGAAGTTTTGATGTTCAGGAATAAAATTACACACTGCCCTCAGGCTGTGCTTTTACGTAGAGATGGTCTTACAGCACACCATTGGAGTGGTTTCTTTAGCCAAGTTGTAATGCACTTCAGCAGCTGTGAAGAAGATAGAGAAGGTCTGGTGGTGTAATCTACAGATGTGCTTGTTACTGGTTAGAGAGTCTTTTGAGCTATGTGTTAGCACTTAGTGCAGCTGCTGTATTGGCTTCCTAGCAGCACTCTACTCCTTCAATTTAGCAAGACCTTTTTCTAAAAAGGCTACCTCTATAAGCAAGATAAATATGTCAACCAACCTTTGGGAGGAGAGGGAAACACTTCTAACTGCTTAAGCCGTGTTAGGCTTTTGTTAGCCACTGGACTGAATCAACCAGTGGCAAGTGTCTTGTGCCACTTCACAACAAATAAAAATAACGTCTGGTGTCTCATCTAACTGAATATGCCATTCAGTTTTGAACTGCTAGAATTTTGTGGTCAGACATTGTTGCTTCTCTTGCAATGAGTAGCAGCAGTTGCTATTTTGAGTTCACCTACACCAGTAAAATTTTTTATAGGCATCTGCTTGAGTAATGAGAACAGTCCCTTGGCTAATATATGAACATACTTGGTATTATGGAATTGAGGTGTGCCTGTGTGTTAGGATGACTTCATTCACACTTTTATACTAGTTGGCTGAGCTGCTGCTGTAGAGCAAAGGCTATGACATGCGTGATGCAACTAGATCTTGCTGTAGCAAGTCCACCCACTGTTATAAATTGCACTGGTTCATTTATTCCTTCATATCTATCCTTGATAACTCACTTATGCCTTTCCCCAAAACCAAGTGGAGTCTGAAAGTAATTGCTGTTTTGATACTGGTGCTGTCTACTGGCCTGAGACAAACTTGACCAGAAAGGATTTTTCAGATAACCTAAAATTTAGATATGCAACTCTTAAGAGCACAGTAGTCTAAATCTGTGACAGTCTGGTTTGCTCTGTTTTGAAGCCAAACTTGAAGGGCATAATTCAAAACAGTCAACAGGAGCTGTTCTATATTTTGTGCAAGATACAAGGAAATTTTACTTCTTTTTAGTTTCCAGAAGCTGCTCTCAGCTATAATTTGTGAGGAGGAGGAAGAGGAGGTGGTTTTAATTGGAATTAGTCTTATTTGTATCTCAATTTATAAGATACAGTAACTGCTTTTGGATTGAAGATAAGGGTAAAGTCAGCAGGGGTGGAGGGATTCTTTTTTCTCATCCCACTTCCTTTGTGTTTCTTTCTGGATTAAATCTTTAATTTGTTGTTTTTTAGACCTGAAGGTATCTTGGGGTAAGGAACAGTACTGTTCTCTGTAGTCTCACTGTTAGCATAAAAAAATAGGAAGAGAGGGAGGAGTAGGAATAAGTCTTCAAGGTGTGCCTGAGAAACAGGAGTTCCACAGACACTTCTTCTGCAGTAAGGCTGATAACAAAAAACTCTATGCTAGAATAGAGACCACGCAGGAAACTTCACTGATGTATCGAAGCTCTCTAGGCTGTTCTGAAGTAGCTGAATTGAAAGTGGGCACAATGGCTGATATTCATAAATATGTTTCTGTATCCCTGCTGTGGAGTTTTGCTTCAGTGCAATAACTATACCAATCTAGCACCCTCCTCCCACTTCTTTCATCTCTGCTCTTCTAGTCTTGAGGGTATCTGACCCTGTGGTGAGCCAGTTCAGGGACATAAAGTGATGGAAAATTACTTTTGTGGGGTGAGTTTTAGCTGGTTAACTCCCTGCTCTGTCTCACTGTAGGGTCGGCCCTGAGAGGAATGGTGAAAGTAGGAGGAGCAGCAGGACATCCCTTTCTGCAGTTGTTGCAAGGCTTTGCATTGTCAAATCACACCTTGAGATTATTGGCCTAAAAGCACAGGGGTGGGCGTGCCAGCACAGGAGTTGCAAGAACACAAGTAAATAAGCCTACTAATTCTGATATATAACAAAATCAATATAGTTCACAGCTGAGAGATGGGAGCATGACTCTTAGGTGGGAGAGTGCCTCCTCACTTCATGCTTTTGCTGCTCAGTTCCCTTGCATCTCACCTGATTCACTCTGTACGTGCAGGCAACTCCATTAACTGGAGGATTTTTTTTTCCTTGACACACTTAACAGCTGTGAAGTCTTTTCTTGCGGTGAATGTTGCCTGTGAACATGCGTATTTGGAGTGAATGAGATTTATCATTGTCACAAATGTGTATTGTTAAATTGTCACATATAGTTACAGGAGGAGGCTTGTAGACTAGAAATCTGTGAACAGTATGCCTAGGCGGGAGCAAATGCAGGGACTGGAAGCTAAGTAGTGGTTGTGCACACTTCAAGAGTCTGTAGGCAAAACAGAAATTGCACTTAAGTCTTGCCAAAGTGACTAGCCTCTTATGTCTGAGAAGCTGTATTTTCTCCACTTTTTCCTCAGGTCCCTATTATCAAACTCAAAACCTACTATTAGTAACATCTAAAAGCTGACAACCTAAGAGGATGAGTTGAATTGTTGCAAGAGACTATTACATGTAACACTTGAAAAAGTTGGTTTGGTAATTTTGGGAGCTACCACTTCAGAGCTTGAATTTGTTTATAAACTATCTGTTGTTTATTCATATGGTGGAGAGCGAGCATCTCTACCTAGTAAGACAGAAGACTTTCACTGGTTTTGCTTGGAAAAGCAGAGTTTGAAATAAACCTGTTAAAACAAAAACAATGCTACTAATATCTTACTAGACTTCTTACTAATACTTGAGATTGGAGTGTTTTCCGTAGTATCCAGTTATTGTGGCCTGACTTCAAAAGCGTCTTGAATCTTAACCGGGTGCATTAGGGGTGAGTGGATTTTCAAACAGGCAAAGATACTAAGCCTGTCTAAACATGTTTTGTCTGCTATGACAAGATGCTGATCAACTTTTTTAGGCACCTACACACATTTAAATCCCTAGATCCCTAGCTCTTTGATACTACGATGTTATAGGAACCTAGGTGATCTATTTAGGTAGATTTGTTTTTGTGTTCTTGTTACTCTAGAAAAGGCATATTGTGTGAAGGCTGTGATGGTGCTGGATTTTCATTCTCTGATTTTTATCTCTGGGCAAAACCTGAAAACTTTTAGGACCGTTTGAGTATTGAAGATCAGTTGAAAAACCTATCTTGCAATTTGGCAACAGACCAATTTTCTTCTAATTGCTAGCTTGTTGATTGGATAAGACAAAGATTAGAATTTACATTTTTTTCCAAATATATTCAATACTGAATGATTAAAATAGTAAAATAACTTTTAAAATTTAAAATTGGCTGTGCAGTTCAGCAGAAAAAGTAGCTATTGTCAAAAGCAGAGCCAAGACAGCCTGGGATTTCCCAATGCTAATTGCCAGCTCTAACTTCTGGTATTTCTCTAGTATTTCTGGAAATGCCTATTTGTTGTACTGTCATGCAGGGGTTGAAAAGTTTGCAGTTCTTATGTAAATTTCTGCTTTTTGGCCTGTGGTGTAGTCGTTGTTCCATAAATCTCAAAATGATGAGGCAGTTAGGTATGTTGTACTATAAAATCTCAAGTCTTAATCTAGCCACTATGCTAATTAAGGCTTGGCACTTCTTTTTAATGCCCAATGTTCTAAGTAGTAGGCTCCCGTTCAACAGTTTTTAAAGTATAAAAAGCTATGTGGAGGTCTGGAATGGAAAGATTGCTGGGATACATTCCACTGAAATCACTGTGCTCCCATGTGCTCTGGACTGCATGTGTGCAAGAACAAAATTTGGGTGGGACAACTTTAAAAGTTATAAAGCAGGATCTGCTTTAAACAGCTGTAAAATTACTGTATTCGCTGAATGCTACAATTAACCTAAAAAAGCAGCATGGGATTGTTGAAAATTGTACTACCCACTCTGTGTACATGTGCTGCTTTCTTTTAGAGTTCACTTTGGCTAAAAATAAATAGCAATGCTGTCTGACCACTTTACCCAATTATTGAGAAAATGAACTACTGAAACTTGCTTTTATTTAGTGTCCTTCTTTTATTGGGTGTTGAATTAAGTCAGCCTCAAACAAATTATCATGATTGTAGCTTTGCCTTGGTTTACTGTGTTCTTCAGTAATAATTTTTGATTCTACTATTTGGTGTGCAGGGAAAGACTTGATCTCTGGAATGTATGGATTGTCCTTAACCACCTCATCTTGGGAAAGGACTATTTAGCTTCCTCTTGTTCTTGAAAAGGTTCTGTGGCTTCTGCTTCTGCCTCCCTCTGTCACAGGAGTCAAGGGCTTCTACCCCATTGTCTGCTCCAGAGCTGCTTGGGTTCGTGCCTCCAGTTCTGGACAGCATAAGGCTGTGCTCTAGTGAGCTTGCTGTCCCAGCCAAGGCTCAAATGCTTTATGCAGGGAAGAAGTTAAACATGTTCCAAGTGCTATGGTATGTAGAGCAGGACCTGCTGTGTTTGCAGTCAGTTCAACATGAACCTCTTGCCATCAGTTGGTGTCTTTTCTTCATTATTGACAATAGGAATGTGCTCAGAGTACTTCTAAGATTACCTTATTCAGATGAAGTGTAATTCTGCTGCACTTGAGCCATCTGTGAGCCATCTGTGAGGGGGGCAATATCAGCCCATAAGTTATGTAGCATCTCTTTTAATGGTGGAAGGAAAATATAATGGAGAAAGCAAGCAGAGACAGATAAGGGTAGGTGGAAAACAGAAGGGAAAAATAAAAGGTCTGAAGGCAAGGGGAGAGGGGGACAGTTGAAGCTGTAGGGTCAGAGTTACTATTTTGGTAAGTGCTCTGTGAGAATGAATAACTGGGCTCTTGGGGGATGGCTGCTGATCAGCTGTCTCTGGGTGGGAAGGTACATAGCTTTGGCAGGGTGTTTGAGGCTAGGTAACTTGCAGATATTCTAGAAACAACCTGAAGCATCTCCAGATAGTTGGGACAGAAAGGAGAGGGAGTAGGTTAAATGAGAACTGTGCTGTGGTGTTTGGAATTATGGTAGAGGAATCTGGGTTGGAGTTGGCTTGCTTTGAGTTATTTCCTAAAACAGGATTATAGTTGGAGTATAGCAGAGAATGTCATGGTTGGGTTCCCAGACAGTCTTTGTCAGTCTGTAGTAAAATGTTATTGTCAGTTGTAAATTCACGATTCCTTCCTCTGGTGCTAGTCCCATGTCTGTTAAGCGTGCAGTGTTCATCCACAAATTGAGTGGGTCACAGACAGTTGCAGTAGCGGTCCTAATCAGCCAGCCTTACAGTGTAGTTGCATGGCAAGTGCAATGCTATTAAATACTGTGTTTGAAGTCAGAAGCAGCTTTGGGGATGAATGAGTGTGAGGTCAGACCTGCAGGGCTGACCTTGCTCACTCATTTGTAGTTTCTCTGTCCTGTTGGTAGTACATTGCACTCATCTGGGCTCTGCTTTCCACACCCGTGTGTGTTGCAGAACCACTGCCGTAAGGCAGTGACACAGCTCCTGCACTGCTTTCCTTTTGGCTTCTACCTCCACTCATGCTTGTGCTCCAAATTAGGTGAGGAATAATATCTCCCATTATTACTGGCCCTAGAGTCACATTCTTACCCACACAGAATGACATGGGTTTAATGATTCTTCTGTAAATATAGGTTGGAGAAAAGGAAAGGTGTCTCTTGTTCCCAGGTGCTGCGTGCCCAGGCCTGTCGACTGTGTTATCTTGGACTTCTTGCTTGCTCACCCATCTAAAGCTGGAGGAAGGATTGGAGGCTGCGTGAAAGGAAACATTGATTAGTCAGTGGTTGGCTACAAACACTGATCTGCCCTGCCAGCCTAAACAGTGCCTGGCAAACTGAATGCTTTGCATCTGTGTTTTGATCATGCCAAGAGGGCTGGTTTGGCCGTTCTCATGTGATCCCTCATTAAAAGGAATATATGTAAAGCATTTGCAAAGATGAAGAGGAACCCTCCCTTACAAAATTGTTTTAAATGGAGTTAAACCCTGTAGTATTATGGACAGCAATATACAAAATTGTAGTGGAGATGTGCAGAAGAACCCCAACTAGCCAGTTTGTTGACAGTTCATTACTAAATGAAATACCAGAATTAAGCAGCGTGAAGTGGGGTGGGTAGGAAGAAGAAAGGCGAACTGGCATATACAAGCTGGAAAAAGTTAGCATTTTGAAATATATTTGTAACCAGAAAGGAATCTTTGTTGTGTAGAAACATTTCTTTTGTGTCCCTTTAAACAGAGCACAAAAGTTCAAAGGCCTGAGTTTGGCATAGTAGGGAAAAAGGCAATTGTGATTTTTTCATGTATTTGTTTATCTTCACTAAGATTTAAATGTAAAGTAAAATAAATTAAAAATACAATAAATGAGCAGTCTGTGTGTTCTTACTGTGGTACACGATACCCTCTCTTCCTTTTTGGCATTACTTGTGTCTAATCTGATTAAAAAAAAAATATCTTTCCAGCTGTCACAGTTGTCAGTTAAAACTCATGTAAAGGAGAGGATTTAATGAATGGTCCAGTCTTTGTGTTTGAAGACTCTTGTCTTTACTAAGACCTAAAACCAATTTGCTGTAAATAGGTGCTGTAGCATTATCTAAAGACTGTAACATTCATATATTTTATTTTATTGAAGATTTGAGCCTTTTTCATCCTATTCTTGTATTTTGGGAGCCCATGAATGTTACAAGGAGGCAGCAAACTCCAAGGAGTTAAGCTGAAATAGATGTATTATTAGCCTTATTCCAGCAATATTTTCTAGCCCTATTCTGCAAGAAGCTGTTCTGATTAAGTCCAAGCAAATGCCCAGCATTAGGGACATGTCAAGCCCTTTGCTGCTCCTTTGCTTGTCACGCTTGCATTTCCTTGAGGTTCATGCCATGCATGTTCTGAAAATCTGTGAAAGTCAAGTACAGAGGAGAATGAAGGTGTCAGTGGCTGTTCTTTTCAGGAAAGGGAGAGTCGTGGCAGTTAAACTGCCAGCACCTCATTGAAGGTACCTGTTGTTCAAAGGTCAAGTTACTGAAGCACTGCATGAGGCAAGCAGGTCAAAGGAATGAGAATGAAAAGGCCTTCCTCTACTGTAGTTGTATAAGAGTTGCTCTATTCTTTTCAACACAGCTGTAAGGAGGTTCTCTCTGTTGGCTGAAGGCAGATTTATTGGACAAAGGGATGACTATGGGTGATGTTTGGGCTTGACCACTTTGTGTTGGCTACAGTGACTAAGGGAGTGTTTAAAAACTGCAGATCTATGTAGAAAAAAAACACAAATAGAAGGCTGAAAGCTAACAAAGTTTTTTGCTAGTGAGAAAAGCTATAATGCCACAGAGTCTGTCTTACTGTCAGGACAGTTTATATGTATGCTGTAGCTCAGTGGTACAAGTGTTTTATGAACAACTGCTCAAGTTTTATTAACAGATGGTCATACTCTAATAAACTTCTGGAATATTACTGTTCAATGTATTGCTTTGTTGGGAATCGATGCAAGGCTAATAATTTGATCATTCATACGTGGCTGTACTTTGGTTGTGTAAATAGTCAAAACCTGACTGGCAAGGCTCTGAGCGACATGGTATAGTTGACCCTCCTTTGAGCAGACTAGACTCATCCAAACAGACCATTCTGTGATTCTGTATAAAGATTAATATCTTGAAAGACATCATGTAGGAAGATTGCAGTCATGCTGAAATATACAAAGAGCTTTTAAAAAATTATGGATATTTTATTCTAGGCTCTCAGCTGCCTGAAAAACCTTGAGGCTTATCCCCAGGAAAAGCTATGATGTTCTTGCCCATACAGTAGTATAGCTGCCTGGACTTCTGTAGTTGTTCTGACATGTGAAAAGCTATTTAATGAGCTCGTTTTCCTACCTATAGACCTGAACTATCTAGAAGTAGCTGCAGCCTTAAGCTTTTAAAAGTAGTTAACTTTGTGCCTAGGAAAGCCGTCATGGTTGAATGTCTTGTAACTACAGCTGCAGGGTGGCTTCATCTCTTAGACGTGCAGCTTGTATTAACATGTGTGTTGCCAAAGGTACTCCTTCTTTTCCTGTATTTTGCTTATTATATGAACTTCCTGTAAGTAAAGCTTTGTGTTGGACTTCATGTTAGTAAAGCCTTTGACAGTCTCCCACAGCATCCTCCTGGAGACAGTGGCTGCTCATGGCTTGTGTGGGTGTGCTCTGTGCTGGGTTAAAAGCTGGCTGGGTGGCCAAGCCCGAAGAGTGGTGGGGAATGGAGTTAACATCTGGCTGGCGGGTCCCCAGGGCCTCAGTACTGGAGCCAGTTCTGTTTCATATCTTAATCGACGATCTGGATGAGGGGACCGAGTGCCCCCTCACCAAGTTCACAGGTGACCCCCAGCTGGGGGGAGCGTTGATCTGCGGGAGGGCAGGAGGCTCTGCAGGGGGGTCTGGGCAGGCTGGAGCGATGGGCCCAGGCCAGTTGTGTGAGGGTCAACCAGGCTCAGTGCCGGGTCCTGCCCGTGGGTCACACCAGCCCCCGCAGCGCTGCGGGCTGGGGGCAGGGGGCTGGGAACTGCCTGGGGGGAAAGGGCCTGGGGGGGCTGGTCGGCAGCCGGCTGGGCATGAGCCCCCCGTGTGCCCAGGTGGCCAAGGAGGCCAGCAGCATCCTGGCTGGTGCCGGGAACAGCGTGGCCAGCAGGGCCAGGGCAGTGCTGTCCCCCTGCACTGGGCACTGGCGAGGCCGCCCCTCGACTCCTGTGTTCAGGTTGGGCCCCTCACTGCCAGGGGGACGCAGAGGGGCTGCAGCGTGTCCAGAGACAGGCAGGGGGCTGGTGCCGGGGCTGGGGCACAAGGCTGGTGGGGAGCGGCTGGGGGAACTGGGGGGGGTCAGCCGGGAGAGGAGGAGGCTCGGGGGCACCTTGTGGCTCCCTGCAGCTGCCTGACAGGAGGGTGTAGGCAGGGGGGTCGGTCTCTTCTCCCAGGTGACAAGTGACAGGGCAAGAGGAGACGGCCTCAGTCTGTGCCGGGGAGGTTTAGGTTGGGTGTTGGGAAAAACTTCTCCACCCAATGGCTGCCCAGGGAGGTGGTGGAATTGCCATCTTTGGAGGTGTTTAAAAAACACATAGGTGGGGAGCTTAGTGACATGGTTTATTGGTGGACTTGGCAGTCCTGGGTTAATGGTGGGACTTGATGATCTTGAAGGTCTTTTCCAACCTAAATGTTCTGATCCATACTTTACTTTGAAGTATCTTGAGGTGAGAACCTCTTTCAGTGCTGTTCTGGTGCAACACCTAACAGTAGTGCTACTTTATACTATTTGGGTTTTTGGGAGGTGACATAATAAGACTAGCAAAACATAACCTGAAACTTAAGCTAAATTTATTGCTCTACAGCTGTCTGAGGAGTCTCACTTCCCAAATATGCTGCATGTGCATGTCTCAGATGAGATACAGTTAACTGACCAGAACACTTGTATTGACTTGATGATGATGATAGAAGCAAAGGTGTTTTAATAACTTTGCAAACAATGTGGTTACCAATGCATATGTATGTCTGACATGCCTATTTTGCTCTGTTCGTGGGTGCGTACCTCTTCTCTTTCATCTTTGCTTCTTTGCTGTGTGTGGTGGAAATCTCTTAGAAATCTTGTAAACTTGGGTAATCTGTCTGCTCATCCAGAGACAGAAACAGTGCCCTTTGAAGTCAGAAGAAAGATTTCAGTCTGCTTGACTGAGCTTTGAATCAAGAACCAAAACCCAAATGCTGGCTCCGGGGAAACATGTGAGCTCCAGTGAGGCATGGATTTCCCATGAATCTGTCACAGAAATATACGTGGCTGTTGAGAATGCTCAGATTGGTAGATCATCTAACAGTGGCTCCTTTTTAGGATCTAGAGTGTATTGGGTGTTTCGTCGTGTTTTTTTTCCTTTTTTTTTTTTTCCTTTGGGGTACATGATTGCTTATGATACAATGTGATTCTGTTCAACAGGAACAATGGCAACCCTTCAGTGATCTTGTCCTTTTTGATATGTATTTCAGATATAATTATATATAATATATACAATCTATAATTTGTAGGTGTACAAGAATTCAAAGTGAAACGCGCTGCTTGCGATGTACGTGAACTCAGGGATCTTCCAGGAAGTAAGCAATAGTCTGAGCTTATGGAGACTTAGTCAGTTTGCTGTTTGTGAGCAATTTTATTGCACACCTTGCAAACAGATTGCTGCATTTCAATATTAGAGGAAACTGCATCATGCACAAGCACTTTATTAATCATTAATAAAAGCTATGTGGTAGGTCAGTGATGAGAAGAGGGTACACTGTCAGGTTCATGTCTTCAGTTGTTTTGCCGTTGTTGCTTCTTGTCAACATGTGCAAAATGGGGAAAGACATTGTGTAGTAATGCAATCAGGTTTGAAATTATAAATCTGTATATAGCCCTTTCAAGGGAAGTGAGGGGACTTGTTTGAAGACAGTGATTTGTGAATACATTTGTGAAGATGTAGAAGCTGTTTAATCTGTAAATGTTTACTTGATTTGGAGGTTGATTCTTAAAGAGGTCTTTGTAATGTCACAGAATCATGGAATATTTGGAGTTGGAAGGGACATTTAAAGATTATTTAGACCAACCCTCCTGCAATCAGCAGGGACATCTTCAACTAGATCAGGTTGCTCCAAGCCCTGTTCAACCTCACCTTGAATGTTTGCATGGATGGGGCACCTACCACCTCTCTCTGGGCAACCTGTTCCAGTTCTCCACCACCCTCACTGTAAAAAATGTCTTCCTTCTGTCTAGTTTAAATCTACCCTCTTATAGTTTAAAACCATTACCCTTTGTCCTATTGCAAGAGACCCTACTAAAAAGTCTGTCAGTCTGTCCCCATATTTCTTACAAGCCCCCTTTAAGAACTGAAAGGCTGCAACAGGGTCTCCCTGGAGCTGCCTCTTCTTCAGGAGAAACAACCTCAACTCTCTCCACCTGTCCTTATAGAAGAGGTGTTCCACCCCTTTGATCATTTTTGTGGCCTTCCTCTGGACCCACTCCAACAGGTCCATGTCTTTCCTGTGCTTAGGACTCCAGGGCTGGATACAGTACCCCAGGCAGGGTTTCATGAGAGCAAGAGTAGAGGGGAGAGTCACGTCCCTTGAGGTGCTTCTTTTGATGCATCCCAGGATATAGTTAGCTTTCTGGGTTGTGAGTGCACATTGCTGGCTCATGTCCAGCTTTTCATCCACCAGCACCCCCAAGTCCTCTTCTGCAGAGCTGCTCTCAATCCCTTCATCCCCCAGCCTGTATTGATACTGGGGGTTGCCCCGACCCAGGTACAGGACCTTGCACTTGGCCTTGTTGAACCTCATGAGATGCACGTGGGCCCACTTCTTGAGTGTGTCCAGGTCCCTCTGGATGGCATCCTGTCCCTTAGATGTGTCAACGGCACCATTCGGCTTGGTGTCATCTGCAAAACTGCTGAGGCTGCACTTGTTCCCACTGTCTATGTCATTGATAAAAATATTAAACAGGACTGGTCCCAGTATGGACCGCTGGGGGACACTACTCATCACTGATCTCCATCTGGACATAGAACCATTGACCACTACTCTCTGGGTGCAACCATCCAGCCATATCTCTCCAATTTAGAGAGAAGGATGTTGTACAGGGCTGTGTGTTGACCACTTTATTTCTGTATGTTTATAGGGGAGGAAGCTGGATGCTTTTCTTTAATTCTTCTAGCTGTTGCTAAGGGAACGTGAACAGGATGTCATAGGCTTATGTGTCATGTAGTTGTTCCAGAAGGACTGCAACTTCCAGCTGTTTTGGAGAGTGTTAACTGCATTTACAGGCACAGTGATAGGATACTTAAGGGTGGGAATTTTGTGGATTTCTTTTTGCCCGCCTAGTTATGTTCCTGTCCCACTTCTCTTGGTACAAGCAGCCTGTTGCTCTCTGCTTTTGCTGGATTTGTCTCACAGCTGTCTCCCATGATGTGTCAAAAGTGTGGCAAGTACAACAAGCAGTGGGTGTGCATCCTTGCAGTTATGTTGGAATTGGTGTTGCAAACAGGACTATGCGTGTGTGAAGTGCTGTATGGCAAGAAGCTGCCCTAGGCTTTGTGTTGAGCAGCAACTTTTTCCAGTACTGAATACCACTTCTTAATGCATATGTTGTTTGCTTGTAAACTTGGAAGTTGCTGAGGGTGTTTTGATTTTGTTATTCGTAGTGTGGGTTCCTTGTTTGCAAGCCAGGTCTCGCTTCAGCTGGATTGCTGTGCTGGTTATTTAGCATGTTGTGCTCTCAGGAAGAAGGTTATGTTATCCATGTGTTTGTGAGGACCATCAGCTCAGATTAATGTCACAGCAAAAAGTTCTTGAAAAATTCCTGTTGTGTGCTTCAGCTATTTGCTTTTACTTGGATGATGGTAAGATGCATGAGGTCACATGAAGGCTGGATTTTTTAATGTTTGTGAGTAGTGTTGCTTTGCTTAAAGGATCATTTGAGGGAGAAAGCCCTTTATATTATATTTATATTACTTGCTTAATTGTAATATAGCAAAGGGATGTGGCAAACATGAGCAGTGTGTGTGGGCTACTGGGAAGTTTCTTCAGAGCTGTTGAAGGATGACCATCAGTTTCTGTTACATTGACTAGGACTTTGGGATAACGTATGGTATGATTTTTCTCATTTTTAAATGTGGATGCTTTCTCAGTCATTATGCATTAGGTGGAAAACATGAAACTTGCTTTATTTTTTTTTCTTTTAATTCAAGCTAGCTGGGGGAATTTGGGACTATCCTGTGGCCATAGAAGTTTTTTTCCGTGCTCTTCTCATTCACTAACTCTTTGCACAGTTTTGGGAAGATAAGCAGCTATGGTCTCTGTTTCAGCCTGTGAAAAACTTAGTATCTTAGTACTTTGTGTAGCTGTGCGGTGTTGTGGAAGGGAGAGCACCAAGTCAAATCTGAGATTTTCTGATACGAAATGGAAGAACATTAAGTGTTCTTCAGGGACCAGGAAGGTGAATGTAGTAAGTTAACATGTAGCTGAAATGTACTTGGCATTTTTTAGTGTTTTTCTTCTGGTAGCATAAGAATGTAAATGTTCTGCCATGGTGTATTTTTCCCAATCCCTACAAGGGAGTTTCCATGCCTGGAATTCAGATTTATAATCTTACCTTCCCACCCCCAGAAATGTATCCTGATACTTCAAGATTAAGGTTGAGTCACCTTGTAATTTATTCTTGAAATGCTAAGTTGCCTGTTTCCTGCAATGGTGATTTGGTTGTGTCTGTCTATAAACTAACAGAAAAAAGTCTGCTCTTTAGAAATTATACATAAATGTTACTTAATGACAGGTTTCTTCCCGCTCTTCTGCAATAGCAAATCTTGCAGTCACTCCCCTCTGCCAGCTCCTGGGATAGCGCTCGGTTTAATAACTGCATTCAAAGCAACATTTCAATTTTCTTAGATTTATGTTTCTAACACTAACAGTTCTGTTTTTTCACTGGTCTGTAAATTACTTATATTGTGCTTAGTAGCTTCAGAATGTAGGATTGTTTCGGCGCTCTGTACATACAGCAAAGCCAATTATGAAATGATGTTCTTTGACATAAGAAAACAAATGAACCATTTTAAAGTAGCTTGTACATGCACTGAAGTGGCTGCAAACAAACTTAATGCAGTCTTATTTAGAGGGAGGGGAATGAATACTGTAAATATTACCACTGAAATTGATTTAAGCTTCTAGTAACTGCTCAACTGGTGCAGTAAAGGAAAGGTTAGAAGATTGGAAGAAGGACTCAGTCCCTCATCTTTCAATGCAAATTTCTGTGATCTTGTGCAGGAGCTTGTTATCCCACTTTCACATCTTTAAAATAAGGGAGAGGTGTGTAAGAATCTTTATGTGGGGTAATTGTAGTGGATAGAAAAGTAATTCTGCAGTGCTTAAATATTGTGGAAACATGGAGGCTGCATAAATCCTCTTTAAGGAGAGACAATCAGTTTCTACCATGCCCAGTTTAACTTCTTTCTCAGCTTTATGTAGCTTGAGACCCCTCAGACTGTTTTGACTTTGGTATGTCTGCTGGTTGCTGTAAACTTCTGTCTCAGGAGTTTCCTGCTGTTTAAAGTCTGTGAGTAGTTAGCTGAGGTGTTGCTGGAGATTCCTAACCTTCCTTGCAGGGCACTTAAGTTTGTCCGAAATGTATGTGATAGGACTCCGTGAGGTTTATGGGGATGCTTCCATCAGTAAGACTGAGGAGTGATTTTAAATATGGAAGCTGTAAATGGCCCTGACGATGGTCTCCTTTAATGGACTTTTCTTAATAGTGACCTATGATCCTGGTGACAAAGTGCTCAGGACCTTGTAGGACCAGATCTTTCACATTTTAATAGCTTAGTTGTTTTCAGTAGGATTGCTCCCAGTTTTTGTTGATGCATGATCACAGTCTGACCTGGAACATGCCTCCTTCTCTGTTTTTGGTATGTGCGGAGGATTGTGGATGAATTGTCAGTTTTCACACACAGCTGAAAGGCATCTTCTTTTCAAGTATGTTTTAGTAATCCATAGTGATAAAGCAAAACAAGTAGGAAGGAATGTACTCTTGCTATATGCCATGATTGTAATGACCTCCTCTTTGAAATAAATCAGTTGTTTGTCAGAGGACTCATGTCTGCATAAGCACATGGCATTGCTGTAGACAGGAAGTGCCCTAGTCTGTTGACCTTGTCTCCCAGGGAAAATCAAAGCTATCATTAAATTAAAATAAAGAAAAGGAATAAGAAACCAACTCGTCTTAGGGGAAGACAGAGGCAATAATATGTATAAACTTTTTTATAGTTTATAAATGTGCAATCTGATATTGAGATTCCTTTTAAAACTTTTTTTATGCAGCTGAAAAGTGAGGTCAGATATATTTTCTTAGGGCTATATTACACTCCACAAGGGTGAACAGGAAATGGTTTAAAGGAATGCCAAGAAGCCCCTATTCCCTAACGAATTCCCTTGTCCTGTTTTAACCAGCTCTGTTTCGCATTGCATGCTTCAGCTGTTGTGAGCATTTCTGGGTTGAGACTAGGGGGAGGTTTCAGTGTGTTCTAAAGTTACATCATCCGAGTTCCTTTGCCTGCAATTTAAAGAAGAAAAGTGGCTGGATTTTAAATACAGCTATATACAGACCAGGTGTTGGGAAACTGAGATTTTGCTGTATGCATCTCTCATCTGTTAGAAGTGGCGGGAGTGCTGTCTTATTAACACTAGAAATGGGGATAATTCAATGTGATGAGAATATTCATGGCAATTTCCAATCATTACCACTGTTTCAGGAGATTCCAACTTGAATTTATGCAGTACAATCCCTATTTATTCACTTTATTCCATTAATTCTAATTTTTCTGTTCTAGCTAGGTTTTTATTCCAGGCAGCTTTTTTTTCCCTTCAGGCCTCCTGCTGCAAAAGGAAGCAAGTCTAAGATTGAAAAATAACCCCAACGAAACAGCTTAAATATTGCCAAGTCCATGGTCTTACGCGCTATTAAAAACATAACAATTAACAGAATAACCAAACCCTGATTTCTCTGAAGTGTTTCTGTACAGTACACTCACTGAAATATTTAAGACTATGTTTATATCTGGCTTTGCTTGTCACCTTGAATATCCAGGTAAGGAACATCTCCTTGTAAAGATAAATTGGAAGTAAATATTTCAAAGAGCTGCAGGGGGAACAGCTTGCTCTCTGGAGGTGTAGTGACCTGTACACAACATGATCTTGGACTTCCTGATACTCATAGGTAAGGCAAGTCCCTTGCTCTAGAAAGTAACCTGCCTGGTAGAGGAGTGTCACCTCTTTCTGAGGCTTTGAACAGATTTAATGAACACTGTCCTAACACCTGACTTCTAGTCTAAAAGTTCATAAATCTTTTCATACCACATGTGGCTGTTACTAATGGTGTGTGTGATGGTTTTATCTATTGGCTTGTTAATAGAGCAACTCTTGCAAATATCTACAATGTTTGCTAGAGTGCTGCCACACTGAACATGCAAGGCTAAACCAGAAATGTACTAAATTCCTTCACAGAGTGTGATGTGTATTTTTTATAGCCTTGTCTTCTCATGAGTCATTTCAAACACATACACATAAGTGTAAGTTCCAAAACTAACCAACTGCTTATCTTAAAATATCCTTAAATAGTCACATTAGACATTATCCTGTGCTCTTTCAAACTTGGATATCAACCCAAGATGTCTGAAGTATGACAAAACTAGATAAGGTGACTAGTAGTATTAGTACACATTCATGAGCTTAAACTTAGTAATGTTTGGTGTCTGTCTTACTTAGAAGATGCAGTTGTAACTTCCGTAGCTGTTGAACACAGTGACTGGGCTTTCCGGAGTTCAGCAGCTTTGCTGACTGCCTAGCTTAAATAATCTCTTGTAACAGTGTTTACAGAACTCAAATATTTTCACAACAGTAACTACTGAAGAGGACTAGGAGCTCTGGTTATGAAATCCAACACCTATAATAATTAACACTGAAGGTTGCATGGGAGACATGCAGTATGCTAATAATCTGCAATTAGGACTGAGTGCTGCTACATGACATCAAAACCTTGGTTATTGAATACTGTAACTCAGGCATATGAGCAAGTAGAGGGTCTTCGCCAGTCTTTCTGATATTTGTAATTCTAGGCTGAATTGGCTTTTCATTGAATTAATCCTTATCATATGTGTGATTTGTTGCAGCTTTGGATTAAAAGTAAGGGTAGACTCAGAATCATAGAACTCCTGGTGTTACAACCTTCCCTCCCCCTGCATTTCTGTTCAGTTTTCTCTTTATTTCTGGGCTGTCTTGGTAGGGGAAGACCTTGAGAGGAGAGAGCCTACTGTTTTTCTTTCTATTTCAGGACTCCTCTGGCAAAGTCTGTTTGAGGGCCTTAGCTGGATCTTTTATACTGCTTGCCTCCTGCAGAGGTGGGGAGGTCACTTCAGTCTGCTTTTGTGGGAAAAGGGTTGGGACGTACAAGATCTTCTGCCACTGCTGAGCCCTGGAGAAAAGTTCTTGGTTGGAAGCAAAACATCTAACCTGTCCTCCACCCCCCCCACCCCCCCTAAAGCCCTAAAACACCACCCCCACCCCCACTAAAAAAAAAAGGAAAAGAAAATATCTATTGACATGAACCCTGAGTTTTATTTGAAATAGAAAAACATGAGCTTGCACTGATGTGAGTCATCATTAATGTTCTGTTCCTTGTTTTCAGCTGATAGTGGGTGGAGTTCTGAATTATTTCAAGCTAAACTAACTTCAGAAGATGCTAACTTGGGAGAGAGTTGCCATCAGCCTGGGCCTTCATTGTCCTACTGCAGCTTTGAGGATGTTTCTGGCATTTCTTTATGTGGCTTTTTCACACTGCCCTTGAGGCATTGTGCTTACCAGTAGATCTTAGTTGTTACTGCTATAATGAAAAGCATCATTGCTAAGCTATGCCTTCTTCCCTTTTTCCATATCCCTTTGCTGTTCCCTGCAAACTTATTATGTGTCTGTGCTGCAGAAAGCTAGTAGTGGGCCAGGATCTTGCTGTGCTTAGCAGTGTTATTTTTATTCTGTCTTCTTGCCCTTGCAGTTTGAGGGGTTCTTCTCTTACAAAGTTTCATTTGAAAATGAAAGCCACATTTCTCTCTCATAAAACACCAAATGCAGTTGATCATACCTAAAAGAGACACCATACTTGTTTGTGGAGCAGCAGGTAAACATAATTTGTGCTATGCAGGCTTGCTGAGCATTAATAAATACCAATCACGCAAGTTGATGAAAGGCACACATTATCTGTTTCTGGCAAGAATTATATTGCATCTAATTAGGCCCAACCTTAGAACACAGCATTTCATGAGGAAAGTTAATTACAATGTTCTTAGTCTTTGTTACAAGAATGCCTAGTGGTGAGGAAAATCAGCAGTTGATGTTAATTTGGGTTCTCTTACTTAATGGTTAACTGTCTCAGTCTTTTAGTATGTAGGCTTGCCAGACCTGCCATGCACTGCAGTTGCTGGGGAGAACATAATTTCAGCTGATGAGAATGACAGGGAGAGAATCTTATTTCCAGTAGTGGAAAGCACTATAGCATTCATGCAGTTCTTCATCTTCAGTGACTTGAGAGTGATTTTTTAAGGGAGTTAATAAACTGATTTCTTTTTGTATGCAAGATGATAGGGTGGAGTTCCTGTGGTTGGTGTTCAGGTCTCAAACGCATTCCTTTTGTGGTCTCGCTTACCTTCCTACTCTGTCCTCAAATCTAAACCCACTTTCCTAGTAAAAAGTCTACCCGATTTGTGTTGTAAATACGCCAACATATTCTGTAAAAGCTGTAAGAAAATAAAGTGACCCTATTAAGAAATACCATATGAGCATATTGCAATGTTTCTTGAGGTTAGGCAGTCAGTGTGAGATCTCTTAAATTTCACTTAAGTCCTTTGTGAGCAGTAGAACTAGCAAAGCCTGGCTTCCGTGAATGCTTGTTTTGTACTCCTCCTTCACCTCATCATAGTAGCTGTGGCTTTTCCACTCTGACCTTCAGTGTCTGCCCTTCCTGCTCTTTCTCTGACACATGTGTAAAGGCAGCTGTCTCCCATGTCCCTCAGTGTGGCTTCCAGGCATCAGGCAATGTCTGCTGGGGCAGTTCCAAATCGCTAAAGCTGGTAGTGCAGTTAGCTGTTCAGCATTTGACATCAAACAAAACAGCTAAGCTCATGCTGCAGCCTTTGGTGGAAGCACTGTATTATTCTTGTTGACATAATCACTGTTTTTCACAAAACTTGCCTGAGCTTATTTGTCTTGGAGACTGCTTCCTGGCTTTTGGTAATCTTGGAGTGGGTATACTGGTATAGAATGATTGCATAAATCTCTTGGTGGGGTGGGGAGGAGGGGTAGGAACTGACACCAAATTGAATGTTATTTCAAAGGAAGTAATTCTGGAAAAGGAATAGAACCCTCAAACCTGTATTGCTGAGTTGGCTAAAACTAGCCTTACCAAGGGCTATAGGCTCTTGTGACCCTTTGGTCACAAATACCAGTAGTGCTAACAGAAGGAAGGCTACCAGCTGGGACTGGTTTTTGAAGCTCACAATTTATATTCAGGAATAGGGATGTGGTTTCTCTCTGTGCTAAATAAACTTCTTAGAAGATCTGATTCCACTCTGTAAAATAGATGGAACTTTAAAAGTAGTGTTGCATTGAACTTGTTTAATAAAGCTACTTAGCATGGCTGTTCTGGAGAGTGTCTTCATCTCAGCCTGCATCTGGCTACACTTGCAATTTGAGAATAAGCAAGGGTAGATTGTTTTCTTTAGTTAGCTTTTTGCAGTGGCAGTTTCAAATGTTGCTGGGGCCCTGAAATGTTAGGACAACTTGAACTCTGAAATGCATATAACTGCACGGTTTCTTGTAAAATAAATAGATCTCAACCTTTTGCTACGTTGCAGTATTATTTTTTCTACCTGACATTGTGCATGTTATGTTGATGCATGTTATGTAACTGCCCAAAGCGTACAGACATATTCTGTCACTATCATTGTTTTGAGGTCTTAAATAGTACACCTCTTACATCCTATATTTTGCTACTTTTACACTGTTGATGCAGACAAGAAATGAAAGAGTTAAATAGGGTATTCTGTCATTATCATAGTCGTGCTTTGTTGTATGATGTAAAATTTCCTGCTTCACTTTTCAGAGATGGAGATTATTGACTCATGTCTGAAGATCCAAGTGTCTCACACATGCATCAAATTGGGCAGCTTTCAGGAATGCTCTTTGCCTGGTGTCTACTCTGTCCAGGTTGCCGCCTCCTTCAACCCGTCAGAGCAGCAGAAGTTTTAGGGGAAAAACGTATTGAGATGCCTTATCTTGGGAGACATTGCCTAAAACCAGGCAGTGATTACACCACTTACATGCAAAATCTGCATGTTCTATATGGGAGGTGTGTAGCATTCTTGCTGGGTTCCTCAGGAGCTTTTCCCAAGAGCTTATTACCTGAACAAGATGCAGTAATCTAGTGAACAGTCAAGTTGTGCTACTCTATTAACAAGTCTCCCAGACTGATTCCTGCATCTTAGACAAATATGAGTGACGGATGGACAAATTCTGCAAAACAAATTCTCTTGAATAGCTTGGGGGATGCTCTTTCTGTGAGAATGAACTCTGGTCTTGTTTCCCTTCCTTTGGCTTCCCATCCATCTTCTGAAGGATCAGCAGTTAAAGATGTTCCACTACAGGGTATTGGCATTGATATTGTACAGATGCAGTGACTTTCATAATCTTTCTCTCTTAAGCACATACATGAGTCTTAAGCACAAAAAAGGATTGTTTAGAGAAGACAAACCAAAACAGTTGTGGGACTAGTTGCAAAGAGATTTCACACTCTTCTGTGGGGATGCGTTGGGACTTGTAGCAAAATGCATAACCACAATCTGCATAGCTTTGAGCAATAGAATACATTGTTGTGATACCATCTCATTTGAGCTGTGCTGTTTCTACTTGTGGTGTTTCAATAGTGCAGTTGTATTGTAGGCCTGGGATGCTCTCTGGGATGATATAGACCCTGTGATTGCAAATAGAGTCATCCATGGCAGTGCAAAGGCTGGAGCCGGAAAGTATGTTCTAAAGCAAATCTTGAAAACTTGCTTTCAGTGGTAAAAACAGGACTTTGCAATGCTGCCATTTGTAACAAGCAGTCGGTGACCTCTTCATTAGTATACTTAAATGCCTGATGCAGGACACTACAAAGACCTTACTGCACAGACTCCTTTGTCTTTTCATTACTGGAAAGCTGAGTTGGGTTTGCAAGAAAAAACTCTGGTTCCCATTTTCATCTGAAATATGAACTCTGCTTTACATTCCTGACCCGTACCAAAGCTATTCCAAAAACATGCTTTTCTCCACCAAAGCAGCATGTGTTGAGTTATAATGGCCCATCCTGCAATGCAGACATTTAATTTTCAACAGGCATGAACTTCTGCAAGGGGGTGAAAGTTCAGGGTGAGGAGGGGGGAGGCTAACTCAGAAAATATGAACAGAAATATGCTCCTTTCCCAACCCCCTTTAGAGCATTCTCACTAAAAGAAATTAAAACCAGAAAGACTTTTAAAACAATTTTTATCTTGAGAAGAACTTGATGCCTGTTTGAGGTTTTGGAATGTAAGGCATGAATTAAATACCTTCTCAGGTTTGTGTACAACTTCACAGTATTTAGCTAGTGGGGGGAAAATACACCTTTTTTTGAGGCTAAAATTAGGTCTGTAATTATGTATAATAAGCAAAGATAACTGTCTTGCTTAGTCTTTTGGCATTTTGGTCTAGAGGAAGGGGAGCCTTCTGCCATCAGTGTTTTCCATTGGAAATACTGACATTCTTCATGCTTTGTTAAGCATGTTGTCTGCAAGTTGTGTGCATGTTGTGGAGCTGGTTAATTTCAGCTCCTGCTCTATGTGTTGCTCACTGCACTCTGGCTCTATTCCAAGCAGAAGCTGAGCCATTTGCCTAATGGGATATGAAGTCCATGCTGGTGCGATCTGGTTACAGCTTTCTGTAGCTCAGGGATTGAGCAGCCTTAGAGGTAGCTGCTGTAGTAATAGAGGTACAAATTGTGGTGTACTTCTGAAAAAACTTCAGGGTAGAGAGTTTGAGGGGCAAATTAGGTGTGAGTAGCTGAAGAGTTTAAATTGTGGTGATGGTTGGATCATTGTAGAGTGTTAGAAACCTGTGCTTGCCTTCCCCAGAGATGAGCATCCATTTTTTGGAAAAGCATATCCACCTTGATGTACATGTTACTGGAATAATGCTATGTGTCATTAGAGCAGTAGAGTTGGCATGTGTCACTTCTTATACATCCTCAGGGAGTCTTATGAAGCAGGAGGGTGTTATGTATACTAACATAATAGGGAACGCATCTTTGTTGAAAGGATCTAGAAGTCCTGTTTGACAACATTGCGTACAGAATTAAAGCAAGGCAGTGGAGCTGTCTGTTTTCCTAGAGTCTGATTTATGCAGGAATTCATTTCTGACAGAAGATTCCTTTGCTGTTAAAAAAAAAAAAGTGCAAGTACCTCATGTTTTGATTTGTGAGTAGGTGAGCTGAGTAGATGCAGTGAGAAAAGGCAGAAACTTAAATTTGTATCAATGTTTGTGCCTTTCATCAGAAATGCTAGTAGGAGGAAATTGTAAAATCGATGCAAGGAATTCTAAACAAATGATGCTTTCCTTGTCCTGACCACCCTGTAGCTTCTGTTGACCTTGTTACTCTGGCTTATTGATCGTCCCTGAGATGTACAGGGATGCATGTACCTTAGTACTGCGTGAAGTTTGTGCTCAGTCTCCCTGTGGCAGTTTCAAAATATACATGTGGAAATGTGTGCCTTTTTTTTTTTTTAATTGAGTGGTTATAAATTTCCCTTTCTCCTATCTGTGTTCATAGAGTGACTATAGAGTGGATGCTTTGAAAAAAATTAATCTTTTTAGATTTTTGAAGACTACTTGTGGCTGACCCAGCTGTATGGAATACAGGTACAGATAATACAGCTAAGTCTAGCTGATTGTGAAACAGGTTGCCATGATAACATGCTCCATCCTCCCACTTAAACAGTTAAGGAAACTGGAATGCTTTAACCATGCAAATCAGATAAATTGTACTCTTTGAATGGATTCTTTGCCTTTTTTTTCAGCTGTTGGTACAAGAAATGCCCTTTTGTGCTGTCTTCAGAAACAGAACAAAAGTATTCTTGAATACTGTGCATCATCGTATATGGGCTGAGCTCCTTTTTCATAGCTCTCTCCAGTTCTCATGTGACTGTTTATTTCGGGGCTCCACTGTATTTCCCAGATACAAATGATTTCAGGCTCAGATTAGAGGGAGTGATTTCAAGATGAGTCTGCTGTTCTATTATTTTAAAAATAAACATGAATATTTGTCCCACGCATTTTCCTAAATGCCAGCTCTCTCCGTCCCTGAGATTGTATTAAACCAGTGAAATAATTGGTATATTTTCTACATTGGTTGGGGAGAAAACCTACTTAGATTAATATTTTCAGTATGATACGTACTTGTTATCTGTATAATCCATAACAAAAGCAAATAAACAAAACATCGCCTTTGTGAGTAGTAGGATCCTATTGAACTATGATGTTAAAACACCCATAGGTGTTAAAACACCCTAGGTATACTAGGATCTGGACATAATTATTTTCTCTTTTATGTTGAAATTCTAGCTATGCTGGGAGTGTAGTTTAAGTACTAACTACTTTGTTGTTTGTTTTGTGTCATGTTTTGTTGAAGTGTATAGAAATTGACTGACTGTATCCAACAGAGAGATGCATTTTGGTAAAATGCATCTTGTGAGTTCTGCCAGAGCTGCCTGGGAGTGGTCTCCAAGGTAACCAGGCTTTTCCCAGCATAACTCAATAGCTCTGTCAAAAATAAGTGCTGGTTGTGGCTGCCTTAGTGCAGAAGCTAGAAACTAATCATTTTTTATTGGACACAAGTAATTAGTGCTCTCCTTATGGACCAGTGTTTTATGTAGAGATCATTCATGTGAGACAGGCTGTGTCACCTCTCTGAAAGGGTTCAGAGTTCAGTCCCAAGCTCCCAGAGGTGGAAGAGACCACATGTTGAATGAAGCATGTTCCAGCTTCTGGGGTTGAGAGTAAATCTTTCTGTGCTTGTCTCCCTAGCGATTTCTCCTTCAGCCAACTAAAAACCAGTATTGGCTTCCCCTGGTGGGAGGTGCATAAGCAGACATTGAAAGATATAATGAAACTTGAAGGACTTACATGCTTTTTTTTTTTTTTGGTCAGACTAAATAAATCCTTCTTAAACATAATAATTTTTTATGGCTTAAAATAATTAAAATCTTGCACTAAAACACCTTACTTTTCTAGGTCTACTGAAATGCATGGATTTTTTTAAAATTGCCTTTTTATTGTGTTGCAGTCTCATGCAAACAACATACGGATCATAAACATTGAAGTATGTTGTTTTGGACTTTACAATGAAATTCTATCGTTTCAGTTTGCCTAATATGATGTCTCTTAAAATAGCAGTGGCATGACTGGTTATAGTGTTTGCAGTAACTCGGAGCACGTATAGTGTGTCAGGATGTATGGAGCGTGTTGATAAAGCTCAGTGAGACTGGCTGTCATCCACTTTCCACTTCAGTTTTCCTGTTTAACATTAAATGTTTGGAAAACTTCTTGCATAGGCATAGAAATAAGAGTGACGCATTCTGAAGTTAAACAAAACTAAGGAAGTGGCTAGCTCCTCGTGAAGCTTAATATTAATCTAAAACTTCTAATTTATTTTCAAATAGTGTAATTTTCTTAAAGTGTTTTACATTTGCCAAAATGTTTGTTGCTTTCATTAAACAACACCCCAAAACCAAAACAACAAACCAAATGCAAAAACCCCACACCAAAACAGAACCCCAAAACAAAACTGAATTGGAATAGCTGAATTATCTGTCCCCACATTTATACCTGATGTTCTTTGCTTGAATTTCCAGTGCAAAAAGCTAGTGTGTAAAAGCCTTCCAACTCTCTGACACACCATGGAGGCTGCAGGTCACCTTCCTGCAGTTGTGAAGCCTTGGCCCAGTGTTTGATGTCTTGTGCCATCGATGGCATTTGTGCTAAAAGAAAGTGACACTGGAGATGCTCAGCCTGTAGTGAGCATAACAGCCCAGTTTATTTAAAGGGGAGCACAGTAAAACCAGTTCATTGGCTGGGCAGGCATTCAGCAAGAAGCCTGAGGCAACGGTTGTGTCAGGGACTGGGTACAAAGCCTTGGACAGCTGCAGCACAGAGGTTTAATTTATAGTGACATCGCAGAGTGTGTGCCAAAACTTTCCTCACTCCTAGGGAAACACTTTCTAGTGCATAATCGTTCAGCCTTGTAGAGTTCTTTGGAGATGCTGAGGAGTATTTTGTTTTTTGGTTTTTTTTTTCTCAAGCAGACAGTGGTGTTCTGTGGTGAGATTGTGGAGGACTTTCCTGTTCATGCTTCACTATAATTTCTGTAGTCACTGCAGTAATATTACTCCCATATTTTGCTAATTGCAGTATCTTCACTGTAACCTTTTCTGGAAAAGTAAAGTGAAATCAACCTCCTGTTCTTAGCTTAGTCAGTCTCTTCCCATTCAAGCAGCATACTAGGCCAAAAATCTTTAAAACTTGATCCCTCAGAAGTAAGTGCAGGGCTGTTGTGAAATACGATGTGATGTTTTCCAAATAGAAGTCCTTGATTTTTTGTTACTTTTTTTTAGTGAAGTGCAAGGTTTTTGAAGAATAAAACAAAACTAATATGTGGTAGCTGATACTTCACCAGTTTTAAAAAAATATATTTTTTTTTTTGCTAGCATGCAACCCAGGTTCTTGAGAGCTTTCTTTTCAAATCCATACTTAGGTACATAAACAAGATATTTAACTTTCAAAATGGCCGATTCAACAAAGAGTTCACTATTTCTATAGTGGGATATACATGATATAAAATATACTTAATGCAGGACATGATAGTCCACTGAAGTTGTATCCTTCAATAGTAAAGATGTGTCCTCAGCCTCTGTCAGAACGACGGTTTTGTCTGTCCTTAGGTTTTGTTCAAACCCTCAATTAGTGTGGCTGTAGCCTGTTGCTGGTTTAGACTTAAACCTTTAATTTGAGTTATCATTAAAAGCTTTTGCCAGAAGATTGTAGGAAGTGGTGGCTGGGGTACAAGAATACCGTACAATCAAAAGTATTCTAGCTTTCTGCCTGAGTGGTTAAGGCAGCATAGCCAAATCTGGTGGCTTTGAACCATTTTTGTTCAGCAGTCATGTAAAAAATGTTGGGCTGGTGATACAGAGCTGGCCTGTTGAGTCCAAGACTACTGTCTTGCTTTTCTTAATTGCCTTTGGATACTTGAGAAGGAGCTAAAAGATTACTAGGGATCTATAGCATACAGGTTGCTTGAGCACAAGGACTCCTTTCTTAGGAATATGCTTGTTGGTGAGGTGAAACACAGATGTGGGGTAGCAATGCTGGTTTTTTTCTTTCTACTTTATATCTTCCTACTGAAGAATAGCAGTGTCATCATGTGTGGTTAGCAGCTAAGACAGCGTTTCTAGCGTGACCTGGTGCCTGTCAGGCTGTATGTACACCACTATGTCAATGATTTCTGTTCTGCAGAGCAGGAGAGGGAATAGGAGCTGTGGTATAAAAAGCACCAGGGCTGAACAGATTTCTGTTAAGAACAGAGCAGTCAGATTGACAGTCCCTGGTCTTTTGATTCCGGTAGTGCCTTTCAGGGCATATCTAGGGAAGAGCAACCACTGAGCAAGTGTGTATGACAATTCTCCATAATACTTTCATACCTGATGACTGTTTTCAGCTCATGCAGTTTCCTGAACGTGGAAATTGATTCCTTGTGGTTTGAATGAATCTCTCTTCCAAATCTCTATTGAAACTTTCTACCTAATATGTTATCTGTCCCTCCTTGAACCCACATAAACTTGTGTCCACAACATCCTTTCGAAGGAATTCCACAAGTCTACTATCGACTTCCTTTGGTTTGGTTTTGACTTGGTTCCGCTTTCAGGTGATGGTCCCTTACTGTGCTGGATAAGGCATTGAATGGCTCATCACTGTCCATCTGCCCCATATTATTATTGTTTTTTGTCAATTTTGTATCCCTCTTAACTTTCCTGTTTTGAGGCTGAAGCACCCTAGCCTATTCATTCTTCATGTGGATGCTGGTTTGGATCATCTTTGTGCTTCTGAAACTTTTCCAGCTCTAATGCCATTTTAGAGAAAGAGACCAATATTGCACATTGGTGAACAGCTTGAATGTATAGTGTGTGTAGTTATTCTGTTTTCTTCTTTATGCTTTAACTGATGATTGGTGACACTTTGATTTCATATGGATTGGACTGGGAGTTGGGAAACACTGATGCTTTTTCCCAGCTCACTTATGTAGTCACTTGGCTTGTTGGTTTCTGCTGCTTCTCTAAATTTTTACATTGATGTGGTTAAGTGTGCATGCTCTTATGGAAAAGAATACTCGGTGTGTGCTCTTTTAGTGGCTGTTGGGGCCCTGTCTTTATTGAGGAGTGAGGTATTATTACGTAGGGAATTGTAACATGGTGGTTTTAGAAAGGCTTTGGAGCAGTTATATCTCAGTCCATTCCCAGTAATCTTACCTTGCTAGTTTTATCACTGTGAGAAATGAAACTCTTGCTGCTTGTCATTTTTCCTTTTCTTGCTGGAATCAATCTGTTTTTCTGGTAGCCTGACTTCAGTTGTGGGTGGCTTTAAACTACCTAAAATAAAAAGTAGAGTTATTTTATAGAACTGTTAGACCTTACATGTTTAGTTAAGGTATCTGTGCGTACCTTCTTAAATGGCACCCTGAACTTAATGAGGACCAATATGATAACAATGTACTGAACTGTTACCATTAATTCCAAGTGATTGTGTGAAATATTTGAATAACTGAGGAATTCATGACTCCTGTTGTGCATATTTGGGTAATTAATGAATTGAAGAGTATTTTACCTGTTACAGCTGATGGCTCCAATTTCCGTGTCAGCAGTTTTTTTCATTCAACATTTACGTAATGTAGAAAATAGCATTCTTTGCCACTTACCATATGCATATTCTTAGTTGATGTGTACTCTTCTCTCTTCCCTAAATACTTTTTAAAGGAAGCTTCTTTTGATTTGCAAACAGTCCTTTAAACTTTTTTTCCTAGCATTTTTATGTTAATTAACTGTGAAGTAGTAATAACCACAGATGGATTTCAAAGTTTATAAAGACAGACTTTTTTAAAGCTGCATTGCTGGAGAAAGGTGTAACAATTAAGTAGTCCATTATACCTATTTAGCTGAGCAGTGTTTGTAACAATAATGGTTGATGCATTAATGTAGATTTTAGGAGCAATACCCATTTCTTTTCCAAGAGAAAGCATAGGAGTATTTATCTTGGGGACTTATAAAAACCCTACTTATTTAGTCATACCTTTTTAAAATAGCTAGCCAGATGGATCCAGGGAATGCTTGTGTATGTCACACATGTCTAATGCCTTTCTTTCTCCTGGGACCAAACTACATTACATCATAATTTGTGATTACAAGACAGAATTTCAGTGGAACTTGGCCATATGGTTGAGTCATCTGTTCTCTTCAGTTTTGGAAGGATTATACTAACGTCTTCAAAAGACTGTTAAATTTATTGGCTTTTTTTAACCCATAAAATTTGGAAGCCTGCTGTCTCTGGCAATGAAAACTACCCCATTTTCAGCTTATTATTTATATAATCCTGTGCAGTTAGTTATTAACTGAACCTGTTAAAGGTGCTGTTACAGGATGCAAAAAAGAGGCTTGTATGGTATTTTGGGTTTCCCATCTCATGAGATGGAAGGGAACCCCAAAGTTATGTGATGTGGATTCCTAAAAGAAGTGAGAAAACCCCAGCAAACACACATTCTTTGCATTTTGTTCGTGACTCACAAAGCTCTTGGGTGTTATCTCTTCCCTGAAGACTTGAAACCTGTTACAAATCCTTGTTCTCCCTCTCTCACTCCACCCTTTCATATAAATTATTGAAAAGCATGTTTTGAAAATGTTGAGATTTACCTCCCTGCTGACTGGCCATTTGCTCCTGGGAACAGTCTGAATTCAGCAGTTATTCGTTCATAGTTTCATTAGATATACTTCACAGAATCCAGCATAGCCTTGTTGTACAGTCTTAATCTTCAAAACGTATGTCAGGTAGTGATGGGGAGTCTGACTAGGGGTATTTGTCAGGTCACTCTATTTCTAAATTTCAAAGGGCTAGGGTGGCTTTAGGGAAACGTTTTGTAAGATTTGTATCATTACTAGGCATTTCTTATGTCGGCCCCTCCACAGACCCTGATGAAGAAGCTGTGGCTGTAACAGGGATGTTTTTGATGACAGGAAGGGGGCCGGTAGCACAGCAAGCCCACTTACTTAACATGGGATTGTGTGCTTTGTGTCCAGAGAGACTCTGGGCATTGTACTGCCCTTCAGGATTTTATGCTTTCTGCGTCTTTTTATTGCTGATTTTTAATTTTCAGTGGCTTTTTACTGGGAAGGTGAAAATCTCAAGGTTGTTTAGCTGCTGAGCTCTCCTATTATAGAAATGTGTATGGATCTTGTGAATAAATTGGAATATAAGCTAGACAACTCAAAGTAGGGTTTCTTGATGTGGCAGCAACAGTGTTGCTCACAGAGGGGGATCAAGACTATAACAGACAAACCATCAGCAGCTCTTACCTCTGGTAAGAGAATAGTAACTGGATGGCTGTGGCATGCAAATATAATCCAGCCTAGAAGTAATTAATAGGAGCCAATCAAATCTTTAATTAAAAAAGAAAAAGGGTGTCTGTTTGTGACTCTTGTCATCTTGTGTGCATAATGCTAGCATGTTTGGTGAGGTGCAGGGTATCCAGATTAGCAAGAGTACTGTAGCGATAGCACTTAGCACTCTGGTAAATCACATATGGATACGAATAGTCAGATGAGAATGGGAGGGTTATTTACTAGTCCATTAATACTGAGCTGGGGTGGTTGCACCAGGCAGCAGATAGCTCAGTCACTGTTTAAACAGGCAAGAGTTAAACCCCAGCTTGAGGCAGTGGAACTAGCTGCCTGGAGGATGCTATGCCTTGCTTTGGCCATGGGCAGGTGAAAGGTGAAGCCATCCATGCCTGCTGAACAGAAAATCTGTGTAAGGGCTGTGCATGTTATTACTCATCCCTGTAGAGAAACAGAGCTCCTTCTGCAGGTGAGGCCTAAGGGAAGGAGCCAGGCTGAGTGCCTGCTTGCTCTTTCTCTCCTTTTACTTAAGGCCTGCCATGTGTGGGCAGTTGATGTTCCGCATACAGAGAGCCTGGCGCATAAAAGACTTGTCTGATTCTCAGTGCATGTGATGTGAAGGATAAACAATGTGGGAAGATATGGTGGTGTGAAATCTCACGTGCTGTTCTCTGGCTGCTGAAGTGTATTTTATCTTTATGCACGACAATTGCTTACTTTTATGCACAACAATCTCTTAAATCTAACTGGGAGTGTTTCTTAGGTGTAACCTTCCTATGACTCTTGGATTATCCTTCTTGCACCCATGGAAGTAAAAGCAGATAAGCTTAGATTGCTGCTTTAGTATTTGATTCTGGAGACTGACAAATATTAGATCTAAAGATCAACCCATGACACAAACATCTAGCAGTGGCCTCGTGAAGATCAGACAGTGAATCTTCTTTGCCTTCTTTTGTGGTTGTGAAGTACTTTTGGAGATTGGGTTGAGCCCTTAAAGACTCCAAACAAAATAACTTCTTGGAATAGGGTTTTGTCTCAATGTATGCACTGTTTTGTTTGGCTTTGTTGTGGGTTTCAGAATAGAAGGCTATAACCCTGTAACAGTGGATATATCTTTTACAAGAATGACAAATTCAACTATAAATAGATTGTTTTTCTACTCTGAGTAGTTTTGAGATTTTAATACATATTTTGTTACAAATTTTGAAATTGTATTGCTTCCTACAATGGCATAAAATGGTGTATATATATAAAAACTATTTTAGAAACAAGCATCTAAGATGTTTCCTGGTGCTTATAGAGAATACTAAGATGGTGGAGCTTTGTCAAGATATCTACTTTAGTCTTGCTAGTAGAGGAAAAAAGAAAAAGGAAACAGCTTTCATTGTGAGCTGTTATGTCATGTAAACATCTGTAACACAAAAATAAGGTGCCATGATGGCTTGTTACCTTATGAATACATCTCACAGCAGTGGTAATTCTGTTCAATTAATGCAGTTCTGGACTGTGTGCAATTCTGCTTGGTGCTGAGGTGGGTTTTGTTTGTCTGCAGGGTTCATAATTAGCTTTTATTCCCTTTTGCAGAATAATGGGGATGAAAAAAGGGCAGCAGCTCTAAACTTCATGAAAACCATCTTACAATGCAGAAGTGGCAAGATGGAGAAGTTTTGCTGTAGACATGAGGAAAGATGGAGCCATGGGTCTAAAGCACCAGTCCTAGTGATTGAAGTACTGGTGTATTTGAGTGGGTTCCAGCACGGTGGATGTCCATTTGCTCATCTGGAAACAAAAAGATCCATCAAGTACCTGTGTTCTCAGACTAACTAGTCAACAGAAATTAAAATCTGGGTAGATGTAGTCAGCTCAAATACTCATACACAATAGCTGAATAAACAAACTTTGCTTGCATAGTTGGCATTGTCCCTGTTTCTTACAGCCTGCTTACCATGGAAATACACTTACTAGATAAAAGGAAAGATTAAATTGTCCAGCAATTTCATTTTAATTCTTTTGATTTCACTTGTTCCCAACTGACCGTGAAGCAGATGTGCAGCAGAAATCCTGAAAACTTGGGAAATCTTACGTGCATTGCTATTTGACCTTGATAGATAGCTAAAATCTGTTGATTCAGTAGTTCTTCAGTCTTAAAACTAGAAAGTAGTCATTAGAAAGTAGCCTTTTCCATGTATCATATGCTGGTGATCAGTATCTTGTTTATATATATTTTTATTTTTAAGTGTAAAGAATACTTGAGGATCCTTAGTGTTCCATGGATAATCATTTGAGAAATGTTGGAGTATTTTAAGTTTGTGTTTTGATATCTCATGGATTTTTTTGAAGGAAAGAGCTGCCATGTGTCCAGCAGTAAACAGTAGTCCATTAGGTGTGTTTTAGTTTTAGTAACATTTACTGAGTAATTTCAAGATGAGAGGAACAGTCATCTGAGTTCATAGTAGCTCAAATCTTTAGAGCTATGAGAAAAGACAGACGAATGGGATATGGTCACTTCAAGCAGGATTGATTTAGCTTTTTTATCTTTAAAAACTCTCTTGTGTTTTGTTCTTGTGTTAAGACAAACATTGTTTCATTTATACAAATATACAAAATTAATTCTTGGGGGGGGGTGTCTCTGTATTAGTGAGAATGATTGGTTGCATATGGTGTGGTTACTGCTACATCCTTTGCTGTCTGAAAGTAAAGATTAATCTCCAGTTGCTGTATTGGTGATGTGTGAGGTGATAAACAATGGGCAGTAGCTGGACTTACTGCCAATGCTCTGGCTGTACATTACTAATGATTTAAATGTAGTTTTTCTTATTTTGTCGTAGTGCCTTGCATTTTGTGACCTTTTGCTCATCACTTTTTCTTTGTTTCTGCCAGAATGAAATTGGTTATGTGAAAACGTCAGTCGTTGCTTATAGGAAAATAGAAGCCCTGAGGTACTTAGATGTGATGTTAATAGGAACTCTTGCTGTTCCTCAAATGCAAAGATTGATTTCTTTTATCTTGTTAAAAGACTTAAAAGTAGTATCTGTAGGAAAAATACATTGTCGCCTTTACTAGGAAGTAAAATGAGCAGCACATGTGAGCTCTGTGCCTCCCAACCCACACAGAAAAAACCAAAACAACAAACCGAACAACTCCCCAAAAAACCTACCAAAAAACCCCAAAATAAACAAGAAACAAGTATCTCTGCAAAACAGCGAAGTCGTAAGTGTGTTTCTTTCCATTTCCTTTTCCCTCTTAATTGTTCTTGGAGCACAGTTCACAGCCTGCTGCAAATTCCAGTTGTTATTTAAGCGAAGACCACCCTAACTATTTTTTACAACCCTCACCACCCCCAGCTTGGAGTCTCAGATGACCATTTCAGTCAGGTCATCTTTTCCCTTCTCTGCTGGTGAAAGACTCTTTCATTTCACAGCTTGTAGTCCCCTTTTGCTAGGAAAGTTTCTGGGCAGCCTCCCTGGCTGATAGAAGCACCCTGCTGAGTGACTTGCTGTTCAGTTGCATTATTCTGGGGTTCAGCATGAAAAAATGGTTTGCTTGGATAATAATCACTTCTTTATCTACAGAAGCTACCCAGTGAATGGGTAATTATCAAGGTTTACTGACAATCTACCATTAGTCTTTTGTTATCGTTCCTTGTTCATTCACTTCAACTGCTTCCTGTCTTCCCCGTGGTGCTTTTTTTTCTGTGGTTCAAATGGAATTCATGATCTGACACAAATACAGTCTCCAGTGTCAAACAGACCTCACGCACTTTGTGTGGACAGTTACCCCAAGCCTGGCACAGTAGCTCAAGAAGCAAGAGGGTGGCAACAGACTAACACTTCTGTTTGTAAAATGTTATTTGCATTGTTGCTGCTGTTTCCACCTTTAAAGAAATGCATGTGTAAGCTCTGTGAGCTGCAAACGTTTTGTCTTGTTATGTAAGCATAATTAATATTGTTAGCCACCAGTCACCTAACATAGGGAACATGCGTGGCCAAGTGAAGCTGGAAAAGGTTATTTCTGTTGCAGCAGTTAGTGACATTTAGATAATATCACTATTAATTACTTTCAAGCCCATTGTCATGCTTTGTGTTTTTGACAACTTAATTAGAGGTCAAGACTTCTGTGGTAAAGTTAATGAACATAGCATCTTTTGGTATGGCCTTAAGGGTGCTGCCTCCGTGGAGTGTGGTGCAATAGAGGTAAGCTTGCATTGCCACTGGTGCTATATACACACTACCGGCAGACTTCAAGAAAGAGCTGGAGCTACAGCAGTTGAAAGGGGCCTGGAAGGCAGCATCTGCTGGCATCTGCTGAGCTCTGAAGTCCTAGGAGCTGCTGCCACAGACTAGGGTAAACTGTTTCTGATAAACCCAACAACATCCTGCCCCTCTGCAAGGAAGATTTCCATTCCCACCACGCAAGTTTGCTACTGGGAAATACAGTCTCTAAATCAGGGGTGGAGGGCAGGGAGAGGTGTAGGCTGCTTACTCACATACCAGTGACTCCTAGGTTATAATGTTTCAAGATAAGCCATTCTTTTGAGAAAAGCCATTGTCTGTTGTTTTGTTGTTTTAACTTTGCGGGATGTTTTGTCTAGTGAATGCTCTCCCTACAATAGGATTGTTCTACTTTTTAAGACACTCTTGGGAAGTCCAGCACATGTGGACTTTTGTGGATGACCTTGTGATGTTCAGTGTCTTTGCCATGTGATTGTTCGTGACGCCAGTCTTTAAGTATTCCTTTCCTTTTCAGACAGTGAGTTGCTGAGTTTGAAATTATCAGGAATTTCAATTTGTTACTCAGCTTCCCTGCAGTTCTGATTTCAGTGGTGATAACATAACTCAGTCTCCAGTAGGTTTGCAACAATGCAAGGTCACTTAAATCATCTCCCGTAGGCTGCATGCCAAAGATAAAGGAACAAAGTTGTTGTCCTGTTAATATTTGCTCAGGTCTTTGCACATGGAAAACACTGTGTACAAGTGCTAAGTAGAACTATCACCTCTAACATGTTATTTCTTGCATGACATTTACTGGTAATCTTGAAGGCAACTGAGCTTAAGATCCTGGTGTGTTGATGAAAAAGAATGGGTACGTTTTTGAAACATAGTTTTCAATTCTTGAGCATCTCTTGTAAAAAGGAAGATGTTCACTTTGTGATGGAAAATTATGTGTAAAATACGTAGTACAAGCTTTAACTATAAAAAATAAGCTTTGAGATGAAGGTTTCTCTTTGGACTCAAAACAGTGTGTCAGCTTGTCACTACACTGAGCAGTTTCAGCCCCAAGAGTATGGTAACTATACCTTGTTAATATCTTGCAACCATAGAACTATCTCTTGGTTTTCAGAGGAAATAACCTGTGCGTAGAGGAAGCTTGGCGGAGACACAGTCAACTGTCAGTACAGTTAACTGCCAGTAACTGCTGCCGAGTGTGTGTCTGTGGCTGATGGAGCTGCAGTTTTGAGAGTTCAGCCTATCTTGATGGTGATTATTGAAGGTGTTGTGAGCACTCTGCATTTGGCTTGAGTATCATGCCCTTTTTAAACACCAATCATAACTGATGGTGTAAATTGAGTCAATCAGTTCTGTCCTGCCCTCAGCCTCACTTCGTTAACCTTGACCAGACAGTGCCCTGTGCAGGAGTGGTTTTCCATTCTAAGCATGGCTAGCTTTCCTGCCAGCTTCTTTCTCAGCTTCCTAAATACAGAAAACACATAACTGTTGCCAGAGAGATGTTTCTGAGTGAGGCCATATAGCACAGCTTCTTATCTGAAAATTTAAAATTAAGATTAAGGAACATGATTGAGATGAATGTTAAATTTCAATCAGAAATTTTAACCCAGCTCTGCAATGAGGTGTTTGGATTTTGGTTTACCATCATTTCAACTGTCATTGTGTTGTATTTGTGTTTTCTTGCTTCAGTATTGCAGGTGATCGTAGCGGTTAGGATTTATTAGGGATGGTGGATTATCTGATCTCCTGCCTAACTATGCTACTGTTAATAGGAAAAGAATGACTATTTTTAGGCATGACTAAAAATGCCTTCTTTTATCCAAAAACTTGCACTTCCTGTGCTTCGATCAATTTTATTCTGTCTCTTCATTCAATATGCCTGTTATTGCTACCTAAATTGAACAGTATGCAAATGTTTTTTAAAAACTGGGTATTAGGAAAAACTTATTCACTGAAGGGGTGGCAAAGCATTGGAACAGGCTGCCCAGGGAGGTGGTGGAATTGCCATCCCTGGAAGCATTTAAAGAACGCATAGATGTGGTGCTTATGAGACATGGTTTAGTGGTAGACTTGGCAGTCCTGGATTAATGGTTGGACTTGATGATCTTGAAGGTCTTTTCCAACCTAAATGATTCTATAATTTTCCTGAAGACCCTGCTACTACTCTGTGTCAACCTTCGGTTTGATGTGCCCTACATGGGTTTGCTCAGGATGTTACATGTCTAGGCGTCTCTGACATAAAAGGAAACATTCATTTATATTACTTGAAAGAGTGGTAGTAACAGGACTGAAACTTCCCAAGGGGTATTTGGTGGATGGTGCCATGCTACTTGGATGTAACTTGAAAGTTGAGACAGTGCATGTAGATAAAAGCTTGGGGGGGTGGGAAGTGCTGAGGAACATTGTGATAGAGGCAGCAGGATGTGGCATTGGGGGAGCTGAAGAAGGGGCCTTAGAGAAATGTTTGCGCAGCCTGGATAAGTGGATTGGGATGGTTTGTGGGGTTGTGGTGAAGGAAGCTTGATGCAGCAGGTTTATGAAGTTAAGATCTCCAGTTATGCTGGCCATCTCAGTCCTTCCAATACTCTTGGCAGAAGAGAGCATCTTTCATGTGCATGCTTTCCAGGAGAAACAAATGCTGGTATTGTATGATAAACGCCAGTTCAAGGTATTTTTTACACTGAACAGTATTAACTGTAGCTGGGAGTGCTCATGGTTTGCATTATCCCACCAGAGGTTACCACCCAAGTCTTTGGTGGATAGTTGATGATAAGTGTGACTTGTGGGGTAAAAACCAGGCTCATACTACAGGGGATTCAGAAATTATAAGTAATGCAATAATCGCTGCCTCTGTTCAGAGGTCTGCATTTTCTGATGTGCTTGGTGGCTGTGCTGTACTTGAATACATGAGGCACTGTGAGAGCCCTACTGACTTAAATGCCTCCTACTTGCTTGCCAAGTCCTGGGCACAGTGTCTTTGTGGGTGGTATTCTCGCTCCTTCTAGATTTTTTTTTTTTCCTGAAGAAGATGGTTGGTAGGGCTACGGTTCCCTTTTGGAATGGATGTTTTTGAGAGGCCACTGCATGCCATTTGTTACATTAGCTGTACCTTTAACTTCTGGAATGCATTGTGCAATGCTGCTGTTTTGAACACAGGATTGACCTGTTTTTTTCTTACCCACTGTCAGAGGAATACTTGACCAGACATTGATGCCTGATAGTTGTTTCTTTTCTGTGTGGACAGATATATCCCTAATTTCATTTTGAAAATAAAATTAGGTCTATAAATAGATTTACATAACTTGCATTATAGTTAAATATGTATAATTTTGAGACAGCTTGAATATAAAATCGACATTTCAGCTACAGTAATGACATGTTTATTGGTGCCCTAGAGTGGAATTTGTATTGCTTTAATGCAAAGATCCATTACTTTTAGATGGGCAATATAGAATGATGGCTTTTAAGCACCTTACGTAGAACACAGCAATTTTAGTTTATAAATGAGTATAACTGCTGCACAGTGATGAGGGGAAACTGTATCATTTTGTTTTCCAAGAGCAAAACAAAATTGCTGATACAGTGGTCTTAAAGATGTTATAGCGTCAGTAAGGAAATTTGAAAACATGCAATTGGAAGAAGTAATGTAAGTAGATTAGGTATGTGGCAATCTCTGTCATTGCTTTAGTAACTCTCAGTCACAGCACTTAGAAGAAGACGCACTAATTAGATATAGAACTAAAATCAGGGGTCTAAAATTACTACCAAATACAGATCTAGTGTTCAGCCTCTACCACTTTCCACTAAGCAGGAAAAAGAATTACCAGCTTTGTCTGAAAAATAAGGAAATGTACACTGACAGGCTTTCCTTGACACTGAGATGAATCTGATAAAACTGAGTGTTTTCAGGGTCCCTGTGACAGACTGCACTCCTTAACAGTTTGTCCAAGTTCAGTTCTGTTTAGTTCTTAAATATGAGGGAATTTGTTTAGCTGTACAGTTAAGTAGGAAGAAAATTTTTAAGTGAGGCATTGTTAAATCTTTCTTTAAGTGTGTGTGGGTGAATGGAGGGGTGTGGGGGGTTAAGGATATGGTTTATAATTACACTAAAGATTCATTACACTTTCTGTTCATGTAACAGACTAATACCATATGTCATAAAATGTTTTGCTTCTAACATAGACATGGCATCATTCTGCAACATCACATTCACTTTCAGAACACTCCAGGCCTCCCCATTCATTATCTCTCTGTCTTCTAGGTGCAGCTTCAACACTAGGTAAACACTGAGGAGTAATTTTGGACCGAGCTGTGTTAGTTTCTCTTGGGTGTGGGATGTTAATGGTAATGTAATAATAGACAGGGATATCCTTATCACAGCAGCTTCTCAAAGGGGAAATTGACTCTTGATCTCAGTTCTTTCTTAAATTTGGGAGTTGGCATTAGTGTGCTTGCTTGCTTATACCAGAATACTGGATATTGGATTATATGTCAGTAATGTTTCAATTTAATGGCTGAATATTGAAGGAATATTCATGAAAATGCTTCTTGAAGACATAGTTGTTTTTGTACTACAAATCTGAATGCTCTTCTGAAACCTGTTCTGCCAAGCATTTTCAGAAGGCCTTGATGTTAACATTTTCTTGTGGCTTATTCTACTTCATGTTTCAGAAGCAAACTGGTTATTTCAGGTCATAAGAAAATCTTAAATTAGGTGTTGCATTTCTTTTTCAAAGTATGCATTAGTATTGGGTTAGGGGTGTGTGTGTGGTGTTTGTAGATTAGCATGTTACCTGCCCTCTCATTTCTTTTCCGAGATTTAAAAAAACCAAAACACAAAAAAACCCAAAGTGCAGGAGTGAGGTACTACCCATGCTTTACAGTCATCTTGGTGATTTGTGGGTTAATGTAATTTATCAAATATCCTATATTTAAATATTTTACGTGACTGAATAATAAAAAACAGAAAACAGGACAAACTCCAAAACAGACGGCATTATATGCTGTCAAACAAACAGTGTTAACTGTAAAGGGTTTTATTTACAAGAAAGATACGATTTTTAATTATTAGTTAATTTTTAAAACTGCTTTTAATTATTAAATTAATTAAAAGTATGTTTTTAATAATAGGCTGCCTTTAAAGCATGAAATTCCCTGAAAGAAGACCATGTAACGAGTTTCATTTCAGGTGGAGCCTGCTGCTTGGCTGGCCACTTGCTGTCATGGAGTCTAAATACTGCTAGGAAATTATTTTTATTTTTTTCTCTGATGTAGGTAATGCTATAGAGTCTACTGAGGTTTGTTCCAGTGCTATAAGAATAAAGAATATAACCTGCTTAATGTGCATTTACCCATCAGTCATACCACTGCCATAACAGACTACGATTGCTCTTTGTCTTCTGCATGCCATTTCCTTTGGCAGAGCTACCGTTCATACTCTTGGTTCCAGGTGGTGTTCCTTCAACTCCTGTCTGCTCTCCTGCTCAGACTGCAGTCTCCCTGATGTTTTTTTATTTGTTTTTTTTTAAATAACTAGTAATCTGGAACACTTTCCTCCTGTTCTGGTTTTCAAGGTGTGCACAGACTGTGAAGCTAGTTCCTATCTGCATGCACTTCATACACTTCTCCTCACAAGTCCAGACAGAGAAGTGTAGAATTTTTTGTTCAGCTGGGGGCAAAAACATCTGTATAGAGCATCAGGACAAAGTGGTTTTTTTGATGTTGTTTGGGTTTTGTTCTTTTAAGTTGGGTATTTCTCAAGGAGCTTATTACTATGTATTTAGATATTCTGAAAGTTGTATAGAATTTGGGTGCTAATGAAGGCAGTCATGCTGGAGATGAGCTGCCTGATGTCAAAGAGAAAGCCATAGTCTGTTGAAGATAACTTACCTGAGTGTAGCAGGGTGCTAACACTAATCCAAACGCAGCTTTTAATTGCGCTAGATTGCTCTTACTGAAAACTGAACCCTGTTGTTAGTCCTTACTAGAAGACACGGATGCAACTTCCACACCTTTTCAAGAGCTTGTTTTACTGTGATCAGATGGGATGCAGAGAGTTCACTGCCCTCTGTTTTCTTAGTATCTTGCTAGGTGCACCTTGGAGGACTGGTAGAGGAAATAGGCCATGTCCTGACAATTCAGAGGAGAATGGAGAATCAACACATTAGGAAGTAATGTCCTTTCCATGATTCAGCTGATGAGAAGGAGCAACAAGATGTAGTGGATTAAGTTTGGAAATATTTAAATTAGGGATGTGCCATCTATGAGTCGTTGATTTGTTTGTTTTAAAGAAAAATGTAGGGGTTAAAAGCTCAGTAAAGCTAGTTACCACCTGCAAAAGGCAATCTTTTAACCTGTTACTCTCTACAAAGTGGAAGCTGGGAAAAGCCTGAAATATGGAAAGTTTTGGCTGGCCTCTGTTGTTAGGGTGGGGTGTAAATCAGCTGAGACACCTCATTGCTTATCTACATGATGTATGTGACAAAGGTCCCATGGGGCCAGTGCAGCTCCAAAATAGAAACCAGGATGAGACAAAGGAAGGATAACTTTTATATACAGTAAGAACAAACAGATTTTTTTTTACTGCATTACTTTACAGAGTTTCCGTGTTAGACATCATGTTCAGTGATTGCTTATCCCCTGGCTTGAGCCATTAAGCCCTTGGGAACCTGTGCTGCACAGCTTGCAAATTACTTTTATGCAGCTTTCTGTGTACCATTTCTTTGGGATGGGCTTTTGTTTCAGCTTTCAATGGTGATAAATGTGTGCAGGATCATTGAGGAGAGCCTGCACACAGTGCTGATATTAATGTTATTTCTCCCTTCTTTTTCTTTTACTCCAGACCAATGAGTGGAATAAGAATGATGATCGGCTGCTGCAGGCAGTGGAGAATGGCGATCTTGAGAAAGTGGCTTCATTGCTGGGTAAAAAGGGAGCCAGTGCCACCAAACAAGATAGTGAGGGCAAAACTGCGTAAGTCCAACTTAAACTTGTGATTTAAGCACAAGGAGAGGAAAAAACAGCCTTGAATGTGTATGCTACTTACATGACTTAAGAGCCAGAGGGCATCCTGAAAATGAAGTTTTCTTTTTCATCTGAAGCACAGTACATTCCAGAAAGCTCCGTTAACGTAGTCCATATTTGTAATTCTACATTTAAAATGCAATTTCAGGATCACAAATCCATTGAGGTAACTTGAAGTTACCCTTGCTGGGTAGATTGGGGTACCCATTTTAGGACAGGGTGTTTTGAGACTCTGGGAATTTCATGACACTCTACAGATTGCACACTCCAAAAAACATGAATCTCTGGGGCTATTTTTCCCATAGTCATCAGTTTAATGACATAGAAATTAAGATAAATCTTCTTTCTAATGGGTTAGTTTGAACTGAAACTATGGTAACCGAGTTTTAAAACCTTGCAGATGTTAGTGATTTGTGCAACTGTTCCTTGTTTTGATTGAAGTTTGGCAATGAAAGTTTTGTGTGAACGAGATTCCTTTTGCAGTCTCCAATATATTACATGTACAGCATTTTCTTCTATTCTTTCTCTTGTTCTCCTTTGAACATTCTGAATTGTGGAAGATAAGAGATTCCAGTAAGAAAATTACAGTGAAGAGACTGCTGTCCTTAAAATTTCTTTCTCGTGGTATAGAAAGGTGATTCAACGGATAAATGAGAAATACGCATCTTGTGACAGAACCAAAGCTTTCATAAAAATCTGGATAGATGGGGAGAAAGGAAAACAGTTTGTAGTCTTGGAAGAGGCAGCACAAGACAGTTTATACCAAATAGTAATTTCTAATTAATTACTTCTGTGTTATGTTTATTGAGTCACACTCTGCTCCTTGCTTGGTCTGTTTCAGTTTCCCTCGTCTGCTCTGTATCTGATCTGCATCTGAGAGAACTGAATGATAGCAGTGACTCATAATGACCTGCAACTTCTTACTGCAGAAGTCCAGGTCCTCTAATTACTTCAAGTGGGCTTTCTCCACAGTTTAATATGTTTTTAATTTTAAAATTAAGTTGCATAGGCATGTTTTTCTTTCTCATAATCAAAGCATGACTTCCATTGAATCTTCTGAATTACAGCTATGTTTACAGTCATTATAACTTAAGAGCTAGATTCTTAAGCTGCACTGTATCCAGTGTAACACCTAGTTTGCAAATTTCATATATCATTTGATACTATGGATTTTCCTAGAGAGCCAACCAAGACTGAAATTATGATCAGTGAGTACATACAAGCCTCTTAACATATGATTGTTGTAACTGTAGGGATCTGGTGCAACGATTTTCAGCTTTACAAGGATACATGACAAAATTCCCCTTCCCCCTGCCCCCCCTTATTTGCAACTACAAGTAACTCAGTGACCATGTATTTATATCAATGATGCTGTAACCAATAATGCAGACAGAAGTACTTCTTTTAATTGCTTGTGTTGTGGTTTAACCCCAGCCAGCAACTAAGAAGCACACAGCAGCTCACTCATACCGTGTGGTGGGATGGGGGAAAAGATTGGAAGAGTAACAGTGACAAAACTCATGGATTGAGAGAAAGACAGTTTAATAGGTAAAGCAAAAGCCACACATGCAAACAAAGCAAAGCAAGGAATCCATTCACCGTTTCCCATCGGCAGGCAGGTGTTCAGCCATCTCCAGGAAAGCAGGGCTCCATCATGCGTAATGGTTACTTGGGAAGACAAATACTAGAGGTTCAGAGTCCCCCCTTTGTTCTTTTTCCCCCAGCTTTATATGCTGAGCATGAGGTCATATGGTCTGGAATATCTTTGTGGTCAGTTGGGGTCAGCTGTCCCTGCTGTGTCCTCTCCAAGCTTCTTGTGTGCCCCCAGACTGCTCGCTGGTAGAGTGATACGAGAGGCAGAAAAAGCCTTGACTCTGTGTAAGCACTGCTTAGCAGGAACTAAAACATCCCTGTGTTGCCAACACTGTTGTCAGCACAAATCCTGAACACAGCCCCATACCAGCTACTATGAAGAAAATTAGCTCTACCCTAGCCAAAACCAGCACAGCTTGGAACAAATGTTTCAGTGCTATGGAGATCTCTGCTTCTGCTTGTTCCATATGCTCACTTAATTATTGTTTACTTTTTTTTAGTTATTGCTGTGTACTGGTTTAAAAGAAAGCTTGAGAGAGAATGATGAAAACTACTATTGCTGTAGTACAGAATACAGTGTATCAACTTTCATTCTGTTTTCAGTGCTTTGGGATACTTAGCAAAGGTGCTCGGGTTATTGTATCTGTCTCAATTTTGAAAGATAGAGACTGACAGGTGGAAACAATGACACTGATCTGGAGAGGCATAGCTACCAAAGACTTAGCATGACTCAGATCTCCAGTATGGCTTATTAATGATGGGCAGTGTCTTGTTTGTGTTTTTCCCACTTCGGAGTCTTCTTTTTTTTTTAATGTGTGAGAAATGAAGTACAACCACCACTTCTATATAAGTAGACATTTTTCTTGTGTGCGTGCAGTGTGATGCCAGGACTTCATTCCTGCACAGTGATTCTGGGTGCCTAACATAACTGTTCTGACCTATCTCGGAAGCTGTGCTTAGAGGCATAGACCATGCTGCAGCCCAGCCCTGAGGTCTGTTAGTGTCCCACAGAAGCATGGTGCTAGTTTGTCAGCTACCTCATCTGAGACTCTAGTGCTGGGAAATTGCAATCCAGAGAGGTCTTTTGGGGACAGCTGGCCATGATGGTGCTCAGATTTCATTGGTTACGTTTTAGAAAGTGGTCTGCAGTGTTATGTAGGAAGGGAGCTCTTTAGATGAGTGGTCTATTGATCCCTGGGAGTATTTATTGATGTATTTGTTTGCTAATTTGGCTGAAGGTGACTAACCAGAAGAACGTGGTGGATTCAATTATATAACAATGTGCATAATGTGATTAAAAACTTTGGAATGTGCTTGAAAGCAAAAAAAGAGAAACAATTACATGTTGCAATACAGGTTTGTTAGGTCTGTCATTGTCTGTTCCCTTAAGGTGTGATATGTTTTTTTTCAGATCTTTTCCTTTTCATTCTTTTTGTTAATAACCCTACAAACAAAATTACTGATACTGCCCAGATCTTTATTTGAAGTCCAGTAATAGTACATTATTTTAAACAGAAGGTGGAAAGGACTCAGATTTTTCATGCTTAGAAGGGATGCCTCTAAGTTTTTGCTTTATAATGAAATAGCTTCTTAATATAAAATGCTTGAACTGAGAGAAACAGAGACCAGAACCCAGCATTTTCTCTACTGGTCTTGTTGAGTACTGTATGCATCATTCTCCTGAGTCCTGCTACAATGCGCTTCAGCTCTCGTTCAGTCTTGGACGTAACCATCTATGTTTCACCTGTGTCCTACTTTGCTTCATCCTATCAGTTCTTTTCTTTGTAGCTTGCTGACATGCAGTAAAATAGAGATGCTTAAATTAATGAGGTCTAGGTACCAGTAAATTTCTTACGGGTAATATTTGCAGATTTTTACCAGGAGCTTCAACTCTCTAGCAGTACTTCTGTAAAAAAGTTATTAAAAAATATTGCCAGAGTAATGAAATGAGTTTTTTAAGACTTGCCTGACTTTCCACACTACCGCCCTACCTCTGACTTAGTCCTTTCTATAAACAATCAATTTTAAGGCCATGGAGCAAATCCACCTCTGGCATAAGTTGACACAACCCCATTGTTGTCCCCACTTACACAGCACAGACTATTGCCAAGCACACTTGTAACAGAACCTATCTGGAAATCTGACTCTGCCATTGTAGTCTTATTCTGCCAGATAGGTTTTTTTGTTTGTTTTATTTTGGGTTTTTTTTCCCCAGGTTCCTTAAACAACAAAACAGTGCTTTCCAGTTTGGAATTTGATCATTTAGATCTTACTTAAACTAACAAAAAAGGGATTTTCAAAGAAAGCCTTTTCAGGAGAGGATAGGATCCTTTCATGTACTGCACTTTCCACAAGAGCAAGTGGGCTGTTATTTAAAGAAGCAGCTGCTATTATTGAAGTTGGGGGCACAGGGAAAGAATTTTTGAAAGGATTCAGTGTATAAATGGCAGCACTTCCTTGTCCTAAAGTTATTTTGTCTGTGTGCCAGTCCATCACTGCCGTGTTTGCATGTTTCTGCAAGGTACTGAACTAGAATTAAATGCTTATGGCTGTTAAATGAAACAATAGGTGTCTGTAATTTTTTTTAACTACAATTGAATCAGCTGTTCAATAAAGTGAGTCTGACAATGGTACAAAAAAGCTTTAGAAACCTCCACAAATTTACTCTTTAAGGACTCTTACAAAACTATTGTCAATAGCAGTTAGTAGAAATTTTTGTTTGAACCAGAATGTTCATGCTTTGGCTGCTGAATGAAAAATAAATTTTTGGAGCATATTCCAACCCCAAATCCTTTATATTTATCATGTACATAGTATTCATTTTTCTTTTCTTTCTTTTGGATCCTATTGTATAAGGAGGTGGGGTAGGTGGCATGAAGGACATCACTGTTCAAAAAGTAAATCAGGTTTTAATTACCTTTGAGAGAGTCTTTCCTTGTGTGTAATAATATTTATCTTAAAGGAAGCTGCTGGAAGAATACAGACTTACTGCAGTTGTTAATACTCTTTTAGATGAAGAAAAAAACCCACAGAAAATGGTTTAGACAGCTGATCTTCAAAATCGGAGAAGTCATTGAGCCCAGTGCCTATGAAATGAAGAATTGTGTTATCCTCCCTTACTTGATTACAAATTGCTATAAATCCTCTAGGAGACCTTTGAAATTCAGACAGTCTCTATTTTCTTGTGCATGTGTCAAAGGTACTCAGTCTAACATGATGTTCTAGAAGATTTCTTTTGTAGAGTCTGTGTCATATCTTAGAATTGCCTACACACTTCAGTAGAAGAGCATACTACCTTTTGAAAGGATCTTTTGAAAATTGTACCAGGGCAGGTGCTGCAAGAAGGGTCTCTAGTGCCTGAGGATTGTCACCTCTCCAGGAATGAATGGAGTTTGTTGTTGTTCCAGTGGCCTGATATGATCCCTGACAGAATATTTTTTAATTTACTTTTATCACAATATTTAATTTGTGATGGTCCAGACGGTCACAAAAATGTCTAGGTTTCAGAGCATGGACAAAATAAGGAAGACTACAGTAATCTTCAACTGTGTTTTATCTCTAGCCAACAGATGGCTGAAATCTGGTTCTTATTCAAAATTTCCTGTAAAGTTTGTTTCCATGGGAGATTTGGGGTGTAAAAGCTTTTATCTCTCCAGAACTCTCCTGAAGTTCTTTTCACATTCAAATCCTGATTGTTCTTTTTTGCTCCCCCTCTCTCGTGCTTCATTGTTATGAATATAATTAAATAAAGATGTCGATACTAAGTTTCTTGAAAAATGGCTTTCTACTTTAGACTAACAGTTAGAAATGTTAATGAAACGCCCAGGCATGTGTCATAGTTTAACCCCCGCTGGGGGGATGGGGAGGAGAACTGGAAAAAGGTAAAACGCGTGGGTTGGTGTAACAACAACTTAATAATTGAAATAAAGTAAAACGTAACTATAACCACAACAAAACCAACAACAATTGTAATGGAAAGGAGAGAGAAAGGAATGAAAAACCCAAGCAATGCGCGATGCAGTTGCTCACCACCCGCTGACTGATGCCCAGGCAGTCCCCGAGCAGCGATCGGCAGCTCCCAGCCAGCTCCCCCCCAGTTTATACACTGAGCATGACGTTCTGTGGTGTGGAATAGTTTGGGTCGGCTGTTCTGCTGTGCTCCCTCCCGGCTTCTTCCACACCTGCTCCCTGGCAGAGCATGGAAAACTGAAAAGTGCTTGATTTAGAGTAAGCGCTACTTAGCAACAACTGAAAACATCAGTGTGTGATCAGTGTTATTCTCACACCAAATCCAAACGACAGTGTACCAGCTACTAAGAAGAAAATAAACTCTGTCTCGGTTGAAACCAGGACAGCGTGGTTGAGCAAAGCTGTTCCCTGCCAGGATACCAAATTGGACTAATTAACTTTCCATTATGTTCATTATAAGTCAATTGTTAATGTACAGTGAGAGGAAATGCTCTTACCTCCATAACAGAGGAGCAGCACTTAACTTGGATTTTATAATTTGACAATACATGAAAAAATCTACATTTCATACAAACATTATTGTATTGTTTATCGTGGGCTTTTAAATGAGATCCACGGGGTGGAATTCATATTAATGGTTTGTTCCAGGCTCTTGACTGAAAATGTGTTAGATAATTTTGGATGGTTTTGAGTATATGACCCCTGATTTAGACTTGGAGACTTCATGATCCAGTGTTTAGGCCTTAACTATACTTTTGACAGGACTTGAAATCAACAGCATTCAGGTTCTGTCATATGCATTTTTAAAGTAATATTTAATAAGAATTTGTCATATTTTTATACATTTATATTATTAAAAAAACTGGAGGCCATCTTCAGAACAGACAAAAATTAACGTTCTTTAGTTTGATTTCAATTACAAAGATCTTAAGCTTCCCTTCTGAAAAGCTGAAGCTTTTAACTTTCTTTCTTTAGTGATTTCTTATATTATAAGCCAAACAAATTCCACTTATTTAAAGAACAAACTCCCTGTTTCCCATAAAGTACTTTGAGCACCAAGAAACTTCCCAATGGGTTTTACATCTTACATGTACAGGACTTCCTGCAGGTGATAGACTGTTTCCTCTGAACTCTAGCTATAATTTCTGGGACCCATCTTGTGTCTTCTGTTTTATACTTGTTTTGTTCATGCAGGCTGATAGGATGGCTGTTCCTAATAAACTGCTGCATTTCATTATCTATTAGTAGGACTGTCATTTTAGAAAAGGCAAGTCATCTTCCGAAGGGCCCCTGTACACGTTTGGATATCCTGCAAGCCCCCTGTTCTGCTCCTGCTCATGGGCAGGATTGGCCAAACCTGTAATGCAGCATCACGCAGCAGCCGGAATTCCCTGTAAAGCAGCTCCATTCACAGAGTTGCCAAATAACCAGATTTTACCAGACCTGGCCATATTTCGAGAAGTTTGTCAGTTGCTTGGATCAGAGCATAACCAGGATGGCTGGAAGTTTTCATATGCCTGGCTTGAAACAGCTGCATTTCGGCTCTGATGGAGGCAGGACCTCTACTGCCCCACTTACGCATGAGGAATGCTGTGGCTGCTCCTGGCTCTCATTTTACGTGAGCTGGCAGGGGAGCGCAAGGGTAGCATGTCTCTCATGGGTTGGGCCAGAACCAGGCTTTCTACGGCTGGAGGGGACAGGGCTAAGGCTGCAGTTGTTTTTCTGATTTATATCTACATAATGGGCTGCGGTTGTTTTACATGTTTTTCAAAGACTTAGGCAACCAAATGAGCTGTATGTGTAGATTTTAATTACAGCAACTAGTTAGTTTATTTTTTTAGCTTCAAAATGAGGTCTCAGACAATAGACTATGCTGGTGGCTGCTTATTTATTGGGCTTACATATATCACTCTGCATTTTCTGCTGCCTGCTTTACAGATGCATTTTGTGTTAGGGAAGTACTAACTGCAAAATGTAGGAAAACTCTGAATTTGCCTTTTCCTGCATGCGTCTGTGTTCCAGTCCCTAGTCCTCTTCAGAAATGTGGACTTCTAATAGATTTAGTATTACATCTATTCTGAAATGCAAAATAAAAATACATTGCCATAATTGTTTAAAGAGTCTATAAAAACAAATGTTAAGAGGTCATCTTAACCTCTAAGGTCTCTGAAGAATGTGTTACTAGTAGATTAATCACCGTAAGTACATATTACTGCACTTGGTTTGCAATTCCCCTCTGTAGTAAGAGAAGTTTACTTTATACAGTTTAATAATAAAAAAATACAAATAGCTCTGCTTCAAATCTGAAGAGGTGAAGTATTTTAAGAGGAAAAGGCACAGAAACTTCAAAAACAGCATATAACCTCAAGCTATGCTTTTGATGGTGTCCCTCATGTCGCACAAGGATACCCATACTCTGTGGTTCTTGGAGCACTATATGCAGTTCTTAATCCTTGCTGGATTTTCATGCAACAAAAATATTTTCCTTAGATTAACTTTTACTCAGTTGTTCTCAGCCTTCCATCTTTTTCCTGGCCTCTTGTTATGCTAACATGATTTGGGATTTCCTTGCTCTAATTCCATGCCTTTTCAGGTACCGAGGTGGTTATTAGCATTTGGTGGCCCATAAGCAGCGATAGCAAGGGGGTCATGTGGGAGGATGAAGGTCAAGGCAGATACTAGGCATTGCTCTTACTGTTGGTCTTAATTTTAACTTTGCACTCTGTTCTTGCCTTGTAAGAGAGCTCAGAAGATGGCTAGCAGATTTTACATAGCTCAGGAAGAAAGTTATCTGGGCACATCCATGGTGTCCTTGGGGATTTCACCCTATGCTAAAGAGTGGCATATATGTTGAGAAGCTAACTGTGCACCCCTTTGGGCTTTAGATGTGGGATGTGTTTTTAAAGAAACTGGCAGAGGGAATCTTCCTTACTCCTCTGTCTTCCTCCATCCTTCTGAACTTGGCTTTAGAGGCACAGGCGACACTGCTGTCATTTCTAGGCTCTTTAAGCTTTTTGAGACTTTGTTTTTTGTTGTACTTTTGTCCATTTTACTAGCCTACAACACAAAAAATAACAGTAGTATTTCAAAACTTCAGACTTTTTGTCAAGATCTAGGAGTGCACTGAAGCTTGCCCCTGGCAGAATCATTGTTGCAATTTGCTGACGTTAGTTACTGAGGGACTTAAAAAATGGACATTCTGCAGGAAACTTCACATGATAAATCTAAATTGTGAACACTTATGTTTACAATTAACAGTACATGGAAAAAAAAGTCTATATGTTTCAGACTTGAAATGGAAGTTAGGGTTAATGTGGTAAGTGTTTGCCAAAGAAAACTGTGTATGAAAATGGAACTGCTGGAACACAACCTGAGAATGAAAAATATAAAGCTGCTGGGGATCCCAGAAGTCTCTCTGAAGAGCAACAGGGTAGGTATTTTTGCTTAGTTTGAAGGCTAAAGTCAGGAGTCTGTAGCTTGCCAGCTCCTGTGTTGCATGATGCAATTGCTCCTTTCCTATTAAGAAAACAGCTGGTTGAGCAGGCTTGCCTTTTATTAATGTCCTGTACCTTGAGGTGTGTATGATTGAAACAAGACTTTTTGTGCTATAAGGGAAAGCCTGAAACTTTATATAAAAACTGCATTTGAGGTTTTTTTGGTAGGTGTTTTTGTTTTGAGTATTTTTTGGAGGGTGGTGGGATGATTTTGGGGGTGGTGTTCTTTTTTCTTCTGTTTGTTTGTTTGTTTTTGTTGTTTTTAAAAACAAACAAACAAACAAAACTGTTCCAGAATATATGCTAACACAGAAGGGGCACATAGGGTTTTTTGGCGGAGGTTTTTGTGTGTATTGGGGGAGGGCAGATGCCATCTCATATTTAAATAGAAGATAGGAGAACATAGGCTGAGTGCACCCTTCTTTGCAGGGCTGGTGCTAGGGAGGGCAGAGGGGGAGGTCTCCCACAGCTCCTAGTAAATCCGTGCCTGCCTGTGTCAACTTTTTAAAATATTAACCTGCCTAAACTCCAGAAGATACTAGTATGAACTCATTGACTGAATGTCTTAAAGCTGGGAATACTTAACTTTGTCCATTTGTAATGGTGCAAGCTCTGGCTTGAAAACAAAATATACTTTATGTAACTGTTTTTTCTAAGCTGATTTTTGCAGTATTGTGGCTGCATGCATTTGTGTGACAGGATCACATTTATTACATTTACTCTTAAGGGGAGATGAAATGGGTGCAGTGCAAAGCTATGACTTTTATTTGTTTTAAAAAATAATAAAACCCTAAAGAACTAGTAAGTATTGATAGTGGTACCTGTAGATGTCTGATTTTTCCTTTAAGGCAGTCTGATTTGCCAAACATCTGGATGGTTCTTTCTTAATAAAATGGCTGTTCCTGAGATGTGTATTGTCTCAGATGAGTGACTATCTCTTAATGCAGTCAGGAAAAGATAAATATTCTGTGGCTTTCGCAGGGAAGCACTAGGGTTCAATCTTAGTTTTTAGGTTTACGGTGAAATTCTATGTCTCATTCCTTCCTTTGCACTGACAGGGTGCATGCACCTGTGACTGTGTGATGAAACAGTAGGAGGCAACGTTGGTATTCAACTCGTGTTCCCTGTATCAGCTCACCAGCCACGTAGGTACCTACTTACACATGCTGGAACAAGAACCAGGCATGTGCTGAGCTTGCTGGAACAGTTAGTTACTACTTTGCTGAAAGCCGCATCTGGGTTGGCAGAGGAAGGCAGAAAACACCTCCAGTTTCAGGACCAGTTTCTGGAACTTCCCCAGTCTTTAAATCTGAAGGTGATAATATTTCTTTGAATTAGATTCAGGATCTGCCAAAAATGTGTTTAAAAGACTTATTCTCATCATTGTTTTTACAGGAATAAAATCTCAAGCCATTCACAGAAAAGTAAACTGTATTATTTTGTAATTACTGGGCATGATGCTACATGGGAGGGGAGGCCACACTGGATTTCTTCCCGAGTGACAGTGGGCACTTCCTTCACACACAGAATGTGCTGCTGTAGTGGTACTCACGGCCCTTTCTCCTCCAGTTCAGGTCTCGGGCACTCTAGCACTTGTGCCACTCAACGTGTGGTGGAAAACATTCAAAAGCCAGATACTATCTAATGTATTTATTTTTGCTGTTGTTGAAGGGGGAACTGAGGCTTTGAGGGTTAACAGACACTGTAAGCTAGATATAAAGCTAAAGTGTAAAAGCTGAAGTCAGTGCAGAAGATCAGCCAGGTTATCAATGGGTCTCTTTCTGACTGCGATAGCTGGCAAAATCGCTTGTCTGTCAGATCTGGTAGCAGCAAAATTTGAATGTCTTGTTTATATATATATATATTAGTCGGCATTACAAAGGCCCCGAGCAGTTCTTTGTCTTTATTTTATCCATCTTGTTTGTTTGTGTCAGGATATTGGTTGGTAAACTATAAATCATCAAGCTGTTGGCAGACAAATCAGACTTTTTAAAAGGCAACAAAGAGTTGATGTACATCAGAAAATGAAGAAGAGTGATCTGCCTTGAGGAGGGATGTTTTCACTCAAACCTTGACAGTGAGTGTATGTCGGTTCATAGTGTATTTCAAACATTCTTGCACTTAAAATATTTTCAGAGCACTCAGATTAAAATGGCAGAGAACAATAGTATTATATGCTTGTATGTAAGTTTGACTTTGTTTCATGTTAGTCGTAATAGAAAACAGCAAATACAATATTCACTTAGCATCTGTAATTCAGCCATGTTCCTTACTCGCTTTGGATTTTGGTAAGTAATTTGTTGGACTGCTTACAGGCCCTGGAGAAAGTCTGCTAATTCCACCCCAGAAAAACTTCTGGAGCGTGACCTTGCCAAACAGAGATAACAACCCCTTGGTTGGTTGTTAATTTTTCTGTTATGGTTTTGGGGTTTTTTTCACATCTGAAAATTTCCTAGTTGGAAGGTTACTGTCTGAAATTAAGACTTCATATTTATTTTTTCTTATTTTATCATGTTCCACTCTACTTTTGTGGTATTTTCCGTAGATACATGGACCACCCAGTTGTTTTAAGCCAGCTGTCAAAATAACTTTCAGTAAGAGGATTGTGCTTAGTTTTGCAGGATGTAGCTGTACAAATGGTTAATGTGTATCCAGAGAGCCTGGATATGGCAGACCCATGTCTTAAAACTAACACCACCTTAGAAGGCTCAATTAGCTCAGTTAGCTCTATTTTTACAAGTCTAATCTCTACATGTGGATGGATTTTGTAAATTATTTGTAAAGAAATGTTTTACGTGACCTAACTAGTAAAAATCACAGACTTTTTCTGTTTGAGTTAGACTGTCCGGCATTTAAATAATTTCTGGAAATGCTCATTCTCACCTTTTTAGCAGAGACTGGCTTTACCTGAACTCTTGTGCTCAGTCTGTCAGACATTGATCAAATAAGTCTCCATTCCCTTGCTACCTTGACTTTATAACCAAAATGTGGTCCTTTGTCCTGAATAAGGAATGGGCTAGTTTAGGACAGTTGTAAGTGCTTTCTTCTATCTGTAACAAATCTGCTATTTAAAACTAACACAGGAAAGTCATACGCAACTGTCCACTCTGTTCAGTCACCAAGCATTCATAAAAAGCGTCACGCTCTCGGTGTATTTTAAAATGTTATTTGTGTAACGTTGCTAGTCAGGAAATTTTAGGTCCTGACAGGACTTGGAGGTGGTGGTCTTGTAGCTGTTCTCCAGTTGACCCTGAATCTGATGAAATGTTGCTGTGTATTCACTCTTATTCTCAAGTCTTGTTTACTCCAGCTTTGTGTTCCTCCCAAACAGCATAAATTTTTACTTTATCTTGTTAAGGGCTGAGTAGTTACGAGATGTGTACATTCCCAGTAGAAAAAAGCAGTGTCAACCAATTGATCTTTATCAGCTGCTGCAGAAGTGGGTCTTGAATACTGATTTGCTTCATTTCTGGATCCAATGAGAAAACCACTGGGAAGGGTAGCTGCTCCTCTGCTGCACTGAAAGGTCTGGAAACAACAATAAAAGACCATTCTGCCCCTCAGGAAGAATAGAAATGTTTTACAGCAATAAAAGAAATCCGTCTCAAGTGAGTGCCAGGGGTGGTGTCAAGTGTGGCTCTACGTGGTACTCAGGACGGTAGGGAATGTGCTGATGTTTGGTTTAGTATTAGGCAGTCCTGCAAGGAGCAGGGACTTGGTGATGCTTATGGGTCCCTTCTAACCTGAGATCTTCTGTGATTCTGTGTAACGAGATTTTAGGCTGAATGAGAATCTAACTCTCACTGTGGCCCTTTCTCCCAAGTCAAGCATTACATGTTTGTTTTTGTTTGCCTAAGTCATTGCACAACCAGGAAGCGGGAGGGTAAGTTGTTTGCTTTCATATGAAGGGAAGTTTATTCGTGAAAGATGCAAGTAAAATGCACCACTGCATAAGGCTTCCAGATGATGAGAACTCCGGTGTTTGGAAACCTTCAGCTTTTGCCTCAAATATTTTAGGAAATTTTATGTAGCTTGTAAAGAATTATTCTGTACTGAAATGAATTTCTATAGGCTTCTTTGTTTCAAGAGCCTTCCTTACTATATAGGACCCCTCAGTATCTATTACTAAAGTGTTCAGGTTTTGCTTGGGGTTTTTTGGTGGTTTTTTTTCTTGTTTTTCTTTGTTGGTTTGGTGTTGGGTTTTTTGTTTTGTGTTTTTGTTTTGGTTGTGGGTTTTTTTGTGTTGGGTGTTTTTTTTTGGTTTTTTTTTTTTTTTAAGCAGGGGCTATTAACTTTAAAACCAGTTAGAATTACTTGTCAAAGAGAAGGTTTTGCCCAGCGCTCTGTAAACACTCTGACTTAAATATGACTGTGATAGGTTCATCCCAGTCTAGAGTTATTTCCTCTGTCTTGAGCAGGGTTGATTTCCTGGTAAATCAGTTCAGTCTACTAAACCAGGAGCTAACTAACCACGTCCCCCATTCCCCTCACAACTGCTTTTAGATGATTAAGAAAAAAGGTCTCACTGCAGGGTTCTGTGAGGGATGGTAGCAGTACAAGGACATTGGGAGGGGAGGGAGCTGTAGCAGCCCAGCGCTATTAGGCTTAGGTCACTGCATAAATGAGTGAGAGTTAAAATTTATCATCCTCTCTTTTCATGGGACTCTCCACATAGCTTCTATATTTTTGTTCTCATTAGGTCTTTACATCCTTCATACATGTTCTCTAATCTTTCACACCACCTATACTGCTTAAGATGATGTCTATTTCATCACATCAATTTGGGAGAAAAAATATTTTTAATCAAGCCTTTCTTGAAAATATTTTTGGATGCATGAAACAAAGCATCTGTGTGTGTGACAACTTGTTGAGAACTGCCATGGGAATTGTTTGCCTTGGTGGGAATTATGTGTTCATAGATCCATAGCCTGAAAGGGGTTAAGTTTTGCTTCTTTCTGTTACTTCCTTTGTAGTCTGATTTTACTTAAATAAAACTTCTTTTGCGCTTGCATATTCATGATGCATTTGGCACCATCCCACATGGTCTGTCCATAAAACCTCAGTGTCCCAGGTTTAGGCAAGTTATTATTATTCAGGTATTTATTGTTCTTACGAATGTTGTCAAATGTAAGTGAGCCAAGTGCATTCTTCACAGCCTTCCTAATATTTAAGTGACTTTGATTGTATTGTGTGTCTACACAAATGTATCTGAACGCACTTCAGTATTCACTGGTATGTTGTGCCAGCTAAATTAGAGGTGTTGGAATTTGTCAGATTCCTTTTGTGTCCCTCCCCCAACCATTTTTCCAGAGCCTGAGAAACCTATTCTTCTGAAGAAGAATGTTTACACAACTTTGCATTGGTCACCAAGTACATGAAGCTTTGATTCTGAAGGACTAGAGAACAGCCAAGCAGCAGTGCTTTTTATGCTCTTGGCAGTGTTAACTCTTCAGTTTATTTATGGTAGTAGTAAGCATAAGGATGAGCACACAGGATATTTTTATATTTGCAGAGGATGGTTCAAAGCTAAAGTACTGCTTGTCTGCCATTTGCAATCAGCAGCAGCCAGTGTGGAAGGACTCCCTGTAGGAAGTGAGGTAGTTGCTGTAGTTGATAGAGGACTCTGTTCCAGGAGCTGTCTTGTTCGGATTAATTCTCTGCCTGTTGCCAGATCTTGTCTGTAGGTCTTTTTCTTGAGTTTTCAAGAAGGCTGCAAAGAAGCTACAGCTTTCAGAAACACAGCATTGCAGTTCACATGCTACGTGCCAGAAGTATGTTTCATTTCTGCCCCTTACTTCCAGTATCCCTGGTTTGCAGGCTGACCTTTCAGTGAAGCAGTTGTTCAAAATGTGAATTCTTAAATACAGTAGTTGGTGTGGCTACATTGTTTGGACATTCCCTTTAGATTCCAGCAGAAAATCCCCTGAACACAGCTATGCATGATGTTAAAAATTAACATCGCCTTTAAAAGATACTGGAAAATATTCTGGGAGCACTGGCTTTTTTAGTTTGGGGCATGCTATGGATATGTCACATTTTCACACAGAATTTAATAGTAATTGGAAGTGTTTTGTCTTGAAGTTTTTTTTTACATTACTCCCACTAGAAAACAGCTCTCAATATCATGCTGATTGGTGGGATCTGTGAGGAAACAGTATGTCTGCTTGTACTGTGCCTGTATCTTCAGGCTTGCAGATGTTGGCATGCTATGCATCAGCAGGATATAAACTGTTTTCAGAAGCTTTTCCTTCATTTTTGCTTCCCAGCGAAATTAAGTCAGCAGCATATATATAGGACTGCTTCTGTGAATCTTGAGACGCCAAGGATGTCAAATGTGAACCTTCAACTGTAAAAAGGCTTGAATTCAATATAACTTCTTTGGTTTGTTTTGTAATTATATCTTTGGTAATTGATACTCTTAAGTGTGTCCTGCCATGGTGTGGTTGGTAACCTCTGCAGTTTCCCACTGTTCAAACAAGCAGGTGCTTGAGTTGAAAAGCAAAACTTGTTCCAGTGCTTGACAACCCTTTCAGTGAAGAAATTTTTCCTAATATCCAATCTAAACCTGTCCTAGCACAGCTTAAGGCCATTTCTTGTTGTCCTATTACTTGTTACTTGAGAAGAGACCAACACCCCCCTCACTACAACCTCCTTTCAGGCAGCTCCAGAGAGCAATAAGGTCCTCCCCTGAGCCTCCTTTTCTACAGACTAAACGACCCCAGTTCCTTCAGGTGATCCTTGTAACGAGAGCCTTCACCAGATTCACTGCCCTTCTTTGGACCTGCTCCAGCACCTCAATGTCTTTCTTGTAGTGAGGGACCCAAAACTGAACACAGCATTTGAGGTGTGGCATAGAAGTATGACTACAAAAATTTTTTTGATGTGCCTTCTCACTTTCAGAGCTATTGTGTTCTTGGGAGGCAGTGGAAGGATGCCAAAAGATCTAAGGACAGGGAGGGGAGAACTTGCCAGTACTTGGTTTGTGAATGAAAGAGAAATGAGGTTTTAATAAAAGGAAAGTGACATGTAAATGCTTTCTTCCAGTTTTCACCTGGCGGCAACGAAAGGGCATGCAGAGTGCCTCAGGATTATGGTGACACATGGTGCAGATGTGGCAGCCCAGGATGGTGCAGGTATGCCTCTGTGAACCTACACATACAGCATAGTACACTCAGTTTGCCTATATAGTTCTTGATGTGCGCAGTGCAGCTACAGATTTGACAACACTGCTTTTCCCCACGCATCGTGTGTAGGAAAAGCAGTTGTAACATTTGCAGGTTTAGGCATACTTGTTTTTCTGCACATAAGATTCAGATCCTAGAGCCCTTAAAAACTTTTGCCCTAATACTGTAAATGTCAGCATTTATAGTGGAATCCAGATGTGAAATAGCTGTTAAATTTTTATCTTATTTATTTTTAAATTAAAAAAAAAAATCCCACTCCACCAACTCTTTCTGATAACCTCATTTGAGGCTTTTTATAGGTCAAATCAAGGTCTTTGGTGTTGCTTTTATGTGTATCAAAGCTATTAACCCCATTAATTGTACAGGAGTTGCAGTAAGACATTTCCTCAGGGTTATGATATAGTGCAAAGAGCTGATACAGGCCAAAACAGAGCTGAGAGCTATTAAGTATGTTGTTTCACCCCTCAAAAGTCCTGTACCTTAATTACTACTCCACTAGAAGAATGATGGGAGCTGAATTCGCAACTGCCAAAATCTTCTTAATAGATTTCAGTTGACATGTCTCTGGAATCCATGCCTAGCATTTTCTCTGGCTGGCTAGAGTTGCCTGAGTAAGGTGTCAGCATTCTGTCTCTTCAGTAATGATCTATAAATGTTAGTCTCACGGGTTCTGTTTTGGCCACCAATTGCAGCCTGAAGGAATTTCTGTCATACATGGAAATTATTTGCCTCTATAAGGAAACATCTGTGATAGCGGAAGAAGTGTTCAGATTATATATAATGATAAGAGAATATATGTACCTGTTACAGACTATTATTCAGAATTCATACTTCATCTTGCCTCAGGATTTATTAGTTGTTTGGATAATAAGAGGTTGCCTGCTGTCACCTGAGAGTGTTGACCCAGTATGCATTAGGGAAAGCCTTGTCTGTAATAGTCACATTATTTACAGTGAGATTCTACTGTCACAAGTGCCTCTGTCTATATTGGGTACTATATCTTGGCTCCTTTTCATAGTTACATGGATAATTTATTCTTTTGCTATCTTGCTTCTTTAATTTTTCGAATGCTCTGTAGGATGAAACTAGAGGAGAGACTGCAGTCTTTCATCATAAATCTATAATCAGTAAATCACTGTATTGCATAGATAAATATGAGCTCACAGTTGCCAAATAAATTAACAGAAAAGGGAATCTACAAGATGCAAACCGAAGCCAGCCTGTGTTCTGAGTCCTCTTCTATGAGCACTCCGCGGCTGATACAGATTCAACGTAGGGGTTTGTCGGGGCTGGTTTTGCTCTTGGTGCTGGGTTCCTTTTACATTGCCAAGTGGGAGAAGTCATGAAGACACTTGGCAGACATCTCTCTGCAAGGGAGGCTGAGTAATACAGGCAAATTGTTTTTTAAGAAACAAAACATAACTGCACAATCTGAGACTTACTTCTGCCAAGGTATAGCCTGATACCATGTTTGTGTCATTCCTTTATATGAAGCTAGACATTAAGATTGTTGTATTAACTGCTTGAACAACTGTCTGTTGTGAATACATGCTGCTTGATGTAGGTATTTGTTTTATATCCTCTCTCTACTTTTTGTGTGTCATGATAGGAACAAGATGGATAATTCAAAATTCTGCTTTTGTCATAGAAGTGTTTATTCCTATGCTTTGACATGATTGAATAATTTGCTTTGGTTTCATTCATCTAGGGCACAGTGCTTTACATCTTGCAGCAAAGAACAGCCACCCGGATTGCATTAAGAGATTACTTCAGGTAAAGTAACAAATTGATTTTGATTTTTTTAAGTTTTCCTTTTGTTTCTCTAGATTGGTTCCACCAGATATGGACACGTTTCCTGCTAATAATCTGCATCACACTCCTATACTGTTGTCCTGTGTCCTTGCAATCAAGAGGGGTGCTTGAGTTTAAAGACCTTTAGGCACTGTGAATGGATGATAAAAAAACAATGTGGTGTCTTCCCTGAGTGGTCCACAATTAGCAATTTTCAATGTGCAGCCGATCTGACATAGCAGGGTTGGGTTTCAAGCAGGTTGCAGCTTCTGTCTACCTTCCTGTGTCTTGTCTGTGTGGCTGGATGGCTTGGAAGTAGATGGGTTAAGAGGTACTGGGAAAAGGGTCTTTCACTTCTTGGGGGGATGGGGGGTTGGTACTGTTCCGCTGGAATACTTTCTGTCTGGTGATGACCATAGAAATGTCTGTCCTGTTTAAAGTCAATGGGAGAAGAAACCAAAGTAGTTTAGATGCTAAAATATGGAAATACCTGAGTCCTTGATGAAATGGGGTAAAGGACAGTGAGGGGTTAAAGGGAGTAGAATGGGGAAGGAAGATGAGAAACTTAAGATTCTCTTGGTATTGAGGCTGAAGATGTTCATTGGTAAGTGAGGAGAAACCTAGTCTATCTCAGCTCCATTTCAGAAAGCCAGGTGAGTTTTGGTGGAGGCAATCAGAGGAATGGGACAGATTTTTAGGAGTTTGGAGTTATCATTAAGACTGAGGCTCTTACTACTGATGAGATAATGAAATGACTAATTCTGCTCAAGCACAGTGGTGCAGAGAGGGAATGGATCTCGTATCCCAGCCTCCAATTTGCTTTTCCCTGGTTACCTCAGGCTCTCCAATTATCCTGTGACTGACCCCTGTCAATGTCTCTGACAGTACTGGGTCCAGTCCCCATGCTTGTTGCAAGCTGACTTGTTTCTCCACTCCTGGCAAGGGTTGTCTTTAACCACTGAGCCTCCCCTCTTCAGGATTTCTTTGTGAATATCTACGACGTCTAATGCAAACTCATTTACAGCATAAACGGTGACATCAAGCTGTCACTGATGGTATCACATGCAGCAGCATGATCAACTGCAACTAGATGTGTGTTTAATACCAAATATCTGCTGTCCCTTCACTTACTAGATACAACCACAGAGTGCTTTTGGTGATATTTTCCTAATTTTATTGCAATATGCAAATTTCTAAATATGTTTGTTAGTGCAAATACATTGTTATTATTCTCCAGTAATTCATGTTCTTTGGATTGCTTTCTTGGTGATACAAACTGTACATATGAAGAATGTCTAATCTTGACATGCTAGAGTTGAATTAAAACAGGCTAAATATTTTATACAGGCAGAATCTTGATGTTTCTGTTATAGAATGTGGTAATCTATGTGAACCTGTTTTCCTAGAAAATTGTAGAAGTGTTGGAGGCACTGCTACGTTTGAAAGGCAAAAGCTCTAATGTTTGGTTTTTAGAAGCCAAATATTTCAGGGTCTCATCTGCTCATGTCCAAAGAAGGGCAGTGAAGCTGGTGAAGGCTCTAGAGCACAAGTCTTACGAGGATCACCTGAAGGAACTGGGGTCGTTTAGTCTGTAGAAAAGGAGGCTCTGGGGGGACCTTATTGCTCTCTGGAGCTGCCTGAAAGGAGGTTGTAGTGAGGAGGGTGTTGGTCTCTTTTCTCGAGTAACAAGTGGTAGGATAAGAGGAAATGGCTTTAAGTTGTGCCAGACAGGTTTAGTTTGGATATTAGGAAAAGTTTCTTCACTGAAAGGGTTGCCAGGTGTGGTTGAGTCAACATCCCTGGAAGTGTATGACATTTAGGGACATGGTTTAGTGGTGGGGTGCACTTGGCAGTGCTAGGTTAACAGTTGGATTTAGAGATCTTGAAGGCCTTTTTCCAACTTAAATGATTATATGATTCTTTCTTTGATGTTAACTAAAGCTAAAATTTTCTGTAACCAAAACCAAGTCTTGATAAATATTTGAATTTTACTTTTTTTTTTTTTTTTTTTTTTTTTTTAGTTTTTATAATTTATTACTTTGAAGTCTAGACTGATCAGTAGTAATAGGTGGCTTATAATACCACAAAACATTACTGGATTGATAATGCTTAAGTTTTTACAAATGCAAATGAAGCCGTATTGCCTTCAACAGAAATCATGCAAGACTAATTGCCTTAGGACATGGTTGCTTTAGCTCTTCTGTAATGTAAGAAAAAATCATGAAGCTTTTCTGAGGCAAAAAAGAGCATTTCTTTCCTTTTTTTTTTCCTTTCCTAATTTAAATTGTTCTAAAACTATAACATTTTTTAGGGCTATCTCTTTCACCGTATTTCCTATGGCTTCAATGTAAGCTGGTACCAAGAAAGGAGAGACCAGACTGACAAAGAGAGGGAAACTGTGCCTTTCTTCAATATTCTTTTCTGGAGCAGCTCATAAAACTTTTGTCAAACATGTTCAGTACCCTGTCTTTAGCATCAAACATATGTTTTGTTTTCTTGGTGTTTCTCTAATTGCTTTTTTCCCTTTTCCTTGGTGAACTGTGCAGAGTAAATGTCCAACAGACAGCACTGACAATTCTGGGAAAACAGCTTTACATTACGCAGGTAACTTCTTTGTTGAAAGCTTCTACTATCTCTTTTGTCATGCTTGATATTCCTAGTTCTTCAGCCTCATGGAGCTCTTTAGGTTCTAATTACATAAATGTAATGACTGCATCTGGTGATTTGCAAATTTCAGGTGTTTTTTTAGATAAATACTGTGACTACCGAATTTCAGATAATTACAGTTAAGAAGCTTAACTTACAAGTGCAGAGCAGTAGGAATATTTAAGATTAGGTTGATTTTGATTTGAGGCTAAAGATTATATCTTCTCATGCTAATTTCAGCCATGAATATTGGTTATATTTCTGCATGCAGCTTGCTGTTCATCCTTTTAATGTTTCTCTCCTTCCTTCTTAAAACAAAATAGTTTCATTTGTTTTTTCTTGGACCCCACTGTAATGCTGCAGTATTGCTAGTGAAAGCAGAGAACACAAATTTTGAAAATGGGGTTTAATGGACTTTCATGCTTGTTGGTTAGTTTGTTTGTTTGTTTGTTTTTTAGCTGTGTGTGGTTGTCTTCAGGCAGTTCAGCTTCTGTGTGAACACAAATGTCCCATTAACATCAAAGATTTGGTACGTACCACTTCTGTTTCTGTACTTCAGATACTTCAGGGCTTTTACCACCCTCCTCTCCAATCTATCTCAGGTGTAGCAGTTCAAAGCAATACTAGGCTTATATTTGTCTTGGATTTCTCTGGTGGAGGAGGTTCCTTTTGCAGCTTGCCATTGCAGAGGTGGGGAAGTACTTCACAATCTAATACAGTAGTGGCAGGATTTACTGCTGGTTAAGTTGCGGCATTGATACAAGTAGGTAGAATCAGTTCTGATACATGCAAAACATGATTAAAAGTCTTTCCATTGACTCCAGTAGGCTTTGGAAAAGGCCCATTATGTGACAGAGTGCTGTGGCATGCTCACAAAGCCCAAGCAGAGTATGATAAGCCTGAGGAGAAAAATTCTATGTCGTGTAGTCTAAAGGCTCAGGGACACTACATTCACTGCTAGGACATGTCTACAACCAGGCAGGTCTATTTTGGGGAATGATGATATGTAGAATCTGATGATAAAGGCAGGGGACCTGACCGAAATGAGGCACAAAAGAAAAAGAAAAAAAAAACCCAAAGTCATGAAAGTATTTTAATTTGTTTGTTTGTTTGTTTTTGACTTGGATCTATCTCCTCCTTATCTGGTCCTTCTAATAAAAAAATCTCGTTAAAAGGTTAGACCAAAAATTTCAGCAGATGCATTTTAAAGGTAGAAAAGGTTTGTTTAGTCTTAAGAAGAGATGTCTTCAGCTACATCATAGTTGATCATAGAGAAAAAGGAGCCAGACCAGCCTCAGAGGTACATGACAAAATGTTAAGCAGTGGTCAGAATTTGGCCAGGGGACCTAATTGGGAAATTCTAGTTAGGTACTAGGAAAAATAATCTCACCGTGAAGGTAGTCAGACACTGGAACCCAGAGACAGCATGGTGTCTCTGCCTTTGGAGATACTTAAAACTTGACTGGACAACTCTCTGAGCAATGTTCTGTGACTTAAAGTTTGCCTGGCTTTGGATTGAGAGCAAAGAGGGAGAAACCCCAGATGACCTTTAAGGGTGTCTTTCAACTAAGTTATTCTGTGGTTGTATGTATTTTTTTCCCTTGTACTTAGCCTAAAATAATTTTTGTTGTGGAGCTACTTAAAGGTATTGTGTAGTTCCAAAATCATCATGTTGTAGCTTTAAGCAAACACCAAAGGGTGTACAAACATCAAAAAGCATTCCTACTCCTAATGATTTGCATCCCCAGTGCTCAAGAAAGGAATTAAAGTAAACCCAGCGACATTACGGTACACAAGAAAAATGTACTAATGGCATGTCATTTGTGCTATATAGAAGTAAACTTCATAGCTGACCTTTAAATCTAAGAGTGATATTTGTAAGTGAATGGCTTGTTGATAGTTTCTTTGAACATGTTCCTAGGATGGAAACATACCTCTGCTGCTTGCAGTACAAAATGGTCATATGGAAGTCTGCAAATACCTTCTGGATCACGGAGCAGACATCAACACGAGGGATAAAAGTGGAAGGTACAGCAAGTTAACTTGTTAATTCTTCCCCAAGACTGACTGTCAAATGATGCTTCCTTCTCAAATCCTTCCCAAAATAGTTGTTAGGTGAATAATGCCTTCTGTACTAGACAGCATATCCCAATTGTTGAGAAGGCTTACAGAATTCTGCCTGAAGGGAAAGGTGAAACAGAAACCATGCAACTATAAATCTAGATGTGCCTGTAAGATTTCCCTTGGGCTACTAGAGCAGTAAACCCTGTTTTTAAACAATTCCTACAAGAATCTGATTGATAGCACTTACCCACACATCAGTTTGTACATGTCCCAGTTTTAAATGCTGCTCTTTTCTTGGCGTGAATTAGTTTCTCCAACTTAAATCCTAAAACTGTTACTTGGGAGTAACTTCTGTGCAGGGTTCTGTTTTCTACCATAATGCAGCCACAGCAGAAAGAGGAAAATACAGTGAAGCTATATAGTGGAGTTGCTGTCACCTTAGAAGGTGCAATTTGGATATTTGTTGCATTAATAGTGTGTATGTCAGAAAATTGTTTTTGTAAAGCAACATCGTTGTTGTGAAAAATACACTTTTTGGATTATACTTATGAAGGTCAAGAGTCTTCAGAAATCATGGACTGTTTTATGAACAGTTGATTAAACTGTGAAGGTAAAGCACGGCGCTCCAAAGACTTGGCACTTATGCTTGATAGCTATCCTTATCATTGTATGTGATACAATGCTCTTATTGTTCTTGGGCAGCACCTGGGAAGGTAAGACTGGGCCCTAACTTGTATTTTATTAGTGCAAAGTTTATTAGAGCACTCTTTGTTGTAAGTTGTCTAAAGAAAACCCCTTTGTCATCTTGGTTGGTTTGAATGGCCTCATCAGTGCTTTGAACTTGAGGTGCTGCCCACTGTGAGACCTCTGCCTTCTCCTCACTCTTTTAGTGTTCAATTAACAGACAGTGTAAAGAGTTGCTAGTTTAATTGGATGAAGGCAATTCTGTCATAGATAGGACAGACTTGCATTTTTATATTTTCTTTTTCAAGACAGTACTGTGTGTAGAAGCAAGAAAATGATACAATGTGGAAAATACAATTTTACTTCAGGCTTTCCTTCTGGTGAGAAAAGTGCCTACTCTGGCATGTCATGTTCACAAAAGTGGTTAAGTTTTTGCTGAAAAAGGAGAAGCCTTATTGGGAGAGGAAGGGATACCTTTGAAAATGGCATCTCCAATTTCCTATCTTGTACAGACTAAGGGAATTATTTTGGTAATCTAAAACCATCCCTGTGACTCTGGAGTTGTTATCCAAGTGGCCTCTCACACTAGTTCTTAGCACAGTGCTGCAACAGCCGTCACTTCTCCAGGGCTCACCCATTACAGGGAGTATATTTAATTCCTCAGTGAAATGACTGTCTTTAGTATCTAGCAAATATTATCATTGTAATAACTTTTCAGTTTTATATCTGCACTGAGAAATGTGTTTGCCAGTGAATTTGGCCAACCTGTTAGGCACGTTTTCATGTTGAGAAGGGAGAATTATGCCCAAGAAGGAAACCAGTATTGGAGCATGCATGAAAGGTGGCCTTTTCTGTGTCTTTGTAATTATTCTGTGAATCTCTTGTGACTCCTTCAAATAATTGAGAAAAACTGGTACAACCTGTTGGGAAAACACTTCTTTGGTATGCCACCCTCACTGTAGGATCTGGCACTCTGTCTAGCTGCCCTGTGTTGGAGAGAAAATTGATTGTGCTCTAATGAATTTTATTATTTTTTTAACTGAAAGTAGATCAGGATTTGAAGCCAAACCCAAAGAAGAGCCTTGAGATTTATGAGATTTGTTTAGCTTTTTGGTTGAAAACTATTTGTCTACTTTGTCTTAAAAGTGACATATGAAGGAGAACAGCAATGAAATAAATGCTTTTGTGTTGTACCATCCCTTGTAGAGCTGTAACTGGAGTGTGGCAGTGAGATTTAATAGTCTGTCTTTACCCTGGAGCCATTTCTATGTACAACTATTCTTTTAGCTTCAGCTACCCATTTTCAGAAATGTTTGGAGACCTGTGCAAAGCAAGCCAGGCCTTTGCAGAAGATACAGCTGGAAAGTATGGGGAAGAGGAGGAGGGGCAGGCAGGTGTTTGTGAAGAGAAAAAACAGTTACATGTATGTGTTGATACACATGTTGATAAAGTCTTGAATTTTATTGCACAATAACAGTCAAACTATTTTTTCCTTAAAAAATGAGCTGCTGCTTAAAGAGTACATGCTTGACACTTATCCTGTGTGTGTTTTGTTTTGTCCAGAACTGCTTTGATGATGGCTTGTGAAGCTGGTAGCCTTAACATGGTGGAAGCCTTGCTTAGGAAAGGTGCAGATTTCAGTTTAGTAGATGTCTTTGGACAGAATGCCCTGCATTATTCCAAGCTCTCTGAGAATACAGGGATCCAGAATCTCCTATCATCAAAGTTCTCTCAGGATGTGGGTACGTAAGAGACACTGATCTGCAGTTTGTCACTTCTTGAACCAGCTACATGTGTGTTTAGCAGTGAAAAAATCTACTTCATTGAAAAGTTTCAGAAGCCAGCTTCAAGACGGTCTGTCTGGCTGAGTCTTCCCAAATGCAGGAACATGTGGCCTTTGCTATAGATGGTAATATTCAGCAGAGGATAAAGCACTGAGCCAGGCAAAAAGAGGTGTTTTGGAGAAAAAAAGTAAGCTGATGTAGCAGCATTGTGAAGTCTTGCATACAGTTTGGAATAGATCCTTTTTTGTTACAGGAAAGAATATGTGGAACGTATAGCTCCTCAGTAGAGGGGTTGGAGAAGGAACTAATGCAGGCAGAGGGTTTTATTGTCAAGCTAAGACAAATTTCTAAAGTAGGAAGCTAATATGCAAGATTGGTACAAGACTATAGTAGAATAAGAATTGTCACAATCCTTCAAACTTCATCTCAGAATGAAACTCCAAAAGCAGTAGAGAAAGGACATAGTTCAAATGGAATTTCAAATTTGAAATATGTTTCTCAGGTTTCAGACAGGAACTCAAAAGCCAAAAAAAGTATTTATGGTGTGGGAATTAGAGCTGAGAGATGGGTTAGGAACGGTTTTCTTTGGTAGTTGTTCCTAATTCCACTTTTCTTCTTCACAGATACAAAGTCCTTGACAAAAGCAAAGCAGGTATTTGTCCTTTTGGTTTTAAAAATGCTTAGGCTCTGTAGACTTGTAGCTTAAGAAAGAATAGTAACTGACATAACTAGAAGCACTAGTAGATGTCACTGTGAGATGCACTGCCATTGACTACTCTGTAATGTGAAAGGTTTTTGTTGCTTATTGAAGTAATGTGTTTCAGGAACATAGCTTTTAAACTTAGTTTCTCTCTGTAACAGCAGCCAGCGTCCTCAGTGAGAAAAGGGAGAGCGTGTGTGCATGTGCATGTGTGTGCCTGGAAGACAGGCCACTTTTCTCATGTGTAAGTGCAGGAGCTTGGCTTTTGCACTCCTTATCTGTTTAAAACGTAAAGATAATCTAGAAAAGCTCCCTTTTAAAGGGAAGTTTCTAAAACATAATTGAAGGTTATCCCTGGTTACATCTTACTCGAGACCCCCACCTGTGAGTATCCCAGCAGATTTAGGCAATTAGATTAGTTTGTTGCACCCCAAGATATGGTATTAAACCAATGTAAGTAGACCTTGTAGACCTGATGGCGACTGGAAAGGGGATGAGGGTGTAGTGCATTGGTTCATTCCTTCTCTTGAGTGGAGAGAGATGTTTTTCAGGGAGCTCAGGCATAAGCTGGTGGAAAGGAAAGATGCAGCTGTTAAGAATGGTATGACTGGCCTGTGTATGAATGGAAATACTTAGATCACTAGTGCTAAACCTATTGTCAGCTTCTGCTTTTTCACTAAATCTTGTTTGTTTTCACTGAAGCATGGATTACAAGGGGGCAGATTCTTGTTGTCAGGCATGTTTAATATCTTTGTGTTAGTGGACACGTAGTCTTTACATAGAAAAAAATAAGGCACTGCATGATCTGCTAAAGTTGATATTAATGTGGGATTTTATTTTTCATTTTTTATAAAAAAACTTACTCAGACTTTACTAACCAAACTAACAAACCTACCTTTTCTGGCTGGTGAAACTTTCAGCATGATCAAGGCTCTAAACTAAGTTCAGAAAGAAGTGGAACTCCAAAAAAACGCAAAGCCCCACCTCCTCCTATCAGTCCTATTCAGGTAAAGAAAAGACCAATTTTGAGATGCTTTTAGGGGGTGAGAAGTGTTTTGAACATTATGTGAACGATGTGGGCTGGATTTGCTCTGCCACTGTTATTTTATGTGCCTGTCTTACCGTGAGTGCTTTTCCTGACATTAGGATGACACCATGAAAGCACATGTCAGTTAGGTTAACTAAGCAAAATTGCTTGAAATACAGGATGGTCTAAGATAGAACTGTAAAAACTTTACTGTACAACTGCTTCTTCCATCTACAATTAAAGGTCTCCTGGTTTTGTGACTTCCGTAAGTAAATAATCATGTATATTTTAATTATATGTATATATGTGCACATTAGTGAGTGTGTGTGTATATATATATGAAAGTAAAATACTTGGATTCATATAGTATCAAAATGTAGCTTTCCAGTTAGGTTTAATGTTAAACTGGAATGTTACCTGTGTAACAGCTACAGTGCATATGTAATACTGACTCAGAAGAGCGCTAAATAATTAGATGTATTCTTTGACACTAACCTGTTGTTGTGACTTATGTTAGTGCAGGCAAAAATACTTTTGTGTGTGTGTCTGTGTATGGGCAGATATTAGAGAGGTAGGTATATGTACATGTATGTATACATATCTATTTATATAAAATCTTTTACAGCTTAGTGATCTGTCCTCTTCACACTCATCAACTTCCACTCCCATGACTGGAAAAGGGCAGGCTTTCTTTGCTGATCAAGTGTGCAAGGTACCAGTTTTCTGTTCTTATGAAGCTTAGGGAAGGAGAGTATAGTATCTTCATAATCTGTTTTGCTGACTGCAAAGTACCCTGTGAATTGGCTGAGTTTTAGGAACAAAAAGGAATGCTAATCTATTTGTGTGATTTATAAAGCCAGTGTGGATTACTTTAAAGTTTACTGAATATGTAAATGGAATTAGTCATAAATTAGTTAGTATTTAGGAATATGGTTATGAAAGTATTAATGCTGTGAGAGCTCATTACTTAATACCAGTAAAGTGCATAGCATTGTGCAATGCAAAAAGTAGAAACTCTTTCACCAAAAGACATCAGGGAAATGGTTGAGTGTGTTCTGTCTGATCTTTACTTAATGATACTGAAGATTTTTTTTTTTTTTTTTTAATACATGACAGAATATTGCTATTAATTATCACGGGGCCTGCAGGCTTCCAAACTATCCGTAAGACAGTTGCCCATATTGCATTAATATTTAGAGAGAACTGGTCAATGGAATGTGAATGCTTTTAGCAGATTTTGAAAATACTGGCCCCATGCTACAATTAAACAAGACCTCAGAAATAAAAGAAACCCTCTTTGCCAGGCTTTATCAAGCGACATCTATACTGTCTATACTTCCCAGCTTTACATCTGCTTTCTGTGAAAGTGTTTTCTTTTGGTGTCTCAGCAGGAAGAATTCATCTCCTTGCATCGAGATAATAAAGATGGACTGACTGACAGCACAACAGGTATACAATAACACTTAATCCTTACTTTTGTATTTGGTGATGTGTTTTACGTGGTATGAAATGTTGAAATCTGGTCAGAAGTCCTCTTGTGCCTTTCCACTTAGACTGTGAGACACAATAGGTATTGGTAGTAAAGTTTAGTAATTCCACTAGCAGCTTGCTAGCAAAAACCTCCTGTTCCTGTTCTGTGATATTAACACATTTTTGGGGAAAGAGTTTCTAGGGAACGGTTTGCTTGCTAACTACGCTTAGTAGTCATGGGAACAAACTATTTAATTTGAAAGGTTAGAATAACTAACTAGCTAGCATTTCAGCTTTTTGAAAGGTTTTGAGTCTTTTGTTTGTTTGTTTGTTTTCTCCAAAGGCACTGATAGTTTGTTGGATGCGAGTTCTGAAGCTGACCAGCAAGATCTACTTCTGTTGATGCAAGCAAAAATTGCTTCTCTGACATTGCACAATAAGGAGCTGCAGGACAAATTACAGGTGGCAAATTTTTGTGCTGTTCTAGTGCTCTCTTAATCTACTAGCAGAACAAAGAACTGCTTACCATTTTAAAGAGATGTACTGTGAAGATAATTTAATAAGCTTGTTGGTGGTAAGGTCATGGAAATACTCTGCCCCAAAGGATTAAATAAGTGTTTTGATCTTCCCACTTTTCCCATAAATTACTGAATAATTTTGTTTATTATGATAACCACATTCTAAAAGATGATGTTAACAGTTGTGTTAGCAGAACTTTAATTTGCATAGCTTTGATTATTAGCTTATGGAGGTCAGCCCAGACTTTCAGAGGAGTTTGGCACTTACTGTCTTCTCTCACTGCAGATGACTAAGTGGGAGCAGCTGGGTTTTGAATTTTTCTTCCATGGAACTTTAATTGTCTGTCTCTGTAGGATGTGGCAAGATTTCCTTGCTTACTCTATTCTGAAAAATATAATCCTGTACTTGCTTTCCTTGTCCAATTGTTTGCGTTTCTTTTTGCATAGGAGAGAACGCCTAAAGAAGTGGATTCAACTGTGGCATCTTATCATTCAACCCAAACAGAGTTTGAGCAAACAGCAGATCGACAAAATGAGTTCTCAGCTGAGGAGCTGAAGTCTGCATCAAATGCCATGCAAATTCATGAAAAATTGACAAGCCCCAGTGAAGTAAAAATGAAGTACCTCCAGGAAGACTTAAAGGATGGGCAGAGGAAATCTGAGACTGTTGAAGCCAAAAGAAAGCACATAGAAGCTCATGTCCAATCTAGAGTCCCAGAAACAGATAATTTAAATAGCACAGACATTTCAGAAAATGGTTCTAATCTTAACCTTAAGTTCCAAGAAACTCAGAACACCTATGAAGAAGCTGTGAAGGAGGTTTTCAATTTACAAAGGCAAGTGAAACTGGGTCTTGTTTCTTCCGAAAGTGAAGAAATATGTTCTGATTCAAGTAGGTTGAAGGTTACATGTGGAGAAGTTGAAATGCTTAAGCAAGAATTGAAGAGAGTGTTGGAGGAAAGTGAAAGACAAAAAGAGAAAGTGAGAGCACTGCAGAAGAAGTTTGAAGAAAGAGAGCAGAACACGGCAAGCAGATTGTCTGTGGAAGAGTGTGAGGAAATGAAGAATTCATATTGTTCAGTTATTGATAACATTAATCAAGAGAAAGCATTGTTGATTGAGAGGTACAAAGAAGGGCAGGAGGAAATTAAAAGGTTACAGGACAAACTGACAAATCAGACACAGCTGGAACCTAGTGCTGAAGCTGGGGAAGTGAGAGATGTGATGCACAGAATGGTAGATGAGCTCAACAGACAACTTAGTGAATTGTCACAGTTGTACAAAGAAGCACAAACAGAGCTTGAAGACTATAAAAAGAGAAAAACTCCAGATGATATAGCTTTGGACTACATTCCTAGAGATGAACATGAGAAACTGATGCAGGTAACCAATTCTTTGAAATACAAAGCAGAGAATGAGTTATCAGAAATGAAATCCCAGTACACAAAAGTATTAGATGAAGCAGAAGAACTAAAGCAACTGCTAGACACTCAGAAACAAAACTCTTTGCCGCTTACTGAACACCATCAGGTGATGAATGCACTCAGAAATACTGTAAAGGAAATGGAGAAAGAAATAAATGAGCTGAAAGGACTGCTTACCAACAAGGAAAGTGAAGTAAGAAACTTACAGAAGGAATTACTGGAAGAAAAAGCTGCAATTAATGAAGCAATGGTACCCAAGACTACATATGAAAAGCTCCAGTCATCACTAGAGGGTGAAGTGAGTGTTTTGTCATCTAAACTGAAGGATGTAATCCAAGAGAAGGAAAACGCTTCCTTAGATGTTATGCAACTGAGAAATGAAGTTTTGCACTTGAAAGAAGAGAAAGAAGGTATACATACTCTGCTTGAAGCAAAGGAACGGGAGGTGACTGGTCTTCAGCAAAAGTACCATCAAGCTCAAGAAGATCTTCTTGAAATGAAAAGATATTCTGAAAGCTCATCAAAACTAGAAGAGGATAAAGATAAAAAGGTTAGTGATTCATTGCAGTGGAGGGGTAGTACATGAGTTCATACTGCAAATCATGTTGGATGGTGCATGGTGACCTAATAGTGGTGACTCTGTATCAGGTGTTACAGAGTGGAGGAACTTCTGAGTGCATTTGCCCATCTGAAAAAATCAAAGTCAAAGAAGTTTTAGTATGTTTAAATTTACAGCTGGTTTCCCTCCCCCCTGGGAGATATGCATGATCTTTCAGTTTATCTCTTTTAAGTTCTGCTTAGATTGGGTTCATGCTATTCAGGCAACTTAAGTCAAAGGGGATTTACAGCAGGAAGAGATTCCAGAAGAGACAAAAACCAAAAGATCAGAAAGGATCAAAAACTTGCTGTGATGATTTTACTATATTATCTCAACCATAGCATGACTTGACTATTCTTCCTCTGCAGCTACTATATCTGTCACTACAAATTTATTTATAAAAAGCTATGTATTTTGCTAGGTGTGAATAGCTGGCATATGCTTTGTATGTTTCTGTCTTGTATTCAGCAGCAGTATTTGTAAAGGTGTAAATGCAATCCTTGTTTGTAAATATTGCTGGCATTCAGAACAAGGAATGCATTTCGAATTGACTGGACTAGGAGGGGGGGTAGAGAAGCATTGTAACCCTTTGCTTACATGATATCTTTGTTTGTCCTTTGAGCTTATTTACATCTTGGTTTTACGTCATCTTAAATCTAAGTCACAAATAACCTCAAGACGAGAGCCATGAAAACCTTGCAGCTTTTCACGAAAACTATTTTTGCCTCCCTAGATCAATGAAATGTCCAAGGAAGTTAGCAAATTAAAAGAAGCATTGAACAGTCTTTCTCAGCTTTCCTACTCAACCAGTGCCCCCAAAAGACAAAGCCAGCAGCTGGAGGTGTTACAACAACAAGTGAAGCAGTTGCAAAACCAGCTGACTGTAAGTATGATAATTTGAAAACCCACTATTATTCCCAGTTCTCTGAGGATATGCATGCCATCCATCACTCTGCCTTATTTAAAAAGGAGCACAGTCATTGAGTACAAGGAGAGGAATTTTCATCCAGAAGTTCTGAAATTTCTCTGTTTCTCTGAAACATTTAAGAATCTGCAAGTCACAAATTGCTGCTTAGAAACGTGCGAAGTAAAGCAAACTGTTTTCCCCAATATATTTCCTCAGATCAATAGTTGAGCAAAGTTCCTGTACTTGCTATGTAATGTAGTGACCAGACCACCTGCTGAGATCCTAATTTTTGTAAAGTATGGCCAGTGTGCTGTAGATTTGTATGTTTTCTCAGGAGCATTCATCAGCCAAAGTGGTTTTGGTTTTTAAGCTAAAATAAGTTTGACTTTCTGGAAGAAAGTAGTCACTTGAAGGCATGAAGTTTCAAGTAAAGCAAATCCATCTGTTTATAAGGAGCACAGTTTATTCCCTGAAATTCTGACCTGCTTAAAGAAAATTTTTTAATTGCATTTGTTTGTGCATGAAAGGCCCAGTCTTGTAAGCTAGGTGGAGTCGTAACTTCTATTTCCGAGAGCTTGCCTGTCCAAAGGAGCGCTTTAATTCACTGCTGAGGCTGAAAAGAAGGTGCTGCCTACCAGAGCCATTTCTTGAGAACTCTGGAGTGCCTCTGAAAGGAGAATCTGCAGCTTGACATGCTAAATGGCTTACCTGGTGTCTGCTTTGCTACAGAGTGGGGGGAAATAAGTAGGCAGTTAAATACTGTCAGTTAAAAGTCCAGACTGTTTCTTATCGCTCTCCACCAAGTCTGAAAGATTCCTTCATCTCCCACTGCTTAAGGACCAGCAAAGTAGTGTAAGATGTGAAGATATGCAATACATTAAGAAAGCGGGTAGGATTTAAAACGGGACAGAAGCAATCTTTCCTTCTGGTAGGCTACCTTTCCTAACAGCTTCATGTTTATTTAGAAAGATAGCTTCTGGGATGTGGCAGTCTGTGACCATGAAAAAGGAGGCTGGCTTTCCTTGTTAGAATGTCTGCTAAGTAACTGAGGATTTCATGGATTAAGGCCTTTGTAAGCACCTCCCTCTTCCCTGGGAAGGCATTAGCTGACAGGTCGCTGACTTCAGGGGAGAGCTCAGCTGCAGTTAGGGGCTAATTTGTCAGATTATTGTTGGCTTTTCTCGGTTCTGCTTGCTTATAAGGTCAGAAGTAGAGTTATGTGCACATTCCACATCTCTGCAGCTCAGTGCTTCTTACGACTGATGTCATCTCATCAGCTTTTTTACTGAGATAGGTAGAATTACAGTTTCTGTGGACCACACTTCCAAGAAAATTATGTTTTGGTTGGCTAGTGCCACAGTACTGTCTGAGCTGGTTTTCCATGCATGCATAAGATATGGCTCGTAATTCACCAGACCTCTCTAAGTCTAGTTGGGGTGTTCTGAGTTCAACAGTTCTGAATGCTCTGTGACTTTCTGCCTGTTTTCTAGGAAACAAAGAAACAACATCAGGAAATTGTCTCAGTTTACAGGATGCATCTTCTCTATGCTGTGCAGGTATCATTGTGTATTGTCTGTTAGACGCTGTTGGTGTTTTAATGAGAGATGATTCTCCTGCAGATCTAGTAAGAACTTTGCATGTTTTATCTAAGACATTCTGCCCAAAAGGTATGACTGTTTAAGCACAAATTTAACACTGTTTCCTTTTAGGAAATTGATCTAATTACTGTACCTCAAAAATAGTTTGTAAATCTTCTTAAAGCGTAGAGACATGCTTGAATTCAGTCATCTTTTCTTCTTTCTCCCCTTGTCTAGGGTCAAATGGATGAAGATGTCCAGAAAGTGCTTAAACAAATTCTGTCGATGTGTAAAAGCCAATCGCAGAAAAAGTAAACAAAAAAGCCAAGGAAAACTTCCCATTTTTATTAATCCTGTTATGGGTGATTATCTAGATTTGCCTTAACATAAGATTTAAAATTGGCAATTTGCTGCTTTTGTGTTGTGTGCTGTTTGTGAGGTGGATTTGTTTGTCTGTCTCTACCACCTTCCTTGTGTGTTTGCGTGTGCAGTAACTAAACACGTGCCTGCTTTTCATATCCAAAGCGCAAGTATGTTCTTCAGGCTTTCTCCTTAGGCCACTCCCTGTCATGTTTACCCTGAAAGTATTTTCTAGCTTCCTCCAGTAGAGGGAGGTTAATCTGGAGTAAAGCACTCATGTTGCCTGGGTAAAGGTGAAACTCTCCATAAAGTCTTTTGTACTGTTTATAAGCTGTATCTTGTTATTGGGGATTTAACTTAGTTGATGTTGTAGCACTCAGATTCCTGACATTTTGCCATATGCAGTCTTTGGCAGAGCAGAAGTGAGCCTTCCAGCAGTGAGCAGAAGTAGGTATTTGTGTGAAGCCAGAACGTCAGACAGCTACTTAATGTTATTTAAGATTAACACACCGTAAGGTAGCTGTCCCAACCCATCCAATGCACTGAGTACACAAAAATCATACCATGCTTCATAGTTTCCTTGAACTGCCTGGTAGTGGAATGAAACTATTTCAAAAGGTAAAATCATTAGTTCATTGAAGTTCTGTTCAAAGCAGTACAGAAATGTCTGTATGAAACAACCCTTTATGATAGGTTTAGCTATCTATGCAAGTGTTGGCCATGAAGCTCAGGAACAAAACCAGAACATACACTTTAGACAAGGGATTCTAGTGAGCACAGGATGTTTACAGTGAATGTCAATGCCTCGTATTTCCTAACCTCACTTTTGTAAAGATCTTCTCTTCAGTATATTTTTATTGGCCCTCTAATGATTTTTTTGTAACTAAATCATTTTTTCTACATAATGTTTGCATTAAGCTTATTAACAAATATTTTTAGGTAATCGTGTTTCAGAGTTTCTGTTTATGCCCCCAAATATTCAGTAACAGTGAAGCATAGTGAAATGTGTTCAGTTTGTAAAAGATTTGTATGGAATAATAGACCTGTCTGTTAGTGTGATCCAGAGCAGTGAAGTGCAAACTGCAGTTCAGCCTGCTCTTCCAAAAAATGTAGAAATGATAGGGAAAGAACAGCAAAAGGTGTCAAAAATTTCTGCATGTTGTTTGTAGAGGCTAGGGGCATCAGTAAAAGCTTTGTCAGCACTTTTAAATTTTAAAGTCAAATAAAAATGCCTGATGTGGTATAGTATGAAATTATGGAAAAATTATTCTAAGCACACACTGCACTTGAGGGGATAACCATTCTAACTACCTTGCAGCTTCACTATCGTATTTTTTGTATTCCTGTTAGTGGATATGTCTCTAATAGAGAAATCTTCCAGAGCTATATAATCTATGAAGTTTATAGAGTCATAATATGACAAGAGTCGGCGGTGTCTCAGGCTGACTGGACTCACAGTGCACATATATCAGATAATTCCTAACCCTGGCAAAAATAAATGGATTTTAAAAGCAAAAAGAAAAACCACACCTTTGCCTCAGTTAGACCTTGGTGTTACTTTTTTGGGTGGTTTAACTAATGCCTGCTAGTTTTGAACAGTATTTTATAGGAAGATGGTTTTGAAAATGTTCCAAAGAAATGTGAAAAGAATTTCGCTGCAGCACTTCAAAATGAACAACAAAATTTTAAGCATGCTGATGCTGCAAAGTATAAAACTTGATGAACCGTTCAGTAGGTTGCCTGATGGATTTAGTAGTCTACTTTGTTTTCTTTTGTATATTTATTACAATTATCTTTGTGGAATATTGAAAATTATATACTACAGCATAGCAAGTTTCTTTATATGTAATTTACAAGAAATTTCCTTATGCAGCAAATAAACTATTTCCACTTTTTTCATCTTTGGTCTTTTTGTGCCTTCATTTAGGTTTTGTATTGAGGGAAATCTCACTATGCTTTTGATGCAGTGCAAATATGTTTTATATCTCATATTTAGATAGCTGTCAGATGTACTGGGTTTTCGTCCCTGAAATTGCAACTTGATTATTGATTTTATTCATCTGTCAGGTAGAACAGAATGCACTCCAAACCTCTTGCAAGCACTATGGCAGATTATGCCTTCTATCCGATTGGTAAGTTCAGAGACATTTCTCATGTGGAAATCCTGCTAGAGGTGATACACGTTTCCCATCCATCACTCGATGCATTCCAACTAAGTTTAACACTACATCAGAGCAGTAGCACAGATTGGTGAGCTCCTACAGGTTTTCAAAACTGCAGTTTTCTATCACTTAGCACTTCACACACAGAAATACAGTGAAAGTATATATATGTGTATATGCATATGGATATCTATAATTCTCTTTAAACTTAGCAATAGTTAGACAGTCAGCCCTGTTGCCTTTTATCATCTCTCCATCTTCTGAGTTTTATTTGAGAAACTAGCTTTTCAGTAACTTATTTGCTAATAATATCTTCCTGTCTGGGGGTGGAACACACAAACGGCAGGAATTGCTCCTCTTTGGGTTACATCCTGGGGGTCAAGTAACTCTTCGGTCTCTTGCAGAAAATTTCTGTGAGCTACTCAGTACTGGGTTTCCTTTGAAGAAGGCTACTGACAAAGTGGTATGTAGAATCTGTTCATGGTGAAATCGCCTGGCAGAGAAGATCACATCTGCTTTGATGGGGATTTTGGGTTTTTTTCTGCACAGTCCTACTTCTGGAGAACGGAGAGCATGACTAATAAGTGTCGTTTGCCTGAGGTTGGCTTTTTAGAGGAACAGGAGACAGAGTAAACCAGTTGCCAGGTGGTTTATTCAGGTACCTCCATAGGTAGAGGTATGAGGTAAGAAGCTACAGTTTCCTCATGCTGGCTGAGCAGCAGGCTCAGTGATGGCAGAAAGACCTGCTGGTTTCCCTGCTACCGCTTCTCAGGTCAGCTAAGTGGCGATGTGGCTATGTGTCAGCACAAGACAGCAAAAGCCGAGGGAAGGCCACGGCACTGCGTGCTGAGTGAGCCATAACACGGTGCCCTGGGAGAAGCGACCAAGAGAGGACCAGTGGAGAAGCTGGCAGGAGATCACCTGGCAGATGGTACATTGCTGCGTGGAGCTGCGATGTCGTTTCAAAGCCCACTTCATCTTATGTGAGTTTTCCTGAGCAATAGCTGGCTGGAGGAAGGAAGTAGGTGGTGTGTAGATTTCACTGCTCTGAGTGTTCCAGAGCTAAAATAAATTGCTGTTGCTTGACATAGGCTGTGTTTAGACTGTAACAGCTGGTCTTGGGAGGCTTTGGTAGTGGGGGTGGGGTACCAGCCTAGAGTGCGCAGGAGGGAGGAGGATGAGCAAAGAGGCTGGAGGTCCATGTGGGCCACAGGAGGAGAGCTGCCTGACAGCGGTGGGGCAGGGATGTCCATGTGAGCCTTTCCCTGTCTGACCTGCCCCCAGGGAGGCTCTGGCTTGGGTTGGGCCAGCCAAAGTGACCTGAGGCTTTCTCCGTGCTGATGCCAGCCCTCATCGGAGCAAAATGCAGACATGAAAGGCTGAAGCAATCTGCCTTTAAGCACAGCAGAGACCCATGTGCTGGAGGGAAGAATCACTGGCTGGAGCAGTGTGGTCAGGCCTCCCAGTACAGGGCAGGTCCTGGAGCAGGGGCAGCCTCTTGTGGCTTCAGCTGTCTGTGGGTCCGGGGCCTCAGCCTGCTGCTGTGGGAGGTCTCGGGATCTAGCTGCAAAGCAGCTGCACAGTGGGCCACGGCATGTTGAATAAAATAATGGAAAAGCTCCCGAAGGAGTGAGGTGTTGAGGTTTCAGAGCAGCGGCATAAGCAGACGTGATATCACCCGGCACATACTCTGCAGGCACAAGCATAATCCAGCAATTACTTTTTTTTTTCCCAAACAAATAGGAACAGGTGCAAGCCTTACAGCACAGGTCAGTGATTTAAATCCTCTATTCGCTGCGGTTTCAGCCTGACACAGGGAGTACTAAAAGTGCTCCCAAATTTTATGTCAAGTCACAGCTCAAGAGTTTGCCCAAGTACCGAAACCTTCATCTATAGCAACACTGCCTGGTTCTGTAAAGACGGGCCACTGGGAGTGCCTGTGGGCACAAGCCAACTCTCAGCAAAATGTTTCATAGAAGTGAAGTTTCCAAATGCTTTTCTTCATCCCTGCCTCCTCCTCCTCCTCCTTTTCTTCTTCCTCCTCCTCTTCCTCCTCTATGTGGATCTTTCACTGATCTTTTTGAAAATAAGTAACGCAGACACTATGAACCAACTAGAACCATACTTTATCTTAGTTTTATGTCTATATTCTTGTCAGGGCAGTATAAATTAATTATCCTCATGTTAGCAGTCATTTCCTTAAACCCTCTGTCTTGGAATTATATACAGTGGTGAACTGCAGCTGAAGTGAATTAAAATCTGTGATTTAATAGGTTTCTACTTATTTGAGGAAGCCTGAGATAATGCAGCTATGAAATAGTCCTACCAGCAGACCCTGCTGCTGGTGAGAAAGCTGTGTGCTTTGCCTGACACCTTAAAAGTGTTGGGTTCCCCAGGCTATGATAGCGTGTGACAGAACATTTTCTAGGAGAAATGATGGCCTCTGGCTTGTCGGACCTGGTGACAGGATCCTGAGGTGGTGTGTCACCAACATAAGGCTCCTCTGGTGGTTGGCTTTGCCTCTCTGCACAAGCAGTAGAGGTTTGTGCTCGTAGTCCTGCAGACGCTACTCCTCGGTCCCACCAGTGGCTTCAGGAGGGTCTGTTTTGTAACACAACTTGTAGTTCCTGAGGCATTTTATGGCAATGCATCTGTCACGGTTTATGAACCTTTGGCTGCCCTGACAGACTCTCACTTGATGAGTTTAACACAGGTATTGACACATAACCAGTTTTTCAGTCTATTACTTTAAAAGCCTGCTTGTGTGCTGATCTTTCCAGATTTGCAGCATTGGCCCTCCTCATACATTTTCCAACAGCCTGAAATGCTCAGACGGTTGGTAATGGGGCCTCCTACCAGCAGCTGGAGATTGGAAACAGGCACATCTGGTGACATCATCCCTCGCAAGGAGCTCAGGGCTGCAGCCCATTGCCCCGTGTCCTGGCGGCAGCTGCCCAGCTTGGTCCCGCACGCTCTGTGCTGGTAACCCCGCCAGGGAGCGATGCTGCAGCTGGTGCCCTGCGCAGGGCACTTCTCGGGAGGCAAGTGTGTTTGTTGCTTCAGTGTGGTCGCTTTTCCCTTCAGGATTAGCCAAAATGCTCCTTGGTGGTGGCTGGGCTTGGACCCACTGCAACTCTTCTGGCATCCCCTGTCCTAAAGCAGCAACAGTCCCATATGCACACAGCAACCCTGATGCACATTTGGAAACCCCGGCCAAAAATGTTTGGATGTGTTTGCTTCTCTGTAAGCATTTTGCTGCCCACCAGGAGGCATCCCCCAAAGAAGAGGCTGGGGAGCAAGGGGGGAGCTGGATTAAGCTGCATTTTCCGGTCCCAAAAAGAAACGTCCCTGAGAGCTAAACCTGGTGTTCCTTCCCCTCCGAGCCTCTGCAGCTGTAAAACAGTGCAGGGGGTGAAGACGCACAGCACAAAGGTCTGCACAGCCCCACTCCTAGGAACAGCTCCTCTGGGCTCCTGCTGTTCAGAGTGCTGCATTTATAGCAGTGGGGCCACAGCTGGGTGTGAGCACAGCTGACCAGGTGTCGCAGGGCCAGGTGCAGACATGCCTGTGCAGATGCTGCAGAGCTGGGTGCCTTGCTGGAGGGTCACAGTGGGGGGACAGCAGCGACCCTGTGCCCGAGGGGAGGGCAGCACGCTCCCCGCTCCCCGGTAGTGCCCCTTCTGCCTTCTCCCTCACAGCACACATGCAGAGGGTGTGGGAGCAGGGCTGCCCCAAAGCTCTGCGGCACCTCAGGGTGGCTGTGTGGTATCCGCAGCGTTTCTAAAATTCCTGCTCTTGCTGCCATGTGAAGAAATCACGTCACCATCCAAAACCTGGCAAGGGGCAGGCTGGCAGAACTTCCGCCGCAGATGCTTTGGATGATGGGTCTCTAGCATGTTCCCTTGCAAGTATCTGCATAATTAAAGCCATGCATGATTGCCCAGTCTGGGTTGTAGCATGGAAAAGGAGGGAGTGCAGCTACACCTGCTGCCCTTGAGCAGCTCTGTGCTCCCCGGGGAGCCTTTCTGCGACCCCAGTCACCTCCGCAGAACGGTTCCTTGCAGGGGACATGCTCCCCTGTGCTTCAAGCAGCTAGCAGCCTAGGTTTGCTCCAGCTCCTCTGGGACCAGTTCCAGGCCTCTAATTAGGAGAGTGAATGTCTCCAGGCAGCTGATGGCAGCGTTTGAGACAGAGCTCTGTGTCAAGGTGGACAGCATATTGTAAAACTGGAGCAAGAAAGGTGTTCTTGGTGATCAGGCTACACCTATAAAAGTACACCTCGTAGCATCAGGCTACACCTATAAAAGCGGCTGGGAACATTCTCAGATGCTAGAGTGAGACTATGCCTATCACTGCACCGCTTGGGATGTGCCCTACCGTGGTGCTAGCCCAGGCTCACTAGCAGCTTTTGCAGGTGACTGCCCAGCGTGGCCCTGGATCAGCCCACTCCTCTCTGCAGGGCGCCCTGTACCTCCTAGGGTGAGGTTTCCGCAGTGCACGCCCCGGCTGCACAGTACCCCGACCCCTCCATGCCTAGGAGCATCCCATGCAGTGGGGTTCGTGGGAGCAGCTTTGCACGGAAATGCTTGTTCCTCTGGTTTCTGGACTGCGCTGAGCTGTGCGTGAAATTTGAGTTGTCTCCTTGGACAACTGTCCAGTTCTCAAGCAGAGGCACTGCAGGTCGGTGTTGCTGCAAACCCCCCTGCAGGTACTGCCTGCCTGGGTGGAATGGCTTCATGCCTCTCGGTGCTGCAGATCCCTTGCTGCATTCCGTTGGCGTTCATAGGGTAAAATCCACACATATGTATAGATAGACTTGTCGTATAATTAGGTAAGTACAGGAAATACATTGAACCCAGCTTTCTGCTGGCTTGCTCATTTCTTGGTCAACCCCATGGTGCTATCTGAGCTGGAAGGGTAGGAGGCTGCTGAATTCTCTATGGAGAGCTTTCATCATCCCTTCCATCAGCCTCACGCCAGCAGACCAGAAAACCCAACACCCCCTCCAGGCTCGTCTGCAAGAGCCAGCCACCAACAAAGCAAGTTTAACATCTACTTTTTGACCAGTGGCTCACTGGGGTTTTGGTTTGCGAAACAAATGATTGGCCTCAGGGGATTTCCAAAGTGCTGACCCAAAATCAAATGCTTGCTGCGTGCCATTGCTCTGGAGGGAGTGAAATTCCCAGCATCTCTCTGCCCTTCGGGGGGCGGATTTTCAATGGCTTAACAAAAGGGGAGCCTTTCCTGGATTTCTCTGTCGTGCAGTTCAAATCTTTCCAGACTGCCTTTGGGTGTATTTCTCCATGGAGGCCCAGGGCACTTGCACAGAACGCCCTTCACACTCGCGGTGGCCACCAGAGCCTGCCTCTCACTGTCCTGTTGACTCTGCGAAGAGACCAGAGCTGTGTGCACACCCCATCACATTTCTGTGCAACACCCACTCCCTGGCGGAGCCCCTACAACTGGATTTAGCAGGGCTAACACGCTACCCTGTTACTCGTTGGAGCCCAGCTAAGGAGAGATGCCGGGCAGAAGAAGCCTTTAGCCGCCTCTGTGGCCCTTAGCGTCCATTTATGCCTAAGCACCCCTGCCCCCACTCAAAGACAGTCATATAAAAAGTGATCTTCAACAGGAAGGCATCAAGCCTTTATTCTGTAATAGCTCCACTTCTAAAATAATTCCATACTTGTTCAGTTTAATGTTAGTGTTCTATCAACAAAAGCACTGATTAGCGTTACTGTAATTATTTATACAATTTCTACGGATTTTGGCAAGACCCACCTGCTGGATTCTTAGGGGTGTACAAGCTACTACCAAATGAAGTTCAAAACAGACACCTACAGGGAACAGCGTGTGGCTTATCTAAACTTTTCCAACCACTCTGCTAACCTCACCTAAAGACCCGTCTCATCAAGAATACATTTCCTTATAAATCCATATGTAATCACATATTAAACAACTGATTCTTTTCCATGACTAACGTTGAAACAGAGGTATAGAACTCAATCCCTTTTGAGGAATTTTGTGCTCAACAGCCTTTACAGACCCACACGGTTGTGGATAGGCCTCAATGATGTGAAAGCAAGAGAGACACAAGAACTTCCCAGCGTGTTGGGAGGCAAGAGATAATATCAGCACTGGTGTCGTTGCTATTTGGCTGCATAAAGATTGTCAGGACCAGGAGTCAGTCATTATTTTGGCTTCCTGTATCCCAGCAGACCAGTGGGACCCAAGGCCTATTGGTAGTGGTTTGCAGGTAGCATAAAGTAGTAAGTGCCTTCTTGCAGACCCGAGGTCAGTTCTTTCTCTGAAAAGCACAAATCAAAACAACTGTAGAAAAAGTCACTTGTCATTTTGTGGCCTCTGGATCTGGATTGACCAGAGCCCCCAGTGCAGTAAATCACAGCAGCCAGGCAGCACCTACCACAGCTGTATCGAACCTGGGTGAACAATGCTGGTTCCAGTCCCCACATCCAGGAACTGTTTTTAATTTACACCACCAGTAATTCTGAGTACTTATTCATACCATTTTATAAGAACACAGGTGTGCAAAATCAGAGTCATGACAAGTCCGTTCTGTGATACTACCAAAAGAAAAAATATGAACTAAATGTTTCTTCTACTGCAGGTTTCCCACTATCTGCAAGAGGAAGACCTGTCAAGCAGAAGAGCTAAAACACACTAAAGGTAGTCTCCCAAGTTCTGGATCTCATACAAAGTGTTGTAGGAAATGAAGTCTAACCCAACAGTTGAGGTCTGCAGATTTTAAGCAACTTTCCAGGTCAAAAAAATGCACAGCGATCTTCCAGTCATTCTCCCCATCACCCTTTCTACTTCATAGGTGGATCCTAAATCCACTCCTTATCTTACTGCAAGGAGCCTGTAGCCCAGACCTTCCATGCTTTTGTCCACCTAGAACCATATCCAGAGGTGCCAGGTGCACAAGCCCTGCCCCATCTTTGTGAGCCCAGGCCATGGCTTAGTCCGGCTGGGGCACAGACGTGCAGTCTCGCACAAACCATGCCTCCCGGTCATAGCTATTAATTATGAAATGCAACAGTTACTTTCTGGTATTTTGTGGTCTTCTAACTTCTTAGGATATTATTTCTATGATCACTGTTGGTAGATTACTGAAGAAATTGTTAAAAGTACTATTTTAAGATGCAATGTAGAACATCTGTAGGAAATTATATAAAAGTACAAATGTTAAGCCACAGTAATGTCCTTGAACACAATTCAAACAACTTTGATCCTCTAAAATAAATCACACTAAGAAAGTGATGCGCTTTGCTTCATTTTTGTATTGTCACCAGAGATTGTGTAAGTCATTCTTACCACTCAGTAGTCAGGGATAATATTAATAATTTCCAAGTGAGACCACAGTAATTTTTTTTTTTTTCACTACAGGAAACTGAGACAGTAAGCCAAAAGGAAATTCACCTATACTGAATACTTAAGTTTGAGGAAAAAAAACCCACCACAGTAAACAAGAGTAATTTAGAATCTTATTAGGTATCTTTATCAGTCCTGTAGTTCAAAGATTTGTAATTGTTTTTCAAATCTCAAATTTATCACAATAAATGGATGCGCTGCACAGAAGACAACAGAAATGAACTGCTGACACTGTGTATTCTGAAAGTATACTCTTGCTTACATAAGCAAGAGGTGAAAAATGGTCAACAAAAGCATTTTAAACTTAAAATAAACCCAAAGGACTTGGATTCTGTTGAATTGTGGAAAAATCAACTTCATAACATATGAACATACAGTTTTCCACATGTGCAAAGCAGGACCTCATCTTCTGACAAACAACACAACTCAGCTACAGTCCAAAGCTGTAGAAACTACCCGCAGATCGCCAACGCTTGGGCCACATCCCACAGCAGCAATGCAGGAAGAGTTCAGTCCCTTGCAGTATGATGTGAAGTTTTCTACACCTGGTCCAACACCCAGCAGCTTCAGTGTACCTCCTGTTTTGAGCAGGTTGTTTGCAACAGAGAGGTGTGAAAGAAGAGAGGCAATTTTTGATTCTAAGTACAGCCCACCTCACTGTTTTGCCAAGTTGGCTGCTGAGAAGACTCCCCAGAAACGGCACTCCCTTTTCAGTAAGAGGTTAGGCCCATTGTTAGCAGTGATATGAATACACCACTCCAGGGGACGCCAGCAGGCATTCCTTTACTTCAGTTTAGGAGTCCCTCCTGTGGCTGAAAAAGGCTACTGAGATGAGAAGGTAAACTAATTTCACAAATAATTCCAAAATACAAAACTTTTCCGATTCTTAACAGTGCTAGCAGAAAGTAGCAGGGTAGGAACGGGGACGTGTATGTACAGAAACATTTCAGCAGTGGCGTTCTTGCAGATATGTAATAAATTACTAGATAGAAAACAATAATGCTGCCAGAACAGTTATGAGTAATGACTAAGTAAATCCTGGCTCCTATCTTCATTTACCAATTCATCACCAGTACTGCAGACAAAAGGGTAAATTGGTATCAGATGAAATTCCAAGGAACTGAGCTACATGAAGAATTAATCAAGATGCAGAGAAGCCTAGTGGCTTCACCAGCAAAACATGTTACCATATGCCAGAAAGAAACCACCTGCTGATATTAAGAAATCAGTTTGAAAATGTCATCTGCTTTCAAGACAAATTTGGTTTTATTTTTAAGTCATTTAACTGGCTATCATACAGCTGAATATTCAGATTTTCCCTTGTGTAATTGCTTAGAACAAGCCAAAGACAAAAAAACAAAGCACAAACAAAAATTCTTGGAAAACACTGTAAAAAGCAGCAACATATTACACAAACACCACTGTAACATCTGTGCTGCAATCACTGGCTATAGAAGATCAATTCCCCTTTCTGCTTCTTCAGCTTCAGTCTTCTGAGCCAAGGCTTAGGAATGTTTGCAAGGAAATAAAAAGGAAGCCTTCATATTTCTAATTCCAGAGTTTAACAAAAAAGGCAACACTGCCTATTAATCTTTACAGCTTGCACTCAGTTTTATAAAAAATATAGTATTTTATATATCCATAAATATAACACAGACATCAAAACATACACCTACAGTCTTGCTTCAGTAATATCCTCATCAGGGCAACAATAGTATTCCACAAAACAGATCTGTCCGTCTTCATTCCTAATCATATACTGCAACGAAAGAAATCCTTGAGCATCTGTTCGAATGGACACTTTACAAGATAAAGCCAGTGCCTTTGTAGATGGTTTAAGCAAAGAAATCTTGTACCTGCAGGGGGGAAAAGAAAAGAAGAAGAAAAAAAAAAAAAAGTAATTTGAAAAAAAAAATTGTGCAGAGAGGAGCTGAAACATTACTCCCAATTAAAGCCACAGAGTAACTGAAAAACACCTAGCAACATGCTAATTTGATCTTTTCCTGGTAACAGCAGTGGACAGACATTGTTATCGCTTAGCTTTTGATCACAGACAGACTTTTATCAGATGGGAAGTATTTCCCCGCGTCCCCCCCCCCACAGTGAAATAAATGTTACAGTAATGCAAAATCAGTTTTTTAAACTTTCCAGCAAGAATGCATGACCTGCCACAGAGGGCACTGAACACAGACTTCCTAACCTGTTTGTCTGAGTCTGGCTACAGTGGAATGCTTCCATCAAATCAGAGTCTCTAGGGTAGTCCAGATGTGCACTTCCTGCATTTCCAAAAGTGGATAACCTGGAAGACAAAGGGCACCATCTCAAAATACCTGATCACAGCTCTCTATAAACTCATCAGAATCAGTTACCCTGCATATCTCAATGGCTGCATCACAAAACATTACTGATTTTTTTTTTGCTTTATTTAATTAAAGATGTTAAACTGTCCATATCAGTGTCATACTTACCAGGTTGTGAATAGAGTCATTACTATGTTGATTAATCACATACTGTAATTTTCTATACTCATTACAATTCTTCTTGAAATAAAGCAATATTCTAAAATAGCTTTCCCCTCTTCACTCTGAAAATTTCCAGTTCTTACCAACAGAAGCCAAGCGTGAACATTTCAGTTGAAAGCAAAGTTTCCAGTACCTGAAGTAGGGTTTATCTGGAGATGTGGTAATCTGCAGAACTTCACTGGTCATATCCAGTTCAGAAAATGCTTCTCGTAGCCCCTCTGACTGCAGGATGATTTTATTGACAACATTTGTACTGCAGAAATCAAAGTCTAACAACTCAGCAGGTTCTTCAGTGTTAATTTTGCACACTGTCACTACTCCTCCTTCTTCCAAGAACAGCATCAGTGGACTGCCATAACCACGGTAACACATCCTAAGGGCTGTTGATGTTCCTGAAAAGAAAAATGAAACATACATTCTCCACAGAGCTAGCCAGCACATCTGATCACTTTAGAGAATTCACATTTTACTGGCACATGGGACACAGATCAATCTGATTTAGCCTGTTTGGTCCAGCCTCCAGTACACTAATTCAGTATGCTTAGTGCAGTCTCCTAGACGGCCTATGAAGTGTTAACACAGCAAAATGAAATAATTTGTAAGTAGACACTGATTCAAGTCAACTCATGTCATGTACCAAAAGGGTAACACTAGCTGTGACAATGAAGCTGGATATGCTACAAGTAGTTTAGTGGAACTGGAAAATCCTCCACAGTCCTGAGGCTCCCTCTGGCTCACACAGTCCTGCTTTACTACTCTTGTTACTTGTGCAACCCGAACTGAAGTTAACGCAGCTTAGCCTGCATTACAGTCACATCCCCCTATTGCTAGGTAATCAAAATCTGAATGTTTCATTTCCCAAAATCAGAGCACCGTTTAGTAGTTGATTTCGGTCTTTAGGTCAATCACAACAGAAACAGCAGGGGAATGTGGAGTTCAACACGCAGCAGTTAACGGTAGAACTGCCCAGAAAAGCTGTCATGGTATCACTCAGCTCCACGCCGAATACACAGCGTGGCCTGTAGCACCCATAGAGTCATGCTAACTTGCAGTTATTTTTGCTTGTGAAATTATGTTTGAACAGCCATCAAATTACAAAAAACCCTAAAAAACTTATTTATAGTAAATAAAATTCACTAAGACCTGTTTTTTTGTTTAAACAAACAGGCTCATGTCGTTCAATATTTGTATGCATGATTGTAAAGGCACCTTCCCATGCACCTCTGTCACTGAAAAGACTACAAACAGGATCAGTTACACAGTCTACTTGGTATTTGTAATTCACACACTTGATAAGCAAGATCTAAAGTGCTCTGATAGCACCTGAGGTGCTACGCAGGCCAGCTTCAGATTTCTGTGAGACCTTAGGTAAGTATCATTCCTCAGCACCTCACTTGCATGCTGGAGATAACACTCACAGAACAGATGCAGGTGAAGCCTGAAGAAGGGAAGGAACAGAGGGTGCCACATAACAAATTTTGCACTGGGAACAGAACAGTGAACTGATGGTGCTACATGGAACCCCTGCAGGCTTCTTCAAGCCCAGTAAATCTGCACCCGAACATTTCCTAATTCACATACATGCTTGTCAATATTTCTGAGGTAGCTGGATGTTCCTGGGTGGCACAAGGCACAGAAACAGTGGAAAAGAGATCACATTTATTATTGAGTTGATACAATCTTTTTTTGTTAGCCATGCAAATTTCAGCCTCTTTCAGCCTCTCCTGCTGCATCAGTGCCTGACACACTGGCTAGGCTCACATCCATCAGCTCCTTTCTTCTCTCCATCAACTGTTATCACAACACACACTTGTATGAGCTTAAGTAAACAGGACGGATCCTGCTCAATAGCAAGAGGTGGGTGCCATGCCCAGAAGGACTTAAGGTGAGGAAGTTAGAACTTTTGCCAAGACTGGAAATCTCCCTATAGCTATGTAAAGGTTTCCCTATGTGATTATATGCAATACACATACACTGTCAAGGTAAATATGCGTCATACCTGGCAAAGAACTGGTACCAAAAATGGTCAAGCAGTCAAGAAGAACAGATAAATTGATCTGGAACGTCACTGCTTCCTCCTGAACAGCAAATTCCTGAAAAATTTCTGCCTGTGAGATTAAGAGAGGGGAGTTTCCACAATTATTTTACATTTTACAGTTATTTCCCTAAATACAGCACTCTCACTTTCAGAGATCAGTGCAATGCAAAGTGATTTCTACATGCAACACCGTATCGATTAAAGAAAAACAGTCCTCAAAACTAGTAAAATAAAATCAAGTCACAGCTGAAACAAAGTAGCATGGCATAAACATGAAAACATAGCCACTTGTCTTTATAGTTGAAGAACAAGCTACAAACCTTGAAGTTCAAAGATGCCTACTTTTGCAGCTGGAATGTAAGCACCACCCTTCTCCAGAAATAATACTTATTTACTTTTTCACTCAGAGCATGAATAAACATTTTGAATAATAAAAATATGTAAGAACAGGATAGAACAGTGAGTTCACCTCACTGAAATGTGTTAAAACATGCGTTTTGACTAGTCTGATGGGGGTAAACTACTGCAGGCTACACTGTGTGCCACCAGACACTAGCTGCTTCGTGGTAACTGCACTGAGTATTTCAGAAATAAAGCAGGGTGATGTGAGCTGCTTTTGAAAAAGCAGTTAAACATTTTTACTGGTAGTCAAGAGGGCAAACTGCACCCCAGGGTTCATCAAACACAGCATAACCAGCTGGTCAAAAGAGGTCGTTATCCTTCTGTATTCAGTGTTGGAATGACCTCACCTTGGATACTGTCTGCAGTTCTGAGCCCTGCAACTTAAGAAGGCATGGCCTGCGCGGGGCGGCTGAGGCTCTGGGCTCGTCTGGTTTGGAGCAAAGGGGGCTGAGGGGCGACCTCGCTGCTCTCTGCAGCTTCCTGGGGCGGGGGCGTGGGGAGGGAGGTGCTGATCCCTTCTGCCTGGGATCCGCTGACGGACACGCGGGAAGGGTTCAAAGCTGCGCCAGGGGAGGCTCAGACTGGACGTCAGGAAGCACTTCTTCACCGAGAGGGTGGTCAGACACTGCAACAGGCTTCCTGGGGCGGTGGGCGATGCCCCAGGCCTGTCAGTGCTTCAGAGGCATTTGGCCAATGCCCTTAGTAACGAGCTTTAACCCTTGGTCAGCCCTGAAGCGGTGTCAGGCGGCTGGACTAGGTGCAACTAGAAGTATTGTATACGTAACAGCTCAACACTCTCAAAGGAACCACCTCCAGTCACTGCTGCTCTGCTCCTGCCCACATGTGCCCACTGCTTAACTTCCACTAGCAGATGCTGGCCACCTCATGAACCAGCTTAACTCACTGAATACCAGAAAGCTAACCTAACAAATACAGCACCAGTATGAATGAGGACTGTGTAGCCAAAGTAGGAGAAAGCAAGGGGACGTGCAGGAACAGGGAGACTCAGGCTTCTCCTATTTCACACACAGCTCAGGCTGCAGTTTCACAGACAGCAAAGACACAGATTCTAAAGGACAGAGGAAACATCAGGTTTGAATTACTACCACAGCACTGCTCACCCCTTCCATTTACATCCCCACTATCATACATGTTTTCAAAACCAGGAACCAGCACAAACTTTGTTCTTATGAACAAAGCATTTATGAGCTGGATATGAGTTAAATAACAAGAAGCAAACAAGCAAAACTACTTGGAAAGGAGACCATAGTTAAAAGAAGAAAAAATTTAAAGTGCAACTTAAAAAATTCAAGTGATGCGAAGCCAAGAGTCACAGCTACAAAAGAGGTGGAAGGAAAGCAAGCACGGGTGCTTTTGATGTTATATTAAATGCAAGTTAAGAAGAAATAATTTAGATTGCTATTTAAAGCTGCCTATATGGACAGTTCAGCATAGTTGAGATCCCCTGTCTATGCGTAAGCTCTCATGCGCCCTTTCAGGACAAAGCTCAGGACAGGCAGGATCAAAGAGCGAAAGGTGCAGAGCACTGTCCCAGTCCTGTGATGAAGCACACACTCCTGCCCCGTGGTGGAAGCTCTCAGCTTAGCCCAGCTGATATGCTGTAGATGAGGGTCTGTGAATTTACACTTTCAGAGCTGGCTTTTTGGCTTTGGGATGAAACATAACAAAAATACTTAAGGGTAGGCAGATAATTCATGAACTTGTTCACGCATCTAAGAGTGGCACGGTCCGAAGGAGCAGCGGCCTGAGCAGGTGCCAACACATTAAACAAGGGTGCAGGCTCATCACACAGGCATGAACAAACCAGCTACCGAGCTCGGCCTTTCAGCGTCCCATGAATGACCACGGCCTCCCCGCAGCACATCAGCTCCGCAGCTACGCCGCGAGTTCAGCAGTTTCCCCTTCTCCACGGGTAAATCTGCCCTGCGCTCCTCTGCCACGTAGCCGGGACCTTTCCAAGGCCCCCAACAGCTGCCCCAGCCCCCCCGCCCTCGCCAGCGCCGCGGCGGGGCCGCCCCGGCAGCAGCAGCCGGGCCCGGGCCCCGGGCGGGGGACGCAGCCCCCACCTGGATGAAGGCGTTGGCCTGGATGCACTTGGCGTCCTCCACCGTCACCCTGAGGCCGTTGGCCGTGGCGAAGCAGGTGGCGTGGTCCCGGAAGTGGACGGCCCTGAGGAGGCTGGAGAGGTGGCGGGCGTTGTCCAGGCTGGCGGTCAGCACGTACGGCTCCCCGCTGGCGGGCGGCTGCGCCGAGAACGGCATAGCGGCCTCCCGCCGCGCGCGCACCGCTTCCGGCAGGGACCGGAAGTGCGAGCAGCCGGAAGTGGGAACAGCCGGAAGTGCGAGCAGCCGGAAGTGCTGGCCGCCGTGGGGCACGGCGTGGTGCGGCTGAGATGGCGGCGGCGAAGAGGAAGCGGCGTGTCCCGGCTGCGCAGCCGAAGAAGCGCGCTAAGAGGGCCCCGAGCGCGGCCGAGCCGGATGGCAGGCCGGGCCCGGAGGAGTACAGCATCCCGCCGCCGGTCTCCCAGGTACCTCCCAGCCCCCTGCCCGGGGCGGAGCGGAGTGGGCCGAGCCGGGCGGCCCCGCTCTGCTCCCTGCCCGAGCGGCGACTGCCCGTAGGAAAGGCAGCTCGCCTGCGTGTCTGGCCCGCGTGCTAGGGAGGTATTCTCACCCCAGCGCGGTGCCGGGAGCCGGGGTGTCGGGGGGGTACCCGGCTGCTAAGCGAGGGTAGAGGGAGGCTTATTTATAAATTTTTTTGTAATCCCAGCGCAAATAAAAGCAACGTGCAATGGTATGTTATGTTTATGAAAATACACAAAGAGCGTTATTCTGGTCGATGTGAGTACAATGTGTTACCATCATCTCAGAGGTACGTTAAGGAGTTGGATGATTCTGTTATACACAGAGATTATATGGAAATTATGCCCGTTTCATTTAAAAATTAACCTGAGGAGGCTTCAGTAATTACCTTGTAGTTTGCTTTAAAAAAAAAGATGAAAGTAGCACGTTGAAGTCTTGAGATTTCTGATCACATGCCCATTGGTAGGAAAAGCCGAATTGTGCTCTGAGACTGCAATTTTGCTCATTTTGCAGGGAAGGAGGGGTGCCTTTTGTAACTAAGAAATGCTATGGACTTTCTTAATACTTACGGGTTTTGTACAGCTTTGCACAGGAACATACTGAAGTATGAAGGATATTTCTTCATATAAAAAGTGTCCCTGCATTCTGTAGGGAAGTCATCACTCTTGCTGAGAGTGATTCTGTGCGGATGGGCAGATAATGTCAATAACAAATAATGTGTTTTACTGTAATTACACTTAAAACATTTATCGTTGCTGTGTTGTAGTAGCTTTAAGGCTAGAAACATCATGTTTAACTTGTGTCTTTTTCTTAGGGTAAATGGAAAAACAAGAAACGAGTGCTTATTTTCTCTTCTCGTGGAATTAATTTCAGAACAAGGCATCTAATGCAAGACTTAAGGACCTTGATGCCCCACTCTAAAGCAGGTAGGGTTGAACATTGTCTCTAACTTACATTTAAGTTTCAACAACCTGTTCTTTTTAAAAATGTGGTACATAACTGTTTTGATGAAACTTTTATCTTAAACAAACAAACAGCATGCTCATTTCAAGCCAAGAAATACAGTGACTGTGGTAACTTGTATTTTAATAGTTTCTAGGAAATTACTCCTATGGCCTCAGTCCTGTAAATGCCCAGATACTTTTGTTGCTGTGTTTACCTATTGCATAACATGGCTGAAACAACTTGATCGTTATTCCTGCTCTTTCACGTATAACCAGCAAATGTTTTGCGAAAGGACTGACTGTTGAAAGAACTTACTGTGTTAAATTGGTTTTCCAGCCTTCTGAATGTTGTTCTTGTCTTCCAGATACTAAAATGGACCGTAAAGACCAGTTGTTTGTAATTAATGAGGTAATCCTGGATTTAACTGGTGCTTTTTCATTTTCTCTGGAAATCAAATGTGCCAGAGAAGAGGGCAACCAAGTTCAAAGGATCTCGTACTAGTTATAGGAGTTGGATAGCTTCATAGATGAAAAAAAATTATTTCAAAAAGCGTTCGTCTTAAAACAGGGAGTTGATTTTTGATTAATAAAACCAAATGAAACCTTTAATTAAATGTAGACGTTTGTTGTGAAGAAATAAAATGGAATGTGTCTTTCTCTATATAGCTGAAAGGTGTCTTACAGGTTATACTTGGAGAAAGCAGGGAACAAAGATGCAGCCAGGCCAAACAATGTAGTAAGACAGTGGCAGTTCCGAAACTAGAACCTAGTGTCACAGCTCCTGTTCTAATGTTTATATACTGGATAGCTTATCAGATTGCTTGCAGCTTTAGCAAAGTTACTGCTCCTCTAATAAATACATGAAATTTTTCAACAAGTGCTTCAACTAGTTTGTGGATCAGTAGGTGTAATTTATTAACACAAGACCTTTGCTTTTGAACTTGCATTTTGGAGGGGGAAAGATACTAGAGATTAATGTGGAAAGTTTTTTAAACTCTTGAGAATTTTGTAAACAGCTAATTTGATGTGTCTTCTGTAGGTGTGTGAAATGAAAAACTGCAATAAGTGCATCTTTTTTGAAGCCAAAAAGAAACAGGATCTCTATATGTGGTAAGGAAATGTTTTCTTACATTTCTATACATAGCTGGGGGTGCTTCCATTCTGTCTAAGTTTTCTTAATATAATAGTGAAGATGCTTGAAACAATGTTGCTTAGTTAAACCTATATTAATCTTGCGCTTCTGTGGGTAGTGCAGGTTTACAGTACATGACCAGCTTTTGTAGACTGTTGACAGAAGCGTTTCAAAAACTGGTTTAGAAAGAAAGTATTTACGTTAATAACACTATGAAAGTAACTGAAATCACTTCAGTAAAGACATAACTGGTTGGAGTGTACTGCAGAAATCCAGCATACTTTCTGCCTGCTGTTGACATTTTTGTTTTCTCTTTTCCCCCACTACCTGTCCTCGGCAGGCTTTCGAATACACCACAGGGACCATCAGCTAAATTCTTAGTGCAGAATGGTAAGTTGGTTGACAGTATTATGTTTGGACTCTTTCTCTCTTGTCTGTACAGTTTTCTGTAAATACTAAAATGGTCTTTTTTAAAAAAAATCACTGTAGTTCACACACTGGCTGAATTGAAGATGACAGGAAACTGCCTAAGGGGCTCACGGCCCCTTTTGTCTTTTGATCCAGTAAGTATAGGTTTTATTTTATTGAGTATGCTTTCGTTTTCTTTGTGTGACTGCATTTAGCTTTGCATGTACATTTACATTTTTTTCTTTGTAGACATTTGACAAGGAGCCACACTATGCCCTGCTAAAAGAATTGTTTATTCAGGTCAGTCTGTAGTTTTGCTGTCCAATGTTTCTTCTTCATTGGAAATGTTTTTGGGTTTTTTTTACAACATATTTAAAAATCTCAAGTGTTTTTTTAAGTAGTAGTTCTACAGTTCTGAAATTGTAAAAACTCTTCAAAGCATTAGGGTCATGTGCTTAAAATTACTGGGACACTTGTTCTAAAGTTTTGAGTTTTAAAACGTAACCTAGGATTGGGATCTTAGCAAATTAAAATTAATTAAAAATGAGCCAGTCGTCTTAAATTACAATTATTTAGAAATGCTGCCTTTTATTACAGATATTTAGTACACCACAGTATCACCCCAAAAGCCAGCCTTTTGTAGATCATGTTTTCACCTTCAGCATTACAGATGAGAGGATCTGGTTTCGGAATTACCAGGTTGGTGGTTTCTTTTGACTCTTCAAGAGATGCTCAGTGGAGTCATTTCATATCACATCCATTAACTACAATAATACTAGAAGAATAATTATGATCAGGATATGCCAGCACCTATTGCTTACACAGAATAATTACAGTGTCCTAAAATGACTTACCTTCTCCCGTATCTCTGGAGAGAGCTGGTTTAGGTTTTGTGTACTTCAGCTTGCATTCTGTTAGTTGTGACTCTGTGATGGTTGCCTCAGTAGCGGGAAGCACTAGTCAAAGCCTAAGCTTTGCTTGCCTTTTAACCTTACTTGCTGCTTTGACCCAAAGTGTGCTGGAGCTTACTTTCTAAAGGAGGAAATCACAAATACCTAGTACACTCTAAGTGCTTGCTTGAACCTAAAAGAACTGATTTATATACAGAATTGTGTTTATACAAGTCTAGTTTAATCAGCTTTGGTGGCGTCATATGTTGGGATTTAAATTCAGTTGTGTATCACCATATGCAGGGTGCCTGCAAGGCTATATACTTTGATTTGATTGATGAGAAATGAAGACAGTATTCTTTTTTTATTGCAGATAATAGAAGAATGTGCATCTCTAGTAGAAATTGGTCCTCGTTTTGTCCTGAACCTCATAAAAATCTTCCAAGGTAGCTTTGGAGGACCAACTCTGTATGAAAATCCCCATTACCAGTCCCCAAATATGGTAAGCAGCTTTGTCTTCTCTTTTCATTTAGCAACTGATTTTAAAACTGACCTTGCAGTCTGTTTGTGGAGGAGAATAATGCATGCCTTTCCCTGGGACCCTTTGTACAAAGGAGTGCCACAGCTGATCACAATTTGAGACAGAGTAATTTTGTAAAAATGGAATGAATGCAAAATTCATGTCACTGAAAAGACAGCATTACACTGAAGATTTTGAACATTAAGCAGAAAAACTACCACCTGTTCCTGTAATATCTGACTTCCTTCTTGTTTATTCGAAACCTGATTAAATTCTTATTTTTATAGCATCGACGGCTGATAAGATTATCAGTGGCAGCTAAGTTTAGAGAGAAACAGCAAGTGAAGGAAGTCCGAATGATTGAGAAAAAAGGGACCAAAGTGCTTATTGAAGAAGATCCCACTGAGGTGGTCTTTGAAACTCCAGCTGAAGAACGGCCAGTGGAAATACAGCTCGTGAAACCAGAGTCAAAGCCAATTGTTAAGGATAAAAGGAAGCCACGCAAAATTCAGAGGAAGAAACAAAAAAAGCTTTTTAGAACTGAAGCATCAGCATAAATGTTACAAGTGATGAAACTAGCTATATTGACATAATTTTGTAAATATTTGTTTTTACAGGCAGAACTTGACTTCAGTTTTAAATAAACAAAATATCAGTCTCTTTATTAGGATTGAGTTTGCACTTTTATTTTCTTCCAGTCTTTGAGAGGATTCTGGGTTTTGAAAACAGCATGGCAGCAGGGAAGGGGGAATAAGACTCCAAATATGTCTGCTTTTGAGAAATGGCCTCTTACATTTGAATACCTCTGGGAAACAGCTCAGCATAACAGGTGCAAGGAATAAAAATAACTGGTCATTGGTGCTCATCATGAGTTGCAATTCAAAAGTCAGCTTTCCTAGTCTTAACAGCAGTAGAAAATCCTTTAAGAGGTTTCTTCTGAGGAGTGGTGTTGATTTTTTTTTTTTTTTTTTCCTCTTCATAGTCCCTAGGGAATGCAAAGAGTTACAGCCTCTTAATTGCTTTTTTTTTTTTAATTGGTAGTAAAAAAGGCTGCTGCTTTTGACTGTGGTAACTCTTCTGCCTAATAAGATTCACAGGACCTGAACAGCTATGGGGGAGAAACAGGCTAACTTCGGAGTCTAGCCCGTAATACCAAATTCATTGCAGGTTCCCTGAAGACAAGAGGTTGGGTATCAAAACCATACGCAGTGGCCCGAAGTAGAATTGCCCATGATTCTCTGTTACAGGAACAGTGCTTAAAAGCATGGATTTTAAGAAATGTCTGCGAGTCTGCCCTTTTGCCAGAGTAGTTAAATGAGTTCACTGCATTTGTAAGTTACTAGGGCAGGAAAGGAGCATACAGCCATTCTCTCACAGAAAGCCTAATGGCATCAGCCTCCAACCAGACTAAAAAATCAGGTGAGAATTTCTCTGTAGTGCTCAGCTAAAGTCTTGATTCCAAGAAACATTTCTTGACTAATGTTAGCAAACTATTATAGACCTCTTGGGGAGCCTCCAGTTCCAGACCTTATGACCTGGTTCTTCCACTGATTCTAGTGCTGTCTCTCTGTCCGCTCATCCAGCTTCCCTGTGTTTCAAGGTATTGATTGTGCCCTGTTCCTACTTGGTTCTTCTTGGTTTCAGCCTCTGGCATCTTGGTGCTGAACAGGCACAGCTGCAATGAGGTGGTTTGTGTGCCATCTGATTGGAAAGGCTGGTAAATAGAGGCAATTGTTCAGTTCACGTGGTCTGATACATAGAATCAAAGAATATCTCTAGCTGACACTCATGAGGATCAAGTCCAGCTCTGCTCAGAACAGCCTAACACTAAACCATATGACTAAGATCACAGTCCAGATGCTCCTTGAACGCTGGCAGGTTTGGTGCTGTGACCAGCTCCAGGGACTGACCACCCTTTCAGTGAAGAGCCTTTTCCTAATGTCCAGCCTGAACTTCTCTTGATGCAGCGTCATGGTTTAACCCCAGCTGGCAGCTAAGCACCGCACAGCCAGTGGCTCGCTCCCCCCCTGTGCTGGGATGGGGGAGAGAATTGAAAGAATGAAAGAGAAAAGTCATGGGTTGAGATAATTCCAGTTCAACAATTAAAGCAAAAGCTGCGCACACAAGCAAAACAGAAGGAATTAGCTCACACTTCCCATGGGCCGGCAGGTGTTCAGCCATCTCCACCAAAGCAGGGCTCCATCATGTGAAATTGGGAAGATAAACATGGTAAGTCTGACTGTCTCCCCTTTCCTTCTTCCCCCAGCTTTGTATGCTGAGGGAGAAACAACGTATGGAACGGTTCTGAGGTCAGCTGGGGGCAGCTGTCCGGGCTGTGCCCCCTCCCAACCCCCTGTGCCCCCCCAGCCCCTCGCTGGTGGGGTGGGGTGAGAGGCAGAACAGGCCTTGGCTCGGGGTGAGCGCTGCGCAGCTGTAATGCAGACAGCCCCGCGTTACCAGCGCTGTTTCCAGCACAAATCCGTAACACAGCCCCACACCAGCTTCTGTGAAGGAAATCAACTCTGTCCCAGCCAAAACCAGCACACGCAGCTTCACTCCACCCCCCGGTGCCGGCCGCTGCCGCCAGAGAGGGATCCCGGCTCCCCCTCCGCCGCCGGCCCTGGGGAGGCGCAGCTGCCATGAGGCCCCCCTCAGCCTTCTCCCCGCTGACCCAGCCGGCTGCCCTCAGCCGCTCCTCCGATGCCTTTTGCCCGGGAGGCGTTTTGCCATCTCGGTTCACCCTCCTCTGGGCACACCCGAGCAGCTCCATGTCCTTCGGACACCGGGGCGCCCAAACCGCACGCAGCGCCGGTGGCCGTGGCGAGCGGCACGCTCCGGGGCGCGGCTGGCCCGTGTGGCTACCGGGGCCCGGGGCTCACCCGGCCCGGCCGGCGGGGTGGGAGGCGGCAGCTGCCCCGCGGCGGGCGGGACCGGGCTCCGCAGCCGGAGGAGCCGCAGAGCGGCGGCGGTCATAGCAGCGCCGGTGCAGGGGAGGGGTCGCTCCTCCCAGCCTGCCCCCGTAATTGTACCCGTAACACAGCGAGGTTGGTTAGTTCCGCCCTAAGTCTACACCTACTAACTAGTTATTGGTTAGTTGCCGTCTCACCTCAGTTTAAAGGTACAGTTCATTTTAAATTCACTACCCATGCTCCCCGAGCGGGCATCCACCGTCTGGGGGGGGGATTTGAGTAGGAGGTCGCGATCTCCCACCACCACAGTTCCTTTATCCTAGTGCCCTTGAGTCTTACCTCTTCAGCAGTTGGTTTTTTTCTAGCGGTTACCAGTCCCTGTCGGAAGGCTCCTTATTTACATTCTCGCGGAGCTCATCTACATCGGTGCTAACCGTCCCTTGTGAAGCGCCGGGTGGCCCGAGCCCCGGGCCTTCTCCGGCAGCCCGCGAGGCTCCTGTCGCGGGCTGGTGTCTCTGTCACCTGTGCAGCTCCTGCCCGCAGCAGTTTTAGGGTTTTCACCGTATTTTCTCGCATCGTTTGCGCCCCGCAGCACTCAGGCGACTCTAGCACAAGGCGCTTGGTTATGTCGCATCGGGTGCCTGCGAGGCCGGCACGGCGGTAGGACGGGGACGGCACCCCCCGTGTGCCCCCCGCCGCCGCCAGCCCGCCGGGTGGTACCGGGTGGGCACCGGGTGGCACCGACAGGCACCGGGCGGCGGCCCCGCCCCCTCCCGCGGCCTGCGCCCCGCCTCCCGCCCCGCCTCCCGCCCGCGCAGCGCTGCCGGCGGGGGGCGGGGGCAGCCCGAGGCCGAGGGCGCCGAGTGTGGCGAAGCGCCGGCCGGCGGCGCGGTACGGTACGGTACGGCACGGCCCGGCCCGCCGCCATGAAGTGCCACTACGAGGTGCTGGGCGTGAAGCGCGACGCGGCCGAGGAGGAGCTGAAGCGGGCGTACCGCCGGCAGGCGCTGCGCTGGCACCCAGGTATGGCCGCGCCGCCCGCCCTCCGCGGGCCCGGCAGCAGGCCTGAGCGGGGGGTTCGGCCCGCCTCGGCCTCGCTTGGCCCCGCCGGCCGCCGCCTACGCGGAGAGAAGCCCCGTGTGCTCGCAGGCGGCTGCGCTGGGCGCTGCGGCGGTGGCGGGCCGCGCCGGGTCTGTGGCGGCGGCCGGCGGGGAGTGGGGCCGGGCCGGGCCGCTCGGTGCTCGGCGGCAGCGCTTCCGGCTCGGCGTGCCCTCCGCGGTGGCCGGAGGGGCCGTGGCGGGCGCCGCCGTCGTGCCCTGAACCGTTCGCAGGTTTTCTGAAACTGTCTTGCAGATAAAAACCTAGAGAACGCGGAGGAAGCAGCGGAGCAGTTCAAGTTAATCCAGGCAGCGTACGACGTTCTCAGTGACCCCCAGGAAAGGGCCTGGTGAGTCGTGCGTGTCGGGTGGCGGCCGGGGAGAGACTTCTGTAGTGCTGGCTCAGCCAGGACTTTGAATTTGCTTCTCACTGGGCCTTGCTGCAGGTCAGCACGGGCCTCGGTGGCAGGAGCAGCCGCTTTGGTTCTGGTTTTGAAGGGCCCTCGGTGGCAGCAGCGGCCAGTTTGGTTCTGGTTTTGAAGGCGCTGAGCACCATGCGCAGCGCAGCCACGGGGAGGCCCAGCCGCACCCGCACCTTCCTCGCAGTGCTTTGGCAGGTGGTTGGGCTGGGCGCTGAGGAACACTCTGGAGACACGCCAGGTTGGCCTCTGTTCCTTCCTCCCAGAGCAGGAGGCGGCTTGCATGTTAGCGTAGGCATTCCCCTGGTCACAGTCCTCTCTGCCTTGAGGGGGAAGAGCCAGCACCACGCCAGGGTGCCTGTAGATGTTTAGTATGCTACTGACTGCTGCAGACTGTAAGCCTTAATGACGTACATGGTGTCGTGTTTCTGTAATAGGCCTCATTTGAAACAGCACACACGTCTCTCAAAGAGATTGCTACTTTAAGTGTTCTGTGTCGCTTGTTTTTCAAACGGGCCGGAGCGTCTACCAGATTATGCAGCCAGAGCCACCTGTACTGAGTGTGCCTTCCTTGAAAGGGAAGTACTGGTTTTCAGTTTTTAAATGCTAACGTATGACGTGGGGTTTTTTGTGTGTGTTTTTAAAGCACGTGATGGTATAAATAATGTCCTACCCATTTCTGAAAGCTTATTGATGCATATTACTCAAATGTGTTTGCTAGCCGCCCATTAAGAAATTGCTGCTATAGATACTGCAGTTAGAGTAAGACTAAGTAAACTGAAGGTCAAGAGAGAGTATTTACTGAGCCTGTCTTTTTTTTTCTCTCTGAAGACTTTGATATGAGTTGCAAATTCCAGACACTGGGCTAAGCTATGCATCGAGGTGATACGTGTGCTGTATTAGCTCACCAGCAATGGGAAATGTTCTGTGGCTCTACAGCCTTGATACTGTGAATTTTTTGATAGGTATGATAATCACAGGGAGATTCTGCTGAAAGGAGGACTTGATGGAGACTATCAAGATGATAGTTTAGATCTGCTGCGCTACTTCACTGTTAGCTGTTACTCTGGATATGGAGATGATGAAAAGGTAATGAATTAGTTCATCTTTAATGAACAAGTTTAAATTTCATGAGAAGTGTTGGCATTTGCTTCATGTTGGAAAGCTATGTGTGGAATTGTTTAGCACAGGTAGTAACAATGCTTACGCAAATCTTTCTAGGACAAAACTTATGCTGTATGCTTAGGGAAGATCTAATTCCTGCTTATTGTCCAACAGTTACTTAGTCATAACTTCCAACTATACCATACAACTGCGGAGTGTGTGTATGTTATTTATTGAAGTTATATAGTGAAGCATTCCAATGTTTTGCAAGACCATCTGTTTATTCAGAAATACCTTTTAGCAAGCTAGGATGCTTCAAACTGGGGTGGGCGTGGCATGGGAAAAGCAATATAGCAACAGTCCTCAGCAAAAGTGTGCTCCTATAATTGAATTCCTTCTTGGATTTTAAGATACTCACCGTAACTTAAAAAGGTCCAGGTGATTAGAAAAACCTCTGCCAGAGAAAATTCCTATCTGTCTTCATGTTACTATACTAGGAATGAGTTAGAAATATCTTAATCTAAAAAGATAGGGTATTTAATATTGAATTTTATATTTGGAACTTCTTCAGAACTCAATCCTGTGTAACCAGAAACTTACCAACATCTCCAGCATGCTGAAACTTTTTTTGTGTGTGTAAAGATTTGAATACAGGTGCTTGATATCTGAGAGGGACAGAGACTACACGGAGGAGATGGAAATAAAAAGAATGTGAGAGATTAAGAACTTTGTTAAATAGAAGGGACTTGCTATCTATGGCAAGTGCTTACAAGGCCTTTGCCCTGATTTTTGAGCCACTGTTCCAGAGTTGTGATGTTTATCTAACACTACTGTAGCTAAGCATTTGTACATCTATGATTGAGCTGTGCAAAATGAGTTGAAACTTTTTTTTTTTAATATCAGGGATTCTTTACAGTCTATCGACAAGTTTTTGAAAAGATTGCAAAAGAAGAGCTGCAATATACAACCCAAGAAGATACTGAAGAATTCCCTATGTTTGGATATTCGCAAAGTGACTATGATACGGTAAGAGCAAGAATAAATCTGAACTGAAAGTAATACGGTTAAGTCATTACTTTGTCACACACTGAAATCGAAGGAAAGGTTCCTGCTGATCTCTGAGGTGAATCCAAAACTATGTAGCTGCTGTCTTTTCTACTGCTTACTACTGCTAGACCATCCATTACTATAAAGGAAGTGCCTGTGTTCTGATTCATAATAATTTAGGTGATTTAAAATTGGTATTTCCTGTTGGACTATATTTTTAGCCAAGCTTTTAGGGTAGGTTGTCAGACAAACACTTAACAGGGCTAACCGTTAATTATGCCAATGGAACTTAAGTGCAGCACAAGGCCTGTAAAACAAAAGAACAGATTTGCTTTGCGTCCTGGTGAGAATGATTTACTGGTGTTTTAATGCACCTTACATTACAAAAAAGGATATTGAGGTAATTTTTTTTTTTTAAATACCATGTACTGTCTTGTTTCCTTTAGCAAAACTGCATAGCACTGCATAACACAGCCTTTAGAAAACTGGAGATGTGTGTCGCGACGGAGGGAAGACACAGTCACTCAATATGAGTGATCAGCAGACTTTGTTTATTGTCCCTTACAGTCACCTTTTATGCCTTGTTATAATTAGCTCATACATATTACAAAAGTTAAGCTCATTATTGGTTAGTTGCCTAAATACCAAGCCCGCCCCTAGTTTCTCTTCTGTAGTTATCTGTTCCCACCTGCAACATTCTTTTCCCACCGAAATCTTCCTGTTATTGTCTAACAAGAACAGCCAAGGACAGTGTATTTTGCTTTACTTCAGATAAGCTGAGAGCGATGTGCATTTTTGTCCAGCCAGCTGGACTATGTCTATGAGACCTTTTTTCAGCTAGCCAGTTATCCACAGATGTGGTAATTGACCTGCAATGTGAACTTCCACTGTGATGCTCTTGTCACCTACGATTATTCTGTAGTAAGATTTAATTTCCAGAATATTGCATGCTTTCCTTTGGGAAGCAAGAAGAGAAAATGTGTGTGGGGTGTTTGAATTCTTGTTAGCTGGTTTGCCAACTATTTGTTGTATTCTGTCAGGCCTACAAAGTTTTTTGAAGTTAGCGGTATTCCTGTGTTGAAATTAAATAGTAAAGCAATACCACTTACCCCAGTGAATAACTGCACAATATCAAGAGTACTGAAATGTTTTTTGTAGACTGCTGCTTCTCCCTGTCACTTCTAGTAGAATTGTACTGTATGACTAACTATTTATGAAGTTTAAATTGATGCATACCTGAAAAATTAGTAACTTCAATGGTACAAAACAACTCTGGAGTTTGAAACGAAGTTACAAATCAAACTGAAAAGTGTCACAATGGGTGTTTGAATGTCAGGTAAAATTACAGGATGGCTTAACATAATGGAAATCTTTCCCTGGAAGAGAATATTTAGTGCCTCTGAAACTGCTAAAATCCCTCTTTTAATGGGGTTACCTTGAAACATCATTTGGAAGCTGTTTTATCTGAGGCCATGGGATAGATAACGATTATAGATGCAGATTTGTGCTGTCAATAACTGCAAAAACGGCTGGAATTCTAGCACCAGCATGCTTTGACATCTGCCTTGTTCACACTGTTTTGGAAGCAGCACTTTTTTGCTTAAGGGGATTCATAAAGGTATTTCATTTATGAATTCAGTTAAATGGGAATGTTGTCATCTCTGTTATATTCAATCACGAAGACATTACACTGTCAGAGGATCCCAGCATTACAGTGCCTACTTCTGTACTCGGTGGGAGTACCGTGGGAAAAGAGTTTTAGAAGGGGGCTACAAAAACTCTGCAGAGGCTTCAAAATCTGTGATGTGAATGACCTCTGGTTCAGTCTACTGAGTTAATTCGCAAGAAGCCTGAGAGGCAGCTAGATCAGTGCCAGGCAGCCAAGGAAGATATACTTAAGTCTGTGACTCTGCAGGTCTTCATGGGGAGAAAAGACTTGTAGGTCAATTAGATGCAGAAACAAAAGCGATTGGCTCAAGATATAACTAGTAGACAAAACAACCACCTGGGAGTTTGGCAAGAGCTGCTGTACAGTCTTCCAGAGAATGTCAGAGATGCGCTTGTATTTCAGGTAGCTGCTGAGGAGGAGGAAAGTCTTAGCTCATACAGCTGGTGAAGGGGAGAGTGATCCCTGTCATCAGTTGATGGCCAGGCAATTGATCTGCACAGAAGATAACCCCTTCTGAAGCAGAAGTCTGACACAGGGAGTCTTAAGCTCGCTTAAGTTATTGGATTAAATATTCATATTGATTGGTTATTATAGAGCTGGAGTTTTGTGATAGCAGGGAAAAACCGTAGTGACTTAGCTGCCAAAGGCCACAGCCATGAACCTTTGCTTATAGATAGGCCATTAGAACTTAGCGTTGAGGTGTTGATAGTTGTAGTCCATTTGAATACTAGTGGCAGGAGGAGAAGAGGGGATACTAGAAGAAGAGATTTTAAACTGTTAGGTTAAATACTTCTATGAGGTATTAAAAAATACAAACAGTAGTGCAGGTAGAAGTAAGTCATAAAAAGGCAGCTTAATGTGGCAAGTAATGTAAGAAGGGAGTTTACATCTATCTTGCTTCCTGAATATACAAAATGCAGAAGGTTAATAATTACTTGGAGAGGAGTAGAGAAAAAGACCAAAAAAATAATTATTATGCCATTTTATTAATACAGCATTTACTTATGCATAGTAAAAGGAAGGACAATTGTGGATAACTGGCTAGCTGAAAAGGGTCACATAGACATAGTCCAGCCGGCTGGACAAAAATGCACATCGCTCTCAGCTTATCTGAAGTAAAGCAAAATACACTGTCCTTGGCTGTTCTTGTTAGACAATAACAGGAAGATTTCGGTGGGAAAAGAATGTTGCAGGTGGGAACAGATAACTACAGAAGAGAAACTAGGGGCGGGCTTGGTATTTAGGCAACTAACCAATAATGAGCTTAACTTTTGTAATATGTATGAGCTAATTATAACAAGGCATAAAAGGTGACTGTAAGGGACAATAAACAAAGTCTGCTGATCACTCATATTGAGTGACTGTGTCTTCCCTCCGTCGCGACAGAGAATAAGGAAAGATCATTTAGTGTTTCTGTTACATTCAGAGCTAGAGGGCATCATTTTAACCTTCAGTGCTAAGTTGCTAACAGAACAGCAGTTAAGTGCATCTTGTCACATTATTATATTAATGCAATTCATGGTTCCTTGCTATTGTATGTGCCAACAATTTACATGGGTTAATAAAAGAAATATTAAACAAATTAATGAAATAAAAGTCCATCAAGGGCTATTAATTTCTGTTTCGCTCAGAGACGGAGAGAATATACAGAGACAAAATAGCATTATGTGCATGTATTTATTTTATTGCTCTTATTGTGCTGGTCTTTGGCTGCTGTTGGAAACGAATGGCTGACCTTTGGTGTAATTTAGTATGGTGGTTCTTGGGCAATATGTGCATATGCCTGCTTGCAGACAGTAGTGTATCTGATTCAGTTTGACAGGAAAAGTACAGCACGGCTAAGTAACCAAGCACTAGAGTCAGCACGATTCAATCCTATGAGGAGATACTTTGTAGAAGTTGCAGTTTGGAATAGTTTAGACAAGGCTGTTGATTTGGCATGGTTTGAAATTTTAAGAATGATATTAGAGGTTTCTCTAAACCTTCATGTGGTTTACTTACACTCTGAGGGAAAACTGTGGCCTGTATAGAGGACACAACTCCTACAAAAGTCCTGAATTTACTTGGTATGGTTTTTGTCCCTGCTCCTAACTTGTTCAATTTTTTTCTTTTTTTCTCAACAGGTAGTCCACCCTTTCTATGCATATTGGCAGAGTTTCTGTACTCAGAAAAACTTTGCCTGGAAAGAAGAATATGACACACGACAAGCCTCAAACCGCTGGGAGAAACGAGCTATGGAAAAAGAGAACAAGAAAACAAGAGATAAAGCCAGAAAAGAGAGAAATGAACTGGTCCGTCAGCTAGTAGCCTTTATTCGTAAAAGGGATAAAAGAGTACAGGCTCACAGAAAACTTGTAGAACAACAAAATGCAGAAAAAACTAGGAAAGCAGAGGAATTTCGGAGGCAGCAGAAACTCAAACAAGCCAAGTATGTAAATATGGAACAGATCTTTTCTTTTAAACTTGGAGAAACTATCCATGGGGATACTGTGTAGACTTAGATTCTAACAGTAGCTCCATTTGGTCTTTTACGTCCTTGAAAATATTATGTATTTGGTTTTGTAATATATATTAGTCTCAGGTCTCAGCTTTTTAAAACTTGAGTGTCTCTGCATTTTATTGACACGTAGAGATATGAGATAACCAGGGAGTAGTTATCTGTGTGCTGCAGGTAACTGGCTGCAATAGCACAGAATCCAGCATGATCTGACTTCCCCACTTAAGTAAAAGTTAATTGTTATCATTGTTACTTCAAAGAAAAAAGAATGTATGCTTTGAAATGAGGGAGAACAGGACTGTGACAGCCTGGACTTAGATCAGCTTCATCTGCCTTGGAACTGCACCTGCTAAAAAGAAAGTGAAAAAATGAATTTAGTTTTGCCTTTCTTTATAGCTCTTCAGAAATGACCCTTTCATTGGACTAAATGCATTTTTTCAATGCTTTTATTTTTCCCAAAAGAGGAAGAGACAATCTCCCAAGTGTAAGCACAATTTATTCTTCCAACTAGAAGAGCTTTTTTCCTGCAAATGGGAGGAAGTAGCTTAAATTTTTAATAAGAATGCACTTGCAAAATAATTGCATATTGAAGAAAATTATGTAATAATAATGTATATGTGATAAGTTACCTGTATTTTATTTTTACTGAAGGGAGAATGAAGCAGAGCTATGCCTTTACTGACAAATGGCTTGATAATTCTGAGTCCAGGAGCCAGCTGAAGCAAATTCAGCTGTGCTGTGGTGCACTGATTGATAACGCGGGCCACACTTAGATTTGGAAAACTGAGCTGGTACATTTCCATAGCACAGAGTCAAGGAGTAATGTGCTGGTGGCTTTTGTGGTCCTATACTGTTTGTGGATTTGAATCTGCCAGCAGGTAAAAACAGCTATACTGCTTTGAGAATTGAGCTTACCTTCCTGCTGGCAGCTTCATATTGACCATGGTGCATAAGCACTTCCTGCCTGAAATTCAAGCAGGACCCACCTGTGCTAATACCTCTTTATTTGCACTGTAGATGTGCCCATTGACATCACAAATTAACTGCCTAAATTTCCAGGCCCTACAGACAATTTTTTGCTCCATCATATGTTCAGAACTTTCCTCCTGAAATGCCAAAGAACAAGTTTTCTTTTAAGTAATACTGTTTCTGTAATTCCCATCTCATGGACACAACATAGAAGTTACTGTATTATTCTACTTGAAGGCTTGCTGAGCACTATGAAGAGCAGAGCTGGATAACGATGTCAGATCTGGAGAGAGGGTTGCAAGAGATGGAGGCACAATATGAAAAGGAATTTGGAGATGGATTAGATGATGAAGATGAATTAGAAGAACAGGAGACAAAAGGCATTGGAGGTATGGGGTGTAGGGGGATGATCTGTATTGAGTTGTTGCAGCCAGAGTATTGGCTCACTGTACTTAGAGCCCCTGATTCACAATTCTGACCGTAGTGCCACTCCCTGCCTCCAGCTGAGGGGTGCCAGGCTAGAGTCTGACCCTCTCTGGTGCTTTCCATTGAATATGAGAAGACATCAAACTACAATGGTTAATTTATGCTGATGTATGATTTGGTGAGATGGTCTTCTGCATGTCAGTAATATAAAGAAGCTGAATGTCAGTGTTATGACTATTTGCTAGACTTTTAAGGGCAGCTTACTCAAAAATCACTCGTCTGACTTTGTCTTTCTGATCCCCACTGATCTCTTTAGACAAAGTGAATGATGAAACTGGAGAAGCTGAATTTGTTGATGGTCTGTACTGCCCTGCTTGTGACAAACGGTTAAAAACTGAGAAAGCGTAAGTGCTTGTGGTTGGGGATTTGGGGGTGAGGCTGTTGGGTTTTTTAACATTTTAAAAAATGTTTTGTAAAGACTTTTTAACTTCATAACAGTCAGTATTGTCTTTCTAGTAGAGACATTGTCAGAGCAGAATTTTCCATACTTGGTAGTGCTGGATAATGGGCCTGTTGTTAATTTATATGTAAGTAGAACAGTGTTTGCTCAGAGCTACCTGCAGTAACAATCTGCTGGTCTTCACAGCATGAAGAATCATGAAAAATCAAAGAAGCATCGAGAGATGGTAGCACTGTTACGACAGCAACTGGAAGAAGAAGAGAGGTTTCCTGTGTCTTTGGATGATGCAGATGAAATACATACCAAAGAGGAGGAAGAAACAGAAGATGTGTCTAAGCAGAAGTACTTTAAATTGGTTTTAATTTTACTGTGACTGATGATTTAACAAGTCTGGAAGGGCCTCAGAGGGAGTTTCTGATATTTTATAGTTGTGTGGGAACTCACAGTATTGTGTGATTTAAAATATTTCCTAGCATCAGAGTTCCAGTAAAATGCATGCATTAGTATGACTGGATTCGAATGTTGTAGGATAAGTATCATATTTTCTCTGCTTCTTAAAGTTAGAAAATGAAGGTAAGGAAAAGCAGCAATTATTATTTTTCAAACAGGAACTTGCACAGGGCCAGTGTTTATTGATTAGGTATTTTTTGTCAGTTGGATGCTGGCATACATAGAAAATTAATGTGATTGAAAAAGAGATGATTTTAAATTCTTATCTTTGTAGATTGTCAAAGAAGCAGAGGAAGAAACAGAAAACAGTGATGGTATGTAGTCATAATAATATTCAGGGAACTTTACAACCCAGTTCTGTTATCTCCTAACTAGTTTTTTTTTGTCCTGAAAAATAAGAACTTGATATTCTACAGAACTTGAAGAGTTTTTAAATTTGTAATTCTTTGACTGCAAAATAATTTTTTTACACTTACAATCGTATTTTATGATAATCATCTCATAGACTTCACTTTGTTCTGTTTGTGCAGATCCTAATAAATGTGGTGCTGGATCTAAAAAGGCTACACTCTGAAGTGTAAGGAAAATGGATGGAAATGGGCAGATAGGGAGAATGCAAGGAATTGATCAGAAAGACCAGCAATGGCCTTAGTGTGTTAGCAGCTCCATTTTGTGTTGGTGGTTTTCTGCTTCGGTTGCTAGAGTTCGTATAATGTATTATTTGCTAATCTCTAACGTGGGGTGGGCGAAGTAACACAGTATTGGCATCCTGCCGACACTGTAGTTGTTGGAACAAACACATCCATTCCACCTTTCACTTGAATTGTAAACACAAGTAGCACCCATCTGTTGTACTCTAGGTTTTGAGTCTATGCAGGATTTGACAGATCTGTGCTGACGGCAACAGGGTGAAATTCAAGAACTGCAAGCTGTTTCAGGCTTGAGTGGCAGGAGTGCCATAGTGAGCAAAGTTTTCTGTCAGCCTTCCTCAAGTTTGATCCTTTTCAGCTCTTACCTGCCTGCTTACTAGCTTAATCCTAGCCTTGTCCCAGTGAGATTGTCTCCCACGTTTGATCACAAGCTCTTCTGCGGCCCGGACAGTAGGTGCCACTCTTGCCTAGCATGAGCTAGAATCTTGTGCAGCAATATTCTTCTGGAAACATAATCTCTGTCCTCTACCAAGCTTTATGGGGTGCAGGGAATCGCTGTGGTTTTCGTTTTCTTTTCCTGAAGGTAATTAGCCAAGTTTTTTTCAGGTAGCTGAGACTTACAGGTGATAGTGTTGCGTTAATGTAGTGTTAGGCCAAATGTGTTATCCTGCTTTTGAGAGCTGTGTTTTGCTTCAGACAGGCTCAAGCGTTGACCTTTTGCCAAGTCTACCTCTGTCTTCTGGTACATGGAAAAGACTGCCAGTGTTTCTAATGTTAGGGAGGGAAAGTACAGTGTGTCTAGCTTCAGTCAGCTCAGTTATTTTGGCTTAAGTGTCCTAAAGCAGGTATTTAGTCTAAATAATTAACATTTTGTAGAACTGTTGTCTCACAAATGGAGTTCGTTACTCAGTGTACAAAGAGCCAATCTCATATGCAGAGCCGAGATCCCATTTATCGCATGTCTGTGCAGAGGTGGGTGCTGGGTTGTAAATCCACAAAGCTGCACCTCTTAACACTTGCTAAAACATTTTATATACTTTGAACGATTGTTAATAATGACATTTCGTGACATTTAAGTTTCACTGGTTCTTACCAGTCTTGTCTCCCATTAAAAGGTACAGTATTACTTTTTTCACCTGGCATGTTCTGTGGGGAGGGGGCTTTGTTAGCTGGGGGCTTTCTTTGCTCCAGGGTGGATCTTTTAGTATGTTAATTAGGCTGGTTCACACACGGTTCAAGTAATTTTCTGTCTGCTTTCATTAACCATTTGGTTCTCCTTGAGCTTATCTTGTTAGGCCTTAGATTGATGTATTTATGGTGCCTGTTCCTTCTCCCAAGGCCTGTCTTACTATTTTCAAGTTAAAAAACAGACCGATCTGTTAACCATTTACATGCGTATGTTTGATCTAATATTGAGCTGATTGACTACGAAGTTAGAAGAAAAGCCACTATCTTGTCATGTGAAATTGCAGCCAGAACAGAATGAGCCCTGTGTGTAATTTAAAGCTACCTTCATTCTCCTCTTGTGTGGTTTTAGAGGCTGTTTATTGGTGTTTCTTATTGTTGTCTCTAAAGCAGAAGTCTGTTCCTGGTGTGCAACAAGCCAATCTTACACACGGAGACGGGATAACTGTTTTATTCCAGAGTTGCACAGGTCAGGATGCTGGCGAACACAGCCAGCACACCGCAGTACAAAGTTACAAACACGGTATGCAGAATCTTACTGCACTTTCCCTGCCCAGAGGGATTTGCTACACATCTGCATATCCATCACCCAACTTATTTTACGACTACACTTGCTCTCTGAGGAAGGGTCTTTTAGTGGGCCTGGGACTCTCCCTTAAGGGGTGTGATGTTTAGTATTGCTAGTGAGGATAGTTCACTTCTAGGGTGAGGCTAAAGACCTTGAGAGCCAACTAACTGGAGTTTCACACGAACGAGGTAATCTAAGTGCGTACGGCTTGCCCGGCAAGGAGAGGATGCTCTTTGTCTTTCCTTAGGCTGACCCCCTTCATTAGAAGTTCTTTCATTCATCGTTCTTGACAACTCTAGAGGGTCGGCCTGACCTAAACTCAGTGCACATATAGTAAAACACTCAAGAGTTCAAGGATTCAGGAGTTTAGACAACATCAACAACAGATGGCTGCATCTTTCACATCTGAACTAAGGTTTTAATTGTTACAATCTCACTGAAAACACAGTAAATTTAAGAGGATCCATGGCTTTATTCTCCCCACCCACCCATTTCAGGTGAACGAGTGTAATACTACAAACATATCACTAATGAACTTGAAGTAGTTAACTTGCGTTTCTTCTGTTTGGACAGACTTATGAGGACTCTTTTGATAGAAGTACTGATGAAGAAACAGCTGAACAAAAGGAGGTGCCCAGCATGGACAAGGACAGTGGCTCAGCAGAGGAGCTGGTAAATGATGGCCAAAGATGTGCCATGTCAGAGGATGCAAGTGCTACAGAAGATGTTGGCCAAGTGAATGAAGCAACAGCTGAAGTAAAAAGGTGCGCTCACTCTCAATACTGCAGTCACTGTTGTGTTCTGTGTTGTTTGATTCTGTCAAGTCTAGATTTACTCACCAACGTGAATGGGGGGCTATGCAGTTGAATAAATGATATGAAACATGGGGTGTTAGGACCTACTCCGGAAATGGTGTTTGACTGCAGTTCCCTGCCACATCACCTACCAGTACCTGGTTGATCATCTAGCTGCATCTTGAGATCAAGAATTGATCATATAAATTAAGTTGCTTTATTTTTTTGCTGGAAGCACTTGTATTGTGTTGTGTGAAGGAAGAACAAGGGAAAGCAGTGGAGACAATATTCAAAAACCATTGGAAGCTCTTAAATGTTGAACGTTCTTGTGCACTGATCTTGGTTTCTGTTTGTCTGTCAGCAGTGCTAAGCTTAAAGGAAAAAAAGCCAAGGATGCAAAAAAGTCTGCTAAGGCATCTTCAGAGCACCCAACAACGGTATGTCAAGTCACATTATTTAAAAGCTGGTGGTCATATTACTACAAACAAGGTTAGCTGGCTGATCACCTCCAGTCCACAAATTCTGTTTCAGTTTTCTGCTTACTTTTTAACTATACAGGTATTTCTAACCATGTAATTTTAATAGAAGCTAGGAGACTGGAACATCAGCTCTTGTTCTCTCAGACGAGCAGGACTACATTTCAGTTCTAGGGGTTGCTAAAGCTCCATATCCAAGGCAGTTCAAAGCAAACAAATTAAACAACTGCAGACAGAGCTGTTCTCATCAGGCAGGTGACAGGCAGTACTGTTTTGCATCTTTCCCGATATTGATGCTTCCCAGAAAGAGCAAAATCTTGCAGTAATTACAACCAAGACATATTAAATTCGCTAGATCCGAGAGCCTGAAGTGTTATGTATATAATCAGGTGAGACCAAAAGTATTATCTTGAATTAGATTTGCAATGCTTCTATTTTTCTTCTGGGTTCTACTTAGTACTCTCCCAAATTTCAAGAAGTTATACTTGTGATTTTTTAAAGCCACATATTTAGTTGTTAATCACTAATGGAGTGTCTGTAATAGAAACAAACAGCTTATTCACATTTTGTTGTCTTAAGAGGAACTGTATGCAACAAATTGTTGTATTTATTACGTGTTCCATACAAATATGAAGCATTGGGGTTTTTTTTTCCTCATTGCAGAACGAAGTTCCCATCTACTGTGTAACCTGCAACTGTGCATTTCCATCCCGAAATAAACTGTTTGAACACCTAAAAGCCACAAAACATGCAAAAGCCACACAAGCACCGGCTGTAAATGGAGCTGTAAACACCAGAAACAAAAAAGAGAAACGTAAGAACAGATAGAACTTTGTTACAGTGACAGTCTTCAGAACTGTACATGAAAACTCTCCCAAAACTGAAGGGTGCACACTGCCTGTGTCCAGAGTTAAACAAGCAAGACTACTTATGGGAAAAAAAGGAAGATGCAACAAAAAGAGTATTTTCTTGTGAAGGAACCTGTGCTTTCTTCTGGTTTTATCTGCCTTTCTTTAATTACTAGATTTGACCTGTCATCTCAGCCGCTTTCACATTGGGGGTGGAGAAACAGTAAGTCACAGCTACTCACCTTGTATTCCTGTAGAAACTTTCCACACACAGAAAATAATTTCTTCTTTTAACACTTGCTGCCTTTCTTTGGAGATGGCTGAGCTCAGCCAACAGAAGGGCCTGTGTTTCTTTGATCATTTATTAAAGACGAAACATCACCAAGACATGGAAAACCACAGGCTTTTCTTCTGCCATCCCCAAGGGCCCTTTCAAATTACTTAATTACATTATAAACAGCAGACAGAAGGGCAAAAGAGTAAAATGACAATGCTGGTTAATCAGTTTTGACAATTCCTGTTGGTTTTGTACATCTACCTGCATGATGTGTTGCGAAAAAACAAGTCTAGTGGAAGAGCCTTGCTGGAATAAATGAAGGTAGAAATAATAAATAAATATGAGTGAATAAATTAAATTTGTTCTGATTTCTAGTGAAAAACACAGGAATTGGTATTGCACTCTGTTCAAGTGCATGATCTACCTGATCTTGAGTAGCACAAAAAAAAAAAAAAAACCAAACATGTTTTTCAAGTGGAAATGGGTTTTACACAGGAATTGTCAGTGCAGTTGGAGAAGGCAGTGCTCAGCAAGGGCTGTATGTTGCTTAGCAAGCCCGTAGAGTGAAATTTTCCAGACTTGATGATCTTGCATTAACTAAGTTCCTCTAAAGTTTCAACTCATCACGCAAAATGGTAGAATATTCTCCTTCACCCACAAGTTCACATGTAATATTTATTTAGTCAAGGAATTATTTAAATGTTAGAATTTGAATGAAAGTGGAATGATAAATGTACAGCTCTTACTGACTGTCCACAATGCAATTTTTTTTTTTTTTTTTTTTTTTTTTGGGAAACTGGAAGAAGTAATTAACTGAGACATTAAAAAAAATGATTATGTGAGAAAGAAACGTGGCATCCTATTTCACCAGCCAGAGTTTTCATCTTTGCTAAATGACTAATAGATGTGCTGTGCAATCACATAAACAGCAGATGGAAAAGAAAAGCCTGTGTTGGAGAGGATGATGACTGGATTAGAGTCCCATGAGAAAAATAATTACTGTAATTAGAAACTTTTCAACTTTGTGAAAATTTATTTTTTTTTCATGCTCTAATTACAGTGTATCCTTGCAGTCAGGGTAAACAGTTTAAACTCTGAAACCTCCAGTTATGTTCTGCTCAGGGTGACCGGCTATGCTTATGCAAGTGAAATCTTACAGACTGAACCCTGCAGTATTACTTTTTGACTTATTTTTTTTTCTTATTTAAATAAAAATAAACTTGTGTGTTTTGCAAGTGCTTGTATGTATTGAGTATATACGGCATGGTTTTGGTTGGTAGTGGGGGTTGGGGCAGCAGCAGTGGTGACCACTGTGGAAAGCCATCAGGGACTACCCTGCACCAGTCCCAGTCAGCTCTGCAACACCCAAACTGGCAGTGCACGGCGTGGTGGAAGGGCCCACAGCCAGGGCAGCAGGAGGCAGTCCCCTGCCATGCTGGTACCAACCCCACGGGGAAAAGTCCAAACAGTGTTCCAATTTTTGATATGAATTTCCGAGATGAAAAGACAGACATATGTTCACCTTTCATCTGATACCCAGTTAATCCGGTCGGGGCTTTTTATGCTGATGGTAGAACAGGTGTGCAGATTAATACAGACCACCACTGTACACCTGAACTACACGGTTACAAAACTGATTAGAGCATATTCTTTATTAAACACTGATCTGTGCTCTTACAAACAAGTGTTTAATCTTCATCTTATGATTTTCTCATCCAGTGTAGACAGTGCTGAGCCAGGATGGCAAGTATCAGGGGTTCTGTATGTGTCTCATGTAAGGAAACAAGCCTATTTTGCAGCTGCTCTTTCCATGTGTCTCTGTAAAGCAGTATGAAATACTTCCACAGCAAAGTCGACATCCTTTTTAGTAATGCACATAGGAGGTTTAATTCTAAATGTCTGATAGAGGGAAAAAAAAGACAAAGAAATCCTTAAAATTGTACGGAAAGGACATTGTTTCTAGCAGCCTATCTAGGTCAGCACTCACCTTCTGCCTAAAAGAATCTAACCAGAAGCATGAGAAATGGTAATGTAGGAGGAGAACAGCAGAGCAGGGACTGAGGCTTCTGATAAATGCACTCCGAAGTGGGGCAATTTTGGACTTGACTACATCCAATTCCCCACTTGACTCCTGTGACAAAGCAACTGCCTCCAAAAGAGACCTGACTAGAGCAGGTCACGCTTGCAGCTCTTACTCCAGACAGCGCTAGTGTAAAACCTTAGATGGGATTGTACTAAGAACAGAGGCATAGATGTATTTTCCTTTCTGGTAACTTTGCCGCAGGGAAAAAGAAATCTCTACTGAGAGTAGCAGCCTCTTGCACTGCATCAGCTGATTTGCTGTTGTATTACAGGCTTTTTTTAAGGCTTCTAAGAGAGCGTATTATGAAAGAATCACTGAATGCCAACTTTCAGTTAGGGTATATATTAGTGTGTATATATATATATATATATAATTTATATATATATATATATATACACACTATAGCTTGAATGTATGTTGATCAGGAAGGGATATATGCATAGTTTAACCTGTCAAGAAGGTAGGTCCTTACGTCCAAATGCATGATCAATATTATGATGTTTCCAAGAGTAATTATATTCCGTAAGATTCTTAATCTTTCAGTTTAAATTTTTCTGTTATCATACCACAGCAGTTGATGCAGCAAGAGTGGAATAATGGTCTTATTATTCCATGCACAGCCCCAAATGAAGTGAACACTGACACAAACAGCACTCTTGTAAGACAGAAATTGCATTTTACCACACTTGTGAGGTGCAGCCTGCTACCCATGTTCTGGTCTGTGACTTGCAGAAGAATCAATGAGGTGAACGATGCCATGTCCTATTTATTTTAGCCACTGTCTGTTCCTCTCATGCAAAAGCTGCTTCCTCTGTGTCAGAGAGCTTCACTGACCCGACCAGCCCTCAGGCGATTCTCTGCTGTTAGCTCACTGCTGTAAGAAGGCTGGTGACCCGGCGCGCTGCGCACAGCATGCTGCATCTTCAGCTGGTGTGGACTAATGCCTGTTCACGTGCGACTCTCACTTCAGTGCTGCGTTGCTGAACTTGCTGTTAACAACTCTGTTTTAATTGCCTATATAGGTAGAATGTTACCAGCTCTCCAGACTAAAAGAACTAGCAAAACCAAACTTGTTCTGTACCCACAGGTCAGGGAATAACCTGAAGAGCAGCCAAGACTTAGCAAGCCTGAATATTCTTCTAATTTACATAGGCTATAGTACATCGCTTTCCAGGGGAAGTTGTCCTTCTAAAGGAAAACTCCAAGCTTAGAGCTAGTTCAGCATACTTGAAAAGAATCAAACTGCTCCTGCCCAATTTATAAAATAAGCAAAATTTAACAGAGATAGTTCCTAGGAGTATATGTTTTCTAGTTTATTTACTAAACTGAAGTTAACTCGGACAGGAAATAAATACAGTTTATGTATAACCAGAGGTTTGGTACCTGACTGTACAGTCCTCCTCTGCCGATCAGAACTCCCATGTCTTTACAGTCCTCCCAGATCTGATCAATTTCTTCAGCTGGAAGAGGGTGGCGACTGTCCTAAGGGAAGCAAACATCACATTTCACTTGGATACGCTAAATCAGTTCTATGAAAAACATGTATATTCCAGTCTCTCCAATAAATCTTACCCCCATCTCTGGCTGAAAGCATTAACTGAATAATTCACCTGCTTTTTAAGATGGCTTTATACAGTTAAGGTACCCAAGTCACTGCTTACTCAAAACTTGTGAAATATTTGAAATGCTGGAACGTTCTGGCTCATTTTTAGCCACAGCAGTGTTTTGTCACTTCACTAGCTGTTTTTTAATAGAAAATCTTCCCATTATTTCAACTGAAATAAAATGAGATAAAACTTTTGATGGCACTGTAAATTGAAAGGAATACAAGTAAATCACTAACCTTATCTGTCACCATTTCTACTCCAATCATAAGTCCCTTGCCACGGACATCTCCAACAATCTCAAATTTATCCCGTAATTTAGCCAACTCGAGCAGCATGTATGTTCCCACATCCTCACTGTTTTTTTGTAGACCATCTTCTTCAATAGCCTGTTTAAAATGATGTACTATGTGTTGCAGGAAAAGCTTCCAATACAGTTAATCCATATTCAGCTTGATTACATGTTTATTTCACTTCCTTGCAGACTGTGTTCCTTCACCACTATGGTTCTTACATTTTTCTTCTCTTACAGTCCTCTTAACGGTATCACAGTACAATTGAACATAGTATTTCGACGTTGCTGTGGTGTTTTTCACATTTTCCTTATTGCTCCATAAACGTAATCCAGTAATTCACACTCACATATAGTCATAACTGAAAAATACCTGACCACAGCATTATTTTCAAAATCTTACCAGAAATATTTTAATTCTTTCTCGGTATCACGAGAAGGACATAATTTGACAAGGCATACCTACGTATACTAGGCAGCCTTTTTGGGAACAACTTGAGTGTTTTAATTAGATTAATCAACACCATGCTTTTTAATCACAATCTTTTTTTTGTTACTTAACCTACTCTCCTTAATATAGTTCTGACATGCAGCCAGACTGACACTGACACGCACAAACCATTTTATGAAATTAGTATCTAACGTAAGAAAATTGACATGAAAAAAACAAAAAATACAATTGCAGTAGTTAAAGTGGGTGTTTCTCCTTTTTCTTTTCTTTTAACTCAATTTTTTTTCTTCCTGACTCTGACAACCTCCTTCGACTTAACTTCAGATCCAGGCTCCATGTTACTCCACAGCCAAAGAAACCCAAAACATGGGTTCAGGCTTTCTTATTTGCAACTGTTTTTTCAAAATCAGTTATGTGATCAGCCATTTTACAGAACAGTTTTTAAAAAGCCCCAAAACACTCAGGAAAGTAACAGGAATAGAAAAAGTATCTGCTGTAATAAAGTGAGATTCAAGGACAAATGATCTGTATATGGTAAAGACTAATTAAATGGTGACCTACTGCCCACGGACTGATTTTCTGCTGGCTATTAAGTGAAATATATTGCAAATTTTTCTATTGTCTTTGTCATGAGGCATTTTTTTTTGAAAGGAATTCTGACCTTAAACATTTTTAACTATCTGGCTGTTAAGGGTTTTTAGGTATAAGGTAAAAGCTGTGGAGGTAAAACAATTTTGTTAAGCACATATGCCAGAGAATAAATGTGGTTTAGCTGAGGATTTGCATAGTCCTATGACAAAGTTAGCTAAGGCTTTTGAGAAAATGCTTTCCTACATTTCTATTAATAAAGCAAAGAACATAAGGGACAAAATGAAAGATGATTCTGAAAACATGATTAGAGGACTCCTATTCTTGCTAGAGGGATGCAAATTTTGCAATGGAACTAATCAGGAGTTTTTCCTATACATGGGGCACATTGGCCATTTATGCACAATACCTGCATATGTTTATGTGTTTCATACAGTTTAAAAAATTGACCACGTATAACTTTATAGTAAAAATAAATGTAAACATTTCTCATCTTTTCTTACAAGAAAAACTGTGAGATATATAAATTTATACAACGTTCACCCTACATCAAGAACCGCAGCTCCGACTACGCAGGCCAAAGGGCTTCCTCCAAATGTATTAAAGTGAAGGTTTTGAGCCAAGGAACTTGCAATCTCTAAAAGAAAAAGAACAACACTGATTACTCTTACAGGTGCCTTATGTTTGGTAACAGTACTTATCTGCTTTAACTTAACTATTAAGTTAAATTTGCTGTGCTTTAACACTGATTCTGCTGGAGACAATGCCATAGGAAGGTTTTTTTCCCCCCTGCAATTAGTCTGTGCAAAATATTACTATTTCCAAAACCTATACTTTTAGCATCTGCTAGACAACAGACTTTTTTTAAAAAAGTCACACTTCTTACATATGCTGTTGTCCCCTTAAACAGCCTTCTACAAGTTTTCTTCACTAGATTCAGCCAGTCATTTGTATGAATCAAGTAGTTGGCTAACATGCTGCCTTATGTGTTTCAGTACATCGATTAGTGAAACAGTGAATTCAGTGAGAATTTGCAGGATCTATTACCAGCTCTACCAATGACTCACAAGGTCATCCCTGCTTCAGTTATACAACTGACCCCATTTAAATAACACTTTGCACTGGTATAGCACAGCACTTAGGAAAACAAGTGAGTAATAAGAACCCAATTCATTTGTCAAAAGAGATTGAGACAAAGATTATTAATAAAGCTCAGCTGTTTGAACACACATCTCTCCAGTAAGTAATTACTGTATCGTGCATTTTGTAATTGCTCTGTTGTAACTCTTAGCAGAACAGAACACTTGTACCTTTTGTTGTAACAACAGCTGCCATTGGAAAGCCATTACCAATTCCTTTTGCCAAAGTAACAATGTCAGGGACTACATCATGTGTTTGAAACCCCCAGAAATGGCTGCCTGTCCGTCCAAACCCTGTCTGTACCTTTTAAAAGAAAAATCCATGAAAACGACCATCACTTTCTCACATTTTACAACATGGTTTCTTTTTCTTGTCTTTCTGTTGTTACTGATTTGCACTGAACTGCAACTACATCTAGAATCAACTTATATTAGGACCCTTATTCAGACAGCTTTGCAAAATACTGTTTATTGTAACGGGGTTTTTCCTGTATGAAGAAGACATGTCACCATGTCTTAGGCATGGCGAGATGCACAAATGAGCTGCAACTTCCATTTCAAAACAGAGAGGAAATGCAGTTGCTTATCACATTTCCAATGCAACCCCACAATCGCTGATTTCTACTGCTGCAATGCTTGAGGTACTATCACCATCACTTTGAAGTGTTTGCTACTATTTCAAAATAGCTTTAGCTAAGCAGGTACTATTTCTAAAATGTATTTGCAGAGGTACAGCGATCAACTCCCTTCTAGAGCTTATGTATGCCAACACCACTCATAACAGGAAATGTTACTGTGACAAACCTCACATCACAGCTGACGTTTATTAGCTGCATATTTGTGTAAATTTACTGGTCCCAAAAGGTAAGGACTGAAGTCTGCTACTAACATTACTTGCATCTAAAATCAGAATACCACATAGCAGAATAAAGGCAGTAAAAACCGGGAGGCTCCTACACTTGAAAAGATACACTGTGTTAAACTTAAGCTATTAAGTGTGTAGCATTTCATTTAGATTATTTCCAGGCTCCCAGTCTGCCTTCACTTGGACTCTTTTAAGATGACTTTCAGAGGTACCCAAACTCTAGAGCTCTTACGTAAAAAACCCAACTCACTTCATCTGAAATACAAATGCCCCCTCTTTCCCGTACTAGCTGGTAAGCTTCCTGTAAGAAACTTCTTGGATACTGAACAGCTCCATTAACACCCTGCCAAGACAAGAAAGACAATGTCTTCAGGAACAGAGAAGGAAACAGGAGTTCCACTGTGTGACTATCCTACAATAAGAAAAAAAGTAGCAGCAGCCCTCAGGTAACAGCAAGACTGTTGTCTCAAGTTTCTGGCATCAGCACTGGAACTGCTTCAGAAAGTTCCTGCTCAGGTCACTCATTCCCATTCCACAGCGCAGTTTGCTGTTCCGTTAGTTGTGCTGGTATAAATGTCAGGCCATACTGTGCCATCACTGTAAGACAGAGTCGATTAAGGACAAACTGCCAAAACAAGTACCTTGAAAACCTACACACTAAGAAACCCAGAAACTGTGATCAACAAAGTTAACAAGAGAATTCACATCCCTTCTTTGGTTAATTTGTTTAAAATGTTTGTTTCCTCAATTTCTGTTCACCTTGCCAGTTTTCATTTGCATCAGAAATTCCACTCTACACCTGGACTGCAATGGCTTCTTAGACTTACGTATGTAAAAGCTTAGAAGATAGCAAAACCAGAAAACAGCTCCAATATTCTCTGTTGTCACAATTCTCACTTTTTTTCTTGCCTTTTTTGTTCCTGGGATATATTCTCCATTCTTCCTATTTAAGACCCACATACACAGCAGTTCTGAAACTACAGTGAAGCACCAACAAAATGACTCCTGTGGCCACCACTTGCTGGAGAGCTCCTAAAAATATAGTGGACAACATGGCTGGGAAGAGGTGGAAGGGGGATTGAGTTATGGTTTACAGAAACAGTAAAGAGAAAAGCAGTATGAAATTTGGAAGAAGGTATTAGAAACTAAACAACATGCAGAAGAAATGTGTATGTTTAATCATAATTCTGTTTAACTTCACAAGCAAAATTCCAGCTCCATTGAAATCAGTGACAAAAGCTGAAATTTGAAGACTGCATCCATTCTTTCAGATACAGAAGGTGTTTAAGGCATTACCAAAAAAATAATAAAAATCAGAAGTCTATGTTTAGGATGTAGCTAAAGAATATCAGATTTGAGTGTTTCACCCTATTTGTGCTATCACAATTCAGAAGTGGCAAACTACCTACTTGAATTGGTTCAGCGATGAATCCAGCTATTGTCTTTGGCACGCAGGTATTCAGAGTATCCTTGAACTGTTCAATGTACTGGTTGTTTGCATGACATACACCTGTTTACAGGGGAAACAGTTTAAAAGAAATTTACTTAAAATTACACAAAGCTAGCTTCAAAACATGAAATGACACATCTAAGCACCAAGTATTATCTGACTGCATGATAAATACCACCTTTCAAATACACAATAAAAGGCTAAACATTAAAGGAGAGTGTCCCTTACTTTCTCTTAAACTATTTATACTAAGGAACGCCAGTTCCAAAACAGCAAGGCAAAGCTGCCAGACAGTGTTACACATTATACAGGTCAGGAAGCTGTAACTCTGGGGAAGCGTTTGTGTATCACCTACATCAGCCGAAAGAGTAAACAGACATTTTCTCAAGGGTTAATAAACATCAGCATAAGACGTAAGGAATCATCAGGTTAGTGCAGGTATGAGGATTCTGGAGGATACAGCTGCCTATCAGTCTATACTGAAATAAAGAACAGAGCAATTAGTACACCTAATGTTCCCACTCACTACGGAGGGCAAAGCTAAAAGAAAACCTGTGATGTATGCATGTGAACTGAAATACTAAAGAATGCTTGTTGAAACAGTGGAAAAAAATTACTGTCATGGCTGTTAATGAGAGCAGCAGAGAAGTTTTCACATTGTGCTGCGCATGGTATGTTTTGCCTCATTTAAGATTTTCCGCCTATCACTGGCTTCAGGTTGTCCTTACTATTCATATTACTCCAAAACAAAATCTGGAGAGCTGTCAAAACTTCAGAAACAGCAGAAAACAGCAATGAACATTTCTGGTCTTCCAGATGTGCTAAAACTGAGTTCCACAGCTTCCACAGTTGATCATGACAAATGCTGGAAAAAGGTTGGGATTTTAAGAAATCTGACAATATGATGTGGGTGTCACCTGCCCCAAATTTTTCTCTGTGGAAAGCAGGTGCCTGAGATTCTCTGCAATATTTTCTTTGGTTGCCCTTGCAAATCCTAACTAGAGGTCTACCTTTCTTGAGGAGATAAACATAACCTATTTCCATAGCTCTCTAGTATTCTCTAATCTAAAAGCCAAATATTTTTTGCCATTGACCAACCTTCAGAACAGCTGCATTTTCGAACAGTTTGCACTGGAGAATCTCTACAATGGCTGCCTCCCCATATGCCACGAAACACATCTGGTAACATTGTCTGTCAAGCATAAGAGAAATAGCTATGGATTTGATGACACCTTTCTAAGAGATGTTTTGATCATACTTAGGGATGACAAATCAAAAAACCTAAAAAGCATCTGTTAAGAGTCAAAGGACATACCTAGTTCAAGCAATTTCTCTGAAGAACACTTGTGGAATCACACCAAACTTCCCTCCCAATAAATGGTAGAACAGAGACAGTTTTGGAACCAACAAGTTTAGACTACTCCAGCAATAGCCACTTGGCTGATTTCCTTTGTGTTGTTCTTTAAATTAGTCAGCACTTTTGGTTATCTAAGATTCATAGCAACATTTTTAGAGTTGCTGGTAGTACTTCAATAATCCAATGTATGATAAAAATCTGCAGAATACAGGGAGGCAGGCAGGTCTGTTACAGTAATTACAAGCTGGAACTTTGGAACTCCAGCCTTCTAATCCTAACTGCTGATCAACTACTACATGACCTCATTCACTGAGCCAGGCTGAGAGGCTGCTATAAAGGAGCCTTCCTATAGCTCAGCCACAGCACTGGCTATCATCAGTACAGATCAGAGTAGCCAAAGCCAGCTTCTAGCAGACAGGAAATCATTCCCATCTGTTCAAAGGCAGGGAGATAACGTGTTGCCATCTATCCCCAGTGGATCTCCTTAACAGATATGTCTCCTGTTTTGTGTAAATGGGGGCCACCACAGGGTTTTGGTTTCTTTCATTCCAGGGGAGGATCTACTTCAGACCAGCTGAAAGCAGCTTTGCACAAATTTGCCAAAAGAATTTGAGAAAGGGGTTCCAAGCGTTATTATTTTGCACCTTTCATAGACTTCCATGCAAGCACCATGCATGACTACAGAACTGTAAATCATGACCATGCATGTTATGGCTGTCCTGACTCTAAATTAGCAGAAGTGACTACATGGAGAAGGAAAGGGGACTCTGGCTCTTGTGCTTACACAGCAGGAACAACTACACTGCAGTTTAGTTAGTGAACCATAAAGTGCTTTGAGGACAGAAAACATACTAATTGTTGAAATATTCAAAGAAACTGTTTGTTACCCAGATGATTTAAAAAAAATAATAAAAATCTCACTGTTGAACAGCCAAAGCCATTGGCAACACCATGCTTATAAAGACCAATAGATGTCAATCCCAGCGTGTAAGGGCTGCCTCCATGGTATGCTCCTCTGTACAAACAAAGCAAGCACATGAACACCACTCATTTCCAAGAAGAGACTGTAGCAATATTAGTTCTGACAAGGCGTGCTTCTGAGCTACAAATTATTGGGGAAAATTTGCATGGTTACACTAAACCCAAGAAGATTCCTACTGCCATTTTTTGCTCTGGTTCTGGAAGATCCAAGACTGCCCATCTGTACTGGTTTCCCAAAATTTCAAATGTTAAAATCATTAGGTAATGTTTGCAAGGAGAAGAGAACAATGACTGGAACCAACAGGAGTTCAGACAGTGCCTCAAAAAGTTCTGCTGTAGCACCTGAGCCCTACAGGGCAAACATCTCTGTTCTTTGAATCTTGGGAACTGCTGCTCTCTCCAACAGATGCTGCCAGTCATTGAACTACATGCTGGTTTGATGCCAGTTCTATACAGAAATTAAAAGTTCATTAATGAGAATATACAAACAAGTTGGGTACCCAATGTTCTGTGGAACAGAGTAACATAAAAATACAGCTCTTCATAACGAGGCCTTTTATTCTAATATTTGAGGCCACCTGGGATGCAGAGTAAAGAGAGCTGCTTACACTGTCCTTATACAGCACTCACCCCTGCACCACCTCTGTTCTTAGGCCAGAAGAGCTGTCTGTGTACCTGTGAAGTGAACTATGGTTCAGGGATCTGGCAGAAAAACAAGGCAAAAGAACAAACTCATCAAAACAAATTCTTCCACCAGGTTAGCCTTCAGCCAGAGCCATGGTTCACCGCACCAGTATTCCAGAGGTAGCTCTGTACCCTCACAAACAGGGGCACCACAGATATAGAACAACAGAAGAAACTAGGAGTTGCTGAAGTCCGTTCTGCCCATGAATGAAGGTCCACCAAAGCACACCCTGAACACAGAGACCAGACCTTTTTCTAAGTAAAAAATGCAAAAACTGCAGGTTGTGTTTTGTATGCAACCTAGTCCTAATATATGTATCAAGTCTTCAACTTCTGTTTTACTCTGCTTTGCATATAAAATAATTTTATAGCATTCTCCTCAGCAGAACTGGCGTTAAAGAGTCCTCTCTTTTTTCTTGGTTTAGGCATATAGACACTGATCACATACACAAATAAGTTTTGTAAAGATCTATCACCATTACCTGAAAGAGATGATGTCGAAGTTACGAGTATATAGCCTTGCCATGAACATAGCCAAATCATTGGCTTCTGACCCACAGTTGGTTAGATAAACCACCTACAGGAGAATGCTTAGGATCAGCACAGTGCACAACCTTCTTGTTTGGCATCAGAGCATGTAACTTGTTAACATTATGAGCTATAACCCATCACTACCACAAGGTGACTTCACCGCAATAAACTTAGTGTTGCCTATACAGTATAGATGAGAACTAAGATCAAGCTGATCTACTCAGTGGGAGTACAGAAAATCTGTAACATTGAGTTGGAGCCTTCAGGTTTTCCTAAGATGGAACAGTGATTCAAATAAAAATGAAAGCACTGGGTCAAACTGGGCAGGACTGAATAGAAATAACCTTAACACAGATAAAAAGGGCTGTACAGTGTCCCTGCATGCTAGTTACTAGGAGTGACATACACAGACACAACTGTGGAACAGAAGCGGTAAGCAGAGTTTGCTTACTGGGAGCAGATGATGATTAAGAGGATATCCTGAATACAAGTTTTCAGATTTGAAAACAGCTCAAATTCTACTGTCAATGCTTTTAAAGTTCATTTTCAGAAGTGACTGAGATTCTCCACTGCTTAAACTACGCAGCTGCTTTACATTTTAATTTTATTTTTAACTCTCCTTCCATTTTTAAGATTGCGATAGCTTCATACTCTTCTAGTAGCCCAATTTTATCACCATTATTTTACCTGAAAGCAAAACAATTATCTTTTCTTCCTGTTTCTGAGCATACAAAACATGATATTTATGTGGTTTATTTATTTAAATGCCATTAAAGCTCACTACAGAAAGTACTGTCAAATAATTTTCACTGTGAGTTTTCATGAGATCAAGCAAATCAAAGTTGGCTACGTGTAAGAACAGTCAACATCTTAGTTCCCTCAGTAATTATTAAGCTGCCAATGCTGCCCCTTCACAGTGACAACTGGAGGGAGAGAACAAACAGAACTTGGGCTTGGGATATTATGGTTGCCTACATCTGGGTCGAAAGAAAAGGCCCTGAGGGTCATTATATTCTCTTTATCGGACAATTTGTAGTCCCCATACACGTCTTTTCTCCATACATATTGTGGCTCTCATTTGTTTATTTAATAAATAAAGACACCCCCTTCACCAGCCCCGCTCCTGAAAGAAGCAAAGTACCTTAAGTGGATCTGGGAAAAGAGAAGTTAGCTTTTCAGCATACTCCTGGATTGCTGGGTGCATGTAGATATTAGTGGTGTGCCACAGGCGAGCAAGCTGTTTCTGGGTAGCCATAGTTACTTTCCTGCACATAGCACAAGAAGAAACACAGGGATTCAATTCTACACAGGTGTGCATTCATACATGCACACACCTATCCGTTATTAATCCTGAAAATGCAGACACTGCACCATTCGCCAGACGGATGAACAAGTAGACAAAACTAATGAATTCTTCAAAACACTGTGGCAACTGACCTTAATATAAGTGATACATGACAATTCAATGAATTATATTTTGGTCTTAAGCTCAGTGTCACAGACTAATGAAGAACAAAACCAAACCAACATAGGTATCGCTTCCTGTATTTTATAGCATAAATCAAATAGTAACACACTTACGGGTGACAATGACCAACACTGACAGTGACAATTCCAGCAAAGAGATCAAGGTATCTCCGTCCTTCATAATCAAACAACCACTGCATATGTCCTTGGTGCAGCAACAATGGCTTCTTGTAATACGTTCGCAGTGAAGGAGAAATATTCTTTTCACGAATCTTCCGCATACGTTCGTATGGATAGGACTGAGCGGAATAAAAGTCAGTATCCGTTTATGCTTTCTAAAGATCCAGACTAATGGAGCTGTAGTGGATCACAAAGATTACACAGTTGCCTACAGTGGCTGTTCACAGAACTAAGATTTTAAGAAATTCTGGCACACAGAAGGTTCTACAAACCTCTGAAACTCAGTCTTTGAAGTAAGTCTGCTGTTCTGCACTTACCTCTTCCTTAAAAGTTTTTCAAATCAACAATGTAGCCATAAGTTTCACTACTGTCACACTGGTACATCTGGAGGTTATACCCTGGTTGTAACAGAATTGGTGTTTGCCCAAACAAGCAAATTTTATAATAATATTTAATGCACTATTTATTGCAGATCAGCCTATCACTCAAATCTAATAATGCAGTCTTACTTAAATCCAGCGCAGTATGTATGACTTACTTTGTATTTTTCAGGTACAAAATCGCAAGGAGGCATCTTTGCTTGTGGGGAGACAGAGCTTTTCCATTTCTGCTGCCTAAAGGCAACTACAAAATAGTGAAAGAATTATCGAACACTTATCAAAGTGCACATATGAAAGAGTTTCTCAATAAACGTGTTCAGAAAACATGACAGCTATGGTCAAAACAAGCTTTGGTTGGTTGGTTGTTTTTTTCTTGTCTGAGGGATTTTCTTAGAGGGTAAACAATAATTAACATCTTTGTGAAGGCAAAATATATGTAGATTTAAAAAAAAGGCACTTCTCTTATTCACTAAAACTCAGTTTTCAGTTTCATGTGGACTTCTTGACAGAAAGAGACTTGAAAAAAAATAAAATCAGTTTTAATAGAAATTCTTTTCTGGGAGCAGCAAGAGCAGGAATCCTCTACAAGGGTGTAAGCCAGGAGCCCAGGGTGACCACCACTCTGGGGGTGCTCGCCGGCAGCAGAGTACAGTCCCTACAGACCCAAACCAAGTGAGCAAAGCAAGGTCCACTGAGAGTGCCCCACGTCAGTGGAGGAGATGATCAGGTCCAGGGTCCACCCAGGGGGTCCAGTCAGGGAGCAGCAGCAGATGGGGCCAGAGACAAGGCTGTAATTCAGGTCCAAAGTCCACGCAGGAGACTGGGTCAGAAGCTGGACTGGTGGCGCAGCTGCCCCTCAAGGCACAGCTGGGCCAGGGGCTGGAGGCTCAGGGCTGCGCTGACACAGGGCTCCAGGGCTGCAGGCCTGTGCCCGGGGAGGCTGCTCAGGTGTGCTCGGGCCCTGGCAGCTCCCACCGCCACCTGTCCTGTCTCCAGAATCCTACAAACATCCCGCTGTCCCACCTTTCATTTAACTGGAGGTGTGATTAAGCAGGTATCAAACAAAATTACCGTTTAAACACACTCTCTTTCTGCATCCCTAACATCTCTACCGAGAATGACAGATTTCTTTTTTCAATGTCTTAAGGTTTTAAACAATTTCTAAAACACGTTAAAATATAAATGAATGAAGAATAAAGTTTCCTGAAATAAATGAGACAGACTCACTTCCCTTACAACCACTTTCAGCACTAACGAATTAATAATCATCTGCAGTGTCCGGTCCCAAGAAATAAACTAAGAAGTTAGTAAGTGAGAGAAGTTCTGCCTTCGGACCTACAGTTACACCGAAAGGGCTTCTGCCCGCCCCCCCGCCATGTACAAACATGGCTCTGCAGTCAATCCCCCGCTTTCCCCGGGGGCTACAGGGAGGCATGCCGACCCCCGCCAGGCCTGCCCCGGCCCGCCCAGGGCTCCGCGCACAGCAGCAGACCCGGAGGGCGAGCCCCCGCCCCCCCGGCCGCAAGAGCCACCGTAGCGCCTCACGGCCCCGCGGAGCGGCTGCCCCCCCCCGCCGGGCCGCGGCCGCCCGAGCGGCCTCCCCCCGGCCGCGCCGACGCCCCTTACCGCCGCCCAGCCGGCGCCCGCAGCCCCGCAGCAGCGGCCCGAGGCCCCCCGCCATGCCGCCCGCTCCCGGGGCAGCATCGCCCCCGCGCCTCGCCCCGCCCCTCGGGGGCCGGCCCCGCGTGCCGCCGGGCGCTGCCGTTACCGCGGCCTCGCGGGCGGCCGTTGCCGTTCGCTTTGGTGTAAACTCGGTTCTGTCCCACCCTGAGGCATTTTCTGGAAAAGCTGCTGCGGCGGCTGGCAGCGAGGGGCGCGTTGTACCCTACCGAGCAGCCATGTCCGTGGGGGCGCCGGCGCCCCCCTCACGGCCGGCCCCCCCCTCACCGCCGGGCCCCCCCTCACCGCCGGGCCCCCTCACCGCAGGGCTCCCCTCACCGCTGCCCCCCCCCTCACCGCCGGGCCCCCTCATCACAGGGCCCCCTCACTGCTGGGCCCCCCCCCCTCACCACAGGCCCCCCACACACACACTGCCGCCCCCCCCTCACTGCCGGGCTGCCCCTCACTGCCGGGCCCGCTCACCGCAGGACCCCCCCTCACCGCAGGGTCCCCCTGGGGGCAGCGAGTGTGGGGCACGCCAGCAATACAACGGCTCGTCAAGGGAAAAAACCCCAAAAATAACCGAAACAGAAGGAGGTTTTATCTTTAAATGCAGCCAGATGGTTAGGGAGAAACTGAAAAATGTGAGGGGTATAATTGATGACCCATTTCTTCCCCTTTGTTTTTCTTTATTTTTTCCCTTCCTTAGCAAAGAGTACTAGCACAACCTCCTACAAGGGTGGGAAGAGCGGGAAGCTGTGTTGCCGTCCTCCATGACCCTCCAGAAGTTCCCCATAATACTAAAAACAGATGTGTGATGGTGTTCCCTAGGACAGTAATGGGCATACACCTAACTAGATGCAATTGCCAGTGAAAGGTATTTCACAATGGTCCTGGTGACCCTAGCTGTTTCCTAAGGCAGAAGGCTGGCGATGTCACCCACCCTGAGGGGCAGCCCCAGTTTTGCAGCAAAACTGCCTGATCCTGATGCAATGCCTCAGAGATTTGTACTTTCTGCTAGCTAACCACCACAGTGCTTGCATGCTTTAGGAGTCCCAAATGCTCAACCTTTCTCAATCAAACTTTACTTTTTCTAACTTGAAATTCTGAATTTCAGTGATGAAGATAATTTTCATCAACACAAAGATCCATAAAGAAGCGTGACTACAGCAGTTGTGACCTGGTGCATGAGCCATCAGTGCTAATTGGTTCAATTGCGCGGTGCATGCAAAATGCATTAAACACATCTGTCACAGCACCTTCCACATGCAGAACAGGGCGAGCCCAGCCTGCAGACTGTGCTGGATGTCTAGCTTTTCCTGTTTATATATTCTATGCTGGAACTGCTATATTTCATGGAGAAAGCTATAATTTGTGAATTTTATTCAAGAACTTCTATTAAATTGAAATGCAAACACCATTGCAAAAAGATTTTACAATGACAAAAGATTGAAAAGCCCATCAGAAAAACGATATTGATCTTACGAGTGAAATTGCTAGTAGATTTTATTAAAGCCAGCATTTTCAATATTAAGAACTTAAAAAATGCATTTTAAAGCATTGTCCTTCAGATACACTTAGAAACAATGAAGAATTCCTGAGTAACTATTCTTATACCAGTATTCTCCAACCAATGTACATACTACATATGAAATCTACTTTCTATAGTTTTTTTTTAAATTTTGGAAATTTACAGAACATTTGGATCTGTTTCATAAAATAATTGTGCTTCAAGTAATTCTGTTGCTACAGCAATGACACTACAATAACTTGAATGTTCCAGATTGCATACAAATTCTGAAACTGTAATGGAAAAAATGCCTAGCTTGTATTGCAAAGCTAGCAATGAAATGATTTATGCAAATGGAAGTAAGTTTGCATTAAATATTGGATCACTTCTTTCTCTGCTGGGAAGTATACCGTTTATTCTGCATATTATTCAGAACATGCAATTTAATTTATAAATATGTTTCTTTGTGAGAATTGCTGGCACAATAAGGCAAGGAGGTTCTACAGACTGTTCCCTGCACTTAATGCCATGACAGAAATTTGAACAAATGCAATTAGTTAATGGCTGGTGACAAATTTTTTCTGGGTGGTACTTTTTCAGATCAGCACCCTCTGTACTGCTGTATTTTACACAATGACTAAAAAAAATATGAAGCACAATATAAAGATTTCAGAAGCCCAGATAGTGCTGAGTATCTCTCAGCAATATAATGCATATATGGAACAGATGGTTGTGTTATTCCAGATGATGAATGTTTTTTATAGTCAGAAAAAAAAACAACTTTCCAAGATGAAAAATAAACAACACTAAAGTAACCCAAGAGCTGTGAGTGTGGCTGAGCAGTAGTTTCCACTTACTTTTGGAATGAAGGACATGGGGATGAGAATTAAGAGTAGTCTACAGCATTATGAACATTACAAAGTACAGTTGGACATATTTCTGCACGGAGAAAAATCTGCCTCTTCCTAGACATATATAATTTTCTGTCCTACTGAAAGGGTATGTTCTACAAGTGACTTCTATGAAGATTTCCAGCTTCCTTTACAAATTCTACTCTGTAAAACAGACCTTTGCAGTCTTTCTAGGAATCGAAGTGAAATTTTTCCGTTTGTACTGATGTCAAAACGAGGTAAAGGTACCCAGCAGCTCACAAAACCAGACCCAAAAGCAGCGTTGGTTTTTTTTTTTTTAAAAAAAGACAAATTCCAGGACAAGCAGCATCACAAAGTAGAACAGGATGTTAAACATTCCAGAAATAAAAGAGGAAGATACAGAAAAAGACTTCCTTATACCTAACTGCTCTGCTCACCAATGTCTTGAGTATAAGCCCAGCTTTTAGCGTATTAGCACTACAAGAGGTCACACAACTAATTCAGGTATTTTTCTTCATTACTTTTGACAGCTATAATAGTTTCTCTTAAAAACTTAGCTTAAATGGGATAGATGTATTTTAAGCCTGACTTCGTAATTTTCCAAATCTATCACCAAGACAGGGACTTTCTGATTAAGGAAAATGTTAACAGATACATTGTCACAGATACAAACTAAACAATGCCCAGAAATGCCAAGAGACCAATTAGTGGTAACCACGAAGTCCTTTTTTCTCTTGGACCTTCTAGGTCATTACATTATCTTTAATAAATAAAAAATAGAAGAATGCTTAAGAATGATAGGCATATACGTGAGACAATGTAAATGGATAAATACCGCTCATCTGTAGATCTGTCTTACTAATTGAAGGTTGCTTTTAAAAACAGTGTAGTACACTTTATTTCTCTTGATTTTTTTCCTTAGAAATATAGGAAATGCAACAGCAGATCGGATGAGGGGTCTAGCTCTCCAAGCATTCTGTTTGCCCAGGACCAGCATCAGATACGTGGAAGAAAGTCCTGTAACTGATAGAAAGTGCATGACAACTTCTTATGTACAGGGCTTTTTCTACACGTATATAATAGCTGATCTGTAGTAGCTGGTTTCAGCTTTTTACCACTCTTTAGTGTTTAATAAGGCTTTACTGCTTATGTGGACCGTCTCAGGTAGCTGTGCATATCCCCACTTCTGATATCACACTATTTTCTTCTCTTCCTTTTTTTTTGCACTGACTCATTTATCACTCCTCTCAGTTCTACTACTCATTTTTTCCTGTCTACTCTTACATTTGATCCTTTTGCTTCCATTTTCCACTCTCCCTCCCTCTGTCCTCAGCTGTAGTGAAAAATGCATGTTTATCTGCTCTGATTTCTCTCATTATCTACCTATGTACCTCCTATAGTGACTGTACTCCTCTTCCATTCTGCCACAGACACCATGTCCCTCTTCCCATCATTAAGCTTTTTCTATCCCCATATAGTATGTATTTCTGTATTTATCTTTGATATATATCTTTGATCTTCTGCTTGACATACGCAGAAAAGACAAAGAAATTCCCTTATTTGTTTCAAAATTGTTTTCAAGGCAGGGCACAGGATTGTTCCAATTAATGTAATTCAGTCCATCTTTCCATACCCACAGGAATGTGAGTCTGGAGGGTTTGGCATAGTTGAGAGCAGGGCTAGTCTCCATATTCACTCATTTAGGGACAGAATTTAAAGATTTACTTCTCAGGAACTCAGCTGAAAACAGGTCTTTCTAAATAGCAAGTACGGATAAATGCTTAGTTCCATTGCTGAGTTCCAGAATGAGAGCATCTCTGACAATGCAGCCCATTCAGTCCTAGAGCACTGAACACACAGGCAATGGCAAAAAACTTTTCAGCCCAGGAAAGGAACTGGCACTTGGCTGCCAAGCTGGTTAGTATGGCTTTCCCTGCAAGATGGATTTTTCTTTGTTATTTTTTCATATTAAAATATTTCATCTACACATCTGAAACTTCCCATCCTAGTACTACCAGTGTGAGACAAGTGATGATTCCATGGCAAACTGTTAGTTAACAAAAATAATTTGACCATTACAGATTTTTTAAAATCTTGATAGAATGATTCACAGTTTGACACACAATGTAAAATGCTTTTGTCTGCCTTTTTAAAGGGAGCAAAAAAAAAAAAAAAAAATCTGAGGTAGCAATTTTTGAGAATATGATGCCTGATCTGATGACACTTTTTCATTTCATTTGTCTTTATGGCTTTGTAGAAGATGTCTAATATCTATCAACTGGCTTAGATGACTTCTGCTTCCTTGCACAACAACCTCAAATTGTTTACAGTTAATGAAAAATTATTAAATACATTGACGTGAACCCCACATATACAATGCTTCAGAGATCACACATTCTGCTTATTCAGTTTGAACACCTGCTGTCACTACACTTTGAATACTTAAATGACATTTAAAGCAACTGTATATTTTCCAGCCATTTAAACAGAGACAAAATCAGCTATAGCACAAAATTCACTGCTCTAACATAAATCAATTACATATTTGTTTTACAGTTTATTCTATAAACACATACATCCTTTTACTTGTATTATATAAGGTCAGTTTGCTGCATTTTTATTATATAATCTTTGTAGTTACACAGTATCATCATGATCATCCTTCAAGCCTGCATCTTATGTGACAGTGAGTTTTGGGAGCACATGCCCTGCGTCAATAAATCCTATTTCTTTAGAAGTCACTGAGACACTAAAATTATACATCAAGTCTGTCTTTGCTGAGGAAAAAAGTCTTAATTAGAAAATTTAGATAATGAGTCATATTTGTCAATACTGAAGAAAAACTGCTCATAAAACTAGTCTGAGTCCGAAGGAAAGGTAATTAATTAAAAAAAAATTGATTTCATGAATTTTATAAAATCAATTACTTCTGAAGAGCCTTTATGCTTCCTTTTAGGGCTTTTATGCTATGAAAAGTAATTCATGCTTCAAGTGACACATGCATAAATTTGACATTGAAAACATCATTCAAACTTTTCAAATAATTGTTCCAAGTGAGAAGGTTGACTAATAGTGCAAGAGCTAGAGGGCTAATCCCTGTTCCTCAGGTAAATTCTGTTACATAGTTCATTTCTCCATATATCAAAGGAGGTGTCCACAGCCTGTTATTCCCCAGTGGTGTGTCATAATTTTACAATGTGTACAACTGCTGCAAAATCTCATCTATTTCCTTATAAAAAACTATTTCTTAAGAGCTCCAAGCAAAAATATTGTTGCAAACAGAAAGAATGAAGTATTTGAACATCCAAAGGCCCACACACTTAGCTGAAGGTTATTCTGATTTTACAGAACAGTAGTTTATTCCCTTCTTGATGTCCTTTCAGATGTTAAAGGGCATTTTCAGGTATTGCTCCCACCTTGGGAGCAACAAGGTGTTTTGGAAAATAAAATCAGATCCAAGGGAACAATAATCAACCTGCAGATTGGTCCAGCTTAAAGAATGGAATATGTTTATGAAAATTGTGTTCAAATTGTGTTTAGCTAGCAAATCCCTCAAAAAGCTTAGCTACCTGGGAGCAATGAGCAAATGCGCCTTTTCCACTCTGGCTGAATTTCCCCCTTCATAGAAAGCCATGTCTTTGGCATATTGAGACATTAATCAGCAAAGGTGGGAGAGAATCTACACCTCACAGTGTAATTTAGGCTACAGCTATTTTGCAGCTTCAGTACCATTTTATGGCAAAGCATAGAAAACCTTCCACTCAGTTCTCTTTCTGTGTGAATTACTGGAGGTATGCTATAGTTACCAGCAGGTAGTCAGGATGAATCACACACTTAAAATCTGCTAAAAGTTGTGTCTGTTTGCCTCAGGTCCAAAGTTATCAATATGACAGGAACAGCCTGCTGCTGACACTTATCCCCTGATTTCTTTGGTTTACAGCATCAGTGTCATCCCCTGTGTTTTGTTTTACCCTAAGAAATCCACTGCATAAGGAAAATCTTTGGGCTGTGGTTTGGTAAGATTCTATAGCCTCTATGCATCACAAGATGCATCACAGAAGGCCTGTAGCAGCATGCCTTTATGCGCAGCATTAGATATAGAAAACAACGGCTTGGCTCAGATATGGCTATTTGTGTAAATAAAGAGAATGTGCCTGAACCGGATCAGCTCTGCCAGATTCAGTCAGAAAACAGAAGTGTAAATGAAGCTCTGTCGGAAAGAGTATATTACCAACTGACATACATGCACGCACACAAGTTGCTGCCCTGCAAAACATTCCTGATTTGAGATAAGTTGGTAGTTTCTTTGCAGTACTTTTAGCATCTCTAGAAAATATATGAGATATACTACAAATAGTATATCTACCGGAAAATTGTCTTGTTAACTATAACTGAACAAAATTTTACATTTGGCTGCCCTCTGGAGTAGCCACTTCATGTCTTCAAGTGTTAAATAAGTGGCTGAATTAAGAATCTAAGACACCTCCCTACACATTCAGCAGAGCAATGAGATTGCTCTGATCAAGCTCTGGAAGTGGGCAGTATGTTGCCTGTGTAGAGGAAGCAGACTTGAAATCTGATGCCTAAAGTAAATGTTATAGTATACACTAACACATATGTTTACAGACACACAGGTAGCTAGTTGAAGTCTAAAGTCCTGCCAGCAGAAGGGCTAGGCAGCTCAGCTCAACTGATCTGTACTTGAGCGATTCCATGGCCTGATGGTACAAGGCAAGAATCTGATTTGCCAAATTAGATTGGCCACCTGGGACCTTCAGAATCTGAAAGTCTCTTTTGGCTGGGTCTGCAGCAGGTTACCTGATAGTGCAGGAAGGCTACCAGTGCGTAAAATCATGAAAAGCTGGAGGAATTTAAAGCTGTTCAGGAAGGACAAGTACAGAAGACAGCTTACCTATAGTAAATACACTTTCCTTCACACATACAGTACCATTCCCTTACCTTATGTTTCCAGTTTCCCCTGAAGCTAGTGATAATGGCTAAATACTTGGTCCCGTTTTAATCAGGCATCACTTGGTCATACTTTCCTGGAGTAAATTAAACTTTTGTTTCAAGAACGAAGGACCATTGAAAGTTCAGAGCCATTCCAGTATCATTGTGATTCTGCCTTCCGTTACATGGAATATGAGGAATCCTCACTGTTCCCACTGCTGTTTCGGGGACATCTGTCCAGCCCAAGTACATGGACTCCCTTCCTCATTCCCACTGCTATTTCAGCAGAACTCTGACTCAGACTTTATGCCTTCTATCTTTGACTTTGGAGGCTGGATTCCAAAATTAATGTTGATAAGTTCATTATGAAAAAGTTGACTTCAAACTTGCATTCCAGGCTCAAAGAAAAGTGCAATGCCTTAAGGATGCAGGAGAACACCATTCCATTAGTGATTAGCATCAGAGTACAAATTCAGTGGAAAAGAAGCTTTGCTCTCAAAACCGAGATTCTATTCTAATTTTATAATTACAGGTGATAAAAACATGTGAAACAAATAATTTATAATTCAAATAGTAATACATCTGCAATATATTAGAAATATAGTTTAAAAATTACTTCATATTAATTAGTATAAAGTTTAATTTTATGCTTTGTCTAGAAATGGTAGCTTTACTTGTTACTGCTCTCTCAGCAGAAGGGAACAATAAAGTTCCTAAGTAGCTAGATAGCATTGGGAAATTAAAAACATTTTATTTTGCTTTGCTTTTTTTTTGATAATAGAAAAATAGCCATTAAAAATACATTGTTAAACATATGGACTTGTACTACAGTAGATTGGTATATTATGTACACTAAGGCAGTATATAAAATACTGTCCTGCTATTTTTTTTCGAGGTTTGTTTGGAGTGGGATATGAACGAGATGGAAAGTTTTCCGTCAGATTGAAACAAAGCAAAAATATATTTAGAAGGATTTGTTATTTTACTGTAATTTGTTTCTTTTTTATTTATGATTTCTATATAACAGCTCCTTTTTTCTTAAGGATTGAGGAAAATTATAAAGAAAACTTAATCTAGTGTCAGAATGTGTTCAGAAGAAAATACATTGTAGATGAGAATGCTGTTGTGCAATGATTTATCTATGGTGTCCTGATTGACTCATGACAATTTTTATCTTTGTTGAATCTGCAGTATTCACTCAAGTTTAATCAACTAATAGAAGACCTGCAGTGCTGAATGATTAGCTTACAATGTATTTTTCATAGCAGGTAATACCCATTGCCTTATTTCCCTGTGTCAGAAATGTTTAATGATTCAATGTTTACTTCCATGATTATTACCTAAACCCACAGTTTGTTTTATTCTTTGTATAATACACATAGGAGGCTAGGCTTTTTTAAGGTACTGTTTGCTATGTGGTTTTGTTTTACTGTACCTAACTACTAAGTACGTACTGTACTAACTACTAATTATTTAAAGGAGGGCATAAAGGAAGATGGGTCCATATACTCTGATCCACTGGCCTCTCTTTTGCACTCGCTTGGAACTGTCAGACAGTAGCTCATATTTTTCTCAGCTTGACTTTGCTGAATGTTCCAAGATGTTTCCATTGCAGGTTCTTGAGAAACAGATGTGTGTTGCGTGCGTGAGTCTGGCATTAATACTAGAATATTATGGTCCACAACTGTTGAGACCTTGGTGTATTCTTTGCTGGTTCCTGGAACAGTGTATTTTTCAGTCTTTCCACTATTTTCTTTATGTTTCAGTACTACTGCTGGCTCCTCATCTTGTCTGACTTTGTGAACTTCTACATAATCCATTAGTTTAGGATTCAAAAAAGGTGACTTGTCATTAGGTCTGCTTTGTTTGACCTGCACTTTGGTTTGGTCAGTTTTGGAATGCAAATTTTCCATCTCTCTTTGCTTTTCCATGTCATCGTAGACAGTTTCAGTGATAGGATATTGTGACTGATGCTTTTCTTCATTTCCCACCAAAACTGGTGCAATGTTCACATTTGTGGTACCCAGTGTTATCTTAGGTGCATCTACAGTACTGTGGTAGGCAAACACAGGAGGCTGATTATTAGGTAACTGAGCTGCAGGCCATGTGGATGATTTTGTACTCTCATTGTTAAAAAGGAGTATTTTCTGTTCTGAGGCTATACATTGAGTTTCCCAGCTCCTTTTTCCTCTTTTATTTTCTTGGATGTCTCTTAGGTCTTGTCTTTGAAGTGTTGATGGAAGGGCATGGGACTCCCTGCACTTCTCAGAAAGAAGAGAAGGGCTGTCACAGCTCCCTCGGCCTGAGTCACTGTCTGTTTCCTTGAGTATCATTTTTGCATTTTTACTGGGATGACCATTGCCATGGCTTGGCATGAGTTGCTGATCCTCACTGTCCTCTACCTCCAGATATTCTATCAGCAGTTCCTCACAGTCTGATGTTGGAGGGAAACCATGGCAACCAAGGGCACTCAGTAATTCTTCAGATTTTCCTGTCTAAGGGCATAAATAAGATATATTTTTTCACTGTTAACCTTAGGGTTTATCTGACTAGAACAATTGTAAGCAACCTACATATTTAATATACAAATACTTCAATAGTTATATCACTAGACCTAAGCTGGATTTCTACTGCTGCAGAGAACAGTGGAAGAACAGAGGAAAATTTCTTTAGTTCCCTCACTGGGGAGCCATAATCCCAGAATTCATGGTTCTAAAATGGGAGGACTAGGGAGCTTTCAGCAGGTAGGAATCTCATGGGTTTAACAAGATGGAAATGGAGAATGATACAGCATCCATGTCCTGTGTCCCCAGCATGGCAAGAGACTCTGGAGAGTAACTTCCATGAGAACTGGTAGGAAGATCACACAGGCGTTGGCTCTTGTGGGGACCCAGGGAACAGCTGAGATCACCAACCCCATTCTCAAATCTCCTCCTTGCTAGTGCAAGCCAAGACTGCCTCACACATACCATCCACATGATCAACCTAAAAGTGTCACTTATTTAACATTGATTAAATTAATTGAAGCTGGTTTATACTTTATTATGGTAATAGTGTTTGCTAGTACATAATTTCGAAAAGTAAGTAATGGTGAATTCTTTTTGTGGTTATCAGTGCTACTCACCTCTAACAGATGTGTATCTATACCTTTTATCTTTGGTCCTGGAACTGGTGGTAGGATAAAGGCTATCATTCTAAAAAAAAACAGAACAAATACACAAGGTGTAAGTATGGCTCTTACCTCTCTATTTTTTCTCCCATTTCCTTGGAATGTAACTGACATTTTAAACACTTCTCCCATATCTGATACCTCCTTGTTGGACCTTTGTTTCCCGTCCACCTCTCAAGCCAGATAATTTATAAATCCAGTTACAGTTCATGTTATGTATGTATCCTTTGATGTATGTATAAGGAAGAGAGCAGTACAAAAGTTATTCAACTGGAAAAGTAACACTGCTAATGTCTTTTTATTATCTTTTGTCCCTTAACCTACGGGTCTCTAGTATCCCTGTAACTTCATCACTGGCCAAGAAACAGCTTTGTGGGGCACAGTTCAGGAGGACTAGTGAGCCTGTATGTACATACTTGACTGTCAACTGACTATTACTAAACAGGATTTATGATCATTGACTTCTGATGGCTTTTCCATCAACAGCTTCTATCTCTTTCTTCCACTCAGCCAGTATTTTTTGCAAGACTTGTACAAAAGTGATAATCTTTGTGACAACTTTCTCTTTCAGATTTGATTGAATTTAGCCGGTGTTCTGGGGAACTGACAGACAGGTGGGCAGAAAGACAATTTCATAATACAACCTTGTTTCCTTTAGGAGATCAGGGCAAAACCAAAAGGCATGTCTTCTACAGGAGCAGGGATACTCCAATGTTTGCAGAATACTTACATAGCTAACCAGGGTGGTCAGAACTAATAGAGACATGTCTTTACCAACCGAGAATTTAGCCTGACCTCCCTAAAGAACAGAAATACCACTTCATCAGTTGTGAATTTAAAGTCAAATAACTGTAATTTATAGTTTATAAGAGAACACAAAACCTATAGGATATTGACTGAAATGTTAGAAGTCTGTTTTTGGAAAGTTTGCTGAGATTTTCAGCTCCAATTGTGAAATTGGTGACTTACCTGTACCCTTTCAAAACCATTGTCCAGCTCATGATTAAACATATAAGAGACGACAAGACACCAACGATGATCCACACAACCATATCTTTTACTCTAAAGTCTAAGAAACAAACAGAATTATTTAAGGACACACATCTAGCATATGCATAGTCAGCATGCAAAAAAAAGTCTCAAATCACTTTTATTTTAAAAATTGATCTAAACTGCCAAATTTGGTATTGAACCTAGAGGCCTTTACTAGCATAGATGGAGCTCAACAGTAATTATAATACCTGGTAATAAATATACTTTTTATTATGGCACTGTACAGGAAATAAACTCTCTTGGAAAAATGGTAAAAAAAATGTATGAAGAGGGAAATTTTGTCACAGCCAGTCATAGCAATTGGGTTCAAACCCAATTATGCCTATACTTCAGTCATTTCATTATCAAATACATATCACAGAATTAATGAAATGACGGGTTAAATGATATAGGACTAAATATTTTTAAGTATTTCTATTGTAATGTGACACTTTTTACATTGAGGTGTTTATTTCAAATTCATTCCAGATAAAGAATAGTGAAGAGCTGTTACTGTCTGAAGGCAGTCACTCTTTGTTGTCTATGTATCAGTTTTAATGCAGCCACTGGTATTCCTTTAATGAAAATGACTTAATTGAAAACTACTTAATTAAGTACTACCATGATGAGAACAAATGAGGCAATAAACAGAAAGGGCATGCTTTTAATAAGAATCAAAATCGATTCACCTTCTTAACTCCAAAAAGTAATGAAGTGGAAAGTTAACTGGGTGTGGTACAGGGACTCTGAGAATTCCTGTACCTTAGCAATGATGTTCTTACCTGTTCTAGGGAAATTCTGGGATGTCAATCTGCATAGGTGCCACAAACAGCTAACAAAAGTGTAACGTGAACTTACATGTAATAAAACAGTTACTGAAGGGATGTCTGGCCACTCACCGGTAGGGATCTGAATATACTTTTCTGAGCTCCATTCACTCCATGATCCATGGTGGTCTGGTTTGCAATGAATCTGTACAATGTACTTCTTTCCGGGATTTAAACTAAACATTCTATATTGTGTTTGCTGTCCAACAAAAATAGTCTGGAAATTAAATAAAAAGCATAAAATGCACATAGAATAGAGACATTTTCCTAGGAAAAAATCACAGCTAGGTTTAAGTCTTGATATTGAAGGTGGGAATATAGAATGAATCTGGGTAGCTTCTTAATAAATGTTATGGGGTAATCATACATTTATTTATTTCTGTGGTTCAGCTTTCTAACATAATTCAGTGCTAATGAGATCTGGCTCTGATATACTATGCAAATTAAACTACTACAAAACCACATCATTAGTATATGGCAAATAGGAACGAACTGTGGTAATGGTAAGAACTGCAATCGTGAGGAGAAGGAGGCAAGAAAGAGAGATGGGGGAAGAAAATGTAGAGAGAAAAGAAGGAATGTGGAGTTGGTGGAGCTGTGCAGGACAGTAAAAAGTGAATCTTGCAATGGCCAGGGGGCTTGGAAGTGCAGTGGCAGAGGGAGGAGAGGGGGAGATACAGAGATGGCTGGTAAGTATTGCCGCAGCCAAGAAGGGGATGCGCCCAAATACCAATAACTGGAGTCTTTGGTTTGGCGCCCTGTTTAAGTTGCAGATCCTGACTACAGAGAATTATTACTATTATGTGGCAATGCCAACTATCACCTAATGGCCATTTGTACAAATTTCAATGATTTTACATAATGTCACTGAGCTTTCTGTTACCTGAGAAGTGCTTGTGGTTGGGAACAAATTATCACAAAAGAAACCTGACTAAATGAGAATGAACAATTTAAACTGTAATGCCAATATGATTAATGTATAATGGCCACAATTAAAAAGTAGTACTTTATCACCTGCTATTGCACAACAGCATCTGAGATACCTGTATTCTCAGCAGGAAATTGTAGATCACAGAAGTGCTTTTGAAAAATGATGAACTATTCAGTGTGTTTACTTCATTATATTCAGGCATGGGACCTGGATGACAAAATCTAATTGATCAGGAAACATCATCTAGCACAAACTTGAAACATCCTTACTTCCCATTCCTCTCCTTCTTCAGGCTTTAGTCGCAACTCATATTCAAGGGTAAGCCATCCAGATCTGACATCAGCCAGCGGGGGTGGAGACCATGTCAAGACCAGATATGGTTTTCTATTTATTGACTTTTTTAATTCCAGAGTTACGTTCACAGGAGGATCAGGCTGTACTGTTAAAAATCAAACAAATGACAAAAGTCTAAATGATTTTTTCATTGCATCTTAGGACGAAACACAAAATGGTGTGAGTGGTGAGTTGCCACCTCTGTTGCACCTGTCTAGTAATTTAGAACTGGTGCTGGCATACAGGGATCAAGCGTTTCCTGATAAAGTAAGCATGGATTTATGAATTTGAAGAAAAAACTGAAGAACAGTAAATATGTTGAGTTCATGTTGAGATTTCCCTTAATCATTTATCATCAGAAATATTTTTTTCTTGTATTACCATTTATTGTTGCTTTTCCCCACAACAATGTTTCAAAGTTAACAGCTTTAATGCTGTGTTATGAAAGCTGGGGTTTACCATAATCTTATCAAAATTGCTGTATATATTTAGGAATGCTTAAGCCACAGAGGTAGCTGATGAAACTTGCCCCCTTCATCTTTCACATTCAGAAAATGCAACAGCATAATGCCTACATGCATAGACAAGGATGTTTACAAATAAAACAAACCAGTAATATTAAAGACCTGCCTATATCTTAAAAATAAATTGAAATGGAATCCAGGTTTCTGCTACAGTCAGTCTTGCAGCTTAGTTAGTTCAGAGGTAGAGCTTCTGCATATTGTGCATGTATTTTGCCACTTGTCTGATGCAAAGCTTCATTGAGTAGTCAGGGCATAGAGGTAAAATGTAAAACTTGTTCTCCAGCAGCTCTTTTCCAGTTGCCAGACTCTAGGCAGCCAGATCCTCGATAACAAAATAGTTCTCTGTCATAATATTCCACTCTTTCAGAAAAAAAACCCAAATACTTGTCCACAGTCAGTCTGTGGAAAAAGTCTGAGGAAAGAGATTATAAGTACACTGCTATAAAAAGCACTAATTTAGCTTTGCTTGGGTCTGGAAGTACTTTTAGGTAATCAAATTTAAGTATTATTAGTTAAAAGATCAATTTGATTTCAGTTGCTGGTAAAGTGGAAAAAGATTTTAGCTAGATGATGTTTCTTGGGGCTTGACTGAAAGAAATACGGAAAACCAATAAATAGTTATTTGAATGCAGCTTTAAAGCTTTTTGTATTTTTAGGCTTCCTTTGAAAATAAAATGGCAAAGGGATGAATATTGATTTATTACTACAACATATAAGATCTTATTTGTTCTTATGAGTTTTTAACTTGGATATAATACTGTATATGAGAAAAAGCTGGAATTAAAATTCTTGGGTCAAAACCCGTAACTTGAATGATTTGGTTCCACAAAAATACTTTTTATCTCTTACCTATGTAAGTCACATCCACATAATGAGGATCAGAGACTTTACTTCCCATTTCATTAGTTGCCTTCACAGTAATATTGTATATGGTCCAGAAAGATGTATACTTTTTATTGAAGTAGCATGAATTGGGGCCTGCAGTTCTGTAATCTGGACATTCATAAACCTGTTCTTCTCTGAAATGAAAGAATCACGGTGATTAGGTTACACAGACTAAACCACCCGATTTGTTTACCAGTAATTTAGCATTATTTAGGGCTGGATCAGATTTGTCATGCCTAGCAACGTGAAGGAAATCAGAAAACTACTTTCGGACTAAGGAATCATTGGACAATTCCAGACACCGTAGTAAACATTTTACCCCAAAATGAACACTATAAAACCTGAAGAATTTAGGCTGTTGTAGATGCAGCAGTGGGCTGGTAGTGCAGCCCTTACTTTTCTGAAAGCCATTGTCCATTGCATAGCTCTTACAGGTTCCAGAGAGCCAGTACAAGTGATTGCTGAAGTCTTCTAACCTAGCTGTTAACAACTGAGTTATTTCCAATGTTCATTTCACACTTGCATTAGTTCTGCATGTTAGATTAATATGCTTTCAGAATCTATTTTGGTCTTTCATCACCTGTTCCTCAAAAAAATCTACTTTGTACCTGTCCTCCAAATCCATTCCCAAGCTTCCCAAAAGGAGTATGTAGTACTAGTTCCCAAGCTCCTCTGAGATGCGCAATAACAAAAAGAAAGTTGTGGATATGGACCTCACACTCTGTCCTGGGTGGCTGGACCAGTACCTGTCTTTTTCCATAGAGTTCCAGAGAGTTTTTCCTGGCTCTCAGCTGACTAGTATAGAGCTTAACATCCAGTTAGGACAGTGCAAGGTTTACCAGCGCTGGGTGAATGAAAAATAGTTCACAGGACCACCCCAAAAAACTGACTACGTCTTTAAAATGAATGTTTAGCACTTGATCTAAGTTCCAGGACCAAAATTACTGGATGGAGTTAGGAGACATTCATGGCCTGTGAATACTTATACAAAATAAGCATTATCACAAGATGACCCAGTATCTGGTCATTTTGGAAAGCTTTATATCTGGGGCTACATGGGCGAATTGCTACAGGACTGTGCATTTGTATTGTGTCCTATTATGCAGTTGCTGTGCATTGGCAACTTTTAAGGCAGTCTATATTTCAAGGCAGAAGAATCCACAGAAATAGGAACCTAACATAAAGAGATCCTCTTTCAACCTTAAATGTGTTGCTGCCAGTGCTATTCCTGAATATGTCACTTGGAAAAAAACATGTGGTATGGAAAACAACATCTCGTAAATGTCAAACCAATCAGGACTGATTTTCCAGGTCCTCCCAATAAAACACTAATTATACACAGCTTATTACCCTTCTTTGGTGTAAAGCAAAGTGTGGTTAGTAGGATGTCCTCCATCCGCACCAGGTTTCCACCAACAAGTAAATGTTTCTTTTTCTGGAGAACGGCATTTTATTATTGTAGGCTTTTCAGGAAGTGACTCTCCTGTAAGAAATAAAGAAATTAACTACTTAATAAGTTTAATGCATTAGGTAAACCCTGAATTCATTAAACAATGTCAAGCAGAGCACAGGAAAATATTTTTTTCTTTTCTACAAGGAAAGGCAAGATTTTGCTTCATATTAGCATGAGAAAGGAAGAACAGTTCAGTGGCTAGGGCAGAAACTTGCTACTTTAATATGAATTCAAAATCCTTTCCCACTGCAACTATGCTGAGGAACTATGTTTTTGTTCCCTGACTATGGCTCTTCTGTACCCCCAAATCTGATGCGTGCTCAAATACTGTCATAGCAGGTTCTCTGCTATCCAATCTATTTTCTACATAAACCATTTTTTCTTCAAAAAGTGTGTTTTAAGACACTTCTGACTGTTTAAAAATATGCTGTCATTTGTTTTAGCTTTTACAGGAAACAAATGAAGACCGTATGTGTTTGCCTATTTGCTCATGTCCCTGCCAGTAGTTCTCTTCTGAAGTACCTATGCTGATCTGCCCCCAAAGATACAAAGCAGCAGCTCTCCTATTTCCTTGCAAAGCAATGTTATGCTCAGTACTCAGGCTACTGGATTCCTGATGATGTTTTTATAGACTCAGGCAAAGCACTTAGAGTAGGGCAGAGGAAAATGCTTATATTTTCAATAAGATGATGCCAGTCAAACCCGTGATGAGACTGAAACATTTTCAGTTATGTATTTGTGGCAAAATATGGCCCTATTACATGAGTAATAGATATTTTCTACTATGTAGAGTAGGGGCATTGATTTTCCATATTTCTAATTGCCTAAGGCAGATTTGAGAATGTGACATTTAAGAAATATCTTTCTTCAGCAATCTCCCTGTCAAATAATGGACAATACAATTAGTGACAGCAGAATATTTGAGAAAACCTGCCTAAAGTGTCTGAAAAAAAGATATGATGTCATGCATATTTAATGCGTCCACTCAAGCCGAACAAAACACTGATTATTTCCATGTGATGGTCGCTGTGAATGTTAGGCTCTGTTAGACACAGCAGTGCTTTCAGTCCAGTGACTAATGAACAAATGAATGATTCTTATACAAATACCATTACCTGACATCTGTAGCTACAGAAGAAATCAACACGATTTTTAAATAGAGGGATGAGAAGAGTAAATTATTTAGGCACATCTGTATCAAAAGTGACTTCCTAGTAAATCCCAGCCTGTTTGTCATAGCCAGTTTCAAGCAGAGGATCCTGAGCAGGTCAAGACTGAACATGCAATTACACACAAAGTATGGTAAGAGACACTGTTCCTCCAGCACTGCGAAATGTCTGTCTGTGTGAGAACCAGGTTTTCAGGGCTGCCATTTAGGCACCTTTCACAATACTGAAAAGGCGAGACTTTAAAAACAATTAACAGAATAGCAATCATCCACTCACCATTGGGGATCTGAATGTGTTTTTCAGAGCTCCACTCACTCCATTCTCCAAGGTCCAACCTGCAACGCACCTGAACAACGTACTTCACCCCAGCTTGCAGTCCAATCAGTTTGTACTGCGTCTGCACTCCAACAGATATTGTCTGGAAAAGAAAATTGACTGGAAAAATAGTAAAGGATTGTGCCATTTTAACAAATAAACCATAAAGGATTAGGCTTGTGTCACTGACACCAAAAGGCAAGGGATTAAGTTATAAGATGTGAATTACAAAGAAGCAAAGGTAGTAACTTAACAGAAAAACTCACTTCAGTGACACTGAGATTCTGATACTCTAGAACGTATTTAATTGTAGACTTTCTGTAAATTAGTATTCCACCAGATCCACAATGCAAGGAACATTATAGGTAGTTCAATTCACAGATAAATCCTCTGTGTAACGTTTCTTAGTGACTAGTTTTAGTGCTTATTATTAAGTGCCTTCCTCAGGCCCTTTGAATCTCTCTTCAGAAGTCTTTCAAGATGCATTGATTTCTCCATTATTAAGGCATCAGCTGTTCAGGTGGCATTGAGGCCACCTGACTACAACCTCAAGAATGGTATTTTATCCTGTTATCTGTGGAAGTGCTGTGGCCCGCTCCTAGCAAAATGGCAACAGCTGGGAATGCTAATGGAAATGGGGTGTGTGTGTGTGTGTGTGAGAGTAGGACACCCCAGACTTTCTGAGAGGGGGGGTTGCCCTCAACTGGTGATGTTGAAGAGGATGATGACAACTCTTAACCCGATTAGATAGTAATTAGGGAATAAATGAAAGACTTCTGAAACAAAAAGGGTCAGCTTGAAAAGCAGTACCAAAGAAGCATGAAAATTTGTAATAGCTGGGGAAGACTGGAAAAATCAGCAGTAGCCAAAGTTTAGTCTGATGCTGTCAGAAACTTCTCTGGTAGCATCATGGCCTCTGCCTGAGCCAGACAGGGCAGCCTCCCTCTCTGATGCTATGAGAAGCTGCACACCAGACAGGGTGGGCTGAAGCAATCAGGAAACCACACCTGGGTGCATGCATGTGACAGTTTGGGTGCTTTCTCACTAATATGTCTTAGTAGACTGTAAGAAGGGAGGTGGATTCACATTAAGTTAAAGCATGTATGTCCGCTGCAGAAGTGGGTGTAAATAAAGGAGTTTGTACCCTCAGGAGGCTGGAGTGTGGCTGTAACCTACTTTTCCTGCGACAGGGGAATTTCTCTATATAGCTTATTTCTGAAATTAGTTATAGAAGTGTGTTTATAAATTTGTAGGTGCCTATTAACATTTTTAAGTGCCCAGTACTGTGATTTACCTGTTGTATTGCTGATACTGTCCTTGACTGCATCGTTAACTGATTGCTTGTTAATTACATCTTAATGAATCAATAAACTGCTTTCATCCTTGTATGGTTTAAACTGTATGAACTGAGCAGTTTCTTAGGACACTTGGGAACAGATGCATGGACAAAAATTCCAATTAAATATTGTATCAGTAGACTAAATAGGTTTTTTTTTAGTATATGACATTAGCACAATTGTACAAATACCTTCAATTTCACTGTCTCCAAAAATCATTACAATATTTTTCTTTCTTTAGTCAGACTTGGTTACATTAATTTTTCTACCCTTATGGAAACTAGAGTTTTTATAATACTAGTTAAATTCAGACAAGAACACTCACTGACAAGAGCATTTACACAATAAATATACTTTTCTATTACCTCCCACTCTTCCTTTTCCTCAGGTTTTAGTCGTAGCTCATAGTGATACACATGTGAATTAGAGCTGACATCAGACAATGGAGGTGGAGACCATTTTGCCCAAAGGTACTTCATGCTAGCAGATGTTTGTTTTTCTAGAGAGAAGTTCACAGGAGCATCTGGCTGAACTGTATAAATGAAAATTTTTCCATTAGTGATTTAATTTTACTCTCAAAAAGGCACCTCCTTTATGGTTTTGTATTTCATCACATTGGTTTCGGATCATACATGCACTTCTATAAGGGAACAGTACCATAGCCTTTTTTTCCTTTCTCCCTAATAATGTTTAACTGGCTACCAATTTACCACAGTATCAGCAAATCTTAGACTTTACTATGAAATTGTCGGGCTAAGGAAATACAAATCATAATTTCATTAGGCCACTTCTTGCAAAATTAGAACATCAGATATTTCATAGCTAAAAAGACTAAGTATATATCATTACAATGTGTAGATTATGCACATGCAGAAAGCATGATGGAGTTAGGAATATGAAATACTACAAAAAGCCCACAGAGTGCTTAGGCAGTTGTTTTTACCCTCCCAAGACTGCAGTGCCAGCATCCAGAAAGATGTTTAAATGTTAAAAATTTAGGTAGCTTAACCTAATTTGAAAGTTTTATAATCTGTAGTGCTAGGAACCTACAAAACGGTCATTGAGTCTAATGGAAGTACTGGAGATAACTAGAAACTGGAGCCATTTTTTTTCAGATAAATAAATAGGTAGTTACTTAATTTATAAGTAAAATGCAGTTTTCACTTGAATTAAAGATGCATATTTTAGATCAACTGTAGACAAAAATTCCCCTATAGCAAGTCAAGTTTCACATAATGAGGAAAGAAATCTCTCACCACTGCTTGTTCTGGGATTAAAAACCACATACATCTCCAACTAGTTTGTTTTCAATTTCATTCTTCTCTTCTTACCTATGGAGGTTAGATCCACATACTGAGGATCTGAACGGTTACTTCCAATCTCATTCATTGCCATTACAGTGATATTATATGTTGTCCAGGGAGTTGTGTGGTTTTTATCAAAGTAGCAGGAATTGGGACCTGATGTTTGGTAGTCTGGACATTCATAGATGTCTTCTTCACTGAAATAAAATTATTTAAAGAGTTAAAAGTTTAGGAAATTAAGCAAATCAGATAATATTCTAGTAATGACCTAGATTCAGCAAAAGAATTTGAAACGTTTAACTTTAAACCTATGTGTAATCCCACCTCTGGGGAACATTTTGATGAGTATTAAATGCTATTATCGTAAGTGCTTCATTGCTATTCTTACTGCAGTTGTTCAGGGTGAGCACTTTTGTCCTTTTTTATACATAGTATGTTGACAAAAGAATGGAAAAAGAAAATTCCAGAGACAGCATAGAGCAATATTTAAAAATGTTCAAAAGCAAGTTAAAAGGCAAATTAAATATTCATTTTGACTAAAGAAGAAAAGTTGCTAAACATCTTCTTTACATATTTCCTGTGGAAAGTAACCTGATGGGGCCTATGGCAGAGGAGTGTTTTATTGATTATTTTGTTTTCAGCAAGATGTTAATTTATCTGCTTTTTAACATGATCATCATCACAACTGTCTCAACAAAAATTGATTAATTTGTGATCTCTTACCTATTAACTTTATATGGGTCTTCAGCTTTTTTAGGAGAGGGGTTGTTTTTACTCAATTAAAACTGACCTGGGTGATGTACTCAAAGCCAATCCCAGGTGTGAAGAACTGCACAAACCCAAAGCACCAGCTGAGATGGTTCAAGGATGCACTTTAGTCCCACTGTTATGTTCTATGCATTGCTAATAACAAGGTCTTTTATTTTTTCCAGGCAGTTTTGTCCCAGATCACAAAGAAAAGATGCGAGTAAGGGGACTGTGCCTGGGAGACAATGAGCTAAGAAAGGCAACCTTGTCCCAGATCTGGAGTGCTTGTCAGTACCTGGTGTTCAGCAGATTTAATGAAGTGCTCCTATCCATTCCTAAGCAGGACTGTTCTGGGCTGTGATAAGTATGACTTAAAATGTTCATTAAAATTTCTGTTTTGATTAAGATTTAAGCATTTGGACTTCCATGAAATAAAAGCTCTTTGATCATTGCTGAGCACAGTAGCTTCATTAAAGGCCGCATCTTTCCTGACCAATTAAGAGCAAATGATTTGGAGTTTATTTAACTGATGCAGGGATGTCTGAGGCTTTACCTTATCCATTCTGAACATCACTGGATTTATTCAAATGAATTTGATCCCTGAGCCTCCCTGTTTACTTGGCCCTGTTCAGAGATGTCTTGTTTTCAGGGAGAAAGAGCAGTTATACAAAGAAGCACAGGTTAGGCGAAGTTGCTAAATATACACATATTTTATTCTTGAACAGGACAAGAGAGTCACAGACTTTACCCCAACAGTAACTTTTGAGATGCAATACACACATATGATTTTACGCCATTTTGGGAACCATGAGGCTGGCGACAAATCAAGAAGGGGAAGCCAAGCCTCTCTGGGTTTTCTCCAGATGAGTGTTTGCAGTGCAATGTAAATGGACAAGCCTCTCAGCAGGGCCCTCAGGGCACCGCCTGCCCCCGCTGCCCCACCAGCCTCCCCATGCACTGCCTGTGTCCCAAGTCCCCATCTGAGGCCACCACAGCAAGGCTGGTCTTCAGCTCCCAACAGCCCTGCCCTTGCCAGCCATGCCCACCCCAAGCCAGCCCCAGTCTGTGGGCTGATGTCCTGTCCTAGCCTGGCATCAGCCCACCCCTGTCCCCCAGGAGGTGGCCGATGCCCCCGGCAGAGTTGCCCCTAGCCTGCCCTGCTCCCTGGCAGGTGTGTGATGGGCTCTGGATGGAGGCTTTGCCCTGCTGCCCCAGGGGAGACCCCGTGGTGCCTTGATGCTCCCCTCCGCCGAGAAACATGTCATTCAGCTAAAAGCTGTCTGCCTCCTGGTAAAAGGGACAATCTACACCTTTCCCAGCACATCTTTAGACCAGTGGGTTTTAGGTCAGATGAGTTTCAGTAGGGACAGGCTGAAGGTTTGGGACTGAGAGCGGTCATCCTTTCTTCCAGTAAGGGAAAGCCATTCATCTCATGTAGCCCTTGCTGGCTATCTGAGGTTTAGCGTGGATTCATAAAATTACCTTTATAAATTAATGTTCTCATTTCCTCATTCTGTCATAATCACCACTTAATCACTTACAGAATATGCTTGCACCAGTTGTTACCTGTCCTTGCTGTAGAACAGGGTGTAACTGGTAGGAAGTCCTCCATCTGAGCCAGGCTTCCACCAACAAGAAAAGGTTTCCTTTTCTAGAGAACGACACCTTATTATCTTAGGTTTTCCAGGGTGTGATTGACCTAGGGAAGTGCAGAAATCCAGCTAGTTATATTAGAGTTGGACAATATTTTTGGTTGTTACTGTTGAATGATAGATTCAGCAAGGAATGCATTTTTGAGGACAATAAAGTTACCTGAAACTACGGACTGAATTCGGCAAATAAATCTGCCTGGAAAAAAGATCAAAATTTTCAGAAAAGTAAATATATTTTACCTCAATTTACTTCTAAAATAGCTACTAAAATTATTTTACTTCCCTTTTTCAAATAAAAATTTCATTTTTACCTAGACTTAAAAAGCGTACATTTACCTCCAAATTAAATTAAGAAGCCTGGAAGTAAATGTATAACCTTTTGTTTGTTTCCTAAAATGTCCAAAATGTTTATCTTCAGGTCATCTTAAAATTAAATTTCAACTTTGCAACAGAACAAAAATTCCACTATTTGCACATATTTGGGGTAAATTATAGGTAAGAAAAGTAATGAAAAGAAGGAATCAATGGGCTGGATGGATGATTTTGTGTATTAGCAACCTGAATGTATTCATTAATTATTTTAATATTCCCTAATAATCCAAATACATTTAAGACTATTCCCTCTTAAGACTACTTGTCATTAGCTTCTATCAAGAACATAGACTATAAATTTGCATACATTTTAACCTGAGAAGCATGTGGCTTTTCAACCTAAGCTTACCTTTATTTCATTACAGTTCCATACCATTATCTCTAATAGTGTTACTATTCATATGATCCTAATTCCCAAGAAAGTGACAAGCAAGGAGTGAGTGCAGGGATGGAGAGAGTGCAGGGATGGAGAGAGTGCAGGGATGGAGAGAGTGCCTTTCATCATCACCACCATGTAATTGTTAAATCAATAATATAAAAAGAAAAAAGGATTCAAGCCATTTTCAAAATCTCCATACAAAACTTAAGAAGAAATTAATTTAAATATGTACAGGCTCCAGTGGTGATCAGGATAGATCAGGTAAAGCCTCAGACTTTTCTAAAGAAAGTGTTTTAAGGAAAAACAAGTGTTTCAGGAAGTGGTATACTTACCAGTCAGACCCACTGCAGCCACAGCGAGCAGCAAAGTAATTTGAACTGATAATGTCAATTTCTGCTTCATGATGTCTGCTTCTCCTCAGGAGGAAATATCAGATCAAGGGGTCACTGAAAAATATGCCATCATGCAAAGTCAGTAACAATGCTTAACATATAATAAGCATCACTTTGCTTGATCAAAATCCTCTTTGAATTGCAGCTAACTGATTCTTGTTCTCTCTCAAAAAGGTGCAGAAACACGTACAGTTCCACTTCACAAACAGAAAACTTGAATCACAGAGTAGTTGGTAGGTCTTCCTGAAGGTCTTTGAATGGTTAGCAGTGCTAGGATTAACATTAAAAAATCCTGCGTATTTATTTGGCATCTTGGGATACTGGGTGCTTTTCTTAAAGCTCTAACTTTTAGACTCATTAATCTACCTGAGATATCAGGTTTTTAGTAACAGAAAATACATCTTCGCTGATACAAAGAGCTCAACATACTTGGACTCTGGAACTCCTGAAAAGAGACGGCAAGTAGAAAAAACCAAAAATTTCGTTAGAAGTTTAAGATTGTTGAGCCAATGTCATGACCTCTAAATATTTGGGACTGGCAGTATTGAATTCAGGATCACCTGAGCTGAAGAATGCTACTCTTTCTGTGCATTCAACTCGCTGTTTTTACTGCATTTGATTTTGCAATTAATTTATCAGGTGAAAATGTAAGATGGGATGCAATTATCCCTTTTTCTTCAACCTGTGAAGGCCAGAGGCAGTGTTGCAGAACTCAGCTGAAATACAAAGGTGCAAGCTGGAAGCCAGCCACCAGATGCGGACTCAGTCCCTGCAGTGGTCTTACACCACCAGATGTCCTCAGAATTCAGGTGTAGCTCAGGGTGATCGGGAGTCCCCGTTGCTGCTAAACCTGTTCGCTCAGTCTAAACACAGAATGATTTAAAGCAAACCTTTAAATTGCGAGCGGTGCAAGAGGACAGGGAAAGGGGCAGCGGTCGGTCCATCGCAGCTGTCCCCGCCTGCTGCTGCCCCTCAGGGCCGGGGCTCCTCGCCCCCAGCCCGGCCCGGCCGCCGCGGGGGCACCGGCCCTGCCCCAGCCCGGCCCGGCCCGGGCTCCTCTCCCCGCGGGGCCACGGGCCCTGCCCGGAGCTGCTCCGGCGCCGCTGCCCGCGGGTCACAGCCCCCTGCGGGCACCCCCTGCCCCGGGGGGGGCCCTGCCCGGGCTGCGGGGGGGGAGCTGCTCCCCCGGGGGCTCCGCGGGCTGGGGGCACGGCCCGCCCCGCCGGGGGCCGCCCCGCGGGCTGGGGGAGCCGCTGCTGCGGCGCCCGGAGCCCCCCGGCCTCCCCCTGCCCCGGCCCGGGGGCCGCGGGGCTGCTGGGCTCGCTCGCACTTAAATACACGATCTGAAATACACGGTCCCTGCGGCTGCCACCGGCACCGACGGGCTCGGCCTTGCCCAGCACCGGGCCCAGCTCGGAGCCGGCTGGCACGGGCTGCACCGGGCACGGGGGCAGCTTCTGGAAGCTTCTCACAGAGGCCGCCCCTGTGCCCCCCGCCACCAAAACCTTGCCCTGCAAACACACTACATGGTTGGATTTCTCCCTTTTAACACAGCTCTTACGAAGTATTCAATAGCTGCACACTGCACCCCAGAAAACAGTGTGCCTTGATGGAAACTGAAATGATTACTGGCCTTTTCGAATGCACAGAAGTGCTAGATACTCCTGTAAAATAACCCTACTCTGTAATTAATAACTTTATGAAATTGTAGGTTTGAAAACTGTGTTTACAGCAGGGGCCCTCAAACTACGGCCCGCGGGCCAGATAAGGGCCCCCCAGGGTCCTCAATCCTGCCCCCGGTATTTACAGACCCCCCTTGCCCTCCCCCCGCCCCCCCACTTCATCTGTGCACCGGCCCCCTGGTTAAACAGTTTGAGGACCCCTGGTTTACAGTGCTACTGGGTCAAGATGAAAGTTAAATACCAATATTGAAATCAGTTGCAGTGGAGCAGGGTTGAGGTAAAAATATCCTAACAGAGTTCTAGTTCTTAGATTATTTTCTCTGACTTTTTTTGCGCTATGCTGATGGATAAATTTCTTGAGATTGACAGTGAAGGCTACTCAGTTCTGCACAGATGGAAAAATTTCCTACCTGTAATGTTTTAAGGCTTGCAGGAATGGCAACAGCTGTATAGCACCCATGGGCAACTACATTATGTCCACCACAAGCTTTCCTTGTGCTAGAGAAATTTACCAGTCTGTACTGAACAAGATCCACGTTCCCACTAGTTATGACGATAAACAGTGTTTATCTCTCAGGCCTGGGAGAAGGCAGTTTAAGGAGTCTCAAAACTCCACAGTTCATTAACATCTGAAAGGCTGAACTACAGCTGTATGAAACCAAGTACAAATAAAGAACTTGAGGCCGTCTCCTCTTGCCCTGTCACTTGTCACCTGGGAGAAGAGACCGACCCCCCTGCCCACACCCTCCTGTCAGGCAGCTGCAGGGAGCCACAAGGTGCCCCCGAGCCTCCTCCTCTCCAGGCTGAGCCCCCCCAGTTCCCCCAGCCGCTCCCCACCAGCCTTGTGCCCCAGCCCCGGCACCAGCCCCCTGCCCGTCTCTGGACACGCTGCAGCCCCTCCGCGTCCCCCTGGCAGTGAGGGGCCCAACCTGAACACAGGAGTCGAGGGGCGGCCTCGCCAGTGCCCAGTGCAGGGGGACAGCACTGCCCTGGCCCTGCTGGCCACGCCGTTCCCGGCACCAGCCAGGGTGCTGCTGGCCTCCTTGGCCACCTGGGCACACGGGGGGCTCATGCCCAGCCGGCTGCCGACCAGCCCCCCCAGGCCCTTTCCCCCCAGGCAGTTCCCAGCCCCCTGCCCCCAGCCCGCAGCGCTGCGGGGGCTGGTGTGACCCACGGGCAGGGCCCGGCACTGAGCCTGGTTGACCCTCACACAACTGGCCTGGGCCCATCGCTCCAGCCTGCCCAGACCCCCCTGCAGAGCCTCCTGCCCTCCCGCAGATCAACGCTCCCCCCAGCTGGGGGTCACCTGTGAACTCACTGAGGGGGCACTCGGTCCCCTCACCCAGATCGTTGGTAAAGATATGAAACAGGACTGGCCCCAACACTGGGCCCTGGCCACCAGCTGGATGTAACTCCATTCCCCACCTCTCTCTGGACTCAGCCGGCTCTTAACCCAGCACAGAGCACACCCACCCAAGCCACGAGCAGCCCGTGTCTCCAGGAGAATGCTGTGGGAGATGGTGTCAAAGGCTTTACTAACATCCAGGTAGACAACATCCACAGCCTTTCCCTCATCCACTTGGTGGGTCATCGTCTTGTAGAAGGAGATCAGGTCCATCTGCCTTTCATAACCCCATGCTGGCTGGGCCTGATCCCCTGGTTGTCCTGCATGTGCCACGGGATGGCAGCCAGGATGATCTGCTCCATAACCTTCCCTGGCACTGAGGTCAGGCTGGCAGGCCTGTAGCTGCCTGGATCCTCCTTCCTGCCCTTCTTGTACCTACAAGACTGGTGTCACGTTGGCTGACCTCCAGTCTTCTGAGACCTCCTCACTTAGCCAGCACTGTTGATATATGATGGAGCGTGGCTTGGCCCCACCAGCTCCCTCAGTGCCCTCGGGTGGATCCCATCCAGCCCCACAGACTGGTGTGTCTCAGTGGAGCAGCAGGTCACTGACCGTTTCCTCCTGGACTGTGGGGACTCCATTCTGCTCCTCCTCACCCTGTCTTCCAGCTCAGGGGCTCAGTACCCAGAGGGAAGCTGGGCTTGCTGTGAAAGACTGAGGCAAGAAAGCATTAAGCACCTCAGCCTTTTCCTCATCCTTTGTGGCAGCGTTCCCCCCCGCATCCAATGAAGGATGCAGATTATCCTTGGCCCTCCTTCTGTTTCTCATGTATTTGTAAAACATTTTTGTCATCTTTTACAGCAGTGGCCAGCCTGAGTTCTAGCTGGGCTTTCTCCTCTCCATCTTCCCCCTGCATAACCTCACGACACCGCTATAGCCCTCCAGGGTTGCCTGCCCCTTCTTCCAAAGGTGGAAAACTCTGCTTTTTCCCCCTGAGTTCCAGCCAAAGCTCTCTGCTCAGCCAGGCTGGTCTTTCCTCCTGGTTTATCTTTTGGCACATGGGGACAGGCTGCTCCTGAGCCTTTAGGACTTCCTTCTGGAAGACTGTCCAGCCCTCCTGGACCCCTTGGCCCTTCAGAACTGTCTCCCAAGGGGCTCTGTCAACCAGCCTCCTAACCAGGCCAAAGTTGGCCCTCCAGAAGTCCAAGGTAGTAGCATTCTCCTTGCTTCTCCGAGAATTAAAAACTCAATCATCTCATGATCGCTATGCCCAAGATGTCCTCCAGCCACCACTTCACCCACCAGTCCCTCCCTGCCTGTAACCAGCAGGCCCAGCAGGACATCTCCCCTGGCTGGCTCACTGACCAGCTGTGTCAGGAAGCTAGGGAGTTCAGACATGTTCTGATCTGAATTTCTTGTGACTGATTCCAGGTGGCTACTTTTAGCATGTAGGTTTTGTGGAGTGCTCTGTGAGGATGCTTAGTTACTGCTGTTGGCTGTGTAGGGGAAGCTAGACATCCAGTTAATTTCTTGGGACCAAGCACTTCACATTTCTGTGTTGCATAAATTGGAAGCACCTACAAGTTCTTTTAGATTTCATGAAAAGCCTGTATAAGCGTTTCTAATATATTTTCCCTAAATTTCTCTCTTAAACAAACCTCCAAATAACCCTTTGTAGTCCTTCCTTTGATTAGCAGTCAACACATGACAATGAATAGAACAACTTCTCTCACACATGGAGATGTGCTTCTCAGTATGAAAGACTTCAGTCATTTTTGAAAACAAAAAATAATGAAACTCCAGATTCTTCAAAGTAGACACTTATTTTTCCATCCAAGTGTTTATGTACTCAACTCATATTGATTTTACAGAAATGACCCTGCAACTTTTAAAACTCTCAACATCTAAACCGACAAGAAAAGCCAAGACAAGAAAGCATCATCATCCCTGCTTTACACATGGGGAACCAAGTCACAGAATGATCAAGTACTTTGCTCAGACTTACGCTAGAAATGTAACAAAAGCTAAAACCTGATCCTTTCATACTAGATTTTTTTCCTTTTTCTTTTCTGAGTGCCATCTCTACTGTTTTCCCAATAAAATATATTCTAGCTAATGATAGCAATCTTCTTCTATCGGTCTCATGGATCCTGAATTTTCTTCCCTGGTGATCTGTATGTTTAGCCATAATTTCAGGATTATTATTTTTATAGCAGTTTTACAGACAAGAAAAGCATAAGCTTTAAAGAGTAAAATTTTAGAGTTTGAAAGTTGGAATTCACATTAGAACTTGAAAATTGCTTTTGAAATATGATGGAAGTTAATTTCTACCAACTACCAAGCCCAACTCCACAATCCTTATCTTGCTATAATAATTTTAAGTAAGATTTATATATAGCATAGTCATGAAATATAAAGTCCAGTTTCCTACCGAAAGGATTCATGTGTGTGAGGAAGATTTTTGTTCCTCTTTCATGAATGTCAGATCACTTGATAATCTGCAAGAAAAAAATATTCCAGGGTTAGTATATCATTGCAAGTATCAGTAATTTATTCCTAAAACACAAAGAAAAAGAAATCACTCCTTATATTAACTGATTCAGATACTGACAGTCTAAGTCAGTTACATGTAAACACTGACAGCAATAATGACTATGGTAAAATAGTGTGTTACTGTACACTCTTTATCTATTTCAATAAAAGCATAACATTTTGTAGCAAGTTAGGATGCAGCTTAGACTTACCAGAAGACTGTGCTAGGCTATCTGATTAAAGGCTAATCACCATCTACAAAAAGGCCATGACAGGATCAGATAAAAACTGATGGCACTGGGGGAGGAACCTTAGCAGCATAATGGGGTGCAAGGAATCAGCTATGCCAGATTGCTAAAGCACAGTCAGACCACTGTCCCTTTGCGTCTTGTGTGAAACCTACCAGCAGGAGCCAACCTAACAAACCCCCTTCCCCACATCCCTCACAGAAAGAGCAGGTAGAGCAATCGTTAAGGGAGGAGTGTGGGGAGGAAAGGAAGGGATCAAAGTGGACTGGGGAGACACACGCATGGGAAAATAAGGTGAAAAGGAGAAGAAAGGGGTCAGTTAAGTGTAACTGGTGACTTGTCTGACCGAGGTATGTGCCTCATCACTGTAGCCTGCCCTATATTCTCATTAAGCCCTGTTTCTAACTACCTTCTGTCTGGGTGTGCTCCGTTCTGAGTGGGTGCATTTGAATGCTAATGAACTTTCAGCTGGATTAACCACTGAGGAGTGGGACTGCAGGACTGCAAACCTCCAGGCTCCTATGCAGCTCTCCTACAACTGGGGAGACCCCAGATCAGGGGCCAGCTACCGGGTTGTCTGAGCATCTAACACCAGCTGCTAGAGTGATCCGGTTTTGTTTTTTTTTTTTGGTGTGCAAATACTCACATACGAATGTGTAAATGTCTACATTTTGTCTTTGTTGTGTCTGACCTCTGTGTGTGTTTCTTGTGTCTGTGTGCCTATCGTCAGCCTCACTACTGGCAGAACCTGAGGATATGGACATAGAGCAGCCTCACATACGTGGACTACCTGATTCAGCTCCCTCTAACAGACTGAAAGTAAATGTTTTACCAAAAAAAAGGCCACTACGTCTATGTCATAGTTAACCCCAGGCAGCAGCTAAGTACCATAGAGCCATCTGTTTACTCCTCCCCTCCGTGCCCACCCCCGACCCCCGCCCCTTCCTCCAGTGGGATGGGGAGAAGAATCAAAAAAAGTAAAACTTGTGGGTTAACAACTTAATAATTGAAACAAAGTAAAGTATAAATACAACAACAACAAAACCAACAAGAATTGTAATGAAAAGGGAGATAACAAGAGAGAAAGGAATAAAACCCAAGAAAAACCCAAGCAATGCGCGATGCAGTTGCTCACCACCCGCTGACTGATGCCCAGGCAGTCCCCAAGCAGTGATCGGCAGCTCCCAGCCAGCTCCCCCCCAGTTTATACACTGAGCATGACGTTCTGTGGTGTGGAATAGTTTGGGTCGGCTGTTCTGCTGTGCTCCCTCCCGGCTTCTTCCACACCTGCTCCCTGGCAGAGCATGGAAAACTGAAAAGTGCTTGATTTAGAGTAAGCGCTACTTAGCAACAACTGAAAACATCAGTGTGTGATCAATGTTATTCTCATACTAAACCCAAAGCACAGCACTGTACCAGCTACTAGGAAGAAAATTAACTCTATCCCAGCTGAAACCAGGACAGTTTAACTAGCTGTTCTTTATCATCCTATCTGAATACACTGCTGTGAAGAAATAATTTAGATGAGGTTCAATGGGCAACTTACCTGCCACAGCAAGAAAAACTACACATTAAATTACTAACTTTGAAGTTACTAACTTCATTTTACTATTTCTTACAAAATCTTCTCTCTTTAAACAATTTGAAACAAAGTAGAATATTTTTACAACTAACGTTAAGAATGGTCTGTATTGCCTGGAGACCAGGTGGGAAGCTGTATTACTCAGTTACCAGGGTATTCTTTTGTTTGGCTCCACTTCAGTAAAGCTACTGAGAACAATAAAAATACCATGAAATTATTTGGCAGCTAGACATTATGCTGTTACAGAGGATCAGATTTAACTGAGGGTGATAAATGGTTTCTTTTTTATGTGCATATATAAAATGTCATAGAGAACATACAACTGAATATGGCAGAAAATGTTTGCAGTGAAGTTACTCAACTATGACATAAGGTGAAATGTATTTTAAACACGGAGGTCAATAAATGCTCCCTGTTTTAGAAAGGACAGAAATCTGTTTGTCAGTGTGCATGCTGGGAACAGTTTGTCTCAAGACTGGCTAAATGGAATTCTTCCAAAACACAAACTGCCTTGTAGATTTAGATCACTTCACAGAGACATTTTAAAATTATGCAATTGTTCCACGTTTAAAAGGAAGGGTAGTTCTAAAGAGAAAATGTATGGTTATGATCACTAGAGAAAAATAAACTTTCCCCTACTTCTGATTTCTATTACTTATTTCTACATCAAAACATACAGTTCTAGTCTACCAGCAAATTTTATTCTGCTTTCATGACTGCTTTCTTTGGGAAGTGACATCATGAACTGGTGACACATCTCTACATAATATGACTCACATAAATTGTGGTATTTACCAAAGCTGCAGTAGTGCCGTAAGCACTAGCTTGCTCCTATCGGTGATCAGAATGGATCATGGTAGAATTGACCTTACCTCCTGCATTAACCCAGGCAATCTCTCACCCAAGTATTTGATATGAAATAATCACTATTCAAATCATATTTATTATGACAGTCCCGAGAACAAAGATAGAATACCACTGCTTTAGCTACTATCCAAAGAAGAGCTTCTGCTCTTAAGAACTGAAAAATGTAAACAACCAATTAATAATACAGAGTGGAAGAAAGGGATATAACAAGCAGGTCAGAACTTGAATAGTTTTTGATTGAAACTAAAGATTATGTTCATCACAAAAGATTTTCATAAAATCACACAAACTGGAAGCTGACTATGAAGAATCAGTTTTAGAAAATTCAGTTCATAATGAAACTTTACTGTCACAAATTCTTTTTCAACTGATGCCAATGCATGCAAATTTTCAAAATTCCAAAATGAAGAAATAACACCAAATATCAACATGAAGCATTTTGTTTTGAATTTTCCCAGTAGAAAATCCTCGGAAATTTAAGCCAATAATTGCAGTTTTATTATAATTTTTTTCTAATGAAAACATGTTGCAATGAAAAATTTCCCATAATCTTTAGCTATACACAGAATTTCAATGAGCAACACAATGGCACAAAACGTCTTGCTATTATGACATTTCTGGTGGAAGATGTTGGTGTAGAGGTGAGGAAGTTTATTGTGGAGAGATTAAAGCAGACTTTGAAAGTAGTACAGGGAACACAGTAACAGAGAAGTGTGAAAGGCTTATGGAGTCAAACTGAGGAAAAACAATTAGGAAGGACACAAAAGGGAAAAAGAACAAATAATCTGTGGTACTGGGCAGTAAAGAGTCAGATAAAGTTGTGATTTTGAAGGTATTCCAGTACCCCTTTTGAATTTCAAAGCTCTATTCACTGGATGCCATCCCCAAATAACCTTTTCTTGGTGAACACAGGGGATGAGGTTGGGTGGAGGGGAAGCATCTTCCGCATCCTAGTGCCTGCCAGCATCAATCGGGTAATGAAGAAAACTGTGACCTTAGCTTCAGCACAGTTTCCTTATTCCCTCCCACTGAGACAGTCGGTTTTGGCTAAGTCTGTGTCTGGAGGCTCTCTTCAAAGCTTTAGGACTGTGGTAAGACTGTAACAGAAAGAACCTGGCTGCAGTGGAATAAATGTTCTTGTTCAATCACAAGTATGCTCAGCAATTAACAGTATCAGTGGGAGCTGAGAAAATTATTGGACAAATAATTGTTTTCTGTCTCAGTGTTCCCTTTTTCAGGAGGTCCTCACTATGAGGTCATAGAAGTAGCTGTTTCTTTGTCTTTTTCCAAGTACATGTTGTACATTTAGACTTGAATTGCCTAAGTGACTGTAGAATTACTCCATAAAAGAACAATTACAAAAAATTACTTCTCCAATCAAGCTGATATAGACACTCAATTCCTATTATTTGTGAACATGAACATTTCTCAAACATAATCCCGAGCTTCAACCTTGTTGATCGAAGAACTTTGTGGTTGCAGGCTAAAGGCTACCACTAATGCCATACACAGGTCAAGCAGCACACTGGTTAGCTAAGGGAATGAAACAAAGTTATCCAGGTAATCCAAAACAGAGCGAAAAATCTTGTGTCACAATTACTTGAGAGAAATTGCTGACGATAATGGGAATAAAACAATATTTAACCTTCAACCTTCACTTTCCTGAGCTTAAAATGATTGATCTTTTTGGCACTTCTAACCTAGGGCATGATCCTCCCTTTAATATAGAAATATGTGGATATGCAGAGAAGTATCTTTACCATGCCTAGCTCTAATCTTGGTGGCATTTTGTAGAACTCCTCTGGTACCTAATTCCTGAGTAGACTACTGCTATAATAGATTTTATGAACAGATTATTTTCTACAGGTTTTTACCTAGGTGGCATTAATGTCTAATGTCAGTAAAAAACCACACAGCTTCCTTATGAGGAGTGCCTCATTACAGAAAGTCAAATGTTCAAACTACTCTGAACTCTCTACATGCCAAACCAGTAACATTACCAATACTGCTGTATCACAACCCTGGTAAGTTCCACACAGATGCTCATCTCCCAGAAAAAAAAAAATATCTTTATTTAATTACAGTTTTGCAGTGGAAGAATACTGAAGCCCCCAAGAGCTGCAACATGCATTCTGAAGGAACTGAATTCACCCTTTGATCAGGAGTACGACTTTCCCTTCTAATTTCTTCACAATGAATATATAAATTGAATGAAGTGTAGCACTGATCTGATCTACCCCCCATCTTCATCCCAGGCTGCTGTTCCTTGGACATTCTCAGTCATGGTGAACTGTGCTTTAGATTTTTTGTGTTTTGCAGTATAAGGAAATGACCCTGAGGTTGCAGACCATAGTCTGTTATGTACTTGTTTACAGCATAAGGACTTACACTGTGATCTCTGGAGGTTAAAGGTAAATTTATTAATGTATTCATTCATTAACCCACTCATTCATTAACTCACTCACTCTGTTCCTTAGAAACTTCAAGGACAGTATTGTGTCTCCTACTGATGAATCCATTTCTAACAGGTAATATCTGCATCTCTGACAGAATAAATAAAATGTGTCAAGAAACAACTTGAAGAAATTAATTTTGCAGAGAGAAATCTTCATTGTGCAGCAAAGGCAAACACATGGCTTAACGAATAAAGATTAACTTAATATGGGATATTAGGTTTCAGGCTATGGATGTTGTTCCATTTTAACAAACTAAGGACATAAGGATGCCTCTCCCTTACCTCTGCTGTAACACCAAACATGTCCAATCAGTTTTAACATGAGTATTTCAGTTCACCCTACTCCTCTGTGGAGTTTGCATACTTCTTGGTTAAATAATGAAGAAATAGGTACTCAACAGAATTTGGAGAAGAAAAGATTTCAAGGAATAAAAAAATATATTCTGTACTAGGGCAAGATCTATTTTAACACTGTTCTTCAATATGTTCCTGGTATTTGGTGGAAAGACTCAGAATGAAAGGAAGAACTTTGGTTATAACATGTAGCAGTGCATCTGACTACATCTGTTTTTTCAGTAAATGTTCTTGGTTCACTTTTTATTATATAGCCTCAGTGGCTTTGAAATTTTTCTTTCTTTGCACTGAGTCTCAGATTCGATCTACGATGCTTAGTAGCCTTAATATACTGTGTAATGACATCACCTTGGAACACTGGAGTCAACACTGGAGTCCTCTGCCTTTGAAATGGCATACTTCTTCCAGATTATAAAACCACTATCCAATTAAGGGCCAAAGGGGAAGGTATGAAGATGGGGTGTTGGAGTGGTCAATTCAGAACTGCTTGCAATCAAAATCATCTGATTTTCACCTTAAAGAAAACTCTGACCAAAATTCAAAAGTTTCAATAACTGCAGGCAGATAAAGATGACTTTTTATGACCAAGTACCTGAAATGTCAGGTCTGCACATATTTTAATCAGACAAAGGCTATCTAACAAAAATGTCAAAAAAAGAAAATTTGAAGGTAATAAATCTGAAACGTCAATGGGATTTATTTTAGAAGTATTTGATATTTACAAGGAATCAAAGAAAAGGCCTAAGTGTCAGGAACCTTCATGCTTGCCCTCTGTGTGGTGGACTTCAGGGTAAATTGCAGCAAACTAGCAGATCTTACTAAAAGTTGAAATAATTTTAAGCATGGTAATTTAAATAATTAGAAAACAATGATCGGCCTCTATAATTAACATCAACCAGTTTGATTCTATATCCCATTACAATCTACCTTACTTAGTAATATTTTGTAGGCAACCAGTTACACAATCATAACTCATATAGTAAAAACATGGATTTTCTGTCTAATCCACAATATTTCTTCCACAATCCCTGAAATAAAAACCTTATGCTGACATTTATTAAATGGCAGGAGGAAAAAATGCCATCACTGTAGGAATTACTTTAGGTAATAGCAACACAAGCTTTTAAATCCTTACTTACATAAAGCCTGACCTTTTCACTTGATATAAAAGTCATTTTTATTGAAACTTGGATCCACACTTCAGTTATTAATGTTACCTGTATCTTTTCAAGTTGCCTTTTCAGTGATGCCTTTCACAGTCATATGCCTACACCTTCTTGGCTGTATGCCCTAGGTAGCAGGATATTTTATATAATTTAAATGGAAAAATCATTAAAGAATAATATAGTCATGTTTTTAATTACTCTTTTATTTTAAATCTTGAGTTGCTTCCCTGACAGCATGTTGAATATATGATCTGATGCTGCTTAATAGATACTGGTAACAGCCTTTCAAATCCAATCCAGGTTGATTAACTGGGCATGGTAAGAACTTTGAGCCAGAACAGTCAGATCTCTGCCTCCCTTAAGCTCTTCTTCCACCTGAAATTTGTGCATCCTTCAGAGTGCATGAGAAGAGGATGCTTACATCTCTAACAAGGCCACCAATGTAGCAGTCTTGGGGTGGCTGTCATCAGCATGCAGAACAAAGCATCTGTGAAGCAGCCTAAGCACACAGAAACTACTAGGCAACTAAGAACCAGCCACAAATTGGGTAGGAGAGGCACCTTTCCTTCCTCCTCCCTGGAGTTTTGTCCCAGGTGCAGGTCAGAGAGTGCAGGATGAAGAACTCACTAGCTGGATGAAGAACAGGTTTTGAGGGCTGCCTTGAGATGGTCTTTCAAGACAGCTCAAATAGCAATAGGACCTTAAGAGGGCACGTTAGTTGCAGGCAATATGGATGGGTAACTGGGGCATTTTGAAATCTTTAGATGTAAACATGCATTTTAGAAATAAGTAGACCAACTGAATCATAGAAGTCCACTGGGTTATAAATACTGTTTTTCTGCTTTTTTTGCTCATATGTCTTCAAACTGATTTCTACCTCACTTTCAGAGCACTAGCTAACTTTAAACATTTGCTGTCTTACTTTTCATTTACATAGCTATCTTTTATGTAGTATGCTGACTGGTATAAAAATTATTAGCTGTTCAATAATACAGATCAATTCTTCCTCATGGTAAAATGCTGCTGAATAACATACACTAATTACACACTCAGTTCAACAGCCACCTCTGACATGTTCCTAAACTGCTTCAGATATCTATAGACAACGAAGCAGCATGCTGAAGCAAACCTCGTTTCTCCAACCCGGACTATAGTGTGAGCTACTCAGGACAGGCATCCAGCATCACAGACTGGGAGTCCAAGTAGTACAGATCTGAACACACAGCTGCTAACCTGACATATGGATACGTTACTGCCCTTTGACAGAAGCTGAAAGTGCAGTCAGAGTGCTGTGCTATCCTATACAGACAAGAGACAGGTAATGCTCCAGTTGTGGGAAGGTTAAATAAACACAGTAACATTTAGCTGCTTGTCACAGCCCATTCTGATATGAAAACCAGATCAAGAAGACAGGCTTTTTAATAGAGATTCCTCGTACATCCCTCCTCCAGTGGTGCAGAAGAACACTAGATCTCTGAGTTGTTGCTGTTCATTGCATTTCAAAATCTACTCCACTATTTCAGTTTCCAATCCTAATTTCATTGTTCAACTCTTTAACTGCTTAAACAAAATTAATTCTTTGGAAGGTGAAACTGGTACCTGAAAATACTGATGTATACTTAGAAGCACAGGAAAGGAAAAGCTCACAAGCTCTTTTTTACACCTCAAGAGCTCTGATTTGAGCAGAACTGCTTACTTTTTATACCTGCATATGCCCGGAATAGTTTCAAAATTATTGGTATGCAACAGTATAAACAAACAGAAAATCTCCAAATCAAGGAGTGCACGATAACAACCACATTGCTATCCAGAGTATGACCATTTGTTCTCTTTATCTATTTATTAGCTTAAGCTTACTCCTTTTCATTTTAATTCTCAATATTGAATCACCTTGTCATTCAAGTGTATTCATTCAAATTCACAACATTCAAAACATTCGAAACACAACATTCAAAAACGTAAACAAATGTTGTGGTTCCTTTTACAGGATCACATTCTGAGCAGACACATCTGTGAGACTAGATATACGTGAATATTTTCTTTGAGCATAGTATTAAAGCTCTATTACATGTCAATGATGTATTCATGGGACAACTGCAAATAGCAGATGCAAGAAGGAAGCAGTCTTAAGACCGTTTATGTGGCAAAAGCAGGACTCTTCTACTGAGGAAAAGGCTAAGACTACTGGTGATTCAGGAATCATTCATTATCCTATTTTTCCATGTGATGGCTTTTTGTGTCATTAATACTACATTTTCTTCACATGCTCCATATCTGATAATTTCATCTGTTAAAACTCACTTACTTTCATGAGAATTTCACAGGCCAGCAGATCTATTTTTTTGGTGTTATTACCAAGCATTATTTCTAGGCATGAAATGTTTGCACTTCACAACACTCAGCAATCAAGGATATGGCCTTAGTCCTTTACTATGCTGTCTGTATGAACCTCTTTACTCCTTTGAGAGTCCTATATATATCTAAAATTTTTGAGATTTCTTAGTCTTCTCTGTGATGAAGGTAATGGGAGTCACCCACTGCTTTATTCAAAGTTTTCTTCAACCCTAGGTATTGTAGCATCTGAGGATTTTTTTATAGTATATTTTATATAGTATATGAATTGCTAAATGTAAAATATAAAATATTAAGCGCAGTCTTAAAACAATAGCACACTAAATGGATCTAAACTGAAAAATTATATGGAGTGATTCCTGACTTAACGCAATTTTTTCTGAAATTCTTCGGGAAGCAAGTATTTTCCTGCAGGAACCTGAAGGCTTCGTAGCAGCTTCTCAAGGTCAGTTTTGTTAATGGACTTAAATTCACTAGTATACACTCTAATATGAAAACAATTTTATTTCACTGAATTCATGCATTTTTGCATTCAGTGAATTAAATACTCAAACTAATCCATTACTAGAAACTACAAACGACAGGAAACACTTCATGCTTTTGGCACCATGACACGGAAAATACTCCAGGTTATGGGATAAATGCATTAATTATATATGTAAACAATCAGCAGGAAGCACTGCTAGCACCAGTAATATCATTATTATAAAAAACTGCAGAAATACAGTGGGCAGCTGTTAAAATCAGAGGCATTTCAGCAGGCTGTTTGCAAGTGAAATTGGTAGGAATGTCCTCTCCATTGGTTCAAGAGCTTTAAAAGTAGGCACTCTGCTGCTACTGTGTAAGACCTGATACTGTTTTTACTTTCCTCAGTGAAAGCACAGGTTCTGGAGCCCAAATCTGTGGATAAGAGGAGGAAAAAAATTACCAAGGGCAGAGAATCACGGAGGATACAAAGCCTTCCAGGTACCATCCAAGAAGTGGGGAACACAGAAATAAGTGTCAGAAAGCAGGTGTATGTTCTGCTGACAAACAGGAAGAATTAGAACTCAGCTCCAGAGTTCTGGTCCCATCCCTACAAATAGGTCAGTCTCTGACATCTTGGACATCTCTTGCCAACCTGCAAAATGGGCAGACACTAAATCTCACCAAGAGGTGTATCTTTTTAACTACACTTATACTTATCATGTTAATTGCAATTAATGTTTCCAAGATGCTTTGAGGACTTTCAATTGAAGGGATTATCCATACGCAGAATTGCTAGTAGCAATTTCATTATAAATAATTTAAACAAAAAATATCCAAGTGGCAGGAATTTTAGTAAACATTTAAAACGGTCAAAGAATGGATGAGGTTGGAAGACCTTTGGAGATGCTCTAGTTCCACCTTACTGCTCAAAGCAGGGTCAACTAGAGCAGGCTATCCAGGGTCATGTCCAGCTGGGTTTTAAATACCTACCAGGACAGCAATTCCACCACCTCTCTGAGCAACGCTTTCCACTGGTTGACTGCTCTCACAGTAAATAAGTTTTCTCTTACGTTTAAGTGGATTTTCCTATACCTCAGTTCGTGCTCGTTTCTTCTTGTCCCTTCCCTGGACGCCACTGAGAAAAGCCTGGCTCCATCTTCTTTACCCCTGTCAGGTATTTAACCCCATCGACGAGACTCCCCAAGCCTTCTTGTCTCCTGGTTGAATAGTTCCAGCTCTCTCAGCCTCTCCCCCTGGGAAAGATGCTCCAGTCCCTTAATTACCTTAGTGGACCTTTGCTGGACTCACTCCAGTATGTCCATGTCTTTTTTCTACTAGGGAGCCCCAGACTGGACACAGCACTCCAGGTGCTTTAAACTTAAGACTGTCTTAACCCTCCAAGACAACACTTGAAAACCAAAGTTAAAATACATAACTAATTCCATTCATTGAGAAAGGGAGACATTATGAGGCCCGTTCTGAGAAGAACTTTGCGTTAAGACCTCCTCTATGCTTATTTTCCACTGGTGAGTATGTATAAGAACTGGCACTGGCGTTCAGGAAATTCTGGTTCTAATCCTGAATCTCTTTTTGTTTTCTTTTATATGATATTTTTCCATTAGTCAAAATCTGATTCCTTTTTTAGAGGAACTGTGTTCATAACAAAACCAGCAGCCAATGACCAAATTCCTTTACAAACCACTTTATTTTTTACTTTACAGCCAAACCATTAAATAAGTCACATAAATTCTCAACCTGGGAACAAACTGTCATTCTTCAGAAAGTTCATCTATTTGTGTTTGGCTAAGTGCATGGAAAATAAAAGCTTTGTCATGTCTTGGGTTGTTGGTTTTTTTTTTTTATTCCCTCCATTAGCATGCAGGTTGGTAACCCGTAACAAGAATTACATGCCTGGTGTTTCTATGAGTGACATTTTCAGTTACTGCACTGAAATTACATCCCAGAGCATTTTAATGATTATCACTTTTGTAAAAAGCTCAGAGTGACAGCATATTTCTCATTACTGAGGAACACGAGGTTTTGTTCTTTTTAGCATCTACAAAATGTGCAGGTCTGTGTTTTTCCTGCAGCTGTACTCAAAGAACCATGTTTGACATTAAAACCCAGCAAAGCCTCCTACTTACATGATGGAAAGTAGCACTAGGTTATGAGGTCCGGGTGCAGTGCCTGACCGTGGTGGGCTGGCCGGGGCCGGCTGCCAGGAGCCCACCCAAGCGGCTCCATCCCTCCCCTCCTCAGCTGGGCAGGGACAGAAAATCCACGGAAAGGGTCTGGGCGGAGGTGAGGGCAGGGACAGGGGCAGGGGCAGGGCGCTCGCCCGGGCAAAACAGGCTCGAATCGGGGAAAATGAATTTATCACCAATCAGAGGAGAGCAGGATCATAAGAAATGAAAACTGAGCCTTGACACACCTTCCCGCCACCCTGCCTTCTTCCCAGGCTCAACTTCACTCCTGACTTCTCTCCCTCCTCACCCCTCGTGGTGCCGGGGGATGGGGAGTGGGGGCTGCGGTCAGTTCACACCTCGTGTCCGCCGCTCCTGCCCCCTCGCCCCCTGCCCGGCCCGGCCCGGCCGCCGCGGGGGCACCGGCCCTGCCCCAGCCCGGCCCGGCCCGGGCTCCTCTCCCCGCGGGGCCACGGGCCCTGCCCGGAGCTGCTCCAGCACCGCTGCCCGCGGGTCACAGCCCCCTGCGGGCACCCCCTGCCCCGGGGGGGGCCCTGCCCGGGCTGCGGGGGGGGAGCTGCTCCCCCGGGGGCTCCGCGGGCTGGGGGCACGGCCCGCCCCGCCGGGGGCCGCCCCGCGGGCTGGGGGAGCCGCTGCTGCGGCGCCCGGAGCCCCCCGGCCTCCCCCTGCCCCGGCCCGGGGGCCGCGGGGCTGCTGGGCTCGCTCGCACGTAAATACACGATCTGAAATACACGGTCCCTGCGGCTGCCACCGGCACCGACGGGCTCGGCCTTGCCCAGCACCGGGCCCAGCTCGGAGCCGGCTGGCACGGGCTGCACCGGGCACGGGGGCAGCTTCTGGAAGCTTCTCACAGAGGCCGCCCCTGTGCCCCCCGCCACCAAAACCTTGCCCTGCAAACACACTGCACTAAGACACTGAATTGAGGTGATGGTCTCTGTGCCAGCTATGAATATGGCAGCACAGAGGAAGAGAATACACATTCCTGTTCTTGTAATGATTTATGTACCATCCTTCTCAGGCCAGGAGATGAGGTTTGAATTACAGACAGCTAGTATGAAACAAAATTATCTTCAAATAATTTCATTCCACACAGTGGTATTGACCTACGTTTAACAGTGCCAGGGCGCGATGAGCGGCTTAAAGACATTGCTTATCCCTTACACCCTCAGTTGCATTAAACGTTGGGCACTGCTAACACTTTGTGCACTTGAATATAAGTCTGTAATTTTGTGAGAACAAAAGCTCTTTCAGGGACAGTTTTGCAATACTGAGTCAACAGGAATGAAGTTCTAAACAGTGGCAATAGCACATGATTAAAGCTGAGACCAGCCTGGAAAAAAACCCATGTTCTCCTGTGAGCAGTGGAACTAATGAAGGCTGATTTTCTAAGAATTTGTTTCACCCTGCCACTGTAGTGCCAGCTTCCCACTTCCTGACATCCTCTATGATGCTCCCTTGACAGAGAGACTGAAAGCCTGTGGTTGGACTGGAGATAAGCTTACAACGATGGGGTGGCTTCTGCACAAGTGCACTTCAATGGCCAGCATGCATATGCTGGTGGTCTAATGGGCTTTTGCCAAATGTTAACTAAATGTAACTAACTTTTGCAATGTTAACTACATTTTGCACAATTTTCCTTCCACACAAGGAGACATGATAATTAAGGTCTCTTTTCTCCATTCATTTGGCAATTTTCAGAGAAATTGTATGTTTCTATTATCTTTGGGAATTCTACTCTTTTAAATGTATTTTACACTCGACAACTGGATAATACAATATTGGAAGGAACGGGACCCATAGATTATGAGATCAGTTAGCCTCACTTCCTTAGTAAACCAAAAGCAGTTTCACATTTCAAAATCTCCAATGATTATTTTGTAATTTTAGATCAATTTTAATTTTATTTTTCTAGCAAGTCTGTAACATTGTTTCTGTTCACTGTGATCACGCAGTTCTCTTCTATGGGTTGCCACCTGAGCAAACAGGGCATAGGCTTCTAAAAAACGTGTGGACTACAAATTATTGCCTCACTTGGATAAAAACAGACCTGCTTGGTCATTTGCCTAGAAACCAGGAGGCATAAATTAAATTACCATCTCATCCTAGGGCAATTCTATCCCAAATCTCTTATTTCTTATGGCATAGAGTAATCTGGGCTAGAATTTTCTCTACACCTCTTGTTTCCATTCAGGCTATGAATGCAAGAGTTACAGGGACAGAAATAAGATAACCAGCACAGAATGGGACTGTAACTTACTGTTTAGGGTACTTGGTTGGGAAAGAATGAGGTTGGCTTGTTCCTTGCCCAATTTTTCTGTTTATTGTACAGTGTCTGCTTAGTGTAAAATACACAAAGAGATCTGGTGGGCAGGAAACACAGTATTTTAGCATAGCAACACAAAGGAATGTGCAAGACAGCTTGGATCTGAATTCAGAAGTGAAAAGTGATTTGCTTCTTAACTGGTGGTGAGGATCAACTACAGTTTTCTACAGTAGTTGAGGAAGAACATGAAAAACAAAGGATTAGCATGACTGATCAGGAATTGCCCTTGAGCCCTGTCTACCTTGCTTTGCTGGTGACAAATTCACAAAGAAATGTCAGAGAGATAGGCCAATATTTTTATTTGGACAAAAGGCAACAGGAGAGGTTTGGAGATGTAGATTTATGGATAATCACCACAGAGACGACAGATGGAGTTGTCTATTCAAATGAGATGAAGAAAAAGATGTGGAGGGAAATGAGAGAGGATCAAGAGTAGACACCTGCAGAGAAAGAAGAGAGAAGACATGTGGTAGTAGTCAGGAGAATTATGGAAGACAGAGGTAAATAGGAAATTTCTGTCTCCTGTTGTGTGTGTCTATAAATGCAACACAGAAGGGAAGGGAGGCTGAGACGAAGACAAGAGAGTTGTAGGGGAAAAGGGACAAAGCAACTTGTCTTTTGCAATTATTTTTAGAGAGAAATCAATTATTTAGCAATTTAATTGATATTTCACAAGCTGTGTATTAAATAGCAAAAGTTTGCATAGGGAGAGCTTGTGGAGCCACCATCCTTGGAGACTGAAATTAGCCACCTATCTGTGTTTATCAAATTAGACATGCAGAAGCATGTCCATTCCAAAGAATTATTCTTAAAACAGTCTTGAAGAACAAAGCAAAGGCATTTGCCTGAACACAAGTTAAGAAACTCAAAAAAGCTAGTTGACCTTAACTCTAGAGGTACCAGTATCTATTTAAGTTAGGCAAGTGGAAAACCAAACACCACATGCTTGTTTAGAACTATTTTAAGTGCTCTGAACATGTGGAGCTACCTAGTATGCAGTGAACAAACCTGCAAGGTTTACAGTTAGGAAGCACGGCGTCCACATATTCTCCTGCATGTGTTAATTACCTGAGCTAGATGTGGCAGGTAAGTCTTATCACCATGACTAAAAAGATCAGTTAAGTACAAGCTGCTGAAGTTTTACTCCTTATTGGGGCGCTGCTAGTGAAGAATTTGAAAAGCAGAGGTAACTGTGTGGGACATGCACACATGAATCACCAACTTCAGGAAATGCTGCACACAGAAAGAGACTGTTTCTATGGAGGCAGATTGTAAGAAATGCACTAAAAATGGAAAACAAAAGCAGTAGAAAGACCTAGCAGGGTTACCTAAATTTCATGGGACCAATTAAGGTTAAGTAGAACAGCACTGAATGACAGAATTAAAGAATAATTCAAGTTGGAAGGGAGCCTGGGGATCTCTAATCCATTCTCTGCTGAAAGCAGTTACCTGTGAGACCAGACCAGGTCGCTCTGGGGTTATCCATTTGGAAATCTCCAAGGGTGAAGACTGCACAACCACTCTGGGTCAACATGTTCCACTGCTTGACTGTCCTTAGTGTGAAAAAACAATAGCTTACATTCAGCTAGAACCTCCCTTGTTTCAATATAAAGGCTGTCATGTTTTGTCCTCCTACCATGCACTGCAGCAAGAGCCTGCCCTCACCTTCTCAGTAACCTCCCTGCAGGTACAGGAAAACTCCTATCAGGAAAATGCAGGCCCATCTTTTCTTTTCTGTTTCTAGCACTACTGTCCAGTTGTTGCTTTCTGCTGTATTCCAAACCTTTTGCTCTCAGAACACCTGAAATTTAAGCTGACTCTCTGATGCAATCACTGCATATTAATTCTATGGTGTCTGTGGCCCTTTGCTCCCTCTTAGAAGCAATTGAAAACGTTGTGAAACAAAAACCTGCAGTTCCTTCAGTTAAATTGGCTAAGTACCAATGATCAAGAAAAATAAAAATGCACTTGACCTACATAAAAAAGGGTGTGTCAGCACCAACTCAATATGAACATGTATATTTCTAAAAAAGGAAACAAAACTAAAATATGTCATGAAAATGAACTGTAGTAAGCTACTGCTGTTTCTTCATAGCAGTCTTAACTTGAAATGATAATTTGATTAATTTTTCTGGAATGAGTTGTATTAAATAAAATAAACCTCATCAGCTCCCGTAGAACTGTCAACTGCGACAGTGAACAGACCTAACCCCCCCCCCCCCAAAGTATTAAAAATAGGTATGTGTGAGGTAATTACCCAGCTGTATTTTGACACTTGACTTAGCCTTGTTACACTGTGCATTTTGATCATCCCTCTCTTCATGTCTTATGTGTATGGATGCAGTTAAAACCTACTTTGCTGCAAATAAACTAGGTGGTCTCAGTAGGGAGGTAGAGTAAACAGTACCAGGAGTTCAGCAAAGAATGGGAACCAGCCTGAGGGCTCTCACACTCTCAGGAGAAATGGCTGATAGTGAAACAGTCTTGAAATTAGGGATTTTGTTATGGGTTTAGAAAAGGACTTTACATTTTGACTGGTGTAATATTATCAGCCTTCCCTAGCTAGTTTGGGATGATGAACACTCCAAAAATTACAGAAGAATAAGTGGCACAAAAACCCCCAACTCACCGCTAGAACAAAACCTATCCAAACTGTGTGTGAAAGAAATGGTTCAAGCACATTTCATACTTATGGAAAAAGTACCTCTTGAAGCCGGTTAAGATTAGAAAGAGCTTAGCTTGGTGCAGCTGCCTATTGTTTCAGATGAAAAGATTAGTATAGGTAGGAATTAATTTTTCATTGTCATTTTCATAAGAGCTTCATGTTCCCAGGTCTAGTCATTCCTTTCAATGTCACTGCCTCCTTCCCTGCAGATAGAGATACTCTGCAAGTGCTTGTTTAAACCCACAGCTGCAGAATAAAAGACAATTTACTGGGTAGCATTAGCATTTTGCTAAACTGACCTGCATTGGAAGAATGGAGCCTATTAAAGAAAGACTGCCTATTAAATAAGATCACTAGACAAGAAATGTTCAGGTTTAAAACTGCATCTATAACTAATAATCAATTTATTGTTCTTAATCCCTAAAATCCTAATGCTCCAGATGCCTATCCATGGCCCTGGGAGCACATACACTATTCTCTCTACAATGGCAAGAGACTGAAGTTACTTCCCCAAGGAGGGATACAATAAAGTTTTATGTGTAGAGAAAAGACATCATCTTGCCTTTATTCAGCAACATAAAATACAATAAGATTTCGAGATTCTCATGTGCATTCCCACTTTTTTTTTTTTTTTTGGCTTGTGCTTACATGCTGTAAGCCTTGCAAGTTTTGCTGTTGTTGATGGATTTTTTTACTTGTAAGTGGAGTGCAATGTCCTTTTTCTCATGCAACATGCATGTATAAGTAGCTTGTAAATACTTGAGAAAAACTAAAAAATTTGTACTCTGACTCCAAACATATCCTAGATGTAAGACTTTAAATAAACCCATACTCTTTATACGGAGTAAGTCAGGAAATGGGCTCAGAAAGATTCTAATATAATAATGCATCAGGGCTTCAGTAGTACCTTCAGTTATTAAACGGATTTGACAATAAAAATAATAATCTCCCTCTTTTTATGTATAAACAGCTGAAATTAAAACCCAAATGCAAATTATTAGTGTTTCCCCATCGTCTTAATAAATAAACCATTAAGATCCCAGAGCTAATTCAAATTAAACAGAAAACTCCCCTGAAGCTAAAATCAGTGAGATTAGAATCTCACTTGAACAAAAAAGTCATCCACATTGGATTTAGTCTTTTCTGATTTGTAAGACAACCTGTTCAATGCAATGGAAAGATAATCCCTGGCACCTTGCACACTCACAGAGCTTTCCCTATTTAACAATTCAAAATATTCTGTACTAAGTGGATATCTTGGCGCTGCTTGACTTCTCCTATCACCTGACTGATGAGAAGGGTCCCAGTGCACTGGGTATTTGTGTTGTTCACATCTGTCCACCCTGAACTGATACAGCTTTGACAGAACACTGTTGACCTCCAAGGCATTCCAGTTCTGGAACAGATCCTCTGTTTGGACAGATCAACATGCAAAATCATTTCAGCTTCACACAGGGAGACTAAACACATCTTCTGTACTCAGATGGCATGAAAAGAACAAAACTGGAAGAAAGTATCAGATCCTTTAATATAATTAAGAGAATTTTGCCCCAGGACTGTTTCATCTTAGCTAGCTGTAAGGTCTGTCCCACATCTTAACAAGCTCAAACTTAATGTAAAACATTCCCTTTACTCCTTGTAGGTCCCTGGGATTCCTCTCTTGACACATCTGCCTAGTCCAGTTTTGAATGCCAGATACATATTCTTTCAGTTCTCTGGCTGCATTTGTCTACTCCGCATTTTCTGAAAAGACGCTGGAAGAACTTACAGTGTCAGCTGCTATAATTCTGCAGGTGCTTCCCCTGGATTCAGGTAAATAAGGAACTATTTATATAACAGCTTATAATACCTTATAGTAAACAGCTGATTTCAACTCCACTGAGGTAATTCCAATATAAAAAAATAGTTGGAACAATTTATAATTTCCCCTGCAGATTTCACAATAGCTTCATAATTTCTTTCACACATCATAAAAACATGCAGAAATTACTGTTATTTCCATTTTCTGTGAGGTCATAGTGAGTGAAATACATTGAATACAGACGAAAATAAAACTTGGAAGATTATTTCACCATCAAAGCTTTATGGCAGATATTGTATGTTGCTTCCTACATAAAAAAAAAGATTAAGTAAAACCATAACATTTCCTTTAAAAAAATACTTGTTTACTACCTTTCTTCAGTCTGTTTTTATGATGGTGTATAATTAGATGATTTTTAAGCATTAAAATGAACTAATGGAAACCATTGTTGAACTACATAATAAAAAAGCTACTGATAAAAATAATTTGTATAACATTGCGTTTTTACATGCTAGTTTTCAAGTTTCAGATTAAGATGCATTCCAATGGCTAATGCCTTACAAGCTAATAAGGATCAAGCAGAAAGTCAAAAATTAGGAAGGAGCTTCTGAAGTGTCGATGAAAGTATTCTTGGAAGCCAAGACCAGAGAGACTAATTCCTCCATAAAAACCTCTGTGAAAGAAGTAAACCTGAGTATCACAAAACTCAGATCATAAATTCAAGCTTTTACTGCCTGTCCCAGAAAGATCAAGTATTAACTTGTCCCTCAATTTTTTTTCATACTGAGGAAGGAAAGAGGAAAAACAAAGTTTACAGTTTACATTACATACATTGACCTAAACACATTTGATTGAAATAGGCACAGAACAATAGCACAAAAGAGGGGGAGAGTGGAGCCACAGGTTAGGGAGGGCTTGTATGAATAACTGCATTGAGACTGTATAGTCCTCGAGGGTGAGGACAAGCTGCTTAAATTCTCTTTAAGGAAATAAAGGGCCTGAGTGGACTGACTCCAGGAGAAGAGGGTGAAGCAGGAAAATAAGATTAGTTTAAGCGGATTCTATGCATGAGCTGCTTTTCAGTAGCTGGATTTGTCTATAAGGAAAAGGAGTATTTATATTTTAAACAATTACTGTATGTATAAATATAGGTACGTACATATAAAATACAAAATACCAGATGTCATTTTTGCAGCTAGAGACGAGGTATTACTGAATTTGAACCTTTACCAGTTTTATGTTTTGCTGTAACCACAAGCCCTAGGAAAAAGTAAGCACTACTTACTTAAAACGTAAGCTGACTGCTCGACCACACATACTCTTCTGTTAATGATTTACACATCCAGGAAAAGAAGCCCTCAGATTTATGCACAACACTATTGTAAAGCACATTTACAATAAATTCTGCAGTCATGAGGTAACAAGGAAAGTATTTTCTTTTACTGATGTGACTCTACAAAAGCACTGAAAAACCCTGCTCAACCCCAAAACATCTGGCTGTCTGCTCTCACCAATCCAAGCTCCTTTAGAGTAAGGCGAGCACCTCCGCTCCGTCACAGGGTAATGCAAATCAACAAGGTAAGAACAAGAAGAAACCACCAGGTGTCTGGGTAATTCTAACGTCCTACTGGCCAAGAAAGGCCACGAAGACAAACGCAAAGCTGAAAGCAAGACAGCAGACCAAATCAAGGAAGCTATGAGGAAAACTAACAAGAAAATAACTTAGGAAAGACTTCTAGAAAGTAGATCTAGATAAAAGCATACTTGAAACTCAGAACTGAGACTGATCATACTGTAAAAATGCCATGACAAAGTGAATCTCAGCAGCAGAGAATTCTGCGCTGTAAGTGCAAACCTTCACCTCTTTCCACAACAGAAAAGATGACTGCTGCCTAAAGCACAGGGCTGAAAAATGTTACATCAAAAAAGTGGAATGTATCATTACAGGTAATAATTGTTAGGGTTTTGGTTTTGTAATTTTTTATATCCAAAAGATCTCCTGTAAGTTTTATGCTACAATCTGTGCCTGGATCACACATTGAGGCACTCAGCTAAATCTATTTTTTCTTAAAAAAATCACTGAAGACTATTTTAATGCAGAGGAATAGTGTTTGAATACAAGAACTCTTCCAGCTCTGAATACAGACATTTCCCAAACAGGTGAAGGATATAAAACACTTGTGAATGAATGAGCTTGCAATAACATATTTCAGTTTTAATATCATGACATCCAGCCTTTCAACCATTCTTGTTTTCTATACAGACAGCTGGCACACAGAAGAGGAAAAAACATGGGCAAGCTACTAAGAGAAAAAAGGTTACTTAAAAATAAAGGAGGCATTATTAGGGGCAAAATACTCAAGTCATTGAATGCCTCATTTTCCTAAAATCCTTAGAAAATCTCAATCAGTATCTTGTTAACCATGGTTTTATTTAAGATTACAAATATGAGATAAACTAGGACCTACTGATACAGAATATGTAACTGGGCTTTAATTAATATAACAAGTGCTTCTTAAATACCAATGAAACAAAGAGCTTTTGTTGGCTGACAAAGCAAGTCTCACACACTCTTGAAGAAGAGGAGATAGCAAGTAGTTTTGGGACTGGAAAATAAATTTCAGTTTCCACTTTTCCAAAAATTTTGTGGACTTTAGATCCCACTGTATTACAGGTTGTGCAAGGCAGAGGACGAGCTGCAGCAAAGGCAAAGCAACAAAGGCTCAGCAGATGGATACAGATACAGATCAAGCTCATCCTGCATCTCCTGCTGTTAATGCTGCCCAGAAGGAAGAGATCTCCAGCCACGGGCTAGTGAGGCAGCTGGGGCTGCCAGAGGAGTCTTGTATGTGCGGGAGGAGAATTGTGCTTTATTTTTGTTACACTTTTGCATGTAGGATCCAAGGCTTGATCTGCAAACTTCAAGGATATGGTAAGAAATTACTTTGGGTCAAAAGCACTCCTAAATAAAGAATGTATTTTATAAACGAAAAAAAGAAAAGCTATACTGTTGGTATGAATTAGGCATGTTTTCAGCATCATGAATAAAGCCAGTCTAGCTACACCAATGGCACACACATGCAGATGCCGAAGCTTAAACACTTAGGGAACTCACAAAATCAAAGCACAAGCACCTGACAGATTTTGCAACTGATGGATTTACATCCTTTGATTTTGCCTAAGTGCCACATTAAGCACCTACAGACAGCTGGAAGTCTCAGGAGATGGCTCAGTAGACCCTTCCTATCTGAAGGCAACATAGCCTGTTAGACACATACAGTGCTTTGCACTGCAACTTTTACCTGCTTCTTCCTGGTACTTTCCACAAGCTTGCAATCATCTCCACCTTGCTGGATCTTATTTTTAATTTCAGTAGCATATTAACTATGAAATCTAGACAAACTTCTTATTATCTTGCCTAAAGCCAATTAATTTGTCCCTAGGAATTCTCTGACACTTCATAATTTAGTTACCCTCTTCTATTCTGCTGGATTGTACTGATACCTAATATTGAGATTACCAGGAAAAGTATGGATTCTATCTAAAATAATTATAATTAAAATCGGTGTGACACATGATCAGGATACCTGATCTTAGATGAAGATTTGAAGGAGGAGAAGTTTAATTATGATATTGCTTGGCTGAAATGCCCACATGTTTATAATGTCTTAGAATTTGTCTAATGTAATTTTTTCCACGAATACAACTGTTATTTATTAATAGCATATTTAAACAATAAATAATGTTTATTTCCTGGTTCTGTGTTAAGAATACAGATTCTCCTTCTTGCTCACTCTCTTGCCAATTAAAGCTAAATATCACAACTGCTTCTGACAAAAGAAGTGTTTGCTTTGGCTTTGAAGCACTCTTAGACCAGAATAGTGGTTGCACCAAGTAGAGCTCAGACACACGGTAGTAGTGACACTGCAAGAAGCCTGAGTTGCCTGTAAGACTACTTACATAACTTGCAATACTGTCTGCAGTAACTATTGCTGTCAAAATCAGTGTTAGTGAGGAAAAAAAAGGCAACTCAAGATGAAATAGGAAAAGAAAAATTGCTAGTAATATATAAAGTGAATATGTATATTCAGTATCTTCTGACCCAAGATGAAACTCCTTATTTACAGAATTATCCCTTCCATGACATGGCCAGGATCCACTTTTAATGCCAAACACCAATTTCACTATTAAAATATTCTGTGAATCCTAAAAAAGATCTTCAGTTTTAACTTGAAAATAAAACAAATTCCAAAACAAAAGACTTTGGTGTCTTCATTTTTCCTTTTTATAGTACAAAGCATTGACTTGATTTGTTTCTCATTTTTAGTTCAGTATTTTCAGTGTCCGCAAATGCTAGCTTATGATTTTTCTATAAGGAGAAGTAGGATACAGAAATGACACCAGCAGTTGGTAAGCATAGGCAATTAAGCCAACTAAAATTTGTAATTAATGTGTAAAGAATCTGCAATACTGAACTTTGGTTTCATCAGTCCCTTGTGAATACAGGGAGGTGGGGGGTGATGAGGGAAGCGGAAAAAGTCACATACATTTTTCTTTTGTAAGTCACTGTACTTTCTCTAACTGGTTAGACAAAAACTCATGAGCCATTATCTTATCTTTAACAATAAACAGTAATAAAAATAAGGCAAGCAGTCCTCAAAATTAAATACTGAGTTATTTTACCTATTACACTAGCTTCATGTACACTTCAAACTCTTCTTTTACTCTACATTGTCCACATTCAGACAGGTATATGCAGAGAAATCTCACTGAATTTAGCGTCGGCTGAAGATACACACAGTACATCTGACTTCCAGTAGCTTTCTGTGTCATCGGGCAAAATATAAAATACCCACAAAACTCAAATTAATAGGTTTTCCATCAAATGGAATGCATCGAAAACTTGCATGATTAAAGAAAAACAAAAGCACAGTGTTTGACAGAAGACCAGGAGTATGTCCCTGATCTCACTCCCACTTGTGCCAACTTTAATTGGAATAATTCTAGCATAGTTAGCAGGGATACATCTTCAAAGAAGACGAAAAATGTGATGCAAGTAAAAAGAAGAATTCCTCAGCAATTAGGAAACAAACGATGTGAAGGCTGCGCCCATATCAATGTGTTCAAGGTAAGCCTTGAAAATGAAACTGTATTTTCTAATTAGAGTGGGATTTCAAGCAGCTTCTTAAGCTTATCAAGTTGTTTTCTATTTTATGGTAATATCATCAAACTCCTTCTCATTCTAATGAACTGTAATTCATAAAAGTTAACTATAGAGGAGTTACTTATGTAAAGGTTTAGCAAGTGAATGATGGGTTCAATTGTTTTCATTCAAGAATGGCAACACTTTGAATATTTGCCATAGTTATCTTGCCTTTACTTGACAACCAAACTGAAAAATTCGTGTCAGTTCAAATTATCAGGATTTGATTTTCCAGATACTGATTTAATGTGAGACTTCCCATTTATTTAATTGTGTTTACAGATACTTCAAATCCCAGCACCTTGATGATTGTCATACTGTGGTCCAGGATCAAATTGTATCTCAAATTCAATTCCACTTTTCTCTAAAGGTAGAGTTGTCTTCTACTGTAGCTCTATGGCCCGGTAAACACACTATTTTCCTTGCTAGCAATGGGCTGCAGGCTGTACTGGCTTTGCAAATCCACAGAACTGAGGGTTGTCAGGCTTACTTCAAACATTTTTTGGCCTGCCTGCACCTTTCTGGGGGGCTTGTTTAGGCATAGTAATAATTTTTCAAATTTATTCTACTTTTACTTCTCTTTTTTGTACATATAACTGTTTTTTTTTTAATATGTGGTAGTAACCCATAGTTATTCTGATACATGAAATATTCAATAATGGTATAATGGTGCAGTGTAGAGTAATACAAACCTGGTCTGATAGCAGAAACCTTAAGGATGTGGACACAGGATGTGGTACAGAGAAGTTTAGGCATGGGTTGATGGGTGGGACAAGCTGACACTAGAAATGCAAGGGCTATAAACAACTCACCGATGGTCAACTAAAGAATGCCTACACTGTGCCAAGCAAAATGGAGGTAATGAAGAACAATATTCAAGATATGTAAAACGCACCAAGTAGAGCAAACTTGGATGTAATGTAAACTGGTAGACCAATGAATAAATAGCAAGGTGCAGAACATTAGCAAACATATAAAAACGACTCAAACTGTATCCTAAAGAAGGGGACAAAGAAACCATAAACACCAGTATCACATTCCTCCTAGCGAAGAAAATTACGTAAACCCATCATCAACATTTTACTCCTCTCAGTGAAAGACTTGGAGGACTGATGGTTGGCTGCAGTGCTCCTCCTTCCTTTCTGCTCGAGGCACAGTAGCATTATTGACCTTGGGACACAGAAGTAGCAAAAGGATAAGCAGAGAAAAAGAGGTGGATACCAGGAATCATGTGCGAGATGGTTTCAATTGTATTATTATTTTTTGAGATTTTTTCTGAAATCGTATTCTTTATTTTCTTTTTCTGTAACAATGAGATCTGGACCAGTAAGAATTCCTTGATTAGACTCCTCTATTATAATAAAAATAAATCCACAGCTTTACATATAAGAAGTGTTCCCTTTTTTGCTCATATCAAAATTTAAAACACATTACCCCTTATCTAGAACTTATTTAAACATTCAAATTTTATTTTCAGTTTCCTGACTAGTGCTCCTTAATATCTCATGTTTTTTCTCACAGGAAGGATGTTTTAATAGCTTAAATATTAAGCTTTTAATAGCTTAAATATTAAATATAGATAAAATCTCTCTACTTCATTTTCCTACAATCTGTTTCATCCTATTATATACATAAATAAAAAAACCCCAAACCATCCAAAATACAGCAATATCATGTGATTATCACAGGTACAGGACACAGGCACATAAGTTATCACAAAGAATTTCTGGTTCTCAGTTTTTACTTACCTTTGAAGCATGGTTTTTTTGCTCATTTCATGCATATAAAAAATGGTGTATGTACTTGCATGGACAAAGAGGAGGTGAGGAAAATTTGAAAGGCTTATGTATGAGGCTTAATATACATATTCAATTCTAAACCAAATAAATGGCATGCTTTCTCATGCACATTCTTCCACTGGAATTGCTTATATAGTCAATTATCTGTTTTAGCATTTGTTTCTAATAGTCTTCCTAATGTGTAAACCATGCTTTAGAAACAAGATAGCTTCTGGCCTGGACTACTGACTAATGCGTAATTTAGTGTGATGTTGCTACAGCAACCAGAAAGATGGACTAGCATATCATATATCATTTACACATTACTCGGAAAGCACAGCTTTCTAAAAGCCATTAACCAAGCAGAGGTGCTGTGATGGAGGAGACAAGGATGTCTTAAAGCATTCTGAAATAGTTTCCATTGTTCTGAAGCGCCAGGGAAGAAAATCAAAGTAATAAGCAGCGCAAATAAGAGTTTAGTATTTAAGAATAAAACAGCCTTCCGTTTTTAACACGTTATCAGCATTTCTCAGGGTCCAGTTGCCAGAAAACGCTTCTAGATCACTGACATACTACCTAGACTTCTCAATTCAGACTTGTAAAAGTGAATGTTTGTGACCCACATCATGGCATGCAGAAATCTTGTAGACCCCATATTATGTACAGCAAACCAGCTGTTAGAATGAATGCTTGAGAGGTTGGCAAAATGGGGGCTATGACCTTGCTCCAATGGACCTCCTCAGCCTTCATTAAAGGTAGTCATGGTCCTCCAGTACAAGCCGATTACTTTTCCTACTCCTTGCAGTTACATAAACTAATATGAAAACAAAACCAGTGTGTGCTTGCATGGTGGTAGTGGTGGTGATGGTGATGGTCACATTTAGCAGATTGATTGGGAAAATTTGAAGTAGTGAAACTATTCATGCATTGAGTTTGCAAGTGATCTGGAAAACATGCAGTTTATAGTAGCACTCTGAAAAAAAGTACCCATGATTGGGTTAAAATTTTAGATTCACCAACAGGGTGCACATTTTGGATAAGCAAGTGAACAAAACATCTGGGAATGAGTCTGGGGATGTTTTCCAGACCACAGCAGAAAGATTAATGACTAAGTCTGTCAGGCTAAAATGGAAGCTTACAGAGAGACTGGGTAAGGTTTTGATTTAAGAAAAAAAGAATAATAGTACAACAATCTATAGAGTGGATAGGCCTGCTGCTCATTGTCAAAAAGGGTATAACTCTTTGCTTATGTACAAACACAAGAGAGTTTCATAATTGTGTCAAAAAAAGGAACATTTTGTACTGCCAGAAAAAGGAGAAATTCTGTAAGCAAAAGAGGATGCCCAGTCTTTTTCTACATCTGAAGTACCAGAGAGTTCCTGGCAGTCACATTCAGAGGATGGACAAGTTTCTGCATGTTCAAGACATTCCCTGAGAGCACCTAACAGTGAAACCCCAAGTGCCCAATACTTCCCACAGCATCATCCTGCACAATGGAGAATATGCTGCAATACATCATTTCAGGGCTGAAGACAAAAGCAACACGAATCCAGGTGGAATACAGCACCTTCCTTATTTTAAGATGCTTGTGTAGGTAGGATCAAGTTTTTGAAAATGCTACCACTGGTGGCACCATGGACATCACTGCCTATATGCCATGAATGTACTGGACACGAGCATAAGACAAAAATAAAGAAACAGTGTCTATCAGAAATCTGAGGACAGGGACAACTGGAAAAGAAGTGGGGAGGAAGAGCTCTTGTTGGAGATCCTTACTCCGGGGAGAACTACAGAGCCTGTAACTGTGCATGAATTCATCACCATAATGGGATAGAGAAGAATAAAAAGAGTCTTCAACCAAAAAGGTAGTGGCAAAATTTCTGTTCACACAGCTGTCGGTTTCCTTTTCCCATGGTACACCACTGTTCCAACAGTATCTTCCATGGCCATCAACTCATCTAGGTTTACAATTCAGAAACAATGAGATAGAATTACCAGCTAAATCCATCCAGCTGGGACACCCCTTCCTCCTTCTGGCAAGGAATATTGATGCTATTGAGCTTATTGGCCTCTACCCAGACTGTTAGTTGGCCCACATACAAAGAAATCCCCTTCCCTCTGGAAGGATCTGGCTGGCAAAATTCAGCCAATGACAAAAGAGACCAGAGCTCCATTAAGTCAGTTTCATTATCACCTAGTACAGAGAACAAAGATCCCAAGACAGTGCAATAGATCATAGCTCTGAAAGGAGTTCCTAAATATGTCACAAAGGAAAGGGCACAGTCCTGAATCAGGACAGAAGCTCAATGCTGTGCCTCATCATGATCTTACAGTGCAATCTCTGTTGCAATGCTTGCTGAGCGTGCTTTGAGCTACTAAGGAAAACCACGTGTGCTAGCAAGTAGACACATGCAAGGCTGTCAAAGATGTTCTGGCCAAACGGAGGAGGCTGATCAGATCAACAAGGACTGGCAGCCTTGCCCCATGCTTTTTCCAAAGAATTATTTCAGATGGAGGGCAGGGACCCTGTCATATCGTGCCATCTTTTCTTGTAAGGCATTCCCAAATGCAGGTGTAATGTCTTCACTCAAACACTGTTATCATACTGCCTGGCAGAGGCAGTCCTGGCTTTGGGTGAATGCATCATGAGCTGAATTAAAGGCAGGCCTGCAGTGTGCTATAGAAGACAGGGCAGCACCAATTGTATGGGCTAGAAATTGCCGTGGGAGAAGGTACAAGCAGCAGAACAGGGTTACACAACATACGGACTGGAAAAGGGGAATCTGAATTGGGTCTCTACTGAGGGTCACCTTTCATAAAAGCTGCTCATTTGCCCTTGACAGAAAAGGAACACACAAGCAGGAAAAGTCTGGGCAACAATAAAAAGGACTTATTGAAAAAGTAAAGAGGAAAAACTCTGCTGGCCCAAGTTATTGCAGGCAAAATCTCGTTCAAGTACAGCTGCATGTCCTGTGTATCCCATTAGACTATACCTTAGGCTATCTAAGCATAAGTGTTGAATCCAAGCAAGTCCTCTTGCTTACCATAAAAAGGCTGAAATAAAACCCATGAGAAAGCCTTGGTTTTTTATTACCATGGTGGGTTGACCTTGGTCAGCTGCCAGATGCCCACCTAGCCACTCTTACCCCCCTCTTCAACAAGAAAAGAGGCAAAAATAAGATGAAAAAACCTTGTAGGCTGAGATAAAGACAGGCATATCACCTCCCAAGTGCCATGCCAAATGAAACAGATTCAGCCTGGGGAAAACTAACTTAATTTATTGCCAATTAAAAGGATCAGGATGGTGAGAAGAAGCAAAGACAAAATTAAAACAACTTTCACTCACACACCTTTCTCCCAGGCTCAACGTCACTCCTTCATTCCTGATAACTCTACTGCCCATGACCAAAGCAGGTCAGGGGGGACCAGTGGATTATGGTCATTACACAACGGCTCATCTCTGCCACTCCTTCTTCCTCACGCTTTTCCCCTATACTATTCCCCTGCTCCAGCATGGGTCATTCCCTTGAGCTGCAGTCCCTCAAGAACTGCTCCAGTGTGGGTCCTCTCCAGAGGCTGCAGTCCTTCAGGAAAAAAATCTGCTCCTGTATGGGCCCTTCAAGGGCCACAGTTCCTGTCAGGAGAACCTGCTTCAGTGTGAGCTCCTCCACAGGCTGCAGCTCCTCCATGAAATACCAACCGGCTCCAGCATGGGTTTCTACATTGGCTGTAGCGTGGGTATCTGCCCCACTGTTGTCTCCTCCACTAGCTGCAAGGGAATACCTGCTCTGCCACCTGGAGCACCACCTGCCTTATTCTTTTACCCGATGCTCACACTTGCTTCTTGCACTTTCTTCCCTCATTTGTCACATTGCCCTGCAATGTTTTACCCTACACCTATTATTTTATACCTTGCACATTTTATATGTTTTATACCTTATTTATTTTATACCCTATTTTATCCCCCTGCACTGGGCACTGGCGAGGCCACCCCTCGACTCCTGTGTTCAGGTTGGGCCCCTCACTGCCAGGGGGACGCAGAGGGGCTGCAGCGTGTCCAGAGACGGGCAGGGGGCTGGTGCCGGGGCTGGGGCACAAGGCTGGTGGGGAGCGGCTGGGGGAACTGGGGGGGGTCAGCCTGGAGAGGAGGAGGCTCGGGGGCACCTTGTGGCTCCCTGCAGCTGCCTGACAGGAGGGTGTAGGCAGGGGGGTCGGTCTCTTCTCCCAGGTGACAAGTGACAGGGCAAGAGGAAACCGCCTCAATTTACGCCAGGGGAGGTTTAGATTGGGTATTAGGGAAAACTTCTCCACTGAAAGGGTGGTCAAGAGTGGAGGTGTTCAAAAACCTTGTAGATGTGGTGCTTAGGGACATGGCTTAGTGGTGGACTTGGCAGTTTTGGTTTAACGGTTGGACTTGATGATCTCAAAGGTCTTTTCCAACCTAAATGATTCTGAGATTCTATGATTTCTCCAAGCTTCATCTTTCCCTGAGAGCCAAGGACAGCCTCAACTGCTTTCAGATACTTCCCCAGGCCCTGAGACTGTTCCAGTGAGAACATCACCTGACAAGTACATCATCCCCATTTCTTAATAAAAAAAATTTAAAATGTATTTAGTGCTCTTTTTTCTTATTTTATTCTCAGAGTTGACTATACAAATATGTCACTCTGCCAGAACCCTGGAAGCTCACTGCTATAAGGTAAACATGATCCTCAAACGCTTGTTTGGAAGGTGCTAATTTCAGAAGACAATTATCTTCAGGTTTATTCTTCTCACAGTTCCTATAAAGCTTGATGAATGCACACTCACAATAAATTCTTAAAACCCAATCTATAATAAATGGGTTTTATTATATAAATGGCTAAGCATATAAAGTATTTATAAAGTCATGACATTTTTAGATTGTTGTTTAGCAGTCCTCTAGGTATCACCTTCTTTCCCTGATACAATAAAACTGGAAACTGGGACACTTCATGTTTACACACAGGAAAGTGGAACAGTTGCAGACATGGCAAGGGTTGCTGCTGACAAGCTCATGTCAAATCTGATTGTGAATTTAGAGGATGGCAGCAATGAGCAGGTATTTGCAATTGCTTTAGAAAGACCTTTTTTTTTTCTTTAGAAAGAGCCCTTTTCTTGTTGTTACTAGTGCAATACAGAATAAATCTGATCTTGATCATGCAGTTCCAGATCCCCACTGAAATTAACTTTTTCAGAGTTTATAAAGATTATGAAAGATGTTTCACACTTCAAAGTTTTCTATCCTAACTGACAAAAGCAAAATCAAAGACTTTGTACCTCTAAGTGAGAAGTTATTTCATCCCTGTAGACTAGAGTGAGTTGAGTTAGACAATGAAAGACAATGATCAAAAAACTGTTGCTTACATGAGAGGGAATAGGAACAGAGAGGAGACAGCAAAAAACCACTTACAGGTTAGCCTACCTCTGATTAGAGGTGTTCCTATGGAAATCATAGACAGTCACCACGCACAGGAGGTCTTGTAAATTTTGGTTTTGCATAAACAGGAGTCTTAAAAAACTCAGAATATCAAAAGCTACCTTTGCCCACACATTGAAATCTCATGCACAGGGACAGTGATTTTGAAAAGATGAATATGTTTTCACCTTTAGAAGCACAACAGAGAAGAGGATCTATGTTTTAATTTTTGTTTAAACTGTCTGATCAAATTAAAGCAGCCATTACTAATCTAGCTTCACTTCTACCTGTCTACTAGTGACAGTCTTAAAACAGAACTGAGTGACTAAAGCAACAAGATCCCAGTTTGTACAGGAAAGCATAGAGAGAAGGGAGTTCCTTTGAACTACACACAATTACATATTATTTCTATTTAAATATACTTTTAAAAATTACACACATTTTATAAAATTTTAAAGAAATTATGAAACCTCCAGAATATTTCTTCCTTATAGACATATTCTGATTTTATTCTCGTTACAGAAATATCAGGTGCTTTAACTGTAGTGAAAATTTAATATTAATCACCTACACACGCACACTGCTAAGAATGACTCAAGCACAACCTTTTTATTCTACCATCATAATCTAGCTTTGGCTGACTTGCAGGATACTGGAACAGAATGTTGATCTGGAAACAATCTTACTGAACTCAGGACAGCAGACAGCATGAAAGAAGAATTACATCAGCAATATTCTGTAAGACTAGGTCAAGACCGCTGATGGACAGCCACACAGTTATTTACTAAGTGATGACAGCAGGATTTAAAAACTGTTCTTATTTAATGCCAGCCAAATACAGTTTTAATACGTTAAAGCAGAATAAATATAAGAAAATCTTCAATAACATTAAGTCAGCGGAGAGCTCTGATCACCCAAAGACATTTCAAAAGACCAAGTATATTATTCCAATTTACTTAAGAGAATAATTCCACTCTGAGGACAAGTTGTCCTGGTTTCAGCTGGGATGGAGTTAATGATCTTCTTAGCAGGCAGTAAGATGTTGTGTTTTGGCTTTGTTGTGAGACACTTCAGTTTCTCAGGTATTGTTAGAGAAAAGGCTGGAAGAGCACAAGGCATTGGGAGGGGACACAGCCAGATCAGCTGGCCCAAACTAGCCAAAGAGGTATCCCATACCATGGAATGGCATGCTTGCTGTATATATACTTGAGGGGTTGGCTGGGGTGGGCAGATCACTGCTCGGGGACTGGCTGGGCATCGGTCGTGCATGGTGAGCAGTTGTGTTGTGCACCAAGTGTTCCTCTCTTTCTTTCCCACTGGATTTTATTCTTTCCCTCCCTCTTTTCATTATAACGGTTATTGTCATAATTGTTATTATTGTTCTTTCATTTTTATTCTATTTCAATTATTAAATTGTTCTTATCTCAACCCTTGAGTTTTACATTCCTTTCCAACTCTCCTCCGCATCCCTCTGAGTGAGGGGGGAGTGAGCAAGTGGCTGCGTGGTGCTTAATTACCAGCCAGAGTTAAACCACAACACAAGTACAATCTTCTTGTAAGGCCAGAACATTTTAAATGTAAGCTGTTTGTAAACAGGATTTTTCTCTAAATGTCGTAATGAATTATTTGTCATTCATTAACCATGTCATTGTCCTGGATATGCTAATTGAGTAAAGGATAGAACCAGAAATTACTAGAGATACATATTTTCTTGTTTTATACGTATGATTTTTTAAAGGCTTAATGAGCTTGAATTAGAACTACAGTCCCATATGAACTGCTATAAATTTTGTTGTGTTTTTTATGTCTGTTTAACTAATATGTAAAAGGGAAGACCAGGATCCTATAGCTTAGCTTTCCCATTCATTGCTAATACAAAGCAGAGCACAAGACTTGTTACTATGAATGCATAGCGTAGCTCACCTATGGGAATTTTCCATTTATTGTGTGCGAAAGGACATACCATAAATGGTGCTATGGCCCCTGTTCATTGGATAAATCCAACTGTAAGAAAGTGTCTATCCTTCTCCAACACACCATCTTGTTTCTGGAGAAAGCAATGGTGTTTACAGTTAGTGCCCTATTTGATTCTCTATCTACACTATGGAGAACATAAAAATCAGATACTGTAGGCACTGGAAGATACAAAGTTTTGCACACTCACTCCCAGCCCCAATCATAACATCTATTACCTCACTGTCGTTCTAGCTCTGAGCTAATGTGTGTTTTTATAAAGCTGCCACAGCTCTGAGCACACTCCTACCTTCCTCCTGGCCAAGGGTTTGGTTGCTTGGGCTCAGGATCAGCTTCAATAATGGTGCAAGTGCAAGTGCAAATGTCTGCCTTTGAAGACGGGTCTTCCAGAGAAAGCTCTGCTGAGAAGCCTCAGTGAGTGCTCAACCCCATTTTGCTCTGCAGTGGCTTTTAAGGTGAGGGCTTCATGCTTGGCCCCCACCCGAACTACACTGCAGCTGTGTTGCAGTCATGCCTGTGCCAGCCCAGGCACCCCACTGATCTGGATGCTGACCCTGAACATTGAACTTGAGCACCTGGCCTGATGCCTGAGCCATCCCATCTCTGCGGACTTGTCTGGCCACCTGGGATCATGGCAGAACCTGGCTACCATCACCAGGCTTAATCAGGCACTGCAGGGATAAGCTCTTGCACATATTATGAAAACACACAGACTTTTGCCTCTACCTAGTTTATTGCTAGGCAGCATACCATGTGTCTGAGACTGCAGCTGGTGCATTTTGACAATATGGCTGAGTGCATCAATGAAGCAGGGAGGTCTCACTCTTCTCACCTTCCTTGCTTCTGGACATGTGCTCCCACTTCCCCATGTGCCAGCTGAGCTCCAAACTGACAAACAACTACTTTGGACCAAAAACTTCTGTCAGGTTAGAGAGTTAAATCAGTTTCATAAGAGGTCCAGTGAGCACCAACGATGGTGCAAAGGAAGTAGTGCTCACTGGTAGGTAGGAATAAGAGCAGAGGGAGGAGTGGGTGAGCAAGACCTCCACTTTTACAGAAGTATTTGCTAGTTTAACTAAGCTGCAGCATCAAACCCAGTCCTAAAAAGTTATAGCCAGCTGCATGACCCATCTCTGTACAATCAAATTGTGCTATGCTACATTTCCTTAGGTTCATGAAGAGTATGCACAAATGCACGTGTTCTCACCAGGCTTTCTAGTTAAATCCTGCATAATTTCTTCATATTTTATCAATATTCCTGGCTAAGTGAGGAGGTCCCCAGAAGACGGGAGGTCAGCCAACATGACACCCATCTAAAAGAGGGTAGGAAGGAGGATTCAGGGAACTACAGGCCTGCCAGCCTGACCTCGGTGCCAGGGAAGGTTATGGAGCACATCATCCTGGCTGCCATCCCGTGGCACATGCAGGTCAACCAGGGGATCAGGCCCAGCCAGCATGGGGTTATGAAAGGCAGATGGACCTGATCTCCTTCTACAAGACGATGACCCACCAAGTGGATGAGGGAAAGGCTGTGGATGTTGTCTACCTGGATGTTAGTAAAGCCTTTGACACCATCTCCCACAGCATTCTCCTGGACACACTGGCTGCTCGTGGCTTGGGTGGGTGTGCTCTGTGCTGGGTTAAGAGCCGGCTGAGTCCAGAGAGAGGTGGGGAATGGAGTTACATCCAGCTGGTGGCCAGGGCCCAGTGTTGGGGCCAGTCCTGTTTCATATCTTTACCAACGGTCTGGGTGAGGGGACCGAGTGCCCCCTCAGTGAGTTCACAGGTGACCCCCAGCTGGGGGGAGCGCTGATCTGCGGGAGGGCAGGAGGCTCTGCAGGGGGGTCTGGGCAGGCTGGAGCGATGGGCCCAGGCCAGTTGTGTGAGGGTCAACCAGGCTGAGTGCCGGGCCCTGCCCGTGGGTCACACCAGCCCCCGCAGCGCTGCGGGCTGGGGGCAGGGGGCTGGGAACTGCCTGGGGGGAAAGGGCCTGGGGGGGCTGGTCGGCAGCCGGCTGGGCATGAGCCCCCCGTGTGCCCAGGTGGCCAAGGAGGCCAGCAGCACCCTGGCTGGTGCCGGGAACAGCGTGGCCAGCAGGGCCAGGGCAGTGCTGTCCCCCTGCACTGGGCACTGGCGAGGCCGCCCCTCGACTCCTGTGTTCAGGTTGGGCCCCTCACTGCCAGGGGGACGCAGAGGGGCTGCAGCGTGTCCAGAGACGGGCAGGGGGCTGGTGCCGGGGCTGGGGCACAAGGCTGGTGGGGAGCGGCTGGGGGAACTGGGGGGGGTCAGCCTGGAGAGGAGGCGGCTCGGGGGCACCTTGTGGCTCCCTGCAGCTGCGTGACAGGAGGGTGTAGGCAGGGGGGTCGGTCTCTTCTCCCAGGTGACAAGTGACAGGGCAAGAGGAGACAGCCTCAAGTTACGCCAGGGGAGGTTTAGATTGGGTATTAGGGAAAATTTCTCCACTGAAAGGGTGGTGAAGCATTGGGACAGGCTGTCCAGGGTTTTACTTGAGTCACCGTCCCTGGAGGTATTTAAAAAAAATGTGTAGATGTGGTGCTTAGGGACATGGTTTAGTGGTGGACTTGGCAGTTTTGGGTTAACAGTTGGACTTGATGATCTCAGAGGTCTTTTCCAATGTAAATCAACTCTGTGATTCTATGATTAAACATTCTGATAGTTTTGGTAGTTTAGAAAGAAAAACAAAGGCTGCACATGGAAGCAAATTAAAAAAGACCAATGCCCTACTTCCCATCAGGAGGCAATGTCCAGCCACCTCCTGGGATGTAGGCCCTCAGTATGCTTAGAGGTTGCTCCAGAAGACAAATGCCTTAATAATTACTGCTCCCTGCTCTCTTCCTTAGCTTTTACTGCTGAGCAGACATAATATAGTATGGAATATCCCTTTGGTCATCTTGGTTCACCTCTTCAGACTGTGTCCCCTCCCAAACTCTTGCCCACCCACCGCCTACTGGCCTTTGGAGGAGGGATGTTGGAGAGACAGCCTTGATGCTGTACAAGCACTGCTCAGCAGTAGCCAAAACACTGGTGTGTTACCAACATCTTTCTAGCTACAAGGATTGCTATCCCCTCCTAACTAGACCAAATACACTCACCCAACCCAACCCTCCCTGAACTTGCCAATGTCAAAATGCACTCTGCAGAACACAGACAAGCTGCTTGACCCACCAAACTACAGGATCTCACTACATTTTGATTATTAATGCTTATACAATTTTCTTTAGTGAAGAAAATTATTACACAAGGGCTCCAAGAGGTCTGTGGGAAGTACATAAACACCAGAAGTGTTTATTTAATTACCAGTCCCGCTTGAGTGCACATTGCAGATTTCGACAGTGTTTGACACAGCCAGGAATATTACTGGATGCCTGATTAAAAAAAATTGGGTAAGAAACTAAGAGAACAATATGAAAATATCTTCATTGTACAGAGCTGGGTGACAGAAACAAATACAGCACTTCTTCATAGTCCTCTATTTAGTTTGGTGGTTAAGCACGCACGTTTCCTCAGCAAACCTCCCAAAAACCTTTAGCAGAGGTTATACACATGGAAGAAAAGCAATAGTGCATAGAAAGAAAAGTGCAAATTCAGGGCAATTGCTCTGCTTACCAATGTAGCAACTTGCAACAATCTGAGCAGGAGGTCAACAAAACAGGGCTTTATAAACTCAGTAACAGTTACCACTAACATGGGCAACAGTGACTTTGAAGAGGCATCTGAAAGGTGGGATTATACCCCTTGGTCTTTTCCCTCTCCTGCCATTTTTTCCCAAGGACTTCCCTTCACTTGCACACGTCAGGAAGGACAGTCAGGAAAGCAGTGGGAACACTGGCCAGACCTGTCCTGCAGGTGCTGCCCAGCCATTGTAACATCGGTGTTTGAGGGGATCACAGCCTGCCCTTAAGTGCCATAAAGCACATCCTTCCCACCACAGGCAGCACCTTAGCTTCACAAAGGCTAATTAAGCTTTCACATTCATCACTGATATGTCAAAAGCTCAAGAGTGAGAAAATCTTAATACCCCTGCATACACAAACCAGCTGACAACTGCCCAGACCTGCAATGAAAATATGTGCTGCAGGCAATGAAAATAATAGCTGAACCACACAATTCCAAAAAACTAACATTAGTGCCATGGTCCAGTCTCAAAAAATCATTTTTGAATTAAGCTAGATCTGTAATATGTCAGGGATCTGTCATCCACATACTTCTCTACAGATCCACCCTCACAAGAGCCAACAGCCTGGAGCACAGGCTGGAAGAAACCACCAGATTCAGACAAGCCACCTGCTATTATGAATAACCATATTGCAGAAGCTTGTTAACGAATTAATCAAGATACATTTTAAAAGTAGCTACTTCTTTGGCTCTGACTGTTTTTATTGGGCGGTGATCCAGCCTTTAATTGCTTTAATGGGAAAGAATCATCTTCCCATTTCCAGCTAAAGTTGGTTCTCTATTTTAGATCTACTTGTTCTTGTGGCCCAGATAGTTCAGAGTTTTGTGTTTTCTTCTCCTCTCTGTCCTTAGTGTTACAGTGTCCCATTGGCATTCTTCCTCTATGGTACAATATGTTGAGGAGAGATTCAATATCCCCTCTCAGACAGCAGACAAGTTGAATGGGGCTTTGATGTCCCTGCCTGTGGTAGGGGATGTTGAAAACTGGTGATCTTTAAAAGGTCCCTTCCCACCCAAATGATTCTGATTTGAAGATTTTATTCCTTCTCAGACTTTTTGCTAGGGTAAAGATTATTTTTGAGGTATCTTCTTGTAAGAAAGGCTACTAGAATAGTAAGAATAGAATCTTTCTTTGCATCTGCTCCAATTTTATTTTATGTTTCTTGAATATGAATGAGTAGAACTTCACAACTTATTTTGATGTGTTAACTAGAACTTTGCCTAACATCATTAACACTCCCCTAATTCTGCTGGAAATAATTCAGCTAAGACAGGCCAAAGCTTCTAGGTTTTTACTTGCCAATGCAATTTTCCTGTGTTTCCAAATAATGAGCTTCTGGCTGAAACAGTAATTTTTGTTACTAGTCTATTCTCAGTCCTTGCATTCTGTTCCATTAGATTTGCATTTTGTACTACTGGATTTCATCCTGTTTACATTACTGTAGTTCCCAAGGTCACGTAGTTCTTCCTGTACAGCACTTTGATATCGGGAGTGCGCTTTGCATAACCGGGAAATTTAATCAACGTATTTCTAGCTTTTGTGTCCAAGTAATCAAAACAAGTATTAAAGATTCAATTCCAACACTCACCCTGTGGAATTTCAAAGCTAACCCTCTTCTACACAAGAGCTTTCCTTTCATTGCTAGAGTTATTATCTACTGAGGTACAGCCCTACAAATCCTTTTCTAAATCCCACTTTTCAATCCTTTCAATCCTATAGTTTCCTATTTGTCAACAAAAGGTGTGCTTTACTGAAGTTAGATGAGATGTACTGCACTTCTACATATACAGGTATCAGACTAGTATAGCTCAAACTACTTCAGCATTTCATTCTACTCTCCTCTATTTCTGTATTTGTCTTTACCTTAAAAGAACTGTTCTAAAGTTCTGCATGTTTTCTAAATTACTCTGACCAGTGTATAGCTGCCTGGATCTTGGTCTCCCAGCCTGCCCTTTAATATAGATTCTATGTGCACAACATTCTTGAGTCATCTCGTACTATTGGAGAATGAACAGACTTTATAATTACATGTTTTGCTTTCTTACACCGCCTCCACACAGCTATGTGATGGAGGTTCCCCATTCCTCAACATTAGCAGACAACTTGGGAACTCAACAAATCATTTGCAAAAGAAATCTTGTGTGAAACTTGAAAAACAAAAGTATCAAGTGATTTATAACTGTACAAATGAATGAAGGAGAAATGTTAAACATCTACTGAAATCTGTATGAGTCTATGAAATGAAGAACAATGTTGAAACCGGCCGCTGATTGTTGCTGTGTATTACCAGTTTGAGGCACTGTTCTCAGATCCGTAGGCCGTACCTTCTGTATTAGCAGCCTGGCTTTCTGTCGCTGCACCCTTGGTTTTGTGGTTCTCAGATCTTAAAAATTATAATCTGGTCTTGTCTTACAAAGACTGGCTTTAGCCCAGATGCTTGTCAGTTCACTATTTCAGCTGCTTTAAAAATGTTCTGCAATTTTAAAAGCAAATGTGTTGGTTTTTGTTTTTGTTTTTGTTTTTTAACTGAAATACCTCATTTCTCACATACATAGTTTCAAGTTACAAACTCAGGATTGTTTCTTCTATTCAGGGACTAAGATTCTCAGAAAAACCATAAAGTTATACGTATTCACATCAAAATGAAAATGCCAAGCAAACACACAGAGGTCTTTTGAGAACAAACTATTGTAAAAAAAAGTAACATTTTTTGGGTTTTTTTCCTTGTTGATACTGATTTTTAAAGAAATACAAAGTTTTCAGATGGCCTTTCAGTGTTTGCTTGTCCAACTTCATCCCATAAACCTCAGAAAAGTACTTGAAAAGAAATTACTCACATAGATGTTGCACTAAGTCTAGCTGAAAGAAAAAAAAAATAGCGAAAGAACAGTCCTAGTTCAAAGCAACAGAGTGTTTCATTCTATTAAATGAAATTGACTTGAAAATATTCTTTTTAAGTGGACTCGATCCTAAATCTGCTTCTTAACAAAGTCTGAAGTGTTTTTGCCAGTGTTTCCTCTGAAGTCTTTACTTTCTCCTCTGTGTCTCTTTTCCTTAAACACAAAACCTAGTGGGTATTTACTAACATAGCAGTTGCTTATTCCAATACTTAAAACTGTGGGGCATGTATATTATTTAATTTAAAACACTAATGTTCTATGTAAAACTCAAATTCAAAGATTAAATACATTTTTGGTAATAACATGACACAGAAATATTCTATAGCTCTAAACTAATAGGAATTTTACATCAGCAGTATTTTGTCCATGGCGTAAGTTTCTAATGGGATACTCGCAGAAGGGCTCTGTCTCAGAACCCCACATACCCTACTTCTTATTACTTAATTCCCAAGTTATTTGCAGACACAGAATTCAAGGAAAAATCGGAACATCTAGCACCATTTCCACATCTGAGGCTAATACATTCCAGCCGTTTAACCAAATAATTTGAGATAATATATATCATCCTGAAAAAAGGGCAGACATAACAGTGTGACATTACCAGGCTCAGTTCTCAGGCAGCCTCCACTGATTTCAGAAACCTTCTCTGACGCCAGATCTCCTGGTTGAAGTGCAGTGTTGTGGTTTTTCCCCTGTCAATTGACAAAAAATATGTTGTGTTGATTTTCAGCTTATGCCTTGTTTCTTCCTTATGGATATCTGCCACAAAGGTCTTACTTGGACATTATCCCTGGTAACTTATCTTGGGGAGAGAATCATGCTACTGAAAGGGTACTGTTAACTTTCAATTTTAAGTTTTCTGGTTATAGTTTCTGGTGATCTGTTCCTATTACTTTAACACCCAGATGAAAAGGCTTTTAGTCTTCTCTTTATACAGTTACTTAAAGATTAAGTCATCTGCTCTTTCTGAATAACCAGACTGAGACCCTGATTCTCCTCACATTAAGACAGCAACTTCAGCTCCCCCACAAGTACTGCAGATCTCTGCACACCCTTCTTTTTCTTCAGCCTTCATAAAATATAGGAACATACTGAATACATGAGAATGCCTCTTGTAATAGTGTACAGAGACACTGCAAACAAAATTACCCTGTCATGGAAGCAAGCTTGTTCAGATCTCATGTTAGCCTACAGCATAAAACTGACAGTACCTAAGTTGCTCATCCTCTCTGAAGCCTCAGTAGTTCTCAGAATTGGTGACACAGTCTCCACTCTGTAAAAATTACCTTCATTACTCACTACTTGCTATCTACTGTTTTGTACCTATCTTTAATGCACTGTATGAATGGCTCTGAGCCAACGTGTGACCAAAACTGCCATATATGATTACCTTCTTCTCATCTTTGTTGGCCACTTTACTTTGGAGTGATTTCATTATTTGTTTCGTCATCAAGAATTAATCATGCAGAAGTGAATACAGCATTGCTCTGTCCTCTAAAGAATCACTGCTGGAGATTTAGCATGTATTTTAATCCATTTTTGAAGCACAAACTGTGTTAAACATAACTCTGGAGAGAAAAATAAGATGCTTTTCAAAGAAAGTATATTTTCCTTAACATTACACCATTAATGCAACTCAGACCTTCAAGAACCCTTACAAAGAAATCTTGCTTTGGGGTTTAAAGTGGTCCCTACAGCTCAAGAAAAGCTTTAGGATTCTTTCCCATTTTGGATTTCCTGTGGTTAACAAGCATCAAATTCAGAACCAACTGATGTAATCTAAGTTTCAGCTATCCTGTGTTAGATCCTGTGACCCATTCTGATCAAGCAAAGCCTGAATCAGCCAAAAAAAAATCTGGCTTGTCTGTGTTCTTACACTGAACTGAGCAGAACCACATCTACACCTAATGCCTCTGCCTGCTAGATCATGTCTATTTTCTGTGGGAGCTAAGATTAGAGGATATAATTATCATACAGAAATATCAATGTATATTTGAAACAAAGAAAAACACTAAAGAACATGGACAAGATGAAACTGTACTAGTACTGGACCCTTTGAAAAAGCTTTTGAAAAGCCCTTTGTCTATTAAAAAATCTGAAATATATCTACATTCAGAAGAAAAGCAGTGTTTTCCTGTGAAAATAATTTGTGGAAAATTGTAAGACCAAACAGAAATCTTCAGGATAGAATTATTTCTCATTTTGTTTTTCTAAAGAACTAGAACTAAGATCAACCCTCAGAACTGGCCTTTAAGAGTCACCATGAAATATTTTTTAAAGAAAATGTAGTTGTTTAAGTGTACATGCTTCTGACCAGATTTATCCTTGTTGACTTCTGGTCAGTTGTACCAGGATCAGGCTGTTTTTAAGTTTTAGAGATCAGCTGAAGATTATATAAGCTAGAAACCAGAAAGCATACCTGTAAATAAGTATTAGTTCAGTATGTCACCAGGAGATCTCTATGTTCAGCTTTATTGGACTTTTGAACAAACTGCACTTTCTGTGCACCTGCAATTTTCGTTTTTTTGGTTTACTGTACCATGTACCTTGCCTGTGGAATTCTCCAAAAAGGCTTTGCTTGACTGTAAAATTAACAGAGACTTGCCAATATTTTTAACTTCAGCAGTCTATTTTAGGCAGCAAAGAAGACAGCTTCAGTGCAAGTCATGTCACCTGACTTCAGTTTATGTCTTACATGGTGTCAGATCTGCTTTGTAAAACACCCCAGAACATGTGCATTAAGAGACTCTCTAAAGAAAAATATGACCAACTTTCGAAGCAAATCTCTTCGGCACAGCTGGGGACCAAGTCAATTGGAAACAAAAGGTGCACAGGGGCATGCATACCATGTGGAATGCTGTGCTTGGCAGGCCAGCAAGCTGCAGTGACAGACATGTTGCTGCTTTGCATTGTTTTCACATCCCAGGTGCTGGGAAATGCTCATGCAGCCTTAGCTAAGAACTAATGCTTAAGCTCCTCTGCAGCTTAACAGGATTGTGCTGCCTGATTAACAACCTCATTCTGCAGACAAGGATGCCTGAACCTGAGTTTCAGGGCAGATAAAAAATTAGCCTCCCACCAAGCTAAATGTGAGAGGTTCCCTGTGCGGAAAACCAAGGAGACAGGAGGCAGTTTTTAATCGACCAGTGCTACATCAAACCTGACTAAACTGTTTTTAGCACAGCACTGATTCACAAAAAAGTTTTTTGCTTCAGCTTAACCCTCACTAGTGCCTACACTAGCAGGCTGTGAACTGGATTAGTAAAGAAAAGCAAATAAATTTAACTCTATTAGAATTATGTAGCTAAAATGAAAAACAAATAAATGGTAACAAACTCATTAATTCATTGATTTAAACTCTATAATTTTTCCCATGAAGCAGTTTATATGGGAGGTAATGAGCTGCCAGTCGTCAGTCATTGGACACTGCTCAACATACAAGAGGCTGATTGAACAATATTTCATTCTGGCAGCACAACAGGATTGACATTATTAGTTAGGAAAGAGACTGAATATTTTGAGCAAAGGAGAGGCCATCATTCTAGTTTTACCAGTCTGAAGTTATTCTCATAAAGCTGACTATAATATTAGCTTTTCCTTATATGGATTAGAACAGAGGAAAATACTTAAAGCAAAACTAAAACAGGGCATAAACATGCAGTTACTTCAGCTTTAAAACAGAAAAAGGGGGATCAGCATGGCTAATGGATATCTACTATCTTCTAAAGAAATTTCTGTGTATATACAGATTGTTAGAACAACCTCCAACCTACTTACAAATTACAGATGTCAACCTATGAAAAAAAAAGTTCACATTTTGTAGTGCAGTATAATTTTCTTCTAGTCTTTTTTCATAACTCTATAGCTGTTAAGTCCATTAATATAGTACAGTTTTATAACTTGAACTAACTTCAGCAGTCCTGCCCAATAAAATCCAGATATTCCCACCTTCACTGTAGCATCATTTCCAGTACTCACCTGAACCTGCAATGAATCAGTTCAAGGAACTAAAACCAATCACTCTTCTTTCTGTAGAGCTATTTTTTTGTTATCTTAGCCCTTTGAACAATGCAGATGAATATCAAAGAACAAAGGAGGAGGTGGAGATGGTTTAAAGTCTTATTCAATCACATTTAAACCCAATCTGTTTAAAGTACTCTTGCTTCAAGTGAACACTAAGAATAATCCATGTAGAGTTTTGACTCAAGCTTCCGGATGCAGCTAGAAGTTAACATAAAGGTGACAGTGTAAAAGCTAATGAAAAACTAATTTTTTACTGATTACCACCTAAGGATTATTAAAATATGTCTCACTGTTCTCTGTAGCCATTAAGGCTGGCCCTACATAGTCACTGACCTGTTGAACTTTGTAAGCAGTCTGTTAACAGCAGTTAGCTGAAAATCAAAACACAAGAATGGACATACAGTAAAGGCATTTTTCAGGTACTCATGAGTATCACTTATTACCTGCAACAAGTTTCCCTCATGCCTGTCTGAATGAAGACAGCTCACGCTACAAATCCTAGTTCAGCTGTAATAATATGCCCAGACTTTCGTGGAGCTACTAGGCAAGTCATAGAAAGAGTCCATCACACAACTGAAGAAGAGCTTCCAAGCCTAGGTGACCTGTGGCTCAACCACCTGTCTCCGGAACCACAGAAAAGAGCCACACACACTCCTGTGAACTGGAAAAAGTTACTTATTTGTGGGAACCGAGGAGAGGTTTTCCTGAGAGGGTTAAAATCAGCTAAATACACAAACAGCAACTGTTCTCAAGTATGTTTGTTACAATTATGTAGCAGTAAGATCTCCATCCATGCACTGGGATAGCATGACCAAAGTCTGAGAAGTGAAAAATTTGGGAACATGATGTTGGTCCTTAAGCTGTGGCTATCAATCTTCCCTTAGTCAGAAAAAGAAAGCTTTAAGGTCTGGTGGAAACAATGGTAATGGGGTGTGTGGGGACACAAAGTCCTACAAACTCGGTGAAAATTATCTCCTATTTAAGGAATCTAGTCTGTACACTAGACTGTATCTACCTGACCTTGGATATGTAGTACATATAAAGTTGTGATTTCTTGTATAAATAAATCTGAAATTTCAGGTTTGTGTCAAGAACTGCCTGTTATCAGCGGTCAGAATGAAGATGGCAGTTCCCCAGCTAACACAGTTAACAGTCTTCAGCTCAGACACATTTACCTCAGTAAGTTCATCCCTAATTTACGGTACTGTGAAATCATATTTGGGTTTCTTTTGTCTGAAACACAGAATTGAGGGTCTGTCTACCTGTCAGTATCAGTGCCATCCACAATCAAACTAGTTCTGAGTCAATTAGCTTGAGCATTTAATTAGTATCACTGCATTAATGTAACCCTCCACAAGGGCTACAATATTCTGCTTTTTAGTATTGCATCATGTAGAAAATTCCTCTTACAGTTTTAGTAAATTAAAGACTCTTTTCCACATTTTCTTCCAAAAACTGATGTGTAACATTACTGTGTGCTATAAATAGCTTCCCACTTCCATCTGCTGCCTGAAATGTCTTCTCTGAACTGCTTCAGTTTGTACAGTATTTGTTTTGTAGTTCTTCAGGATAAAACATTTGCTAGATTTGTCATACCGTATCATCTCTTCTAGACTACAGCTGCCACGAAATACTGGGCAGTGGCACGTACATGCTATACTGTTAGTACAAATACATTGTTACTAGTTCAAAACAATCCAAAACAGTACTTAAGAAAAAAATCATTTTAATGAAGACATTTCACAACAGATTGGACATCATTGATTTAGGGAGTATTCCACTTTATCAAAGGGCTGACCCACATGGCCATATTAGTATCTGCTACACTTTTTACGGTAGTATGGCCATTGGTGAGTAGCGAAAAGCAGTAAGAAATCCAAGAGCCCTGGTTCAGCAGCACACAGTGTCATTAATCATCTGAGCTGAGTAACTCTTGCTCAGCGCTCTGGGAGACAGCAAATACTAAAGGCCCCAACAAATATGGGTAACAATCATTCTCGACTTAGATTTGGTTTGTGACTATAATGACAAAAACATATGAAAATGATAAACTAGAGTTTATCATTGCTGGTTTCTATTACAGATCATTTAAATCAAACTACAATTTTTACCTATACCAGTCACTGTCACAGTTTCAAATAAAGTTCAAATTAGCCAAGAAAATTTGAACGATGCTGGGTAATTCTGAAACATGGTTGTGTTGTGTTTGCAGGGCAAGGTTTTGGTGGCGGGGGGCACAGGGGCGGCCTCTGTGAGAAGCTTCCAGAAGCTGCCCCCGTGCCCGGTGCAGCCCGTGCCAGCCGGCTCCGAGCTGGGCCCGGTGCTGGGCAAGGCCGAGCCCGTCGGTGCCGGTGGCAGCCGCAGGGACCGTGTATTTCAGATCGTGTATTTAAGTGCGAGCGAGCCCAGCAGCCCCGCGGCCCCCGGGCCGGGGCAGGGGGAGGCCGGGGGGCTCCAGGCGCCGCAGCAGCGGCTCCCCCAGCCCGCGGGGCGGCCCCCGGCGGGGCGGGCCGTGCCCCCAGCCCGCGGAGCCCCCGGGGGAGCAGCTCCCCCCCCGCAGCCCGGGCAGGGCCCCCCCCGGGGCAGGGGGTGCCCGCAGGGGGCTGTGACCCGCGGGCAGCGGCGCTGGAGCAGCTCCGGGCAGGGCCCGTGGCCCCGCGGGGAGAGGAGCCCGGGCCGGGCCGGGCTGGGGCAGGGCCGGTGCCCCCGCGGCGGCCGGGCCGGGCCGGGCCGGGCAGGGGGCGAGGGGGCAGGAGCGGCGGACACGAGGTGTGAACTGACCGCAGCCCCTACTCCCCATCCCCCGGCACCACGAGGGGTGAGGAGGGAGAGAAGTCAGGAGTGAAGTTGAGCCTGGGAAGGGATGGGTGGGGAGGAGGTTTTTTTAGATTTGTTCTTGTTTCTCATCGTCCTCTGGTGTTAATAGGCAATAAATTAGGTTTTCCCAAGGCAAGTTGGTTTTGCCTGTGACGGTAATTCCTGAGTGATCTGCCTGTTGTTACCTTGACCCACGAGCCTTTTGTCCTCATCTTCTCATCTCCGTCCAGGTCCAGCTGAGGCAGTGACCAGTGACGGAGCGGCTCGGTGGGCACCTGGCAGCCAGCCAGGGTCAGCTCACCACATCATCGACAGCACAGTGACTCACAGTTTTACCGTTAGGTTCCAAAACAACATGCTGATTAGATATCATTATCACTATAGTTTCGATAATGACTACAGTCTCTAGCCTTGGATTGCTCGGCTGTGCACTGTACAAATACAAAAGGTATGGTTCCTGTTTCAAAGAATGAGAAACCTAACAATTTAATGCATAAAAGTTTCTCAATAAATCATAGATTAGAAGAGGTCTCAGGAGGTCATCTAGACCATCTAAATGCCCCAAGGAGGAACTAACTGCCAAATACATTCCTGAAATTTTCTTAATCTGTTCTTAAAAATTTCCAATCAGGGGAATTTTACAATCTCCATAGGCAATTTAGGCTACTGGTTTATTATCTTCATTATTAAAATGTTCTTAATATCTGATCTGTATCTTCCCTGCTGCAACTTGATGCAAGTACTTCTTTCGCAGTCTAAAAGCAACAAAACAGCAGACTACCCCTGTCTCTCTGCAGTGCTAAGCAATGCTACTTTGAAATCACCCTTGTCTTCTCTTCTTCAGATTTATCAGTCTTGATTCATTTTTTTCATATGCCACACTCTCCAGAGATCTAAGTCTTCTTGTTACTCTCCTGCAGACTTTCTGTCTATCTTCCGTGAAGAACCTTGCCTCAGAATGACAAAGTATTTTAGTTGTAGCCTTGAAAATACTGAAGGGAATAAAAGAATCGCTTTGCACACCTCAAACCAGACTTTTGTTGATAGATCCTGGCAGAGTATTGGCTTCTTGCACAGCAGGATGACATTAGTGACTCCTGTTCCTCTTGCACATCATTACAACATTTATACAAAATACCTTCTTGAATCCTTGTTACCTCTTTCATGTATTTGTGCAGTTGAGTATCTGTGTTTAAGAGCAGCACCCTGCTCTTGTTTCTACTAACATTTTTTTTATCAGAAACAGTACAGTGACATACCAAAATAACTGCTTTCTCTTCCTTTTCTCCGGTAAACTGCAAGTCCCTCTCCTTTCACTGTTGTCTAGTAAATACACTTGGTATAACATTATCCACATCACTAATGAAACGCTAATTAGTTGCTGTACCGAGGAGTTAATCTTGTGCACCTGGTTCCAATCTGTCCTTTTACTGACAGTGACTCACTGATAACCACTTGTAAGTGGTTCTCCAAGGACCTGTGCATCCAGCACAGTAGTTTCATCTCGTCTGCTAGCTTTCTAGTTTCTAGGTTTCTAGCTACTTCATGAAAATTTCATGAAACTGTATTGAAAGTCTGACCACAGTGCAAATGTATGACATCACTGCTGATCTTCTGTTCTCAAGACATGTTGGCCTCCTTTAGAAGGAAACCAGTGTTTTGAGAAGACTTCCTTTTCAGTGGGAGCCTGTGTTGCTCCTACTTATCTCCATGTTCTCTCATATATTAACTTCAGTGTCTTCCAGCAGTTCGTAATCAATCGGACCACACACGGAGGGTACAAGTGTCTCTGTTTTAATTGCCTAAAAATGGATAATTCAGGGAAATCTGTGTGGTGATCATAAAAGCTGTTCTTCACTCTCCTGCCCCTAAATAATTTTAATTATTAAATTTAAAAATAATTTTTAAAAGTTAAATTTAAGTTTTGTTATAAATTTTTCCTTCTTGTGCCTAAGCTGATCTAACAGTTAAAAAATCTTCACACAAGAGAAGTGCAGAGGTACTAATTGCGAACAGACTACAGAAACTGCTGAATGGGTATTCTGCTGCCTGAAAGAAAAGATCTTGTCCCCCTTTCCCCCGTCCTCTTTTAGGTTCTGGGAAGAGTCAGGACAGTGTCACACAAGGTAAGACAGGGCATGCTTGCCCTCTCCTACTGCCAGTCCAACCCCTTGTGACCACGTGTGACCCCTCTGCCCCACAAACCCTCTCCATTTTCCCATCATCTCTCCAGCTTATCGCCCCTAACTCGGTCAGGCCTCCCCAAACGGCATCATTGCACCCATGTGAGGCCACCATTTTGATGCAGCTGTAAGCCACGTGTTATCAATGCTTTCTGTGATCGCTATAAAGATACACAGAAAGGAGTGTATAAATATGTATAATGCATACATACACAAAATGAACTTATATTTGAAAAAGTTTACATATAAAATATCACTCAGTAGGAGGTACTGAAATTAAGAAAGTTTAAATATGAATAGAAAAAAATTAAATAAGAAGAAAATACAGTTATGGGACCAGCAGTTAACAAGGCTACTGAAAAAACCACCAGATCAACACACAGTATTACTTGGGCAGTCTTCGTGCTGTGCTACAAGATATGGGCAACATGGCCTAGTAATCAACTTTACAGGAACATGTGGAAGGGCATAAAGAAAAGTTCCCAATGGGTTTTCCCCAAAAGCCCACATCCATTGGATAAATGACAGCTGAGCTGCCATTTCTGAAACACAACTGAGTTGTGCAGTGTGACGAGGGCAGGGGACTGTACTTACCAAAAGGCCTCTCTAATGTGAATGGCTCTCCTGAGTATGATGCAGCATTAAACACATCTCCTGTTAGGACAGATGAACTCCTGAAGGCAACTTCTAGATCACCCACACCTTACGTAGCAGACTGTGCCTTACAAACTCAGAATGAGATGTCTCCTAATGTAATATCCAGCAAGCTGAAAGTAGATGCCAATGAGTAACTCATCAGACTCACTCTTGTCTTCAACAATTTTGCAGCAAAGATCCAGCATGGTTGTTCAGACCTACACAACCTTTCCCATTCAAGTCCAGGGGAGGGGGTGGGCTGGCAGGTAGCAAACTGAGTTCTAGCTGAAAGCAATGGCATTGCAAGGCACAAGACAAGGAACAAGGTTTTCTTGATGCTTGTCTGCATTTGGGCCACTTCAAATGAATCCAGTTTGGGTTTGGTATGTTATTCTAGTCAGCCATAAACAAAAATCAGCCTCGTTAAAATGTATCTCCTTTTCTAGTAGTAGAATGGGCAGTCTTCCGCTGGAGTTCTTGTTTCTTTTGGACTGTTCAGTAGGGTTTGTTAGTCTTTTATTTCTTGTTGTGGCTGGAATGCAGCCTGGCACTAGCCATCCTTTTTCTTTTAATGGTTTGAGGAAGGCTGTCCCTTCGGGGCTGTCTCTCAATAACCCCGGAGACCTCCTCCTTTCCCAGTGTTTGCAACTTGGCCACAACAGCCTGGGAGACACATCTGATCACATCTTTGGCCCTGTTTTCAGCCATGGTTTTAATGTGTTGCATAATAATTCTGAAACTTGTTTAGAAAAATGATACAGCTTTTGAAAAAGAGGCTATAGAATATACCTTCTACTCCACTTGGGCTCTTCAATAATTTATGTACAAAGAAGGGTCCTTTTAATTCTTTTACTACTCCTTTTACTATTTTATTCTTTACTACATGATGGTGTGCTTTCTTAAAATTCCAGAACCTTCCAGGGCAGCAGATGCAACTCCACAACTTTCTTTCCACTGTGAAATAAGATGCACTTATTTTACTTTGTATTTATTTCAGTGCTGCCTGTGTCAATATTAGATTGGCTCACTGGCACATTATGCAGCTTGTGTTGTGTTGCTGTAATAATCTCACTGCTATTACCATTTGTGAGAACAGAGCATGATTATGTGACCAATAAATGTCCAACCAGCTGGTGCTCAGCAAGATTTTGTGTAGAGGTAGATCAAGATAAACCTTCCACACTTGTCAGCTGAAAAGAGAAACTTGTCACTGGCACTCCCAGGAGAAGTTTCAAAAAAAATTGCTAGCTTCCCAGATGTACAAAAAGTACAAGAATTTTCAAATGTTTTACACTTTGTTTTCCTAATTGCAGGACTGAGGACCAGGTCAACAGGTAGAGATCTGTTATCGGAATGAAGCGTTTACATATTCCAGCAATATGCATATAGATGGATAAAGGACTTGCTGCAAAGAATAATGCCATGTCTTACCCAGCAGCACTATTAATATTATTCCAGCTGTCTGGGTATTGTACTTCTGCAATCCCCACCTCCCACTGGCCTGACAGCTCTCCGGGGCTTGGAATAGCTGTTTGCTAAAGTTCAAATTGTTGAAATAAAGTTCAAATGCACAACACATTGTTTTTGTGGGGAAATGCTGGTGTAAGCATTGTTGGGGAGCATGATGTAAAAGCTGCAGTTTACCATTCTTTTTCTCCCACTCTGGCTCCAACTGCTAAACATCATGGAATTGAGAGGCTTTTAACCAGCTGTTAAATATCTAGGGCCAGCAACACCACTTTACAAACAGCTGTTTCTTCCTTCCTTGCCTTCTTACTGCTAGAAACTTTTCAGTTTTGCAGATTCTGTCCTCAACAGTGTTAACTTCTTAAAGCTCATCAAGATGAATAAAACATCACCTTGATATCCTGGTACCTATAGCCAATTAATCAGCACATGGGTATCCAATTCTTTTTCAGTTTCATCTACTGCCTGTGAACCTCTGCTCATAACTGTTGTCAAATCTTTCTTTTGTTCTAGACATCCTCACATGGTCTTTTTTTCTGAGTAGAAGCATATTTACTCTAATTTTGCACCAATTCACAGACATGATTTTCCTTGCAGAGCTGGGAGGTTTCCCATCCACAGGTCTGACTGACAGTGCTGTGGAAGGTGTGGTTGTAGCTCTTTATAATAAACTCCAGTAACACATTGAGGCAACAAATGGTAACTGTGCTGCAAGACATACCCACATCTTGGTTTCTAGCATCCTGTTAAAACAGTCCATCACAGAAGCCTCCACTTCATTCTTAGTAACAAAGCAGTGAAAATTATTTTAGTTTAACAGCATGTCTAAAGGCTCGTTTAAAAGCATCAGTAATGTTTTCAAAAAGTGCTATAAAATCTTTGTCAACATAAAGATAAGGGAAAGGACAACCCCTGACATGCAGGATAATCCCTGTCACGGTATTACAAGTGGCTGTTGTCACACTGAGATGTAGGCAAAAGCTGCCTCCCACCCTGTCCAACAAACTTTTGTTTCCAAAATCCCAGGCCAACCATCTTCTCTCCAACACACACGGTCTTTTTAGGAAAACCCTTTGGGGTGTAGCTGTCCCTACACACATGTTCCTGCAGAGCTGGGGGATTTTTTGTTCTGGCTTTCTCCTTTAGTGATGCAATGTTACGTTTACTTTTTAGCACAGGACAAAGTCTGCCCCAGCAATACTGTTTGGTGATCTGGGTGGTTTGAAGGTGGGGTGAAGGGGGCCTCTTGGTCAGGTTCAGGGGTCTCGTCTGTTCTTTTGATGAGCCGAGGCAGGGCGATGGCCTCTTGGTTAGCTTCACAGGCTCAGCCCTTTGCACAACACATATTCACATTTCTCCATGTCCCCGCACTCTCTCTGACACACTCCCACACCCTTGAGCTGTACTTTCCTTTTATTTAATTTTCTTTCTGTTTACCTACAATTTTGACCTAACTTTGTTATCTCTTACTAACATTTTTATACATGCACTTTAAAAATGTAGTCCTTATATATTTATAAAGGAGTGTAACTATGTATAAACACACATTGATACACTTTGTACACTCTCACATGGATCTTTATATACACACACACGTATTTATGTATGTATGTATGTGTATATATATGTACATACGAGGGCCTTTGACACACTTCTGGGGTAATGAAAAAGACAGAGTTTCAGATGTCAACAATTACAGGGGGTTCTGAGATCACATGGGGTATGGCCATGACCATGACAAAATTGTGATTCTCATGGACAAAGAGATGACTTCCTGGGCCTGAGGGATCTGATACACTTCTGAGCTAAGGGGGTCATATGGCTGGAAAAGGGGCAAGGGCTTCTGGGGACGATGGTTAGACTTTCTGAGGGGCAGGTCTTCCAGCAGAAGTTGGGGGAATGGGGCCTGAACCATCTTGTATCAAAGTTAATGACGATTCCCTCAGTTGTAGCCTTCTTCACCCTTTCCTCATCTATTTGAATTACAATAGAGGTCTATGCTGCTACCACTTAAACAAGGAATGCAGCGAGGTATTTGACATACAGTAATCTAGGGAACAGTATATAATAGTAATTAGAGAGAGGATTTACAAATGAATAGTATTTTAACATGTATCAGGAATTATTACAGGCAGTTTGGGTTGATACGGCATTGCTTAGGCTAAACAGGATATATGATGACTAGGGTATAGTGATGACACAAGACACAGGAGACTGGACTTCTGGAGGGATTCAAAGAAATATCATGAATGCCAAACAGCCAACAAACCATTTTTTATCTTCCTTATATTAAGATAAAATAGTATGATTGTAACCAATTACCTTATATATACAAAGATACTTCATGTTATTACTTAAAACAAAGGGGCCACATGAGGATCTTACCTTCAGATGCCCAGACTTTGTCATTGAACCTGGTAGTTTAGTTAGACTTGGTGGTTTAGTTAAAACTTTCATCTTAACAGGTAATTTCTCCATCAATTAAAACTAATCTTTACTCTTAACTTAAAGCATGTACCTTTCAATTTTTTTTTTTTATTTTTAGGTTTTTTTGCTATTTTTACTCTGTATTCACACCTACCTTTCGTATCACCATAGCACGACTGCCCTATCACAACTGAATGATGTTGTTCTTTATTTCCTCTTTGCATTCGCAATTAAGTAAAATTAATCTTATAAAGGAAAAGCCTACTCTCTTTGGATTGGCTTCCTTGAACTTTCATGATGTCCCAGTTAAAGTTTAGGGGTGAAGAAGCAGCAACAGCAGCAACAGCAGCAATCCAGTTTTTGACCAAGCTGTGAGTGGATTTAGATTTGGCTACAAGTCACCTTTGCTTTTCTTTTGTTTCCACCAAGGAAGCAAAGTCACACCACATGGAAGCACCCAAAATGTGCTATTCATCAAATAGATTATTCTGTCCTAAATCACAAAACCTCCATTTTTGTATCATGATTGCTTCTCCTGATTGTTCATGCTCCGCTTAGAGGTCTGAAGTTTTCAGAAATTATCGGTGTCAAGTCTTATGAACCAATACATGCTCACAGGGAATGTTATGTACCACATGTTCACCAGGAGCAGAAACATGGCAATTTAAAAGTACTGCTAATACGGAATGACTTCACCCCGAGGGAATAATGAATGTGTTGACAGATTTCCCACTCAGAAACTCTGATTACCTCAGGTTGTCAGGTGGTTGAAAATCAGGAGATGAGAAAATTCCGCAAGACAAGGAAAACAAATGATATCAGATGTAACAAATGTGCTGAATGAGATCTTTTCAGAGATTATTAACTGTAAAGCTAAAGGGATCATAATGATAATCTAAACTATATACAAAGGGGATAGGACTCACCTAAGTGCAACCCTAAACAGCAGAGATCTTTCAGAAAACATTTTTAGTATTTATTCTTAAACTTTCATTCTTTCACATTTTTAATTCAGCAACCTAGAGTGGGGTAGGTAAAAGAAACAAAAATAACACGGAATGCCTTTGGCACTAGCAGTTTCTTAGAAATATAAAACAATCCCCTAGCTACTTTTTGGGGCATTATGTCAGGCTGCCCTAAGACCTCAGGTTGCTTAGTTGGTCATATGCTGCTGCAAGGTGTGGGTGAGTATGTGGCAGAGGAAAGTTCACCTGACAGCGCCACGGCTGTGCTGGGCAGACAGATGCTGCAGGCAGGAGAATAGCTGTTCCTGTGCTGGTTCCTGCTGCCCCACAGAGTGTCTGCAGAGTTCATCCAACGGCACCAGAGCACCTCATGCACACTCCACAGGTACAACATGTGGACACAGGAGCGTACGTATTCAAGAAGCTTCTAAGTACTATTCTGAAATGCTCACATGTTGCAAATACTTCTGGAATACTCTGTCCCTCCCAATGCCCATGACACAAGATGAGAAACCTGGACTATGGAAACAAGTAAGTGCTTTGAGATTTACACTTGTCTGAATCTTTGCAAATTTAGATTTTTTTCTCAGTATTTCTTATCATGTTTTTCAGTGAAATATGGAAAAATATTAATGATAAAGAAGCTGGCAAAAATGAATCTGCAGTCCTGCAGTGGATTTTCAAATTCTGAACTACTGCAGATCTCAGCTTGAACTGTTCCGTGGCAGTGAGCAGCTATGCTTGTGTATACTATAATTTAAGACAGAACTGATTGATTTGTCTCCCAGTTTGTCTCCCTTCCCTGTTCTAGTCACTTCAATGTATATCCTAATAAATGCTCATAATAAACTGAGTTGAATGTTTGAATTGGATGGAAAAAAAGGGGTATCTTTTTTTTTTAGGGAAAAGTAAACTTATTGTATGCTTCCCCAGATTCAACCTCAAGATACATCTTTCAGATGAATCACTGTAGTTACAAGTAGACTCCTCAGTCATGCAGTCAGAAACTGATACAAATTTCCTTATAGTTGGGTGCTTCTGGATTTTTCATTTTAAGAATTCTGATCCAAACTCTTCTGAATCTTCAACTGAAAATCCTACATAGTTTATTTTGAAATAAAAATTATACAAAACCTTTGTAAGGTCACCAGCTATCCTGTAACTCGAAACACAAAACTTTTTTACTGCAAGAGAAATTTCCAAAAGAACATAGAACATATAGAAAACATCACTAACACTGCAGAATTCTACCAAGCATAGGTGGCTTCTGGGCATATGAAGTTACTTGCTATACACTATGAACTTAAGAAAACTTCTGTTGATCAGCTGTAGAAAACTGCCATGCAATGTGACTGAACTCAAAGCACATTAACAGTTTGTAATTCCTAAACCAAATATGTAGGGTGTGATATCCTAAGTAAGATGAGGACTAGATGATTTTCCTGTTTCTCAATATTCACACCTGAAAAAACAGGAGAACGATTTTGATGGTGGTTGCAACAGCTGCAAGTCTCATAAAGTCCTTTTGTATTCCTTCTTACTCATAACAGACAAGCAACAATTTGTAAAGTAGTCACAAGATACTCAGAATAAAGTTTGTACTAGTCCAGACCATACAAAAATTGATAGTAGATCTTCAAAAAGGAAAAGCAGAGATTTAATTTACGCTGAGTGAAATTTTTGGTTTGAACTTTTATTTAGACACACAAGTTAGAGTGAGCTGAAACATTTAATGAAGTGTTTCAGAAGAGAAAGAAAACTTAAACAATATCATCACAGATTTTTATGAAGAAAGCTTTTACATTTTTGATGCTTTTGTAATTATCTTTATTTTTTTTCTAAATAAACTGCTCCACAGTGATAACTTGGGGTGGGGGGAGGACTGAAGAATAGGTACAGCTACAGCTGACCTATCAGTAAAAGATATTAAAATGGGATGAGCCGGTTCTTTAAAAGGGCTAAGATCAGCCTCAAATGAGCTAAGTTCAGCCTAGTTGACCATGCAGCGGGAGTAAGTACAGAGTCATGTGACAGGGGATATTTAACTCAGGGCCAAGCTAAGGGGAAACGTGATAGCAGAGGTAACCAAGAATGGAGACCAAACCAGGGAATGAAGGTGTCCCCTGAAAAATATAGGGGACCAGTCAGGAAAAGGCACCGGGAAAGTCATTGTGAGTGAAGTTATTAGAGCATTAGATCAGTCCTGTTAATTAGTACAACCAAGGACTTATGGTACAGGCTGAATTGCCCTTTGATCTTACCCTGTGAAGTCCTAGAGCCTCCCTGAGAGGCAGCTCTACTGGAGGAATAAATAGCAAACAGTGGTGCTGAAGCTGAATCCAGGGAAAACTAAGGTTTTCAGGGTGGAGTAGATGTTTGAAAGAAGGCAAGCACTTGGGACAAAAACCTAACACAATTCTGCCTGAAGGATAAAAATTGTATTGATGTTTATGTATGTACACGCAGGTACATAAATATATAGAAAACAATTCAAAGTTTGGAAATTTGAGTATCTGGAACTGCTGGAATATTAGCTTCAAACAAGACAAAACCAAGAGGTAGTAGGAAGAAAGGATTTCTGTTGTTTCATGAGTCTGTAACTAACCTGCATCTAATTCAGTGAAGAATACAATCCTGGGAGAGCAGAAGTTTGGATTGAAATCCTGATGCAGCTGAAGGAAGTGGCTGAACTCCATTTGCTTCACTGCAGTAAGGAATGTGTAGAAGTCAAACTGCCACAATCTAAATGAAGGCCAGAGCTTCTGAAAGCCACCTTTGCTCCCAAGTACCTGGTTTCTGATAGCAGAGCTTCATTTGCAACAGGTGTTAATTCAGCTGGAACCAAGCAAACCTGACACATTTAGAAAAGCTGTTTAGCTGGGCAACAAAAAACTAGATGACAATCCAATGGAAATAGCTTAAAAAACATACAAAGCTCTTCTTAAACATAAACATGAACATTATGAGACCCAAACTCTCCTTCTGAGCTCAGTCCACTGGAAAATGTTGCCTGTCAAAGCACCACATCTTTCACAGGAAAATTTAGTGGGGCAGAGTTCAGTTTTAACAGCACAAAAATTGCTACGGTTACCTATCAGGTTTTGCTCCTCATTGCCTTTACGCTAACTGCATTTATCTAGATTTTGTTTTCCTTCAAGATCTGCAAGCTCCATGCCAAATAAGGGTCCTGTTAATCTTTGTGTCAGGCTTTATCTAGGCTGGACTTCATCACAGAAAACCAGTATGTGCACTCACACTGCAGACCTTGTTCTATAGATACTTTCGGTGCCACGAAAAATGCATACGGTAAACGGCTGCATTCATCACGCAGACAGTCAAGCATGACTTGTTGCTTAAACTTGCTCACTGCCTGGGCAACCCACCTCCCTGCCTTGGTAGTGCCGAGTTCAGCTCAGTAATTGCAAGCCAACTCTGAAAAGAAGAGAAGGCTGCTAGCTGCAGCACAGCATTTCTGCAGCAGGAAGCTTATGCTGGCTGAGAATCCGTACGCTGCCTTGCAGGCTGCTGCGCTCCCTAGAGGGAACTCGTAGCAATGGAAGCTGTATTCATTAACAGATTATTAATGAATTCCCAGGTGACTGCTGGAATAGTGAAAATATTACAGATGATGATGGTACAGCGTTTCAGCAGAATGCAGGGAAAATTGGCTAAAAAGGTGCTCCTAGGATCAAGTCACACCGTTTTCTTTACTTCTCGCCAGCTCAGTTACCAGCTTTTCTTTCCTTTCTCTCTGTTTCCCTTCAGCATCTGAGTGCCAGTTCATGCCAATATCAAAGAATTCCGAAGGTAAGAACACAAAACAGGACCTGCTAACTAGTGAATGTATACAGAAACACAGGAGAGGGTAACACACAGGAAGAATAAAATAATAGCTAAGGAGCATTAGACAGTGGAAAATGTGATGGCAGTTACGGGAGCTTCAGGAGGCTTGTTTCCTGAACCAACATATTTTCATTAATGAATAACATAAATAAGATAAAATTACTTTTATATATATATTTATATATATATATTTATATAAAATATAAATGACATAAAGCAGTAATAACATGATATTAGTATACAAAGTGCATTAAAAATGCTTAAAAAAATAAACGCAATCCTGAATATAATTGTAAAAACACATATAGAAGGAGTGGCATCTCTGTGTCTGGCTTATTTCAGTGTTTCAAAAGAGAGACCACTGACTGACAAGTTAAAAAAAAAATATTTCCAGAATGTGAACCTTACAATATTTAGCATACCATGTTCAGTTGAACTGATTTTACTTTTTTGTAAGTTTTAAATTTCTGCTAACAGAACTACAGTCTACTCTGTCCTTTATGACACAGAACCCTTTATAGTCAGGTAAACATACAGTAGGAACAGATTTAACTGCAATACTTACTTTCGCCTGGTAACGAAAAGTATGCTGACCCATGTCAATTCATGAATGCTTCCTGAACAAGGACTGGAAAATCCAGCATTTGAAAGAGTTTCACATATATTAAAAAAAAAAAAAAAAATATTAAAAAATCCAGAAAGAAAGTGGGGAAAAAAGACCCCAAAGCATAAAGATAAACAAAGAGCAAGCCTTTAAGGTTTACAGCTCTGACTGCAAAATACTCAGCTTGGCAGCTGTAGGAGAAATACAACTCTGTGTACTTGTACACGTTCTCCCCGTTAGAGGAGGAGTCAGTTTTGCAACACTTACGTTCGTTGCTGGAGGCAAAACAGTGATTCTCTTCAGTGCAAGCAATGTTTGGAGCATGACAGCTTTAAATGTGAGAGGTATACTCTGTAGCATAGGAATGCATCAGGAGAAAAAGATTATTTTTAAGCATCAGCTACATACTCTACAGCTTGTTGAGGCTCCTTTTAAATGCTTACTGCCTAGGATGGTTTTTTCCGGTTTGTTTTTTTGTGGGTTTTTTTTTTTGCTTGGTGTCTTTTTTTTTTTTAAGAGAAAACTAACAGACCTTCAGCATAAACTGCATCCATAATACTCTGTGTGCCAGTAGTCCTTGTTTGATATTCTAGAATAGCAGAAAAAAATAAATTATTTTTACAAAAAAATGATAGGTGTTGGTTTTGCATCATAAAGCTGACTAAACAGAAGAAAACAGCCTTTTTTTTGTAATTCTGTTAGCTTTCCCCCTGTGATTTGCAGGGAGTTTTAGGTTATGCCATAGGGTTTTGAATTTTACTGACATACTCAATTGTTCACTGGTCATCCACCTCTACTTAACTGAAAACATCTTTACATATTCTTATTAATGCTTTCTTTGAATAACATTTTTATCCTCTCTGCATTCATGCCAGTGAACAGAATAGAAAATAAAATGCATGCATGTGTAGTGAAAATTCTTTTAAGCAAGAAGATTGAGCCAAAACATTCTTTTTCTTAACAAAGCAAGATTTCTGTGGTATGGATGTGAAGCTGTTATTAGAGGCAAGTCTCTCCAATCAAGGCCAGAATTTTTCATATCTGGTCACTAAATGGACATTCTGCAGAATATTTAAAATAATCAGCAATCATATGAACAGTTTCTTAGCAAGACAGGCAAACATTTTCAGGTGAGAAACACACACATTTTGATTTATCCACATGGGGATTATAAAACTTCAAGTGTTTCTTCAGCATGGTTTGGGCTACGCTAACTGCCAGCTGCTACTGAGAAGAACGGTTTCAGTTTGCACCTCCACCTGCGTTGCTCCCTTCCATCCATCATGTGTGCTGTGTTATCCATTTGACTCAATGTTAAGAAGATAGTCTAGGGAGCTAAACTGGTGGAAGGCATTTCCTGTTGCAAATTTCTGAACAGGCTCACTCTGAGGTTAAACATGCTGGCGGTAGGGGAATGGAATGCATAGCTGGCAGTAAAGACCCAGCTAAGTGTATCATAAACTATTGATCACATGCTCACAGCGTTCAGCCAGCTCTGAGCAAATTCCACCAGTGACTCTCTGTGTTGAAAGGGATGAAACTGCTCCTGGTAAATAGGGAATGTGTGCTTGAAAAGATGCTATCATCTCAGAAATAAGAGGAGGAACAGAAGGTAGAATGTAACAGGTATTTCACCTGCCAGAAAAGATGTAGCAGGCTGTGGCTGGTGGTTTTACTTCTGCATCTGCTTGTCCCTGCTAAATTTGGGTGGGGAGATCAAAATGGGGAGTGGGGGAAGAGAGAGATAAGATCCTGCCTAGGAAAGAGATTTTCAAAATGAAGGTCAATCAGGAAGTACTGTCTACACCATCACTCTCCTAATTTCTCTAAGAAGAGTGTAAAACCTTAAGGTCTGCATGCACATTTGCCCCCCCCTAACCAAAACAGGCTTTGTACCCCGGAATCAAATTGGTGGGAAAAAGAAAACTAAAACCATATCACTAATATTTAGTAAAAGACAAGGTGAGGGATGAGAGTTAAGAACTATCACTGAGATCTGTAACAAAGATAACCTTTCACATTTAAACCTGCGCTATCCAGTCTATAGCTAGCTGATGTAATGCAACCTTGGTAACTGTAGCAGCAGGCAGTGCAATGTGAAATAGTTCTTAAATACTTCCCCAGGATTTTGAGTTCATTTTTTTTTCAGCTTTTAATGAGTACTGTGTGCCTGTGGCTACACTACTAGCAATATTCAAGCCAGTCAGTCAAGTCTGTACAAGCACATTCAGCCTCTGGTGGAATACTGCCAAGAAGACAACTGTGATCCTAGGAGCACTGGATTAAGGAGAGTATTTTAAGGTAGTAGTATGATCTCGTACGCGCAGAACACAGGTCACCCACGTTCAAGAAAGATTTTGTCAAATTAAGACAGGAGAAAAGGAAGGTCACTGCAATGAGGTAAAGGCTCTAAAGCCTATCTATTAAAAAGTAACTGACAGAACGTGGCTCATTTAGTATGACAAAGTAAAGGCTGAGGCAGAAAATGGAACAGGCACTTACTTGTCCCTACAAAGGTAATGTATGTCTGTAAATACAAGTACTGGATAAGTCTGGTAGCTTTTAGGCTAAGGAACAATGCTGGAGCAAAAACAACAGGTAGAATGAGAACATAAATAAAATCAGGTGGTAAACTAAAAGGGTACTAACCATTGGAGTATGAAAAATTGGAGCAGACTTTAAACAGGGTAAAAAAAAAGCATAGCTACTTTCAGAATAGAGCTTGGCTAGTCTTTGAAAGGGATTATCAACTTGACTCATCCCATGTCATGTAACTGGTGTATCCACTTTAGAAATCTGGTTTAGGTCAGGATCTTAAGCTGCCCCAGTAATGAACTGAGAAAGATTCCTCTGTGGCTGGTCTAGACTGATTTACGTAGAAAAGTTCATAGGCTTGGAATGTTAAAATAGGCTATTAAATTCCAAACAGCCATCCTTAATATCGAAAGATCATTTGTGGAAAAGAAGTTTAAGTACATTAAGAGAGCAATGGTCTAACTTTATTTTTGATTTAATGACATTTGTATCAGTATAACCTCACCAACCTCAGTGAAGTTAATTCTGCGTCGGAGCTCCATCAGAATTCTGACATTCTGAACAGAATTTCACTACCCTCAAAAAAAGCAAAATAGTGTCACAAGAGGAAGCATGTAGGATTGGGAGAAAGGCAGGAAGGAAGATACAAGTTGGAGAAACCAGACAAAGAAAGCAGTAAGCTTTCAGGAAAGGGCTTTACTGGTGAGAAAAATGCTAAAAGGAGCATGTCAGGCAGGGAGATTGAAAGGGCATATAAGAGGACGCTGCAATCCGCCTTTCCCTTTCCCACAGCCCTTATCTACCAAAAACCTCCAGCCTTCTGCAGAGAGTAACAGTTTGTATAGGAGTTGTGGCTGTCCCTGCCCTTCCCTGTGCCCCTGGAGAAAAAAAACCAAAACCCAAAACACTAAAAACCCCAGAGGACAGAAAACAGGGCGAGCTTCTTTTTTTGATTGTAGAGGAAAGAATATATGAAATAAAAGAGTAGAGAAAGAATTCATAGAACTACAGGGAAAATTATATTTTCTTCTGCTGATGTCTACTTCCCTTACCATGACCTCCTCTGAAGAAACAGCAGCCAAACCCCTCTGATGTGAGTCTCTTTAGAGACAGACAAAATAAACTTAGAGAACATTTGTCATGCAAGAGAAGATGCGGCAGGTGCCATGGCTGCTCACTCACATCTCACATCACCCACGTGTCTCAAAAGTCCTGCCTCTTATCACACTGCAGGTTTGCCCCAGAAATACAGCAAAGAGCCCTAGGACCAGGATGTCCTGAGCCCGTTTTGACAGAGCTGTAGCCCATGCTCTCTGTAGCCCGTGATGGGCTGGCAGCTGAGGCCGTGCCTTCTTGTTTACCCGGAAGTACCCCAAGAACAGCAAGTTCAGGTCATTCTGCAAACACTCCACGTCATCAAAAATACAGCCCTTCCCTGTTTCTGGAGTTTTGGTCATGGACAAAAACACTGGTTCTGGTTTATTTTCAAGATCTGTTCTTAACACATACTCCATTTCCAGCCCTTACATTTGTGAGTCTATTTTTTTATCCTTTGCACCTCTCAGACAAAACCACAATCACTCTAATTGCCAGTGTGTTGTGCCACTGTAACCCTTCCTCAGACCTCCATAGTAGTCTGCACTTGGGGCACCTTATTCTTGCACTTCTGTTCTTGGGATACATGAGATTGCCATTTGCCACAGAAATCCTCAGTCTTTTTTACCCTCAGACGTGCTAATAATTTTTGTATGAACATGTAGTCGTTGGTCACACAATGGGATCTCAGTCAGTGTGACCTCTCAGCACACCCACCACTCTGGAGAGCAGACACAGCTTCAGGAGCCCAGTGGCCATGGGCAGGCAGGAGACCACATGGGTGTGACTGACGGTGGCAAAGTGGCCGCTGAGATGAGCAAAGGAAGGGAGGAGTGCCTGGTCCTGAGGGACCTGACACTTTTCCAGGGTAAGCCTGCCATGCGACTGTGGCAGACACGACTTCTGCCAGAAGTGAGGTCACTTACCTTGTGTGAAAGTTGTCCTTTAACTACTAACGAAGGATTCCATCTACCACACTTACCCATGCTGCAGCCAGTGCAACTCCTCATCTGCGTTGATAAAACAGAGAAGACTGGGATTCTACAAAGTTAGGTACAGTGCGAAGACCTAGCTAGCTCTAACAGTGCTGAAGATAATTGGAAGTCTTAGAGAGCCTGAATGAATTAATGAACAAATGAATTAATCAGATCTTCTAGTTTTACAGAAGTTGTTTTGATATATTTATTTTTGTTTTGAAATTATAAACACATCTTTGGTATTTACATAACTATAAGGAATATGCCTGTCATCATGGAGAGCTGTTCTTCAGGAATCATCCTTGTCTCATGATGCCCAATATACATTCAAAATACTTTGATAATTTTTTTTTAATACAGACTTCAGTCTGTAAGTGTAACGTTATCTAATTCAGCTTTGTATCACTTGCCCTCTGAACACCTGTAAATTCATATTCAGCTGTCCAAGGCCGGCATGTTCAGCTGAGTTGACCTGTTGATATAGATGAAATAATTGCTGTTTCTTGGATGGGGTCATCGCACAATGTGGCAGCTTCCTACTTCACTAAGCCATGCTTGATGACTGTCTCCTAGAGAAATTTGTGAAACGTTCCTATCTTTTTTTTAACTGTGGACTTGTATCAAACCCTTTCAAACAAACCCTGCAGCTTTCATGTATGTCTTCACTGAATATTTCATTCTCTCACAGTTGGCACATAGTTTAATTATGGTCATTATTAAAACAGAATTGGAACATGGTGGAAGGAATGGGGATCTCACCCACTATCTGTATTTGGATTTGTTATATTTCTTGCATTTCTGCGTCAAAAGCTCCCTCCCTCCCATTTAATCATCTAGAGAAAAGGAAAAACAGTAAACTATTGTCTAGAAATATGTTTTCTTCTCATGGGAACATTCATGAAATAAAGATGATATTAATCTTGACTAATTATTTTTTTGCTTAAATTATAAACCAAAATACTTCTGTACCACAACAGCTTGGTTGATGTGAGATGCACATATACAATTACTAGGTTAACAATGTAAGATCTAACTGACAAACAATGATGCCATGAACACAAAATAGCAATCACACAATAACATGGTCTCTGTGATAGACCAGCCAACCCTTTCAGAGTCTGTTTCATCTCTTTGATCTGTAACTAAAGTTACACTATCATAAAATGAGTCATTTCTTATTGGATATTTTTACTGTTACAAAAAGCCTGCTTACATTTCTAACCCAGAATGGGTTTCCACAAAACTCTACATCTAATTAACACAGTATGTCCAACAGAATCTCATGTTGTTTGAAAAGACAAACAGGCAAAGAGGTGGTAATAAAAACAGGCTTTCAAAAGACTTGTTTCTCAGTTATTTACAGTTGCTCTTAAATTGATCTGTCTTTTGAAATATTCTAAGAAACGGTCCCATCCATTATGGTTTTATACATATTATACAGCTTTTAAAGACATTTTAAAAGACACTAAATACAAGTAACACTTAAATTCTAACTTATATGACTGTCTTATTAGTACAAGCTGTAAGAGTGTATTTTATGTATTGCCATCCTTATGTTCAAATGTGAAAACGTTAGAACTCTGCCTTGAGTCATTTGCTCCCTAAATCAGTCAGAAGTTGTTGAAGTAGGTGAGGAGATGTATGTGAAATCAATAAAGTATATAACGTGCAGGAGGCAGAACTATGTAATGATGATGAGATTCCTTCTGATTCTGTAATCTCTTCAGTTATGAACTTGGCCTAACGTACGTCTCCACGCCAGTCTGCTGACGGCCACCAGCGTAAGCCCTATGGCCAAGAGCAGAGCCTCCTGAGGGATGTGTAAATTCAGCCCTGACTGCAGCAGAATGGCTACACAAGGACCTTTCCTGAGGTGTGCCCCAATGTATTCGTGTCCCTTGTTCCAGCACAGTCCCAGGTCTCTGCTCTAACTTCTGGGCCTGGCAGCTGTGCTATCCAACACAGCTGCAAAATCTTTGCCTTCTTATATTAGGAATTTTCCAAGGCATATAATTTGTAGTGTATAATAGGACAGAACACATCATATTATTAGATGTATCTATATTAGAAGAAAACTCTCCCTTAGGGATTATTTCCAGTAAGTGTATTAAAGCCATTATGAAACAGAAAATAACGCTCACTTCCAAAAAAATACAGTTATTGAAAATCATGTTATATGATTGTTAAGAGTCATAGTGCTGTGTATTGCGTTTGCAGGGCAAGGTTTTGGTGGCGGGGGGCACAGGGGCGGCCTCTGTGAGAAGCTTCCAGAAGCTGCCCCCGTGCCCGGTGCAGCCCGTGCCAGCCGGCTCCGAGCTGGGCCCGGTGCTGGGCAAGGCCGAGCCCGTCGGTGCCGGTGGCAGCCGCAGGGACCGTGTATTTCAGATCGTGTATTTACGTGCGAGCGAGCCCAGCAGCCCCGCGGCCCCCGGGCCGGGGCAGGGGGAGGCCGGGGGGCTCCGGGCGCCGCAGCAGCGGCTCCCCCAGCCCGCGGGGCGGCCCCCGGCGGGGCGGGCCGTGCCCCCAGCCCGCGGAGCCCCCGGGGGAGCAGCTCCCCCCCCGCAGCCCGGGCAGGGCCCCCCCCGGGGCAGGGGGTGCCCGCAGGGGGCTGTGACCCGCGGGCAGCGGCGCCGGAGCAGCTCCGGGCAGGGCCCGTGGCCCCGCGGGGAGAGGAGCCCGGGCCGGGCCGGGCTGGGGCAGGGCCGGTGCCCCCGCGGGGGCCGGGCCGGGCCGGGCAGGGGGCGAGGGGGCAGGAGCGGCGGACACGAGGTGTGAACTGACCGCAGCCCCCACTCCCCATCCCCCGGCACCACGAGGGGTGAGGAGGGAGAGAAGTCAGGAGTGAAGTTGAGCCTGGGAAGAAGGCAGGGTGGCGGGAAGGTGTGTCAAGGCTCAGTTTTCATTTCTTATGATCCTGCTCTGCTCTGGTGATAAATTCATTTTCCCCGATTCGAGCCTGTTTTGCCCGGGCGAGCGCCCTGCCCCTGCCCCTGTCCCTGCCCTCACCTCCGCCCAGACCCTTTCCGTGGATTTTCTGTCCCTGCCCAGCTGAGGAGGGGAGGGATGGAGCCGCTTGGGTGGGCTCCTGGCAGCCGGCCCCAGCCAGCCCACCACATGCTGTGGTGTGTGTGTAATATATAGATTATATATATATAATGGTTGTCTAGAAAAATGTTGTAGGTGAGCAGTACTTCATTGCGTACTGAATATTCTTCATCTTAACAAGAAAGCTGCTACATTTTGCATTCACTTGCATGATTAATGTGCTAGTTTATGAAGGAGAAATACATGTGTGCTTGAGATTATTCTCTCCCAAGTAACATTTACTGGCCATGGTTGGAGAAGAGATAGTGAACCAGATGGACCTTTCGTCTGAACCAGTATGACCGTTCTCACAGCTTAAATCACGAAATGACAACAACATGCATCTTTTCTTCCCACACGTGCACATTCTAAAACTTCTTCCATGCAGTGAGCCGCAAGGAAGAAGTCTCTGCCATAGTTAACTACCTTGTCTTTCAGGAAACAGTGAAAGAAATAGCTGGATCCCAAATAGGAAATTTTGAAATAGTTCCCTCCTATGAAAGCTGTCCAATTTTCCACTTAATTATTTTAAACCGAAATACTTAATTGTTATTCAGGATTACTGGGGGGGGACGACACGGACACGATGACACACACAACACGACACGGACACACTGATTCACCTTTTGTACAAGTACAGAAGTGTACTTGCTAGTTAGAAGAAACCACATAAGGACCATCAGCATACTAAAAGCATTCGAGCTGGTCATTTTAGTACTGACAACTTCTAGTAATTAATCTTTACTTAGCTATTATTTTATCTGTTGTGTTTTGTTTTGTTTTCTTTTGTCCTTTTTTGTCCTTCCTTTGTGCACTATGAGTGATAGGCATAATTGCAAAAAACTCCAACTTGTCTGTAATGATGATAACTATCGCTCTCCTTGGTAATTAGTAACTTTTCTTCCTAAGAGTCAATCAAGCTTTGTATGTGATAATGTGTTAGCAAGAAACAAACAGTCACAATGCCTAATTCATGTTTTTAACGGATGCTGTTCTATCATAGTAGTTTAAAACTGGAGGAATGTTTTATCAGTGAGGTATACCTACTTCAATTTTGACCTTTTTTTCTGCATATTTGTAAGAGGAACTAAATTCTGCAAAGAGATGAAGATAGCCACACAGTAGAGAATTAGCAATCAAAATGGCTATGAAAATTTCTTACAAACCACAGACCGAAAAGAAGGAATTAACACATGGAACTTTACAATGACACAACCTGAAGAAACAGGCCCTGGAGACTGGAAAAACAGTTACTTCACTGTTCACAATTTGCTCAAGCCATTCATGGGACTCAACACACTACCAGGAAAACTTCCATGGAAAGCAAAAAAACCCCAACCCAAAACACATGGCAAACAAACAATATGATGTACGCTCAAAGCACTCTGACAAGTAGAACTTGGATATGAATTATGTTTGTTTTCTTGGCACTTGAACTTTAATATCCCAGTAAGACTGCCTATCTGCAGGGACAGCAGCTGTTTTTTATATTTTATTGTTTTCTTTAATCTAAAATAAGAATTTTTATTGAGTGTACATGCCTTGCTCTTTGTGCATAACAATAAATGGCTCTTCAATGTAACTACGTATTTGAAAAAACCCTCCATAAATACTTAAAAAATTCTGGGCAAAATCATTAAAAATACAAAGCCTTTTAAGATTATTTATGAATCACTCTGTCAGAAGCAAATATAAAAAATAATGCTAATTTTGTCTGCTCATGCTTTTTCTCACAGAAGTATTCCTAGCAAAGAGTAAGGAACTACCATCACAAAGTCACTGAAAATGTAGTGCACAGAATATAAATTGTAAAGGCAGCAAAAGCAATTTTTTTACATCAAATTACTGCTGTGCTCCCCTAAGGCCAAACACACTCTGCTCAATTTAAGCGCCTATTCGAGGTACTGCTTCTCTAACAAATAATATCCAAATCAACCTTCTGACCTTAGAAGAGGAATGATAGAGGGTAAGTCCCTAATTTCTCATGAGTCAGTGGCAAGAAGTGCCTTTGAGAATTGCAAAGATGGAGGTTTCAATAGCCCCTTTAGCTGAACCAATCCAGTGTTTAACCACTCACTCTGAGTATTTCTTTCTTATGTCAAATCCAAATCTCCCTTACTGCAATTTCTGACCACGGCCTTCTCCCACTATACACTTTTTAGAAGAGTCTGCTCTTTAAGGTAGTTGAAGAACATCAGTAGATCCTCCATTAAGCTTTTCTTCTTCAGGCTAAACGAACCTTCTCCCCTCAGCCTCTCCCTGTCCATCATATGCTCCAGTCCACCAACCATCCTAGGGGCCCTCTGCTCCAATTTATTGACATTTCTGTTGTACCAGGGAACACAGCAGCACAGATGCAGTTACTCTCCCCATAAAACAGCACAATGCAGAGTTGCCTGTTTCACAGTAAGAGTGCACTGTTGTCTCATATTCAGCCTGGCATCCATTCTAAGTCCCGGGTCCTTTCCAACAGAGCTATTGCCCTGACATCTGGTTCCCAGCCTGTGCTGATGCGTGAGGTTACTCCATTTGAGGTGTGGAGCTATATATATATATATATGAGCCTTCTTTTGGCCCGCTCAGGTTTATTAAATATCCTCTGACTTGAAACTCCACCACTTCGATCTCTCAGCCTGACCTCACCCCCTAATTTACTACCTTTTGCAAATCTGCAAATGCTGATGTGTCATCTTCCAGGTCACTGATGGAAGTATTTACATTAGACCACCAACAGGTGGTCAGAAAGTAAAACTAATTCTGGAAGCAAGAATGCTACACTGTCTACCAGTGCCACCTGAGCTTTAGATATTAGATGTTCCTAATGGAAGAAAAAGCCACCTCTGCAGATCAAACACTCCTAAACATTTGTGTGAGCACAGCTATCTGCTGAGGGAACTTCTGATGCATAAGGTAAGCACCTAAACATTAGGGTGATGGAGGGTAGATGGCCACACTCCCTGTGTGAGCTTCAGGGGCTAATGTACTAGTTTAGGCAAGATTCCAGCTGACAGTATTCCATTCAATAGGTATAAGGTGTTAGAGGAATAATTCCCAGGTGGAATATTCTATGCCACAATACGTGGCAGCATGTAAGACCCACTCGGATGACCTCAGGAGGGTTTAGGTGCTCAGTAACAGATGAATATACACACAACCATTATGGAATTTGCATGGTAACAGTTAAAAACAGTGTCTTGTAATTATGCAGAAACTTTAGGTTTCTAGATCTGTAGTTTACTGTGAAAAAAAATAAAATTTTAATAATGATTCTTTTCTTGAGAATGTTTCCTGTTTTAAAAGTCTTTTTATAGCTTTCCACTTCAGAGTGGTAAAGCTAACAGTCTGATAGCCTGATCTCCATTTCAATAGGTCAGTTGCACAGACAAGAGAAGAGGTTTTCATCCTATGTATGTCAAATGGCAGAGGAAAACACATTACATAGGGACACACTCTCATTTTCAAATAGTTTGGCATCTAAAGTTTCACTTGTCAGTGCCTGTCTCTGGTAGGTTATGTTGCTTTCATTATTGTGCCATCAGAATCTTTCTTACAAAGATAAGCGAGATTCCTTGTGAAAGCTTAGACGCTGCAGAAGGTGCTTTAATTGTAGAGAATTAAAATACTGGTTTATTAGCAAAACACTTTGGTATTATTAATTTGCTGATATGTACAGATAATTAAATTGAGACAAAGATATTAATATGGTTTTGTGAAAGGTTTGTTTCTTTGTTACAAACCACAGCTTTATATTCATAGTCTTACAGTGTTTTTGAAAGACTGCAACAAATTTTGATGTTAGCACCCTTCACAACAGATGTGCAGCATTTGACATGCACACACTTCATTAGCAGAGAGATAAATAAATAAAGTTATTGAAGTACAAAGTTGACTGCCTTTTCCTCTCAGCCATAAATATAAGTAACAGGAAATCCTTTTGAAATGGAAGATCTAAGGTATAGGCCAAATCACCTTGTGCAAGGCATTTAGGAGCTATCAAGTTCTGGAGAATGCTCAGTTTGATTATTGCTCATTTTCTTGCCAACTTGTGGAATGGGATAAAGTTTTTGATTTTACACAACTAAGCACAGAGTACAGTTGATATTGCGAGGTTCCTCTAAACCACTCTTCAGTTCTAAGATATAATCAAGTGTACCAAAGTACTTTAGAAAAAAAAATTTCTCTAACCTGTTCTCAAACACATCTAGCAATAGAGGTTCTATGTTTCCAAGCAATGTTGAAGACAATTTTTCCCACTGTTCTTGAAAAAGCCTGCCTTTTATTATGATTCTAAGGCATCTGATGCAGACAATTACACTTGCAATTATCTTAAATTATTGCACCCAATACTTAGATAGATAGTCTACATATCTGTGTACCTGACTCACAGGCATAGGAAAGTATTTACATGTCTATGTCAATTTGTAAGTCTGCCTGTGCCAGTGTAATATGCAAATGAAGAGCAATCTGCAGAAAATCTGCATTTTTAACTACATAGAACTGTTCTTATTTATCATTTGTGAATAAATATATGAATTCATTCTCTGGAGCCACCTATTTAAAATGCCTTACAGAAATAACGGTTAGGAAAATATCATTATTATTATCTCATTTGCTGGCTAATAGACTAGATTGCAGTATCTCCCAAAAAAAGTACTAGAAGGTACTTTGTTCTAGGTATTTTTAAAAAGTACAAGGACACACAGATTTTTCACTGGTCCTTCTCTTTTCTGTATATGCTTTTTAAAAATACAACACTTTTTTTCTAACAGGAATGTAGAAAGTATATGGGAGATTTTGACAGAAGTTGTATTCCCTCCTATAAATTCTGCTCATCATTTTTTAATTTCCCCCACAAGCTGTCTAAAGTAACTATTTAGTATACTGTTTCCCAGTCAACCAGAATAATTCAGAAGGTTCTGTTTAATTTTTATCACAATAAAAATATTTATTTGTGAAATGTATCAGATCATACTAACCAGAAAATACTCTAAATAACCAAGAAGACCAATTTTCTCCCTCAGGATGTTAGTCTGACATTTTTGATTTCTTTGACGTGTACTAGCTGAGAATTATTTTCTACTTCTAATGTATTCCATGCAGTTTTTAAGAAAAAAAAGCCAACATTTAAAAATAGTATCTATGTTAATAGACATAATCTGGTGAAATAACATTGCCTTTTAGACAATGAAGCTTTGTAAACTGACCTAGTTTCCACCTTTTACGTGACTCTGTTTCTCAGGTCAATATTCAGGTTCTTCCATCACAAAGAACTCACAATTTAGCCAAATTGGTCCTTTTATTGAACTGCCTGTCTTTTTTTTTGTTGAGAGTAATTTGTGTGGGTGCTCTTCATACTATTCCTTCAAGAAATTGTGAACATTGTTGCCGTTATGGAAGTGATACCGGAGGAATTTCATCAGTGTGCTTAACTGTAAATGTGGCAACTAATGTATCCATGACATGGCCAAGCTGAACAACGCTGTATTACGTAGTTCAGCCACTGGCAGAACGCTGAATAGGATAGTTTAGCTACTAAATAGGTAAGAACCGGTCTGAAACCAAGACATGAGCCAAGAGTGCTGAAACAGGGCCAGAAGAAGAGAAGGTCAAGAGAAGGATAATAATAAGAAGAGGAAGATGATGAAGAAAGGATGAAGATGTCTCAAAGGGCCACGAGAGGACCCCTGACCCATTAGGCCACACATGCGTAGTAAGAGTGTAGATATGATAACCAGTTCTTGAAACTGTAATGAATATGCTAACAGTTTCTCAGAAATGTCATTAATATGTATAGATTGGCCATATAAAGATAAATAGTGAACAAAGTCAGTATGTCTGTTGGATGGAAATTATTCCCTGTGCATCCGGTGCTGATAATAAAGAATGCCTGCTTTCTAACACTCCAAACCAGGTATTAGAGAGTCGTGTCTCCAGTTTTTCAGTATCAAAAGAATGCTTCCATCTAAATATGAAAGCAAACTAGTAGCCTGTCTGGTCCTTCAGCTCTCTGCAAGGAGGAAAATCGGTGGGAGCTCTCGTTCAAATACTGGTAGCACTTTGCTGTAATACGCCCTTGCCACCCTTTGAAAGCATATTGTGTGGGGTTTGAGATGCTCTGCATGTTTTTGTGTAACTGTATATTTGTGTGCTACATTAGGATTAATTTCCAAGAATGCACGCACACATTGCTGGTACTACTAATGTCTATGGCAAATCCCTGATTGTAGGGTTCTATTTCATTAAGCTATCCTTGCACATCTTTTTTTTTAATACATCCTTGCTTCCTTGTGTAATCCATGTTTACTTAATAGCAAACCTTGTTATTAACAAGGTTATTAAAAGTGATCCAATTCTCACGTTCTTGCTTCAATCAGAATAAAGTGATTTATGACTTCTGCATACTGATACAGCCATCACTGAACCAAAAAACCCAAACATACCCTGGATAGAATTTTGATAGAAACAATCTGAATATTGAGTAAACATACAGAAAAAAACCCCCAGATCCAGGCAAGGGGTGGGGGGGGGGGGGAGGGGGGGAGGCTAAAGAGTACAGAAATTCAAAGAAATACTAGAAAATATGGCACAAAAATATAAAAATAAAAAGACAGGATACCTGTGCAAGGTGCTTTTTTGTACACAGTCTAAGGTAACCAGAAATGTTCAGAATATTGCAAGTGGAACTCACTACATTTTTGTGGACAATAGCACTTTTTGCTGCATTTTACTATAATGCAAATTTACTTAATTTTCTGCTTCAAGTCAAGGCATTTCACATAGTTTACAGGAAATTTCACTGCACAGTTTTCCCGTATGATAAAAGGTTTGGGACTCAGGTACTGGAGTGTCCATAAGTCTGGGCTGCACCATGGAGAGACCACAGGGATTTGAGAGTTGGCTACTGGAGAGGCCAGGAAGTTCATAACCGCTCATGGAGAAACCATGGAGTCTACCAGGGTTAGTTACCAGTAAGACTATAGGTTTGGATCAGCTTATGGAAAACACCCATTTGAATGTGTGTGTCAGTGTGTAAGGCAACTGGGAGACCAGGGAATCCAGCAGCAACTACTGGGTGGACCTAAGTTGCCTATAAGGGCAGTTACTGGAGGAATCCACAGTACATTTGTCCATGCATGTCTATTTCCATGGCATTGTAAGATCTCTATGTACTACTGTATATTCAGGAAGCAGTATTTATATCCCACACTTGACCAGTGTTTTATACTGAGTCATGCAACTGTACAATTTCTTTTCACAAAACAGAAAATACCAATATGGAAATCTAGGTTTTAAGACATGAAACTTTAAAGCTGTAAGAGAAAAGTGTTATGCTCTAAGATAAGGAATATATCTCTATGTAACTGAGAATCCCTTCTGAAAAGCTTTAGCAGGGAAACGAAATCATAGGGAAATCTTGCCTTTCTTTAATGAGATGAGCTGCCACAATTCTCGTTTTTGTTAAGAAAAACAGTTTTAAGTGATTTCAAAGCAGGTGCAAGCAAAGAACAGAAAGAGCGCAGAACCCAAGTATAAAGTGAAACACTGTCATTAAAGCAAAGCAGTTTTCTTTCATGCAGATAGCCAAGCAGAGGGCATGTCTACAATACTAGGTGCTGACATGTCCAGCTGACCTAGAAAGTGGGTGGACCACACATGATCAAAAAATAGTGTAGTGACAATAGTGTGACATTGAGTCTGAGTTAAGGGGCCCCACTCCTCTGCATGGCCAATGTTAACTTGAGCTCGGGATAACGCTTGCAGTTTTGATGTTTGCTGTTCTTTACTGGACAGTTCTAATGACGACTTCCCCTATTCCACTTAAATGCCTTTGCTGGTGACAAGTCTCGTTTTGCAGTATACTTAAGCAATGTTCTCTCATGTTAAAATTTCCAGTTTCTGACTGTTTCTTGTCTGATTATTGTGCCTTGATATCCCTTTCTTTGGCAATATGGTTTTTGGGTTTTTTTTTTTTACATCTGTTCTCATACTCAAGTCTAACCCCACTGCTTTTTAGGACTCTTCTGTTCACTGTACTTGGTATGATTTTCCCTTTTACTTAATTTCTAAACATTCAGTTCTTCTAGCACTTCTTTCTATCACAAGGTCTGGCTACCAAACAACATCTACAGGTCTACATTTGGCTGTAACTTAATAAAAAGGAAAGTTGGAATTTACACAATTTGCCATTTTAAAACAAAGCAATTCGCTATATTTAGAAGTGATGTGTATTTCTGAAATTCTCTAATAATATAATTGAACAAATTAACCGGCTACCACACGTGATTTTAAGAGGAGAAATATTAATCAGATTTGCAAAAAGTAGTTAAGTGTACCACAGTACTTCGGGATTAAAAACAGAAATATTGCAGCATCTGTGTGCAAGGTTTAAAAAGACGATCAATCAATTTATTTCATTACAAATTTTTTATTGAATTACAACAATAATATGCCATAAGTATAATACAAGATGTGAATAACACCGTTAACAAACCACATCACCCAAAATATGAAGGAGTAAGATACATTCACTTAATCCGTCCAAGTATGTTATTTCCTTATCTACTATCAATATGATGTAGTACTGTTCTCTTTTGCTCGGCCTAGTTTCATGCCAGCTAAAACTTCAGTATGATAGACCACACCTGATCTACGTTATGTATCTGCATTGGCTTTGCAGGCTGTACCTTGGAAATGGTAAAAATGGCCAACATCTTCAATACTGTTTGGAGTATTTTATCTCAAATATCTGAATGAAGATTATATTTCTGTTATAAAGACATGCTTTATAATCTGTAAGTACAGGTTGCTCTTTACCCCATCCCCCATATGCATCAGTTACTGTTAGCAGATCTTAGATGACTATTTCTTGGTTGGTGTTGTAAAAAAGTCAAGATTACTTGTAAGAATATTCTAACACTTAAGATGCACGTATAAATATATATTTTCTATTTTTTAAAAAAATAAAATATTATTCTCATCCAGAGGAAGGACAGTTGAACTAAACTGCTGCTGAAGCAATTAGGAAGCAGAGATGCATTTCTTTATAAAGACAGTGAAATCGAGACAGATCGGAGCGTTGGGCAGTGATTAAGGGGATGAAGTTTAACAAGTCCAAATGCTGGATTCTGCTCCTGGATGGAGTGACACGGGGCACAAACCGTGAGAGGCGCGGCTGGAGAGCAGCCCTGCAGGAAGGGGTCAGGGTGCTGGGGGCAGCCGGCTCAGTGAGCCAGCAGTGCCCGGGCAGCCGAGGGACAAACCGCATCCCGGGGGCACCAAAGGCAGCCCACCCCGCCGCTCAGAAGGGGCGACGTCCCACCGCATCCAGCGCCGGTGCGGCCTCACCCCGGGTGCTGTGCGCGGTGCTGGGCCCCGCCATTTCAGAAGGGTGTGAAGGTCCTCGAAGGCGCCCAGAGGAGGGCAACAGCGCTGGTGGGAGGGCGGGAAGGCATGGCCTGCGCGGGGCGGCTGAGGCTCTGGGCTCGTCTGGTTTGGAGCAAAGGGGGCTGAGGGGCGACCTCGCTGCTCTCTGCAGCTTCCTGGGGAGGGGGCGTGGGGAGGGAGGTGCTGATCCCTTCTGCCTGGGATCCGCTGACGGACACGCGGGAAGGGTTCAAAGCTGCGCCAGGGGAGGCTCAGACTGGACGTCAGGAAGCACTTCTTCACCGAGAGGGTGGTCAGACACTGCAACAGGCTTCCTGGGGCGGTGGGCGATGCCCCAGGCCTGTCAGTGCTTCAGAGGCATTTGGCCAATGCCCTTAGTAACGAGCTTTAACCCTTGGTCAGCCCTGAAGCGGTGTCAGGCGGCTGGACTAGGTGACCGTTGTGCGTCCCTTCCAGCTGAAATATTCTATTCTATTAAAAAATTACTAGTAGCTAATTCTCCAGAGTTGTCCACAGCTGGAATTTCAGTCCCATTGTTACTTTGTGGCTCAAAATTATTCATGTTTGCAACATCTTCAGCATAAAAAAATTAACTCATACCTTCTCAGAATAGCAATGACAGATGCTTTATAACTACTATATGGAAGCATATAGACAGAACATTTTAGATGGCTTGGAAGGACAGGGGTATGACCCCACAAATCCATGTACGTTTTCATGTTGACAGTGCTCATTTTAATGCCTTTCATGACAACATACAGCTGTTTTTTTCCTCCCCTCTGATGCCTCTTTAGTTACATCAGTTTATTTATTCCTATTATAGGAACTAGGCCACCTGAAAAAAACTTGCAAATTTGATCAGATATTCCACAAAATGAGTTTGTTAGTTGCTTGATTCAGTTCACAGTCTCGCAGCACAGTCAATGGTGTCAAAACAAAAGAGCGGCAATGCTCCGTGACTTGAAATAAGCAGGGAAAAAATCAGGATTAACATATGAAGGATAACTAAAGAAAGTGCAATTTAATGTAAGGAAATGAAGACTGAATGAAAAAACATTATATATCTTCAAATATTGTAAAAAAGAAAGGTCTTATGCCAGCGCTGCTATTGAATTTGGAACTTTATACTAAGAAATAGTGCAAAGCAGGGTCAGAAACAGCCCTAAGACAGCATCTGCTCTATCTTCAATATCAAAGTGCTTTCTCATTGCTTAAAGACATGAACCTACTCTTTCCTAACCTACTCTTAATGATTCAGTGATGGATTTACACCATCTGCCCAGAAATCTACAAATCTTAAAAAAATGAAATCTGCCTTCTCCATAACCTCTCCGAAACTCTTACATGCAAGCCTTCCTAGTCTCCCACCTAAATAACCTGTTGTGCGATTTGGAACTATTACTGTTTACTTTGTGCACTACAGAGAACTGATTAACCTGTTCCCTTCTGCAGCGGCTTTTAAGTACTTGAAAATTGTTATTACATTCCTCTACTATCATCCTCCTCAAGATCAAAGATTTCAAGTTTTTCCCTTATTATGGATTTCTGATAAAGCTTGCTGCTTTCACCTCGATTCTCTGAAATTATTCTACCTCTTCTTGAAGCAAAAGACTCCAAAAATGAATGAAGGACTTCAATTTAGTCATTACCATTGCTAGAGAATAGAAGGAAAAATATACATCTTATGAACTTTATACTGACTTAATGCTTGCCCTTCTCACCAATGATAGCTTGTCCTAGTAAACAAAGAAGTAGCCATATGTCTAACTCAGATAAAATACATTTATCTGCAAAGAATGGCTGAAACATATGGCAAAACAGTCTTTCTTTTGCAAAGCATGCCTTCAATGTGCAAATAGATTTCATATTCAGATAACTGAAGTGAAACACACCAAAAAGTATTCAACAGGCTTAACTCTCAGCTTGTGACCTGCTATAGTCTATGGCTTCTTTTATTTTCAAAGAATTGTTGTTTAGCTGTTCCCCATCCTATTTCTGTGTGGCTATTTTTTCCGACATAAATTCTTATGTTTCCATCCCTTCTTGTTATGTCATCCCTTATTTTTTCATAACATGATTTCAATTTGTAAAGGCTATTTTGGATTCTCTACCATTGCAACTCCACCATGCTGATTTTCTTTAATTTGTTTACTTTTTAAGTTGATGTTTAAGTATACTAATAAAAATCCTGACTAGTACTGGGTACAGGACAGATGCATATAGACCTCCACTTGATAAAAACTTTTGATGCTGAACCAGTGATAACTATCTCTGGTCTTACTTTCCAACTAGTTTTGTTTTCATCTTAACATAAATTAATCTTGATCATGTTTCGCTGCTAGCTTGTAGGAATGTCATGTGATACCACATTGAAAGTTGTATTAAAAGCAAGATATCTAATATTTACTGTTTCTGTATCTATAAGGCCTGCTACCCTCTCAGAGGAAGAAACCAAACTGGTTTGACATAATTTGTTCATGACAAAGCTGTTACTCATCTCTTTGTTCCCCTTGCAATGTTTACAGATAAATAGTTTGATTATACTGTTCTATTTCTCCCCTTCATAATTAGACAGACCCCATTAGTTCTTCCTTTTGGTATTAACAGCATTCAGTAGCTCATTTGAGACTGACTTCTTTAATGAAAGCTAATGAAAATCTTTGGCCTTTCCACTTGTTACAGAACTAAAATTTCTTGGTCTTTCTCTTACTTCTGTCATTGTACAAGAAAGATATTTCACATTTTCCAAATTGCCCCTCTTTAGCCACATCTCATTTCATGTCCTGTGCTTGGGGAGGCTGTCCAAATGGTTATTTGGAAAAATGTAGCTAAACAGTTAAGAGGGCAGCAGGGAAAAATGTATAAATTTTAATTAAGAGTGTCTGTTTGGTTTTGGTTTCTTCCCCCTATAGGCTCTGGCAAAGTCTCTTTAATTCTGAAGCTGCAGAGGTGGGGGTGGAGAGGAAGGGACTGTTCCTTGAGCCTAGTGTTCATCACTGCTATTTGCCATATTTTTGCATGCTGAAGAATGGGATTAAGGGAATACCCTCAGAGTATAAAGTACTCTAATAGGACTGAACAAATAATCTGATTACAGAGTGAGCTGTGCACTGCTCAAAACAGTGAATACAGTACACATGCAAACATGCACATACATGTATATCACAGTCAGAAAGACTATGTCGCAGTACTGATATAATTTATTGGCAGCCTAATCTAGTACTACTATATTCTTATTAACCCCTAAAAATTCTTTGGGTCTGAAAAACATACCACACTGTCCACTGGATAAAGAAAAACAGGACCCTGATTAATCACGTAATACAGACATATACATTATAAGCATACACTTTTCACTGGTGAAGTGGGCAAAATATTAAAAGGAGCTGAGCCATCCTCAGCTTCCTTTAAAATAATTCCAAACACTAAAACAATGTTCTAGGAAAGAGTATTTACATATATGTAACGAAAATCTGATTAATTTCTCTCAGAAGAAAAAAACCCCAACACTTTACTGAATAGCATACTTATTAAGTGTATACCCTGTTGGGGTATTAAATAAAATGACAACAGGAAAGACTGTGGCAGATGCTAAATGTATAATATATGCAAAAGTGTTGGTTATATAATGTACAGCTGCAGTGTTGATATAACTGGTACCTGGACTTCTTTATCTACATCATTGTGTCTCAGAGCTGAATTTTATGATATTTTGTAAAGGAAAAAAGATTTGGGACTGGATTTTATTTTGCCTTTTTATGATTTATTGAGGAATTCAGAAGCTGTTCTTTTCTTCCAGCTTAACATTAAAGGTAAAATTGCAGGCAGTCTCAAGCGACACTAGGAAATGATGATACCACATGAGACAACACAATGAAACTCAGGGAACTGCAAGAAATTTTTTTTCCTTTTGACATCAGGAGAGCTGGTGAAAATCACAACCTGACATATTAGCTGACATCTGCAAGAAAACGTGTCATTTAAGATGTATTAACTAATTAAGATAAACATCAGGGAGCTTTGGCTTCAATAAGATTACCTACTGAAGGTTAAAGTAAATGAAGGTAAAAGGTTAAAGTCTTTCTCAGTGCAGTCAAAATTCTGTAAAGCCATTCTTTGTTTGGATAAAAAACTTCCCCCAATTCAATCTCTTACAGAATATAAACAGTTGTCTGAGACTTATTTACAGTTTTATTAAAGTAACTTCTTATTTCAGCTTGAAAGTATGGAAATAGAAAAATGCTTTTAAAATTACTAATGCAGAGTCTAATCCAGATGGTGTATTAGAACTCTTAATCATTTTAGCTTTTGAAATAGAAAAGCATGTCGGAAAGATTATAAATTGAAGACCTTAGGGACATGGTTTAGTGGTGGACTTGGCAGTGCTAGGTTGATGGTTGGATTCGATGCCCTTAAAGGTCTTTCCCAACCTAAACAATTCCATGATCCCATGATCTTGAGATATGTTCAACCCAAATGCCAAACAAAGGAATAAAAAGGGAAGTTTTGATTTTGGCTATGCATTGTACTTTATTTGTGGTCTATTTCGGTACTTTTATATAGGTGTTCAATTGTTCATAAACTTATAATATCTTAATACAGCCAAAATAAGAATAACCATGCACATTAAATGTACAGCACTGTCAAAAGAAAAAGAATAACAAACCCAAGAGATTAGCTGTAAATGAATATAAGAACTGGAGGATGTTAGGTGACAGTTTCTACCTTAGTGAGCAACTGTCACTTCTTCGTAAAGACATTCATAGATAATTTAGTTCTATGCAAAAGCTGATTTTGCCAGCAGGCCTCTTGTAGGTCAAGCAGCCGGCAGTTAGTAAAAGTAGCCCAGACTGAACCCAAAACGTAACAAGACAATTGGCAGCTGCCACAGTGGTTTATGACTTCTTAAACAAGACTGGAGGAAATAAAGGAAATAGCATAATAGCTCAGAGAAGTAAAACAAATGCTGAATTAAGCAAAAACAGGACAAGCAAGGAACTGAGAAAATTACAGAACGTGATCAGAACAGCTAACCTGCGAATGCTCTGAATGAAGGAAAGCTGAATCTATTGAGTTACACAATTTCCAAGTTCTCCAGACTCCCAGGACATTTAGACAGCAGATGTAAGATCTCATTAATGGGGATTATACATCACTGGTGAGTTTTGCAGTTACATATTCAGCTAGTAAGCCTTGTCCACGATATTATGGACGGTCCCAATCCCCAGCACGGCAGTTCAGACAATGGATTTGGCATCCATGGGTGGGCTCAAAGGCTGAGTGAACTGAAGTATTCTTTTTGGATTGAAAGACTGAGACCTTTCAGCTCTCACTGATCTCAAAACCTCTGTTTAATGGGACCTATGAAGCAATTCTGCATGGTTAATATGCTATTCTCTTAAAAAATAACTCACTTTGCTTAGGAAGGAATGACTCTGAAACATCAATTTACATGAATTCTTACTTGAGAACTTTCTGTACATGAGTTTTCATTCACAATTGATTCTTAGGGTTAGATGAAATTTCTTTTGAAAAAGAACATTGAGTTATGATCTTGGTATCTAAAATAAAGACAGCTACTATTATCCAGCCTTTCAAAGACATAATTAGCCATTAGCAGTTACCGACAATATCACAACAGCATTCACGTGCAATCACCTCACCAACATACTGATGAGTTTGGATTTTAATGCCAATCAATCATGAAATTATTTAATTAAAATTACATGTCGAATTCTTGAGTTTTGCTTAAACTCCAGATCCCTTCCTACCTACTTAACTTTCCGTATGTTCAGTTTACTTCTCTGAGCATAACTTTGCTTATAGGTATACCCTCTATGTGCCAGACTGTGCACTGAAGACTTTTCAGGCTTGCTTCTTTTCCCTCCTGCTGCTATCTACCCTCCCTTACAACTTCTGTTATTTGAGTCCACCGGGCAACCTCACTCCTTGCAAACAGTATAAATGGGTCCAAATCACAGGAATGGCCACACAGCATAGCTGCTATGCACGAGAGAGTCCGCAGCTTTACTGGGTAAGCTCTTCTGGCACTTTTTCTGTCATGCAAGATAGAAAGATGCAGACAGCTCAGTGTTTTCTGTAAAGCCAGTTTTGCACAGAATGTGCTTTCACAGGGGAAACATCGTGGCAGAGGCCCCCAGCCTACTGTGTATCATTTTCATTTTAAGTCTTGTCGTATTTTTCTGTTTCAGCATTCCCATGCAGACAGGCAAGGTGCAGCTTGGCCAAGTTTTCTAAAACCTCTGTCAAAACAGGAATGCTTGTTGAGTTCTTTTCAACTTTTGAGCAGGCAGGCTAAAATGACTGGTGCAGCTAGGGAAAGTGTCCCTAGATGTATGTCCCTGTATTTCAGTCAGGCCACAATTCTATAAAGTATGAGACCATCAAAATTATGGCCATAGAAGAAAGGACTAAAAGCAAGAAAGCAAGCCCCAGGATGGACAAATCCCAGGGACAGAAAAGGCTGGAGATTGTGATGTAAAATACCTACTCTACCAATCCTCATTTTAGCTGCTGGATACAGACCAGCCCTGCAATGCAAGACGAGAGAAATGGAGTGCAAAATCTCTTCTCTGCATTCATAAATATAGTCTGCACAACAAAGGTGTGAGAACAAAAAGGCTTCTTAGCAGGAATATATCCTGCATAGCTGGTTTCAACCACTTCTTTAATACTCTTGTTGGTATTTCTGATTATAACACCGTATCCATGTATCTTTAGGTGCATTATTTCTATATGTTGTTTAACGCCAAATACAAGGTGTACTTAATCTCAGAAAAAAAGAAAAGGGAAAAAAAATCAATTGAGTTTAAATGAAGCAGAAAGAACTGACACACCTTGGAGTTTCTTTTCACCCCTAGAAAGCCTGTTCTCTTTTCTCCACCGCCCCCTTTTTGATTCTGGTTAACTAATTCATCATGTTTCTCTCACATCTAGCTGTAATAAATACATTTTCCATGAATTAGTAACATGCATGCAGTTTCTGGATAGATAAGACACAGAGTCAGTTGGCACAAGATCTACCTCACTGGTATTATTGCAGCCAAATTTGCTGCTTGAGTCACAGAGCAAGACCACTACTGAACTCAGAAATTACACTGCAAAAGGCTACAGAAAAATGAACACCACTTTTTTTTTGTTCTCAGACTGAAGCCTTAGCCAGTCTAAAAGCTTGTTACTGTAAAAAACATACTGCTTTTGTGCAATGTCTATGACCATCAGTAGGGCTCAGAGATGATAGTACCAGAAATGAAAGACCTATATCTTCGATACCTGAAGATAATTTTGTAGAAATATTTCATTACAGGTAGTAACTGTTACCTAACTTTACGGTACTCCCTATTTTGCTAGCACAGTGGTGAAACTGGAATTAGAAATTACAAATGTACAACTTTAAGCAAATCAAATGCACTGAAAAAGCTTGCTCGGCCAAAAGCCTATGCACAGACCTAGCACCAAATGCAAATCCTGCATTCTCCACTAAATGCAGGGAAGTATTTCTTTGAAATGGAAACACAAACATTTCTGAATTACTGCTAACCTTCTGAAGTCATGCCAAAGAAGTAATAGCCACACACACCTATATAAAGAATACCTAAATACCTATAAATTTAAGGATTCCATTGAGGAAGGAATTTTCCGTATCAACTAAGCAGTGTGTGGGAAAGAACTGTCTTTATTTTACCATGGTTGCAATCAGAAATAATTCTTTGTTGACATTTACAGAGTTCAACATGCAAACATAAAAATCCTCCAAAAAAGCAATGGAAACAGTTTGACAATCACATCCTTTCAGAAATAAAATGCACTGCAAGTCATTATAATTACAGGAAAAAGTACCTAGTTACCTCTTACATTTTCTGTCATTTTAGTCATTAGCTTGGAGTTCAAAATCTCCTACTCATCCATAAAATACATGAAAACCTGGCATCACTGAGGAAACATTTTCTACTTTGCTTTTCTTGAAGGGGGCAAATCATTTGGAAAGAAATACCTTAGAATAAATTAATCTGCTTAACAAAATACTATAAGCCTATCTAAATAGTAAGCATAATAAAAGGTTCTTTTGTATTTCCCAGTCTCTGTGAGTTTGTTGTATTTCAACTGGAATTTTTAGAAATACTTCAGGAAAAGATTAAGGAGTCTTTGTAACTGCAGAAACTTAAGATACAGTAATTTAATCTTAGACTTAAGAATTCTATATGTAGAATAATATCACCATATATTATGCTTTATTTAATAGGAAAAATCTGTATTTTCCTAGAACTGTTTGTAAACCTTCTAGGGATAGTTCGGTTTTGTGTGTAGTTCCACAACTATCCATTCATTTCCCTAAGAGTCTTTAGCCAGTTTACAGCAAAATTTACTAAGAGGTGAACAAACACAAATGCATGAGATAATTCTTAATTATTATTAATTTCTTGCTATATTCATGTAACTGAACACTTATGAATTAAATCCATGCCATGGATAAAGTTCAATATTAACATAAATAGTTATTTCAGGTATACCTTGTCAGTGGCTGTTATTGACAAGACCTAATTAAAAGATCAATTCATTTAAATTACCTAAAAACAGGGGATGCAAATTTAGTCATTTAGAATGGATATGGAATTTCATAAATCACGCCTGAAGTATGGGCTAAGACACAGGTATACATCCTGACAGCAGAATATGTAACTGCAACTTACGGCAAAATGCGCTTCAGTTACTCTGTTCGGTGAGGAGCAGCTGTATTAAACCTGTAGATGACAGTTCACTTTCTGAGTGGCACAAATCAGCACTTTGACAATGCTGAACATGAAAAGTCTTGCTTCCTCACTTTTTCCCTGTTCCCCTTGCTTTTGATTCAGTTCCTTCCTTCCCACCCTCAGTAATGCAGTTTCTCCACCCTGTCCAGGATACAGCATCCATATGATCTCAGGATTGAAGGTTTAATGAGCTAAACAGCTTCTGGTTTTCCCAAGCTAGTTTTCTGACGTTTTAGTGAGCTGGCTACGCTCATGCGCGAGGTAAGCAACACACATATGTGGGAAGAACCAGGAAAAGAGAAACAAGATAAGAGATTTTCCATTCTGCCCTGGAAAGTTGTTAATGTGCCTACATCTATTTCATGTAACCGTGTCTTATTAGCATGTTTTGAAGAGGAAATATAGCCTGTTTCAAAGTTTCAGGATCTGTTAGTATCTGCAGGGAAACAGAAATGAAGGCAAAAGATTTCCTGTTCAATAAACATAAAAAAAGGTGAACCTGAAGTTTTAGAGAAATCTGTAGGCAGAAGAAACAATCTCAAAAGTATTAGAGGCAACTACGGGACAGCAAAACACAGTCAACTGTCAAGAAAAACACATGCTAGAAAGGTCACTGTAACTTACCTGTCTTGGAACAAGGAAGTAATGTTCCCTCAGTAATGAGTCTGACTGAGCTGAACTTGGAGTTGATTGTGTGGCCCCCACCAGGTAACGCTTCCAGAATGACAAACCAGGACTCACCTCACTCAACCAGATGCCTATAGCTCACTCAGCCTGCAGCCGAGCTCTGTAGGGTCCCTATATGGTTAATGAAGACAGGCTCCTCCAGAATGTGACTCATCTTACCTGTTTTAGTCAAAGGATAAGACAAATTTCTCTGAGACATGCCCATTTTTTCACGGACTGTAAGCAAGCAGTCTGTGCAGGCTGTTGTAAGTATCCACAAGAACTGCAGTCGCAGTAACGCGGGAAGAAGTTGAGGCACAAACAGCAAAAACTCCCCTCCCTCTAGCAATATATATATAGAGTAACGAAGCATCATCACCACAGACAACTGCAAACACCCTCCAGGGGCACATCTACAGACACTGAAGACATCACTCGTGTCTGAGTACAATACACAGTCTGTCTCCATGAGACCCCACTCTTCTCCCCTAGCCAACATAAAAGTAATGGGACACTCTTGTTCAGCTTGATGAACTTCAGATTTGCACCTAAGCTCTGCATGAGGCATGGGGTTATACTTTCTTTTAATAAAATAGTAATGAAAGACTGAGGATGGATGTAAAAATTAAATATTGTCACAAGAAATAAATACAAGCTGTAAACCCAACACACTTTTTATGATTTACGTGGGAAACTTCAACAAAAGAAAGAAAGGGAAGTTCAAATGAAAATTAAAGAAATCACTGCTAGGCAATATTACCTGATAAAATAATTTAACTATCCTTCAGCCTCCCTCTTACATTACATTTTATTGTTGATTATACTCACTGGAATCTTAGGATGAATATTAAGGTCTCTAAGGCAACAAAAATACTGCATCTACAGAACACCTACCTTACATGTCCAATTTAAAAGCAACCTTATTTTTGCTAGCAGTATTTATTAGTAATTTTTGGCAACTTCCACATTCTGTTCAATTTTGCTTCTCTAATCAAATTCATAACCTGATATGTGGAATCACCCACCTGGGGATGAAACAGCAGCCCTGTTATTTATGATTTGAAGGCTGGGAAAGGAAGAGAGAGAATGAAATTGGATTTACAAGGAGCAGCTCAGTGAGCATGGAGGGCAGAACCAGTCTGAAAGTTGTGTTTACTAATATTTACTAATTTTAACCAAATAAAACAAATCTTAACAGCAGGCACACAATATACAGACACACGCCTTTATAACCTGTAAAAACAATTATATTTTTTTTTCTTCTAATCATAGTATTTAAGATTTTTACTGACAGAAAAGAATTTCATATTATTAGGTAAACTGTTTACTGTAAAATGGCACAGATGATACCTTTTATAAATGAAGTATTACTTAAGCTATTAATCCATTTAATATTCCTAATTTCATCGCACTGATGTGTGGAAGGATATGCTAACAGCTTGCAGTTTAACTTCCCCTGTCAATCAGTCCAAGGTCAGGGACATACACACCCGTGAGAAGAAACAGATGAGGGGGCTAGGTGGGAGAGAAACATTTACAGTTTTAGTTCCAAGGACGGACTAGAACAATGCTCTTGTTTTTGACAAATTCTTATAAATATTTTGCTTTAGACAAAAACACCACTCTTCACTTTCTATTATGAAATCTGCATGGAGAAACTTTAAAAAAATCACTATTTCCTTAGTAAACATAGGGTACTATTTTATGTGAGAGATAGATGAATTGAATGTGCTGGCAGACAATTTTGTTTCCTGAAGTGCTTTAGAACAGAAATGATGGCTTTTTCATTATGGTAATGGCACAGAGATTTTTTGAATATGTGCAATTACATAAATTTTGGCTTTGACACATGCAAGGGCTATTGCACTGTACTTAGAAATCTGTTTATAATGAAAATTCATGTAATTTGTTTTTTTCTATGTCTGACAAGATCTACTGTCTTGTATTGATGTTTTCTTTTGTCATGAAACAGACCACAAAACACAACCAAAATCCTTCTCTGAATCCCCTTACCTCTCCACTCAATAAAGAAAAAAAAGCAAAATAATTTCCAGAAGGCTGTAATCAAGCCAAAGAGTGCTATACAAAGGAAACTTTCTGCACGAAGGTATTGAAATGTAATGATAAAGGGTGCATCCAGCACCAGGCTAAAATCTAAGTTATCTTTCCCAGATACTCTGAGTTTGAAATAACAAAATGGTGACTGTGTGATTCATCATTACTTCAGATCTGAAGTACTGCTAAGCATGCGAAATAAGACTGAGCATGAAAATCACTGTACCATTTAATGCAAATAATCTTAAACCCTCAGAGGAAATGTCTATATATTTAGAAAATACCTAGAAATACAGTGGATATATAGTGAAATATCTATATGATATCCTGTATGATATTATTGTCTTAACATTCAGTATATCTAAGACAAAATTATCTAATGTTTGATTGCTGTAAGATTAAAAAGTAAAGCAAATAAAAAAATGAAAGGGAAGCAGTCAGATCAGAATTCTAATGTTTTAGAGCCACATAGGTATGAGTATGACCTGTCAATGTATGTTTTGTGGGAGGAGGCTAGAACTTTCATCATGCATAGTAGGGACAAATTAATAATATTTTTGCAGGTGTACTAAGAAATGTAGTTATGCAATAGATCATACATGTTTCTACATTTTTTTCCTGATACCTTGAGTCACTGTTTTATACTTTCAAGAAACTGAGAAGACTATGAAAGGACAGGATTTCCAACATTAAATAATAAAAGGTCTGCAGACAAAGTTACAAGGGAAATATAGGATTATTTTTTTCTAAATATTTATTCATTTCCTGCTTTAATCCTCCTCTGATTTTCTAGATGTTGTAGCAATCCTGAATACTCAAGAACACACCCTAAAGAGACCAGTGGATGAAAGATACATCTGTTTGCCTAACTGTGATTGTGGTTGTTCAAACACTACAGTGCTCCATTAAATACTCTGTCTGCTTTGATAGATACAGAGTTTGTAACCTAGACTCTTGAAAGAGAAATTCTGGGGAAAAAGGAAAAAAAAAAGAAATAAAAGTGTGTGTGTGTGTCAGAAAATAACACATTTTCTCTTACTATCTCAAGCAAAGAGGAATATAGTGGGAGAAACAAATGACTAAGTGAGCTAACTGGAAGAACCTCCAGCCCCACCTCCACGAGCTCCAGTGTATCAGATATGCAGGTCTGTGCTTTGCATCTGAGCTCTGCTCTACAACCAAGAGAACATGGACAGACTTAATTTTCACTTTGAAAATCACATTAGCAAATACAATTTCCTTGATAACTACAAATCAACTACTTGTACATATACTGGAGATGCAATCAAATGTGCCTACTAAAAAAGAAGCACCCCTTCTCAAAAAATGAGGCAGAAGAACTAGAATGTAAGAGAGTATTATCAGAGTTCATATGGACTACACAAATCAAAAACATATCCATACTAGTAGTACTGATTTCAGTTCTAATAATCACATATCAAAAAAAGAAGAAAACAGCGAGAATACAAAAATAACAGAAGGAAGTTCAGACAGGAATTTTAAATGTAACGTTAAAAACATAGAAAAAACTACCATAAAAAAGGGAAAAAACCCTCCTGGACAGTAATTTAGAAAGGAGATGACTATATGGGCTTATAAAACAACAAATGATGCAATGAAAATAAATGGGGCTGCTATATTACTCTAAAACCAAAAAAGAGTAAATTCAAAATTGAGAAAAATAAATGCTTAAACCCTCTTTTTTCTCAACCTTGAAGTTCTTGTTTTGTTTACTATTGGGACTGAACATCAAGGTCTTCAGATATCACACAAGCCTCCTATCACTGTTACACATAATAAGCTGTGTATTAGGAAACATTAACATCAATCAGTAGTCTGAAAGCCTCTTCCTTTCCCTTATGATATACCCAAGGTTCTCAATGCACTCCTGACACAGTTAGATCCTCTCTCTGAAACTGTATCCTGAATTTTACCCAATTTCTCCATCCTTGTTCAGGCAGTATCCATCAAATCCTGACTATTAAAAGACACTGTCAGCGACTTGTGTCATTTTCAATCCATGGCTCGCTCTCTTCCTTTTCATACTACCAGTCTTTCCTACCATTCTCCTTTACCCAGCAGCAGTAGGAAGTAACTTTCCTTCATTTTCTTCATCCAACTCACAGAGCACTGTCTTGGCACATAATTCAAGCCTCACAAAAACAGTAACTGAGAGAACCTAACCTGGAATTTTCTTTATTAAGATGACTATTCTGTAAATGCAACAGATTCTTGCGTTTTTGCCTAAAGAATGGGTTACCAACTCCAATCATAGGCTGAATATCAGAAAAATGAATGGTAGCTTTGATACAGTACAGCCATTTTTATGTTCTTGCATCTGAAATGATTTAAATACTTCATAAGGAAGCACAACAACTTTGTGTTAACAGCCATGTACCTCAGTATAAATCCTAAGCAACAAGCACTGAAATAATCATCAGCTTGGATGTGGGCCTGTTAATACCCTTAAAAAACAGAACTGGTAATCCAAGTGATCCTCTGCATGTTTTTCCCAGCCAGCCTGAAGGTCTGTTAACAGGACAAACATTATTACTTCCAAAAGAATGTTACATTGCTCAGTGGACACATCATTAGGCTTCACTTGGGTTTTATCAAGATTGCAGACTGGACATGGAGGCACCAAAGAATGTTATCAAATCAGTTCAATCTGTTTTCTCAATTTTTCTAGTAACAATTTTTTTTTTTTATTTGGTTCTATCACTTATAAAATATTGAACTGAAACCCTGATGCTTTAAATAAAAGTAGTAAAGGAAAACATGCTTGTTTTGCATTGTTTCAGTAAATAATCTGGAAAGGTGCACAATACTTACCAAGAGATCAAAAAACTAAACAGGCACTGAGGCTTCCCTAAAGGCCTCCTTTCTTAAGGTGTTTGACAATGAAATAATCATGTAGTTAAGTGGCGCATTGCTGGCCAGTATTACACAGCTTCCACAAGTTATGAAGCCAAACCACCTTGGTTCTGAAACCTCAACCCTAATTACAGACAGAAGACAGCTGCTAGAGACACCCTTCGCTTCCCTGCAGTGCAGAGCTACAACTTCACCCTGTTGCACCTCTGCAGAAGCTTCCTTGCTCTCTGAGCTAAGATGTGCACAGGTGTAGAGTAATGAAGCTGGGTTAATTAGCATTGATAATATACAACTGTGGACAGGCTTCAGGGGTGGTGGGTTGGCCGATGTAGATGAGGTGCAGTGTGGCTGGTTAAGTTAAGAGGCAGAGCAGCCAAGAAAGAAGCAGAGAGAACATGCGCTCTGGGTGAGGAGAGATGAGGAGAAGGCAGCAGATGGACTGGCATGAAGAATATGTTGGTATGTGACAGTAAAAGACCTTGTTGCAGCTGGCTAGTTTGGAGAGTGCTGCGAAAATTTGAGTTGTATATTATCAATGCTAATTAACCCAGCTTCATTCCTCTACAGACAGGCACAGGAGAGGGCACTCGGCTACTGCTCACTACTTGCAAGCCATTTGTTGTCTTCTGGAAGATTCAGTGAGCCATACGGGAGCATCTTAAGCCCAGTCCAGTTTGTACAGTGCTTTTTGTATCACAACAGGCCTCAGCAAAATCATCTTAAATGTGATTAACTACTGTTACCAAACAATTTGAATTTAGGAAGGATATGAATCCAAACGTAATGATTACAGTCTTATAATTGAAGTTTTGGTCTGGTTCTCCATCTACTTTTAAACTGGGTTGTAAATTGAAAATCAGTATGTAAACCATACATACATGCAAAAAACCACACAGTGAACTGATTTTGAAAAATATCTGTAGATCTTAAAGCCGACTGCTGTTTCTTTGATTATTTTTATATACAAAAGACATGTAATACAAATACTAAAGGAGCAAACACAAAATAAAAATGCAGTCAAGCATACAGAGGAACCCATAAATATTGACAAACATTTTGCATCATTTTCTATATAATAAATGTCAATTAGTTTCAGGAAAACAGGGCAAGCAATTTGCAGAAGCATGAGCTACCTCTGACTAGTTGTTAGAGTAGGACCTTCAACTTCCATTAGGTTTATCTACTGCTATTATTGCAGTGACACAAAGATACATACTACAAATGTCTTTAGTTGTTTTGTTCACCAATAGCTCCTGTGACTGACAATCTTTAACTTAAAACTGATGGATGACAGCATATTGCTGTATGCTTTTTTTTTTAAAGAAACCACGCATTTGTTGGTTAATACACCCATCAAAAAATCTGGACTTCATAGCCTGAAAAAGTGTATTCAAGTTTGAATGTTTCACTCATGAAAACTTCTTCAGAAAGTTATTTATGGCTATTAAGTTACCCTCACAAGAAACTTACTTTTAAATTTATAAAACAGATCAGAAGTCTAAAGGTAGATTAGGAAGAAAAATAAGCATCCATAATACAGATCTGTATATATGTGATATGAACAGTGCACCAAATACAAAATACTACAATACAGTGCAAAAGTAATACAATAGTTCATTCTTACAAACACAAAATCTCACAACAACAATGGAATTAATGTACCACAATGTAAGGAGTTATAATGCACATGCAAAGAATTTGAGAACACAGTACAAAATTAATTTGACTTGCACATTAAACTTTTACTTATTTTTATTAAAACTACAGTTGTCTATTACTAAACACTTGAAGTCTTCCACAGCCTCGCTTTTTTCTTGGATTTTGTTGTCAATGTCAAATATATGCCAAATGTGAACATTTCAGTTTCGTAAAACATTCTTCCATTTTATACCACTGTAAGCAGTGATATAAAGTGAAAGATGAAGAAAAATTAGACGTGAGTACTATAGGTCTAGTTCTGTTTTCCTCCTTACTGATACTACAGAATTCATCTGATTTCACAGTAATATGTTTCCAATGACTACTCTTGAATTCATGTCTGAATTTGATCAAATAAATTGAATCTCCTTGGTACAAGGCATGTGAATACATGGAACAAAGTTACACCAGTAATTTAAAATGGAATGAGAAAATCATATTTGCCAGCACTTTACATTGAAGAAAAGAAATCTACTACATAAGCTGGAACACCTGGACAGATGGTTTTGGGCCAGCACAAATGGTCTGCTATAAATCTACTGCATCATAAATATTGTAGACTTGTTATGCACACACAGATCAGTTGCACAGCACATGCACAGGAGGGCTGACATGCCCTGGATGCATCTAACTCACCCGGTGAGCAGGGAAAGGTTCATCTGCCTATTTGTCCACAAATAACCCAACTGGAGATACTGGCACAGCTCTGCCTGTTGTTCAGGATTGCAGAGTATCCCAGGAAATGGCAAGGTGGTAGGTAACTGGCAGTAATTTGTTGGCACACTGTTAAAGCAATCAGTTGGTTTAAAGGAAAAACGTTGGATTCTACTTGTTGCTCCCTAAATTAGTGATAACTGGTCAAGGTCATTCATATTAGTGAGATCTAGCTTAAATATTAAATTTAATTTACATCAAACTCCTTATAGAATCCAGACTATTTAACAAAAGCATGGATATTAGTGATTGAATACCAAAGAAAAATGACCATAAAGCTACAGATGGAAGATGCACCATGAAAGAACAGAGATTTATGTACAAACTTAGGAAAAATGCAAGGAGGGGAAAAAGGCTGAGATGCACACAATTAGGAAAAGTATTCAGCTCTTAGCTACCTTTAAAAAAAACCTATTAGACACATAAGAAACAGAGGCAGGAGAAGATGAAATAACATGTGATACTAAAGGGACTAAATATGACAGTAGTACAAAACACCTAAAAACTCAAAGTAAAAAATTAATAATGAAAGAAGGAATGGGAATGAGAAAATTTTGGGGAAGCACAACATATTTCCTAATCCTTTTATTTTGAATATTAATATTCTGTTTCTCTAAGTGTATCTGGATCATAGTGGACTTTTCTCCAAGGACTTAAAGTCACAGCTTTTTGAGCTAACTGCTGCATATATGCTGACAACTTTGGTGTTATGCTCTTCAATACTTAAGCATTAAATATAACTATATAAGAATTAAATATTTAATTAAATTAAATATTTTCACTAAATATTAAATGTTTTAGCATTAATAAAAATAAATATTTAAGCATTGAATATGCTCTCATCTCGATCTTTTCTATTGTGTTTTACATTGTTAATAAGACTGACATCATGTTCAGCTCACAGAAGTAGCAAAGTCTTCTGTGTCCACTTTGCTTCATTTCTTTCCCTGATGTTCTGATAGAAGATCTTACCAGGAGAGTGGCAACTCTCAGAACTGAAACAATGAAATCAGGTAAATTTCAAGTTTTCTATAACAGCCTTAAACATGCTGCAAAAATGTCTGAACTCTCTTTAATAGGAAATACCTTACACAGAATTTTTCTGTAACTTAGATGAAATGGTAAAAACAGTAATTCTGGGGGAAAAAATCAGGTATTTTAAATAATCAGATATAAAAAAAGAAAGAAGTGCAGAAGCACTGCGAAAAAAGGAGTAACATGCCAGAATAGAATAATCAAAATCTAAAAAAAAAAAATAAAAAAATAAAAATTGTTGGCTTTGGCAAGTTTAGATTAACATCTGTAGGAAAAAAAAACCAACCACCAAGAAAGAAAATAAATCACAAAATAATGTTAGAAGCAAAATCACTATGATAATCAGATGTATCTTATTTCACAATGTGCTTCAGTTCCTCCCTTCTCTGTACAAGACATGGGACAGTATCACTACTGAAAAAGGTTCATCTAGCATTATCTGCAGATAAACATTGATTTAATTTTTTAAATCGGCATGTAACATTACAAGGGATACTGAAACAAGAAAAATACAACTGTTAATACATGTGGATTAGCAAAACACAGGGCTAATTAAGAAAGACATCACCTTGCCATTACATGACAATATATATAAGCACAATAAACTCCAGAGATTCTGCCAAAGCATGTAGAATTTATTTGCTCATTCAGTCATTCCTATTGATTCAACTGAAGTGTAACATTCTGTATTGTTTTAGAAACAAAAATATTTTAAAGTTTAATCAGAAAACAACTTCTGACAGCAATTGAAACAACTTTCTCAACTTCCTTCCCCACCCAGCAAAAAACAATTAGGCATTTTTCTCTTGCACTTATGTATCTCAGTTCCATTTGGATTTTGACTCTTATAGATATAAAATAATGGGATGAAATAACATGTGTATATTGGAATGTGAGTTTATTTCAGTGACACATGCATTAATTCTTTTACTAACACACACTGTGCTTGAAAACTGTTGACAACTATTCTGCATCTCAGTGTTCTTTAAACTTTTTTTCTTCTCATTGGGAAATGAACATTTTTTTATAGCGGAATAGCTATGTGAATTTTAGCCAATTTTAAAGCTACAACAAAGATCAACAAGACTTCCAGAGTTCATTATACCTCAGTTACCTCTTCCTCATTTCATAGCTTACAGAAAAACATGTCACATTACTTTCTTTTCTACTACTTATTTTACATAAACATTCTACTTACACAAACGAAGTCTTTTAATCCATCTAACTGGGAAATGCATTCACATGTTAGAAAAATCCAGGTCTGACATTTACATCAGGTATATTACACATATATTTTTGCATATCTCCCTCACTGCTGAGGGACACCTGCACAGTGAAGAAGAGACAGATCTTCTGATCCCTGATAAGGTCACAGAGGCTTAGCTATAATATAGCCTTGCTTAATGCTCATTGGTTTTGCCTACTGAGCACAAGCCTGTTTCCTTGACAACACAGCTGCAGTTGCCACAGCATCCAGAACCACATGTGATGTCCAGGTTTAGGGTATGGCCCAGCTGAAAATCTGTTATTCAATGCTACTTTCTACAAGCCATTGTAGGCTATAAACAAGAAGACTGAAAATCTTTCATTTTTTCTTTCTTCTACTGATATTAAGCCCTTTGCTACGACTTACTTACAAAGACATTCCTCATATGGGATGGACACTTCTGAAACTCAGGACATGACAGTTCTGGTCTTGGTGAACACACAGTCTAAGGGTGTTCTTTATTCAAGGCATGTCATTTCCATGTGATATGCAAGCAAGAATTAATCATCAGCTTGTCATTAAAAATGCAGTAATAATCTGGAAAGCAGAAACATGACTAATGACATCAGAAACAGGGAGAAAATTTTACTTTTACTTTTTAAAATGTTTTTTCAAAAAGTGACTTGCATACATTGTACCCAGTGAACTAGTTTTAAAGTTGAGAATCATGCAAGACCATGCAAAGCCTATCATACTTTTTAAGCTTCACTTCACATCTTAACCAAGGTAATCAACTGTCCATCCTCTTGATGTGAATCAGAGATTTGTCATCTAACAGTATCACTAAAATGACAGTATTAAAATGACTTATCAGCTTTCTCTGCTGAAATGGCTAATGTGTTAGGAAAAGAGACCCAGAGAAGTTCCTTTCTGTTGTTTTATCGTCACTGAATTTAAGAGAGGTTATCATCTGATATATAAATACGTATGTTTATCTGTTATATGACACAGTGAACTTGCCCAACTTGTGCTTTTGTTTAATGAATTCCAAATATCCCTGGAGCTCTTACCCGTGATTGTAATTCATCTGGGCTTAAGTGTTTCCTGAAAAGTTCAGAGAGGAGTTGAAACTTCTAGGTGTATGCATGTAACCGCTGAAAAACATCTTGAATTATCTCGTGGGAAGTGGATGCTGGGCAATGCACAAAGAGTTCAAAAGCTAAAGTATGATCAGGTTCTCTGATTAGAAGTTGGAGGTAGACAAATTCAGGTCATAAGTAATGCAGAGAATTTAAACATTACTGACAATCAGGCATTGAAATTACTGCTGTAGGGCTGTGTGGAGTGTTTCATCAACTCTGGATGATTTTCTAGATTGTACATTTTACTTTAAAAAATAATAAATGCATGGAAATTCTACAGCCCCATTCTACACAGAAAAGCTGATCAGATGATGATAGTATTATAACCTATAACTCATTACTGGGGAAAAGAAGAGTTCAGAATAAACCAATATACAGTAATCTGTTACACTGACAATTTTAAAGACGCATATATTCTTGAGTTTCATAGAAATAGAGCAGATCACCCCAATCATTATACATGCAAGTTTCCACTACTCACCTAATTAGATGTGCTTTGTTTCCCTGAAATGCCAGAACACCTAAAATCTGTGTTCCACTAAGCTCTAAGCTTAGCAACACGTATAAAACTTTGTACTCTGAGGTTACAGCTGTACTCAACTTAACTGTGCTCAGTACCACTCTCCAGCACACAGACTAACGGCACTAGAACAGAACAAGTCTGTATTATTAATTTCCTATCTTCTAAACCTTCTAAACCTAAAATCTAAATCTAAAAGATCGTCTGCAAGCAAACTGCCAGCTGGGAATGACCCACAACCTGTACAAACTGCAAAAATTCAGAGATTTTTAGCAATGTCCTGGGCAAAACTCTAGCCCCTTGCACAAATAATAAAACAGTATGGACAACTGACTTCCAGTGGGAGGGGAAATTCCCTGGCCCTGTCTAATATACTAACGTTCACATAGGTAACGAGGTGAGACCTCATGTGGCAAAAACCTTCTGACATCAGAGCTGGGAGGTTGACACGATCCCACATTTGCTGTCAGCGAAGCAGTATCTTACCATTGTGAACAGCAGGACCAAGCAACTTGCACTGAATGTAGAACTAATATGAAATCTAGCCTCTTGCAAGCACTGGAAATAACAATAACAGTGATATTATTATAATATCAATAATATTAACAAAATAATAACAAATAATAATAACAAAACCGATGGTGTTTAGTTCTATCCAGACATCCCAGAACAAAATGAGTCTGAGGGAATTTAAAACTGAGAAACAAACCAAAATTTTAACCCCTGAAACATATGATTTGCACAAGTAGAAGCCAGAAATCCTCCATTATTTCATAAGCCATACGTCCAAATCAGTGCTCTAAGTCATGACTAATCGGTTGAATTACCTCTAGTAAAACAAGCTGAGAATTCCAAATTAGCCTGGAATATGAAGATTTCACACAGATGTGGGGGTTTTTTCTGAGGAGCAGGAGCACTGCTGCTACTGTAAATCAAAAGAGCTACTGAGCCTCTGCTATTTGTCCTAAATATTTCTGAATGAGTATGAAGTAAAGATCAGAAAAAAATGGCTGAGATTGTGACAGCTGATCTATAAGGCTATTTTTACTACCAGAAAATACATGGCTGGCAATAAGAAATGAAATATATCAAATTAAGAACAACATGGAAAGGTAGAAAGATAATGGTTAATGCCTGACAAGTCACAGCTGTACGACACTAACTGATAAACACAAGATATTACAGGCTGTAATTTGTAATGTCTCAGCTGTACAACATCAACTGATAGACACAAGATATTGCAGGCTGTAATTTATAATGTTCTATCAGTTTCCATCTGACAATAAATTTTGGATCTTCTGGTTACACCATTTGTTCTGAATGGTTAGATGTAGATGTTTGGAGTAAAATTCTGGTTTCACATAAAACAAGAGCAAAACTACTGTGAAAAACTAGAAATGGATATAGATAGGTGAGGAAGAAGGAAACAATGGACACAGTGATCAGTATTATAGGCTGTAATCTCAGAAAATCCTTGAGCAAACCATTATGAACTTTGTGCAGCTAGCAGAGCAAAAGTGGTAGTAAGAAGCCATGGGATATAAGGGGATAACTGAATATTACACAAATTCCTATCAAGTGGGAAAGACAATATGAAGGAAAGCAAAAAAAAAACCCCAAACATTTGGAAATTTAACAAGTGTGTAATAATGGCTGGCACAGAAAGGGAGGGAGGGAGGGAGGGAGCACTGCAGGGTTTGGAAACAAGTTTAAAGGGGGATATAGAAGTGAGATGGTGACATACTACACATTGCAGCCATATTTTAGATAAAGACACATGGAATGAGGCTACATTTTTCAAACTTTAGAAGTATTTTACAATAATTAAGATAAAGGGCAAAACAAGAGAAAACAAACATATCAGATCTGTACCTGAATAAGGAAGGTTCTATTTTAGTAATAATCTTTAATATGTAGAGGCAAAAAAATATATACACGAAATCTAGCCAGCCAATTCCTTGTACTATGTCAAAGTTATGTAGTACTACAATGCATAGAGTAGATCCTCTGTGAAATTAATTTATTGGTTTAAACTCAGACAATGCCGACATGGTAACTTTCTAGTGGCAGACTTCTTATATGACCAAATATCAACTAATCTAATATAAAATAAAAAAGCTGTTACAATTTTTTCTTATGTGCACTGGCTAAGTTGACAGAAATGCACTGTGTGACCACATGTCTTCTAACCCAGCTTGCACCGGGCAAATTCAGTACTATGGATTGTGGAAGAAGAATGGGCTGAATACGGCATCCAGGCTCCAGTACAACGTGACAGAGTGCCAGGACCAAGGCAAGAGAGAGAAGGGGAGAGAAGTCTGAAGAAACAGGAGGAGTTTTGCTTTGTCTGCTTTGAACTGAAACTTCATACTCGGTGTTCACAGAGAGGTGTCTGAGTGATTTCAGTTTAGATGGAGCAAGACTGAAGTAAGTAAAGCAGATAACAGCTTGACTTCATGGTTAATGGATTTAAGGTGTCTGAGCCTGAGTAAGATGGACCTTGTGGTAAAAACACTTAGAGACAAGGATTTAATCAACTGAGAACATAAAAGTTTGTGTCATAGCCACAAAAAACCCACAGTTGTTTTCCTATTGAATATAGCTGAAGTTTTCAGTTTTTCCTTTCAAATATCTCAAGTGTACAATCTTACATGACAGAAAAGATCAGGGTAGCACAACTACAAACCCAGCCTCCCATGACAACGACCTTCCATCTTCAAGAACAGCGGAGCTGAAAATGTAAAGAAAATTACTGTGGTGTTTGGGGGTTTGGGGGGGGGGGGAGGCGCTTTGTTTTGTTTTGTTTTTAAAAACCCAACAAACAATAGAAAGTGTTGTCCATCTGCCTGGCCTGTATTGGCCGATTTAACCCTGGGAAGTCAGAAAAACTATGAATTCTATTGCTTCCAGAAAAAAAATGTAGAATATGTAATCTGATTTATTTTCCTACAGTCTACATATTAAAAAAATAACTAATAAATAAAATTGGGAACTTTGAAAGAATTCAGTAAGAGAGACAGTATCAATTTTTTAAGATACTAAAACAGTACAGTGGTAAGCAAGATACAGGAGGCCCAGTAACATAACCACAGTTAATCAAAGTAAGAGCATTTGGTGAATACTGTTTATGCTTTGGTCTCCTCATGTTTCATAAGTAAAAACTCTAAACCCCCAAATTTTCTGTAAACTTGTGAAAAGTGATTTTGAATAAAATATTGCCCATCCAAAACTATTAATAATTATTTGCTCATTTCATTTCTGAGGAAGCTATTACTTACACAGGTGACTGAACCACGCGAAATTTGCATATTGCAGATGAAAGACAGTGAAGGGAGACTAAGTGGCTTTTGGAAAATGATAGGCTATTTAAAGTATTGCTAAAAAGAGTCTTCAGTCTGTAAAGACTATGAGCAGCTTGCATTATCAATGCTCTGTGAGATCACTGCTATAAAACATTTTACACATTTCAGAAATAGTGTTAATATACAACCAAACCATTTCAACCCTTAATGATGCAGAAGAAAATTCATCTATGAGTGAGACTTTTATAAGAAATACTACATTTATAAAGACATCTAATGTTATTACACAAAGTAATAGGAAAGCCCCTGAGTTAATTATTAGGATTTTTAAAACAGACAACTGCAAGCAGTTTTATTTGCATCATGTATTTCACATCCATACCAGATTAAAAAAAAAATCTATAAATAGGAAAGGAACTTAATTTTCTTAATTACCTTAAAAAACATCAGCTTAAACCCACAGAAAATAATAACCACAAATGCTTTAAAAAGAATAATGACCAATGTGACAAATCTAATTTTTAAATTCTTTAAAAAGAATGACTAGTGAATAAAAAGCAAAGATTTCAAGTTCAGTCTTTTTGGAGACTTCTGCACACTGCACAAGATAAAAGCAAAACTAAAGTTAAGTGGATATAAGGCTTTCTGCTATAGAAGAAGGAATAAGAAAGATGTTAATGGAAAAGGATACAAGCAAGTTCATGTTTATCAACAGGATTCTTACATGGTAGTTCATGTTTACGTTCACTCTAGAAGAATCATGAATCCCTAAACTTTTACAATAATATTCACATAAGAATGAAGACACAAATGGTGTTTAAATACTTTTATACTGATTTTAATGTATGGAGAACAATGCTAAAAACTAAGTTACAAATAAAATAACATTGATCACAATTGCTATTTTATTACAGTCAGGACCTTAAATGAATGGCTTTCCTAGCAGATATGATGGTAATACACATCATGCCGACTAAATGAAGGAGTCAGAGAGCTACGAACACCCCTTTCAAACACATGCTACACAGGATTCCCAATACATTCCCCTCTTCTTGTCTTTAGACAACATATTTATATCCTCTCTACTGCAGAGTGAGCTCCACCATCCTAGCTTGCCAATACATTCCTCTGAAACTTCTACTATCTATTTCCTTATGTTATTAGGAATGTAAGTTAATCAGATTGTAACACAGATCATTGAAAGATGCTGATACTCTATTTGCAAGGCAGATTCTCTGCTAATGCTGTGTTAATGTGGACACTGAACTGAAACTTGTCAGCCTTTTCTGATTCACACAGAGAATTAATTACATGTTCCTTTTCTTCTCAGAACTCTAATTGCAATTCCCCTATGTTCTCTATATCTTATATATCAGAACCTGTTGATTTCTTTTCTGTGAAATCACTTCTTTTGCTGGATCCACTGGTGAATACAACACCTCCCGGATCATTTGGACTCAAATAGTGAAATCATAATTCAACAGCTCCCAAAGAAGTGAAATCATAACTCAACAGCTCCCAAAGAATGAAATTATTTAAACCACAGTCAAGCACATAACAAGATTATAAAACTGCATCTGATATTTCTTAAACATATATATATATAAAAATATATATAAATGCTTAAAACATGGTAAAACCATTAAGTAGCAGTGTAAAAAAAGTAACAATTCTCACATATGTCAAGCTTAAGACAGCTGGAATTATTTGTGAAAGCATTACAAATCTAACTAATAGTTTTAGCTGGAAAAGTAATGAAGTAAGATTTCAGTTTTTAATTTTTTCAAAACAGCCTTTCTGTACTAAATTAACTTCAATTTTAAAATAAAATTTTCATCATGGTTAGTAGGGAATTTAACCAACCCAAAAAATTCCTAAAAATACATAAACCAGTAATTTTTATCATCTACAGGAGAAAAAATGGACATAAAATGGTTAAATGACTTACATCATGTCGCACGGTTAGGAGCTCAGGCAGATGAACTTGTTTCACGCTTCCTGTTTCAAAACCTCTACAGATTCTTCCAGCCTCTAGTACCTGAAAGGAGAGTCAAGCACAGGTTAAAAAGGGAGCAGCAGTACAGGCACTAAAATCAGACAGAAAATTTTCCATTTCCTAAAATCCAATGTAGCTTTTCAGCATTACAGAATGTATTTTTTAATGCGATGGTGATAGATTTCTCTTTTTGTCATACTTAATGATGCCTTGTCAAGTGTTCTGAGGTAATTACAAGAAGTCTAACAGCAAAATGAAACAACCCCAATCGCCAGTATCTCGGCATAGCTGTCATACAAGTTTTCAATCACCGCAGCTCTAATTTAGATTTTTGTATTGTAAGTATCCTTCACTACAGCAACAACATTAAGACATGAGAGGAACTTCCAGTAATCTTAATTGTCTTACAGTAGTAATTCCTGTTTAACTACCTGCTTGTCTCTATATTCCTTATTTATGCTTCTCCTACGTGACAATATTGTTTGGATTGCATGTTTATAAAGACATTGCATAATTTGTTCCTTTTCATTAAAGGAATGAAGTTTTAAGATGTGGCCAGCACACTGTACAAGGTAACACAGAGATCTAGTGATACCTTTTGACCTTACTGTTCTCTCAGTAAATAAGTTTTCTAAAAACAGTCCTCAGCAGAGTCTCAAACTCTTCAGCGATGGTATATGCCATTTAAAATTTGTTAAATTTCAGAATTGTTCTAGAGGCAAATGCAGAAATATAATCTACATGAAGTTGTACATAGTCTTTAAAGTGTGAGGATCAAGTGATTGTCTTTAATAATTTCAGAAAACACAATAATTCAGCTGATTTAAAACAAAATCTTCTTTAAATAATGAACACATTCCAACCCAGTGCAGCAAATCTATTATAATTTCCTTACTAATGAGAAAGTTTCAACAGTACTAAACACCTTGGGTTTGGTTGTTGTTTTTTTTCCAGAATTAAACAACACAATGAAATTCCATGGCAGAAAATTTATTCTTATATCAATTTCAGTGCTGTTAGCTTAAAAACCAAACAGGTTATCTTGAGATTAGTAGTTAAGCAGTAGTTAAGTAGTTTGGAAAGCCAGGAATGTCACACAATAAGCTTTACTAGGTAGTAAATTATTACCTGAATACTCTCAAAGAACTATTAGTCATAACAAATTTACAGACAGTGTCTGCCAAAATGATCAATACAGAAAGAATGAAAGAAAATATTTTTTTTTTAATTCTAGAAATGTTAAGCAAAAATAGCTAGTAGCTTGATAATTATTTGATAATCACAGAATATGAGTTTGCTGGTTGGAAGCTTTCAAATTAGTTGCAATGAGAAATGAGATATATTACCAAGAATGAAAAATACTTTAGAATAACTATTTTAGATTATACGCTTCTAATCTTCCAGAATTCTTAGCCTCTGGTAAACCACTTATTAACTACACATTACTTTATACAGTCCAGCTTTTCAACATGCAGTGACAGCTGATGCAACTCCATGGTCATTCCCTTCTATCTACTAACCAACACCCAACAACTTTTTATCTAGTTTTTTTTGTATATTTCTATTTTCCTGTTTATTACTGCTTTCTAGGTCCATAGTTTCTGTGTTACTTCCCTTTCAGATTTTCAGAAATGTCAGTTATCATTAACAGATTAAAGTAATGATTCAATGATCTTAATGATATAAAAGACCTCCTGATAAAACATATAAGCACATATGAATGATTAAAGACCCCCAGCAAAATAATCAAACACATTACAAACAGTTTTTTTCTGTTTTGCTGAGTGTGTAGCAACCAGATTTTTTGTAATCTTGATGTTCTTACTGTCTGTAAAATGCCAGTTGCAATAGGATCAGAAAGACTGGAGCTAATGTATTTTCCAACAATAAATACCTTTCCTGCTTCAGTCTCTGAGTTTTATTAGCCCTTCCTAAGCAGAGGGATAAAAATATTTACAACTGGTCAGTAATCATTAAAAATTAATTTCAAGGATATTTAGGAAAAAGAAAATTTTGTTACTCCCATAACTTAATCACTCTAGGCATCGTAAGGAAATACATTATTTTTATGGTTTCTTTGCCTAGGCTGTTCTATTTCAATCTCCACAACTAATACAAATCTGTCTCTTACTCCCTGTCTTCTGTTCTTCCCCCTCAGTTATTGTTGTCTATATCCTTTTACTCTGTCTAGCAAACCCTAAATTCTCCATTCTTCCAACTTCTGTCAGTGCTGCCACTCTCTCAAACCAAGTGAGTCTCTACCATCCTCTGACTTCTTCATTATTTCCTGTCCCCTGCATGGCTCCCAGCCCCAGTGTCCTCATTCACTCTGTTCTTGACTATAAAAATCAACTTCCCAGTTGCATGCAACCTTTTCTGCAGACAGAAATTATATACTTTGAATGCAAAGGGTTTAACATTCATTTTTCAATATAAAGCGGCAGGATTCCTCCTGCCTTGCACTTTAACTTTGGTATGTGCAATACATATATTGTACTGTTTCAGCATAGGTCCTTTTCATATTTTTTTGTTTGTCACTTAATAGTAAGAGGTGAAGAAGTTTTTAGCAAGCGTGATTTTTGCAAAGGTTTGCAGCAATGTCCAAGTCAACAAAACTGTACTTCCAGAAATCCCCATCATGGATTTTACCGGAATTAGCACTGACTGTCTTGGAGGAGGGATGGAAAAAGTGAACAGAAAATGATATATTAATGGAAAAACCCAAAGAAGAAGGAAAAAAGGAAAAATCTTCTACTCAGATCTCTTCTTTCTGAAGGGTACAAATAACATATTTGCCATGCCTAGCTGCTGCAAAAAGTATTTAATAATTCATCGTATCAACTGGCTAGAACATATCTAGGGGGCTTGTATTCCCCTGGGAAAGAATATTTAGACTCAGTCTGGTTGAAGATTGATCACATTAGTTAAGCCATGTCATTCTGATGGCCAACAGCCAAATTTCTATCCCAGTCATATACTTGGCAGTGTAATGATGACCCATCTGCTGTGTAATTCACTCACAAACTGTCACTATTTGGTTTATCTACAGTGACACAATTATGAATGCAAATCATACTATCTGCAAAAAGGTGCACAGTTTTTCTCATTCCTGTCTCAAAGACAGTAAAAGCTTAAGCAACCCATTGTTGTCAATGGACAACAAATAATCGAAGATTTTGTGATTACTTGTGCAAAATTTTTGGCTACCCTGGCTGGTGCAGAAAACCTTTGCTGCACCTCAATACTCAGTTGCTGGCACAGTTGGAGTAGCTTTCCTTCTGTGAACCATATACCAGTATCATCAGTCCTCTGGGGGAATGATACAGGGATTTGAAGTACAGCCACCCAACCACACTTCATAGTAATTGTGCTGCTTTTCATATCTGATATTGGCTTCCATACAAGCTTCCAAACTAATTTGATAGGTGAAAAACTTATCTGTGTTCATGGTCAAACAACCACAAGAGTTTAAGCAATCCTGCTGCCTTGCAGTTGAGTCCTCAATAACTTCTCCACAAACAAGAGGACACAAATGTAAATGTCTATGAAAATCTTGCTATGTCACTCAAGCCTCCTTTTTAGGTCCCTATGCCTGGTCCCATATCTATAGTCAATTTCATAAGCTCTCAAAAGCTCATGTTGAATATTCTGAATACTCTTGCAAAATATTGTCCAGACTATATCTATCAGCAGCTGGTTAGAGAAATTTCAGTTGTACTCAACTTCATTTAACTAATTTGTTACAACATTTTAAAGAATGCTGCTTGCAAATTATGTGTTGCTTTGTTTGAGATGTTACAATTTCTTTCTACCATCTTGAGCCAAGACAGGCAAGCCAAATGTGTTACTGCAAAAAGTAATGAAAAGCTGCACTGTACCCATAGAGCTCTGGAAAAATAAAGCCAGGTGCAACATAAGATATAAAGAACAGCCAAGGCAAGCTAAGCTGGAAAATACTTTGTAAAGATGCAGAGAAGCTTAATCCTTTCAAATGGCAGACTAAGATGATGGAAAAGATGCAACTATTTGCTTCATAAGCAAACCTATAGTTAAATGTAATTAAGGATTTAAACTAATATGATTTAGTTTTAATATTAACTGCCACAAAGCTTTAGGTCAGTTAGTAACTGAAGAGCAACTGGCATTATCTACAGAACACTGCTGACATGAGTAGCACATCAGTAAGTTGGATTAGTTAAATTATACAATTACTCCATGCTCCCTTTTTGGTTCTGTTGTTACTCCAAATAGACTTCAAGTAGGCAAAAAGAAGGAACTAAATTTAGTGAGAAAGCTATGGTTGTACCAGGTAAACTATATGTTACATAGAATGTGCATCATATCTACCAAAATCATTGTTGGTTTTACACACACTTATTCAGGCTTTCATTGTTTATGAAATAACTCTTTCTTGGTACATTCAGTTCATCACCTAGAGGATACTCTCTAATGTTTTGTAAGGGCCCAGAGGCAGCTGCTCAAGACATAGTGTACCCATATTTTGATAGACCTCTTCAAAATCCAGATCAAATACTTCAGGGATTGAGATCATCATCATGATGTTTTTCTGTTTTCAAGTTTGTTTTTGACTCCACAATTGCAAAGATACTTCTTCAGCTCACCGAATCTCAGCTGATTCCAAGAACAAATTCTGACTCATCACATACGGTGAACAGTTTGAAGTGCAGCAGCAAAATGCCTCTTACTGGGTTTATATTTTATGCACACACCCAGACCCATCTATTGATGCCCTATTATCAGTTATGAAAAAGCCAGTCTTAATCCTGACCACAATTTGCACTTTAACTGGTATTACAGGCCACCAAGTGCTCTATAAAAAACCTAGCACTCAAACCCGTTTAGACCTGACCATAAAAGTATCGAATCACCATCTACTTTGTTCATGTGGATAACGAGTAGAGGGGAATCAATGTAAATTCCTTGTATTGACTTGTATTTCTGTATCCAATTATTTATCTTCCCATTTTGGGACTGCATGGCTTTGTATGTTTAACAGGAATATCACCTCCAGTTACTGGGGGAGGGCAGGAAATACACACTGTACGTAGTGTGTAAGAGCTACTCATTCTGCTTTCAGGCTCATGGGAGGGTAACCCAAAAGTTTTGCAGCTATACTATTACTTATGAATTTAGCAAAGGTTTATTTTTGACGGTTGTGTCTGCAGCAAGCTTTCCCTTGATTTCAAAATCATGTACCTGTCTTCAGAAAAAAAACCCAAATCAACAGCCAGCATCAATTATTACAAAGCTCACATCATCTCTTAGAGCAGGTCACTGTTCTTCATACAGTTAAATTACACAGTACCAAGTTAGTTATCATGCCAGCTTACTAACTTAAGTTAAAATAGTTAAAAGACAGTAGAGGACATTCTTTCTTTCCTAGTATCAATAAAATATTATTTAAAAAAAACAACCCACAAGTTGCAAAATAAATAAGACTTTTATGGCAGTTCAAAATGAGTCTTCCCGCTCTAGTATTGTTGCTCTTTCCTCTTTTGACGGTGACTACTGTCAAAGTGAGGATAAAGTAAAGATTTTTTTCCCAGGGCCAAGAAAAGTAATTGCAAGTTGCATCATCTCAATCCCATTTTCATTTTTTAAATATATTTTTAAAAATGTCTTTCTTATGCACTAAGCAAATGCTATTAAGTAAGCTAGTAATGAGTATTTCTCACAGCTCTAGGATGTATATTGTAAGCAGCTAGTTTCATATAGAAGGGGTTATACTGTGCGTGTATATATACATGAGTTATGTACGTTTACATATATATGTGTATATATAAAAGTAGGTATTTTTTTTCTGAAACATAAGAAAAAATTTATGTATGTCATCTATCAATGTTTAAAAAACCCGACCACAATGCAAATAACACCTTTGCCTTTAGCATATCATCTGCTTCCAAAACTCAATTATATATGCAAAAAAGCCATGTTCTTGAAGAAACCACAATAGTTCCTGTACTTTCCATAATAGGAAAGCAAACAAAAAAACCCAAAACAACCCATACAAGGATTATGTAAAAATACATCCATTCATAGTAACATTTAATTTAGTGTTTCATCTAAAAACATTCAAAGGAAATTCAGGAACTTAAGGTATATACAATAACTAATTTAACGTATGGGTAATACGTACAAGGCTGTATAATGAAGAAACCCTCTTTCAGACTGACTGCTCCTGGATCAAAGTGAAAAATAGATAACACACAAGAAGGGACAGAACAGGACAGATCCAGACTGATTTCTCTTAGAGTTTAATTTACTTCAAGACAATGTCTTACAGTCTAATGTAGAATTAAAGAATATTGCTTTAAAAGACTGTAACACCAGATCCACTTTCAAATGCTGTAAGCCATTTTAATATCAAATATTCAGAAGACATGAATGAATTGAGGAAAAACTTGGGATTCACTGTATCTAGCAGAAAGGACAAAGACTTTTGATACACAGCAACAAATATGGTCTACATCTGCTAATTAAAGCTCTGGGGATAACCAGAGATTGTCCCTCAGTTAAATGATAGACTACACCATATTTTCATAGGGACAATAACATATGTGGATAGCTCAGCATCCAGCTGTGGATAGCATACTGAGAATTAGTCCCAAGTTATGTTAACTGATGAGGTGCTACAACTAGAACATGTTTAAAGTCAAATGCTAAATTAAGCAAGAAAGAAAAAAAATAAATCCCAAACTAGAAAATATGGTTTTAGTCTTCACTTCACACACGTTCCCAGGCATCACCATCTCTTGTGTTGAAATACTACCACAAATAGATTTCTGAGTCATAGTAAGGCAATAAACAGTAATTACTAGTAATACTGTATAAATGACAAGGTATAATAATTTTCTACTCCATTTAAACAAATTGCCTGCCTATACAAGCCATCAAAGAGCCACACCTGTCACAAATGAGATCCAATATACTGATCATAATGTCAAGTCAGACTGGTTCCTAATGATATAGAAGCTGGCAATTTGTTGTGAGCACTAGTGTTTTGTGTCCCAGAATTTGATTTTATTTTCTTTAAAAAAAGGATAAAATGGATCTATCACAAAATGGATTAATTAACAAAAAAGCCCCCAAAATAGAAAAAAAAACAAACCCCAGCATTTCATACTGCACCGGATTTGAAATTATAAATAAAAAACACTTAATCGTGTAAGAACAGAAATAAAACTGTTCACATACATGAAAAAAAAAATTTCCAAGTTTACAATTTGATTGAAATAAATTTTCAAATTAAAAAAAACAGTGGTACAGTAGTCTAGTCAAAATAATAAAGGAAAAGATAATCCTAAATCCTTTAAGCAGACTGTGCTGTATCTTAACAATAAATTACTATATACCTGTTCTGGCCAGGATCTAGAACAGTATAAACAGATGTCTTTCTGGAGCATGAAAAACATAGCAAAGTTAAACCTCTAATTGTATGTGACTGGGATATATAAAAGGTAAATTTAGTAATCTTTCCATCAAAAATTACTCATAATAAAAATCCTTTCTTAGATTTTTAGATTACCAACATTTTAAGGATTAAGCAAGGAAATGTATCACATATTCCAGATAAGCAAATAGCCCCCACATCTCCTTTAATTCTCTTTTGTCTCTCGAATCTCTTTATTTTCTTATTGCTTATGAATGCACTTTGAATTAAATGGCCTGTGATTCATCTATTTTATTATTCTACCAGCTTGTTTGTTCTACATCTTGACACTTAAGATACTAGTCAAAATGGTGATTTCTTCTTGGGAAAAAAAATAAAAAATTAACCAGAAACTCTTCCTCTAATTTGTTGCACATTCCAGTTTAGTAGTCATTGCTTGCATTCTCTGGGAAAGTGGCATTCCGATTCTATAAAGCATGTCCTATCCAGAATAACAGCTTTTATGAGAATGGCTTCAATAATGGTTGAGTGATGTCTACCCAGAATCTGATTACTAATGATTTTATCTTACTGCTTTACATACTTGCTAGCTTGAAGGTATTGAAATATTTCCAGTTTTTCAATGTGCCAGCAATACAGCATACATGTTTCACAGTACATAATAGAAGTGTTTATGATACATCAATAGTTTATGAGAACACTGACAAATTCAGGTTCAGTAAGCCATTTGCTAGTTTCTGTTTAACTGAACAAAATTTTAGCAAAGAATGTGGCCAACTTATTTACTGCAATATACATGCCTTTCTAAGCTTTAACTTGTATCTTGTTCAGTAATGACAATATTTCACAAAATCACCTACGATAAGGATGACATTTTAGGGTCTTAAGCTTAACTTCTTTGATGACAAAGTTAAATCTTACACATATTTTTTTCCTACATAAATATATTATTTCTTCTAGCTGCTGGAAATCAGCACATTGTTGAATTGCTGCTGACAGGACTTGCTAGACTTTATAACACTAGGGTAAAACTATTTCCCTTAAACTCACATTTGGGTTAAAACCAAAATGCTCCTATCTACAAATATTTTTTTTTTTCCCTTTAAGTGACATTCATACCACCAAATCTCTCTTGCTAAGGTAAACTGCAATTATAAAATCTTGATACAGATTATACATCTCCATTATTTAGTAATTACATTATTTATGTTTCCATTACTTGTCCTGCATTTCTTGTAGTCTATCACCTTGTAAAACATGATTTATTTCTGCTTGTTAAATTTTCACTTTACAGACTAGTCTCATATACTATGGTTGAACCACACCTACACACTCAGAACACTCTAAGAGATCCTCCCTGAAAATGCATGATCAATCAATTAAGTCCTTCTTACTACCAAGGATATCTTCATTATAGACAAAACACAAGCTGTAAAATAAAAATGGGCCACCATATTCAGCTTAAAAATGAAGGGGGAAAACTGGCCATATTTAAAAGTTTCTATTGGGTAACACAGTATAATAAATGGCAAAGCTCAACAAAAGAAAACATTATAATTAATGAAAATCTACACCTCCACAGCAGCTGCTATATATGTGGACAGATTACACACAGGATGGAAATACCTACTTTTAATCTTACAAAAAGGTTGCAAATATAGCTCACAAATAGAGAAGTGATGGGGACAACAGAAATTCTCAAAATATCAAAAACTATCATAAAGAAAGCAATGTTACTTCATTTCACAAAAAGCAAGGCAGAGATAGGTATAAAAACCTGCTATACTCATTGTCTTCTCTTTGCACAAACAAGCAGATGGATGAAAAATTCAAAAGATTAATAGAACAGAACCGGATAGAGTATTTCAGTGGGAAGTGACCTACAAAACATTTGAAGTTGTGTTTATATTATTATTCAAATTTCAAAAATATGTCATGAAGAAATAAAATATTAAGTTAATCAATTACATACAGAATTCATAAAAAAATGTGATTTTATTTTCATTCAAATAAGTAAATTTATGAAAGAAACTACATTGCAGCATTAACAAAGCAACCGCTATTTGTTTATTGGTATGGAAATTTGTGTTTGCAATAGAGCTTTCAAAATCATTAAAGGTTTTTAAAAAAATACTTAAAAACATATGTTCACATGCTTGCATACCCACAGAAAATCTACACATGATTTTTCTTATGAATTTTACAGGTCACAATTTCATTTATTTGCTTTTTGGTTATGCTTGCCATTCCTGGGCTTTCCATATCTGGTTCCTCTCTCCCCATGGAACAGGAAGTGTTAAAAACATTCCTTAAAAGGGTTGTTCAACAGAGGTTCCCAAGGCAGGAACTAATCACAGGCTTATCATCACAGGAAGCAGTTTCATAATTTTAGAAACAGAATTATGTGAATCTTAGGTTCCACGTATGATATTATGCAGTAAATTATTAAATTTCATTTGCATGGCCTATACATATAAATGAGATTAATTTGACACTGCATAAGCAGTGAAGTCTGTCAATTACACTCATTGTTTCAAAATTAGAACTATTTTTCTGTGCTTCACCTGGCCCATTCAAGTAATATCATGCATTAATATGTAAATAAATTTAAAAAAATTTCAAACCAAAGGATAGAATCCATTTGATTTAAAATAACTTAATAAACAGTATGCTGCACTTGCCTTTTATAGGCTTGGGCGTTGTCTGATTCCAAATACTATGAAAAGGAATTATACCCTCATAGAAACCAAAAAAAGTACACCTATATCTTACAAAGGCACCTTTCTCTAAATGGAGAATAAGGACTACTCCATTTCTGTAAGATTCTTCTGATGTCTGCAGAATATATAGATTATGTGTCTGCAGCAGGTATGACACTTAGTGAAAGAATTTTCTGCTGTCATCCAATGGTAAACTGACCACAAGATAATAAAACATGTTAATTAAGTCAACTTATTCTATCTACCATGCAGGAGAATTCTTGTCACAGAAAACATGACAATTTTAATTTTTAAAATGGAAACAAAAAAAGAATTTACTAAATTGCTATGAGCAGCAAGATTTCTATTCAAGGTTATATTAAATGTTCAAATCCTCTACTAAATAGAATTTTAAAAAAGAAGAAATTCTACCACCAACTTCATAGTACTTGTATAAGAAAACATTTAATGTAAGTACCCACTCTTAGAACTGCAGTTGAAATAGCTGTTTTGAACAGTGCAGCCTGAGCACCTATATGTGGTATTATAAAAAAGAAGTAAGAGTATGATGAGAGGTAAAATAAGAGAAAGGACAGAATGAACTTTACGAGTAGTCACAAATGACCAGTGAGAAGAAAGAGAAACAGTGACGCGGTGTATCACCTCGAGTGACACTGAAGACAGGTTTACCTGAGTGTATACCTAGAGTAATGCTACTTCAAATTCAGTGAGGTTTTGTAACTGTCTGGAAAGTTTGGGTTTATTAACTTGATTTGTATCTTGCAGAAACACTTTGCCAGAGATTGAATTCAACTGTGCACAACAAAAATGAACCATCTGAACTTTACTTACTACTTAGTTGCCATTTTTCTTCTAACAACCAGCTGGAGAGAACTTTCATTCATTTACACCAAGTACACAACCATTCTGTGCATAAAAGACTGACTACAAGAAAAACATTCACATAATTTAAGTTCTGTGTTACGATATAGAGGGATTTATATATGTGAGTAATGATTAGGATTGACTGAAAACATCCTTTACCAGTATGTTTTACAAAAAATTTCCTAAGAGAGATATAGTGAGTCAGAATTTCAAGGCTCTGTTCAAGCCATAGAGCTAAGGCAATTTGTGTCACCTTGAAGAGGTCAATTGTGTCACCAAGAAGATGGTTCACCAAAAAGGTCTGTTCCATCCCCAGTGGAACCCTCTTCTTGGTTAGCTATCTTTATCCAGTTGCAGCCTCCAATCTTCCAACATTTTTTACCCCTTGCCTACTGCCTTTCCCAACTACTCCTAGCAACCCACTAAGGGATCACAGCCTGCATCCCAGAATTTTCACCCTTCTGATGGAAAAAAATTACCATACGAGTATTAAAGGAAAGAAATTGGTAATAAAAACAAACTTACGAAGAATGAGATGCTAAAAAATAGGTAATCAACTCAGAGGCACGACAGTGATGTCTAAAATAAAAATTTCCTTAATTCCCCATTCCTTTGTTTTACACACTTGCTTAAAGCCATATCTACATGCCAGTCTCTTAATTCCCCTGTAATTTCATTGTGTCCTTAAGATATGTATGTAGTGATTATTCAGACAGGTTCTAATGAGCTTTCTAATTCCTTTTATCTTGCTTATGTGAACTTCCATTTTGTCAAGCAGTTTGGTTCTTTATTTCTATCACTGACACTCATCTTTTACTGTTTTGATGCTTTTCTTTAGCATTCCTTTACTCTGGAAATGGTTAAGAAACACTGTCTACCCTAAAGCCACAGGATCTTTTCAAGAACTTTCAATGAAAGTAGTTCTATACACTTTAAAAAAACAACCAACTAACAAACAAAAAAACCCGCTGCTTTAGTAAGTCTCTAAGTATTATTAGAAATTAAACGAAACAGCATCAATATTTCAAACATTATTCAATATTACATGCTACTATCCACTGTAGTGGATAGCGATTCCTGGCGAACACATCACACTGGAGACACTGAATTCTCATCTGAAGCTGAAAAATTCTTCAGACCTTGGCTTGAATGCAGAAGTGCTGTAACCAAACAAAATGGAATCATAGTGTCTTAGGTACAACATGTGAGTTACAGTTCCGTGCAATAAGTTAAATTATCTTCTTCCTTACTTGGTTACCAGTATGGAAAAAAATAAAAACATTAGGCAGCTATAACACTACACTTGTTCCTCATACTGGAAGCATTTTGCCCTGTTTGTTCTTCACAGCGTCAGAACTGCTCTGCAGCTCTCTTGCCTTAATCTTGCCCAGTAATTTACTGAGATTTATTCAAGTTGAATCTACATACTAATAATCCACTTTTCAGTACAGGAAATAATGCACCCAGTTACAGTATTTTCCTGCACACAGTGTATCTGTAATTTTCCAGACAGCATCACATACCGTCATCAGTATTTGAACACAGGTGCCATGCCTCTTTAAAATATAGAGAGGCTACTTAAGCAGTAACCGCAGCTCTTCAGTATATTGTGTGCAGCCACATTAGCACTGCCAAGTGTTTGTTCTACAGCTACGTAAAGTGGGGGACTTTTTTTTTTTTTTTACGGTACTTGTGCAGCACCCTCACACCCTAGCATTTGTCATGCAGATAATAAAAGGAGCAGAGTATATCATAGGAACCAGAGTTCCTCTCCAGTGAAATAATCCCCAAGCCCAAAACAAGGAATGAGAGAGAATAAAGATGGACAGTAAATGTACATATAAAATACAGCTATTGGAAGCAAGATAGCACTTGAAACAGTTCAACCTGCAAGTCAGATGCCTAATGTTCTTGTTTAAAAATAACAGAACTACTGGAGTGCTGAAAGCGACGAGCAGAGAATGCACCTTTAAAATACACAAAACAATGTACTTCTTCACATAATGAAGGGTAATGTAATTTGTTCATATAAAGCCAGGTTAAGCTATGGAACCACAAGCCACTGTCCTTTTTAAACATTTATACAGATTCAAGACTGTCAGCATGTGCTCATGGAAAGAAAAGTTAATTGTACTAGTTTATGTGGATGCAGAAAGTCCTTCACCACAATCAGTGATGGCTGGGAGAATGCTCTGCAGGGCATTTTAGTGTATGCCAACAGGTCTTGGTATATGCTTTCCCCTAATTTCTTCCCCAGAATTTGTTATTGATCATTGTCATAGACAAGAGACTGGACTAGAGAAACGTGGTCTGAATCAATATAGCTGGTGTCTTGTGGCAACAGAAAAACCACAGCAGGAGTCAGGACATGGTTCCAGATTTACAGTGTTCCAAATGTCAGCATGGGCAATGGAACAGAGAGATGTAGCTAGCAAACAGCTGTGGGAACATGTGGTGAACACAAACCTCAAGATCATGTTTTTTTGTTTAGGGTTTGATCATCTTCTGTCCTCAGTACAGACATGAGGATCCCAAGGTGACAGGAGGAGGTGCAGGATGAATATCTTCGGAACTGTGATCAAACAGGATCCAGGGTTATTTAGCCTGGAGAAGAGAAGACTGAGAGGGGATCTTACCAACGTCTACAAATACCTTAGGAGTGTCAAGAGGATGGCGCCAGGTTCTTTTCAGTAGCGCCCAGCCACGGGATAAGGGACAACAGAACAGGCACAAACTGCAACACAAAAAGTTCCTTCTGGGTATGAGGAAGAACTTTTTTGCCTTGAGGATGACAGAGCACTGGAACAGGCTGCTCAGAGATGTTCGTGGAGTCTCCTTCGCTGGAGATATCCAAAACACACCTCCATGCGATTCTGTGCAACCTAATACAGGTGAATCTCCTTTAGCAGGGGGTTGGACTAGATGATCTTTATAGGTCCTTTCCTACCCTGGCCATTCTGTGATTCTGTGACATGATCATGCCAGAGGGACTAAACAACATTATAGTAAAATGACTAATCAAACTAGAGAAGGAAAAGTGGAAAAGCAGCCGTATGAGAAGCGGAGGCTATTTAGCCTCTTTGTAACTTCCCAGGAAAGAGACAAGGCATGCAAACAATAAAGAAAACTACAAAAAATCATACACAATTGTGTTTATACACAACCTTAGTGATGCACCAACAAATTCTGGTGCAAAAAAGGAAACTCCTGAACCCACATAGTCTTTAATTACTCTTTATCAGTCTAGTGCTACTACTGTCTGCATGGCTTCAATCTATATGCAATTTAATTAAAGAATTCAGGTTACTTCTCCATTTGATTTTTCATAATACTGGTTGTATTAAGATGAAATCATTCCTGCCTAATTAATTCCCCCTTCAGTTTAGTATCTTGAACATTTAAAAATACTCTGATTGTCCTTTTGCGATAAAAGCTTAAGTTCGATGATAACAACTTTTTTAACGTTTATTTTGTCCTTTTATTCTTTATGCATAACACTGTTGTGCCCATGTTATTAAAAACTAATATCCACAAAAGCTGGAGGCTTGATTACATCATAAGCTCTTTTTTTTGTTCTTCATACACACGGTTTCTTTCAGAAGGGCAAAGGGAATGAGATGTAATAGACAATCCCTGGCACTTCAATTTCTGTGCTCAACAAATTGCTGTTTGATGTCTTCCATTCCTTTGACCATCATAAATATAACCTACAGACAATTCTCTCCTCTTCCAAAGCAAGTCCACAGGAAGATGCCTGAAGTTTAAAATAAACACGGAGTTTTAGGTGAAAAATTCAGACGCATTCCACAGCCCAGTATTAGTGTCTAAAAGCTACAAAATCCAAAGTATGGTGTCCTGTGAAAAATCAGTTTGGAATTTCCAGGACACTCCACTGGCATTTGGAGCAGAAATGCAAGAATTAACAGAACACAGAACAAATAACCTTATTATTTAAAAATATTAGTATTTTCAGCAAGCGCAGAATTAGGAAAACAAGTTACCTTCCATGTTGACTGCAAGTATTTTCCTTTAAACACTCTCTGGACTCAGCTTTCACAGTGCAGAACACGAACAACCTTCCAAGTTCTTAAATTCAGGGAAAGAATGACATAAAAATTGATTATGACATTACTCCATCTTTCCTCAGAATTCTGTGAGAAAGCTACTCAAAATTTGTTAAGAACTAAGACAGATGAAACAGCAAACCACTACTGAATTTATATGAGAAATTCTGCATCTTCCTCACAATTCTAGTTTATCTGAGTAAGATTATGTCCACCTCAGCAGATAGAGCAACCGATGTTATTTTTAAGCAAAATTTGCTGTTTAGAAATTCACTGAATATGATAGTGAACTTGAAGGAATACATTCCATAATTAATTCTAAAGATACAGGAACTACCAGCTTTTCAAAGGCAGAGGCGATATGGAGCGAAGTTATAAACTCCATATAAATCAGTTCTGGTTTGCATTTTTAAAATCAAAGTAAACTTCTGTTAATGGCTACTTACAACATTTAGCTATATATGAACACAAATACACTTACATTGACTTTGGGAGCTGGGAAGAAGAAAGTCCATGATGAAGCTAAAATAGATCTATCGTTTGTATTCTGACACACCAGAAACACATTCTGATGGTAGATACTCCCATTCAAACATTATTATAAAATAAAATCAAAGTTTTTTCTTCCCCTACAGTGTGAGTATTTTTATAACGTAACATATACACAAAACTTTAAAGCTTTGAAAGGATATAAATCTTAATTCAAACATCTCCCCTGTAAGTACTTCTCCCATCTTGAAGTTTTTGTGTGTGTATTTTTATAACATAACATATACACAAAACTTTAAAGCTTTAAAAAGATATAAATCTTGATTTAAACATCTCCCTTGAAAGTACTTCTCCCACCTTGAAGTTTCCTGTTAGTTGATGCATTTGTGTGCCACTACTTCTACAATGACCTTCTTAACATATAAATAACTGGCCAGTTATACATTTACTCTTACAAAACTCAGTAATTTATTTTGATTTAAAGCACTCCTGTAAAATCGCAAAGATTTAATCGGAAGACCTCTAGAAGAACAGAATCCATACTATTTGAAGCTGTTTATATCAACTGTTAATCAGTCACTTTCGATCATTATGGTTAGTTATTAACCTGTCATTAACCACTAGATTCTCTTGTTCCTGTCTTTTCTAGATAAATTAATCCTCTAAGATTCTGTTATTACACTGAAAGGTATTGAAAACATAGTTAGATCAACTATGGATATCTTCCAGAAAAAGAAATAGCCAATTTAAATTCCCATGGCATATACTGGATTTTGCAGATAGAGTTCTCTCCTCTGTGGTCTACAGCTCGGTAACACGTTCTTTGAAACAGGAGTACCAAAACTATTATTTCATATGATTATTTCAGTGTGGTGCTAAACCAAAGCTGACCTAATGCAAACAAAAGCTGAGCAAAGACCAGTGCCAAGCCGCGTTACCAGAGCAGCACCAGCAGCTGCATGGGCACACACGTGTTTCTGAGACTTCCCACACAAACGCACTGTTGAAAAACATCGCTGCACATGTGTCGCATGCATTTAAACGGCAGAGATTTTTTCCACGCTTTTTGCTCTCCCTCCACCCTTCACACGGTGCCAACACAGTAATTCGTGCTATTATGTGAATTGTTTCGGGAAAATTACCCAGGATTATTTTTCGCTCGTTTTCGTTTAACTGCCCGCCTGTTTTTCAGCCAGAGTCCTCCCCACCGCAGCACCTGCGCTAGCACAGGAGCAAACTCAGCAGCGAGGTGGAAGGAGGGGCAGCGATTCACACACGGACCAAGCCCGCAGCCAGCGGCTCGGCCAGCAGCCACACGTTGGCGGGGCCAGGCCGGGGCGCGGCTGAGGCGGCAGACCCCGGTCGCCCGCTGAGGCTTCCTCGCAGCCCACGGCAGAGGATCGCCGAACGGCGGGGGCCACCGGCCAACCGCGACTAGGAAGGCCCCGGTAACCCACGCCCCAGCCCCCAGCGCCCCTGCGCGCAGCCGCGCCCCCCGCCCGCACCGCGCCCCCCGCCCGCACCGCGCCGGCCCCGCGCAGAGGCCGCCCCACCGCCCGCCGCGCGCCACTCCCCTCGGCGGCCGCGGGGGCGGGCACGCGCCCCTCCCCTCGCAGCGGCCTCACCTTCCTGCTCGCCTGCCCGCCCCGCCCCGGCCCCGCCCCGCGGCCCCGCCCCACCTGCCGCGCATGCGCCGCCCTCGCGGCGGTTGGGCCGCTGCAGCGGGCGCCGCCGCCTCCCCGCCTCCCCCGCGCATGCGCCGCCGCCGGTCGCCGTGGCTACGGGACGCGGTGCCGGCTGTCGCGGGGGGCCGCCGCCGCTGGTCATGTCGGTGATTCTGTGCGAGTGGCTGAACGAGGAGGTGAAGCTCTCCCGGAGCGTGGGTGAGCGGGGCCCCGCCGCGCTGGAGGGAGGCAGGGGCGCGGGGGGCGGCGGGCTGCCCTGTCAGCGCGGGCGGCGGCCGCCGGGTCAGGCCTTGGCGCCTCCAGGGGGTCCCGGGGGTCCTCGGGGCCGGCTCCCGCTGAGCCACCGACGAGCCCTCCCGCCTTCTCGCACCCCCGTACCTCCTCAGGCACCTTTTTAACCTTCATGTGCAAGACAGTGATTTTCAAGGTGAAGTTAATTTTCCTCAAGGCACGAGTGCGCTCAGGTGGTACGAGGAGCTCAAGCTGCAACTGCTAATAAGGACTCCAGAGAATAAAAATATTTTAATACGTTTGCAAAGCAGTGCTTTGTTTTGAATGGTAGGTGTTGTGCTAGCTTTGGAGGAGCATTTGTTCTGCAAGGAGGGAGCAACTTTCTATGGAAGAGAAGCATATTAGGTCTAGCCTTGTTTTCATTTGCATTTTTTTATGGCAAATGTAATTACAATTTATAGATTCTGCTATGATCTTAATGACAGTTATGACGGTGTTTACCTTTTAACACTGGAAATGAGAATTACATGACTACCTAAAGCTTATGTTGCAAAATAACTACACCAAAAGCAGATTTATTTTGTGACTTGAACACTGGTTTTTGCTAGATCAATCTCCTAAAATTCCTCTGAATTTAATAAAAGTTAGACTTCATTTTGTTGTTGAGATTAATATATGAATTCTTGTAACTATCTTACTTCTTTTTTTAAACAAACAACAAACCCCCAAACAGTTCCAGGATCATTGTCAGAAGAATTTTCTAATGGATACCTCCTAGGGGAACTTCTACACAAATATGGTCTTCAGGATGACTTTAATCAGTTTTCACAGAGCAGGTTAGTACATATGGATAACATGTGTTTTACAGAAATTAGACAAATTACTTATTTTTCAGTTAGGATTTACTAATGCAGAGTGGAAAAGACATCTAGAATTTATGAAGATTGGATACATTTCCCATTAAGTTAAAAGCTACTTGTATTTGATGCATGGAATAGCTTCATATTTCGAGAGAGACTGATGATACTTCTTCAAGAAAATTACGCATTTTGATTGTAACCATTAGAGTAGCAGGTTAGACCAAAAGTTCAACAAGAACTCTTCCTGATAGAAGGGTGCTTTGAGCTCTTGTCTACAGCTGGCTCCTGTTCAGGGAGGTGCAATTAGTGATGATACACTTCAGCAGGTGCAAGAATAGGTTAGAAACTCTGCTGAGACAGTGTATGCCTGTTCGACAGAGGTGGTGATGCATGACAGGGCATGATCCTCACTACCCACTGGAGCAACTATTTAGAATGTCAGAGGCCTCAACTCAAGACTGCTGTCCGAAGAAAGGATGTAATTCCCCATGTCTCAGGCTGCAGGGAATGCCCAGAGTCTTTACTTAGCCTTGGCCTAAGGGGGAGAGGGTAGTGTTGCCAGCAGATGTGTGTTCTCATGAAATATCTGTGTCACCAAGTCAAGTTGCTGCAGAAGGAGGTCAGTAGACTGTTCAGCATCACAGATGATGAAAAGGAGATTGACTGGATTTTCTTTGAGATGCTGCAGAAACGGGAACCTGAAATCTCAGCTGTGCTGAGGGAGAGGTAGTTAGAATCTGTGCTTGTTGGGTTGGGGAAAAGGGAGACGGCTTGCAGCTTGTGACTTCTGGCAAGATAAGGAAGATTCCTGGTCCACCTGCTGGTCTGTAGCTGCGCAACAGGTTCAGTAGCAGATGAGACCCTGGTGGCTCTGTGCAACAAAGCATCTGAGCTGGCAAAGTCTGAACCACACAGGAACACTAGGAGGTAAAGGTGAGTGATAGCAGTGGGAGACTTTCTTCTGCAGGAGATGGAGGCACCCATCTGCTGATCTCACATGCCAGCCAGGGAGGTTTGCCACTTGCTGAGGATTGGGTTCAGGACTGTGAAGACTTGTCCAGCCCTTGTACTGTTTATCCCTGCTCTTCTGTATGGGTACCAGACATACTGCCAGAGGGACCCGAAGTGTATCAAGAGTGGCTCTGGGGACAAAAGTCAAAGGCATGGGGGCGCAGGGTTTTTTTTCTCAATTTTACTGGTGGGTTGGAAGGCCTTGATGAGAAGTAGTTAGATTCTACAGGTCAGTAAGTGGTTGTGCAGCCGCTGTCAACAGCAGGGATTTATTTTTCACATTTGTGGGATCCTCTCTGAAGGTGGAAGACTGGAAGGAGGAGATGGGATCCACTTGACCAAGTTGGGAGAAAGCATCTTTGCCAACAGGCTGGCAAACCTGGTGGGGATAGCTTTAAACAAGGAATGAGGAGGGAAGGAGATGATTGCTCTCAAATAAGTCACGAAGTGATTGCCTAGACTGGCAAGCAAGAGGAGGAGGGTAATGTGAATAAGAAAGACAAAACAGTGCAGAAGGCTGCTGCTGTCCACTCAGTGGAGTAATGATGGTTCGTTAACTATGATCTCGAAGCGCAAAAATCAAGACGACCACGCCAAGGGGTTATGCTTCAATTAAACAGCAAAAATCTATTATTTGCCCGTAAAGCGGCTTGCAATAGGTAGAAAGACAGAAAGTAAAGGAAACGTAAAGTAAAAAGAAAAGGCAAGAGGATTATAGCCACCACCATGGGTCCAAGGTGTCCCTATGGTCCCAGGTCCAGGCAGCGTCCCACCGGTCCTTCCGATCGTCATGATCCTTGGTGGGGAAGATCTCCAAAGTTCAGTTGCTAAGAAGCCATCTTTTTATGCCAAGCAACACACCTTTCTCCTCTTCTGGTTCATGGAATGGTGCCAGTCTCCACCTTCTCAAGCCATGTTATCATGCATGTCCAAAGAAGAGTGCCCGAGGCGTGGTTTGCTTCAGAGGTGGGTAGCTTCAGACCAGGAGGTGTGTTTTTGTATTGTAATGATATTATAATGAAGAAAGTTCACCTGAAGATTATGTTTTCTGGTTCGTTGTTATGACCACGGTTGTGATCTATCTTCTGGACAGTTGTTATGCAGCCTTATTGTAGTTGTTCCTTTCAATCCCAGGTGGCAGGGAACGGCATCGTACTCCTTGTACCGTGCAGTTCTCCTTTCCAGGGTGTAGTAGTTCCTTTCAGTCCCAGGTTGCAGGGAGTGGCACAGTACTCCTCGTACTGTGCAGTTCTCTTTCCCAGGGTCTTTGTGTCCCAGTGTCCATGAGGAGCACATTCCATCTCCAGGTCTCTGTTTGCAATGTTGAGACAATATTGTTCTCTTTAGACCGACTCTTACAGCTGCCCACTGCCAAATGTATTTATGCAATCAAGGACGTGCTAAGAAGACAGCATTATGGGAGAAGCATTCACACTTTTTCTGGTAAATAACACAACTGGCTGCCTCTCCGAAGTGTCTGTATACTAATGCATGCAGCATGGGGAATGAAGAGGAGGAATTAGAGGCCTCTGTGCAGTTGCAGGACTACAGTATCGTTGGAATCAGAGAGAGGCAGTGGGATGGCTTACACAACTGGAGTGTTGCCGTGGCTGGATATAGGCTCTTTAGCATGGACAGACTGGGAAGGTGAGGGGGAGGAGTTGCCCTTTATGTGAAGGTGCAGAGAAAAAGCATGGAGTTCTGCCTTGTGATAGATGATGACCACTTAAGATCTTATGGGTTAGGATTAAAGGAAAAATGAAACTTGGTCATACTCTGGTGACTGTTTGCCACAGATCACTTGAGCAGAAAGAAGTAAGTAAGTTTTTCTTGAGACAACTGGAGGAATCCTCCTTTTCACAGACCTTGATCTGAATAGGGAACTTCAATGAAGTTGGTATCTGCTAGAAGAGAAACACTGCCAGGCACAAGCAGTCCAGGAGGTTACTACGTGCATTGATGATAACTTCCTGAGAAATGTAATTGAGGAGCTGAAGAGGGGAGACGTTCTACTAAACCTAGTATGTACAAACAAGGGGGATCAGATGCAGCTTTAACTCCAGTGACCAAGAGTGGAGTTAATGGTCCTGAGAGAAGTGAACAACCTGTCAGGAGAGCAAACTTTGGCTTTTTCGGGGATCTGCTTGGAACAATCCTGTGTAAAATGATTCTGGAGAGAAGAGGGGTCCAAGATTTTTTTAAACTTTTATTTTTTTCCTTCCAAGGAGCATCATCTCCGAGAATAATCCATCTCACTGTGAATAAAACTGAACAAAGGCAGCAGGAGGCATGAATGGGAGAAAAAGGTGCTACTGACAAAACTCAAACATAGAAAGGAGGAACACAATGTGGAAGCAGGGTTCAGGTGACCCAGGAGGAGCACAGAGAGACTGAGTATGCAGGGATGGCTTTAAGAAAGCCAGCACCCATTAGGGGTAACAAATGGTGAGAGACACAGAGGCCATCATGAAGGGCTTTTACAGGTATCTCCACAGCAAAAGGAAGGCTAGAGAATACATTAGCCTGCTGCTGACTTGGGCACAGGACCCGGTAGAAAAAAAAAATCACTGCTTATATTGAGGAAAACACTACTTGTGCTCCCAAAACTTTTAGTATTCTTCACAGGGCTCTGAAATTTTTTGACTGACCTCAGATTGACTTTTTGTTGTGACATTATTTGTACCCATGTGAAAGAGCAGCAATGGGTAGTAGTCTGAAGGTTGTACTAAGCTCTTCACTCTTGTGGTGACGTTCCTAATTTGGACCCCAAGGAGGCAGAAAACTTTTCAGAAGGCCCAGTCTGCAAATGGATTCTTCCTGGAGGGAATCAGCGATGATCATAACTCACTGTTGTTTCTTCTTAGTGCTGTTCTTTCTGCAGGTTTTGTTGTGAGGGGTTGGTCTCTAACCTAGGCAAGACTGCGTGTGCAGATTCCTTCTCTGTCTTATTTTGTGTTTCATCCACCATTCCCAGGGCTTCGTACCTATTCTGTAACGGTACCTTAAAGGGTAAGGAAGGATTTCTCTTACCACTCCATGCTGTAACCTTCTTCCACCCCTCCCTGTCCCCTGTGACACCGCCTTCCTCCTGGCATGAAGCAAATCCAGGATGTGCCGCCGTAGTGGCCATGCTGAGTTGACTCACGTGCATCACAGATGGCAGAGTATGGCTCCATTGATGAATCTCCCTCTCCTTGAATACTCTTGAATACTCCTCAGTCTACCATGTGAAAGGCTGAGGTGCTTAATGCCTTCTCTGTCTTTATCTACTTTACTGGTAAAACTCTCAATCAGAAATGCCAGGCCCCTGAGACTAGCAGAAAAGTCCGCAGCAAGAAAGATTCACCCTTGCTGGAGGAAAAACAGTTTAAGGAACATTTAAATAAACTGGCAATACACAAGTCCATGGGACCTGATGGCATATACCCACACATGCTGAGGGAACGGGATGATGTTATTGCTAAGCCACTCTCAATGATCTTTGAAAGGTCCTGGTGACTGGGAGAGATTCCTAGGACTAGAAGAATGCAACTGCCGCTCTTTTCAAGGAAAGCAAGAAGGAGGAACTGGGGACATACAAGCCCCAGCCAGTCAGCCTCACCTCGGTCCCTAGAAACTGAGGGAAGGAGTAAGCATGGAAACCATTTCCAAGTACACTAAGGGCAAGAAGACCACTGGGAGTTGAAAGGATGGATTTGTGAAGGGGAAATCATGCCTGACTAACCTGACAGCCTTCTACAATGAGGTGGCAGCCTCAGTGGTTGACAGACAATCAGCACGTGCTGCTTGCTTTGACTTCTGACACTGTCTTCCTTAACATCCTCATAGACAGACGGATGAAGTACGGACTAGGTAAGTGGACGGTGAGTTGGACTGAAAACTGGCAGAACTGACAGGCTCAGGGGGTTGTCATCAGCAATGTGAAGAGCGGCAGAAGGTCAGTGGTCAGTGCTGCACCCCAGCTGCTGAACCTGACACCAATATTGATTAAGATCTTCATTAATGACCTGCATGGTGAGACAGAATGCGTTTGCAGACAGTACAAAACCGGGAGGAGCGGTTGAACAGCCAGGTGGTTGTGCTGCCCTTCAGAGGGACCTCGATGGGCTGGAGAAAAGGGCCAACAGGAGTCTCACAAAGTTCAGCACAGGGAAATGCAAAGTCCTGCACCTGGTGAGGGAAAACCCTATGCCTTCAGCACCAGCTGGGGGCCTTGAAAGCAGCTTTGCAGAGAAGGGCCTGGAGGCCCTAGAGGAGACCAAGCTGACCGTGAGTTAGCAATGGGCCCTTGCAGCAAAGGCGGCCAACAGTGTCCTGGACCACATTAAGATACGGCACTGGTGAGACCCTATCTGGAGTGCTGTGTCCACTTCGGAACTCCCCAGGGCCAGAAAAACATGGATGTAATCGAACAGGTCCAGAGCAAGGCCCTGGCAATTATTAATTTCTGGGAGTATCTGGCATATGAGAGGGAGCAAGACTGTATGTGGTGTTCTTTACCACAATACCCTATGACATTGTAAAGATAATTTAATGTTTTCACCTTTCTTCATTATTTTCTAATAATTACTGGCATTGACCTTTTGACAACTATTGAGAATTGAGGCAATGCTTTCTCAATTCCAAGGTGTTTCTTCTGCACATTAGATCAGTTATTACTGTGTAGTAGTCATAGTATGGTCTTGGAATCCTATAAGAACCTTAACCAGCTAATTTTATTTAATGTCTAAAAAGTAATGGTTTTAAAATTTGGAATGTGCTATTAAGGAAAAGCATGTTATTCGTGGATAATTTAGTAAGCTGTCATCACCGTACTCTGTTTTAACATACCCCAAGGCAAGATCATACCTGTTGGGGTGGTGGTATAGAAGTGTAGATTAATTTTGTAGCATAGGCAGCTGTTATCTAGAAGGCACTAACAGAAAAGAATGGGGGCATTGTGACTAGCTAGTCGAGGTCTAATTAAATGTATTTGCTGGTTATGTTGCATAGTTCTTGAACATATAAGCAAGCTAATAATAATTAAGAAAGCGATACTACCTTTTAAAAAGGAACACTACTGGAAAACTTTTTCCAGTTTGGCTGTCCATAGTTGAAAAATAAAATATTGTGGTTTTCCCTGAGCTCTTACAATGGACTTGAATTAAGATTTACAACATTTTTGTATTATAAGCTAAGGTTAAGAAATTCTATCTGATCTGATTATAGGACAAAATTTGAGGTGATACCAACACAGCTTCTCAATGCATGTGAGGTGATTCCTGACAACAGGGCTCACCTCAATCTTACCTTAACTCAATGGCAGAAAAACGTTCAATAGTTTTAAGCTGCAGTTATATGTAATTGTGTAAGGAATAAGGCATGGACTATAATAGTGAGAATAATGAGCTCCTGGACTGTTTCATCTAGGAATAAGGTGAATACTGTATTACCAGAAGGTCAGAAGTTAAAATTGGAGATTTTTGTAGAGTTACGCTGTAGCTCAGTTGGCCTCAAAAGCTTGTTGGTTCATTTGAAGGAACTATTGTGAACTGAAGTGATAGAGCAGTATAGAAAGCATGATGTTCTGACTCAGATTGAAGTTATGAAATTTTTGGATGAAATATGATGTATTAGTTGTGATACAGTGCTAGTTTATTGTTATTGGGTTTGGGCCTGTGTATCTGTTGATCTTGCTATTTAGATTCTCCTGTGAAAACACTCAAGAGAAACATTAATCTGCAATCCACTGCTTCAGTTTTCAATATAAATTGCTCATTGAGACCATAGTGTTTTCAATGCTACTCCAACCCATGCATCCATTTCTTTTTATTGGAGAAAAAATATGACAAAGTGTTGTGAGGGTTAATAGGTTATATAGACATTTCTAATAATCACCTATATTTTGGCTAGTTAGAGCTCAAGTAGATTGATACAATTAATATAGAAACTTCATTCTAATTCTTTGTACTTTTTGTGGATGGTATACAATTAGCTGCAACTGAGGGTAAGCTTTTGCTGTCAGATACACTTTGTGTCTGCATGTATCAAGATTTATATAACCCAGCGTGTTGTCTGTTTTTTCTGCCTAGGAGACCAATGCAGTTACATGTACTACAGTATAATAGCTAAGCCAGAGTGTGGGTTTTTTTCTGCTCCCATCTTGGCATGGGATTAGTGTCATGACCATGCTTGTTGCAGCAAGTTGGAATTGAAAATAAGTTTCTGTTCTGATTGTTGTTGTTGTTGTTTTTAATCTTACAGAGTTACACATGCAAAACTTAACAATTTTTCTCGCCTGGAGCCTGTGCTTCGCCTTCTTGGTATACAGTTTAATGAGAATGTGGCCCAAGACATCATGACAGGACGACATGGGGCTGCAACAAAGCTTTTATATGAATTGTATATTGCTTTAGAAAAAAAGAGAAAGGCAAAGCTCACTGACATAGCCATGGAAGCAGTGAGACCTGCAGGAAGTGCAAAGCTGAAGTCTGTTGAAAGTGGTTTGTATCGAGAGGTAACTATTCCTATTTTGTGTAAATATATAGGAAAAAAGGTATCATATTTACATGTACCTCTCAAGCATGTTGCATACTTCCCCACTTTTTAAATCTCCTATTCAAAACCCAATACTTACATGGAAAAGAAGCAGTCCTTTGCTATGTCTTACACATAGACAATAGGATTACATGGTTTACCTGTGACTCAAGGACATTGATCACCTGTGTTTTGTGTTCCTTCGTTTTGGCTCATTCTGTGTTACCTTCTCTGTTTCTAGTCTTTCTCCAGACTTAAAATACATACAGTAACAAAAGCTAGTAGTTGTTCAGCAGCTGCCATTTTACTCACTTAATCAGTTCAGATTGCAGACTGCATTGCGCTCTAGGTATCAACTTAGACTAATTTCCTCTCCAGGAAACCTCTTTATAGCTGTGTTGAGCTTCATGCCGCAGTGGTTTGGTTCCTTCTGCTGCATGTCTCTTCATATATTTGTACTGTGCTTCCCTGCAATAACCATATGCTGAGTAATAGGAAGAAGAAAAAACAAGGGGGAAAGAGAGTATCTAAGAGAAGTCAGCATCAATGTAGTAGATTCTGTTAAGGATGTTCTTCTTCAGCAGTAATGTTCAGCATGTGCAGACCATAATTTGTTACCAGGATGAGCAATCTTTCATAAGCTATATGTTGTGAATCAAATTTAGCGGGGTGAAAGTTCATGGGTTTTTTTCTGTCACTCTTCCTGAAAAATAGTCTACAAGCAGAAAGTTTGCCAACGAGCGCAAACCAAACATCCCTTCCCCTGTAGGGGTATAGCTTAAAGAAGATAAAGCGACTGAGAGTAGCTGCTATCAATAGATAGGCTCAGAACGGCATTTCAGTTGTAGAATAGTTGAAATTGGAAGGGGCCTCTGGAGGTCACTTAAATCCACCCTATCTGAGGTCACCCCTCAGCCTCCTTGTCTCCAAACTGGACAGAGTTTGGCATTGTTCAAGTTCCAATCAGCGTGTTCTTTCCAATGGAGCTATTCCTGTTCTTCTGAAAAATATTCAACCATGTTTATATTTTGTTCTGTGTACCTTAAGACAGAAAACCAGTTTGAAATGATTATTGAAAATTTATCGTATTTAAATATATTTCTTACTGTTTCTGACTTCTTATTGCTTGATGTTTAATTTTAGCAATTGAAAACTTCAGTGCAACATCAGGCTGATTTGCAACTACAGCAGATTTCAGAGCATTTTGAAATAAGATCTAAGGCAAGGGAAGGTAAAATAGCACGTACACATATTGAAGAACAACAGAAAGTTCAGAAGCTCCAAGAGGAACAAAGAGCCCAAGACACTGGAAAGGTGACTACTTACTCTTTATAGACTTGTGGAGAAGTATTTTCTTAAGGTCATGTACGTAATGAGTTAGTGAAAGCCAGTGTGAATGCTATTTAATTCTGTGCTAGACAGTAATGTTTATACAAAAACAAACAAAAGCATTACGTATGGCAGTCATTAATATGTAGAAATAAAGCCAATATACTGTTATAAGAACCTTAAAAACATGCATATTTTAAAATAACTTAATGTTAAATTGAGAGTATTTGCATATTTTCATGTATGGAAAATGTTTATAGATTTGAAGACAAAGCATAGATTTCACAGCTGTGTGTTTAAGCTGTCCATAAAAGAGATTTATGACATTTTTCACTTGTGAAGAAAAGATGAAACTGCTTAAAAGCAGGGAAAAGACACAGAGAAGGGGGCCTGTAGTGGTTATGACCTCAGAACACCTTGTAGCTCTGTGTAGCTGTTCTGTTAATGTAAGAAAGAGGAACTTATTTCTTAAGATACAGGAGCACTCATCCAAAGTACATAGCCTGTACTTTATATAGAGGAACTGGCCAGCTATCCAAGGGGTGTCAAACCACAGTAAGTTGACTAATTTGAGATGCATTTTGTATTGCTAATTAAAAGGAGTCTTCTTGTGGTTATTTAGCTATTCTATTGCCACTGCATGAACAAGAATGAAAAAAAAAAAGTCATTTCATATATCTATAAAAGAAAACACAAACAATATTCAAAACAAAATCTTAAAAATTAATAATATCTTATTTGATATTTTACATATTTATTTTTTAAATGTCTTTGGTTCTTTGTAAAAAAACTTTTCCACTCAATTCCACTTTTAACTGCATGTATCTGTAGTGCACTTTTAACTAGTGTAATTTAAAAGTTTATTACTTCTTGATCATCTGAGACTCATTGTTCAGTGGTAATACTACCTAATGGTATTCTCAGTTTCTGTGCTATATTCTGACCTCAAACAGGTACCATACTAGAACTAGAATTTAATGCAAGCCCTTAAATGCCTATTAGGCACTGAGCACAAACTGTTTTTCTTTACACATGTGCTTTTATTGCACTGCACTATTTGTTAATGCAGACGTAACATATATAGATGTACCATTTTCTGATACTGATATTTAAGAAATACATCTTCATCCTCAAATATTGAGAACATATACTACATATTGCTAAATTGTCCAATTGTTCAGAATGTAGAAAGATACTTTAATTTGAATTGCATTTTACAGCATCTACTTCTTGATATAAAAATGGTGATTTATGGGTACTGAGGTGATTTATGAGGCTGAGAATATTCTTAAGACAGAGCTTAATGGTGAACAAAAGATAAAGGATATTTTACTTTCATGGTGTTTTAGTGATCCACTTTAAATTAAAAAAAAAAAAAAGAAAGAAAAAAAGAAAAGTAATTTGCCCCGTCCTGGAGCCTGATAAGCTCTTCTACTTTCTACCTGGAAGATTTTTTTCCTTATGGCTTAATTACATTTACTTCATAGATATATAGGTAGTGTATTAGGGCCATATGGTATATTTTGTTTCAATTCAAGTATTTGAACACAAGATGTTGAACATTCAGCATCACATAGGAAGAAGGAGACAAAATGAAATAATGGCCAGGATTCAAGCAGCCATTATACAGATTCCAAAGCCACCACCAAGCCACACCATAAAAGCTATTGAAGCCAAAAAATTCTTAAAGAAGAAAAGAGAAGCAGAGGTAACTATCATCTATATTCTTTTAATGTTAATTATATGAATCTGCAAAACATGATTACTGGGAGCATTTACATTTACAAATACTGTACTTGCACCATGAAAAGCTGCTGATGTAACTGTTAAAATGATACAGGAGACCCAAGCAGTGAAAATTGGGCTAAATATTAGTATGATTATGATTCTGCATTTGTTTTTTAGTAAAAATTTCTTTTGATATGAAAGTTCATATTGAGTAAATACAATAAGTAGTTACAGTAGTTAATTGCTGGCAGTATTTTAGCTTCTAGTCTACTGAGCAGAATATTTGAAATAAAAGCATTAATGGTTCCTTCTCATTTGTGCATAATGAAGTTTTGCACCATAATGTATGAACTCCTCTGTAACACACTGTAAAACCATCTGCTCTATCGAAGATGTTAGTAACAAGTTTAGATCAGATCAAGAGATGATGGCAATGCAGCAATAAAAAAAGTATCTGTGTAATCTAGTACTGAAAAGTATTTGGAGTATAATCTTACAGTTCATAGATTGTTTTGTTATCAGGAGTGCAAATATTGCCAGTTTTTACAGTTGTGCAACCGCGACAAATGCATTTAAATCTAGAGTGTAGGAACATAATTGCTTGAGTAACTGTCAGGGATAAATTCAAGCTACTAAATCTGAAGCAGATCATAGCCTACAGTATCTTGTTTCAAATCATTCAAATCAAAGTGGGAATTACATAAACTGCTAGAGTTTTACTCAAAATCCTTATTATCCTGCAGAACAAATGGCTGCAAAAGCTTAGGATTTTCTGGCTGGTGGACATAGGTATAGCTAGGCAAAGGGGAGTGGGGAAGGAAATGAAAGCTAAAAAAGGAAATAGTCATACCTTTTTTCACGATCTAGCTGATGCTTGAAGTATTTTCAGTGTAAAAGTTTCTGTTGTACTAACATGACAATGCTGGTAGACAAGTCAATGGAAAATAATTCCCTAATACTTAGTCTGTTGAATCTTCCTTATGATGCTTTGTGAAGAGAAAATAAACCTTAAGGTTTGTGTTATTTCTTCAGGACGTATTCAAGGAGATTAAAATGTTTGAGAAGTCTATAGCAGAAAAGGCCTCTGCAATATACAGCCAAGTCACTGACAGGTAATATTTGGGTCGTAGATTGTTAAGATTGGACAGGACCCTATTTCTGGTGCCTACTATCCATGTGGGCAGCTACTTGAGGAAAATGTAATGGCTTGTTTAGTTTAAACTGTGATTGTACTTGAAGTGATTGTCCCACCAGCACTGCAAATATTCCAGCTCCAGCACTGTTGCAGTGTTTTTACCTTACCTTTAGTTGTAGTAGGGATGGCTCAGGTTTCCTTTTCTCCTTTTTGCCATGCATGCAGCAACAAAAAAAGACATAAAGTGCACCCCTTCATTCTTGATTCTGCAAGGTCAGTTAGACTCACAGAGAGATGAGAATGGTTGTGGATGTACATGCACAGTAACACACTTCAAAGAAAATAGAGAGAGGTAACCTTTCTCCTTAGACTTACTTGTACATTAAATTGTGTGTGAATAATTTCAAATAATATTTATTCTGTCACCTTTAGTGATATGCATACCATACTCAGAAGAGGTGGCAGTCATGCATACTTCTGTAGATACTTTGTGTATAAACAGCCTGTGATTAATAACTCTGCAAAACTGCGCTGTGTATGGATATATTGAAGAGTAACCCATCTTTCTTTGATATCCTGTGAGCTATCATAATTCCCTGTTTCTGCAGAATTTGGCTTCATATTAGCAATTGAACTAATTGACAGTTGGCTCAAATCAGTGCTGGAGCCCTCCTCTGGACTTAGTGGTCTCACAAGAGCATCAAGAGGTAGCCACAGTGTCCACAGAGTGCTGTTGTGCAAAGAGTTATGTGTCAGACTTGTCCATAACTATACAGAAAACATGTAGCTGTAAGAAAACATGTATAAACCATAATTCTTATGAAGTCGGTGATCTTTTTAATCTTTTCAATCAGAGATATGCAAGAATCATTGCAAACACAGAAGCTGGAAGAAACAACTTCAGAAACTACAGCACGGACAGCAACCGAGCTGTTAAGTATTTATTCAGATGATGAATATATAAGGAAAATCCAAAAACGTTTAGAGGAAGATATGTTTGCTAGAGAGCAACGAGAAAAGAGACGACGAAAAATGCTAATGGAACAGTTAATAGCACATGAAGCTGAAGAGGTGAGAAAATGCAGTAATGTAAATGCGGTACGCAGTAATCTAAATTTTTGCTTACAGCTGTAAGAGAGCAGTATTTTTGATAGGTTGCATAAAATTTGGAGGGTCTAAGGGGAGGTATATATGCTTCTCTCTGAAAATAACTTATGCCCACCATTGTCTTTCCTTGAAAAAAATGGAAGATTGTCCGTTCTTTCTTGTAACCTTTATGTCATACTACATCCTTACCAATCATAAAGGATCAGATGAAGGCAGCAGAGCTAAGATTATTAAAAATCAGTTGAAGACCTGTCTTCTAATCCTCCTCCCCTTAAAGTTAAACTTTAAGTTATTAAAATATGTACTGGTTCTGAAAGAGATACTTTCCAAAGATCTGAAGACCTGAAGAAGATACTATCTAAAGAAGATACAACAAACATGTCTTTCCTTGGTTGAAAACCTGTATTTACAGATGTGTCATGTCAAGTTTTTGATCTGGACTGTACTTCTGAAGTCGTTGTGGTGGGTGATATGAGGAAGCAAAACATATTTTGCAGATCAGATCTTTAATTTTTTATATGTTATGGAATAGAAGATGTGTCTCTGGAGAACGTGTGTTGTGTCCTAAAATGGATGTTGCACGTTACTCCAATCCTATCCCATAAAGCACAAGGCTTTTCAGATTCCTCCTCAGACACTCCTCATTCAAAAAGCAGCTCTTAAGTTACTGACTTCAAAGATCTTTTGCAATGATCGTATCAAAACAGAACCTTATAACTTACTGGGTTTCTGTGATTTCTAGTTGTCTTTTATCCTGGTATTGCACTGGGAGTCCTTAGGTTAGATCATGTAAGAGTGGTAGTAAATGGAGTTACATCCAGCTGGTGGCTGGTCCCCAGTGGTGTTCCCCAGGGCTCAGTGTTGGGGCCAGTTCTGTTTAATAGCTTTATCTATGATCTGGATGAGGCAACCGAGTGCACCCTCAATGAGTTTGCCGATGACACCAGGTTGCGGGGGTGTGTTGATCTGCTTGAAGGTAGGAAGAGTCTGCAGAGAGATCTGAACAGGCTGGACTGATGGGCCAAGGCTAGTTGTATGAGGTTCAATAAGGAGAAGTGCCAGATCCTGCACTTGGGTCACAACAACCCCACACAACACTACAGACTTGGGGAAGAGTGGCTGGAAAGCTGCCCATTGGGAAAGGGCCTGGGGGGGGTTAGTTGACAGCTGGCTGGACATGAACCAACATTGTGCCCAGGTGGCCAAGAAAGCCAACAGCATCCTGGCTTGTATCTGAAACAGTGTGGCCAGCAAGACAAGGGAAATTATAGTCCTTCTCTACTCAGCACTGGTGAGGCTGCATCTCAAATCCTGTGTTCAGTTTTGGGCCCCTTCATTTCAAGAGGGATGTAGAGGGGCTGGAGCAGAAGGGCAGTGAGGCTGGTGAAGGGTCTAGAGAACAAGAATTAAAAGGAGCGGCTAGGGGAACTGGAGTTGTTTAGTCTGGAGGAGACTCAGGGGAGATCTTACTGCTCTCTACAACTACCTGAACGCAGGTTGTGGCCAGGTGAGCTAGGTCTCTAGCTAACTAGTGGCAGGACAAGAGGAAACAGCCCCAAATTACACTAGGGCAGGTTTAGATTGGATATTAGGAAAAACTTCTCCACTGAAAGGGTGGTGAGGCATTGGAACAGGCTGCCCAGGGTGGTGGTGGAATCACCACTCCTAGAGATCATTAAAAATTATGTAGATCCGATGCTTAGACACATAGTTTAGTGGTGGACTTGGCAGTCCTGGGTTAACAGTTGATAATCTCAAAGGTCTTTTCCAACCTAAATGATTCTGTGATTCTGTATGTGTTGAACCCAGTATAGCTGAGCCTTCTGCACTGCTGTTGCATAATAATAGCAGTTCAGATATGTGGCGTCTCTGAAAAGTATGAAATAATATTATATATATGTATGTGTGTGTATGTAAATATATATCTGTAAGCATTGGCATGTAATGTCTGGAGATGTTTTTGGAGTTCTTAAGAAAAAAATAAATTTGTTGGGGTAGGCATCTAGAAATTTGATGACTTCTCAATATCTATCCCAGACCTATATATTCTATGAAAAACCTCTGCAGTGGCTGAGATCAGGAGTTCATCTATCCGTGTATCCTCTCTGAGCTCTCATTCCAAGAGATTCTACATAATATTGGTATGCATAGACTATGAAGTAGTTTTGCAACCCAGTTGTCTGAAATCACTAGTCCCAAAATTTGTTCTTTACTGTCAGCTGTTGCAGCCCTAGCACAACCCCAGAAGCCTGGACTAGTGGTTCTGATAGCTATGGCTGTCAGCTGATGGGCATAAGGCCAACAGCAATCACTGGGGACTTGATGGATACAGCAGTTCTAAGCCGGCAAAGCTAGCCAGTGCTGTTGAGGAGGAGGTCAGACAGCTGGTCCGCCTGCAGTTGTAGGACAGGCCTTGTCAGTTTGAGATGGAGGAATTGTTGCAACGTGCTGTCAATCAGATTGGCTCCAGTGGGGCTCCAAAGCAAGGCAAAAATAACAATGGTGTTCCTAACCTCCCAGGAAGAAAAATCAGCATTGGTGTAGGAAAAACTGCAAGTCACAGAGTGCAGGTATTGGAAGGAAAGACAAGTGAGCAGTTGATTGGAATAGTAGTCTGACCAGATCAGAGAATCTATTTAGTAGTGTTTTGGTTCTAAATTAGCAGAGAAAGAGAGATGTCTTGACTGGAATTCTGAGATTTCAGAAATTAGATGTTGATTGACGTAAGAGAATTGTGAAGCAAACAGGTTTTTTATTAAAAAAAAATACACAAAGTAGTTGAAAGTTGCTTTCCCCCTCCATTAGGCACTGAACCAGAAAGGATTTGCGGACTGAAATTGTAGCCTTCTTGTAGATGTTAGGGTCAGATTTTTACCTATACTGCATAAAACTTGAACACAGGGCACAGTATCATGTAGAGTCAAATGAATTTTGGCACAGGATCATACAGAATCAAATGAATTTCATCCCTTCAGAGTGCTTTAATGTGTTTCATGTCCATGCGTATAAACCTCTACTGAAAGAATCTTGTTCAAATTTTTTAGTTTTGGCACACTGCAAGCTGGAGCCTGGGGAAAAAACCAACTTTACAATTACATGTTCCTCTTCTAAGTGGAGCACAGGGTGATGCCAGTCAGGTTTTTATAGGCAGGAGTTGAAAGTGTTTGACAGTAACACGGTTTCATCCCAACTGAATCTTTGATCTCCACCATTTCAACAAAGTACTTGTTCTAAGTACTCATTATTTTTAAATGCTCTGTTCAGATTTTATCTCCCTGATTTTAGAAAGTTGTCCAAAAGAAGTTATCATTAGCAATAAATTGAGAAGATGAAAATGGGAGGGGAAATGAATTGTTACTAGGTTATTGCTTGTCAACCAAATAGATTTATGCATGCTAAGCCATAACTTTTGGTCATAAAGTTTATGACTACATAACAGGACAGAATGGTTCCATTTTATGTAAATTAAACAAGGAAATAGAAAAATATGATCTAGTAATTATATAGGAACAAGATGAAACATAAACACATTAATGTTGACCACTGGATGCCACTGTTGTCTCAGGTAGGTAAAGTGAAAAAGTGTATTTTTCAGTATGCTTTTTCAGTATTAATTTTTCAAATTATTACTAAGATGTCCCATTTACAGTATTTATGATTTCTTCAGGCACTTCACAGTCCTCTGTGTACTACCATTTTTATTTTGTTTCCTAGAATGCCCAGAAGTTTCAAAACTCTTCAGCTATAGGTTTTAATGTTTTGTCAATTCCTGTTTGTATGAAAGATAGCCACCAATGCTTCACTCCCTTATCCAATAAGCAGCCTTTTTGAAATTATGAGTTTGGTGTTCTGAATCCCAATTTATCCAGGGTATAGCTCTGAGTTAACTGCATTTTCATATGTTCTTGTTCCCTTACAAATTTCCTGCTGGCTCTTTTTAGGCCTACTCAGTATGTCAAAATATTTGATCACTTAGAATATTGAAGTTCTTTACCATTCAGTTAACAAAGAAAAGGTGTCTTTTGTCTGTTCTGAAGTGTTTTAAAGGAGCATCTTCCCATGTCCTTTATGAAGAGTGCATTCACCTAGATGAGGTGCTTTGACTGTGCCAACTATTTGAACCATAAAGTTGATGTTTAAATATGACGAATGACCATCCTGTTAGGGTGACTTTTTAAGTCCCCTGTGAATTAGGATTTAAACATCAGTTTTCTTCAGGTGGAGTAATTACTGCTGTACTAATCCATGGTTGAGGATAAGCACTTGCTACTAAAGAAAATAATGAAGGATAATTATTTGTAATAGGAAGCAAAGTCTGTGCATCCTCACTGTTCTTTGAAGCCTTAATGAAATACTATGTCCAAAGAAGCAGTGGGTAGAACTCAGGCAGCAAAGGGCATCATGTCTCTTTTTATTGTCTTGACTTCATGAATGTAAGAGACAAATGGACAAATGAATTCATCAGTAGACAGTGCTATTGGAAAAATTTTGTCACCTGAAATGTATGAAATGACACATAGTATGAATATGTAAATAAAAAGTGCATAAAAAGTTGTACTATTGCATTGTTTTCCATCTCAGTTGCATGCATGATGGTAATTCTGTGCATAGGAAAACAGTGTACAAACAATATACTACAAATAGAGTACCAAACAAAACACATTCAAAATCAGATCCTCATTTTTTTATAAGTTTTGTAGAGAGACAATACTGCGTGCAGGTGGAGCACTCTGGGATTAAAGCCTGAGATGACTGCACCTTTGCCATTAAAACTATCATGCAGTGTCATGAGATTCAGTGCTAGGAAATGGAAGTGCAACGCTTGCATTCTGGTTAGAATAAGCAAAATGTTGAGTGCTTTTTAGATCAACTTAGTCTTTTCAAGTCACCAGTATTTAACTGGAACATACTTTACTCCCAGCAATTGTAAAGGGAAAGGAACTTAAAAATATGGCAAGAGTTTTGTTTGAAGAATATTGGCTTCTCTCTAACATCAACATTAAAAGATCTAAATTAGTTAGAAAGCTGTTGCTCTTATTATTGCAATTAAAATAGCTGTGTTTTGCACCCTTGTGTTAGAAATCTATTACAGACGTCGTGGTTGCATTGTGTAGCACAGATCTAAACGTCTTTGTAGAGTTCTTTCATAAATAGTATGATAATACGTAATATTTGATTTTTTCATTTGTAGGTGAATTTATATAATGTGTTCTGCCCACTCTGTCACAGACAGCTGATGAAAAATAAACCAGATTAAAAGAAAAATGAAGTATCACTTCTGTTTAGTGTGGTTTTCATACTACTACTAACTGGCGTTACCCATTCCTCTGTTCTTGGGGAAAAAAATCTTCAGATCGGTTCCCAGTTTAGGTCCTTAAATTTTAATACATTTCATGGCAGTTTTGCTGCATCTGAAATAAATGTCTAGGGGATCAGAAATTTCTTCTAAAGTTCTGCTTTATGAGCAATATTTGGCAATGGGACTTGAAAGCAAGCTGGTGCTTTTGCTTAGAACTCAGAAGTAGTTCTGGATTTTGAAAGTAGTGGAGAAAAACTTCAGGTCAGGTAAGCATTAGTTTAGATACCAAGAACAATCTAGAGAAGTGTGGTAGTGAGAAGATACTATTATGTTTTGACAAGTGCTTTGAAAAGTAACAATTCACAGCCTTCAAAGTGTCTGTGCACACCGATCATGCTTCAAGCAATGGTTCAGAATTATTTTATTATAGTACCAGATAGGGAATTATCTTCATGTCCCAGTGAGAACACTGAATCTGTTACCTTGAAGTCTTGTATTTTCCTCTGTTCTGAATGCTTGTGCATATACCTGGTCTCCTGAATGGAGGAGAATGGAGGAGGTAATTATCCAAATCCCAAGAAAGAAGGAAAAATTTCAGACCTGTAGAAGAATAAACTAATAAGGATCCAGCAGAGTATGGCTGAGAGTGGGGACTGGTGAAGAGCAGAGATAATGTTTTAAGGAAAGAGTATATCTTTACATACAGAAGAAATTATCTGAAATATCCTGCAGTTTCTTTGCACACAGGAAATATCCAAGTTAAAATTGAGTTAATCTGAACAAATGTATTTTTACTGAATATATCAGTTAAGACATATTAAGAATTCACTTCTATAGTTCTACAATTCTTACACAGTTTAGGAAAATAGTAATAAATAGGTATATTTGTTGTTTCAGATCTATGCATCAAATGAGCAGGTAAATGTTGTTATATGGCTGCATTCATATTTCTCATATGAAACGCTGATGAGTTGTCTATGGAATAATTTATAAACTGTGCTTATTACTATTATTTTTTATCTTTTAGAGGGCTTACCGGGAGGAGAAACTTATCTACAGGCTGATGAGACAGTCTCAGCAGGAGCGAAGGATTGCTGTTCAACTCGTGCATGTTCGACATGAAAAAGAGGTGTTAAGACAAAATAGGATTTTCAGGGAAAAACAGTATGAAGAAAGACGACTGAAAGAGTTCCAGGAAGCTCTTGATAGAGAAGCGGTAAAAGCTTATTAGCTCCCTGAATTGCTGCAGGACTGTAACAATACCTTCCTGTTATAAAATGGAATTTGTGTTGTCAACTGTTAGAATTCAGGACTTTTATAGGGACAGGGTGATTTAACCAATTAATATATTCTTTTATCTATATTCAGAGTTACAGCTAAATTAATAATGGATAAAACTGAGCAACTCTAAAGTCCAATTTTGATCTTTTCTTCCAAATAATTTCAACTTTTTAGGAAAACATCTCTGTATGCTGAGTTTAATAAAGGCACAATCTTGCAGAGGCAAAATGGCAAAAGAGAATGACATAAGATCTTATTTCAATATTCATGTTTTTCATTTCCTTTAAACGTAATCTCTTTAACACCCATTTTTGACAGAGGTTGGAGAAGTTTCACTCATGAGTGCTAATTTCTGCCTTGGAGCTGATTAATAAATTAAAAGGATTTATAATCTTGTGGTAAATGGCCAAGTGCTACACTCATAGTGGGCCATAACATGATGATAGAAAACTTCTTTTTCTCCTACCAAAAACATTCATCAGCTCCAAATGCTCCCAACACAGCTAGAGTCCTATGTAATCAGCAGCTATACCTATTGGTTACAATATCTCTTTACGTAGGCTTTTGGCCAAAAGGAACATCATCACAGGTGCTACTGATAATTTTCTGCCATGACCAGAAATCTTTCTCAAAGATTGAACAGCATCAATAATATCTAATTATTTGCAGATCAGAATCTTTTAAGTTAAATTACTTGTCGTATTCTAAATGTGCATTCGATTGTGGGTATCAGTGGAACTAAGCCTTTACCAATGCATCTGCATAGTTGTTCCTTAGGAAGAGAACATAATTTCATGTTTCCCTGCCTCCTAAGCCCTGGATATGTTCTTAAACTGTTTGTCATGAAAGAAGTAATATATTTCTCCTTTATTTAATTGTATTTTAGTAGGTATAAAGCTAACAAACTAGAACTAATAGAATGAATACAAGTTTTTAGATTTGTTATGTGTTAATCTGCTTGCTGGCTATCCAGATCTGGTGAGAATCTAGCTGTTTTCATTACTTGACTTAAATGAAGAAGTTCATTTTTGTTTCCAGAACTGTGCACTTCTGCACTTTCATTATCTTTGCAATCTCAGATTCTCAAATTTACTCTTTGAAAAAAAATTCTAGGCTCTGGCAAAACAAGAAAAAATTGATTTTGAAGAACAAATTATCAAAGAACGAGAACGTCATGAGAAAATTGCCATTGAAAGAGCTCAGGCACGTTATAAAAAGCATTATTCTGTATGTTGGGAAGTGATTGACCAAATCGTTGACCTGTCAACAAAAGTAGCAGAATATAATCTACTGACAAACAAGTAAGTGTGGTAGCTGTTAGGCAAAAAGAACAGCTGTTAGGTAACTGTTAGGCTTTGTTATTCAGACTGGTTTAAGCACCGTAAGATCTTAGTAGATTCTCAGATACCTTACATGACAGCTCCAAGTAGCTTGTGTGGGAAAATGATGATACTACTTTTGTGTGAGGATTCTCTGATATTTAATACAGGGTGAACTAAAGCCTAAAGACTTAACATAATTTCTTGAAAACTCAGCTGATTTGAATCCTTAGAAGACCAAGATCCAGTGGTTCTACAGCTTGTGGAACTACTGATTTCCCTTTTTATGAACAGATTCCTTAGTTTAAAAGTTAAAAACTGAGTGGTGCTCACCTCATTCTAGGTAGCTCCACTAGCTCAATGCGTCCTTAGTGTAATATAAGCATAACGAATTTCCTAAGATATACCAGCCTTCCTGGATGGTCCTAAGAATACTGAGCAACTCAATCCAAAATCTTCCAAGTCCTACACGCCATGTTACCCTTTTCTGATGTGCCATAGTTACACAGTACCTGAGAAGGTCCTGAAAAGGCAGTAACCTCCAAGTGCCTGTGCTGTGGGAGTGTTTCCAAAACCACAGAGTGGGATGTTGTTGCTGCTGTTCTTTCATTAGACTATGAGGTAGAGCTTATAGCATGCAAAGCGTGCCAAAATCTTAATTGCCTTTTAGGGTAATTGTACAATTGTATTTTATGGAAATTATATAAATTTAGGTCCAGTAAGTACATGATAAAATGGGAAGTCTTGGCGCAGTTTAGTGATGATTTGATGATGTCCTTGTCTGACAGAGTCATGGTTATAGTGTAAGCTAGCGTCACATTTGCTTGTACTGAGTAGTGTACCATATGTTACAGGTATTTGAAATATTTTTCCAATGTATGAATATCAAGGTTGTATCTGCATTTACTGCCACTATAGGTATGCTTTGTCTGTCCTTCCGTGCACTTCATTGTGCAGGATGCATACAATAGGTATTCTGTCATTTTTGCACAGCACATGCAGAGTTTATTTAAAGCTATAACACTCAAATATCTACAATCATTACTAAAAAGAAGAAAGTCCCAATTGATGTAATCTTAAGAAGTAGTAGAAACTTTCATTTTGACCATTTGTTAAATTTAAGTTATTATTTATATTGTTTATTTAGCAGCCTAGAATTCTAATGTCACATATGTCAGCGCCCTGTTTGCGTTTAGCTTGTTACTATATGCAGCTTATCTTGTTGTTTCATATGAATGTTTTCCCTTTCTAAAAGAATAAAAGAGTTTAATTACTCATATAATTATAAATTATTTTTGGTTTCAAGGAAAAAATTCTATAGAGTTTTGGTGAGAAAAGGCTCTACCCCACAAAAGAGAAGAGTATTTTGGAGCCGGGAAAAATAGCTGCAGCAAAACTGTTACAACACAGCTCTGCCAGCCAAATGCTTTGTGATGACACATTTGTGAAAATACTGAAGCCTACAAGTGCCTGTGGCTGTCATATAAGTAACCAAACACTTTAAAAGCTGTAATAATTATAGAAAGCATTATAAACTACATCTAGTTTAACATTGCTTGTTTCATGATTGTGATTATTGTAAATTTGGGTCCATTATTCTCAAATATCTAACCCCTTTAATTTTTGATGTGGAGCTCATTCTTTTTTCTTTTCTTTTCTTTTTCTTTTCTCTTTTTATTTTTCTTCTGCAGCAGAATTCCATTGAAACTGATGTTTGATTGGAAGGAATTTTTTTTTCATGGAAAACCAATATATGAGCAAGCCTCTGTTCAACCTTTGCCAAATGAACTGAGCCCAGAACAACTTGTTGAGTTGAATAAAGTGAATCTGTTAGATGAAAAAGATTATGGTGAATACAAGGTACATCATACCCATAAGATATAATAAAAGATAATACACCTTGATTTTCATAATCATAAACATTTTATTTTGATGTTTCATTTTGTTCTTTTACTAGTTTCTGATACCAGATTTTGACATGGATTGTCTTTCCATTGTCTGCTGTTCTGTATGAAATGTATGGCTACATTTTATGTTAGTCGCACTGGAAATTTTAAATTGCACGGTGCAATTTTAAAACTGTTATAATTTCATTCTTGTATATAACATTGATTATATTTCTCTCTTGAGTGTGTAAGATCAAATTGTTAATTGCAGTGCAATTACTTTTTAGCTAATAGGAATTTGAAAGCTAATGCTACAGCATTTGAAAATGCGACAGAAAGTAGCCAGCAAAAGCAAGTAAAATGAAATTCTGTGTGTGTTACGAAACCTGATAGTCTTGATGTCAGCAATTTTGACTGAAATCTTGCTAACAAGATTTGAGTGATCTGTTTATTTTAAGATGGTAATGTTTGTGAAAATCCTTAAAAATGGCTGACTTTTCTTAACCTTCTGTTAGAATATAAGTAACTATGTTTCAAGGTACCTTTAAAGCTTTTCTTCTTTACATTAATGTAATCTCACAAGTGAAAGACGAAGGAATAATATTTCCCTGCTAAAATGTATTGTAAAATTTTTTGCAAATTTCATTAATGATATTTTTTCTCGTGAAAAAAATATCCTGCTACATATTTATTCTTTGCAAATAATCTGTTTAGCTAGAGTATGGCAAAATCACGCAAAGTTGTTGGGAAATGATAACAATACGTATGTGCTTTTATCCACATCCTGAACCAATTGGTACATTTTGTTTTTCAGTGAGTAGAAACGTTTGTTACAAGTTTTTGTGATTAATGCCTGACAATTCATTTTACTTTGGATTCAATCTTAACATGTTTTTCTGGTTTATCTATTTATAAGGTCCTTGTTCAGACCATATCAAGTCATGTAATTAATTTCATGATCACTTTGTTTAGGTGAACAAAAGGTGCACATGCAAGACCAACAGGAAGGATGTACAGGACAGACAGGCAGGCGACAATTAGTGGGAAGCACTAATGAAAAATTGTTTCAGTCATATTGTTTACATTACAGAGTCTCAGTAGTCTTTTCTCTAGATGTAAGGGCACTGAAGGTTGCAAACATTTAATGGCACGTTTAAAGCCTTTTTTTTTGCTACCAGTCAGTTTCAAAGACATTCACATAATCATTTTTTTCCAAGGTGTTGTTAGTCTTATGCCTTTCTGAATCAGTACTCATCAAAATTTGTTATCATATGACATATGTAAAAATTGTTGGCACCAATTCATACTTAAGTCTTCTAAGAACCTAAGTGAACAGTGAATACCTTCAAAGTATTGCTTCTAGATAAAAGTCTGTTGGCAGGGGATTCTTGCCAATTTTATGCTGACTTTCTTAACCTTTGAGAAAAAGCCCAGCACAGGCAATTTGCATCTCTCAGGAATACTAAATTTACATTAGGAAAACTGACTAAAAGTTGTCAGATATATCTGACAAAATACAAGAACAAAATACAGTGCTATCAGTCTGTTGTACATTCCACATTAGTTTGAGCTTGAAAATATTTGAAAACTACCACATTGTCAGTTGTGGCTAACCACGTAATAAATTGATGGAGTCACCCAAAACAAGCATAACAGTAGGCACCACTTTTGGTTTTGATCCAGTTTTGATCAAGATTTGACCAGAAATTATAGGACTCTCAGCTGGATACCTGAAAGCTTGTTTCTGACAGGTAAGCTACTTTAGCTCAAGACAGGTACAGTCAAGCAATCTTCTGGTTAAAAGGGCAAGAAATCTGAGAGGTGAGTACTTCAAATGGGGAGCCCATTGGGAATTAATTTTTCCTACAGGTCTCATGGAATTTAAAACAACTGATCTAGCTCTGCTTATATGTTTAAGGAAGAATGGTTCAGATAGGACAAAGATTTGGGTTTTTTAAACATGTCTTTTCAATTACAGATTAAGAAGTATGTTTTCTGAGATGCATTAGGGTGGGGATATTGTGCAACTCACAATACTTTTTTGGTTGTTTTTACTGATTAGAAATAGGTGATATTTTCATTTAGAGTGATAATAAGTTACCTTGTGTTAGTCTATCTAATGCACATATGTTCTAAGTCAACACTGATCAAGTTCTGTTAGTAGAATGTATGCTGTGGCAATATATCATTCGTGATAGTAAGTTTAGGAAAAGGTTGCATATTCTACTTGGAACACGAATTCAAAACAGTATCTTTCAGCAGAACTTTGGTTGCTTCTGTTGATGGTGTTTAAATACTGACTTTATAGAATGGTACGGCTGTTTAAGTTAAAAGGGGTGTGGAGGTCTTTAGTTCAACCTCTGTGCTCAAAGCAGGGCCAACTTCTGAGTCAGATAAGATTGCTCAGCACCTTGTCTAGTGAACTTTCAAGTTTTTCCAAAGATAGAGATTCCATTCTGTGCAACCTATTCCGGTGCTTAACTGCTCCTGTTGTGAATTTTTTTTTCATTTTTTTCCCTAGTTGGAATTTCTTTTGCTGAAACATTTGACTTTGCCTGTCAGCCATTTATTGTGCACCCCAAATGAGGTGACAAGCTAGAATCTAATTGGGAATATTATTAGTCCACATATCTTCCAAACAGCTCTTTAGTGGCCTGCAACCAAATAATAATTAATAAAAATCTAGTATTATCCTGAATACTAAAATATTCTCTTTTAGCTTCTCATAGCACAAACTGCAGACCAGGACTTTTCCTAGTGTTCTAAGATCCAGTACTGACAGAGTATATATTAGAGTGGCAAAAGCAGAAGTCTGTGTCTAATTCTTTTCACTAGATCCTTCCGTTCTCATTTTTCTTCCAATGTGGTTGTCAGCAAGAGTATCTTTACCAGCAAAATCCTATTAAGCCATATGCTGGTAACTCACCTCTGACAAATTTATATTGGCCTCAGAGTAGATGAACTGGAAGTTTCTACTCAGTATTTTCTTCCCTTAAAATTGTTTGAATTATATGGTGGTTTGTTTGTTTCAGGTTGTTGTTTTGGTTTTTTTTTCTCTCTATTTGAGAAACATATATATATGTTCAAGTGTGTAAGGCAAGGATATATATTTGAAAATTTTTATGGACAAAGATTTCAAAGATTTATGTGTGATACTGAGCAATAATATTGCACAGGTTTTGCAGTGCTGAATATTAGGATATTGGGCTTCTATTCCAAAAATCTGCTACTGATTCATACTGTGGTATTGGTAAAATGATTTTTAATGTTTATGGAATTAAAAATTGTCTAGGAATCTATGAAAAATGTTGAAGGAGTACTTGTCTCTCTCAACTAGGTATTAGTGAATATCAATAAATACTTAATGATTATGACATAATTATAGCTTTTAACGAGGGTCTATTCTAAAAATATTTTAATATTTAGTACTATTCAGGTGTGGTTATTGTGCGTATTGTGTTTCTGTATAAATACATATAACTAGAAAGTTGAAAGACAAGGCATATTGACAAATTATTTGGTAATTTGTCATTTATACAGAGTATGACAGGGGAATGGTGCCCAACTGAAGAGAACAGTGAAAACAAACCTCCACTTAATAACAACATATTGGGTCACGTGCTTCATAGACTGATGGAGATTTTCTATCCTCTAAAACCCAATTCTTCACCTCCAGTATTTCCTCCATTTCCTGTCAAAGGATGTATTTTGGGAAAACCTTTTAGTGGAAAAACTACCTGTTTAAAGTTTATTGAAAAAGGTAGAGATATTTTTCCCCCTAAAATTCTTAGAAATGTTTATTTGTGTTAAAATCCCACTCTAAAATGAAAATTGTTTGGGCAAATCCTTGCATTACTAATCTTCGAATGTCAGCTGCATCTCTGTTTTGCGAGAGTTGGCTGGAAGTCATTCATTCATTATCTCCAAAATGAGATTAACAACACCTAAACTTGAATTTAGTGTTAATTTAGTATTCTGCATTGAGAGTTTGGGGATGTTTGTTAATGGAAAAGTCTAGTGAGATCTCTATGTGATTGTAGATGCATGCTGTGCAGCGGTTACAGAGAAGAGACAGTGGAAATAGCTTACATCAAAAGCCCAAATGAAATAATCCAATTGTCAGTAATAGTCTCTCTGTATGTATGCTCAACTGAAACTGTAAACTGAACTGATTTTTTTTTGTGTATTAGTTTGCAATATTCAGGTACTTTCTGTTGATAATCTGGTTCAGGAGGCCATCCAAGCTTTTCTGAAGAATGAAATGAAAAGTGCACACAGTGGGATTCCACAAGAAGCAGAGAGTTCTGGGGAACAAGATGAGGTAAGTATTTTTGTTCATTTTGGGTTTGGCTCCCACAGGGATATGAGAATGAAATATATAAGAAAGAAAGCATGTTTCAATGTTTTTTACTAGATTTCAAACTTAATCCTAAATTTTGACTTACAAGACCAAGAACCAGCTAGAATTGACAGACTTGTTTTTCCTGTAATACGTATGTGCTTTTCTAATACATTTCTTTTCATGATTGATACAAGGTCCAGAAGAACTTAACAAAATTACCACAGAAAGTTCTAAAAAACCTCCAGACACAACCAGCTATCAATGGAACTAAAGGTGTGTATATATTTTATTTACATGTATGGCTATGTATAGTTATAAAATTTAATTTTCATTCTTATCTTATTTGATTTAAATGGCAATTCCCCTTTCTCTTGTACATTTGAGGTAATATCCATGACATCTGAGTTTTCACAGTAGTTTCTGTAATGGATTTCCTGATTCCATACTTTCTTAGTGCTTGGGAGTAGCAAGTGCAGGCTGCTCCATGGAGGAAGGTGGGTTAGGTGACAAGGGTAATAGCAAAGCAGGAAGCGCCAATATTCACAAAGAGTCAGGATACCGACTGAAGTCAGGGCCACTGTCAGGTCCAGAGGCATTGATCAGCATGAGCCTCAGTCTGGTGACAACTATGCAATTCTGACAGTGAAGTAAGTCTGATGTCAAGCTGGGTACTCAAGTCATAAGGTGTGGATCAGGGTTAAAATTAAGGAGATAGTATATAGGGTGCAAACATGGCTGCTACACAGCTGTAATGTACCACAGGCAGGGTCTAGGATGAGAGCTTCAGCTTCAAATCAGTTTCCAAAAGGAAGGAAGGGCAAGCCCTCACCTTCCCTCACTTTTCTTTACAACAGATTTTACCAAGAAGGGAACTGACAATGCGGGTAGCCACTTAAACTCAAAGTCACAGAATGGATGAGGGTGGAAGGAAGATCATCTAGTTCAGCCCTCCTCTTCAAAGCAGGGACACTACAGCAGGCTGTTCAGAGCTATGTTCAGTTTGATGCTGAACATCTCCAAGGATGGACACTCCACAACTGCACTGAGCAACATGTTCCAATATTCTGTAACTGTTACAATTAATATTTTTATATTTAAATGGAATTTCCTGTGTTTCAGTTCAAGTCTGTTGCTGTTCATTGTTTTACTTGGCTAAGAAGAGCCTGTCTCTGTTTTCTTTACTCCTGTCCCCACCCCCAGATATTTCTGTATACTGATAAGATTCAGGCCTTCTCTTCTTCAGACTGAACAGTCCCAGCACTCAGCCTCTCCTTGTGTGTCACGTATTCCCAGACCTTAGTATTTGTCAGGGCCTTGTCCAGTATATCCATGTCTTTCTGGCCCTGGGGAGTTCCGAAGTGGACACAGCACTCCAGATAGGGTCTCACCAGTGCCGTATCTTAATGTGGTCCAGGACACTGTTGGCCGCCTTTGCTGCAAGGGCCCATTGCTAACTCACGGTCAGCTTGGTCTCCTCTAGGGCCTCCAGGCCCTTCTCTGCAAAGCTGCTTTCAAGGCCCCCAGCTGGTGCTGAAGGCATAGGGTTTTCCCTCACCAGGTGCAGGACTTTGCATTTCCCTGTGCTGAACTTTGTGAGACTCCTGTTGGCCCTTTTCTCCAGCCCATCGAGGTCCCTCTGAAGGGCAGCACAACCACCTGGCTGTTCAACCGCTCCTCCCGGTTTTGTACTGTCTGCAAACGCATTCTGTCTCACCATGCAGGTCATTAATGAAGATCTTAATCAATATTGGTGTCAGGTTCAGCAGCTGGGGTGCAGCACTGACCACTGACCTTCTGCCGCTCTTCACATTGCTGATGACAACCCCCTGAGCCTGTCAGTTCTGCCAGTTTTCAGTCCAATTCACCGTCCACTTACCTAGTCTGTACTTCATCCGTCTGTCTATGAGGATGTTAAGGAAGACAGTGTCAGAAGTCAAAGCAAGCAGCACGTGCTGATTGTCTGTCAACCACTGAGGCTGCCACCTCATTGTAGAAGGCTGTCAGGTTAGTCAGGCATGATTTCCCCTTCACAAATCCATCCTTTCAACTCCCAGTGGTCTTCTTGCCCTTAGTGTACTTGGAAATGGTTTCCATGCTTACTCCTTCCCTCAGTTTCTAGGGACCGAGGTGAGGCTGACTGGCTGGGGCTTGTATGTCCCCAGTTCCTCCTTCTTGCTTTCCTTGAAAAGAGCGGCAGTTGCATTCTTCTAGTCCTAGGAATCTCTCCCAGTCACCAGGACCTTTCAAAGATCATTGAGAGTGGCTTAGCAATAACATCATCCCGTTCCCTCAGCATGTGTGGGTATATGCCATCAGGTTCCATGGACTTGTGTATTGCCAGTTTATTTAAATGTTCCTTAAACTGTTTTTCCTCCAGCAAGGGTGAATCTGTCTTGCTGCGGACTTTTCTGCTAGTCGCAGGATACCTCAGTCTTTTGCATGTCTCTTTCAGCATGCCCACATTTTTCCTAGCCTTCCTTTTGCTGTGGAGATACCTGTAAAGGGCCTTCATTTTGCTCTTCTGACTAGACATAAGATAAGGCCCTTTCCCCATGAGAACTGTCAAGAATTGAAGCATATTTCCTGGAGACATAGTACAGTTTCCATCCTTGGAGGTTTTCAAGATCACAGTAGGTAAAAAACTGGGCAACCTAGGCTGACCTTTAACTCATGCCTCTTTGAGCAGAAGGTTGAACTAGGTGACTTCCAGAAGCTGCTTCCAACCTAAATTAATCAATGTTCCTATGCTTCTAACACTTGTAGATCCTGTATTGATTTGTTTAAAGAACGATAATGAAGTGTATACTTTCATTACTTATCTATAGTAAAAGATATTATAGAATTGTCAAACTTCATATTATACCTATTTTAGGCAATTGTCCTCCCAAAAAGGATCCATCTGGACAAGAATTTACATCAGATAACAGTCAGGATGGTTTATCCAAGGTTTGTAATCCAATTTTAGCTTCTACTTTATAAAGATTCATTGGTTAAATTACATGTTGACACCCTTTCATCATTCTGAATTAATTTATTCACCTCACTGCAAGCATTTTCTGTGTGAAATATGAGAAGAGTTTATTATGAAAATCTGTTCCAGTGTTTGCTGGTTAGAGGTGTACTTATTGTTAAAGTTCTATATCTTCACGTTAAACCTCACATTTATGTAAGGCATGATACATTCTGTCATTTCTGAGTTAGCAAAAACATTCCTGATCTTCCTGCTGCCAAGATCATTCATCTTATGACAAGGTTTATTTTCTTTATGTTGAAAAATACTTAATTCTACAATGTTCTCTTTGACTTCGTTGCTCACTGGAAAATGCTTTGAAAACTAAGGTATAGAAGAAACCCTGTAGAACTAATGGAGTTAAATACTGACATAGAAAACTGTCAGTGGATTTATGGTAGTGAAAATCAGATTAATCTTAGAACCAGAACACTTTATTTTTTATTTCTTGGCCTTCATATCCTTTGTTTCTCAACCTCGTTTCTGTCTGGCATTTTCATGAGTGTAACGATGGAAATTAGTTGGAGATTTCAATTAAGTAAGGCCTTTTTTACATCAGTTAAAAATATTTTTCCTTAATAGATAACAATAAATGTCAAATATAAATAAGACAATAAACATTAAATTTAAATAAATAAATAATATATAATATATGAAGTAGAATCATAATCTTTCTAACAGTGAATGTTGTGAACATTTTAAGCATATTAGTCTTACACTGCACTCTTTCACAGCTATCTGTACGTGCCCAGCTTGGTGCCGCATCACAGAATTTGTTGAAGAAAGGAAAAAGTATTCCCGATGAATTACTAATTGACATCCTATTGGAAGCCATTAAGTATGAAATTGTATAGCTTTTTTCCTCAGTTATTTAGAATGTTATTATCTATCCTGCAGTCAAGATTCAGCCAATTCTCTTTATTAAGGTATTTTTTGAACACTGGACTCTTCTACCTGAAAGGTGGAGCTAATTATTGAAGTTAGTTAATGCTCGTTTTATGTAAGCAGTAGAATGCTAGCGGTAAAGTTTAGCCCTAAACTATGGAAACATTATTGTATACTACTGAAGGTAAGTAAAAATATACACATGACTATAACATAGTCATTAAATATTACTAATGTTTCGATTAGTTGGAAACTATTCAGCATGTGCTACTATTTTTTTTTTTTAGATTTTGTGAAATGCATAATCCAAGCATTCATACTTCAGCAGTTAGGTTACTTATTTTTGTCTACTCTTGTTTGACAGAAAATTGTCTCAACTACTCTGATGCAATTGGCACTTAAGTTCCCACATGAATATCATTTCAGTTATATTACTCCTATTAGTATATTTTAAATTTATGAATATTTTAAAGTTATGAAACAGATTTTGCTGTTCTTTACTTCAGTACAAAAGTTAGAGAAAATAATGAAATTACACCTCTGATTATAGTCTGTAGAGTGGTTTTGAAAACTTTATTTACCAAGATAGCAACAATTGTTTTGCTTTTGTTTTTCACTTTTAGTTAGGCCTGATGTTATTTTTCTGATTTTAAATCAGCTTTACAGTTTTAATAATATCAGTCATATTCATCAGAATATTTAATACACTGAGTTCAAAATGAAAGACTGCTAGGGCAAGCTTTCCTTTAGGTGTTACTATTATGCTATCAATTCACTGGATAATTCTGGTTCTTCATTTACTTCTAGCCAAACACCACCAGAGAAGGGGTGGATTATGGATGGGTTTCCAATGACAATTGATCAGGCAAAGCTATTTGAAAAAGCCTATACAGGGCTTGATCCAGAAACAAAAGATGAAAATTGTGGAAAGCTCTCACTTGTTACAGATCCTAGAGTCCCTAGCAAGCTTCCTGTTACCTCACCTGCATTTGATGTTTCTATACTATTGGATATTTCAGACACTGTGGTACTGAAACGTGTGGCAAACTTGAAGTGTAAGTTTTTAACTACTTTTAACAAAGTAAAATGACAAGCAGATTCTGATGTATAGGGAATGTAAAGATTATTATAATACTGAAATGACTAAATTGTGCGTACTATGCAATGTAATACCAAGTTTCGTATTTTAATTAAAAGTACTAAATTATAAAATACCTGTATTTTCCTCTGACAGTTAAGAAATTAGAAATTATTTAGATTTCTTGACAGCTTTCTCCTCCATCTGTAAGGCCCCTTTTAACTTTAGCTGTCTAAAAATATGACTTGGTAGGTATAAGTAACATGTTAATCCCAAACGTTATTTACCAGATACAGCTGTAAATTGTACTTACTGGGGCAAAATAGCTCACTGCACAATTTCTCAACATCTCACAGTATCACTTTCATTAACTGTTCATTATCACCTTGAATGCTTCCAGATTATTTTAAATACTTTTATTTGTTTTAGTCAAAGGCAGATGGGAGGTGTGCAAGTGCATGTGTATATGCTTGTTTGTGTTTGTACTGAATTCTCACTGGAGCTGAGGTAGTAGAGTGGCTGGTGTTAGTATCACATAAAACAGCAGCTGGAAAAAACACAAGTTACAACAGGTGCAGAAATATGCCTCAATACAAATTATTGTGTGTAAGTAGTATTTTTCTCCAGGAGACACATTTGGAAAGGGATGAAGGAAATTATAACCAAAGGAGTGTGCCAACATTCATTCCCTGGGAGTGCCAGCATTCATTCCCTATTGATTACTGCCTTTGTCTTGTCTTCACTTAATCAGTGAACAATCAGAAATTGTCAGTTTTAGCAAACAAAGGCAAAGACATCAAAGGCTTTTTAAGGGCTGTTTCATTTCCAGACCACACAGTTTTAGTTGCCCTTACACACCTTGGCAAAACTTAAGTTCTTTTCATTAATATGACCCATGTTGTCCAAATTATAAGGAGGTTCCTCTTCATTGTTTTCACTGCAGCACTTACATGGCACATAGCTTTAATTAAAGCACCGTTTAACTTTTTATGTGTAGGTAGGAGTGAGGATAAGGCAAAACCAGTAGAGCTTCTGCTGACAAGGCGGTGAAGATAAATGTATATACACTTGAAATATTTGTTAATTTAAAGACCTTGTGTTGCAGAAACACTTTGAAAATGTGATAATACATGATAATGCAATATAATCTCAGAAATCCAAACAGAATTTCTTTCATAAGATGTATCGTGGTGATAGAAAGAGTCAAAAGAACAATTAAAAAAAATCATAAATCTATAAAAAATGGCTTATTCCTTAATGAATTAAAGTCTTTTTTTTTAAGTTTAGAGAAGACTCGGAGAGAAAGAGTACCTTGACTTCCAGTGCAGTGGAATATATACCCACTGCTGTGAAAAGGAGTAGTTACTTCAAGGAAGATTCAAATTAGATTTGGAAAATCCCTTCTAACTGTTAGAATAGATAAGCCTAAAATAGTCTGCCTACAGGAATGTTCCCTCTATACAGCTGGAGATTTCTGTGACTGCAGAGCATCCTTCAGGAAATATTACTGGTATAATTGGCTATGAATTTAAACAAAGGAAGAGGCAAGACACTGTCTTCAGGTCCTTTCCAGCTTAATTTAATATTTGTATGATTTTCTCTTGACTTTTCCTTTTTTTTAAGGAAGTTTGGTACCCAGTTTTTAAATGCAGAAATGTAAGATCAAGAAACACTGAAATTTTTCTTTTAATAATTACCTTACTTTGGGCGAATAACTGCCTGCATAGTTGCCTTTTTCAATATATGCTTATATATGCTGTTTTCCACACAGCAGATAAATCAAAATCATCTCAAACTGAACAGGAGAACAACAATACAAATTCAGATTCTGATATCCTAGAAGAGAAAATTGACTTAGCAAGGGACCAGGTACTACATAGGTATGTTATATGAAGCACAAAAAAATTGCTTCAGACAGATGTTTAGGGATATAATTAATCTGAATCTCATATGATAGTACTGACATGCCTAATGTTAAGCATTTCTTTAGGAGTTTCTCTAATGTGGAGCTTAAAAAGTACTTTCATTTTTGGCACAATATAAATAATCCTAGAAAATAAGAATCCATGTGTTTTGCTTTTCCAGGGAGATTTTCTTTTTCAGATATATATATTGCATGAACAATACGTATACATATGCATATCTATATGCATCTATGCATACATATATCTGAGGTATGTCATACAACATGTGACTGCCTCTTGAGTGAAAGGCACTTGAGTTACAGATTTTCTAAAATTATGTCTTGCACTTTTACATTTATGAAAAACAGTTTCGTATTTTTTATTGAATCATTAGATGTTTAACTTTACATAGACCAAAATCAAGTCAAGATTTGTTTCTAAATATTTGATGCTATTACCTATTGCAGACTATTATTATATTGATTATTATCGTTTTAGTTGTGATATAAGAAAGTAGGTTTAGCTTGTGACAAGAAAGAGTAAGGAATATATGACTAGTTAACAGTAGGATTTTGAAATTTTTCCTATGTTGAAAATGAAGGGGTTGATGTGAATGGAGTATAATTTTGCAAAAAATGTTGCATGGATTTGTTCTAGATTAAATTAGATAGTTTGCTTTTTCTTTTTTTTATTAATTTGGATGGATTATTATTCTATTAATAACATGGAAAAATTTTTGTTTTCCATTAGTTAGATTTTAATTTTATACATTATTATGATTTTTGTAGACTTTCAGGCTTTCTAGACATGTGGCCAAAATTAGAGAAATGGTTTTCAGGCCATCAGAATATTCTAGTGAAAGTCAACGCAGAGACAGAAGAAAGTCTTGTGTGCCAAACAGTTGAAGAAATTATAATGGAAGAAATTGCAAAAACCCAGAATAGAAGTAAGTTTTCTGGTTCTTACTTTTTACAGTTCAGTCAGAAAATACTTTGTTCTTCATAATTAATAACTGACATGTAAAAACTATATGGAAACATACATTTTCACTGGCCATGCAAGACTTTGGGGATGTGTGAGTTAGTGACAAGTGCACTAGAACTCTGAACTTTTTGTTGTGTTTTTACCATTTCAGAGGATGTGGACCAATTTCATATAACTGTAACGATCATTTAAGAAAAAGTTTTAAAATAATTAAAAGAAAATGTAATTTGGATTTATTTAAATTCCATGAAGTAAAGGATTACTAAATCAAATCCTTTCTTCCTGGTTTAAATATTACAGCTAGCATCTACGCCATATGGGATAGCTTAACGGTATAAGAAAGATTAACTTGGCATTATCAACATGTATTCAATTATCATCAGCAGCTTAAAAACATGGATAACTTAGAGTGTTTTTGATATGTGTTTTGGTGCATCTTTATTCCATTTTTCCTCTTAATGACCCAAAATGAAGAATAATTTAAAAATTAAGAAGGAAAAATGATGAAGTATCCAGGGGAAAAGATGCATCAAGTGAACCAGGATTAGTAGACATCTGAGTAACCATTTTTTTTCTTCATAATTATTACATGAAAGTCTTGATGTGTCTTCTGCCACCAAAACAAAAAAACAAAACAAACCAAAACAGAAGTATTAGCTTGGAAAGTACCTGGAAGGCACAAACAGTAAAAAAGGTTAGAGTGCTACTTCTGCACAAGGTTTCCACTTCATGAAAAATTCTTGGAAATACCATACCTGACAGAAAACTGGATGAGCATTTTTGAAGAACTACCTGGTTGGAACTGGTTTTTTTATGTGCTTGTATGTAATTCAGAGTGCTGCTGGAGTCAACAGCAAAATTCCTATTGATGCAGATGTAGTTGAAAATTTGTGGTTAGAGTCCAGCTACCTTTTAGAAGTATTGTAAGGGCTATTTACTTCCTATGGAGAAATCCCTGTGGCCAGTTAATAATGTCAGATTTCATGTTTATTTTGATAGATTCCCAGATGTCCTTCACTACTAGGTTAATATAAGCAGAACAGAGGTGTGAGAAGGTATATTAATTAGTCAGACGTCAGTAGCATTCTAGGAATGACACGGTAAACCTAAATCCAGAGACAGGTTCTCAAAATGTTTAGCAGAAGCTGAAGTAGTTAACATATTTTATGTGGCCAACAGTTTTGTTCTTTTTATAAACTTAAATCAGGAGAATGAGAACAGTTTTTCCATTGAAGCACCCAGCAAGATAGTGTTTTTCAGATGCATATTTGCCACACTGAAAGTAAAACAAAACACATCTATTCTTTAAATGTTAAGCTTCTTCCAAACAAAAATATAAGACTGTCAGTTAATGCAAGCTTCTTTATTTTCTTTGAATATTTTCAAATCCGCAGCAAAACTGGCCAGAATTCATGCACATGATTCTGAGCGGTTAATTAATGTTAACTTAAAACCCTAGTTGTTGTAGGATCCTTCTATGGCCACTGAGGAGATGCTGGTATCTTTCCAGAGGTCCGTACAGATCCTAGGGTTGAATCATTTTCTGAAGCTGCTAACTACATTCAGTATTTTTTTGCTATACTATAAGATAGCAGGGTTAGTTTTTCACTGGGTTGTTCTCTACCACATGACCTTTTCTGTTTCTTTTTTCCCATGCATCATCTTTCATACTTCCCAGCTTCTCCTCGGAGTAAGGTGTATTCTCCATATTAGGTCAGATTTAGCTCAATTTATCTGTTTGTTTCTTCTTAAATGTTGGTTTTTCTTGATTCAGTCTTTCCCAAGTCTGGCATGGAAGTGTTTACAACTGTTCTTTAATTAAGCAGGGAGTCCTTGAAATCATGATAGTTATAATGAATCTCAGAATTGTATCAACACCACTGGCCTTGGTTTACCTGGTAAAGAATTTGTTTCATATATATACATACTAATTCATTATCTGCCTGTTTCTTTCACAGTGATGGTTTTGGAACAGTATCAGTCCTGCAAAATATAAGCTTAACTGGAAAGCAATTTTATAACTCTGACATCACTGATTTGATCAGTGTATTTTTTGATGAACAACACCAAAGTAATGAAATAACAAATCTGTTCTATTATTTTGAACTTGTCAAATACACAGATATCTAATTCTGTATATTGATACTTAGAATACATTTTAAGGTACTAATTTTACATTCATATGCAAGGGTCTGCTCAAGAAATACCACCAGGAGATAAGCTTTTACCAGTTACACCGCAAGATCTGCTTCCTCCCATTCCTGTGGAACTACCACCAATTGAACCAGGATCAGATCAATGGATTTATGTAGATGAACCACTTCCCAAGGTATGTTAGTTTGTGGTTAAAAGTCTTATATATCAAAGTATACTTTTTTCTCATTTTTTTATGCGTATTCTACCTAAACCTTTTGTCCCATTGCATGTTCTCTTTGTAGTATTTTTCAATGAAAAATAAACTAGTACTACGTTAAACAAATAACAGTTGCTACTAAAATACATAAAATTATGAAAGTTTAAAATTTTATCTTTTTTTTTTCTAAATTCTTTACAATGATGATGAAGAATAGAGTATGGATGCCAAAATAAGAATGCTTTATAATATTATGTAATACTAGCATAGACTTACCATGTCAGTTTCCTGTCTCTGACAAGGGCCAGTTGTGCATCTCATAGAAGGAGTGTAAGAATGAAAGCATGAACTGATCTTTCTCCTGGGTTACTTTTTTCTAACAGGTTTTCCCCAAGGACATCTGCATAGTTTCCAAGGATCTGAAATTTAGGGGTTTCCTGAGATTACTTTATATCTGCATCTTTGTGTTTAGTAGCTCACAATAGAATCTTCTTCCCTTATTATGTCTAGGTGTTTTCTTTGATGCAGTTTGTTTCCTGATCTCCATGATATAGCCTGAATAATTGAGCTCATTCTGAAAAAGTATTTCTGTTTCTTTGCTTTAAACCTGTAGTTTGCTTGGGACATTTGATGACCCTAGTTCTTGTATTGTGAGTTACAATAAATAATAATTCTATAATCACCTTCTGAAGATAGTTAAGATGTGAAAGGCATCTATTAAATCTTCATTTTTTTCAGTGTTGCTTTGCTTCTCCAATACAGTCATAACCTGTTTAACATTCCTTATGAGGAGCAATTCATATGTTCAGTCACAATTCTTGCCCTTCTGTCTGTCTCTTCCAGTTCTGCTGTAAATTTTTTGAGATGGGGAGCTGGGTCTGCTTGCAGTATTTTAAGATTTGGATTTCAAGGGTGCATAATGATGCTTTGTGTTTTGTTTTGTAATTCCCTTCCTAATATTTCCTAGTTTTGCCTTCATGACTGCAGTTAGCTTGCATATGATGCATTTCCTCTGGACGTGAGCTTTATTTTGCATTTCATGACAGTCAGTCAGATATCACTTCTGCAACACTAGACAGTCAGCTTCTATTTTTAGCAGCTTGAACAGTTGTGTACCACTGAATTTCGATACTGAAGTACTCAGTTTATGAGTATATCCACAGATGCTGGAGTATTCTGCTGGAATTTGGCATTCATTTTGAGTACTGCCACTTGTTTCCAAATAAATGCACAGGATAAAACTGTATGTTGGTACAATGTCTATAATCAGCTGTAAACAGTTGTAAATCAAAAGAAATACCTAGTGAAAAAAATTCAGTAATATGATTTCATGAAATAATCTTTCTTATATTTGCTAATGCTACAGCTAAATGGGTTATCAAGAAATATATCAAATAATTTTGATGTTTTGAAAAAATTCACAGGAAATACCTGGATTTTTAGTACCTTACTGGGAAATGGTAGAAAAAGCATATATGAATACCATCAAAACTATACTTAGATGTCTAAGGGAAGAACAGCACTCTGTGATATATTACTTAGCAGATGTTAGGTGAGTAGAAATAGTGGTTTATTACATTAACATTAATATTTTGTATTTTTCTTGTGACATTCTATATGTCTTTTAACACCAAAATCTTTATTTTACCATAATTTACAGAAAACAATTCCAAGATTATTTGAAGCGTCCAGATATCAAGCAGGAGTTTGTATCTCAGTGGCAATCAGATTTTAATTCAATCGCTGATGACCTGCGAGAAGATGAGGAAACAAAAGCAGAACTACACCAAAGAGTTACTGTAAGTAAATGGCAAGTTATAATATACCCTTAAGTGTCGTTTGATTGTGTACAAGCTTGATGGAACATGAATGATATTACTATTTATGGGTTTTTTTCTTTTTTACCACTCTTAAACTATTTCACATTCTCTTGTATGTAAAGTGTTCTCCACTGTTATTTCTCTAGATTTTGGCCATATCTTTCCTATGACTTGCTGGGTTTTTTAGATTATACTGTGGTATAATCACATTGTAAAATAAATATTTCTATGCTTTCTTTATGTTTTATACTTTTCAGAGATTTTAATAACAACTTTGGACATTTCTATCACAATCTAACAAATCCTGGCAGTCATTTAGTTTTTCCATAAATTGTATATGATATTTTCTAAAACTGATCTGTGCAAATACAGAGAATTTCTCTGAATTTTTTTTTGAGTCAAGTAATCTTTGCTAGGTCATACATGTCTTGAGAGTTCTCCACAAAAATAGAGTAAGGTCCTTACAAGTTTAGAGCCAGATTTAACATAGGCAGGAACCAGAGCTATCTTTGAATTTATGGGATTCCCAGTTCAGGACAGACATGATTTTTAATTGACTTTGTATCAGGAAATGCTCCCAGCAAACGGGAAAAAAATGCTGGCAACGTTGTTAGTTGAAGGGAACATTGGTAGAATCATGGATTAATTCAGTGAGATGGAAAAAGCATCAGACCTTCTTTTCTATAGCATTATTTCAATAGAATGAAGTAGAGGACTTAAAAATCATCACCCATATTCCTAATTTCTGCTAAATGAAATTATAAAAAGACTGAAATCACTCTGTCCTATTCTTTAGAAAGCTAAAATTTTAAATATTTGGCCTTTCTTTCATAACAGAAATCCATGTTTGACATTGTCCATTTCAAATTAAGTTAAGAGGAGGTGGCAGTCCCACATATTGCAGTGAGGCTCAGATACTGCGATAAGGCTAAGCACAGTAAGGCAGTTTGGAGCAAATATATGATTTCCAGAATTTCTCTTTCTGAATGATCTGTTCTGGTCCTTCTGGATCCCAAACCTGTGGGTGAGTCTGAAGATGGTACTTCCTCTGCACTTTAAAGGCCTGCCCATTGTACCTCTCTGAATGAGAGAGTTCTGTCATCCATCCTTCCTTTATGCTAGAAAAGGAGAGAGCGGAAGTGAAAAGAGTCATAATTAGTGGAATGTTTTTCCTCAAGCATTTTCAGTTTTCCTAGACTGCTCAACTCTGCCATCTCAGCTGGACTGTTTCTGAAACACTATCCACACTGGAAGCTGACATCTGTGAAACCTGAAAACCAAATTTCTTGATATCAACTGAAAAATGTAAATATCCAGCCCATTTTGTGATGGGTGAAAAGCTCCTCAAAGTTGTAAAGCACAAAGGGCAGCCAAGGCTTTGGCATCCTTAAGATCCAAACTCAGAATTACTGGATAAAATACATGTCAGCAGCACATCTCTGTTACACTGTCTTTCAGCAATTTCTCCAACCTCCTTCTCACTCCATTGCTGTCATTTAACACTGTCAGTCACTTGGTCCCACTACTTTTCCTTCCAGATAAGAGAGGACTTAGCACGTGCAGCGATTTTTTCTTTTTTTTTTTTTTTTTCACCGAGTACAAGGAAAGACGGAGAGAGAAGCTCTTTCACTTTGAAAAGAGGAAGAGTGGTGGGAAAAAAAAGACACACATAAAACATACTTTTAGCTTCTCCAGAGGAAGATACCTCACTGTTTCCATTTCCCATTATCGCCACTGCTTACAGTAAATGAAAACTGTGATTTGAATAATGTGAGAACAAAGTGTTCCTCCTTACATGTCTCAGGAAAGTACTGGAAGGAGCTGTACATGAGTTTGTACAAAACATCCGGGTTTTTTGTATACTGTTGGGTTTATGTGGCAAGGTTTTGATAGCAGAGGGTTTACAGAGATAGCTTCTGTGAGAAGACATCAGGGGCTGCCCCCATGTCAAACAGAGCCACTGTCAGCTGGTTCCAAGATAGACCTGCTGCTGGCCAAAGCTGAGCCAATCTGTGACTGTGATGGTGCCTCTGTAATAGCATATTTAAGAAAGGGAAAAAAATGCTGCGTGGCAGCTGTGAGAGAGGAGTGACAAAATGTGAGAGAAAGGACTATGCGGTCACCAAGGTCAGTGAAGAAGGACGAGGAGGAGGTATTACGGGCACCAGAGCAGAGATTCCCCTGCAGCCTGTGGAGAAGACCATGGTGACAAAGGTGTTCTGCTGCAGCTCGTGGAGGATGACAGTGAAACAGATATCCACCCTGCAGCCCATGGAGAACTCCATGCTAGAGCAGGTGCATGTGCCCTGAAAGTAGTGGCAGCCTGTGGAGAGCCCACACCAGAGCCAGCTCCCAGCAGGAACTGTGGCCCACAGAGAGGAGCCCTTGCTGGTGCAGGTGTTCTGGCAGGACTTGAGACCCATGGGACACCCATAGTGGAGCAGTGAGATCCTGAAGGACTGCACATATAGAAAGGACCCATGCTGGAGCAGTTCTTGAAGAACTACAGCCCATGGGAAGGACCCACGTTGCAATTCATGAAATACAGCAGCCCATGAGAGGGACCCCAGTCTGGAGCAGGGGAGGAGCATGAGGAGGAAGGAGCAGCAGAGACAATGCATAATGAACTAACTGCAACGCCCCATTCCCATCTTCCCTGTGCTAGTTTGGGGCAGGAATGTAGAAGACTCAGGAAGGAAGTTGAGTCTGGGGAGAAGAAGGGGGGATGGGGGAAAGGCATTTTTAGTTTTGTTCTGTTTCTCACTATTCTGCTCTGTTATTAACTGTCAACAAATGAAATTAATTTCCCCAAGCTGAGCCTGTTTTGCCCATCATGGTAATACTTGAGTGATCTCTCCATCATTATGTTGACCCATCAACTTTTCCATCATATTTTCTCTCCTTGTCCTGTGAGGAGGCAGAGTGATAGAGCAGCTTGGTGGACACCTGGCAGCCAGCCAAGGTCAACCCACCACTGCAAAACAGATATGTTGTATGTTTGTATCTTTTTTACTCGATAGCATATCCTTATGTGTGTATCCTACAATGTGGACAGCCATGAATGTCTGATAGTCTTTACCTTGGCTATCTTCTATCTATGCCGTCACTGATGTATTAGGTATCCCAAGGACTGCTTATTTTTGAGCTTCCCTGTGGCTTTTGTCCAACATAGGACAACTGGATTCTTCTGAAGTCCATGGACAGTGGGAGAGAAACAAGATCTGACATACTAGGCTGAGACTGAGGACTTGTGAATATGGAGTTGGTTATCACTTGAAGCCTAACCTCCTCATTGCAGGGCTAGTAGTCTTTTCTTTTTATCCTGAAACAGGTTAGGTGGGGTAGAACTGCTTGGAGCCCAAGAGACAGGTTGTCTGAGCCTACCTTAACACTGTATTTAACAGCACTCTTCTTTTCCTGTCACCTCTTATTACATAGAGGTCTGTCACTCTATTTCCATGCAGAGATGACAGGAGGGAACAGAGGGTTTGCTTGCATGTTGTATACTTAGTAGGTCTTCAGTGCTGTCAGTGAGCCACATAGCGCCGCTATTAGATATAATCACTAGTTGAAGAGCCCTTAGTTATAATGAACATTAAAGAAAAATGGCTTGGAGCTAACTGGAAGAATACTTGAACTGTGACATAATTTTCTCAGAATTTTTCCTATTACACGTCCCCTTAGAGTATCATTCTTACAAAGTATTAGTTAGCAAACCATTCAAGCAGAAAGTTGTTGGTGCAGTTGGGAGCTTAACTATTCATATTTTCATGTCTTTGTCTAGCTTAGATAGGTCTTCTCTGCCTGAGGAAAGTGAGGAAAGCAACCTATACATTCATGTCATATCTTTGTATTCTCGCTGGTGTATTTGTAAAGCTGTTTCCTGTCAGCTATTTGTAAGCACATGACTTGGTGATCAGGCTTTAACATATAACAACAAAGAAAAATCCCCAAATGGGAAGATGCCTTGTGCACAGGCAAAAAATATAATTTTAAATAATAAATATACAAAAGGTATTTTTTCTTTCATAGTTATTTCTCATATTTGATTATTATTAATATATATATAATATATATACGCACACACACACATATTATGTATTTTAGGACCTAAGAAATCGTCTCTGGGATATCTGTGATAACAGAAGGGAAGAAGCAGAGCAGGAACGTACTACTATCATGAATGATGGCTGGTTACAAGATCACAGGGGTATTGCAATGAACCATTTCTTTTCAATTATGCAGGTATGCATCTACTATAGAGTGCGGTGGAAGGGGACAATGAATTAGATTTGGAGGACAGTAAGCCTCAGAGGAATTTTGTATGGCTGTCTCCAAATAAGTGAGGGATTGAGAATTAGATAAGCAACTGTTCATGACTCTTCTGAATTTATCTAGAGAGTTAAAAGACAAAAAGTAGATGGCATTCCAAACATTTAACTGTTAGGCAGGCAGAAATGGTTAATAAAAATACCATTGTTACTGTCCAATCCCCCAGACTTTCAGTCTGTGTTGTATAGTGCTACTTTTTGCAATTTTATCAGTCCAGTAAATCATCTGAGTTTTGTAACAGAACTGTTAAAGCTGCTTATCCTTCTGTGATCATATTTATGTCTACCCTTAATTTACAAATCACATAGTACACTGCTGTTGTAGACCCATTTGCTGTTAAGGTTGTCCTGTATTTCCCGTATCACAAAATTATTTCAGTTCTGACTTCACTGGTGTGGCTGCAAATCTTACCTACAGACTAAAAAAAAACCTGCAAGGTATGTTTCTGAGAATATGCTATCATTTGTTACTTTTGAGAAATTCCATGCAAATATGACCCAGCTTTCACATATCTAACTAAAGTTTTCAATAGATAATCTTCAACTAGTTGGCTCCCCTCTCTCCCGCATTAAGCCTTTCCTTTCATTCAGCCTCACCATTAATTACTTCAGCTCCTGAAGCAGAGATTTCCCTGTGACTGCTGTTCTAGGTGCAAACATTTGGTCTAGGGCTGGACTGGAATAGACTAGACTAGGCTGGACTAGGCAGGCTTTTCTGTAAACTGAGTGAGCATTCTGGAAAAGTTTTGGCAACTTTAAAGAAGACCAATGAGAACTGCTTTAAACACATGCCATGTGATGCTAATTTGGCTGAAAATCAGGCCTAAGCAGCTTAGGGTGAGTTTCCTGCCCTTAAATTCTCTCTCTTCTATTTTTGTATGTTTAATAAACAAGATAACCACTCTTATCCTGTATGAGTGTTGTGGTAATTTAAGTAAAGTTTGTGAAGTAGTCGGTTATGATATTAAGGAAATTATTAACTCTGTTTTCCAAGTAATGCCCTAAATAAAGACTTAAGGCCACCAACTAAAGAGAGAGGTCAAAATAGCAAACTACTGCTGACTAACTGAACCACTAACTGAACCTGTAATTAGGATATTTACGTGACTGAGTATTTTAAAATATATCTTGAAATTAAAGTAGTATTGCTAATCTTAAATCTTTTATTTTTCTTCTTTTATATTCATGTATAGTTTTGCAATCCTAATTCTCTTCTAGCAGGATTTCATGGTTACATTTGATGCAGTCCAGAGGAGATTCACTATGAATCTAATTTGATCTCTTTTATGTGGATATGCAGAATAGCCATTTAAAATTACAAATACATGTATTAACCATATATAAGCTTTTGTTTTCCAAAAGAAAAATGCAAAGGAAACAATTTTTACTTTCTTAGTATATACTCCTCGGAATACATGAATTATTAATGGTAAAACTACAGAACTAAAAATACAATAACTGTATTGTTATGTTATGGCTTTGTTTGACAACCAGCCAAAAATAGGCACTTTGGTATTGAGTGCTCTTGTCTGTGGTTTTTCTGTGGGAAGTTACATATAATCCCCAGGTGGCTCTGTTACTGTATAAACACATAGATTTGTATAAATGCCGTTTATCAGATTTCTTCCCACCTTTCTGTGTACACAATGTTACGCTAGAACATATTTTCTCCTTAACTTATGGATACGTGCTGGTTTACACCACAAAGGTTTCATCCTTTGTTTTGTGAATGTGGTTTTGTGCATTTTCCCATGAATATTTAGTACTGTTTTGTCAGTTAGAAACTAACACCATACTGTATCAATAAATCAAAACATGACAGGTGTTAAATGTTTTTTTATCTTTTGAATATTGATTTCTTCTAAGATGATTCACACAAAAAAGATCACGAAAAGACACCTAGGTACGTAGAGTCTGTTGGTTTCTTTGGTCCAGAAAAACTGTATGTCTTTTAAAATCACGTAAGCCCTTTTATTTTATGCTATTAAGGTTTTTACTTATTTTGAACAAAAAAAAGTATAATTTATTGGTACTAGTGTACTTGCTACTATAAAATACATACAGATCAAAAAATATTGTAATTAAATTCAGTACATCAAACATTATTTACTGTAGATCATTTTTCCTGTTTAACAACAATTCTTAGAAACACAGGTATGAAGACATTATAGATGCAAGTATAAGTATGCATTGACTATACTACAAATTTTCAAACAAATATGGTTATGTTTGTTGCTCTCCCTCAAACTCTTAGGATTTAGAATTCCTTCTGCTATCATGTATTTAAAAATGTAATAGAATGTTGCTCTGTCCTGTTTTGACTTGCAATCTTTCTGTCCTTCTTGAGGCTGAAGTGGATCGTTTCCAAGATACGAAGAGACTTCTTCATGACTATTACAGGGCAATGGAAGGAAAAATACCAACAGATGATGGTCAAGATTTTACTAGAATCCCATTGCTAGATATTATTGACATAGAGCAGAAAGAAGACCAAAACAAATCAAGGAGGTAGAAATGCATTAATAAATTATATGAATATCAACAAATAACTAGGGTTTATAGTAAAATGATGAGTCTTAAATCATCTTATAGATGTAATTTATCCATGATTTTTTACTGGTTTACCTATACCATTTTCACTAATACATCACTGAATTATAAAAGATTTTAAAAGCTGTCTTTGAATGAAATCTGCTATAGAAATGGTTCCTACTTCCCTCTGTGTTGCTGACAGTTTCCAGCACAATCTTCACATAAGTAAGTTAAATATTATTATGGAACATTAACAGGTTTAAAATTTGCAACAATAAACATAATTAAATGGGTTATGTGATGACAAAAATAAATCAGAGCAGCCTACAAAGATGCATAGAACTGAATGCCATATTAAAAGGCAAGAGATAGCATCATGTAATTTTACAGTATCAAAAATGCCGTCAATAATGACACCTGCTTTTTTTAAAGTACTTACAGTTCATATAGAAACTATCTGAGTAATGAGGCTGTGCTTCTAGCCCATGTGGAATATATCAGCAGATCACACAGTCATTTGACGTAGTTTTATGCATCTATTGTTATTTCTTAGCTTCTGTAGTTAAACTAGATAGTTTTTTTGTCATCCACACATTTCACCACTTTTGGTCACAAGGAAAGTTCATCCTTTTTCTGTTGCTATGGCAAATTATGAAAATAGTGTTCTCATTCTTCTAGCATATTCTCCAATGTAGTTATAAATTAACACTCTTTATAGAAAGAGGGTTTGATTTATGCCTTATATTTTATTTTTAAGGATCCCTCTAGTTTCTTGGAAACTGCCTTCACCAGAAATAAATATTACGAAGTCAAAACCCAAGGCAACTCTCCAGAAGAGTGCTAAGGATGAGAGTTGTGAAAATGGAGTGACGTCTTTTGGGAGAGATGAAAAGCTTATTACATCTACATGGCAAACAGCGGTAACAGTGCTATCAAACATGGTAAGGAATGTTTTATTTACTTAAATATTTCTGGATCAGTCAGTCAAACCCTCCCATTCAGTGGGCAGCCTAAACACACAGCCCTCACACGGTGTATCTCAATTACTTGCCTCTTGCTCCACTCTTGATATTTCTATTGAGTGTGTTTCTATGAGGAAAATGTTGGAATCTGTGTATTATCAGCACCTCTGTATTTATAACTGACCCTTTCCTTTCATTACTGAGAGAAATACTTTGTTGAGTCTGTATATCACCTTCTTCTATAATAAACTCTCCTCTTATCCCTCAATAGAAGCATGAGAAGAGGGACAAGTTTATCCTGTGATGCAATGTTTGCTCAAACCTTTCACAGCTTCAAAAGCTATGGTTACATTCTTTTTTATATATAGGTAAAAGTAAATTAAGTGGGTTTTCAAATGGTTGGTTTCTAAGTTTGCTTTTTTTTCCTCTTTGATCATTTTAAACTAAGTGAATTTTCACACCTTTACAGTGTAACTGTAGACTTGCTTTGCATAGTGTTAATTCTTAACATTTCTCACCTTTTCCTAGAGTACAGGTAATAGATTACAAGAATTAAAACCACTGTCTCCCTGTCTTGCATGTTTGCTGTAGAATTTTACTTTTGATAAATAATTAAAATGTAATCAATGTAATTAGTTTAAATAGTTTTATTTATGTGTGTATGTCTTAGCAATTACTTTCAGTAATTATAAGCTATTTAAAACAGTAGCTGCAGCGTGTTGGTACTATGTACTTTACTATGTGTGACTATGGTGTCAAGGTAACAGCTGAAATACAGTCTAAAGAAATGGAGGAAGAAAAAGAACGTCAGCAGCTAGAACGGAGAGATCTGAAATCTTCACAGACACTGTCAGGAAAAGCTGCTGGGAAAGATACCAAAGATGCCAAAAAGCTTTCTCCCAAATCAGCTACTAAAAAGAAAGGTATTTGAAATGTGGAATTTGTTTTAGAGTGCTTGAAATTACTTAAATACAAATTACATGAGTAATACAGAAAAGAGTAAGCCAAGACATTTAATTTGGATTTAATTTCTCTTTTGAAATGCCAAATGTGACATATCAGTGTGAAAAGCTGTTGGTGATAAAGGAGTGCAGAGTCTTTTGAGTGACAGTTGCATTTATTTAATCATATGTGTTGTGCTTATTGTTATGTGCAAATAAATATTCTAACTAGAACCTAGAAGGTAAGTATTTTTTTTTCTTCATGTGCTGTTTTAGAAGTAAATAGTTAGAACTAGTTTATCGAATTAAATAGAATTCCATTAAATTCTGTCTACTTTCCAGCCATAAGTGTTAAAATAAAAGTACTGGAATAGAGTGGAAAAATTATTCCATATCCCAAGATATTTTGGAATTAATTTATCAGCCATGTGGCATGGATCTATCAAAGTCCGTAATTTTTATATATAACTGTAACATGGTGTAAACAAAGACCATAAAATCTAATGGCACATGTAGTCCTAAAAACACCAGAACTCGCATTGAGGTAGATCTTGCTTATAACCCTGGCAAGAATCTGTCCAACCAGGTAAGAATACAAAATTTATTTGAAAAAGAGGAACAGACCTAAACCCCCCTGTCTTTTTAGTCTAGCAATTCAGGCAGCCTGCTGGAAGGAATGCTGACCTGCAATGCTGTTTATACTTTCTTTTTTTTTTTCATAAATACTTCCTTGACTGGGGTAGTGGTTTAAGTAACTTCCACTTCTTTCTGCACAATGTCATAGCTCCAGCAGGAAGCAAGGCTAGTAGCCAAAACCTTGTATCTTTTGTAAAGACAGTCTACACGGCAAGAGAGGAGCTCAGGCCCTGTGGGTGTGAGGGTAGCCTGAAATGCAGGTACTCCATTTCCAAGCAAGACGTCTGTAACTGCAAGTTTATTATGCATAAAGTGTCTTACTTTTTCAGTTTGACATTTTATTTGCACTGTACTCAGTGTTCTCTCTCTGGCTGATTCCGCTCATAATACAGCGAATAAGTATATTCCTGACAATACTTAGCCATATGGATACCTAATTTGTGAGCCTCAGGCAGCCTTAGGTGTATGCTTAGCATTTCAATCCAGCCCAGAAATCCAGCAGGTTTTCAGATTTCTGGAAAAGCTTTGTGATAAAAAAATAGCAGCTATCATCTACTGTATTTCAAGCGGCTAGGTTGGGGTTTGTGGATTGCTTCTTGGAACTAATTTTTTGTTCGGACCTGGTACTAGATGATTTAACCTGAAATCACAAAACTCTAAGGTGACAGAACTGCAAGTAGAACTCAGCTATGCATTCCTCATGGTAGAAGCTGAAATATCAACTGATGTATCTGTTACTGAAGTATCAACTTTGATTTCTTGCCAAATAGAATTCCTTAGGATACAGCTATAGGCTAGTAACTAAGTGATACAACTTATCACATATAATTTTATCACTTCTAGATTTGACCATTTGCTTCATGACCATATGCTTTATGTATCATGCACGTCATTATTTTTTTCTGTAACAGCTCCATCTGCTCTTCTCGTAACAAAGCAGTTACAAATATTTAAATATTTTTGAGTAATAATCATAGTGTTATGATTACAGAATTTCACACAATCTTTAAAAACATGATAAAATGCTTTTACAATTTCTGTTCATAGATATGTAAGTTAAAACAATCTGCAAAAGCAGCTAACAGAATGGTTTAAGAACATACCTCTTATTTTTTTTTCTGATATTATGATTTTTTTTTAAATAGCATTATTATTCTTTTCACTGTTTTGATGGTAGTCAAGGATATTAACTAACATGGCATTTTTACTACAGTTTGCTAAACCTGAATTTGCTCCAGAAGGAACAGCTATCATTCGAAAGAGGTTTATTTATGTGCTGGTTGTGATAAATGGGTAGATTAGGATCAAAGAAGACATTTTGACCATCTAGGATCACAACAGAGGCACACCTATGCAGTCATGATTTCCATTCAGAAATATATTTTAGGATGTTATTTAACTAATTTTAAGGGTTGTGTATGCTGGAGTAATTTTAGTATTAATCTTAGCGTGTCTTGCAGATGTAAATCACATTTGAAAAAATCTAAAAATGTTATTTTGATATAAGATACCTGAATAACCACCTTTGTATTCTCATAAACAGTTGCATTAAGTAAGGTGGGTAGTGCCATTTTTCATTTTAAAAAACGTGATATCTTGTGATATGTAAACCAGCAAAGTCAAAGACTGTGAGAGTTCTATTTTCCTGCAGGACCACCTTCTACTGCATCTGTGGTTGAAGTCAGTCCAGGTCCTATAACTCCAGAAGAATTAAAGAAACGAGAACTGACTCTTAAAATAAAACAAGAGTATTTCAGTGCCTTGAAACATGAAGGTATGTTACTATTTGATTGCTTGTATTGGCAGGTGATCATTATTCCTAATTTAGGTAGTGTAATAGTCAAAACTAGATGGAAGCTCTAGGTGGAATGGATGGATAAGTAAGAAGAAGGAGGGGAAAGAAAGGAGTGTCTGGAGAAATCAGGAATCTTTTTAGGGTAGTAGTCATCAGTGATTTTGTGGTAGATCTATTTAAAATAAAAATGTGTTTTTCATTCTTCTTTTAGTTTTCTTCTGTTTAATTTATTTTTCCATGACTAAGCAAGTTTTCATCATGAGAAAATAAATTTCACATAGGTGGTCATCCATTCTTCATCTTTCAGTATTTGAAATGTTTTTTGATCTGGGAAAGAATTTATTGGCAATTATATATTTCATTGGTACTCTTCTCTCCGATTCCTTCTTCCTCAAGCTGCATGAGATTCAAGCAGGAAGACACAGATTGTTTATCCTTCCAAACTCCTTTCCAGACAGACCATTCAAAAAACAACATATTGTTCAGTTGGTCTCTTTATCTGTCTTACCCAATAACTTCCAAGCAAACTAGATGTCTGAAAAACAGAAGTCCCACATTGAAAATGGGTTGAAATTTTTTTTGGAGATGGGCTTAGACTGGAAGAAGAAGACTTCTTTCTCACTTAATGGAAGGCAGAAGATCTTGTCAGAGATTCGATTTGTCAACAGTTGGCAAGCCTGTCATTATGTTACCATCTTGGCAGGCTAATTTTTGCATAGTATTTATTATGAAAAGTAGAGGGAAAACAGCAATTAATGAACAAAACACAAATTCCTAAGGCTTCTTTAGGTCCACAACAGACCAAATGCTTGTACACCTACCACTTCAACATCGTTTAATCCAAAAGTAGTTTAGAAATAAGTATTTTAAGGTTTTGGAATAGTAAGGAGAGGAATGGTAGTAACTTTGAAAATCTTGATTCATTGACAAGTTTTGTTTTCTTGAGTTTGCTTCATTTTCACCTTATATTTAACAAAAAAGCTAAGATAAGAACCTAAAGATGACTAAATCTGCTGAGCTGTATTGGATAATTGCACAGACATGTATCTGGTACATTTGAGGATCATAGTTTCACTTACAGCTATGGTAAGTGGATGCTTGTGCGTTTGGTTATAGAGATACATAAAGACTAGAAAAGTCACTAGTTGCAGACAGTTTAAAAAAACATACCAACTGATTTCATATTCCATTTCTGTATTGTATCAATGTGCCTTGCCTTTTATTTTGCTACTGTTAAGAGAGCAGTTTTATCAGTGAAATGTGCAGTACCTGCTTCTGAAAATGCAGGGAGACAAAAATTGTCATAGACTTATCTTCGTATCGTACTGGCAGCAGCTACTCAAGGAAAATGCAGAGAAGTCACAAATAAGGCAGCCTTAAACCATATTAAAGAAAGGTGACTAGACAGGCACAAAGCATCCTCTTAAGGTACTTTTAGTTGCTTAGAACCTTTAATCCTGTTTTTGCCATCAAATAGCCCTCCATGAGACCCAATGCATTCTATGTTTAAAATTTTGAAAGTCAACTCTTTCTTGCTCAAAACAGAACATGTGCAGAGTTGTATTCTACTGTGGCTGAGAAATAACATTAGAAGGACATGCCTTGTATTTTTCAGGGTCCATCTTTCTACGTTGGTTGCCTAAAGAAAGTTTCAGCCCCAAATTTAAGTGTTTTGAAAACTTAGTAACGTATAGAATAAGGATTATAATGTAAATAATTTTACAGTCTTTAACTTTGAAGTCACTCTACTAGTTACTATATAATATTAATTGTTTAATAGATTCTGGAGTTGAGTACTGAACTTGCCTTCAGGATTGAGAATAATCTCCAGCCACTGGTCCTCTTTTCTTACTCTTCTTTTGTAAGACTTTGAATGTCTTTCAGTTCCTGTTCCATGTGTCTCTCAATACATTATCTTTGCTGTCCTTTCATCCAGTTGGCATCCTTTTCACTTCAGACATTGCTGACTTGTTCCCCTTTCTTGTCCTTTTAGCTCCTTTCTTCAAAGTATTAGCCTCTCAGTGAGAAACCAGGTTTTTTTTTTCCCTCAGTTCTTCCCATTCTGAAAACAAAAAATCATGAAACTCAAATGTTTTTTATAGTTTCATGAAAATACTCTATGCATTATTTTGGTGGAGGTGAATTATTTTCTTAGTGCTTACTAACCAGACTCTTTTCTAATGCAACCTGAGTATGAGGATATAAAACAATTATATGTAGGAAGCTTGGAGGAAAACCAGTGAGATTAATTTTAAAGAGCTGGGGGTTAGAAACAGAAAAGCAAACTTTTTTTGTGATTTAACATATATAATGATTTAGATGTGTTTTCTTTAAAATGTATCCATAACAGGGTACTCACACTTGCATCATTAAGCTTCTAGATCTGTGGCTGTGTAGTGTCAATTTAGTTCAATGTCACTCTCTAATTAAACATCCCCTGCACCTCTATATTAGTTTTATCAAGGTATTTGTTACATTGTGAATTCTGATGCTTATAGAAGACACACTTTTGTAAAATACATGGTGTAATAGGGGTGATTCTGAAAAATAATTTGTTCAAGAATATAAGAAGTGAAATAAATATTTTACTGCCTAAAAACTGGTAAACATGTTAAACTTTAAATGCTTAAGACTGAGAATTTTCCTCAAATTTTATAATTATTATTACGGTATTACTGTTTAAACAGAAGTAGCTGCAAAATCTCGACTAGAACTTATAAAAGAAAAAGCTTTAGCATTTGTTGAAGAGTTAACAATGAAAACAGAAGAGGCTTATAAAGATATGGAAAAGTGGCTTGAATCCAGATTCTTGGCAGAAATGTCAAGGTAATGTATACCCAAGTTTAAACAGGAACCTTTTTTTTTCCAAACTAGTCTATGCTAGTAAAGACAGTCATATATATAGTAGCAAATAACCTGAAAAAAATACATAGAAAATAATCATTTCATTTCATGAACTGGAATTTAATTGTATCTTAAATACCTCAATGGTAATAACTAATTCCTTGGATGGTTACATGGTCTGATGGCAGCAGTAGAGGTAATTATCAGTTCTGCTCTTTTTCTACACTATGGGTTTAGCAGGTTTACAAGCATCAGCAGACAACCAGTTATTCGATTTAGTAGAAGCCTCTGTATCATTTCAGTGGCTTCTGTTACTTTGAATTGTGGGGTTGTTTTCTTTCTAGTGCTTCACACATGCTGGAAAATTCCACTTGCTATTATTACCATGATGTATAACATTTCTCAACATTATTTCGAGGTCCATTAAAAAAAAAAAAACCCACAACAACTTCTTCTTTGCAAGTTTGCTGTCCTAGTAAATAAAATGTGCTTGGGACCACTCTATGACACTTAGGCCATCTGGCATAGAATGACCTATGTCCATTTCATTAAAGGATTTTACTTTCCAAAAAAAAGGGATCACTGCCTTTTGGAAAACGTTTCGCCTGTACTCATTTTTGAAGCATACCTGGGACTGCGCTGGTTGATCCATGTCAGGGCAAGACCAAGACAAGAGACAGAAATACAGGATTTCATTCATAGAATGATTTGAGTTGGAGGTTTAAAGTTTGGCCCTTAGAGACCATCTAGTTCCAACCCCCCTGCCACGGGCAGGGACACCTTCCACCAGACCAGGTTGCTCAATGCCCCATCCAGCCTGGCCTTGAACACTTCCAGGGATGGGGCATCCACAGCTTCTCTGGGCAGCCTGTGCCAGTGCCTCAGCACCCTCACAGTAAAGAATTTCTTCCTAGTATCTAATCTAAATCTATCCTCTTCCAGTTTAAAACCATTACCCCTTGTCCTGTCACTACATGCCCTTGTAAAAAGTCCCCCTCCAGTTTTCTTGTAGGCCCCCTTTAGGTACTGGAAGGCTGCTGTAAGGTCTTCCTGGAGGCTTTGCTCCTCCAGGCAGAACAACCCCACCTCTCTCATCCTGTCCACATGGGAGAGGTGCTCCAGCCCTCTGATCATCTTTGTAGTCCTCCTCTGGACCCACTTCAACAGGTCCATGTCCTTTTTATGCTGGGGGCTCCAGAGCTGAACACAGTACTCCAGGTGGGATCTCACAAGAGAGGAGTAGAGGAGGAGAATCACTTCCCTGGATCTGCTAGCCATGCTCCTTTTGGTGCAGCCCAGGATATAGTTGGGTTTCTGGGCTGCAGGTGCACATTGTCAAGCCATGTTGAGCTTTTTGTCCACCAGCACTCCCAAGTCCTTCTCAGGGCTGCTCTCAATCCTTTCGTCCTGTGGCCTGTATTGATACTGGGGGTTGCCCCGACCCAGGTGCAGGACATTGCACTTGGCTTTATTGAACCTCATGAGGTTCACTCAGGCCCACCTCTCAAGCCTGTCCAGGTCCCTCTGGATGGCATCTCTTCTCTCCAGCATGTTGACCACATCGCACAGCTTGGTGCCATCAGCAAATTTGCTGAGGGTGCACTCAATCCTACTGTCTATGTCACCACAAAGACGCTGAACAGCACTGGTCCCAGTATGGACCCCTGATGAGCACCAGTTTTTACTGGTCTTCACTTGGACATTGAGCCATTGACCACAACTCTTTGAGTGCAACCATCCAGCCAATTCCTTATCCACTGAGTGCTCTACCCATCAAATCCATGTCTCTCCAGTTAAGAGACAAGGATGCTGTGTGGAACAGTGTCAGTTGCTCTTCCATCATCTGCCAGTGCTGTAACCGTGTCATAGAAGGCCACCAAATTTGTCAGGTACAACTTGCCCTTGGTGAAGTTCTGTTGGCTGTCACCAGTCTGAAGCATATGAAGGCCCTAACAGGCACTAGCTCAAAGAGGCTGAGCCTCTGCCTTCCAGACAGTTTTATTTGCTCTCCTGCTACCAAAGACACAATATTTACAGGTCGTGTCCTTTGACCTGACAGCCCAGGCCAAAACTATATCTAGTTGAGCATTATGGACAGCTGACACCTTTCCCTGTATAAATTGTACTCATTACACTTGAAACAGGAGTTCATAAGTCCCTCCACAATGCTACTTTACAAAGTGCTTTATACATCTAGCATTTCAGGGCAGAGCAGAAGACAAGGCATTGAAATAGGCTAAAGGATGATTACAGATGGAGTATGTATGCTCAACCCATATAACGTTTATGAAATAAAGAAAGTCTTACCCTTTCATATTTTTCCATAAGATCTTTTCTGTGGCTTAGATATGCCTTTATATAAATTTCTCTATCACAGACAACAGGCAAAAGAGTTTTTGCTGCCAGAGGAGGAGTACACTTCATAATTATTTTTCTGAGAACAGAATTCACAGAGAGGATTTGTAATTCTTACTTCAGGAAAGCTCTCAAAGCATAAACATAGTAAAATTTGAACCCAAGTTATTAAGTTAATATTAATTTTAGATTAAAAAATTAATACTAAAAGTACTCATTGTTTTCTGTGTTTACGCTTTCGTAGTGTTGAAAAGCTGGCCGAGGTTTCACGACATCACATTGAGAGTTCTAGCAAAATCCAGTATGAAATTATTTTAGAAGAAACTGATTTCTTCATCAGCACTGATGTAAAAGTTATTCCTGACCCTGTTCCTTTACCACATGTTCCACGTGTAGAGACCTCTGGAAGTGGTACTCTTACTGTTTCACAACTTAATGCACTTCATAAGCAGTTTCTACAGATGGCACCTAAAGGTAAGAAAAATTTTTCCTTTTCACTCCTGAAGGATTGTGTTACCTACTTAAAATTTAAAGTAATTGCTAGGAGCAATTAAACATTAGTTACTTATATTGTTAAAGGTTGTGCTAAAATTAAAGATCTAAATAAAAACATATTTGCAGAAGGTTTAATTACTGTCAGTTTTACATATTGTAATTATAATTTTAGTATGATTGCCATTAAAATAATGAAATACAATGTGTAATCATGTACTAAAAATTTTGGATCCAACTCTTCCAATGTTTTAAGGCCAAGAAAGCACAATTAAGTTGAATTTAATTCCTTATTCAGAGGAGAAATTCTAATTATATTTTGTGCTTTAATCCATTTTAGGGACAAAGATGTTTACAGTTTTCCTTTAGACAGTTGCATAACATCTTACCTATAGTGTGGAAGCATGTGTGTGTGTAAGCAGTCCAAACTCTTCTATAGACATTAATTTAGCAGATAGTATTGCATATATAATGCCATATGAAACTAAAAATCTGCACATTTACAATCATGGTGAGGTGAAACACAGGTAGCAGTTTGACTATTCTTTCCACTTAAAAGGTTTGTCTAATACAAACTCTAATATTCTTGACATGTTTAAAACAGAACAACTATTTTCCTTGTACATTTATAACAAGCAAGAAGACAAAATCTTTATCTTTCTACAATATTGTCCTTTTGATAATAGTATTATACTCACTAAAATTACCCAAGATGATTTGCAGAGCTATGCAAAAAGGTAAATATATTGACTTATTATTGTCACCAGACAGTAAAAGAATGCTGCTGGATGTTCTCTGGGACAATGGTAAAGAGTTACTGTTTAAAATAAGGTCCCAAAGAATATGCAACAGCATTCTTCTACTGTCTGGTGACTATTAAGTCAAGATATGTACATTTTTGGATAGCTGAATTAGGATGGGAAGCACAAGCTGTACAAGGCACCTTTTAAATACTTCCAGTTCTCTTACATACTTTAAGACTGCACAGATCACATCCCAGATTTCCTAAGGCAACCACTTCCCTTCATTACAGAGTCTCCACAGGAAGAGTTAAATCCTTCCTCTCCTAAAACATCAGGAAATCAGGAAATTTTTTCACATCCTTTTGTTTCCCCTTGTTCAATATCATGCCTCCTTAGTAGGTAGTCTCTTACTGAAAAGAGGGAAAAACACTAAACCACCCAGCATGGTGGCAGTGAAACTGCTGGACAGCGGCTCTGAAGGAGATGAAAAGAAACAAACCAATCCCTGTCTTTGAGAACCTCTGAACAAATCTAGATTTGCTGCCAAACATCTTAGTCTTCTAATTCTTACTCACTTGAGCAGCCCCCTGAGCATTCATAATGGAAATCCACACAAATGAGCACACAAGGCATAGACTATAGAGCAAGTCTGAACAGAATAAATCTACCACTCTTCTGTACTATATTAATAGCAAAATTCTGAAAGTTCTTCTGAAAATAAAATATTAGGTTTATTTTCTGTAGCATTATGGAGATTACATGAAGAAGAATTTTACCTAGAAATCCAAGCAAAACAAAGAGTGACAGAGGAGAATGTTGGAAAAAATAAATATATAAACAGATTTCTCACAGGTTATTTGATAAGGATCAGAAAGATGTCTTTTCAAGATAAGTTTAACAAATTGCCAAAATGAAAGCAAAAAGTGGGAGTGCCAATATACTTTAAAATTGCATCGTACTTACAAAAGAAATCTTATAAAATTATAAACAGTTTTGTGTTTCCTAGGAATTTAAACTTTTAAAGAACTGCCGATTATCCTGCACACTTGGATCTCCATGGAAGCACATTATTCACCATTCTAAGCACCGATGGACAAAATATACAAAATATATGCTGGACCTTCCTCCCTACTGACACAGTCTTTAATTTGATAAGGACATCCTTAAATTATTATTTTTTTATTGTTCCAAGTGCTGTTGCCCAAACTGAAGGTGGCTCTGCAGTATTTGTTATTTTCTCTAACTCTTTTGATAAATTTATTAACATTCCTTTAATATATTGCCTCAGGAACCTGCTGCTTTTTTATTTCTAGTTCTTTCTAGAACTGTGACAGGCCTTAAATGGAACTACTAACAATTTTTTTCTTTTCTTTTCTACAGTGTCTTTGGATATGTTCTGTTCTTATCAACAAAATTAAACTAACTGTCTATTACAACTCACCCCTTTTGATTCCCTGTAACACTGTATTCTTCCTATGACCACATCTGTTGTCAATTCAATTAGCACACATCTGAAATGTCTCAATTTTCTTCTACAGGTTCTTCTTTAGAAAATGGTTTGCATTACCAAACAGATCAAAATAGATTATATTCCAGACTTTTGTCCTCCATCTTATAACTGAATTACACAAGAGAATTTTAGATCTTGGGTTTTTTTTACAGTCATGAACCATTCCATTTTGAATTATGGAACTGATTCTTCCTCAGAAATAAACTTCAGTCGGGTTTAAAAAACTTACATATCCAATATACAAAAAATGTTTAAAATGCTTGTTTATAGAACTAGATATGAGGCAGTAAAACATAGAGGACGTCCTATGACCAAATTGTATTACTATTTCTTTTCAAATTGTAGACTTGTCAATTGAGTTTTACTGTGTTAATAGATTTGGAAGAGACAGGCATATTATAGTGTGTGTCTGTTTCAGCTGAATTTTTGCCTTTTTAATAGAATACCGTGTTGAGTGGAATAGTCAGAATTATATGCTTACCTGAATAATGTCTATATATTATGTTTTCTCTTGGCGAGCACTTTTGTGTAAGCAATTCAAGACCTTATAGTAATCCTGATGATCTCATCTTGCTGGAAACAAGAGTGTGAAGTCTATACATGAGCACAGAAATAAGTTCATCATATGTAACTTAACTTTTCTAAGACTGTATATGTTTTCAATGTTCTTTTTTTTTTAATTTGTATACAGAGGAAGTATTTTTTTACTAGATAAATTATTTAGGTAGAAAATGCCTAAACTTTTGGGATATAAATCCTTTAATCAGAAATCCAGAATAGATACAATACCTTTCCCTATAGATAATGCAACAACTGACTTAGTTTGACTTACACCTCCTGTTATGTCTCTTATGATTCATGTATGTTGTTTAATTTCAGAAATCTGTGACTGCTTATGGTGTTTAAAACTCTACGCATCCAATTACTTTTATGAAATATATTTAACGTGTTTGTATGTGTTTCTGTGCATTTGAATATATACACGAGTATTAAGATTTTAGTCAGCATGGCAGAGGAACTCTCCTTTCTCCTCACTGCGTCTGTGCAGCAACAGTCATACCCTAGTCTGTGTGGTTCTAGATTTAAAATTCCAATTCTTGCTAATTAGTGAAGATTAGACATATTACATAGCAGAATCGATAACAATTAGTGAGTAAACAAGGTGAATATTTACAGTGAAAATCACCTTCAGGGTGCGATGCTTATCTCGGTGTCTTGGAGGGAATTAATCATGTTTGAGACTCCTGTCTTTTTCATCTAAGGACAGAAGTACCCCATATTACTAGCTTTTAAACTACTAAAATTAAATGAATATAGTTCAGCCTTGGGGGTTATTTCACTTATTCATCTCTTACAGCATTGCTACAGACTCTGGTGCATAACTTCATAGATTTTCATCCAGACTTTTAGTCAGAAATTGCTATGGAAACATTTTTTTCGGTGAAAATGGAGGGGAATAGAAATCTGCTTAAATGTTTTGGTAAAATTTGATGAAAAGAGAATAAAATGTTTACAAAATTCGCATCTCTGGTATAGGTTTACAATCTCTTCATATTTTGTTGCGTGTGTAAAGTTTTAATCTGAATGTTTACTACAGTTCTTACGTTTAGGGAAATATTTTCATACAGGCACTGTATGAAAATATTCTGCTAACTGATGTGTCATTAAGAAGTAGTCTATTTTGTATATCTGTGCCTTATAACTGAAACGTGAGGATTGTTCTTTATGTCTTGTCCCTTTAAAATTTCAGTCTTGGTTCGCAAGGTACACATTTAGTGTACATGTACACTGCTGTCATTGGTAATGATCCTTTTTGAATTTTTATTTTTCTGTTTTCAGTTTCACTTGTCATAATCTTAGTTTATTCTGTAATTTTTTTGCAGTTGTTTATGATGTTTCTGCACTGTTTATTGAAAATATAGATACCCTTGTCTGTGTCACCTTGTGTATCAGTGAATGATACTAATTTTAAAAAAGATTTTGATGAAAAACAGTTCTGCCCTGTGCAGCTTTTTCTACATTAGTTTTCATTTTCATTTTGTTGATGACAAAAATCAGATGTGAAAAAGAGGTTGCTTCATAAGTAGTACAGGCTGGTTTCCTTTTGTATCCTGTGTTCCTTCCATAGTAGCACTGCAACAAATCCCGCTTTTTCCCATGTTCCCAGCTTCCTCCCACTAGTCCATCTCCTGTTCCTTTCCATGTCTGTTAGCCTCATTTAAAAAAAAAACAAACAAGACAGACAACAACCAGCAGTTGTCTTTCATGTCATCTTACCTGCATGTTTTGCTTGCACAGAATGCTGTGTGTGGTCTGGAACTGCGTTTAGTCTGACTTAACGACTCTTGGCCACAGAGTGGGTAAAAGCTGGTCATCTCCCCAGTTTTTCCTCAATGGCAGTGTTATGAAGATCTTTCTCTTGTACCTCAGAACAGATCTGAAAAAAAATTTGTACGACCTTCGTAACTCTACCATACTGATAAACTTGGTTCAAATTGGCCATTCTGAAATTATCAATGGGGAAACACAGGAAGACAGACAAATTGGTATTTGTTCTCACAAACTGTATAATGCACATACAAAAATTTGCCCCTTCTTGTAAAACAGGAAAAAGTGGGTCACAAGGACTTTATCTTAAGATCTTTTAAAGCACCAGAAATGGCGTTTCTTTCTATGATTAACTTACTGTAATTGTTAATTCTGCCTGTTGAAGTACACATCACAGTAAGGAGGATGGGGAGTCAAGTTGTTCCCAGGTCATTTCCTCAGCGCTTTAGTTCTGCTATTTCCCAACTAACAGATTTCTTGGTTTACTGTCTCAGTTCTGCATGGAATTTGCCTTCATGGAATTATGTGACTGCTTTCTTTTCAAAGTTATGACCTTATGGCAACAGCGTACTAAAAGAATCATAAACTTAAATGCAAAAAGTGGGAGATTCACAAGCTCTGAAGACAGAATTTTCAAAAACACCAGCTTATAGCATATGCTCCTACAAAATGTAACAATGACCATCTTGAGAACAAAATGTGAAGCTTATGCTGTTCTTTCTCAAAGCAGTACTAAAATAATTTAATGGTTGGACTTGATCTCAAAGGTTTTTTTCCAACCTAAATTTTTCTATGATAAATCTATTTTAAAAAGATCAGGTCAAACATCTGCCATGGAACATCTTATGCCTGTAACAGCTATTTGATTATGTATTTATGGGTTTGCTCCAAGTTAACTTGTCTGTTAGTGTTAGGTGTAATGGGCATCTTAATAGGTTTGTGACTTCAGTAGTATCTTCTGGAGACATTTTGCCTGAAAGACCATTCTGAATTCCACTCCCTAGCTCCGTTTTTCTGTTTCAAAAAATCGTATTGCTGCTGTACTTTACTGGTTGCATATTCTGACAAACTTCTGGTAGTCAAAAGGAAATTAGAGTCAAAACGAAATTAGAGTCAAAACTGACCATTTCTTACAAGGGTCCTGGGTAGCCTCCAAGTGATTTAAGAGTAGAACTGTTTTCTTTGTTCTCTTTTATGGCTGTTCATTTCAAGTCACAGTCTAGTCCCAAATTAACAAAATAAATGTGGATTAAAAAAAAATACAACTGATATTTATTAAATAAAAACTATTTTATATTTAGTTGTTTCTTTTTAAATTATAGCCATAAGAGCACTGAAGCAATTTAAAAGCAAGACTAATTCTTCTATCAAGAGAGAAGGTGGTGATGGAGGGAAAGCGAAGAGAGATCTGGAACATCAGATAACAAAAAGGAATCGCCAGTTTCCAAAAATATGGCTAACAAAATACTCCTGGTTAAAATATGATGACGAAAGGGGAATAATGTTTTGTGCACCATGTCGTAAGCATAATGTAGATTTGGGGGAAAATATTCACAATTTTTGTTCTGGCACTGATGACTTCAAACTTGAATTTATAAATACACACCAAAGTAGTGAAGCTCATGCCTGGGCTACCTGCATGGAAGCTGCCAGTACTGCTTCACCAAATGCAGCTTCTGCTGAGCAGATGTTAAAGAGCATGAACTCCATAACATTAGGTAGAGTAGAAAATATTTTTAGAACATGCCATGCTATTGCTAAGTCTGGTCGTCCCTTTACAGACCTTGACTGGATGTGCAAACTAGATGATATGAAAGGAGTGGATATTGGTTCTGTGTTTAGAAATGACAAATCAGCAAGAATGTTTATACATTTTATTGCTGAAGTAGAAAGAAGAGCTTTGAAAGAGAAACTGGAGAAATGTAAATTCTTTTCTGTTATTAGTGATGGAGTCACAGACAGTATACTTAAAGCAGCTGCAGTTGTGTACGTACGCTTTGCAAATGAAGGAAAAGTCCATTGCCAGATTGTTGGGGTTCAACCTGTTCACAAAACCGATGCTTCAGCTATTAAAAATGCAATTGAGGAAACGTTGCAAATAAATCTTCAGCTTAGTCTGGCAAGCCAAGACTGGTCAAGAAAATTAGTTGGGTTTGGAAGCGATGGGACAGATGTCATGGTAGGAGAAAACAGTAGGGTAGCTAAACTTCTGAGGGAAATTCAGCCTTGTGTACAGTCTGTGCATTGTTTTGCTCACCGGCTAAAGCTGGCTTACAAAGGAGCACTGAAAAATATTCAGCTATACAACATCTTAAGCAATGTCTTGAGAAGTTTGTATTACTTTTATCGTAACTCACCTCTAAATAAGAATAATCTCAAAGCCACATATGAAGCCATCAAGTTACGCCCAGCTGTTCCTTCTCGAATTGGAGGCTCCCAGTGGCTTCCTCGCCTACAAACAGCTCTACAAATTCTCCTTAAAGGTTATCCTGCAATTGTTCTACATCTGAGTAAGGTAAATGATACAAAATTTGGACATAACTTCAGGAAAAATTAATTGCCATGGCTAAGTTTGGTCTGCATACCTGATCCTTTCATTTTCTGTATTGATTTCCAGACTGAAAGAGATTCAAGATCCTCAAACCAGCAGAAAGTCAAAGGCCTTTTACACATCCTTCTGAGAATGGAGATAGTAAAATTTTCTCACTTTTTGTTGGATGTCATCAATGTCCTCAACATTCTGTCACGTGTTACTCTGGATCATTACTCTTCCATTGCAGACATATTTGCAACCATGCAGTCAACACTGGAAACACTCCACATGTATCAAACAAGGTCTGGCATTTCTAACAACTGAACAATGATCCCTTAGAATATAATAAAAGAGTATTATATGTTGTTTTGTGTTCTGTACCTTTCAGAGCTGGTCCAAAGGAGCGGCTGATAGAGACCATTCAGCATTTTCATGGCTACCAGCTTGTTGGAAATAGAAATATTTCAGCAGTACGAACAACAGTACTAAGGAATTTGGTAAAGAGGCTACGCGATTGTTTTTGCGATGCAAGTCAAGATGTTTTAAAAGCAACTACTATTGGAAGTTTTAAACTATGGCCTGATAAAATTAAACAAGGTATAGAACTGTGATAGTGGCTATTTGAAGAGCACCTTCTAAATGTTTTACAAGCATAAAAATATTTTTGTTTTGCCTCTGTTATAGAATTTGGTGAAAAGGAAGTGTCTGTCTTGACTAAACATTATGAAGTCATTCTGGAAGCTGCTAGTGTGAAAATAGGTGAAGTAGAAACTGAATGGAACATGTTGAAAATAGAGTTGTACAACAGGTAATAAGAAAACTGCATTTGTGTCCGTTTATTGATTTACTCAGAAGGATGATGGAAATACATTTAGTGATAGTTGTAATTATACTTCTTACCATGCTTTTTAGATTTCAGAACATCCAGACCTTGACATGGGATGTGGTGAACTCAGATTACTCAAAGAAGTATCCCAACATCCTGACACTGGTAGATTTGATCCTAACTCTGCCAGCAAGCTCAGCTGAAACAGAGCGAGGCTTCAGTCAAATGAAACTCACCATGATGCATTTGCACTCTAAACTAAGGTCTGAAAGTGTGACGGATCTTATGATAATTCAGATGAACTCTCCAGATATCAAGAGATTTGACCCCCAGAAAGCTATTCATTTGTGGAATGTTACTTGGCAAAGAAAGAGAAGACTACAGGGAGGTGATATGATGACAAGTGAAAGATCAGACTACTCCTCCGAGTTTGATTTGGAGAGTTTCTGTGGAAGTGACTAGATGAAAATTGTTAGTTTTTATTTCAAAATCTTCTTGTAACGTACATGGACACTTCAACAGAATACCTTGCAGGGTTAATAAGGGTCATTTTTTTTTTTTTTTCATAATGTATTGTAATGTTAAAATATGTCTTTTCTTCAATTGCCAGTAGATGTTTGCATTTGCCCATCTTCTATTTGCCTGACTTCTATGAATCTGAAGACAATGAACAAAAATAATGTACACTGTTACCTTGGTGACATGCTAGAGGGGCAACTTGTAAATTCTATCTGATTGTATATTGCACTTAGCTGAGTCATAATATATTATAACCACTGGAGTTAACCCTCATCTTATTATCAGTGTTTAATAGTTCAAGAAGCTTCATGGATTCTGAAAACCCTGATTTTTTTTTGATAAGTGTGTGGAAGATCAGTGCTTTATATCTGTCAAATGACTGCTTGACCTCTGTAGCCTATGAATTTTGGGTCATACCTTCTCTCCGTATCTGTATGTGTTTCTATTTTTTATTCTCTTTTGGATAAGGTTTAACATGACCTTTCACAGATTGTTGTCAGACTTGTCCTTCAGAAGACTTTCCTACAGAGGTAGAACAGGTTCATTTTCCATTGCTGATTATTAATTGCACAAATCAGTCTTCCCATAGGTAATACTCTTACAGCCAGCATATCACTAATTACTTCACAGCTTGTACCACTTTTTTTCTCTGTAAAAATATTTGTGAGCATTGCAATAAGAATACTGCATCTTGATTTTTAATGTAGGAGCTAGAATCAGAATTGTTCAGCGAAGTATCTGATTTCACAATTTCATAATTCTACATGTTCTAAATGCAATTTTCTACTTGATAATTTCCAATCGAGGTAAAGCATACCAGCAGAATCTGTATCTACTATGAAGGAAAAAGCAATGATCTATAACAAAAGATAGCTAAGGTGCAGTCATTAATGACCCTTCTTAATTCTTCGAATAGTGATGAAGATGAAGTAGAAATAATTTGGGAGAAATTAATGTGTGGTCATTCACCTTTAAATCAACCCTTTTCTAAATCAAGATCAAGTCTCTAATTTCATTTTAGTTGTTGCCTAGTAACTGCAGAAGATATATACATACATATATATAGTCTTGTTTTGTGTGTCTTGTATATATATTCATGCTACTTCTAGGTCTAAACAGGATGTCAGAAATAGAGCAGGTTTAGAGTACATGCCTCATTAAGGGATGTTTGTCCACTCAAGTAGAGTTGATTGGTAGGGATCAGAAAAAGAGATCAGTACTGTGCATTATATAGGTGACTATAATAGATCCATCATTGAAATATCTTCATTTGTGATTTCTGTGGTAACAAAAATGTTTACCTAAAGTAAAATACTTTACCTAATAAGCAACAGGATATATGTTCTACAGGGTACCTTATTAGATATACAACATTGCTAATTCTAAGGATTTTCTCTTAAGTCACATAATACCACATTTTAACTTAATGTCTTCAAATAGGAAGATTTTGACTATGATGACATTAGAAAAAGTTTGAAAATGTGTCCCCAGAATGTCCAACAGTAGAAGAAAAATACTGAAGTAATGAACAAAACTGTATTTAGAACTTGTAACACTGAAGTCAATTCCATGATGCACAAGGGCAGCATCACATTTTTAGTGTTAGGTCTGAAGATAATAGGTATATTGCCCTTGGAAAAATTGTAGCAAAATCTTATTGTCATAACAAGTAGTTGGAGGGGGATATCAAGAAGTCATCCGTATCTGAATATGGGGTCTGGTTTAGTCAATCTATATCCAGTATTTATCCTTGTTCTTCTTTGATAAGCTTTTAAAATAGTCCACTGTAGAATGTGTGGGGTTTTGTCCTTAGTGCTTTGATGTCCTTATTATGTGGGTTTTTAGTATTGTCTGAAATGTTTTTGATGCAAATAAACTTTATGTCCTATCATTCTTCCTAACTGGAGCTATGGAGCGGGTGTTATCCCTATCCTCTTTGTAACATTGGTTTTAACTGGACAACTACTGTGTTTTCTCATGATCTTCCTTTCGTAGATGAAACAAGCAGAATTCCTTCAACCTTGCCTCTTAGGTCATGCTTTCTAAGCCTGTGATGATTCTTACTGCTTTCTTCTGGGTACTCTTTAGTTTCCATACATCCTTCTAGATCTGCAAATTCCAAAATTGTATGCCAGCAGAAGCCTTAACATCTGAAAAGAATGCAAGTGATTATATCCAATATCTTCCTGTGTACTTTCTGGTGATATTGTAATCTTCCATAATCCCTGGAGCTTTTTCTACAGAAATTTCTTTGTCAGTAAGATTCCTACTGGGACATTTATGCAGTTCATTCTTTCAGCCCAGTGTGGCACTTGACATTTATTCTTATTGGATAGTGTCCTTTTTATCCTAGACTATATCTCAAATTTGTAAAGTTCACTGAATTCTAATCCTGTTCTTGAATGTGCTTTAAGTGCTTTCCTGATTGGTTTTGTCTGCAATGTAGTAAGTGTATTTATTTGTGCAGTCTGTTTCCTCAAAGTACTTAGATCTGTTTCCAGTGAAATTTACTTACTGATCTTGACCATCTCTCCAGTTTTTCAAAAGCTTTTGAATTCTGATTCTTTTTCAAAATTGCATGCTATCCCTTCTAATTAAAAGTGGTTCTGCGCATTTAATAAGTTCATTTTCTATTCAGTCTCCTACATCAATCAACAAAAACCTGTTAGGTATGGTTGGGGGGTTTTTTGGACTTAACAAAAAGATCTTGTAAAGAGCATACCTGTTTTGAAACCAGTCTTGTTAAGTGGACAAAGCCAATTCTGGGAATTGTTTTCACATTCTTTCCCAGAGGACGTTATTTCCTTTTACCCTTGCAGAGTACTGTTTGCAGATACCAATATTATTCTCTCAGCACCATCTGTGTAGCTGCCCACTCATATCATCTTTCCATGATTAAAAGCATTGGCAACCCCTGAATTAAATTGATGAATCACCTTTTGTCTTGTAGTATGATCAGATATTTTAAACAGTTCCATGCTCTGTAGCATAAAAATACATTAAATCTAGACAAAATATCTAAAAATACATTGAGAAAACTTATTTGGTATCTTTTGTATATGCTTACAAGGGATTTCCTCTCTTTCTCAGACTTCCTCATTCCTGCTAGGTATGTCATGAGGAGGATTTAGGTCACACTCCGTTTGAAGTTTGTGAACTGTTATAACTTTTTGACAACACTTTGGAATTCTCCCACTTCAGATGTTTCAGGAGGAGGTGGTAAAGTAAAAAGAATTACCCTACAGCACATCAGCAATTCTGCTATTAATGAAGTAGCTTAGCTCTGAATGAAAGAGAAGGTTGTTTCTCCATATTTGTCACAGAGGAAGAAAAATGGGTAGACACTGCAGGTCACCTGGCAGCGCATACATTATTTCTTGATTCAAGTTCTTTAATATCCTTACCCCTCAAATACTTAGGTACGTTTCTGAAGTCATGTAGCCTCACAAAAATGACATGACGATATTAGTATCCTTTTAGAATTTTGTGCAGAAGACCAAAATTAAATTTCTTTTTAGGAAGCCAGAAACTCATAGGGAATACAAGAACAGCATTTTTTATGGTCATATAGGGAAACCATAGTAGGAATTGAACAATTTAAACCACAAGATAATGTGAGAGAAAGAAGCTAGATTGCCAGATTACTGGGGATCAGATGTGGAAAGGGAAATGTTTAATAAACCATGAAATAAAAATTATAATACCTGGGCTTTTCATCATACATCACTAGAAAATTTGAAACTGCAAATAAGATGTTAGAATTTTTCCTGTTATTTTAATATAAAATTTTCAGTGGCTTCTTAGTGGACTATAGCTTGTTATCCCCATGAACCACTAAAAAGTTACCTGGTTTATTGAATCTTCTGTGAAGTCTCCAATAATGATACTTCTGTGATGTAGGCTTTGTTGTGCTGCATGGTAATAATCTGATTTTTGGGACTTGAAGCTCTTGTCAAAATACAAGTTTCTGCTTACCTTAAAATTATTAAATCAGCAATCCAAGAAGCTTCAGTAAACAGCCTAACACATGATTTCTAAAAGGTGTTCTTTCTCAAAGTAGATAACTCAGAAACCCTCAAGAGACTACGTCAGAGCACTGTTACCAGTTTACTGATAGTTTTTCCCAGCTTTTGTGTTCATGCTGAAATTTGTTAGGACACAGGGCTTCAAATCCAGATTTTTCACCCTTCCTTTGTCCTGTCCCAACAGACCCTAAGCTTCCCAAATCTACTTTTTTCCTTTTCTCTCTAAGGTTATATGATTTCTCTGCTGTATTAAGATGTGCTGAGGGCATTACTCCTGGCTGCAGAGGTTGTAGGCTATTAATTGAAACTGACCACTTGATTTTGAATGCTGACATTATGAAATCAATATTTGAACACATTCTTAATATTCCTACCACTTAAATCTTTCTTTGTAAACTTAACAAATTTTACTTCACATTTTCTTTTCAAAGAAAAAAAGTTGTTAGCCATAGAATGTGTGCAGCTGTGCCTTTTTAAAAAGAAAAGAAATGTGACTGTAAAAGGAAAAAAAATTAGTAAGTCCTTCTAGTATTTCACTGATTGTATTTGCTTTTAAAGGTAATCTGAAAACTTACTGTTTAACCCTATGGAAGTGATCATAACCTGGCCAAATCAGCTTCATCTCTCAAAATTTAGATCACCTGAATCTTGGTTAATGTAGAGGTTTCGCAGTGAATCCTTACTGAGCCAGCAAAGTTGTTTCTGAACGAAAAGACTTGTATATGTCTGATAATTTTGGTATACATAATTTTGTGTTGTAATACTGTGCATGAAGTTCGAAGTTTCTATTTGCTTATAAGCAAATCCATGCCCATTAAAAAAAAAAAAGAGGTTTTGTTGCACTTACTTATTTTTATCTGATTTCTTTAAATAAAATTAACAGAGATATTTATAAATCCCACAAACCAATTCTGGGAAGTTCTTTAAGCAATTCAGTTTGTTTCAAAGTTTAACAGACAATGATCCGAGTTTCCCATCCTATTCTCTAATGCTTGCTTTCAAGAGTAGAGATAGATTTATGACTGATTAAAATAGCGCATAGTGAAGGAAAAGGTTGATAGGTGTTCAATACACAGAGTATGTGTGTGATTGGTATTTGTGTACTGCTCACCAAGTGTCAGTGTAGACTAAGAGGATTGGTTAGTGATCACAGTGCGGATCAGGGCAAGCATCAAAAGAACTGCAATATATTGGAATATTAGACATTTTGCTTTTAGACAGGCCACATGGTTTATTCTGAATGAGAAAATTTTACATTTGACTTGAAAGATATTACCGCTATTAATAGTACATAACAGCAAAATAACTATTTTCCCATATGGCCATTAAAATAAAAAAATATATTTCCTTTAACAAAAGAAGACTATTTTAAATGGTAAATAGTTTTTTTATATGTATTGACTTTCTTTTATTAGGTTTTATACAAAAGGAAGTATTTATTGACTTGATTAATTTGAATCTTGGAACAAATTGCCTTCCTGATGTATGGATGAACTTAACACTTCCAGATGTAAGTTAACACCTATTTTCATACCAGTTAACTACTGGTTTGTGCAGAAGATGCAGTGTTGTCCTTACTGTGATAAAGTCAGGAGTGTAACTATTAAGGGCATTGTCAGTTTTCCCTTAAAATTCTTTTTCTTTAGAGAAAGGTTCTGGAAGCTACTGTGCCAGAAATAAAATGCTTTTGTCAGCACTGTATTTATTTATTATTTTCAAATTCTATCAGTTCCTTTAGACACCATTGAAAATTCATTTCCAAGAGTTAAATTAAGACTGTTTATGTTCTTCGTTCCAAGACAGGAGAATAAAATCTTGAGCTGTATGACCTTAAACTTACTTATCCAAGATTTTCAGATTTAGGAACATGAAAAATTATTAGTCTTTCCAGATCTTCCATCACTGAATTGTCTGATTAATTTTACTTTCAAATGTTGCTGGTAAGTCTATGGAATGAAAAGGTTTACTTGTTTTAGCATATTTTCATTATTATTTCTGACAGTAAGCCATGATTTACATTAAGATTTTAATTGGATTTTACATGAGGGAAGCAGCTTTATTCAAATATTGTTCACACAGATGAAATGCATTAATAAACATTGTAAAGTTTCTGAGTGACGGTTTTCCACTGTTTAGTGAAAATTAGACACAGCTGTCATCATCAGTATATAAAAATCTAATCTTAGCACAGGAGATTAATTATATGTGGAAAACTATGAGTCAAACATTGTTTATTAATAGACCACATGTGCTTGTATCCCATGTTCTTTACTCTTTGAGAACTTTTAAGTGCTTGTAAGTACTATTTTAATTTTAATAACAGAATTTCCTTTCCTTAAGAGCACTGTTTTAAAATTATTCTTTTATATTTATAGTCAAAGCAAGAATTTATATGCAAAAGGAAATGCATGAAGCATGAGCTAAGGTGTATGTTCTGCAGAAGCTATTCTGAACTGAACTCACCATTTCATCATTGTGTGACTTAATAACATTTCAAATAAGTTTTCAAGGTGTAGGAAATGGTACTGTACCTGCCAGTGTTAGGGCAGATGACATCTACGGCATTACCAAATTGTCTGTCTCTGAGTTGCCCCAGACCCTTATTCTCGTAGACACGTTACCTCCTTCTTGAACTCCATCCTGGAGCAAACGGGACACTTCACAAGGAAGTCTGGGTGTGGGGCAGAACATAGCGTACAGGTACACAGCAGGGTCTCGCCACACCAGTAGTGTAGAAATAAACTGTGCCTTTATTTCCTCTATCAGATACAGCCTTTGCAATGCCGTGTCAGGAGATTTTACACGTATTCTCCTGTTTGTGTTCTCTGCCCCACTCTGCTATCCACATACAACATCGTCAGTGGTAAAAAGATACATGTGGCAAGCTGCAAAGCAGCTTTTCTACTACAACATTTTTTAACTGAAAATAATGCTGGAACAGAGAAAAGCCACTTGGTAGACAGCTGTAAGAGTAAGCAAGATAGGCCCAAGGCACAGCCCCGAGCATTTACTAGATTTTATACTCATGCTGCTAAATTGTCAGTTCAGGTCTTAGCACTCTCCCAGATGGAACTTGGTTCAGGGGTTAGTATGTACTAAGAGTTGTTATGTCATAGCACTTTACATACAGACCCCTATTTAGGGAGTCAAAGTATTTATTTAGACGGATATCAACTGCACATGCCAGTTGGCCTCAGTGACAGACAGCGGTCTGTGGACTGCTTTGGTCAGTGACACATGTCCTTTATACATCTTTGAAGTCGCACTGCAGAACCTTGTCCACCCTAACCATGAAAAAGTCCTAAGGTTACGTGGTATATAGAAAGTGTATGTTTACGTGTGCATATTTGACAATATTTATTATTTTGTTTTTATAGTTACAAAATCTGGCATCTGCATTCACAGTGAACTCAGAATTTACCGACTGGCGCAGGTTCTTGCTAGCAGCAGCGCAGCCTTGGCCAGTGCCGTCTGTGACACAGCTGCTTGAAGCACTGCGTGGCTTCCAGTCCATTGACGTAGCTGGATCAGGCTTTGTTACACAGGAACACTATATGCAGGTTATAATTTTTTCCTGAATAATATTCTTTTGTTTAACTCTCTGAAATGATTGATGTATTGTTGGGTTTATTCACATTCAGAAATCCAGTCTGAATTTTAAATGTATGGGGTTTTGGGGGTGCTTTCTAATGAAAATTGTCTTCAGGAAACTGGACGCCTAATCTTATCCATAGTCCCACAAATCAGGCTAAATAAACTAACTCCTTACTTCCATTTCCTACTTTCCCCATAAATTAATTTCAAATTAATATCCTTCCTGTTCTAAAGAAACTCTTCTGTGAGAGCTTTGACTTTTATTAACTTGTTTGACACTATATAAAACAAAGAATTTGCTCCAAACAGAAATAAGTATTTTACTTTGGGCTCACCAGCTCTACTTTAATTAGATATTCCTAGAATGTTTCCAATAAGGAATTCTTTGCAACTGAAGATTATTTTTCAGATTTTGAATACAGGGGAAATTATAAAATTATTTGATCTATTCTTTTCTCTAAAGGTGTCTTCTATTTGAACTGTCACATAGTTTAGCAAAGGTTTTTGGGAAGCAAGTTTCATGAAAGAGTATTGAGAATACATTCTCCTTTGTTTAGCAAAATTCTGCTCATTAAATTTTCACTTCCTTTTACTTAGGATTCTTAATTATACTTAGGATGACTCTTTTAATGTGTACTAGCCATATATATGTATATATACGTATACAAATATATAGGTAGATACATATCTGTGTGCATGTGTACATAAAAGTTCTACAGTTCTGTATTTTTTGGGTGATACTAAACTAATTTTCAAACTGTTTCAAATAAATTTCATAGAGCCTTTATTGCAGTGTGTTTTCCAATCACCTAGTATTAGTTTTCCTCAAAAATCAGAGGCTGTGTTCCTCCAGAGGCCTGTCAGTTTCAGAAATATTTTGATTAATTTAAAACTTCCAGGAGTGTCTGCCAACCCCTACCCACGCCAGACTTGCAAAGAAACAAATTCTGCAAAGCCATAAAACCCACATAATGTGCAGGTCTATCTGCATCTATTTTTCTATCGATGTGGTAATTTTTACTGAAGTGTGAGAGTTTAAAAATAAGCTAACAGTTACAAGACATGCAGACTGTGAATGTACATTTTTAACATGGGATCCTAGTTCAAATAATAATATTAACTGAGCAATTAATTTACTTCAAGATCGGAATTGGCTCACATTCAGTAAATGATAGTAAATACACAATGGTGTACACTTGTTTGTAGACCTACCTCTTGGTAGTTCTTCCAAACTTCTGTGAAAGTGATGACTCTGAACCTACAGTCGTACAGTTCCTTAAAAACTTAAAAAGGACTAAAAAGTCTGGAGGTAAACACACATATAACTCCACTACTGAAGCTCCTTTCTTGGAACAGAACAATTTGGGCAGGCACATAACTTAGGTGCTCAAGAGGATGTTATAGGAAGCTCCAGAGACTATCCAAATCAATTCAGTTCAACAGTCTGCATTGCTCTGAAGATTTTGCTCTTTAGCTGATTCACATTGCAAATAAAAGTTGTAATGTCTGTCGCCACTATTTCATGTTTGTAAATCTGACCAAAACTTCGTTCACTTAAAAACCACACAAATCCCCTGTATACCTGCTCTATATGAGGTGCTACAGTTCATGTTACTGACAGCACTGTGGTTTGAATTTTTTGCATAGTCTGTTTATGAGAAGAACAAGAACAGAATCTTGCAGGCTTGAGTAAAATTTAGTCCTTAATTGATGAGGAACATCTGACTTGGTTTTATTGAAATGTTTGTATTGAAATGCTCCTTTGGGAGCAATTTGTGGCAAATTTTATGAGGTCAATACTTGTTCCATTTCTTTCTCATTAATTTCTTTCTTGAAGAAAAAATGATTCATGTTCTGTGGAACATGGTGCACTAGAGAATGTATGAGTCAGTGTAATCCATAAAAATAAGGAAAGAACAATAGCAAAGAGTTAGTAAAATAATTATATATCATTTTTTATCATTAATATTATAATTATATCATTCAGAGCAAACCATCTGATATCTTTCTGGGAAAGATCTGAAGGATAACATTAAACCTATTTTCTTGTTATTATTTGCTCAGTTTTCCCAGCTTACTTACATGGGGAAAAAAGCAGAAAACAATTTTTTCTTTACTAATTTATTATTTTATTTTACTGGCTTGTTTTCCTTTCTGAAAATCTCTTCAAACTTCCTGTTTTGTCCTATTTCATTGTCTTGCTTTGAAAAGAAAACACATAATAATAAAGCAATATTTTATGCAATCAAAAATGTAGTAATTCATCTGAAATGTGGAGAAGGATGTTGCTAATGAAATTTGTAACTTTGTTACAATATTTTCACTTAATACCTACAGTGAAAGGCTATGGCATCTTTCAATAACATCTGAGATTCGTGAAGATTTCCAACTATTTGAAATCTTCCATATTAGCCTATTAATGTAACACAGAATATACTGACATTTTTTTCAAATGTTATAATCTTTGAATAAAAAGGGAAACAAATTTTGTTCTCTGTTTAATGCTGAGACCTACATGCATTCAAAATGTCATGAAACTTTTATTTTATTTTACTGTATTCACAAGAGACAATGACAAACAATAGTCATTGAGAATTGCAGGAAGAACCTTCCACAGGGAATCTGAGGTGCCCCAGCTGGCCCCTCTGTCTGTGCCTGTAGTAATAAACTGTGCAGTACTAGGGAACATCCCCAGGTAGTGGTACTCAATTGTCTATGCTGTGACGTTTCCCTAACCTGGCAAGGTTTAATAGGGGTCACTTCCAGTCAAGGGTTTCTTTCTGTAGGGGGTCTGTTCATGGCCATCCTGTTTTAGAAGGTACGATTTAGCTGGTATGTCCTGTGGATTGGGTGTAGTGTTGGAGAGTTAGTTTTGGGCATTTTTAGTTTGCAGTTGCAGGTGTAATTCTGTAGGCATTACAGAACACTTCTTGTCTGTAATGTAAGTCTTCTTGTTGGGAGCAGGCAAGCATGGGAAAAGCCATGCCTCTGTCCTTCATTATACTGAAGTGTGTGGACAGTTTCTTCCAAAAGTACAGTTAGGACAAAAGCTATGGTGTAGCAAAGGATAACCTGAAAGCAAGAAGCCAGAACACGCATAGAAGCTCTGCATTATGTTCTGCTTCTTGGGCAGTGTAGGTTTACAACCACCTAGTTAATTCACACTTTCAAGAGCAGAGAGTCACTTCAACTCTATTTTCAGTAATTTCCAAAGTATGTATTACAAACAGCTACTTAAATTATTCTGATGTCATTGTATATTAATAACAAATTCAGCTTAATTTAGTCCAGTGATTAAGCTCTTACTAATCTGTCTGTTAAACAATTATAGAATGGAAAGACCACTTTATTTTAATGTGTGAAAATAAATTACTTTTTTTTTAAAATCAGGTTGGCTTATGGTTTAATGGAAATGAAGATCTAAACACAACAGAAAGTTGCATGGATTCTTTGCCTTTAGATAGGCTAAGACATCTCATAAAGGTAACTTAAAAAACATTGGTATTTTGAAGAGACTGTTCACTGTTCTGTAAGACATCTCATAAAGGTAACTTAAAAAACATTGGTATTTTGAAGAGACTGTTCACTGTTCTGACCTGAGAGGTCTCATGCAAAAGATTCTTGGGTCTCCTCTTTTTTTCCATGTTTGCTGCAATGTTTCAATGGTTTTTGAGGTCAGGTGGTGCTTCAGAATATGATTTCCATGTATAAAACCCTCAAAGTTAGCAGTAATGTAGAAAGGAATCTAGGAATTTTCCTTCAGTATTCTAAATCATAGCCTACTCAGACTTAATTATTCCTGTTCTCTGTTGAACCTCATTAATTTTGCTACACAGTAACCATCTTTGTAAAGAATGGGAGGCAAATAATCTCTGCATCTAAGCTGATGGAAATCTCCATGGAAAAGGGAGGTAATAGTGTGATCTGAATACAAGAACATGTTCTGGACTTACTTGTCATGATACAAGATTTTATTAATTTCTCCTTGTTCTGTGAAAGTCCTCAGTCTAGAAAAGAAAATACTACAATTTCTGTTTCCTTGAATGACTCAGACACACTTCTGATTTACCTTGATTTGCACAACCTCAACACATTTTTAAAGATCAGCAGTTGTTATTTTATCCTTTTATATACAGTCTTTAATTTGTATTTTATTAAATCCCACTTGTAGAAATTAATTTACGTATTTTTCTTATTTTATAGTTTTTCTTCAGTTTATTTGCTGATACCAGTAAAGATCCTGCTCTGGTCAACTATACTGAGATGCTACTTTACTTTGCCTCCCACTCTGATCCAGTTGAAGGTGTTTACAGAGCACTTAGCATTGCTACTGGAACATATATTCATAGAGAAGAAGAAGCTTCTCTTCCATGTGTGGTAAAATATTACAGTAAAATATTAAAGAACAATAGAAAAGCTTGAGAATTATATATTAGCTAGATTTCTGTATATTTTCTTATCCTGGGTAGTTCCAGTCCTTACAAGTTGTCCCACTGACTTCATGTGGGCTCTGCAAATAGTTCCACTGACTTTGGTAATAATATTCAGAAGTATTCTTCCAGAAGTCTGAAAATTTGCTTGCCAAATAATAATGAAAGTTGAAGGCATTTACTAGTAACTGGTCCTTGTATAGGTGAATGGAGGGCATTTTTTGACCTAATTTTAAAAATTAAGTCCAGCTATCCATCCCCAGGAATTAGACTGTGACTTACAGTGTTGTTATCTAAAGATGTAAAACCTGGTATTATTGCTGATCTTTCTTTTCCATTGTGTTACTTTTGGGTATCTAGAAGTATATACACCTTTGTTATTATTTTCAAGTGTTTGTGTTTACCTGTAAATCAGAAGGATTAATAATTAATAATTTGTTTCATATGAAATAAGGTTTTCAGTTGTTTTTCGAGCTATGATGAATGTATTGTCACATCAAATGATGGGCTTTTGAACACTGTTAGTATTTCTGGAGTATGCTGTTATTTTTAAAGTCTCAAAACTGCCATTAGTGCACTACATGCATCAGTTACTATTGAATTATAAGAATTTTTTTGAGACGTAAAATATATATCTGTACATACCTTGGAAAGAGCTCACTCTTCTAGGTAACAAAACCTTTTCATATACTTTCACAACCACAATGACTGTAGCATTTGCCTAATACTTAAAATACAGTTGTGCTCACTGGAAACAGTATTGAAAGGGCATTATTTTACCACACAGTGTAAACCTATACATATTCATAATTACATTTTATTACTTCACATGGCAAAATGTGGTATTGTACTTCCCTGTGTCTGCTTTTATTTGTCACATCAGAGGTTTTGTCCATGTGAGAGACTGAATAAGACAATTGCCTTCTTATATTTCATAGAAAGGAGGAGAGCACAGAATGCTCCTAGTTAGATACAGTACATCTGAACTTAATTTCCCATATTTCAATGGAAAGTTCTAACCCCCCATCATGGGATATAAAGCAACACAGCCTGTTCTCCTCCACAGTGTTTTCTGTTTTGTTTGATCTGTTTGGTTGGGACTTACAAGATTGTAAGTAACTACACTGGCATTATCACCTATGTCAATGATTCTGAAGGCTGCGAGTCACAGTGAATGGACACGTTTCCCTTCAGTCTAGAATTAACAGCATATCTCTGAGGAGCACAGTTATACCCTATGCAACCTGAGAATTTCCTCATGCTTAGTTTCCCACCTAAAGTATTGTCTCATTAAATCAGTGCTATGTCTGATGCATGTCTTACAGTGTACTATACAGACAGTTTGTGTGCCTGATTCAGCTTGGGGAGTCCCATGGAAACTTAGAAATGTCTAAGAATTAGATGCTAAATGAGCATCTTGCATGTATGGATGCTCTTTGACTTGGTAGTCATCTTTCATAAATTGGTGGTCAAAATTGCATGGCTGCTAGAACATCATTCTAATATTTCCTTTCTTCTGTAACATTGAATACAGAAAAAAGAGAACAAATAAAATCCTGTTACACTGCAGTGAATGAGTTTTCACCAGCATTTCATGTAGGATATTCCACAACCACACGGGGGCAAAAAGTAAATTATGAGTTGGTATGGTGGTATATCTAAGTCAAGTTCCATCAAATAGAAAGACAAAGATCCCTGAAGATGTCCAAAGTGGTTTTCAGCACCAAATTAAGAACCTAAACCCTTGTCTACCCGTGGCAGTTTACATGTGACCTAAATATCTCAAGTCTCACTACAGGTACTGGAAATCTAGTAAATTCTATCAGTGGAATATTCATCAGTGGGGACAGCTTATAAGTAGGCGCTTAACAGAGCAGCACCTAATTTGTCTCTTCTTTTTTTCTTGTTCTGTGCTGATAATTGTAATGACTTCTCGTTGATAGCTCCCTACAGAAATATGCCAGAAATTCTAATGATGTTGATAGCAGATCAAACATTATAGGGACTTTTGTTACTTTTATTAAATCCACAGCAAAGACCCTTTCACTCAAAATGCTTAGCTTTTAAGTCTCAATAATTTTGTTATTGGCTATGTAGAACTTATAGCTAAATACAAACCTACAGTGGGAGACAGAAAAACCTATGTGCCAGTATTTCTGTAAGTCCACTGTTGAGTGTTAAAAAGGCTGTATCAATGACTCCGCTCCTCCTGTGTTGAAAAAGGCATATATTAAGGCCTAAGACATGTAACACAAGTGCAACTTAATCTCAGCAGTCTCTCCCTCCTCCTAATGAAGAAAGAAATGGTGTGTTCAATTAAATCCTGTTGTTGTTAATGGTTAGTCTACACAGTGGCCTAATCCGGTCCAAGCATTGTTAATTTGTGTAAGGTTCTTTCTCATCATTGTGCTCACAAATCTCCAAAGCAGCTCGGTTTTCGTTTGGTTTTTTTTCCTCATTGGCCATCTCTGATAGCACTGCAGATACCTCATGGCTTGTTTATAGTAAACTTCTAATTTTTCTGCATAAAGACTTCCTTATCTTTTTCTGTGGAGTGCTGGTCAGCCTATGTTAGCTGTTAGCCAAAATAAAGTTCTTGCAGTGATTCCTTGATCTGGACTAGAAAATTCATACTGCTTTTTTCATGTGAACATCCAGAATTACCAAATTTACTACTTATACAGACACAAAGTTCTTGGTAGAGTATTGTAGTTTGTAACTATTAGGTATTTTTATGTTTTGTTGTTCTGAAGAATAGTAGTTTCTCAGTGTAATGTTGGCCGTGTCCCTGGAAAAAACTGTTTATTGGTGTTCTACTAACACCAACATTATGGATATTTCTGGGCTCTCATGATCTATTCCTTCATCCTATAGTTCAGTAGGTAGTTTTGTGTGAGCTGGTGATTTTTGTTTTATAAGAACTGAAATTTGCAAGTATAACCCACTGATCCTTAATGAATGTCTAACTGAAACAGATGACCTACTGATTTATCACTAAGTATTACACCTATGCTTTATTTGCTTAGGCTTTTCCTTATATCAACATAGTACCACATGAGAAAACTTTACCAGAAGGTGAAAAAGAAGTCTTGAATTACACGGGTGAAGGTATAATTTCAGTGGAAACCCTACTCAAAGTGTTTCATACTGGAGGAAGTAAAGATACAGATAGTCATAGATTTAGTTATCTGGAGAAGGAAGGCAGCTATGATAAGGTAGGCTGGTAGACTTAAAGAAGATTTATTTTGTATTAATAAATACCTGCTGCAAGCTTTGCTTTTCCCTAGATTTTTTAAACACTTAATAAATTGACCACTTCTTTTTTTTTTTTCTTACAGCATTTAATCAAAATTTACAAAGAATTAGGCACCGAAGATCTGAAACCCATTCCAGCTGCACTCCTTTTGAAGCATCCTTTCATTCAAGACTTGATCAACAAGTATCAAGAATACAAGCTTCCTGTAAGTATTGCTTTCTGGGATGAAGAACTTTTTAAGTACACATATTGAAATTCTGCCAGTTTCCAGTATAGACCAGTTATACAGCATAGCAGATTGTAGAGAGATCAGTTGATTCGTTTTCCATGAAAACTTTGTCTATTGAAGACTGAACTGCCTTCTGGCCTATTTTTTCATACCTGTCATGCTGGCCTGTGGCTGCCTACAGGTTTCCTACTGCATTGTCACATGTGGCACTGCCTTTCCCCCCATCCATGGGAAGAAGCGACCTTGAATTATCTTCCCAAAAGGATCTTACTGCATGACATTATGGGATATGTGTTAGAACACATTCCATCCCAGGCCAGCCAGGCTGTAGAAAAGGGCATGCAGAGGTGGTACAGGTTCAAATGTTCTTCCTGTTACCTGCACATGTGTTTAAATGTGCATTAAAACACAGAATAGAATCACAGAATCATAGAATCATTCAGGTTGGAAAAGACCAACTGTTAACCCGGCACTGCCAAGTCCACCAATAAACCACATCCCTAAGCACCACATCTACAAGTTTTTTTAAACACATCCAGGGATGATGACTCAACAAACTCCCAGGGCAGCCTGTTACAATGCTCGACCACCCTTTCGGGGAAGAAGTTTTTCATAATACCCAATCTAAACCTCCCCTGGCGTAACTTGAGGCCGTCTCCTCTTGCCCTGTCACTTGTCACCTGGGAGAAGAGACCGACCCCCCTGCCTACACCCTCCTGTCAGGCAGCTGCAGGGAGCCACAAGGTGCCCCCGAGCCTCCTCCTCTCCAGGCTGAGCCCCCCCAGTTCCCCCAGCCGCTCCCCACCAGCCTTGTGCCCCAGCCCCGGCACCAGCCCCCTGCCCGTCTCTGGACACGCTGCAGCCCCTCTGCGTCCCCCTGGCAGTGAGGGGCCCAACCTGAACACAGGAGTCGAGGGGCGGCCTCGCCAGTGCCCAGTGCAGGGGGACAGCACTGCCCTGGCCCTGCTGGCCACGCTGTTCCCGGCACCAGCCAGGATGCTGCTGGCCTCCTTGGCCACCTGGGCACACGGGGGGCTCATGCCCAGCCGGCTGCCGACCAGCCCCCCCAGGCCCTTTCCCCCCAGGCAGTTCCCAGCCCCCTGCCCCCAGCCCGCAGCGCTGCGGGGGCTGGTGTGACCCACGGGCAGGGCCCGGCACTGAGCCTGGTTGACCCTCACACAACTGGCCTGGGCCCATCGCTCCAGCCTGCCCAGACCCCCCTGCAGAGCCTCCTGCCCTCCCGCAGATCAGCGCTCCCCCCAGCTGGGGGTCACCTGTGAACTCACTGAGGGGGCACTCGGTCCCCTCACCCAGATCGTTGGTAAAGATATGAAACAAGACTGGCCCCAGTACTAATTCTAAGAAGTGAAGTGCCCATCATTTGTTGTTTCACTTATAATCATTGTTAGTAAAAAACAAGATACAAGAATTAAAGAATATATTCACTCTGTCAAAGTAAGGGTTAAAATTTTATTTGCTATGGTAGGAAGAGTTACAAAAGGAAAATTTAAGACAACACAACACCACTGAAGATTATGACTATTAATGAGTATTTGTCCTGACTATCTTAATGTCTCAGCCAAGGAAAATAAACACCATGGAATGTTAGGTCATTCTTCCCTTACATTCCCCATTCTTTCTTCCAGACCCTTATTATTTAATCAAGTACTTACTGCATCTCCTAATTTGATCAGTTTTCCAATTTCACTGAATTTCTTGTAGACTAAACCATTTTTTAAACTAGCTTTCTGTTCTGTACGTGATCCATGTCAATAACTGTTCTTTACACAAACATTTCACTGACTTTGCCACATTCAACGTAACGCAAGCTCCCCAAAAAGACCAAATGTCATGCAACCTGAAGTAACACTTAACTAGCGTTTAAACTGGGTCATGCTATACGCACATACTCTGCTATTTACAGAGAGAGGGATTTCTGTATTAAAACCTTTTCACACTAACCAGTAGCTGAATATCAAAAGCACAGTTTATATTCTTTGTTAAAATTTCCGATCTTCCTGTACCACTTTCAGGAGGAACTATGTTATATAGCTTAAAGAGTAGATTCTAGTATATGTTTAAAATGCATTAGCTACCATCAATCACCTATGTTATTTGTGACTGGTAGGGTATTTTCAGGGAAGTACAGTTATAAAAATTGTCAGTCTGTGAGAAAAGGGGTAGGTGTGAAAATATATATTATGAATCTTGGCAGTAGCTGAGGATTTCAGTGCACATGCTGTGGCCCAAAGGAATTTCCACAGCTTGTTTATCAAAGATACTTTCATATAATTGGATTTAAATAATACATTTTTCTACTTATTTGGTAGATTCATTTGATGCCTGTAGCTCCTGACTTGACAGATAGATGATGCAGAACTTCAGTTTTCATTTGTAATACTTAGAATGTCCTCTTGCAAGGGCTTACACTGACTGTATCTCAAATAGAGTGCTCTGCGTTTTCTATATTCCTTGACTGTACTGGTAAATACAGACTGCTGTTTTATGCATGAAATCAACACTTCACAGTCTTACTTTGAAATTCTGACTAACTGGGAAAGAGCTAAGACCACAAGTTCTTACTCAGCTTGACAGCAAAGTATTATATTCACCAGCAAACAGACAGAGACCCAGTGGCCATTGTTCTATGTCAGTTAGGATTCGGGTCACAAACTTATGAACCCCAGGAACAGTTTTCCTCTGGCAATTCTATACTTGGTGAATAGGTGAATAGGTGAACTTTTTTGTTCCCAAAACATTTCCAAAGTAAGTAAAGAATATATTTAGCTTCAATTATTTTTTCAGAAATACTCCGGAGACTGTAAGAATCTCTGTAAAAATGAAATTCAACCACAGTACTGTTACTCTGAGATCTTTTACAAGATAAATATAGCAAGGTAGGGTGTGGTTTCTAAGGTTAAAATGTTTCTACTACTGCAGTCATAAACAGTGGAAAATAAACTGGTTTGCTGAAAACTATAAATGGAATATGTAGTTTAAAACATTTTACATTTGAGTTAGGGTACCTGATTCCTTTGGCCTCTTGATGAACTGTTCAATTTTAACCAATACTATCTCTGATAAAAAATATTTTCTCCAGATGAGAAGGGAATTTGTTTTATCAATTCATATACCAATGGGCTGGCAACATCCGACATGATGATGGCCTTTCTGTTAGCCTCCATACAAATGCCACCAAATGAAAAAGATTGGCAATTCTATTACTTTTCCATTTGATCTTTTCTGTCCTGATTAGAAGTCTTTGGTCCTGACTAGAACTTTCAAGTGATTTGCTATTAGCAACACACGTTTTTCACTTATCAAATTAAAATTGTTCCTTTAAATAGTTAGACCACACCTATATGTGATTGTGTGTTTATGAATGCACTTCATTACATTCTGAATTAAACTGTCTTTAAATACATTTAGTAATAAATGAGATAATATTTTTATTACATCAACTGATTCAGAAGAAGCAAGCAATTCTGCTTTTTCCATCACATAGGTTTGTCTATTAATGTTGGTCTATTAAGGGGTCTTCAGGCCTGGCATTATTTCTTGTTACAAATTTTGCCTTCCATCCTGAGGCTGTTGCAGATACAGTAATACAAAAACAGCCATACAATTTAGTAACTCTGCATTTTGATTGTCGATAAATTTCAATAAAGAGTCTGGGATATATTCTATCTCTATAACTCTTAATGCTTGCATTAATCTGTTATTCTGAGTGGACTACATTCTTATAATTACTCAGGATAACAAGGTAGTTTGATAGCATTCAGGGTTTTTGTATTGAAACTAGTATGCATTTGATAATGTTATGTTACATTTTTTACCCTGCTTTCAAATCCTGAATAATCCTTTTCAAAAAACTCTAGCTTTGAAGATAGGATTATCACATTGTATTTCTGTGCATCTGTGTTCTGAATATATGTAACATAGGCCCTCGCATCAAGCTTGTTCCTTCTAAATTAATTGTCATATTATTACTGCTGTTGTTGGTTTCATTAATCGTTTCAGTAACATTACTCAGATATTCATTCAAATAGGACTTCTGCTGAGATAGGTTTTCTAATAATGTGTAGTTAACATGTCTATATGAAAAAACCTACTTCTTATATGTTGCACGATTATTAAAATACCTGTTTATATTCACAGCAGTCATTTCATATTACACAACTGAACAAGCATTCAGAACCCCATGTATCATTTAACAAAGTAAAAATGCTCTCTGTCTAGGGACACAGTTACTACAGATTATATTCAGTAAGGCTTATGAGGTGGACCATATACTTCCTAGTCAATGCTTTGGCAGAAAAAAGCACTGCTGAATCACTGTCTACTCATAGCCAGTAGTTGTAATACTTATGAAACCTGAGAAGCCTTTTTCATGTGGTGTTTTAAATATCCTAATGTGCAAGAGAAGGAAAATGTAACTCAGTGTTTAAATACCTACTTTTAAAAAAGAGACTGATGTTATGCTTCTCTTTTTCATATATTCCATTAAAAACAATCTTATGAAATACAAACATACATGAAAAATACTGCTTCTTACATTAAAAGTGATAAAAATATCAACTAATATAGCAGAAACAGTAAGATTGCTTCATTAGACATGGTATAGTAAATCTGTAGGAGTACTACTTCTCCAGTGTTTTGAGGTTGTTTAGGTTTGATTTCCTCTGCAAAACTGGTAGTTACATAAGTAAAATCTGTCCAGATAAAATTGTTCTCATTTTTAACATTCTTAAATGCTGTTCTTACACTCTTTTTTCTGCATCAGATTATAATTTTGCAATCATACCATTCTTCCTTTTAGACTTATATTTAACATATACTTCTGTGGCATTGCTAAAGCATAAAATTTCCACTTCCCACACACATGAACACAATGACAGGATTGGATGTGTCTCTATATTTGCTCCAAGACAATAAGCAGTAGCTCTCTCAAACTTATTCTTTACAGGAACATAAACTTGTAGAACTCTTATAATAAAAGTCACGTACTACCATGCCAGAAGCACTACAGTTTGCTGAGATCCTCATCTGCTTTGTGTGGTAATGATAAGTACTGATAATGAACTTGACGAAGGTTCCATTTGCTAACATTTATTTTTGTCAAACCAGAATTCAAACTCCTTTTTGTGACCTAGTGTGCTGGAAAAGGCATCCTTAAACTGAAGTATTTCTTAGAGCCAAAGATAAATGTTAGTACTACCTTCAGAAACAAAGGACTGGCAAAATTATCTTTAAACATGGTTATTCTGTATTCATGGAAATGCTCCTGATATTTTCCAAGGCACGTGAGGCATTGCTACATACAGGCTGCTTCTGCTTTTGAAAATAGGCTGTATCTTCAATATATTTGCACAAAATACATATTGGAATGTATGTTAGAATTTAAATTGATTTATTTTATAAATATTCTGTTAGTTATTCTCCTAAAGGAACATGTGTTTACTGACAATACTAGAAATTGCTGGAAAGTTAAATTGCTATTTATCTTTGTATTAAACATCCAGCACATTATTTTTTTTTAATCAAAAATTCCTTGTTCATCCTACTTACACAATGGATAGTATCGCTGAAATTGGAAATAGAGGAGATTGTGCTAATACAAAATTATTGAAAATCAATGAATCAAATATAAATATAGATATAAATATAAATTATAAATAATATAAATATAAATATATGTGTATATATATAAAGTTATAAAAAATGCATAACTTCACAAAAAAATAACTAAGTGCAGGTATGTATTATTCCAAATGTTAGTTACTTGTTTTCTTTTATTTCCATTTTCTTGAAGTGTTACTTAAGTTTGGCTTGAAATATAGCATATAAAAAAATAAACTTTATTGACGAATTTGTCTCTGCATGTTTTGAATAATATTTGCCAGTTTAAACAACACTTCTAATATCTCTCTTTACTGAGAAGTTTAAGCTGAAGCTGAAGATCTCTGATTACTTTAAAAATAACATTTTAACACTGTAGTTTTTTTAAAACTGCTGAAAACAATAACGTATAGATAACATGAAAACACCATCTCAGTGATATTCCTGATACATAAGGAACTCTTTTAGCATTTGCCATGAAGAATGTTCCTTCCGCAATTGTCACTGTATGTTTATGTTTTTATTAGTGCACTGAACATACATAGTGCTTAACCTGAACCTAAACAACAGCGCCCTTCACACATCTTATGTAACCTAAGGAAAGTGTAGTTTATAGAAATATATCACCACTGAAGTTAGTTTTCCTTCATAATCTTATAGTCACTAGTTAGACAGCTCACCCCATGGAAAGACAGGTGTTATTATTGAAAGTTTTAAGGTAGATCAGGCTGCAACATGAAATGACCTTTTAATGTTTCATTTTCCTTTTTACAGGATATTAAATCTTTCTCCAAAGATCTGAACAAGGACAGTCAACTGATGGACAAAACATGCCATTTAAAGACATAAATGAATGAAAAATTGTTCTTCATGAATAATAAGAAATTTTTTTTTTACGTTTGTAAGAAATGTGTCGCGTCTCCAGTCCTCCCTTCCATGGGGAAGGATTTTTTGTTTTTTTGTTGTGAAAGCAAAATCGCATTGCAATTGCACACATTTTCTGTTACTTTAAATTGAAAGAAACACAAACAAACAACAAAAAAAAATTAAGCCTGTTTCTGAACTTAAATAGAGCTGATAGTGTGTTCATTAATAATTGGTGTAAGAATAAAATATGTCCAGTTCTTGTCAGTATGCTAAGATACCTGGTCACCTTTTGTTACGTCTATAGTTTATTAATTCATCAATTTTTCATTAATCAAATATTATAATCAATTAACTTTTAAAAACATGTTGCAATTCATAGCTAATAAAATAACTAAATGAAAACACTGTTCTCTAAGATCAGGATAAACTAGCAAAAGGACATCACATACGTGAAAATGAAGTGCTTGTTGACAGCGTATAGGATGAATTTGTGTTATCCAGCCTATTTCTAACCTTCCATTAAAGCTCAGCTCTGCTGCTACCCACTGAAATCCTTCCTCCGGAGCATCCCGGGCCGCAGCCCAGCAGTGCGGGGGGCACAGGGTGCTGCTTCCCACCGCTCCCCTCACACCGCCTTGCACCGAGCGGGCCCCAGGTGAAGCAGTAAGGTGGGTGCCACACAATCTGTCCACACCAGTAGAATTTGCAGTGTGGTTCCACAGAACTGCTTTCAGTGATCGGCTGAAAGTCCTTTTTCGGTCCGCGCAGTGTATCCAAGGACACCAAATACTGCAGACACACGCGTCAGGTTTTCAGGCATGATGTTTGTCTAAAAATCTCCATGGCAGACGGTGACACCTAGAGGAGTTGCATTCTGTGGCAGATTATGCTGAAGTGGTTGTTTCTTTTTCTATACCTCCTCTGACCTTCACTGGCTTTCCTGGAAGTTGTTCTGGAATAGTTTTCATAGAAATTTCCCTGTTAATAAAATGTTTGTGTTTCCCTGCAGTTTTATTCATTTTTTCCACTGTCATGTGGCTAGTGATGCCTAACTATAAGATCATAGGAACTATTTTTTCATGGAAATTTTTATCATAAATTTTAGAACATGCTCTGTAATTAATTCCTCTGGAATTCAACATTGAGATGTCAACTAAATCTGAACTAAAGATATCCAATAAATTTAGATGTCAACTAAATCCTCAGTTTTCAGTGGTACTCATCCTTCTGATCTGCAGTTTCAAGTTTTCTGAAGACTGAACACAGCAAGTAGGTATCTGGTTATCTGAACTCAGTATACCTTCTGATTTGCAATCTGTCACCTGCACAAGATGTTAGCAAACCATGTGCATTCTACATTGTCTTACTAGCTTAGAAACATGGTAAGTAAATACTTCCAAGATGCCTACTCATAGCTGAACACTGCTCCATCATTTTGGGTTGGTTTTTTCCTGCATTTGGCAATACCCTGATAACAACGCACAAAACATTTAAAGAACCCTTTCCCTGGTTTGATCAGCAAAATACTCAAACGTATGATGCTCTCTAAGAATACAGATAGTCTCATTGAAGTCAGCTAACTCATAGGGAACCACAGACCTTTGCTCTTTGTTGAGAAGTGCTATCTGCACAGAAAACTTCTACGTTTTTAATGTATCTTTATTATTTTTAAGTCAAGTATGTATAACATAGTATAGTACTTGCATAACATCTTCTGATGTTCCTAATGAGGTTTCTAAATTACCTGCTTGAGGTATAAAATAATTATGTATCAGAAAAGCAAAAGCACCAAAGAAAAAAGAGAAACTGGCATAGTTATAGTTAGACAATGACTAGCAGACCTACCTGTAAAATATATTCTGTTCTTTGTTGCAATAAACTATTAAACATTTTGTCACATTTTTAGAATATGCTGTCAATAATGGCAGGTTTGTTTATTTGTTGATTAAAGACAGTTAGATTTTGAAAGGAAAGTGGTAGTCCAGCAGGAGCAGATCAAAGCATCTGTATGTGATATGTGAAGCTCGGAATAGAACACAGTAGGCTTATCACTTCAGGCAAATAATGTTGTGTCTCTTCACTCTACATATATTGTGCTAACCACACCGGCACATCGTAGCTAAGTACTATCTTAGAAACATATGTAACTTTGTTGTGCCCCCGCAAACCATGGTAAAACCTCAACATCCTCGTTTTACTTATGACAACAGACTTCATGATGCACACAAATTAATCTGCTTTGCTACCTGAATCATTTCTTCACATAGCACATACAACTTTGTCAAAATGTCATCCCCAATATTCTCGAAACATCAGTATTGGTAGTTATTCAATAGACTTGGGGTTCCCGGCCTAACGTTGGGGCCCAGACATGAAAGACGTCCTTGTATTTATGAAGGGGGAATACTGAACAGATTTGCATTCATATTTGCCAGTGGAGTTACAGTAGTATCATGTTCAGTTTTCGTATCTGCACTTCAAGCAGGATGTTGGAAACTGGAAAGTGTTCCAAGAAGAACTGCAAGAATGATGGGAAACACATGTCTTGTACCAGAAAATTCAAGGAGCTCAATCTTCTTACTTCATCAAAGGAAAACTTAAAAGGGGTTCAAATACCTGTTTACAAAAATCCATGTAAGACATCTTCATTGTGGTAGACAAAGACAGGCAAGATTCAATGGCTGGAACCATAGCCTTCAAAGTAACATGCAGATTTTTAACAAGGAAGTAGATAACTGTTGAAGTAACTTGCTAAAATTTTGTAGCAATTTCCTCATCACAGAGTCATAAAATCAAAAGGGATAAGTCTTTTAAATCCAGTTTGTGATTGGGAACTGAAACAAGAAATAACTGCATTTTTTATATTAATACATAATTAATACATAATTTTAAAAATCTGAAAAATTGGTTTGGCTTTCAGTTAATTGTATGCAACATGTTTAATCCTCTTTTCACAGTATGCTATATTTTAATGTTGTATTTCTTCTGTTCCTTCACTTATTTCAGGTATTCTTGGGTATGCCTTAGATAGTTTGCCTTAGAAAAGATGCAAGGGAGTTTATATTAACAATATTCTTATCATAATTAAAATTACCTGTATTCCATCCCTGAAAAAATGTTCTTTCAAAAACCCCAACAAACTAAAAGGTACTACTGAATTAGGGTGTCTCCTACAGTTTTAGTGACTCGCATAAAATCTCTCTGTATAAATCAAGCTCAACATTTCTTCTGTAAAGAATTCAGGCTCCATATTAGTCTGTTTCAGAGCTGTGATATATTCCCTTACATAAGTAGAATCCCTCCAGACACGTCCCTCAGGAAGCAGAGTTTGGTGCAGGAAGATTCAAAAATTTACAAGAAACCAGAACACTTTTAAAGACCGTATTTTTTTCAGTTTTAAGATGTGGCTATGTGATGTCACATTGTTGCCAGAAGAGCAAGAAAAGTTCCTCAGTCTGCTCTGTGGTCCATACCTCAAAATTTCCACTGAGCATGAGGTTCAGCATGGCTTCTTTTCATATCCCTCATAAGTGAAGCAAGCCATTTTGTGAAAAGCCTCTTAGCTATGCTGAGATTTCTTAATGCATGAAGACTGCTAAAGAGTTCTTTAAACCATTGAAATAAGCACAGAATGATAGGTCCAATCTGAAAATCAAGCATGCTTCACAAACTTCTTTGCAACGTTATCATTATGAAATTAAAACAACAGCAATCAAAAAATATCAAGATGTAATATTGTTCACTGTCGGTACGAATTACTTGCTTTGTACTGCTTTTGCTACTTCTAACAATATCTGTAACAAGTATGTCAGTTGAAAAGCAATTTTATTTAATTTCAAATTTTACAAAATTTCCTTGACAGTAGGAAATAAAATACATTTTTTTTATTTTTAAGTATTATGGATAATGAATATTCTGCCGTTTGGCATCTCATCATTATACACACCTGCAAATTCAAGAAGGACATATGCAAAAGGCTGCCCCTTTGGAAGTAGTAACCTCTCACAATAGTAAATGCCGGGGGTTTTCCAGCGGTGGAACAGCTCTGCTGAAAAGAACTTGGAGATCTTGGTGGACAGCAAGCTGAACATGAGCCAGCAGTGTTCCCTGGCAGCAAAGACCAACACCAGCTTGGCACGTATTAACAGGAACAGATTGAGAAAAGTCATTATCCTCCAGCAATCAGCACTCATTATGTCTAGGATGTGTGTCCAGTCTGGGGCCTCCTAATACCAGAAAGACTTCGGCAAATGGCAGTAGGTTCTGTGGAAGCCACCAGGAGCGCAGGAGGCTTGAGTGCTTGCCAGTAGGAGAGACACTGAAGGAGATGGGCTTGTTCAGCCTGGAGGAAAGCAGGTCTGGGGGAATCTTAACAGTAGTTTTACAACACCTATGACACAGCTATCAAGGAGATTATTTACTGTGGTGCATGGCAGGAGGGCAAGAGGCAATGGGTACCATTTGAAACATGACTGGTTCTGTGCAGATGTAAAAGAAACCTTTTTCCCCATAGGAACAGTCCAGCAGTGGAACAGGTTACCCAGTGGTGCTTTCAGCACCTGACTGCATAAAGCACTGAGCACCTGACCAAACTGTTCTAACCTCATGCAGATGCTGCTTGAGCGAGATTGAAATAGATGACCTCTGGAGATCCCTTTCTGAATTATTCTATGATCTTAAATTTATTCTTTTCAGTTGTATCATGCAAAATCATTTACTTAATTGATGCAACACAAGCACAACTAAATGGCTCTGAATAACTAGTTCTCCTGAATATGAAAATGGATGAGAATGCTCTCCAGTGTCTTTGCTTATCTTAGGAGCACCATGCTGAGAGGAATGAAAAAGTGAACATCCTTTCACTACTGGATCAAAAGATATGACTTTGGCTATCTCCAGGTAGCACCGTTGGTAAGCTGAAATGACACCTTCCACTGTCACTTTTAAATGTGTTCTAGATTTCACCCTTGGCTTTGCCATACATGCATTATGCACTTCATCATTAATTTATATACAGAAATTGATTCAATAGAGTTATAGCAAAGAAAATAGAACTAAAACTTCACTACCTTCATACAGTTTGGAAGCATTCATATTGTAAAGGTACATGTAGGCGGAATTTCCTGACCTTTAAATATTCTATTCTTCATTTAAAGATTCTCTGAAACGCTTTGAATTTTATTTCCTTTGTCTTCTGTAGTCACTTTACATTCAAGATTTCTCACTGTCATGACTTAAGTAGCAACATCTTTAGACATCCTTACACTTCAGAATAGCAGAGCTTTGACTTAGTAGCTCAAGGATTGACAAGCTTCTAGCTCATGGCCTTACTATATTAACATAACGCAGGTGGTTGTCTGTACTTCGAGAAAAACCTGTGCCTATCTTGTGCTATGAACATCATATTTGTTAATCAAAAAGTAGCAGCAGTACCTGTTAGTAACAAAGAATGTGCCCATGCCCACTTCACAGTTCAGCTTAGTCAAAGACATCATTTTTCCTCTCTTCTTTTTCTTGTAACAGTGGTTCATCTTTTCTTTGTTTCCAATATGTGTATATACACATATATACCTATACATATATAGATAAAGAAAGATAAAACTTTTCCTGGCTATTTATAGATAGGAGTACATTTTCATCTGAAGAAGTTTAATAGCATCCTGATTAACTGTGAATTGCTGTTCTTCCAGTAAATGACATTCTGTTCTCCGTTTGAGATTATTTTTTTTATTTACAGCATTATAACTGTTGAACTCACAGTCTGATCCACTACAGAACTTCATGGATGTTATGGCTATCATAAAGTAGGTTTAGGAGCAGGTCTTGATTGTAGTCCGTCCTGTAGAAGTGTTGCTACTTCCACAGAAATAATACTTAATTACCTCAGTGTAGGATTTCTTGTTGGGCATTTTTAATTTGTTAATAAAAGTAATGGTACCTACAAAAATCAAATCATTGTTTCCAGGATTTTAAAAACAGATGTGCTTAAATCACCTGGAATTCAAGGTCCTGTGTATTCAGGCCTAGATTAAACACACAAAACTTTGCAGTACCATGACAGCTGAAGTTCAGATAGTACACACAGAAATTGATTTAGCGTCGTGTTTTCCTTTTTAGCTTCATAATGATTAATAGTGACACAATGAAACCAGCTTTTTTTTTTTTTTTTTTTTTGAACTGGGCATGTCATTCACATTATTTCTGTGAGGAAGCCTAAAAGGGAAGAAGGATGGTCTTGTGGTTAGGGTTCTGCAGTAGGGATGTGTGTCTTTGTCAAGTGAAATATAACATAGAGGTGCCAAAGCTGGCTGCAAGTAAGTTAGTTCAGGCACTGAAGTCTTGCTAAAACAAACAGAGGCTGGTGATTGTAGTGCCATGGCTAAACTTAGAGCACCTGAGCTTCATACTGCGTTCTGCAGCATGCATACATCCTTAGGAGACAAAAATCAGTTTTCTGAAAAAGGCCTCTTATCTTTTCCATTCTTCCATTGGATTGGCACAGGGAGCAGGAAATCGAAGGTTTCAGCTTCATTCTCTGTCAGTGGGATCTCAGACAATGCAGAGAAGCTTTTTTCCTTATTTTTTGAGATCAACATTAATCTCTTCAGGTTTTCTGCTTAATGCTTTTGGCAACAGTTAGTTTTTACTGTAAAAGAAATATGTTTCAGTACTTCAGCCTATTTGGCTTTTTTTCTCCTCCAAAAATTTCTTTAAAATTTGTTGAATTAGATGAGCCCTCTGAAGCTTAGCCCATGACATATTTTTACCTCTCATTATCTGAATTACATAGGCTACTTGATAATCAGCACAGCTTTATGTCTGCCCCATGGAAACTATCCTGGTTTGGATTGATCTTTCTTCAATCTGATGCTAAGGAAAAGGAGAAAAACATCTGTTACTTCATTCTTCTCATGCTCGATTTTAAGCCCAAATGGTTAAAATGCAGACTACTTAAAAGAAGATCCAAAGCTGAGCAAAGGAAGGGCTAAGGTGGCTTCTCAGAAGCAGATGAATTAGAAGTAAGAAACAGGTTTCCTCTTCTCTACCACTACCCACATCTGAACATACAAACAACAAAAACAATGGTAAGGTAAGGAACAAAGTGAGGACAAACTAAAAAAAAAAAAAAGCTGGTACTCAGATAAAATCAAAGATTGTTTCCTACCATCAGTTTGTTTTGGAGCATTTATATTCGTAGGGTGAATTTTTGTCTCTACTAAAATCAGTGGACTGTTTGTTACTGATTTCAAACTAAATCAAGTTTTTATCTGGAGATTTTACCTGTGATTGCGAGAAACTTCATCCTCAAGTTCCCAACAGAAAGCCTAGTAGTTCTTCTTGATAGTTTTTAGAAAAGTGTCCATTTATGATTGCAAGAGATTGGGAGAAAGGTAGTGCAGAACATCAGACACCAATTTATTCTAACAATTCAACTACTCTCATTGTTTAAAATGTGTACCTCTTGTTTAGATTGAACTCTAACTTCGTGCTCCAGTGCCTGGACTTTGTTGTGCATTGTGTTCTAAGCTGAAAAGCCTTCTTTCTTTTGGAAGCTAGACACAATGACAATGTTTTCTTAATCTTTCATTTACAGAGAAAAAACATTAATAGAGAAAAAAGTTACATTCAGATGTCTTTTCCCATATGCTGTATGGTCTTTGTATTACTGAGTTCACATTCTGGAATCAAGCATCCCAGGTATTTGCTCAGGCTTAACAGTTTAACTTATGTTAAGCTTATCTAGAGACATTATTTTAATGTTCACAATTCTTCTCCCACTTTCTCTCTCCTCAATAAATTGCTAACAAAGCTTTCTGATGTGGTTTTAAAGTAGAAAAAAGCATAAACGAATATCTTACAAAGGTTTAAAGTTTAACACACCCTTAGAAAATCAGTGAGCCCATATTACTACAGAATATGGATGCAGTTTTCTTTAAAATATGCTATTGGCAGCAGCTATGCTCTTCTTGGACTTGGAGGGGACTGAGGAGTTGTGCTATTTTGGGTATTTATCTTATACCATATGTTCCTTTATTGATTAACACCTCTAATAGTACAGTACTACTAGAATAAGATTAATTTAGCATCTTGCAGCTGCAGCTTAACTTCAAATTCCTTATAAAGACTTTTGATGCTGACATGCACAGGTCTTTTAGTTTATAAATACCTGAATGCACTATGAGATCAGCACTCTTAGCACTTCACTACAGAAAATAATATGGCTTTCCTTATGTGAAGGCAAACTATTTGATGTGCAAAAACATTTATGCCTGTAATAGAAATTAACAAAACTTTTAGCCAGCTTTCCCAAAAACTTGCCTAGCCTCTGCTTTGTGTATGGTACACTCATCTGAGATTAAAGCCTTTTTGGGAGCAATAGTTTAACACAGCCAGCTCCATTAACACACCATCATAACAAGAAAATCTCTAGAGAAATATATTTTGAAATATTGTGTGAATACCCAAAAAGAAACTACCAATATGCATTATCATATTGTTTCTCCTTAGCCAAAGAATGCATAAGCATGAAAAATTAACACTTTACTTTTGTAAAATTAAAGATTAAGGAAATACAAGTTTTATAGTACTAGTTTTTCTCTGGAAACAGAGACTATATTGTAGAATTCCCTTGATGATTTTCATCTAAATGATTAAGCAATTATAGTCAGCTGGACATACAATGGATATAAACAGGTAAATGGTGTTGGAGGAGGAGATGCATAATTACACTGTCTACGGAAAGGTATGTTGCTGGTATGCTTTCTCACTTAAATCTGTAAGGGCCAGATGTAGGTGCACTGATCTGAAATATAAGATGTTGTACTCCAAAGCTGCTTTGGCTTTCTAAGATGTATGTTAATGTTTTGATGGATTTTTCTGTCTCCTGTTCTAGAGGCATATTTCAATAAGGAGGACACTGTGACCTGACCTAATTTGATCTGAGTAGGTTACACTTCTAACATACTCACAAATACAAGCTGACCTCATTTAGATCATCATACGTTACTGTGGTTAAAAGGCCCTTGCATTACATCGATCGTCATGCTTATTTAAAAGTGAAGGAGTGTTGAAACTTTTCAGAAAGCCAAAACAAATGAAATGAATGTCTCAGTAACTGCTGCACCAGCAGTGACTCAGATATAGTAATCTGCATATTTGAGTTTAACCTGGCTTTTAAACATTTGAAATATCCTCAGGAAATTCCATATCAGGTCAGCTTTTTTCTAACTGCCTGAAAAGATGGCAAAGACATCCTTTGTCAGACTGCTGCAGTGCTGGAGGACATCTTCAGCTTCTTTTACATACTCTTGTGTGGTTTTCAAATGCAGAGTCAATAGCATTAATCAGGAACTTTTTTCTGCATAGGTTCGTGCCTTCATGAAGTCAGAAAGGGCAAGTATCTGTCTCTTCAGATGGTCTGTAACTGACTCTGGAGGACTACAATGGGCATGAAGTTAGGTCTATTAAACTTCTGTTAAAAAGGTTATTTCAAAAGTAGTGGTGGCATTATGAAGTATGAAGCTCTGATTTTTTTACTCTTCAGCTGTGCTGTTCAGTTGTTTTATGGTTTAACTAGCATTTTTGACAAAACTAATGAGTAGTGCTCCTGGGGGTGGGTGGGGGGGCAGCATCACTGAGAGAAAGGAGAGGAAGGACAGAAGCAGAAGCTGGTAGATCCCAGAGAAAGGAGGTGGAAGGGAAAGGGGAGAGTGGCAGAAAGGCAGAAGGAAGGAGATGGTTAAGGATGTTACTTGAGTATTTAGCAGACACTGAGACCTACTCTTGGGCAGTAGAAAGATGCCCAGGCTATGTCTATATGGCTAAATAAAAAATGGTAAAAGACTGTCCTGCCCTGATGCTAAACCCAGGCTGGCTGGCATCCAAGCTGTGTAGGATTAACCTCCCAAGATCATAATGGTTCCTTTCACACTATGAGGGAAGGGAAGGGAAGGGGTTTGCATCTTGCTAAGCATTAGGTTTTTCCATTTTCACCTGTGTGAAGTGAAACTTCTTCAAAAGACAGAGATTTCTCTTATGCAATTTAAGTAACTGTAGAGTGCTGATCTATGAGAAACATGCAGACCACAATCATTCATTCCCAACACGTACAACAAGCAGCAGGTTGCCTGCATGCTGGTGGCTCATTAGATAAAACAGTTCCAGCACATAAACCACAGGCAAAAGTGTCACGTCGCACCCACACCTAAATGAACCACTTGTACATCTTTAGGGTAAATAAAAAAATCTACATTGGTCAATGTCTTTTCAGAAGTACCTTTGTTTTTACACAACTAAACAGTCTATTAAATAATGAGTTCAAAAGAAGACATGGAACAAAACATGGTAACAGTAATTTCTGTATCTCTCTGAAGATGACAAACCCACTATAAGAGCTGAGTTTTAATTAAGGTAATCAGCTGGAGCTGTCATCTAAAGTAAGTGCCATAGACCGTCTTTTCAGATGTAGTAAATCCTTACAGATGATTTGAAGGCACTAGATTTTTGTGGGTTTACAGCAAATGAAAGGCTTTCAGACTAAATTGCATGATAAACAGCATTAGCGCAGCTGCCAAATCCATCACGATATGTAGTTATTGAAATTATTATTTTCAAATAATAATAATAAAAATAGCTCCTCTCATCTTTGCCAGGCATTCAGAAACTGATCCAAAAATGTGGCAATGTACTTGTGATTCATAAACTTCATTTAGGTTTTGGATTAAGAATTTTCAGTTTGTACATGTCAGTCCTATGCATTTTTAGCAATTTGCAAGGATATTTTAGTGTTCATACATTAGTAATAATTGTCCCCTTCACATCCAAGTACAGGTGTTTGTAGCAACTAAACTACAAAGCAATTTTTGAATGATTATATAAAATTAATATTACTCTTAACAACTATTTGTGCATAATATATGAAAAGAGGTAGAAAGCTAAATGGAACAGCTGCTGAGAAGTGTCTTTGCCTCACAGATGTCTATGACAAAATCCCACTTGTGCAGCAAACCCCACGCTCACTTCAGTGTTGCACCACCCCTGAACATAGGAAGTAGCATTTAGGGACCTTGATCACCAACAATAAATCAGTTATCAAATCTGCTGCTCTTTCCAAAACCTCTGTTCTGAGGCTTTCTAGCCTAACTGAACAATGAGTTCAAACCAATTACAGTGGTTTAACTCCCCACAGTCCCCCATGCTGGTATCTTCTCTGTTGCTAGCTGTTGTTGAACCCTCTGTTTCATCAGCTGTGTATTCTTACATTGGAAAAGAAAATTTGGGGTGTCAATGCATGTCAAGTGTTGGTAATTTTTATATTATTAAGAATATTTTAATAGTATTCAGGACTATAATAAACTTTTTCAAGCTATAAGTACTGGCTCCACTGCATAAACAGGAAAACTTTTTTTTTTATAGCTTCTTATCTGAACACCATTTTCTCGTTTGTATGTGCACAAGTTAATTGTCAGGAAACTTCAAGATTCAGCATGTGTTTGTTACAATACCGCTTCTGTGACAGCATAAACCACTGTTAGATAGCAAAGGTGCCTGGGACGGATTCAGCATACCTATACAGGACCCAAAGCTGCATACCAGTAGCAGAGGCAGGACGTGCCCATGTCCTGTTCTGATTCATGGTGCATTTTCCATCCTGCATCCCTTGCTGCTCTGTTCAGCTACTTAGTTAAAACCAGCGGTCACATCGTGGTTTTACATGAGTGAGCAATTTTAGAGAAAATAAAGTGAAGCTGACATAAAGAGTGGAAATCAAAAATTCTCAAGATTCAGAATTCACTTTTTTTGGTACAGCCTTTCTGTGGTTTCAGAAAGGAGCAGAAGTGAGAGTTTGTTATTGTTATTACTTTCTAAGTACAAAATCATGGTTCATGATGTAACACTGTGGCTGGTTAAAATCCTGACTTTCCCAAACTCAGTTGGACAGCTACTGTGACTTCACTGGAAATGCATATTTATTCATTTAGTGCCTTCAGCTATTAATTACTGCTAACAAGGTTGCTTTTGTTAACTCTCCAGTAAAGCAGAAGTACAAAGTGCTCCAGACCATGAGGTTCTGTTAAAACGTTGATGCTTTTTCCAGTCTGCTTTCCTAACTAACAACGTTCAGTGTTCCGAATTTCCTCTTCCAAATTTCTCATCCTTTTCAGGTATTTGAATTTGGTGGACAAGTAGACAAAAAAGGCTGCTAAAGGATCAGGATGTTGGCAGGATTTGTAGTTCATGTTGCAGAGTGAGTTTCCTCTCTGTGAAATGATGGTAATATTTACTTATCTTTAAAATTAAGGTTTTGTGGGTTTTGTTATCAATAGTCCCAAATCAGTGTGCTGTAAATAGCTTGATTCCAATACACTTTTACAAAGCATGTTTGTGATGGTGTCTACATCCTCTTTGCTGTGGGGTTGAAGGTAACTGCAACAGGCACAGGGAACCTGTGCAGCCAGCCTTCGCTGGGAGCAGGGGATGACTACATCAGCGTGCCTTTAAAACTGTACTTAGCAATGCTGGAACTTCACATGAACACCATTATATATTGCCAGTCCTTTTCTGACTTCTTCATAGAAGGAAACCAGCTCTCCTCATACATAGTCAAAGTTCTGAATGAGTCACTCTCATAAAACGACTCCAATTCTGGGAATTTCTCCAAAATATTATACACACACTTTCCCATAGCTGCTGAATGACAATCCAAAGTAACCAATAAAACTGCCTCATGTTGCCCCATAGTTAGGCAAAGGGGCTATAAAATGGAAGGAACATTTTCTGGAGCACAGCTTTGTAAATACTATTCTGCAGAAGAAACTATGAACAGTTCTTTCCAAAATACATCCTCAAATTCAGGTGCAGAAATCCATTTTTAGTTACTCAAATATATAGTCAAACATTCAAAGGTAATGACCAACTTCTAACAGATCAATGTAGGGTGTTGAGCAGCTGTGAAAATCAAGACAAATATTAGGGATTAAAAGGTTTATCATGAGATTTTCAGAAGCTCTCCAGTGACTGCGAAGCAGAAATCCCACTGAAATTATTTTTTCCCCTCTCTTCTTCTTTATTACTTTGAAAATCTTTTTTTAGAGTGGGAGCTAAACTGGAAGATTCCACTTTGCAATTTTTTTCTCTACAATAATAAGAAAGCTGAGAAATGTAAATATAACAGTGTAGGAAGTGCATAGATGTAGTTCCAGTACTATTTGCAATGCAACATGCAACTTCCTCATCCCTGCAAAGTTCACTTCACATAAGCCTGCACAAATGCTGAGTGCTTTAGCGTGCAAAAAAGGTGTTGGGGGAAAGAAGGAAGTAAGTGAAGCATTGGCAAGCACTAAAAATTGTCACTGATGTTTTCAGTGTGATGAAGTTTGCATAGGGAATTATAACTTTACACTGTACACATTAACATAATGATCTTGAAGCACTACATGGTGTATCTGTGACTGCAGAGGATCTCACCATATGCTCACAGTTTTCTCAGTGGTTATAGCATCCAGCAATTAAAATTTCCGGCTTTCCTTCAAGTCTGGCTGAGTCTATTGGGGAAAGCTTAGTAAAATCTACTGGATCTGAGACTCAAAGGAGAATTACATATTCAGGGAATGGAAACATTCAGGGAAGGAAATGCAAATGCTAATGACCTGTTTGCTGAAGTGAAGGTCTGGCCATACGGCATGGTTTCTGGGGACAAGGGACAGCATATGTCATGACATGGGGAATGTTTGAATGCTGATGTTTCACTTCAGTGAGTGTAGGGTATCATTTACAGCATAGTAATAACTTTACTAGAGCAGGTTGCAAGCTGTGAGGGACTCAGATGCACATGCCTTCTGGCCAGCCCTGGGCCAGGCAGCAATGCTAGCTGGGTGGGGGGGCCCATTGCCTTGGTGTCCCTGTGTCTCACTTCAGTCCCTGGCCTTTCCTACTCCTCTCAGGGGCAGAACGCCCTCTCCTTTTATGCCCAGATGTGGATGGCTTCCCTCCCTGTGCCAGCTCGGCTCCTCTGTCCAGCTGTGCTGTGGCAAGTGGAGAGCAGAGATCCCAGACCATTAGCTCTCCCCTGGTTTTCACCGTTGTCTCCTTGAGAAAAGAAGTAGGCATTTCATGAATTTCCTCTCTAATTGATCACATGGAGAAATAGTGGACACTAAGTATCACTGGTCCCATCTGACCCCATCTGTGGTCAGAGCCATCCTTTTGTTTTCTGCTGTGCTTCCACTTGGTATCTTACCGATCACTGTCCTAGCTGAACCTCAGTTTGCAATAAATGTGTACTTCAGCATCTGGTGTCTGTTGAGTTTGATTTTTCTCTTTGGCTGCTCGATATCCAGATTTTTGTTTTCCTCCTTGTTTTTTTCTTTTTATCTTTTCCTCTTTTCCAAGCCAAGGTGATTTGGAGCAGGTTTACAGAACATTCTGGTTGTGAACACAAACACCTTGACACTGACGGCTCCCGTGGCTGTGCTGAGGCTGGGTTTGCAGTGTTTGCCTTGAAAAGTGAAACCAGAGGAGGTATGCCTGTTTTTAAGTTTTGTTACAAACTCCACCTCAGGCCAAGGTCACTGAAAGGTTGGGCAGCCTACATAACCTGTAAGCAATCCATGTTTATTGTTTTTCACCAGCATTGCTTCACTTTCATACAAGGCCTTGGCACAGGTTCATATGACTGAGATCAATTTCTGGCCTGGCTTTGGCATTTTCCTTGACTTTTAAGGCAACACTCCTTGCATATAACCCACCACAGAGTGAAAGCTAAGATAAAAATTGTGTCTTATGTACAAAACTCAGTGCCAGCCCCACAGCCTCGACATTCAGTATGTGCTATTAAACCATACAGATGGTAGACAGTAAGAACCAGCATATACCTAACACTCCTGTATGCATTTTAGTGGAAAGAAATCAGCTTCATGGGTAGAAAATACTGGCTGATGCTGTGCAGGGGACCTGCTGCTGGAACTGGGCAGGAGGGAGACACCCCTGGCCCCTCTGAGGGTCGGTGGGTGGCCAGCTCCTACAGGAGCACACGCACCCCTGCTGACTGCAAAGAGCTCTTTCTGGTGGAGCTTGTGTTGTTCAGTGAGGTGAACAGCAAACAAAAAGCTCCTTCTTGGCCTACACTGCACCCACAGCAAGGGAAAAGCTCCGTATTACCGTAGATGTGGTCACCTCCTAAATTACAAGAAGGCATAACTGCAGGGCAGTATGTTCTGCGCCGTGCCTATGTGCAGAGACCTGAACACTAGTCAGGCCTTTTGTATTCCTTCTCTCTGGGATGCTGGCTCCCATTCATGTGATGCTGGCATTGCACAGATCTTGGCAAACTTCTCCATGAGTACCATGCTGATCGTTCAGGACAGCATAAGATGGGTGAACCCTCCCACTGCAGTTCACCTTCTCCTGCACGTGTGATGCCTGCAGACACTAAAAGCTGTCTTTCTCCTCTTCCCATGCACTGTGATTTCCACCTCCTCTTCCACACAGGTAACATCTCTCTTAAACAGTAGTGCTGAAATTGGAAAGAATAATGACCGTTTCTTTGTTCATTGAAACCGCTTTGGGTAATGTATTTCTTAATGAAACTTGCCTCATTTTAACTGTAACAACATCTGTTCAGCTCATGCTGGGCAGCCCAGCTAGCCAGACCAAGAAGCTGGGAGGATGACTGCAGCTTGTAGGGAGGACATGTGAGCAAGGCAAATAACAGCTCCATAAAATTAAACAATTAAGAGTCCCAAGTGAACCTGGCCAAAATAGGTGCTTTCAAAGGTAGCCTCACATTCCCAGAAGTCAGCTTTTGTGTATCATCTGGTCAATGTTTGCACTCTGACAATCTTTTTATTGGATAAAGGTCTGAGCTCAGGGAAGTAATAGCTCAAAAATGAAGTTAGGTGAGACTGTGGCCATGTAATTCAGCAGGTGATAGCAGTAGATGCAGCAGTTAAAACAACCACTCTGATCCAGAATGTATAAGCACAAGAATGTGGAGAACTGCAGTAATGATAAAATCCCTGCACACGGGCATTAGTGAGGCTCTTATGAGAGTATTGTGTCTGGTTCTGAGCACTTCAGAAAAAAGCTGAAGGAAAATCTGATGTCGGGAAGACATGTCTTAACAAGTGAGTTTAAAGCCCTGGATCTAGTTTACTTGTAAGTTTACTAGTTTACAAAAATGTGATAAAACAGTAATTCCGTGGTTGACCACAATTTTCTGCATGGGAAAGGATTTCAGATAATTCATTTTTGTAAACAGAAGAAGACAAGGTCTGCTCACTGGAAGCTGGGTTTAGAAAAATTTTCACATATAACTGGAATGATACAGACAGTTAATTTCAGGGGTGCAGTAGTTCCTCCTCCACTTCAAGTCTTCAAAAGACCAAATGTAATAAACTCAGGCATCACAAAAAAAAACTGATACAGGGATGAGGGAATGGTATTCTTTGGACAGTGTTGTGTTGCAGGGCAGACCACTTCATCATGATGGTCTGTTCTGCCTTATAAAACCTCTGGTTACGTTCACAGCACACAGGAATGAACCACTGTGGTGATATGGTCGTACTGACGCAGAGTCCGTTGAAGTTTACTTCCCATTACAGTAAATTAGGTGAATCAGAACTCTATGCTAATAATGCTATTTAGCATTCAGCTTTCATAACTCCAGCTTTATAGCATTTGAGGTGGTGCCTGAATCTCTTACCTTCATTGGACTGTGAACTGAGACTATTGCGGGGCTTGGAGGATTCAGTTTCCACATTACATTGAAAGCTCAGAATATCTGGGAGCAATTTTTTTGTTGGTACCCTTCATTCAGTTCTCCAGCTGGGATGAAATTCTCACTGCATCAGATTACCTTCTTTCTTACATTTTCTACATATTGCTGTGGTGAAATTCCCTGTATTTCTTTGATCTTTTTGCTTATATGCCTAGGCGTGAAGCAAAGGAGACCTGGAAAGGATTGTTAGCCCCATACTGCTACCCTTTAGATGTTACACTGATGCAGTAATCCCTCAAAAATAATTGCTGTGTAGGATATAATAATAATGTGTCAGTCCTCTGCTGTGCCATGTAGACCTGCTGGATGCCACACCTGAAGCTTTCTGTTGAGCAGACACCACGCTCTAGATTTCAGTCCTATATCACCTTTCTTTTTTCACATTACTGACATAGACCAATTTAATCCTGTAGAGAAAGAAAGATCAATCATACTCAGTTTGGTGTTTTAGTCTACTTTGATCAGCATGGATAAGGAGCCGTCTAAAAATTAAACAAAAAATTCAAAGTCAGTAAGAACCTTTCCCTTGGGGTGAAGGAGGTGGCCAGCAGGACTGTGTTATCTCAGTAGCCCAACTCTTTTATTTGGGTGGCTGAAGAGCATTCTTTGTGCTCTGTCCAGGCAGGAGCAGGGCAGAGCATGGCGTGTTTGCCTTGCGGTGGTGGTTGTGGCACCTCGCTTTGGGGAGCTGGTGGGGAAGAGCAGCCTGAGTGGCTACACATGGCAGAAGAGGAACAGGGAGCGCAAGGAGCAGGGAAGAGTGGCAGGAATGGGAACAAGTCAGCCAACGGGGGCTTTGCAGCAGGAATGGAGACAGTGAAGGCAGGCAGCAGCAGGCCTTAGCAGAGATTAAAAGAAAGAGACTTTCTGAAGGACACCGAGGGTACCGTAGAGCCTTTTGCCAGTAGGCTGGGCTGAGAGCAAGCCTGCAGAATGGGTCCTCTGTTACACTGGGCAGTATCTGAAATCTGATGGAGTTTCTCCATTTCCAAATGTGAAAAACGTGAAACCATCTCTGGGTGGTTTTTAAATGCTCACTAGAACAACAAGACAACAACAAATCTGCATGCCAGCTCTGCCATCTGGGGTCCCATCACAACTTGCATGCGGCCTTCTGCAATTAGTGCCCCATCTGCATGTTTCTTTTTCTCTTTACTGATCAGGGGTAATGAATGGGGAGAAAACCTGTAAATATTTTTGCCTGTTAGAGAGATTTCCCCACCCCTACATTTATATTGAAAATAGAGGATAATCTTTCAGATTGATCACATGTATTTTCCTGTGATTTTCTGGCATGAAGTGTCTCAATTTAATGATATCTCAAACATTAGTCCTATTTAATTGATACAATGTAGTTGCAATTCATTTTGAACAGATAAACATCTCAGTGCACAAAATTTTTGTCAAACCAAATCACATGAATTATGTACCTTTTTGTTACCTTTGATAATGTCTGTTTAAAATATGTTTTTTTCAGTTGCAATTTCGTTTTCTTGTGTGTCTTGCTCAGCTCCTCTACTTCTAAGTAGGTTTCATACCAGGAAGAAGATTTTAAAATATATTTAAATGTAAATAAATCTAAAAAAATGTAAATAAATTATTACTCTCTTTTGTGACCTTTTTTAATCTAGTTTATCTAGTCCTCATCCGCTTAAGTGTTCTAAATGTTTTTTCAGAAACAATAAACTCTGTTATCCCTGTGGCTAGCAGTCACTATGGCTGTTGCTGGGGTTTTAATGCTGCTCATTAAGCCACTGGAAGACTGATACATGCTGAGATGTGCAAGGAGGAGGAAAGGGAACCTTTGCTGGTATTCACGGTTGCCTCCAGCAGCCTGATCCACCCAAGTCCACTCCACATCCATCTCCAGCACAAACCTTGGTTTGGAAACACGCCAGCCTTCTAAAAGCCTGTCTCTGGAGGACCTGCCTCTCCCTGCAGACTGTCCCTCTCCCTGAGTGCAGGGGTGAGGACTCAGCCCACTCTGGGGTCCGTGTTCAAGGGCTGCAGCACAAAACTCACAGAAATGGCGTGAGGGGACAAACATGGGCAGGGCCAGCCCCATGACAGGGCACTCGGCACTGGAGCCACGGTCCTTCCCATCCCACCTTACTGCAGCTCCCGTGGGGCTGTGGGCACCCCAGCTTTGCCACACCACCTGTCGCTGACACTGGCTTTTTTCCCTGAAGCTTCAGCTTCCACTTTTGTCCACTTTCATAACTGCAGCAGCTGTTAGCAGAAGTACCGGCAGTACTTGCATGCCATGCCCTGCCCAGGCAGGTGGGGGTCCCATGCCTGCCCCAGTGGGAGGGAAGGGGAGAAGCACAGGGGTGCTGCCACCCTCATGCCAGCACTGCCTGCTGGGTGCACACCCCCTCCCCCCTGCTTACCTGGCAGTGCTGGAGCTGTATTTGTAATAAACATTAGAAATGCGATTTCAGGTTCCTCGCGCTCCTTCGCGTGTGCCACCAGCATCAACTCCCTCAGTGTGTTTTCTGTCCACCTAATTCATTCTGACTCATTCCGTCCACCTGTTCGATTTTACAGGGACATGCCATCACACTGCCTCTGTTCGCACCTTCCCTTTGTTCTCTTTGCTGAGGTCTATGCTTGCTTTTCATCTGGAGTTTACCAAAGAGTCCAGGTCTGTGTCATGGGCCAGTCATACATTGGAATGGAGTCTCCTACACCCCCTTGGCTTTTATTTCTGGTATAGGGTTGGGATGCAAGAACACCATGGCTAAATATTTACCCAAAAGCAGCCGCAGCTGTCACAGACAGATTCCTAAAGAATGTATTCAGATGAAACCAAATTAGGTTTTAGTAATTCAAAATTTTTAAGTAAAGGAAGATTTAAAGCCAAATTCATTAAAAAGAAAGAAAATTAAAACATATGTAATTCAGAAGTTGCAGGAGTCAGACTGGAGTACTTTGCAGAATTAAAATACATTAGCAAAATGCTTAGTTGTCACCAAAATAGCAGAGTTTTGGCCCAGCATTGGTTTTGAAAAATGTCATTGAGCAAGTACGGTGGCCTTATGGCAGGCATTCTCTTGCCAGATCTCCTAAGTGAGTAATATGTCTTGTAGTAGTTTATATGTTTCTTTAAGACATAAAACAACACTGTGAAGACAATCTAAGCTTTAATTTCTTCAACTGTGCTTTAACTCAGGTTATTGTAGAGAATACCTAAAAGTATGATCCTGAGCACCCTAAAGACTTAGAAACTAGCAAAGAAATAAAAGAAGCCCAGAATATGACTTAATATGACTGTTAATGTTACTACTGTTGCTGTATATGTTACTTATGGTGAGGTGGGGGTGGGGAATCACCTTTTTTAGTTTGTCTTGTAGTTTTGGAGCCTGAGCTCATACTATTTGAATGCCTGACAAAAGTAGACACCAGTCCCTCCTGCTTTACCCTTCACCCAGCAATGTTCTAACTTTTCTGTATTCTTCCCTCAGTATAACAGAGCTCCTTGAAATATGGTGCCAATTTATAAGTCCTGGGGGAGGAAGTTCAAAGTAGTAATTTTAAGTGTCAAAACCTCAAAGACAAAGACAGTTCAAAGAAACAGTCAAAAATTTCTGCTCTCTGTTACTTACTCATGGCTCCTTTCTTCAGGACAACACGGTGAAGAAGTATCTCCCACCCTGTGCTGCTCTCTTACTCTGCAGACCAATGTCATTTGGTTATGAGGGAAGCAAGTAACTCTATTTAATTTTTGCGTTTCACGCTTTCCATCACTCTTGCCAGAGTTGGTTTCTTAGCTGAATAACGGCAGTGTCTACTCTCACACCCTCTGTCCCTCTTTCCACCTAAGGCTTCAAGTTATGTTGTCCATAGCAATGTTGCTTTAAGCAATACTGACTCCCACATGCTCCTGCTGTTGGGCCAGCCAGACACTTCTTAGAGCAGACCGAGGCTAACATGAAGTCCTTCAGCTGGGGAGCTGTCGAGAGATGTCTCCACCAGCAAGAAGATACGTGGAATCAAGTTTTCAAAGCAGGTCAGAGGAAGAAATGTCAGGAGGCAACAAAAAAAGGAGAATCTGAATCCTTTTTCTATGTAGAAGTTGTCCTCCTCACGGCTGAAGTTGGCTGGAAGATTCCTGCATCCTGGGATATCTGGTTAAGAAAATTAAAATCTAAGTATGAAGTCTGAGTATATATGCAATACATGTTGTAATGAGATTCTGGTTTACTACTTGCCTTAACTTTAACAAGCTCTTTGCTAACAGTAAAAAGTAATAATAACCATGGTAATCACATTTTTTTTAGTCTTAGGCACCAAACTGTAACTTACAAATATGGGTATTAACATCTCAATTTCAAGTGTTTATTGAGTTTCATAAATTCTGTTTCAGAGCTGCATGAATTCCTCGGTTTGTCTTTCTGGCAATAATCTGAAGAAACATCCTATGGCAGATTTTTTAATAGGGTGTTTAGGGTATTTTTTCTTGAAGCTTTTATTTAATGAGATTCCAAAACATGTTAAAGTTATGCACAAATTAAATACTGCGTTGAAGGAGGATGAACCTAAAATACAAACCAATCTTGAATCAACACCCATAGCCCATACAAGGGAGGAGAAATTGTGCCATCCTGTCCTCCAGCTCACCATGTCTTTGAAGAGCAGTGCAGAGTGGGTCTGGGTCAGATCAGGGAAGGCAGAGAGACCGGTACCCTCGTTCTGTGATATATTGAGATAATTTGTTAATAGCCCAAGGAACCCCTATGCTGTATGGATGGCCAAGAAACTCAGTAACTCCTGCCAAATCTGACCAACCTGAGAAAAGTGCTGTCCTGGTCCCCAGATGGGACATGGGTTTACATAAAGACACACCAAATGAGGTCCTCAAACTCAAAGATGCCTGTATCCTCCAGCCATCAGTGTCTACATAACCTGTCTCCAGTGCTGCACACTGGGATGTGTCTGGAGGACCAGCTTCTTTCGGCTCCCACTAACGCTCTGCATCTCCCTGAACTGGAATGTTTGGAAACTGTAGCTGGTAGAAGCATGGGATCTACCTTCAGGTTAGTAGCAGGTACTGGTAGCAGGCTTAAATGCAGCATATGTGCAGAAGCCTTTTGCATATTTTGGAGGCAAAACAGAATCAAAATGGACTTTTGTGTCCTCAGGAGAACAAAAAACAAGTGAACAAACAGTATAAGAAGCAAATAGGAATGCTAACTTGTAGATGACTTGCTAACCAAGTAATTTTCAACTGCTTTGATAATCTAAGAAGACAGTGGGTCATGTGGAGCAGTCAGCAGGGAGTGCTGAGGAGCTGGTACCCTGCAGGGTCGGCACATAAGGCACTGGGAAAATTTCCTCAGTCATACAGGTTGTAACCTGGACTTCGTTGACTGACAAAAATGTAAGAGGGACTAGGGTGACTCAGAAGCTCCAAAACAGCATGTTGGGACCCAAAGAGGGCTGGCAGACAAATGAAGCACAAATGCATTTTTGCTGGACCATCAAAACTCTTACTCGTTTAAACTGGGGGGTTTGGTTTGCTTGTTTGTGTGTGGTTTTAGTTTTGTTTTTTTTCTTTGTGTGTGGTTGTTGTTGTTTGGTTTTGTTTTGTTTTTTGGAACTCTGAATTAAGAGGCAGAAGCAGTGTGAATTTATTGCAGATGAAAAGTAATCCAGTCTTCTTTCAGCCTCTCCTGGATGCTAACATTTCAGCTGCTCTAAGATTTAGACACTCACAAATTTGGTTTCCTGTCTCTAGAGCATTAGAGGAAGGCAACAAGGTGAGACGAATGGACTCAAGTACCTCATAGAAATCAAACAAATTCTGAAGCAGAGACCCAGAAGTAAAACAAAATGTACTTTTGCTACAGGGTTTTTCTCTACACTATTTTTTTTTTCTTTTCATTGTGGTCCCTCATTTCCCCACCCAGACAAAATGCAGCTATGACAACATGGAAATCCCCTGAGTGGCACAGCTCTGATAATAAGATTGTTCAGGTTCAACCAAAATATTATGTCTGAAAAGTTTTTCTTTTAGTTTGTTCCAGCTGAAACAGGAAAAAAGAAAAAAGAAAAAAAAGATCAAAGTGATAGCCCACTCAATTATAAACAAGAAAATTTAAAGTGAGAAGGTGTCATTTCCGGAGAGTGATCATTTTGCACAGGAGAGTCCTCCTTTATTGACACCTCTGGCTGAAAACGACCCTGAGGGTTTCCAGAATAATATGACATTGAATATTATTAAGCCAGCTGCTGACATCCTTAAATGAATGTCTCCAAAGCAAGCCAGGGGTAGGCTTTAGGGATGTGAAGTTACTGGGACCCAGTCTCATTGATTCAAGTTTGGCATCGAGGAGCTTGGATCAAGCTTAGAAAACTCAGTAGGGAAAGATGTGGACTAACTACTCCTAAAGTCCCACCAGCAGACTCAGACCCCTGAAAGGGGTTATTTCTTGAAGGGTGCCATGTGAAGGGATCACTGAGCCAAATAAAGCTGTAAGTGAAGAAAATTTCTTGAGCAAGGGTCCGTCAGGCTATGGTGCTTCTGTCGTCAGTGGCTTCTTGGCCTTGGTGCTGTGTCCAGCTCCTGCTCTGCTTCATATAGGTCGTTGCTGTAACCTGGCAGGTCCCTTTCCTGCTTGTGGGTGGTAGGTATTGTAGACGTCTGCCAAGCAGACATCTACCCCATGCCTCACTTTGAGCTTCTTTTGAATTGAGAAAAATAAATGTGTTTTAGGGGTTTAGTTTTCATCTTTTGACTGTCTGTGTTAGGATGAGATGAACCATGCTTTCCACTGGCAGGATGGGAACAAAGCATGAAAAGCTCTGACATAGGAGTATACGCTGTAAATACCTACGTATTGACCAATGAATCCAAAGTTCTGTGTCTGCCTAGCCTCAGTACACCTTCAGGGAATGCTTTGGTGGGGAGCCTCAGGGTAATTCCACAAGGAGGGACTTGACAGAGGTATGGGAGATGTCCATCTTCTGGGCAGCCTCGCTGAGCTTTTGTGAAAAGGGAGCAATTTCTTCCCATTTGTCATGGTTTAACTCCAGGCAGGTTAAAACGGGGCAGGGGAGCCCAGAAACACCCTCTTGGCTACCCATTGCCCCCTGCTCAGGGCAGCTAGTGACACTGGAGGACAGTCCCTGATCTCCTAGCAAGGACACTTTTCCAGACATGAGAGCTGAGCTTTCATCATTTCAGTGAGCGGTTTAGATTATTTGCTTGCAAATGAAAAATCTGGTGTGGTTTGTATACTGACTCTTCTGATTATAGCGTCATCATTTTTCTCGTTGCTTGGGTATTGCTACCAACTTTGCCCTCAGTTCATTTTACGCCTCCAACATAAAACTTTTTTGGTGCAGCCAGGGCTGTGCCAGAGCTTGCTCTTCTCTTTCAGGTCTTCATCTCACTTGTAGTTAGCCACATCAGTCAGCTGAGTACAAGGCCCTGCATTACGCTTTAGTGTGCGTTGGTGTATACAGCCACAGAAAATGTGTGAAGGAAATACTTAACGCCTCTTGATCTTCCGCTTTCTACCTCTGCTTTGTCCAAAGCCTGAAAAAAAGTGAGATGTACCACTTCATTCTCAGGACATAGGTTTTGCAGGATTAGTTTTTTAGATCACAGCTTTTCTGGGTCAGCATTGCCTTATGTGGGACTTCATAGAACCACGGAGTAGTTTGGGTTGGAAAGGACCTCTGAAAATCATCTAGTTCTACCTCACCCTGCAGTCAGCAGGGACATTAACTAGATCGGGTTGCTCAGAGCCCTGTCCACTCTGACCTTGAATGTTTCCAGGGATGGGCTGTCTACCATCTTTCTGGGCAACCTGTTCTAGTGTCTCCCCACCCTCATCGTAAAAAATTTATTCCCTATGCCCAATATAAATCTATCTTCTTCCAGTTCAAAACTGTTGCTCCTTGTCCTGCCACTACAGACCCTGGTAAAAAAGTCTTTCTCCATCTTTCTTATGCACACTTTATATAATGAAAGGCCATAGTAAGGTTTCTCTGGAGCCTTCTCTTCTCCAGGCTGAATAATCACAACTGTCTCAGCCTGTCTTCATAGGAGATGTGGTCCATTATTTATCATCTTTGTGTCCCTCCAGTGGACCCACTCCAACAGGTCCATGTCTTTCCTGTGCTGGAGGCTCCAGATCTGGACACATTACCCGAGGTGGTGTCTCACCAGCATGGAGTAGAGGGGCAGAACCACCTTCCTCGACCTGCTGGTCACACTGCTTTTGATGCCAACACTTAAAGAATAAGTAGCAGATATCACTCTCAATGTTTCATATCTGGATTGGACCTGTGTATCGCCATCAAGAGGAAAGTGGATGAGAGGGCTAAACTGTGCTCTCAGGGAAACCAGCAGCAAGAATCCCACTAGCCAAGCCAGGAGAACCATCTGTAAAATGTGCTCCCGACCCACTGGACTTAACCAGATTTCATCCAGTGTGTCAGTGGGCCTGATACAGAAGGTCCTTAGTTTTGAAGTGGGAAGCATGTTTCAAAGTAAAAGCTCTGCAAGTATCTTCGCACTGGCTTCCTGCTCTCTGCCACTAGTCATCCTTGTCGGCATGTTTACATTTCCCCTTGCCTGACGTCTCTTTATCAGGCAATGGGTTTGTTCTGCGCCTAGTATAAAGTAAGTGAGTGCAGGTTTCGCACGCACATGTACTGTACACATGCAGCATGCTCAGGATGACACAGACGAGTACAGCATTGAGCATTTTCGCCTTGTTTCTTCACACCACTTTTGGGGAAAGTGGTTGCACCTCAGCAGATGGTGATGGTGAGTCATTTCATCTTCATCTTTCCACTCATGTATGACCTTGAAAAAACTAAGTTAAAAGCTCCAGAATGCAACTGCTGGGTTAAACGTGTTAGTGTTTTAGCTTCCAGTCTCTTTCTTCCAGTGCCAGCATCTGAGGCAGATGTGGGGCAGAGGATACCTATTTAATTTAATTCCCAAGTCTCCTGTCCTTGTAATGTCCACATTTGTATGACATGAGGGACACCATTGCTGTATGCAGAAGGCATGCAAGATCAGACCCATTAATCCTCTCTCATATCTACTGTTCATGTGAGGAGTTATGCCTGGGAGTAGGGTACTGCTTGACTCTTCTGCAGTCCATGGTAGCTCTGAGCTGCTATCAGAGAAGGGTGAGGTTCTGGCTTCTCTTGCTTTTCTTGGCAGTTTCCTCCAGAGAAAACGTTTCAATGTACCTCAAACTTGGCCCAAATTTTCCACTTCTCTTTTCTCTTTCTTTAAGCAATTGCATCAGGTATATCTGGGGCACAGTCCCAGTGTCCCTTGTAGTATGGCTGAAGCAGCAACTCAACCAGGGAGTTCTCACAGCCCATCACTAAGACCATTCATCCCTTACTCAGCAAAATAATTCTAAATGAATTCAACAGCTTAAATTTGATCTTATTGCAGATTTCATTACCTCATTTAGAGAAGTGAAAATTATTTAGTAGCTTCAAAATGAAATCATAAAGAGCAGCAATAAAACCACTGTTTCAAGTGTGCTGCCCCTTTTCTGAAAAGGCAGCTGAAAAAAAATGGATTTACAGATTCAGTCCTGGATCTGTTAAACTCTTACTTGTCTAAAACTAAACAAACAGTAGTGACAATTTGTTGCACTGTGCCTGAAGGACATGGGCACTCACTCAGTTACTGGTCGTTTTAGGGCTCCCTTGTTTGGAAGCAAAAGAGGTTTTGGTTTTTAGGAAGTTAATGGCTGTGTTCCTATGCTATCTCACAGACGGGGAATCTCATTTTCCCCTGTGTGTCACGTATTATATAACACATATGTATGTGCACACATGCATATATACATAGATAGATATATGCAATAATTTTTATTAGTTAGAGGAAAACAGTGAGTGTCTCAGAAGTGCATCTAAGAGCCATGTTTTTTTCTATTTGCCTTTAATTTATACAGTCTGCAGCTCTTCAGAGCCAGCTTTGGCAAGCACCAGTGGTGGTGAATGGTTAACCCTAGAGATTTATCATGGGTGTCACTGAAACCTTTAGGGCTTCCCAAAAGCTGGAATGACTGACTTAACTTCCACTAAACCATAATTTGCTTAGAATTAAAGACAAACAGATTCAGAAAATCCCCACTGAGCAATTAGCAGCTTTTATGATTTCTTCATGAGTTTTGTGGGTTTGGTCAATAAATTAAACAATCCAGGGTAAATTCACCTGTGATGGATGTTGGCTTTCATTCTTCACCTTTCTGACTCGCCCTTCCTCCTGTCAAAGTGCTGCTAGCCAAACAGGCATGAGCTCACCCCTTCTTAGGGGCAGAGGAAGGAAAAGCTCATTGCAGCTTTTGCCTTCATCTCTTCCTTGCTGAGCAGCAGCCTGCCCCCCAGGTGCTGTCCCCCAGCTTGGCAGAGCTGGTGGAGGTCCCCAGAAGCCCTAGGAGAGCTGTCAGCAGAGCTAAGAAGGGGCAGCCATGGCCATGCAGGAGGGCATGAGCAGGGGGAGCAGGGGGCAGCAGGCTGCAGGAGCTCACGGATGGCTCAGCTAGCTTCAGTGGTCCTCCTACCCACCCTTGTTCTTTTTATGCAACCCTCCTCAAAACTACAGTTAGTAAAATAAGTTCTTCCTAAATCAGATCAGCGCGAGAGACCTTGCCTTACTCCGCCTTTGGAGGCAGTCACTTCACTGACCTTGGAAATTCAGTCACAGATTCTGCAGGTGCTTAACAGTGCCATTGATTTCACATGTTGTTGCTAGTCCCGGTGGCTTCAGACTTTAAAGCTGAAGCATGTCCACAGCCTCTGCTAAGACTCCTCTCTTGGTAAAGGCTCATGATTCCTGCTGTGATCTGCACCAGCCTGCTGGGTGCTGCCCCAACCCAAGAGACAACCATTTCTGTGAAGTCCCTGCCATGGCTGTAGCTTTAAGAGCAGTTTTACTCCTGCTTAGAATCGCCCCACCTCAAGCCCTGCCTTGATTTCAGCTAAGCCAGACTCAGCGCTTTGCCTGATCTGGGCTTCTCAAGGAAAAAAAAAAGAAAAATTATCCTGTAAACTTTAAATTGTGGAAAGAGTCCTCAGTAGTGTGAGTCATGGTGCAGTCATCAAAACCATTCACATAGCAAACACATTCATGTGTGGATGTTCTGAGGTTTAGGGAAGAAGTGTAGCTGAGGCTACATGCATATTTATGTCAGACAAAAAAAAATTAATTAGTCATGGAGGAATCATACCAGAAAAAACATTTCAAATTGCTTACTTAACATTGTTTATGAGGTTTAATTATCATTTAATTATTATTTAATTATCTATGTTTATGATGTTGTTTCCATGAATAAGGAATCACATAATCACAATGTGAAAATTTGGTGTCAAAGAGGCAAAGTCAGCTTTCCTTCCAGTGCAGTATCAAAGGTGCACTGTGCTGGTGAAACCTTACATGGCTGTTGAAACTGCAGGATAAAGCCTTTTTCTTTCTTTTCATTTTGCAGTAAGCCAGATAGAATATGAATTAAGAGTTCTGTCACATCTCTGCAAAGCAGCAGCAGCCAGCTAAAAAGTTGTTTCTCATATGCCGTTTATTAATATGATGATTATCAGGTTTGTGTGTTTATGCAAAATCAGATATATGTAGTCTGCATGTACAGAGAGCACCAAGAAGTATCTCTCTCTCTCTCATATAAAGGAAGATAGGTCATCCTAGCTCGTAAGTTTTAATGTCTTGAGGTATCTATCAGTATAAATAAGTCAGTCTCCTGGTAATTGCAAGTAAAGTCTTAGAGAGGCGTAAAATGTGACATTTGAGTTTTGGGTGTATCTATCTATACAAAATATGGGGGTTTTCCATTTTACGCAGATTCATTTCAGCTTAGTTGTTATCCCCTGAATTTTGAATACGTGTGTATCTGTATGCACACATTTTTACCTGCAAATATGTAATTTTATGTAATACACATTTCTGTACATATGTCTGCCCAAATGTCTCAGGGCTGCATTGATCAAGATGTATGTATTTCAACATGTAGGAAACTGCTGCAGGGTTTGTCCTGGAGTTGCACTGACCTCTTGAATGTAGTGGTCAAGTAGAGTAACTCTGTACAGCACCTGCCTTGTCTGTGGCTGTACTGCACAGATTATCCCTCAAAGCAGCGCCGCTGGTGGAAGGCACAGCATTTTGATGCCTTTCAGGGAGAGCTGAGCTACCCCTGGGACAGACCCCACCAGAGCTGCAGTGAGATCAGTAATTGCCCCTTAGCACTGGTTGCTCATGGTGGTAAATGGCCACTACATCTTAGCACAGGGGACAGATCTGCTGCTGAGTTCCAGATTAGTGCAGCATCAGATGCTCCCATCCCTCCTGCTGCCTGCCACAGGTACTGGTGGGAGCAGCCCCCTTCCTAGTCCCTGCCCACACTGCTTTTGCATTTTTCTCTACATTCCTGATTGACTTCTGAATTTCTTTTCTTACTCAAAAGCTGATCCAGATGCACCTCAGCTCCGAGGTCAGAAGGAAGTGCTGCTGATAGTGACCCTGTGGCATAATGCTCTTTACTTAGATTTTAAGGCAATCAACAAGCTCTCCCCTGCTTTCTACCTGCTGTCAAACTATGACCGTTTCAGATCTTCAGATGTGCTCCCATGCTGGACTAGGTCTATGGTCTGTGCGTCTCGGTGTGCACTGGCAGGATTGGCCAGGACATCACCAGCAGGACTACGAAACTGGTATCCAAGTAGCTGGTCATGTCTCAGTGATTCATTTCACCTAAGTGACAGCAGAGATGACCATCATTTCCTCTGGGAGGGATTTTCCATTTGAAATGTTTCCATGGGCATTTTCCCACACTGTTAGTGAGTGTGAGTCACCTATATGCCCAGAGCAGCCACGGTCCTGTTCTTGCTGTGGTAGGTGCCCTGCATGACAAGGCCACGCCTGAGCAGTGGGTAGGAGGACACCAAGTAGGGGATGGGGAATAGCCGCTGGACATGGGAAAGAGGGTTATGTATCACCACAGCTACCCTTAACCACTGGTAAAAGAAGGCAGAGACACTCCTGCCCCGAGGATCCATTAAGGGGTCACGGCAATTACCCTTTCCCTGTCTGCTCATCTACAGTAGGTGAGATTTTATGAAATGAGGCTGAACCGGCAGTTTCCACTGGAGAGGACTCCTCTCAGAAGCATCAGGTTTTGCTTCACTGACCTCATACCTGCCAAGTGTAGGACTTGAGACATAAGCTCTTAGTCAAATCGTGATTGTGTTATTAGTCATCAAAGCAAATCTGCAGGAAGCCAAGCATTCTGGCAGAAAGTCTGAGCTTTCCCTCCTGAGCCCAAATTTGTGACATTTCAGAAAACTTTGCAGTATAATCAAAATGTGGCTTAATTATCTCATGATACCGAAATACTCTTGCTTTCCTAAACCCACCCATTTAATTTTCCAGTCTTCTCAGGAACCTGGTGACAGGCCAGACCATCACAGCACAGGCAGGGGCAGAGCAGAGGCCAGAGGATGCTGTTTGGGCGTGCTTGGCCACCTGCAGCATGGCTGGTCCTGATGCAGGTGAAGCCATGGCAACTGCTGAGCATGCATTCTCTGGTGTGGATCTGCCACTTTGGAGCTACAAGGTGTTTGATGCAATTTCAGGCTGTCTTGAGCTAAAATTCCCATACAAAAACTCCCGTTGAAACTAGCCCTTGCTCTTGAACAGATGTTACCCTCAAGCATCAGTCCCAGACACCTCTGGTAGTGACTGTGCAGAGTATATCCCCCAGTGCATATTTCTGTCCTAATTATTTTTAAGTGTTTCAGTCCTTGACTTGAATAATCTGCTTTTCAGCAGGCACCATGAACATGTCTTGCCCTGCTTCGCATGCCCCAGGATAGCAGAATTTTGTGGCTCCTAATAGGAAAACCTGTTTGAGAAAGTTCTGAGATGATTTTCAGATAGAGTAGGTCCTGGTGTTATCTTGGCATAAAGTTTATCCATAATTTTAAAATGAGAATGCTCCTGTCCCTGGCTCAGACTTAGGAGGAATTAAACTGCCATGTGAACAATGTATTTTTCTGTCTCGCACTTGACACTGGGACTTTTTTACCGAGGTTTACAGGTCAACATCAGTGCCCTTCTTTGCCAGTGATTAATAGAAGAGACGTAGGGTGTCTTGTCTGACTAAACCATCTGCAACGCTATGTCTTTTTATAGTTCACAGACCAGTGATGCAGAATCTATCTATGTGCGTGGTAAGTGGCAGGGCTTCACTGGCATGCAGGGAAAGCAAACCTGAAAGGTGCAAGTGGCCTTTAATTTCATTTTGAACAAGCTTTCTTTGCTTCTTACAAAACAGGTGGGTCGATCCTTTTCCTTTCAGGCAACCATGTAAAGAAACAACCTCCTATACAACGGAGCTGCAAATTGAATACACTCATGGGTTTGCTTCAGTAACATCCTACTAATCTCTCCTTAGGGACTTTTGGAGATGATGAACCAGACAATTTTGACATCGACTGTTTCAGTCATCTGGAATTTAAGGGTTCCTATAGCAGCCTGACCTGCAATTTTACTGAGCTGCCTCCTCACAACACTAACTATACCCTATCCCTGTGGTAAGTGCTATCAGTCCATCCTTTGGTAAACTTCTGGAAAGCAAAGTGCTAAGCCCTGGTGAATCCTGGTGCCCTATGCTGGGACACAGGAACAGCAAAGCTAGACAAAATTCTGTTTCAGAGTGTTTTGCTGAGCTTGACTACTCTATTCAGCAAAGAAGAAGAGTTTACTGAAATAGAACATAACTTCCCTAACAAGAAAAAAAGTCATCTGGAAGGGTCTGTAAGGGGCTTTATAATGTCTCTGATAGTCCTGATCTTGCCTCTCTTTCTCTGGAACACCTTTAATTACAGATGCAGCCTAGCATGAACTGAGCATTTTTCCATTAAATCAAATGATATGGTTAGGAAATCAAACCTAGCCTTTATCAAGTGAAAAGTAAAAAAGTTTTTGAAGAGGCAGACCCTTCCCACAGAAAATTCTTTGGCAAGAAGGCTGATTTTCTACTGCAGTGAAAATGCCTTTATGTAGGTAAGGAAAAAATTAAGCAGTTGTCTTTGCACACACTGGAATGAATATACAAAACCCAGACAGTTATGAAACACATCAATCATCTCCACTTCTTTTTGAGTTTCTTCTTGAAACTCTTTTCCACCTTCTTTTTAAGTGATACACCAAGTTGAAGAAGCTCAGGTTTGGTTTCTTTAGAATACTTCTGCTTTTCCCTTTGCCTGTTTTTCCTGAAACTGAAAGTTCTGTGGCAGCCAGCAGAAGCAGATTTTTTTTTTTTTTATCATGCTATTGTAATCACTACTTTTTTTCCACCTAGTTTATTAGAATCTTTCTATTTCATGAGATTGATTCTGGATTTTGGCTGAAATTTTATGAAAGTCCTCAAACACGGGTGTCGCACGGATGGAGGAACACACAGATATGTTTCCACTGCTGAAACTGTGCCATAGGACCCTTTCACGGCCTGGCTGACTTGAGCCTGTATTTGCTACGACTTTGGTCAATAAGAAATTTGTCTTTATCTTCAGTGAGCATCCAAATCTATTGCCCTATATTTAAAAGTGGCACCAGTAAGATAATTTTTAAAGACACAAAGGTTTTTAACACATACATCTCCAATTTAATAATTGCATTTTTTTCTTGGAGAGCTCCAGGACTCTTACTTGGATACATGTCACTTGAGTATTGTCCTCAAGGACCATAAGGAAAAACACTATCAATCTTTTAAAGTCCTTATTTCTGTGGCATTTTTTTCTTATTTCACATGGAGTCTCACTTCAGTTAATGTGAAAGGAGCAACCAGGATTCACCTCTTACTATGTTACAGTAAGACTGAGAAAAAAATTAACATTGTGTCACTTCGGTCAACAGTACCAAGGAAGACAGCAATTACGTGTGCTTCAATATGGAGAAACAGGAAGATGTGTATTTCCTAGAATTCAGTGATATACTCTCCAACAAAGACCTTTGCATGGACACTGAGATGAAGAGAAGGATCTGCAAGAGTCTGGTTGTAACTGACATTGGTAAGACACTGAACATTTTAGATGTTTTTAAGACACAGGAGTTACTGAAGGAAAAAAAAACCAGCCTAGTGCAAAGCCTAAGCATCAATCTGGATGACACAGAGGCAGTATAAAACAGTGTCCTAGCAGAGCATGTAGCTCGGATTGGGGTGTTGGCAGTGTGTGGTGTTCCCCTTGCTTCCAAGCCAGACATGTCTAACCTCCATTCAAAAAGTGCCGCTGAATTCTGGCCTATTTTGACACTGCCCTGACCTGGACACAGACTGAGTCATGCACTTGGTGAAGCAGCTGTTCCTAGGCAAGGATGAACTGTCCAGCAGGGACATTTTGTTCATCTCTTCCTAGGGACTGTGTGCTTCCAGGACTGACCACCCCAAGTCTAGTGTGAGCTTGGTAGCACAGGGACACCGAGGTTGCAAGATCTCACTTTTTTGCACCTTGCTTCTTGGTGAAGCCTGTTGTCTGAACATGGCGCTCAGGCATCCCACAGCGAAGGGATGCCGAGAGCCCAGGACAGGCTTGTCAAAACTGTGCTGGGGACCTGCCTGAGCTGAGAAATAGGGAACCTAGGGAAAGAGGGGCTTCTTGGTACTTATCCCTCTGGGGAGCTGGTCTCATTCAAGGGCTGCAGAGAAGCCCATGTAGCGTGGCTCTGTTCTGCTGTGGTGCCATACTGCTTTGCCTTCCTTTGGCAATAGGCTCTGCAACATCTGTCTTTTATGAAACGTTTCTGCCCCAGTCCAGTAGTTTTCTAATAATCTTACATTACCTCTCAGTTTATGGGCCAGCCTGGACCATCTTTGGTGGTCTCTCCTCTAGAAACTGTGGGTCCCACATGGAAGGTTTAAGTATTTGGGGGCTTCAGAAGGAATGGGCCTAATTTCTGGCTATATGCATTTTCCTGAGAGGAAAGAAGTGGGGTCTCTGTTCCTGTGAAAGCTGGCGTACTTTACATGGCACATTCAGGAAGCATCAGGAGCACAGAGACAGGTTCCTGCAGACCTCAGGGACAGCTTGGGGACAGTGTTGAGGGCTGCACTTTGGAATGCATGTACTGGCACAGGCGGTCATTTGACACAGTCTCCTGCAGACCAGGTCAGGTGTGGGTTCATAGCCAGGGCCTGGAGCCACAGCCCCCTCTGTTATATCTAACACTGTCATACTTTGTCCCTACGCCTACCCCACCACCCGGACGACCACCAGCAGTTGCACCCATGCCCAGTTTGCTCCCCAGTGCCTTCCTCCCAGCACAGCGATGGGTTTTGCCATGGGGCCTCCATCTCAGAGCATGGGTTAGAGGGGCTGAATTTCAGGTCTTCAAGCAACACTACCGCAGAAGTGGGGCTGCTCAGAAATTGCTTTCCAAGACTAAATGGCACATCCCTAGGAAGTCTCAGGACCTAGGTGTAAGGATGAGCTGGGGCTCAGCATGAGGCTCATCCAGCTCAGGCCAGCTCTCGCTCAAGATAGGTCACCCTGATGGGAGTGTAACTTGAAGTTACTTCTTGCTTTTCAAAACCTGTTTATTTTGTAGTAACATTGTGCTACTCCTGTTATATCCTGGTTTGTTATCATTTGCAGTTAAGCCTGAAGTACCATTCAATATAAACATCACATACCAAAAGGAAGCAAATGAATATCTTATTCATTATAGTACCCCACACTCATGGAAGAAATACTTAAGGGACAAATTAATACACCAAATAGCCTATCGGCAGGAAGAGGGTACTTGGAAGGTAAGTGATGATGTGTTGGTGAGCTTACACTAATTTCCAAAATTAAACATTACCAGAAATACCAGACCATGTAAAAACCTTCAGATCTGCATTTCTACAGTTCTCCAGCTGAAAACTTGGAAAGATACAGTGTTTGGCATTTGGAAATGTCATCAGTCAAAACAATTCCAGACCGACAGCATCCATGCCTGTTATACACTTCTCTGGGCTAATGAAGTTTTATTTGTTTGGGCTTTGCAGTGGGAAGACATAATGCCTAATCTAATCTAAGACATAATCCTAAGTGTTTGGATGGCTTGCTATGTTGTTACGGTGGTTTTGCTTTTATTTTCTAGGCTCATCAGTCAGTAAATTGAATGACCCCTTTTCTTATTTAGCAATAGTTTCTTTGTGTCCCTTTTTCACTGAGCCTCTCCAGGCTTCGGGTGCAGCCCTGCAGCTTTCCCACCCTCAGACGGTGTCTCAAGCTGCAGCAGCTTGTGAACTGGATCTGGTGTGGGCTGCCCAGCTGCTGAGACCTCTGTGTCCCCTGTCACAAGAGCACCTGTGCAAACACTAGTCCAGATGCTTGAAAGCGTGGACTGTACCTGTTTCTTACAGCAGGAACAGAGGAGAACTGTAAGTAGAAAAAGGTTTCAGGCAATGAAATGCACTGAAACAAAGAGCACCAGAGCTGCGCTGTGGGATTTCAGCTTCTTTCCTGTAGCTGCTCTTTCAGAAGCTGTCTTTTTATGCTGCACAAATGTATTTTTCCCCTCTCTCTTCTGAGCCTCCCCAAGGAAGCATGCATTTCCCACTGCAGTGCAGGTGGTAGCAAAGCACAGTTAATACTTCAAGCTGTTTTCCAAGAAGCTTTTACCTGGTGTTTGTCTTTCTTCTCGATACTGGCTGGCTGGGCTACCTTGCTGTTAAACTAGGCTGATGGCCTGATGACCACCTGTATAATAACCAAAGACATGGAGCAAACAGCATGGTACTGCAAGGATGCACCTGGTCTTGCACATTTTGCTGAAATTTAAAAGTTAAACTTTTCCTGTATCTTCTAGAAAATTAATCAGATTTTTATGTGTGTGTTTAGACAATAGAGACGCCGTACCTTCAGATAAAATTACTGGGGAAAAACCTCGAAAATGATGCATCGTATGAGGTGAAAGTACGTTCTCAGCCCAATGGAGATTATTTTAAGGGCACGTGGAGTGAATGGAGCACTTCCCAGAGCTTCAGAACTGCAAGAGAGCAGCATTCCACAGAGAGCTGTAAGGGCAGAAACCACTTTGGTCCACCTGGCAGAAAGCAGAGCTAGGGGCCCTTGGCTCCCTGGCCATCCCCAGCATCAGCAGGGACAAGAGCACGGGGAGGGAAGAGCCCACAGCCATGGCAGGGTCAGCCCTCACAGGCACCAGGCACCCTGGAGGAGATGGCCCCGAAAGCGGCTGTATTGCTCTGGTCTGGGGCTGACTCTCCACACAAAACTAAATCTCACTCAGGGGTAATAAAATCATATGCAGTGCCGCTGTAAGGACATGAGGGGAGGGGGAAGACTGACTCACTCCTGCTTGCTGCCTGCTGGTGTGCAGGGAAAAAAACCAGCTTGCACTGAGTGTTTCAGGTAAGGCACAAAGAGCAATGAAACATGCCCCATTTCAGGGCCCTGGATCTGTGTGCAAGCATGGCACTTTAATCACAAATACAATATGGGATAAAATCTCATCATCGCACTTGTAAATGTGAATAATCCTTCTGGTCCTTAGGGTCCCCCAAGGTACCTTGGCATTATGTCTGTTGGAAGTCAGTTCAGTGTTGCTGTAAGGATGCAGCGAGCAGTGGCTCCATGCACTGAAAGTGAAAGCAGACTTTGAGCTGCTTTAATCCAATCTGGGAACCCAGCTTGGAGCTCAGCCAAGTGCTGATGTTCCGGTCGCCTACCTCTTTCCTCCTTCAGGGAGACAGGAGAAATGCACCACTGCACCAGCCCAATGATAGGCAAGTGCAATGCTTGGCATTAATTTCTAATTTATCACCTGATAAATTACAGTCATGGTGGCTTAACAGTGAGACGTTTAGATGTATTGACTGATGTTCTTTGTTTTTCTTTAGACAGCAGCGTGGTTGTGCTTATACTCTCCATCCTGGGATTCATACTCTCCATTGTCATGGTTGTCCTGATCATAACTTTTTGGGAAAACAGGTAATCTAAGTCCCTTTGTATCAGAAGAAGTGTTGGAAGCCAATCCTGTTCTGATACTTCTTATTGCTTTCCTTCTTATACTTGTGAACTATTCTCTTTCCATCTCTAGACCTCTATATCAAGCAAAAGCAGGAAAAAAGTAGAAATGGGCAATACAAGAGGGGGTGTTGGCAGGAAGAGGATAACTTACCGCTTTGAGTGGACTTCAGTCTTGGGATCAAAACACTGAAACCTTTGGGGAGCTGAAGTCACCAAGGGAACACTTGCAGAGTCAGTGTCTCATTGGAGACAAATCTGACTCAAAAGCTTCAAGCAAGATCCAGAAAAGAAAGCGAGCTTTAGTAAAGTCCCAAGAGGTGTGGAAATGGTATACTGGGGAGATTGCCTCTTTTCCTTTCATAGGCTGAGTCAGTGGAGCCTTTGCTCTGCAGCACTTTCAGAAGCAGCACGGCACAGCTCTCTGCAGCGAGGGCTTGATGGTGTCGACCACCAGCCCAGCCACGTCCACATCCAGCCAGCCATGTGGCAAAATCAGGCTCCACATCCCCCACCAAAGCAGTCATGGCAGAACGGGACCAGAGATACATTCATTACACAGGCAGCCCTGTGTCTGCATTGGGGTTTTTTTTTGATATATTGGCTACACAGCAGTAAAATATTTTTTAAATATGTGGCTATATATGCTTCTATGTAATAGAAGTGTTGACAAACTTAAGAAAATTAACAAGTATGTAGAAAATCTGGTGAAACCAGAGTCTAAAATGAGAAACTCCCAAGTTTAACCATAGGAGAGGGAGCCCTCACAAGGCAGAAAGCCCAGGGCTGTTCAATGGCTTTCAGAGCAGCCCATCCATGACATCCAGCTCCACTGACATCCAGAGAGAGGGCTGCATGCGAGTTGCTTTCTGGGGACAACACTTGGGCTGTGCTAACTCCTAAATTACACAAGGGGAATATGGGAATATGCTAGTTGGCCTCTGTCAAACCATGCCAAGAACAATTTTAATAATTAAACATTTTAGGCACCGGAGTTATCTGCCAGACAATGCTCCCTGGTGCTGTTTTATTTGCAAGTGTAGATGTAGCTTGAGATTTCTAGCTCTTGCTTTTTACTGTTGCTGAGCACCTGCAGTTCTCTAACTGTGCTAGAAGTTCTGCTTATGTAAAAACATGCTCATGAAAAAAAAGACTTCTTGAACCCAGATATTTCCCTTTTAAAAAGAAGAGGATTTTATACATGTGTGTATATATATCCATATATACAGACACATATATAAAACAAAATATATATTCATATACATCTATAGCTGTACCTATATTACTGCAAGATTTAATGTCAGTTGGGCAATATTCTCCAAATGTACCATTGCTGAGGGTTTCCAGCAGCACAGCATGAGAACTTTGCTAATCAAGGCAGTAAAAATGAGACCAGTGGGACAAGGCTACAACACGGCTATCTGAAGCACAGATAACTGGCCAAGGAGTGGGACAATGCACAGTTCTTTGACACATAAACATGCAGAGGCAAATATCAGCAAATTTACACTTGAACCACAGCATCTTTTTTCACTTGCAGAAATTGGTGTCATCATGTAAAACCCTGTTAACACTGTTAGATGCAAACGAGCTCTTTGCTGGCATCATTTGCTCCTTTTCCAGTACTTGGTGAAGCATCTTTCTTTAACTGTGACAATCTGTGCACTCAAAAGAACAATGACTATTCAGTGACCTTTATGACTCCTCTTCTCCTCTCTTTGTTTTATTCTGAGACTTCTCTGTTGTTATTCTGAGTAATGCAAGCCAGCCCTCAGTCTTTATGAGAATAAGTACAAATGATGCAATATGAACCTCTGGTATCTCAACATGTCCCTCTATTGCTGCTGTTGAACCACCTTTTGTCTACTGTTGCTGTTTCAGGATCAAGCCTGCTGTGTGGCCAAATCTTCCCGATCATAAAAAAACGCTGGAGCAACTATGCAAGAAGCCAAAAAATGTATGTACTTCCACTGTTGCTTTCAGCTGAGTGTAAACCATTGGGAATGAAACTAACACACGTGAGAGAGAGTAGATGCATTTGCTTGAACTGGGACATCTTTCAGAAATTACTTCTACATTTCACTGAGGAGAGCCCACATTTGCACAGGCAGATGCTAGTCCAGGGTATGGAAATAACAGACAATTCAACTGATGCCCAAGCTTTGACTTGTGCAAAGTAGCTACAGACAGATGGAGAATTTGATATATGAAGAAAGGCTGAAGGAACTGAGTTTGTTTATAGAAAAAAGAAAGCTTGGGGTGGGGGCTACTAATCACAGCCTTCCAATACCTAAAGTGTAGGTAGAGAGATGGTGAAGGTACTGTTGCCACAAGGCTGCATGGTGGCAGGACCAGAGGCAACAGACACGTTACTTCAGGGTAAATTTCATCTGAATATATGAAAGCTTCTTTTCTCCAACAGAACAATTAAGCATTGTGTAGGTTGCCTAGAAAAGTAGATTCTCCTTTGCTGGAAATGTTCAAAGGCTTGGCTTGATAGGGCTCTGGATAACCTAATCCGATTCCTGCTTCTGGCAGAAGGTTGACCGGTTAGACTCCAGAGGTCCTTTCCAACTGAGACACTTTGGTGATTCTATGAAACTGTAAAAGTGGGGCTGGATGGGGACCCTTTGCAAACATCCCTGTTGATGCCCATATACCCTTATATTGCCAGCAGAATTGTTCATACACCATGCCAGATAAAAGCCAGAGAGACAAATGTTACAAACTGTAGGACGGGGGATTAACTTGTTGCCTTAAAACTATATGGCTACTGCATTTTTTTGCTAAGAAACTCATTAGTGCTGCTCTCTCCAGTTGGTACGTTATTAACACGTTTTTAATTTAATAAGAGGTCTCAGACAACTCTCCTATTCCCTGTGCTCCCCAGTGCAGGGATTCCTCATGTGTTTCAGGAAGTCATGTCAAATTTTTACTTCCCTCACTGCTAAATTAGGAAGGTAAAACTGAAAGGAAATGCCTGGGTTGGCACACTCATTCCTGTGAAATGACTGGTGTGCAATAGATGCATGGCTCAGAAAAGTCTCTGAAACTCCAGTTCCCACCACATTTGGTAGAGCACAAAATGCTCTGGAGAGTGATGCTGCCTGCAGGAGGCCGATGGATAGATTCAGATTAATACGGAAAAGGATTTTAAGCCACGTGACAGTTTATTCTCTGCTAACCTACTGTTCAGCTCACTCAGGGTTACTTTCAGAGTTAAAGAAATGACAGATACCTTTCTAAAAGCAAACAAAGTATCAGAGCACATTTTCTCTTAAGCTAATACCCACTGTTAACTGACCATGCTGTTCCCTTTGCCATGCAGAATTTTGATATAAGCTTTAACCCAGAGAGTTTTGGTTACGTTCATATCCATAAAGTGGATGGCATTCGAGCAAAAGCTGAACTGGAAAATTTTCTGCAGCCATCAACTTCTCCAGAGACAAACCTTCCAGAAAAATTTAAGAGCAGATCAGACCTGAAGATGATCCCTGCGATGACAGACAAAAGCAATCTAAATCTGTCTGTGACATACGGAGGAATCTGGCCGGCTGAAGCCTTGCACAAGCTCCTGGGCACAAACCAGTTGGCAGTCACCGAAGGAAACTGCAGCTCCAGCACGTACAAGGTGTGCCACAGCAATGGGGTGCCCCTGTGCAATGATGGTTTCAACCTTTCCTCCACTCCTCCCCCAGATCTCTCTGACCAGCCTGGACCAGAACCCCTCAATGGTGACACTGTGTCCCAGACACTGCCTACCAGTGAAATGAGGTCACCAAACAATGAGGAAGCCTATGTCACTATGTCTAGTTTCTATAAAATTCAGTAAACCTTACAGGGATGGCAACATACTTTTTTATCTCTAACACAAGCAGGACACTGAAGCTTTCTGTTTTGTCATCCTGCACCCTCTGAGCCTCTGCAACACACCCAGCTGCAGTGCGACGCTGTGCCTGCGAGGAAGGAGGTTCTCCTATGTTTCAGGGACAAGTGGCCTAACCTTAGCTCTCAGTATGCCAGCAGCCATCTCCACCGCAGCAGAAATTGACTTTAATTGAATCTGACTTTCTTATCAAATCTTCAGATATGATTAATCCAGAGCAATGACACTGCAGTCCTAGCTGAGGATCACAGCCGTCTCATAAAAGTTAACTATTGTCTTCTAAACTCTTCTGTTAACCTCTTGGTTGCAGAGTTAAGCTCTTATTAATGCATAAGCAAGATATACAGCAAAAAATTCAAGTTAACTAGAATCCAATCTCTTTTATAAAGTGACATGTCAGGAGCAATTCCTCTGCAGTCAGTGGAAGTCCATGAGTTTGCAAAACGCCAGTAAATGAGAGTTGCTATCAAGCATTAGTTGCCAGGGGATTCAGGAGCTTGGTCACTGCAAAGCGAGTCTGCTGAGCCTCCAGGTAAAAGGGCACATGGACACTGACTCACTTTAAGAAGATGTTTTCTTACATTGAGGTTTTTGGGGATTTTTGAGAGAGAGTAAAACAAAGCAAAACCCTACATGAGACTGCTTTTTGCTGTTGGTAAAGAACTGCCCTGGGGCCAACTTTAGGATACACAGGTATTTCTGCTAGTGCTATATATTAAAGATCTTTAGTATTTCATGTACTAGCAACGTTTAGCTAAGAAAACAAAATTATATCAATGAAAAGTGAAGTCCCATCTCTTCCCGTAAACTCAGCTGGGGCTGTAAAATGCATGATGCTGTCTTTCTCTGCAGCTGTTTTGCAAATATTAGTGCAGCATGTAAGTACTTTCCAGGACAGAAGGGCTGAGAGGACTGTGTTTGTTTACTAGCATTATTCCTAGTGGTTGTGGCTGCATGACAATACTTTGAATTTAGCCAGGTAATGTTCTCATGCAACATCTGACCTAGGAAGATGGATGGAGTGTCATGGATCCTGCCAGTGATTAGAAGACCTGCATTTTTTTTAATGTACCTTGTAAAAAATATGGCCTGGAGATACCTTTTTTTGTTTGTTTTTTAAATGTTATTATGGAGAAAGGCATCCTGTCCCTTCCCTTTCACCCTTCTGTGGGCTCTGTGCCCAGCCCTAAGGAGCTCCCCACCTGCTGTCACACAGAGATGGCTGAGCCACTTCGCAGCCTCTCTAGGATGCCATGCATTGCAGAGCACATGCTTGGAGATGAAACTGCTACAGCCACATGGTTGCATGACAGCCAAGCAGTGTGGCCATGGGAAATCCAAGCCACTTTGCTGTGCTCTGGGATCGGGGTTCACCCTACTGGGCAGTCTCAGTTCCTCTAGCTGCTTGAAATTCTCCTTTCCCAAAATGTATTCACATTCCCAAAGGCTAAGGGTAAAAGAGTCCTTTCTCATCTTCAGAGCTGCTAGAATTTGTTCTTACTGGTAAGAGCCACTGAGATGTTGCTATCTATATATGATGTAGCCTGCTGGAGAAAAACTCCCAAGACAGCACTCCACCTCCACCTGACACCAGGAAAACCTTCACATGGGGATAACCTTACAGTCTCTGCGTGCAAAGGGGCTGAGGATTTGGTCAAGGCATTCCAGTGTCATTTTACAGAATGTTTTTTATTGCTGTTTCTTGCCGTATTAAACATTGATTAGTGAAGTAGGAAAAGGCGAAAGCCCTGGACTTTCATTTGCTTTATAATGCTTGTATTTCTTTTTTAAAAGAGCCTCTGGTAATGCTCATACTGTGCTGACTTGCACAGTGCAGTTGTAGATGCAGACAGACTGGGCTGGAAAGTCGTCCTCTTCCAGTTACAGTAACAGACAAAAACAGGATAGAGAAAGAAGCAAAACTGCATCAGAAAAATCCTGTACAGTATGTGCTATGCTTGTTTTGAACTCACACACACATTTTTAAGGATTAAAAGGGACATCAGAAATGTTTATTTGCACTGTTTAGGCAATAGGTTACCATGTATAGTAGTCTTTGTTTGTCCAGAAAGGTATACTGCATTTAATATAGAAAAATCAGTAGAAACATAGTGTTTGCCTTTAATATGGGAAAAGTAGTAGGAACCTGATGTTTATTTACTTCAATCACTCTGAAATAGTTATATGTTTTCTATGTAGTACTCGCACTTTTGCGTAGCTGCTAATATTTAAACATTCATTCTTTTTTCTATGTCTTATTACCTTTATTTAATTAGATAACATGTAACTTTGGTTTTACCGTGGTGTCACTGTATTAAAACAACATGGATATTTGCATGACTTATTTATGCTGCTGTAATTCAGTCTTCTAATATATATTTATCAGGATAGGACTTACTCTGCTTTTACTAAAATGAGGACTCCACGGTCTCTGACTACCTTCAGGCAGGATAAATCCCACATAAATCCAGACAGCTCAGAGGCCTGAAAGCACTGCAGGACAACAGCAAGTATCACCCTCCCTTTACCACCACCACTTTGTGAGCCAGGGAAGCCTCTCTACAGCTCCGGTCCCTATGTTTTGTACTGGGCATGCCTTTGTTCAGCCTTTGGACTTTGATTGCCATCCAATCCTCGTTAGCCAGAAAGCAGAGAGGGAACAGCTCTGGGAATCAGGCAGGTGAAGCTGATCTCCTGCCAGTGGCTCGTTCTCACTCAGGCAAGCCAGAAGCTTTGCCCAAGCCCTTGGGTACAGCCATGAGTCTACACAACAAGCACCGGGGAAAAAAAAAAAAAGCCCATAGGCTTGTGATAGTATGTATCATGTACAGTGTATGTATGTGTACAGTAAGGCAAAGTCCCATATAGCCTGTCTTCAGAGATGGAGCTTTGTTAATACACTGCTGAATGCTGACAAGTATGTAACTGACAGAAAACAAAGCAGCCTTTTGTTAATTATGTTCGTCCCAGTGTAGGGGGGATGTATTTCTTAGTGGAGGATATAGGCTAACTCATGCCAGACACGGGGGTTACCTCATTCCCTGTATGCACCTGGGCATATGATGAAGCCTACCCAGAAAAGTATCCTCCCAGGAGAGCAGCAGCAAGCACAGCCAAATCAAGGAGGGTTCGAGATGAGCATGAAGGTTTCTGAAGGACCTCGGCTCCCAGAAACAGCCATTAAACCTGTTCATTGAACCACATCCAACAGCTCCAAGCCAATGACAACAAATGGGTCATTACAGAGGTGTTCAGCCAAGTCCTGTCAAGATGAACTTTCACAAGCACTGAGCTCCTCTGAGATCACCGTGTCTAGGGACTAGGCTGCTTTGAAGCATGCAGAGACTAGCAGTCTCCTTCAGCTTTGACAATCTGTCCTGAATGGTGGGAACTAAATCTTTTGGAAAAATTGGTCCCTGACTATTTTGCAGGTGCTGAGTACCAATATTTGAGCAGGCCTAGGATCAGCATCCCTGAACATCATGTGCAATTTTATAGCCATCAACTTAAATTTCATGGGTTTATAGAGATACGAAACTTTCAGCTTCCTTTTGGAAAAAAACAAATCTGAACATGCACCAAGGCAAGAAGCACCAAAAATACTTCTGTCCATGGCTGGCTTTTAGATGCATGATACATATATGGAGATAAAGCCATGGCTAGGTCTTGACAACACTTCACCAGGTCAGGACCAAGTAGTTTCCTTATTCTACAAGACAGAGTTTTCCCCATAGCTGTTCACAAATTCCCATCTGACTCAACACCTGCACAGGGGTATAGCTCAGATTTCACGTACTCCATGCACCTTCTTGAAGTTCAGCATAGCCTTCCTTCCTCCTCCACCCTTTCTGCCTCCTGTGGTCATACTCAGCCACACACGCACAAGCAGCTTGGTGACCCTGGTTTCTGTGTAGCTGCTTCATGACACCACGCCTGGAGCTGCCTGCTCCTCTCCCCACACTTACACATCAGGCCCCACCACCTCTCCTGCGCTTGTGGTACAACACAGCTCTCTCCTGGCTTTGTTTCTCCCCTCAGCAGTGCGCAGTTCATTTGCACTATGCAAACATCTCCTAGCAGCACACAGATGCTAATCTGTGAAATAAAATATCTTTTGTCAGTTATAACACTGAGTCACAGTCTAATTTTAATGATGCTGAAAAATGTTAATTACCTCTCAAGGCAATACTTGTTCCCTGCTGAATTTATTAGTTTGTTTACCAAATCTTCTCCTCTTATGTGCATTCATTAAGACAGGCTGATAAAACACACAAAAATGTGTGTGCCAGTGGGGTGGTAGACCAGCTAAATGTGGGGAGGCAGGGGAGCTGTTTTTGCCAGAGCACAAGCAGCGAAGAGGTGGCCTGGCCACCGCTGCTGCAGAGACACGCGGCTGAGCTCAGGGCGGTGTTAGGCAGGCACAAGCTGGCCATGAAGCCATCCCTTCTGGCAGCAAGGGACCTGGTGATGCTGGCAAGGTATTTCTGCAGGGCAGGAGTTCAGCCCCTTCTAAGCTTCTTAGCAAAAGTGTTTATTGATTTGGAGGCTTGTATTTATACAGCCGTACTGCAGTGCTGCTGCTGTGGGGGAGCAGCAGCAGCAGCGTTTTTAGTCCGTATGCTTTTGGCTCAAGCTAGTTATCTCTTTGGCTGTGGGTTCTGAAGCTGTCCTTTAAACCCAGCTAAAATGTGACGTAAAGACGACTTACCATCTCTGTGCAGAATTATTTTAGGGTCGAACAGTTCCTTAACACTGTCATCGTGAAGCCTCCCCACATTAGCACTCCTCCGTGTAACAGGACATTGGCAAAACAAATCTAATGTACAGGCACACAAGAAAACAGCTCATGATGCCAGGAAATGCAATTGCTAATTTGTACCGACTATTCCCCTCCCTTTGCTTGCTCGGCAGCTCTGGGTTTCGGTGAGGCTGACGATTCCTTGGCTTTTAAGCGCCACCTGTTGAAACATGAAGCCACATGTCAGCATCCAGCAATGGGACACTGGTTAGTGCCACCAAATCATGCAGCTCCGAAAACGTTGCTCAGACAGGAACTGGGGAAGAAAATCAAACCTACAACAAACTAAACAGTGTTTCACTTCTGTATAGTCTCTGGTCCCAAAGAAGTTGTGACAAATGAAAGCAAAAGTCAGAGTTTCCAGGATTTCTTCATCATTAAAATAAAGTAGGCATCACTGTCCACAGAAGCACTGACTACAGAGTAGTAGTCCAGAAATTCATCTTTTGTAACCTAAGAATGAGAAAAACGGTGTTTACAATGTGTATGATGGCTATACACTGTGGCCCATAGTAAGATGTTTAACATATCCTCATCTTTTGCAAGTAATTCTTCTGCATCTTCCAGAGAAGTCTGATTTTTAGCTCAGACTGTCCTAATCTGATGTTAGGATGTGCTGCCACAGCAAGCTCTCAGGGTTTGGTCCAATGAGACTGAGGTCAGTGGTCTGAGTTTCTTGCATTGGGAGACAGAGCTGTTGCTACTTCCTGAAAAAATGTATTAAGAAAGGTTATTTCAGTTATTGATAAGTATTAGAAGCATGAAGTCATAAAATTGAACAGGTTGGAAAAGATCATTGAGTCCAGCCATTAACCTCGCACTGCCAAGTCCACCACTAAGCCATGTCCCTAAGCACCACATCTACACATCTTTTAAATACCTCCAGGGGTGGTGACCCAACCACCTCCCTGGGCAGCCTGTTCCATTGACAACCCTTTTGGTGAAGAAATTTTTCCTAATATCCAATCTAAAGCCCCCCTGGCATGACCTGAGGACATTTCCTGCATAAATTAGACTAGTCCAACATTACCATCATTATCAAATGAATGTAAAAAGCCCCAAAGGTTAGTCAAGCAAGAAAAAATGAGAAACAAAGTAGAAATGCATTGGTGGAAATGTCCAAAGGAATATTTTTTTTGCCACAAAGTCAGAACTGCTCTAAAGAAATCCACTATTTTTTTCCAGAAAATGTACATAAGCTAAAAAAAACAACCAACCAACCAACCAACAAACAAACAAACAAACTAACAAAAAAAACCCACAAAAAAACCCAACAAAACCCCCAAACCCACTAGATTTTGAATGCTAAAAGATAGTTGAAAATAGTAAAAAAATAAATTCCAGCTTTGGGCAAAAATATCAAGTTTTCAGTGAAAAAAGAACAAATTTATCTATGGAAAATGAACACTGCTCACATTTTACCACAATATGTGCTTTTCCACAGAAAACTAGACTTGAGTTAACTTTAACAAAATATTGCACTTCCTTGCTTTCTCATTTTCCCTGTGTGCCAAGACGTGCAATGAAGTCTGGATCTCATCCCCGTCCTCCAGCTGCAACCTCTGTTAGGATCAGTGGCAACTCTGCAGGCTGGGAGGAAGCCTGGGTCCAGGTTTTGGCAGCGACAGGGCTGCTGCACCTGGAGTCAACTGCTAACCAGCGAGCTGATGCTTTTGCATCCTACAGTGCTCCTGCCTCCTACAGCCTCTGTTGGCATGGGAGCTGAAGAGATGCTAGAGCCAAAAAACAATGCTCACTTCGGAACCACAGAGACTTCAAACTCAGCTGGGGCAAACCAGTATGGCAGGGGGCTGCTCCATGTACCAAGGTTGCTCCAAATACCAATACCTGAGGACTTGGTATGAAGTACAGCCCACTGGGAAATGTGCTTTCAGCTCACCTCTTCCTCCTAGGCTGGCTATGAGAAGGGATTTCTAGAGAAACAGGATGGGCTATAACCATAGCAAAAGCCATAGAAAGTGAGCAGCTGCCGATGACAGCAGGTTGCTCTTGGCATTATCTGTGTCACCAGGGAAAGCTGAGCATGCTGCTGCTGCTGGTGTCGAGGACAGGATCTGGGAGAGAAAAATAACCGAAATCACCAGGCTTGGTCCTTCTGCCAGCCGGTGAGAGCAGAGGCGATGAGCCCAGCTCTAGGATGGCAAAGCTCTGCTCTGCCCAAGCAGCTGCCGAGGTTTGAGGCAGTACTGTGCAAAAGCTGTTACTTAAAGCCAAGTTGGCTTTTATACAGCAATGTGAGCAGGTGGCTTAATCTGCAAAACCCTCAGCTGCTTCCATCTGCCTCTGTCAAACCAGCTTTGTGCCAGGAGACCAACAAAATGAGTCAGATCGTTGAACATACCTTGTAGTCTAATTTCAAGAATATACGCCAGTGAATGGGGCTTGCATTAAAACTGAGTCACTTGAACCAGAAGTTTATGCTTCAGGAGAGAGCATGAGCCAAACAACAACTCTGGACTATATCCAGCTAAAAATTTACCCTCCAGGATAAAAGCACAAAGCCAAAAAAAGTGGCAGAACCAAAATGCAGTAAAGGATGCTGCAGGAGTGCCACCGTTCCTTGGGAACACACCAAAGGCAGAGGCTGTCCCCTGCCCCTCTGCTCCCGTGCCTTGTGCTCTTTCAGGGAGGGAGGAAGAGGGTGTCGCAGAGATGCTCTGAAGGCTCAGGTAGAGGTAGGGAGTGGGGGCAGAGTTTTGGGAGAGGTGTAAGGGAGCCTTTTCCCTCTACGAGGGACAGGGCTCCACCAGCACTTTGGAGCAAGCTCTGGTGCTGCCTGGCAGGGTGGGCAGAGTGCATCCCTGGTGAAGTGCTGTGCTATGGGGGAGGTGGGAGCTCAAGGTGCAGGCAAAACCTTCGCCTCTGGTATTGGCAGACAGCCCTACAGACTCAGATGTTCCTATGGTTTGTGCCATCCTGTTTAGCATCTGTTGCACAATCAGAAAGAAGAAATAGTGCTTCAAACATGAAGCACCAACCAAGATCTGACAGTCTTGATGTTAGTGACAGATACGATCGCGTGCCTTGCCACCTATCTCTCAGTATCTGCCATGTGAACTGTGCAACCACAGACTGACAGGACAGCCTGCATCACCACCTATCTCCAGCATCTGCACACAGCAGCCTTTAGCTGAACACAGGCATTTGGGCTTCATTTTGGCTGTCCCAGATCACAATGCAGCAAGTCCCAGCAGACAGGGACAGTGCAGGGCTGAAGGGCAGCTCTGGGCATCTGCTGTTAGCCCTGATATCCCTTCACGTCTGGTTCAAATCCCCTTAATTTGCTTTTCACTTCTGCAAAGTGCTTCTACTGAATCTCAGGCTTGTGCGCCCAGTATGTCATTATGGCTGCACTTCTAGCAGAAATTCTACTACCTAACAGTTGATGCGACATTTGTGTTTGTTCCATGAACTTGCACCCATATTAATCAAATGACATTTCTTACAGTACAGATTCCAATTTGATTTCTACAGCATCTGATTACAAGTGAAAAATCACATTAATCTTTCTTTTTCCTTAAAGCACTATACCTTCTCTGCAGTTAACAGTTTATACTCAGGTTGCCCGAGGAGCAACTCTGTTCCCAGGGAAGTGAAAGGAAACTTTGTCACTGACTTTGAGGGAATCTGAAACCGGCCCTTGGAAACATACTCTGCACAAATTTTGAAATGACTACATTGTGAAAAATGTCCTCCTGCTGCTGAGAAATGTGTCCAGTGAGCAATGAGGTCCGCACATAGGCAGACCCAAGGAGCAGGGAACGCGCTCTGAGGGCACCATGGTACGTTGTCTGCAGCTCTCACCTGCAGGGTGGGCGCTGAGCCTTCCCACCGGGAGGAGAGTGTTTAGCTCTCCTGGCTCCTGTCCTTCAGGTCCCCACAGAAAACCCTGTTAGTCAAGCTCAGTGCAGAAATGTCACCCTGGGGCACTGAGCTTTCCCCAGCCATTGCAGGCTCCAGCTATGCTGCTGCTTGCATAGTTGCTTCCAGTACCACTCCTCCCTTCTGAAAAGGGATATTGCATTTGGGATTCAGTAAAATTGGAAAGTATTAACACTGAAAAGAGAAACTGTTTGCAGTTATTCAGATTAAAAATTTCATTGCACTTGATTAAATATCAGCACAACAGATCACTGTGGGGTCTGAAGACGTGAGATAGCATGTCAGAAAGAAATACTTCTTTCATTTTGCGATTCCCATAGTCCATTCACATTACTTTCCTATTATTTGAAACACAGGAGACAGATGACATGACACCTTGTTGTGGAGCCAATTAATAAATAAGAAATAGATGGATTCTACTCAAGCTGCCGTGACATGTACAGCCTCTATGCGACAGTAAGTTTGTTTTTCATGTAAGGTATGTTGGCACTTCAGCAGCATTGCAGTAAGTAAAGGCTCCTCTTATGATGGATGGCAATCTTAAAGAGACTTTCCACCAGTTTCCAGTGTCAGCCAGTATGCAAGTTTCTGGAGACTTACAGATCAAAGAAAACAATAGAGTTGCACAGCCTTTACTAAGGAACTGCACACAGGTATTGCTCATACCGAGATCACAGCTGGACAAAACAAAAGCAGCATTTGCACAGGACCAGAGCAGCAAGCACTCAGGAATTCAGTGTTTGACCTGTTAGCAGCCCAGGCTATGTAAGAGCTGAGAATTCATCAGTCAAGCTCTTCTGAAAGTCCAGTGTATAAGCCTATACTCCTTTTAGCTGGCTGCCAGCCTGAAATGGAGCAAATGCTGCCATACACGAGCCATTTACTCCTTGCTACAGCAGCAACATCTCAGGCTGGGACAGCAGCACAACGATGTGAGAGAAGAAAGAAGACAAAAGGAATCAAGGCAGGAATAACTAGACAGCACCCCTCCCGCTCTTCTCTTCTCTTCTCTTCTCTTCTCTTCTCTTCTCTTCTCTTCTCTTCTCTTCTCTTCTCTTCTCTTCTCTTCTCTTCTCTTCTCTTCTCTTCTCTTCTCTTCTCTTCTCTTCTCTTCTCTTCTCTTCTCTTCTCTTCTCTTCTCTTCTCTTCTCTTCTCTTCTCTTCTCTTCTCTTCTCTTCTTCTCTTCTCTTCGTCTCTTCTCGTCTCTTCTTTTTTCTTTTCTTTTCTTTTCTTTTCTTTTCTTTTCTTTTCTTTTCTTTTCTTTTCTTTTCTTTTCTTTTCTTTTCTTTTCTTTTCTTTTCTTTTCTTTTCTTTTCTTTTCTTTTCTTTTCTTTTCTTTTCTTTTCTTTTCTTTTTTCTTTTCTTTTTCGTTTCTTTTTTCTTTTATTTTCTATTTTATTTTACTTTTTATTTTTATTTTTTCCTTTTCTTTTCCTTTTTTCTTTTTTCTTTTCTTTTTTTTTTTTCTTTTTTTTTTTTAACAGTTTCCTTTGTGCACCATTTTCCCACTCTCTGTAAGAGGAAAGGACAGAAGATCTCAGAACTGAGACAGCCTCATTGGTGTGACCAGGAGGGGAGGTCCCCATCGTTTTTTCAGGCGATGACAAGACAAGAAAGTGACGAGTTCTTGGGTTCCCAGAAAGTTCCCTGAAGTCAAGCTTGGTCATAAACCAGTATAAATATAAAAAGTAGTAAGCAGCTTTTGGTGTAGGTGTGTACAGCAACAGCTACCAGACCAGTAAATGTTCCAGGAACAGTGAGAAGAAAATACTGTAGCACATATATGCCCTTTAAAGAAAAATATTAGTGATATGATCTCAAATTACAAAAAGAAAGAAATGAAAGAGGGAAAAAAAGCTATAAGCAGGTCCATGGAGGTTTGAAACAAGGCATGCACAGGAAAAATGCCTGTATACTGACTAGTAAGCCAGGGAGAAAACAGGGCTTTAAAGATCATTTTGCATTTATTCTGGTCCACGTCTCCTCTTCCCAATCTGCTTCTCCCTCCAGCCTCCTGGCACTGGGAAATGTTCCCAGCGGTGAGCTGAGCAGTTGCTCCACCCCACAACTGAGACCCAAGAAGGCAAGAGCTCCTGCAGTGCTGCAGCAGAGAAGGCTACGTGACCCTCCTGGGACAGGCTGCCTCATGCTCATAACAGTCTGCCCCCAACCACCACCCTACCAGAATATTTCAGTTTCCTCCTCTTGCACCCTCTGTTGAACAGAGCTTTTTCTAACACTGGAGGAGGGGATACATCCAGGAGCCACAGGGATCTACTGCGGATGGCTGAGAAGGAGCTCATCACAGGAAAGAAAAGATATGTCAGGGGTGCAGGGAGGAAAGGGGCAGATTCGTGGAGCCAGATCTGCTCTCTGATTACACTCCAATCCCCTAAGGCTGAGCCTACCAAAACATCTGGAAATTTTTTCTGCAGACTGACTGTAATTGGCACAGTTACTGGAAGCTGATATTACAGAAAATGAGCGTGGTGTTGCGCATACACTTAATCATGGGAACCTACAAATGGTAGAAGTAAAGTCTTGCTTCTTTAGTCATATGATCAGAGTTTCCAAGCATTCTTCATCATGATGATAAAATAGACATCTGTGTCTATTGAAGCGCTGACGCCTGCATAGTAGTTCATGAATTCTTCTGTTGTGACCTGAGACAGAAGGATTTAAAACAGGAAAATTAACCTTTTTTTTTTTTTTTAAATGCTGTAAGTCAAAAACACACATTGAGAAAAACTCTAAAAGAAATGTAACACTTGCTGTTTTTTGTTGTTGCTAGTGTAAAGCAACCTGACATGAAGAATGAAGACACAAAATTTGTGTAAGTTCGCTTTGCTAGAACTAAGAGCTACTGTCCTCCAGGAACACTTGATGGAAATGAAACATGCAGAGTTAAACTAACCTTACCAGGAACTGAAGTTAAAATCATTGCTGACCAAGAAGACAAATGTTTTAATGCTTTCCTTTTCCAGGGATGCTATAATCTGGTTCTGTGCATTATTATTAATAAAAAGTAGAGGGTGTTTCTGGTGCAACGCAGAGGCAGCTAGGAGCTTCATATCCATTAAACGGAGAGAAAATATCATTGCTCTAAAGAAGGTTCAATTAAAGAACCAAACATTCTTTCAAATACCTGAGAGTTTTTAATACCTTTCATAGGTATTTTGAAGTTGAATGGGTTTTAAAATGACAATTTTAAAAATAAAAAAATCAGATTAGCAGATACAAACAGTGCATGTTTCTTGTGATGCCTTAACTCTTGACCTGTATAGATCATTGTTTGAATTAACATCACATGGAAAAATACTTGCTCCTACTGTGCTGTGCATTTGAGAGCTAGGTAAAATGTGGCAACGGGGAGAGGCTAACATTGCAAACTGTCCTACCATTAGGAATCGATTACAAGCTTCACTGACCCTGCCTGTTTCAGAGGCACCTAGCGAGGTGATGGTGAAGAGGACCTCTCTAGCAGATGCTTAGCCTTGAGGCATTTCTGCTAAAAAACATTTCAGGTGTTTAGCTATACCAGAGTCATTAGTGACTCTGATTCCAGCGCAGGAAAGTCACAGTCAGTTCTCAGAACAAACTGCAATTTAATACCAGGATTGCTGAGCAAGAAGTGGGTGCTCAGAGTAACTTTCCTGTAAGCTTAAACACTGCAGCATTTATGAAGTACAAGGCACTGAACTAGTCGAGGATCATTCTGGGGACTCATTTAATGTGTTTGTGTATGACCTTGGCACAAAACCCCAGAAATATTTTGTCTGAGGTTTGCTAGACGTCACCACTGCTGCAGAGAAGAAAGAGGACAACACACGCAACTGGTACCTCTGAGGATGACAGAACAGGAAAGGGATGAAATTCAGCTCTAGAAAGTGCAAAGCTATACCTGAGGGAAATAAAAAACATCACCTCCCTACAAACTAAGAGCCTGTCTGTTGGAAACAAAGCAAGTGGAGGACTTGGGGGTAGTAGCCAGCCACTAGACAGGTAACAGTCACCAGTGTAGTGCTGCCATGAAAACCCAGGTGCAACCTCCGAAGTGTGAAGTGTTTAAAGACATTCCACAAAGCACCGATGAAACCTTATCTAGTTTGTTATCATGAACAGCTTGGACTGAGAATGTCCCTATGTGAATAGCAGAGATCCGTGATTGCTCTGAGTTGGTCAGACCTGTACTTTCAGACCAAGGAAGTTTGCAGACACGAAACAAGGGGAAACAAAGTGTGCTTGGCTCGGAGACAGCTAGAAAGCGAATGCATAAGGAGTCTGTCACAGGAGGTGCCCAGGCTTTGCACCTGCCACAGAGGGTAGAAGCAGAGGTAGGAAGGGCTCCCAGCCTTGCCACAGCTAGTGTCTTCTCACGGGACATGGCTTGTGGCAGCCCCCCAACCCCACCCTCCCTCCAGCTCTCCGTGGATAGATCTATCTCTGTTATGCACCAATTTCCAAGTCAAGTGACTCAGTAATTACACATGCTAACTGTGAAGTATTCCTTGTATTAGGGAACCTGCTTTTGAACTGGATCCTGGTATTTTTTCTCCTAAGAAATGAAAAGCCCTTCGTTTTTTATGTGGATCTTGAAAATCAGCAATTGTGTGGGTTAGAGTGAAGATGTACTTAGACTAACCTATGAAAGTAGAGTATTAAGGCTACCAGCCTGTAAATGCAATCTCATGTCTGTCTACCCTTGCACCTCCTGCAAAGGCCCCTTTGCCTCCGAATGCATAAGCAACCTACACCAACAGTCCTACACGTATTTTACTTTCCCCCATAAATGTGTGGCAAATGCACGTTTGTACTGCAGTCACTCTTACATTTAATAGTTTAAGTCAAATGCTGAGTCAGATGGTGATCTCATGGCTTGTCATTACGTGTTTCACTTACCTTCCCATCTTTGTCATAGGGTGAATCAAAATTATCCAGAAAGGCCCTAAAAACTTGATCTTCTGTCCAGTCTCCATTTTGGTATTTGGGATGATGCTTTGCGTTATACACCCCCCGTAAGTCTTCAATTGTTACGACACCATCTCCGGTCTTATCTAACTTCCTAAATGCCTGCATGATAATCTCTTTTCTTGCCTTTGACATGGGAGGCTGTAAAGAAATATTAACAGAATCATTTTATTTCTGCCAGCTACTTGCCCCGTTCCAAATTCAAGTAACTGCTGTTGTATATTGTAAACCCATTTAATAAGAAATAGTAAACATAATTAATACTAGTAAACATGTTGTAATAATAAACCTGTTTCAAGGCACTTGAGACAACAAACTGTTGACAGTCTACACTGTCCATGAGGTAGGAAGGATAGTATATCACCAAAAAAGCAGTGTTATCAAGACTATTCAGTGTTTATCAATACAATAGTAAATGGACAGTAAGAGAGAAAATGCTACCTAGAACAATTTTCTGGTTTACCCATTTTAAATATTTATCACGAGATTACTAAATACTCTAAGCACTATTGTCTTTCTTGATTGCTTAGCCTCCAGCAGAGCAAAGAGAATCCAACCAAAATCAGTCACATTGTCACTGATTAGAGAAAGGCAGCACTGGATTTGTTCATGCATCTTAAAATGACAGCTAAAGAAGTGAGATTAATGGACTGAACCACTGAGGTACCCAGATTGCAATATAGGAATTTAAGTACCTAAATCAAGACAGTAATTAATAAATAAAAAAAAAATCACAACCATTTATTTGCAACTATTCTTTTCTATTCTATTCATGAAGAGCCTTACATCTTGCCAATAAATTGCAGAGACATGTTGTCTTCTGAGCCCTCAAATACACAGAGGTGTTATTTAAGGTGATTTTCTTCTTTAGCGTATTTAGATAAAAATAGAATATTTTAACTTCTCAAGAGTTACTGATTTTTTAAATAGACCTGTAGGCTTTGTTAATTACTAAGGCAAAGAAAAGTACTGTGTTTTGTGTTCAGCTAATGACGAACCAAGGCTTTTTCTCCATTTGGTGCAGCAATAACAAAAATTTCCAGACTTACTCTCAGTGTAACAAGAAATTCATCAAAATCAATTGTTCCACTGCCATCTTTATCAAATATCCGGAAAATCTCCTGTGCTTCTTCCTTGTCTATCATCATGGCATAATCATTTAATCCTTTCACAAACTCCTTGAAATCAAGGGTCCTGCTGTTGTCATCATCCATAATCCGAAATACTCTGTGGAATACGTGCAATTTGAGGAAAATGCATAGGAAAACTTGCAGAATGCTGCAGCGGTTTAGCACAGCGCCAGAGCACAGGGACACCTTACTGAGATAACATTTCCCCCTTGTACGGTCTTCTGAGAAAGAAAAAAAAAAAAAGAGGGAGGAAAGAAAAAAACCCAGCCAAAAAACCCCACGCTTACTGACAGCAGAGATGACTTGCTTAGATTGGTGCCTGAACATTACACAGCTGAAGTTAAACGAGGTGAAGGCTGCCTCAACTGGAGGAGTCTTCTATTTGTTATACACTGAGCCATCTAAAAGCTGGGCATGTAGATGAATTCTGGCTGGTCACATAGGGTCCCTCTGTGTTTTATGGTCCCAGGAGGGGCTTCAGGGTGTGATGTACCTGCCCTGTCCTAGGGGTGGGGAGACCCACATGGGTGACTGCAGTCTAGTCAGACTGGACAGCTAACAGGCCATTACACCCAAGGGAATCACGTCCCAAAAGAAAGGAAGCGCAAAATTCCCAGTATTGTGATACTTGAGATAATTACAGAAAATTCCAAAGAGAGAGATGTTTGATGTTCCCACTCTCTCCCTGGCAGGAGTTGTTCTGGGTCTCAAGGAAGCACCTTACTGTGAGGGATTCATGGTTCCTGGTCCTTAAACAGGTGAGCAGTTCAGTCTTGTCTCCCAAGACACAGGAGCACCAAGCCTAGGCTCTGTGGGTTATGGCATTTGCATTGGAACCAGAAAACTCAAGTTTTGGTCCCTGCTTAGTCCCTGAGCCTCTTGCAGCCAGAACTATTAGGACGAATAATGGATTTGACTTCTTAGACTCACCTGCCAAGTCCTTTGATGCCTGCAGATCCCCTTGCTAAACACTGCAGACGAAGCCTTTCTACAGGGTCAGTGGTTTTTGACAGGTTCCTTTTAGCCTGGATTGCCATCTCTCGGTCATGCCTTGCTGTGCCCGGCATCTGGAAGACCAAAGCACTCATATGGCATGGATTCACATACACAGAGCAGAGAGCTGAGACCTGCTTTAGCATATGGAGTATCCCAGATCCCCCACTTGCAAAGTACTGGCAACTCTTTCATGAGGACTTGTTTTGAGCCTCTATTTCTTTTTCCTTATATCATTCTACCAGAAGGGGAAATTGCCAATCCAGGCCACCAGTCCTGAAAGGAATGCTCAGCCAGCCACCCAGACGTAATATATGTGATTAGCCCAGACACAAACAGGAACATGTGGGTAAGCATTTGCTGCCTACAGTGTACGCACACAGTGAAAGCCGGTGGACACACTCAGGGAAGCACTGCTGCCCCTGCACCCCCGGCAGCCCCACTGAGCCCCCTCAGCCTGGACAGGTTTGCAGTTTGCATTTGCCCACAGGCAGAGCTGTGACAGAAAAAATTGTCCTGGGTGAGGACCTTTTTCTTATGTTTGCTTTTGTCCCACTGTAGTCCTGATTTTCCAGAGCAGGACCTGCTCCCATTGCACATCTGAGCAGCAGCAATCAGCCCAAGACCTGACCTCGCCTACTGATGACATCTTCGCTGTTTTAACACAACTGCAGAACAAGTTAATAACTTAAACTTGCACAGCATTTAGCACCCTTGGATTTCAGGACCCTGCCAGCCCTCACGTAAGCCTTCAAGCTTCCCTCAGAGGAAGACAGTGGAATAAAAAGTGGGAAAAGCAACTCTGGACTTGCAGCACTGCAACAGCACCACCAAGAGCAGCATGTCGGGGCTGGCAAAGGGTCACTTCTCCCTCAGGGATCACTTGTGCCTAGTGCTAAGAGCAACAAGGCTGCCCATGCCCATGGTGACATTCCAGGGGCACACTGTATCCTGGCCCCTGGGCACATGTTCAGGGCCAAGACTGTCACTCCTTAGCCTGGCTGCTGGATCTGCAGTCATGAAGGCCCTCAAAATATTTTCCAGCCTTTAAAGTATCATGGGATCAGAGCATGGAAGAGTCACAGAGGGCTGGGCTGAGTTACAGCAGGGCTCTTGGCTCAGAGGGCACTGGGTGCTCTGCTGAGGGTGCTCTGGGTTGGGGAGATGAAGATGGGTGGCCCTGTGAGGCATCATCAGTGCACGTTGCACTTCCAGTCCTCTTGTCGTTGCACATGCAGAAGTGTGAACTGAAACGGTCAGAGAAAGCTTCTGAGAAACACGGAGTCAAACTGTTCCATCTTAACTACTCCACTCCTGTCTAGAGAGCATTTGCTGTGGCAGCTGTTAATGTCATGTGTGCTCACTTTTGCGAATCCTTCAGACAACACCAGCTGGGCTTGGAAAAAGAGAAAAATAAAATGTTTTGGTTCACCTCAAAATGGTTTCAGTGCTAGTTTATTGTAGAAGTCTAGAGTGGCACAAAAAGAGACTGTTCCAGCTTTTTTTTCAGCCAGAAGAGCAAAGTTCTTCCAGAAACTCATTAACAAGTGACCAGAAAGACCTTACAGCTGTGTGAGATCAGCAGTCAAAAATGTTTTCTGCAAACAATGACCTGTCCTTAAGGGGAGATGTTTAGCTGGCAAGAATATAAAATATGGTGAGGTTACATAGACACAAACTATATTTAAATTATACAGTTATATACTGTAGCTTATATATATAATTCCTGTATATCTATATACAAGTGCACAATGCATACATGCACAGCACTGTGCAGTATGCCTCTATACTATGTTATGCATTTATATAGATCTGACACCAATGATGACATCATTTGTCTCCACTGCACACTGCAAAAATCTACACAAACACACAGCGTGCAAAGAGTGTAGTAGCTCCTTGCCTTGGGTTCAGTGCAGGCATTTCCAGTATACTGTAATATGCATCAAGTAACCATTGCAGTGAGACTCATGAATTGAGGCTAGGGAAGGATCATCTGATATGGTATCTGTTACGATCTCCTGTACCTCAATAAAAGCCACTGAAACTGTCCAATCCTCCGTTGTCTCTAAGTATGGTTTTCTCCTACACCTACAAGCACTTCTAGCTGAGAACTCACCATCTTTAGGCTAAGTTGTTCCAGTATTGAATCATTTTCATTTTAAAATACGTTCTTTGTTTCTAGTCTGAATTTCCCCCATCATTAAATGCTGGTTTACTTTCTTTTACTAGATTAAAGACTTTTCTATTAAAAATAAGTCCAGATGTAAATATCTGAAGGTGCCTTCTAAATTCTGTTTGGTTAAGTAATGAGACAGAGCTTAGGACTCTTGCTACAAAATGAGTCTCCAGTTGTCAGGTATTCTGGTCTTGTTGCTGAACTTTTCCATTTTTTTCCAGTGTTCCTTTTGAAGTGGGACAGAGCACACTAATAATCTCACTAATGCCATAGGCTGAGATATTTGCATTTCTTCCCCTAGTATCATGTTTAAAAACACTAATAGCAAATATTTCTGCTGCTCTTTACAAATCTCCATTCTCTGTAACGTTCAATAACAAAATCACCAACACCATGTTGCTATACAAAACTCGGCAATTAAAGTCTGTAATGTGATTATAGATTACACTAAAGCCTTTTAAACATGACCTGGCTTCCTGTGTCACACAGCAGCATATGTTTGAGAATCACTTTCTATGCATTCAATAAATACAGAAAAACAGTTAAATATAAACCTTATTGGATGCCAGACACCCTGGTCCATAGTAACACATCTACTACCACTTCCTTATTTCTGTTGGCTGCTGGTTTAAGCTAGAGATAAACCCTTCCTATGCTTTTAAAAGACAATACTGCATTGTAAGAACAGATTCTGAATCAGAGCAAGGATGGAGGAATAACACCATGTGAACTGTCTCCTCTCCTTTCATTTTGCTTTGCCCCTTTTTTGATTATATGAAGTAATTAAAGATACATTCAGGATTTGCTGAACAGTTCTCTGTATAACTTATGCGTTATGTAATGATAACCATTAATAAAACAAGAAAAGGTCATAGCCATAATTTTGCATGGTTTTAATTCTTATATCTCTTCCAAGATCATCAGATGTCTCACACGGTGAAATGAAAAAGGGGCTGGTTAATTCAATTCTGAACGCTAGAGAGTTTTGTTTTGCCTAACAGCCTGGGCTATGAGCAATTACAATACCCCACGTTCTCAGCACTGTTCGTTTCTATGGGCAAAGTTGTGTTGTGCAGGCTGAACAGAAATGCCTGCATTTCTTACTAACAAATACAAAACCTGAAATTTTAAGTTGGGTTCTTCCAGGCAAACCTTAGGCTGTTCAGCAGCCAGATTCCTTTTATACCCCTCTAAGCCTGAAGCTTAAACCTGGAGGGTCAGATTTAATCTAAGCTCAGCACCATTTGTTTATACGTTATCCTTCAGCTGAGCCCAAGAGCCTCCTATGAAAATACTGAAAAACACCCCCCCCGAGGCAGGCAGAAACCCCTACGGCCCTCCGGATCATTGCAGGCTCCTGAGAGCTCCTGTCCTGGCCAAGCGCATGGGTCACACACCACTCCTGAGCAGAAAAGCTCAGAGTCTGGGAGTAGACCGAGTGGCCTAAACTGATGGCAGGCACTGGGTTTCTTCCTAATAATTTCATTAAATTATTCAGAGCTTGAAAACTTTGTGAGTATTTGGCAATCATCTTAACACCTCCCTAAAAATCTGGCTCCCCAGCCCCACTGACCCTACTGTAAGCAGCCTCCCCTGTGCCCCTCCACCATCTGCAGCATCATCTTACTCCCATCTTCTAGCATGTGGGCCATTACTGCTCTTGCTGTTTTGCCTTCCCCCCCCCCCCCCATATATATATTGCAAAATATATATTAAATGGTATATGTATACAAAAATCCCCTACTCTTGGCTGAACCACAAGCTCAACTGATCAGAGAAGCTCAGCGTAAGCTAGCGAACAAGAGACAAAATCCTTTACCTGCAATGCTATTCTGCACCCGGGGTTTCTATCCAGGACCTGGGAGGTGTCGGGGGGCTGGGACAGCGTCGTGCCCCACCTGCCTCTCAGCTCCCAGGCTCTCGCCGGGATCGGGTGGGAAGTGGAGGGGATGAAGGGACCTGAGCTCACAGCAGAGCTTCCTCGTCCATCTCGTTTGACTTGTTTACACACCTACACACCAGGCTGCCTTGCCCCCCCCGCTTTTTTGGAGTTTACCAGCCGGTCTCCAAGGTGACACTGGTGGCTGGCTGGCCCAGCCTGCAATTACACTGCTTCCCTAGGTGATTGCTGTTGGGTTGCAAGAGTCCTTTTCTTTAACCTCTTTTTAAATCAACGCCTTAGTTCTTCTCTCTGCCCACACCGGCTGGTGGGGGAAAGCGGGATACACCTTGTGCTGACCCTCACCGAGATACCTGGGGATGCTCACAGGACAGTGCAGCATCACCGTGCCAGCGTTGGCTATGGCTGTGTTTTGATGACGTTTCTCTGCTCTATAGTTGATAGAGTTGAAAAACTTGCTGGTTCAATCCTTTACTCAAAACACAGCAGGAGTAAAAGCCTATTGATTCTGTTTCTTAAAAAACAAGTTGGTGGTGTATTTTTTCCTGTTGTTTAACTGCCATTTTGTAGACCGACTGATGATGAGAGCCTCCAGGGAGACACTGAGGCTGTGTTCGTCCACAGCAAGAAGAAAACTGGAAAGGTAGAACATCTATATGATGCAGAAAAATCGCTCTCTGCCTAGACACAGCTATTAACAACTCTGCCTGAGAAGGTCACAAACGTTATCAGTGACACAGCGTAACGCTCGGAGAAGGAGTCAATGTATTGATAGGCTCATCAGGGGTGAAATATAGCCTAGGTTATGCTCCCTGGCCCTCTTGGGCAGCAGCAATCTTGAATACACAGGATCAGGGCTGATGGCAGCTTGTACAAGTTGGCTCGAGAGCCAGTCGGAAATGGAGAGAAAGAGCTCAGTTCTGGCCATGGATAGATAGAACAGTGAGCAAGGACAAATAAGTGCATCATTTCCTGACAAAAGCAGAAAATTATTTTAGGCAATTGCATTCGCATCCTGGACGGCTGCTTATCTTTCATCAACAGGTACTTCCTGGTACTAAACTGTAGCTTGTGCAAGACTTTGTATACACTTCGTATCTCTCATCTAGCAAGTGATTGTAACATACAAGCAGGAAATAATGCTTATTTAATCAATCAGTGATTCAAAAATACTGACTTTGTGACAAGGTAACATCCCCCTTCCTGGTATCTTTGTTGTTTATTGATTTCCAGAGGATTCCTGGGAACACAGGATAGATAAGGGGCTGCACATACCACCTGATTGCCAGCACGAGAGGAGTTGCCCCTGTTGTCTTCCCACACACCCTGCAAAGGCAAAACGTACCCTGCAAAAGTACTGAGGACTGGAGATGGAGAGATGATTCTCACTGAACAACTTGGTCCTTGCAATTTGGCATTCCACCTGAGTAAAGCAGTTCTTCAGGTGCAGAATTGGCATTGGCTTTCAGAGGGGTGCGTGTAGATTAGAACAGCAAGGATGGGCTCTTGAAAGCAAAATAATAAGTTAATTTAACATGTGGATGCTCAACTGCCTTCTGCTGCCTTTCCTGCCCTCTGCCACTGAGCCCATGCATACACCTACACACACAGATTTTCACTCTACCTTCTACACACTCCTCTGAAAACTGGACTGTGCCATGTCTGAGCTGGTTAACGAGTTACGAACCTGACCAATAATTAATGTGCTTTCAGGTATCTCAGATTGCATCAGGCTGTGATTAAGTTTATTTGATTGTACCTGCTCTGTGACTGTGCTCAAAGCTGTAAGCAGAGCTCATTGAATGCAGAATTTATCATGAAAGAGAGAAAGATTTCATCAGAACTGTGGAATTTTTCCTCTTCGCTTTCTAACTAGCTCTGAATACATACCGGTTTATTCTTGGTTTTGTTCAGTCTGAACAGCCTGAACTGTCTGTTTCGTTTGTGGTTCAGAAATGGCCTGAATCTAGTAAGAAAAACCCATGAGATCTAATATAATCTGTACACTCATGACAGAGACTGAGATTTTGTCTAAGTTTCCAAAAATTCGGGTTTCTTGTTTAATTTGGGTAGGAAATAAGGTAAAGGAAATGCTTTATAAGCATTATAAGAAGTGTCTCAAAGAGAGAAGCCACTGAGTATTTTCTCATTAGTTTACATACACTAGCTGTGTTTCTTAATGTAATCTGTGACCTGTGACCATCACTGCCCATAAGTTGTCCAGCCATGAGAAATGCAGCTACGAATACATCCATTTGGTAGGGGAATCAGCAGGGTCTTTAATTTTCAATACAACTAAATAAGCAGATATAAAAAAAAAAAATTTAAAAAAGCAAGCATGAAGCATCAGAACACTATTCACCAAAGGAGACTAATCCTACAGAGTAAGCCTCAAGCCTCTAGGGTTTCTCCTGCCATTACAACCGAGAAAGTTTCATATACACCAAAAAAGAAACCCCCACGGGGTAAGTAACATTGTCAAGGGAAAAGTATTCTGATTTTAAACCAAGCTATAATCCAATTAAATTGAACTTGTAACCTAAATATGATGCATTTATATCCAAAAATGCTGTCTCCATGCGGTTTGTAGTCATCCAGCTGAAATTAATTGTGCTCATGATGGTTTTCCAGAGCTGAGACCAGCTGGCATATGCAGACCATGCCCATGCTACTGGACTCCTTCCAAAGAGGGTGGTCATGTCCAACCTGCTTTCTGGGGACGGTCCCCAGCTCTGCTCGCAGGAGACACAGTCCAGTGTCTCCACATGGGTCTGACCCCACTGCAGGGACCCTCACCAGCTCACCGCTCCAAGCTGAGGAGCCTTTCCAGCCCAAAGAGTGCACAGTGCCGGCAGCACCTGGCCAATGGATGCCGCGGCCCAGCTACACGTCCTCAGCGTTCCTTGCCTTTACCTTGTCCTCTCATGCCGGGGAAGCACAAGCAGATATTATTTGTTTTTAGCACTATGCCTGCTGTTAGAGGCACGTTGCTTGACAAGTTCTTTCAGTTGACTTGAGATCAGGGTCATTCCAGAGAAGAGGGTAGTTATTTTGAAATATTTTTTTTTTCTTGTGAATCTACCACAGATCTGTTTTCAGATGGAGAAGGGAAAGCAAAAACACTAGACACTTCATCTTTTTTAGAGGTTTGGCAACTAGTGTTTACTAAATATCATTTATTTTTATCCCCCACCTTGAAATAATGAAACTTCAGGTTTTTAAAGATTTCAGACAAAGTGGAAAAAACCCAATGTTGTGGGGGTTTGAGTTTTTTTATTCTCTCACATTTCTCAAAAATATTGACAATCTCCTGTCAACCACAGTCAAACAATCACTGGAGGTCTGACATGCATGAGAAATTTCTGTGCTCAGCCCCTTCTCTTTTCTTCAGAGAAGAGAACAGTTAATTGGATCCAGTGTTTAGCAGGATCAAATAGCTTTTGACGCTGAAAAGCTGTGCTTCATCGTTGCAGAGGGGACAGGGTAAGGAAGAACAGGAAAGCAGTCTGCAGCTTGTTGCAACAAAAACCAGAACAATCTGTCCTCAGTGAAGAGGACAAAGAGAAGGGAACCAAAGCCAGAGAGGAGATCTCAGCTAGCTGCTCCTCAAAGAGGCCTCCCTAAGGATGATCACGAAGTGCTGGAATGGGCTGCGGAGGGGGGAGCGGTTGTGAAGCCTCTGCCCTTGGTGCGGACACGCACCAAGAAGGGAAGCCTCGATCGTTTTCTGACATGCCTGCCAGGCCTCTGAAATGAGGATTTTTACAGGTGTATGGGATCATGTAGGCACAAGTAGGAGGGAAAAAGGTGGCAAGGAAGTAGCTGCACAGGAGAGGGCAGAGGTTCTTTCTTCCAGGACACGGGCAAAGCATTGACCGCGGGAGCAGCTGGAGGTGGTGGGGAGGAGAAGCTGTGTTAGCTGCCAGTGGGGGCAATGCTTTGCTTGCCGCCCCGTGGAGCCTGTCTGACTGCAGCTATTGCTTCGGTCTGTGTGGTACCATCACTAAAATAACCACAAATAGGATGTATTTTTTGCTGTTGTTCTCTGGAGCTTTCTCTCCAAATTACCAAGGACTGCTTTGGTTCCTGTTTCCAGAAACTTGCTGGTGGCATGTGAGTCAGATAGTTTTCCCTGCTGGGGCATGCTTGCCATGGCAGCACGATTCAGCAAGGGGCTACCTACCTCAACGGCCACCTTCTCATTCGCTCTACTCATCAGCACACAGCCATTACACTGTTGGTCTGGAGAGCTTAGTAGTGTCCCAAATTCCCTTCTCTCCATGGTCTGCTCTCTTCAGGAGTGACTTAAGTCACCCTGAAGGATTAGCTGTTGTCAGGCTCCTCTGCACATTTTGAGCCCTGAGATGGTGCCACCTGGGTGTATGAGGCACTGTTGCCTCAGCAAATATCTTCTTTCTCTGGCTGTGAACAGCAGGTTTGTACAGAGATGAGTCAACAGACTAAAGACCCAGGGGCAGATCTCAAAACAGATTAATGACAAGTACTGGCGTTTACCCTTTCCTAATGCTGCAGTGCCCAAAACCTTGTGGCTTGTGACCACCAGAACCTGACCATTCAATTCCTTCAAAAGTACCATTGTTTGAAGAGCCCCCACCCCCCACCCCTGCACCAATTCTGAGCTGGTCCCAGAAACAATGAGAGCCCAACCATATGTGCTTAGGGACATTTTAGCCACCAAGGATGCCCCAGGTATCTGCACAGAGCTGTGCAGAACTTTACCTGAGCATTCCTTGGAGAGGAGCTGAAGGGATGGCAGAACACCTAACAGTGCCAGATGCTGGCATTTAGGCAATTGAATTATCTTCTAGCTGTCCCTCCTATAGAATTGCAGCATTGTAACAACACTTAAAGTTAAAAAACAGTTTGTTTGGGTCAGCCCAAAGGTCTGCTGGCCTAACCTCTTGATCCCCACAGTGGCCAGCAGCCAGTTGGGGTATAAGCACTGGGCATGCCTGTAGAGTTCTCTCCCCCCATCTGCCCTCCAGTGTCCAGCCATTTCACAGCTGCCTGCACTGGAAGTTGCACCTATGGAGCTATTCTCTGTGAGTTTCTCTAGCCTCTTCTTGAACCCATTAACACATTTGGCCCTTGTGAAAATCTCACAGTAACAAATACCACAAGTGCTGAGTTGTCATACCCTGTAGGTCTTATCTGGTGTTGCAAGCAGTCATCCAGATTTCGGGGCACCCTCACTGATGAATGAGGTCTGGAAGGCAAGAGGTGACACGGTTGGCAAAGTTTAGCAAGACTGCCTCTGGAAACAAGCTTGCCAACCTTATGACAAGGGCTTTAACCCAGGTTTTCTGGGACTTTGCTTTCCTTCAACAACCCACATGCTCTTGCCTAGCTGCAGGTTAGCTGGGAGTGCCACCAGGAGAAGGTGACCACAGCTCCCGGGCAATCATTCACGACCCCAGCTTGCACAGTGCAGCAGACATCTATGCGGCTTGTGTGGGAAGGGACCGAGGAGGGTTGTATGGTGGCACAGTTCTGCAGGCACATGCTGGAGGGGACATCCAACAGGATGTAGGACCAACACCCGAGGAGAAGCAGAGACATGGCGTGGCCCTAACACTTTCCAGCTGAAAGCGGCACTGCTGGCAACCAACCCAAGTGCCTGCATAGCTCAGATGCTCGTACACAAGAAGAAAATATTTAAGCACACTCCTCCTTTACTAGTTTCTCCCTGTTTGTCTGATGTAGGAGTCAGACTTACTGGTTTGTAATTCCAGGCTAGATCATCAGACATGGCTTTCTAAGGATGCTACTTTTTAGCTGTGGTGGAATTAAATCTTCTTAGCACCTGGTATACCTCCCTAAGTCTCTAATTTTAAGGCCTCTGGGAAAGTGTCTCTTTTAAAATAAGTGCATGCATTCCCTGCCTAAGCAGTGGACATGTGTAGGTGCCTTTGTCACCCTCCAGGCAAGCCCAAGGGAGTTTTATGTCTGTTTCCCCCAAAGCTTCCAAGGGACTGAGGCTCTCAGGGGCATTCACAATGCTCAGCAGAGAGATGGGGAATCTGCCATCACAGCCTGCAGTACTGGTTTGAGGCCACAGCTCTCACAGGGCACACGTGTGGGATGAAATTGAAGACATATCCCTTCTCCACTATCTCCTGACTCCCTGTTGTCGGGCTTTTGAATTGTTTTTTCCAGTGTCATCACCCAGCCAGCATACAGTCTGGCAATGTTCTTCATTACTGGAGAAAGCAGACCACTGAGACAGGAGGCTCCAGCTAGAGCTTGTGGACCACAGCTTTGTAAATGCTGACTAGGAGAAACTGCTAAATCCCGCTTTCTCTGAGGTTTGGCAATAAAACTAGTGTTTTTCAGATATCAGTGAGACCTAAATAACAGGCTCAGATGCTGTAGCCCATTTCCATTTTAGCAAAAAAATCACATCCTTATGACGTCCGCTTTGAGGTGATAGGGAGGGAGCACCTGTTGCTTTCAGGTGAGGAGAAGAATATCATGGATTTTCCCTTTCAAAGGCAATACTGCATTTGCTTTTCATGTAAATTAAGGCAAAAACACATTTGAAATTTCTGGCGAAAAAGCTTTCTGCAACAGAGTTCCAGGTAAATCATAATGTCCAATTCAAAATATAAACAGGCATCTCTCCTCTCTAGCTTTTCATATGCAAAATTAAAATCAAAATGTCTACACTAGTTTTAAAATTCTGGGTTTTTTTCATGCTTCTTAACATGGATTGAAATACAGAGAATTCCTTTCAGTAGCTGCACACGATCTCAGTCCTACAGGCTTCCTTTCTCCCACACAGAAGTTTTGGAAATGAAATTAGAGATGTATTTCTATACTATGCTTTTTCTATGTTACAATGGTATTCAAAGCTTCAGACAAACACATACTACTTGAAAAGTCCTTTTTTAAAGAATTCACATGAAGTAGTGCCATGTAAGCTAGTTCCATCTGCTTACTACCCCCGTGTATTACGAACCACTGAAATGAGAAAATCAGAGCTAAAAGGATTAACATACAAGCAAGACTTTCTCATGTCTTTGATGATGATCCTGACAAATGATTCAAAGCTGTGATTCCAGTTTGGTAGCAGAGTACTAGTGGCAGGAAAGGTCCTGAAAGATGTGTTTGTACAACAAAAGCTTAATTCAGTGCAGGATGACACATGAGGTTAAAAAAAACATGCACTGCTTCCTTGCTTTGCTGCTTCAGTCATAGCTACTGATCTCCAAAACTTCCAAATCTGGGTAATCTCTTTCATTGGTGAACTCAACTAGAGACATACAGACTTGCATTGGACGTACTACATCATAAATATTTAAAGGACTCCACAAGATAGTATGCCTTATTCCCTGAGAGGCAGGCAAGAAATCCTGCGAAGTGCAGCAGTACAGCCCTGTAATCTGGCATTGCCACTTCCAAGCAGCAGGCAACCAGCTTTGCAGTAAGTTTGCAGAGCTTCAGAACGAGGGCTTGCTGATCAGTTTGCCTATAGTAATTTCTTTCAATTTTCTTTATCTTCGTATGGTGCAGTTTTATATAAATAGCAGCAATAAGCAGTAGCGCTATGTATAATGACATGTTTATGACTAACGCAATACAGAGTTGAGAAATACCAGGCTGGTACAATTGCAAAGGACTGGCGAAGCGGAGACACAGCATGCAGTGTAGAGCGGAACAGGCATGCAGTGATAAAAGCTGGGTCACAGGTTTGGCATTGGAGACCCCACAGCTCCTCATCAATGGTCAGTTAGAGAAATACAGACCTGGAGCTGGACAAAACTGGGTTTAGTTGTACCAAAGAGAACAAAGAAATAGCCTTCAGTGTATGTGAAATTCACCACATACAGTAAATTCAGCTGTAACATGGAGCTGCAGATCAGTGAGAAAAAGAGAAAGGTGTAAATGTTAGGAAATGCAGACAAAAGACCTCAGGTAGATCCTAGGGCATCAGCATGACAATATTCCCAACAAAGGTCACCAGAAATTGCAGAGTTACAGTGTTAACTAATTCTGCAGGCTGAAAATGCTGACTTTAAGACCCAGAGAAACAAGAGAAAGGTGAAGAGAATTCCAAGAAAATGGATAAAAACTAGGTGTTTGTTACTTAACTGTGATATTAATACTATTACTGATACTTTTGAAGTATCAAGATACATATTGAAGTATTTTAACTGCATTATATTTTCTTTTCCTATAACAATTGAATCTGGATTAGCAATAATAGACTCTTCAGATCGCAATTAACAATAAATTCTTGGCTTTACTTATATGTAAGGTATTGGTTTTGCCCATAAACAAGACCTTGAGTGCAACAGAAGGGAGGAAAGGTGAATACGAGGGGCTCCTCAAACACAGCTCCCAGCAAGGGGCCAAAAGGCACGCTGGAACATAACTCCTTCTCCTTCTGAGGTGTCACATATGTTGCCAGGTGCAAACTGCATTAACGGGAAGTTTGACTCTTACGTTGTGTGTGGTTATTTTCACATCTAAGAGTTGAGGTCTGTCCCAGCAGTGGGCTTGTTTTGCCCCTTCCGAATATTTCCCTTGAAATGGCACGGTGGGTTTTTTCATAGCTGGCAGGTTAGGCAGGTGATACAGGCTGCAGGGTAGTCATGTCTTCATGTAAGCCACTTACTTGACCCTTGACCCTTGTTTAGCATATAACCAAGAATGATTTTAAATAGAGGTGATAGCATGCATTGGTTGTGCCCAGCAGATTTGGCATCGGTTATTTGCATCTTCCAGCAAAGATCCTCCTGTCCAGCTTGTGAGGAAATATGCTCTAGCAGTGCCATCCTCTTTCCTTCACACCAGCAAGCTTTGTTCTCCTTGTGTCTGACCTCAATTTTAACAACTGCTAGGAAAAAATAAATCTGTTAACTCCCCCTACTTGTACACAAGCTTTTCCTGAATAACCCACGTGCTCTTGCCTAGCTGCAGGTTAGCTGGGAGTGCCACCAGGAGAAGGCGACCACAGCTCCCGGGCAATCATTCACGACCCCAGCTTGCACAGTGCAGCAGACATCTACGCGGCTTGTGTGGGAAGGGACCGAGGAGGGTTGTATGGTGGCACAGTTCTGCAGGCACATGCTGGAGGGGACATCCAACAGGGAAATGCAGAGAAGTAGGCACACCCCACGCTACAGAAATGGTAGCAGGATTGCCAAAACTCTCCTAGCTCCACAGGCCAAGTTACAACATGTTACAGAGCCTCCTTTGTTTCCAGACCTTCTCCACTAGTCAAGTTGTGATTTCACTCCCTAGCAAAGTTCCTGCTGATTTTAGGAGTGTGGCATCTAATATGGGCATTCAGGCCTGATGCAACAGAGGTGAAGCATCCTGTATTCATACTTCTCCCTGAAGTTAGTCACCTGGGTCATGACCATTTACACTAGCTAATGTTCTCACTCTGTGTATCCCCCTTACGGACGCTGATGTTGATGGCGAACCTGCCACGGTACAAACCACTAGCAGCAACCAGGAAGCAGTCATTTACACAGCGTCAAGTCTGGGATACTGGCACGAGTCAGCACTCAAGTGTTTGTAAACTAGTTTTTCTGCCTGCAGAATTGTTGTTTCTAAAAGCAAGTTGGTCATATTGTCTCAAATGGATTTACGCTACTGAAAAAAAGTAGTCTTATAGTAGTTCTATATGAAAAAGTAGTTCTATATGAACAAGCAACCGGACTACAATTGCTGCTGTGTTTCTGGTACACTGTTCCTGCATTTGAAGCCAGATAATGCTTGTTAACATTTATCTACCCAGAAATTGCATAATCTGTCATGTTGGTTATCTGCAGGGGGAAGTCACTATCTTCTGATGGATGAAACCTCACAAGTTTTTGTACAGTCATATGATCCGGATGTCCCCAAAGATGGCTGTTTTGATGATGCCAAGCAAAAACAAAAAACAAACCAAAAGAACCAAAACCAACCCCCCAAAAAACAAAACAAAAACCCAATAAAACCAGCTCACATAGTAAAAACAAAATGTTACAAAACATTTCTCAGAATAGAATATTACAAGTTTAACATGAATCCTAATTATACTACTAGTCTAAATAATATGTGAGCTCAAGTAACGGTGCATTGTGTCCACCACCAGTTGCCTTTGCCAAGGATAAAGGTTGCAGCACTAGGCTGCAGTCCATGGTGATGAGCTGCTCACCGCAGCTTCCTTGACCATAAGAGGCGCTTCCGAGCAGCACCTTCAGCATGCCAGGTGTTGCTCCCTGCCTGCAATGGCTGACCTGGCATAGCCCTGTCCTGCCATCACTGAATGGCATGTAGCATCAAGAAAGAAGTTGGGAGCAGAGTCCTGAGACTGTTTTGGCTGCTTTCAGCAATGTTTTGACACAAACGTCAAGTGAACACTCCTAACTGCACTACCACCCCAGTGCCTGGTTGTGTACAAGGAACCAGACCTTCTCTAGCCAAAAGGAAAACAGAGAGTCCTGGACCTTTGGAAAATTTGGGGCTCTAAGGTTGTCTTGGAGGATTTGGCATTACATGGCACAAATCAGTGCCTGTTCCTTAATTAGGGACAAAGAGGGTAAAATGGGAGGGTGAGGACACAGAGACCCTCAGCCAGAGGACCTTTCTGAGAGGTTTGGTACCTGACATCTAGCTGTTCTTTGACTTTGTCACAACTGGGATTCAAACTAGAATAACCTGTGACTTCTTTGCCTCCTTTTCCCTCAGAGCTGTGAAAAACAAGTGCTACTTATTCCTCATTTTTGAAGAAGAGGTTAATTTTAGCTTCCAAAGAGTACAAAGGAAAAAGAAATGCAGGCTGAGTTAAAGGCAGTATGTTTAAAATGTCTTCCCTTTGAAAATATGGGTAATATCATGTGGGTTAAAGTAGTAGTCTAATCCTTACCAAGGTACCAAGTACTCTGGTGGCCAGGACTGCACTGATGAGTATAACAGAGGGCTTGCCAGCAACATGAACAGGTTTGTGGAGGGAAGGTACAGAGTCTTGGTATTTTCTGTGTACAGTCCCTTAAGCAGCTTGGATTATCTGCAAAACCCATCAGCATTCCTCACAGTCCCAGCCTGTGGTTTCTTGAATACTATATTAAATAATGAAGTAAGGCTGCAAAAGGCATTTTGGTGGAAGTTCTTTCTCCATGCACATACAGTCCTTTCTTTACCACATCATTCCTCGGCAAAGTTAATGCTGCAAGATAAAACAGATTTTAGATAAACGCATTCATAGAATTAAGTCCTGCCATTTCAAGTCCAGGGATTTCCTTCATGGATATTGTGCTTTGAGTAAAATACAAAACATTTCCAGGCATGAAATGCAGGCCAGTGTAGTTCTCTGTCACCAACACTTCAACGTAAGGCTGTTACCCAAACTGAGCCATTAGAAGCAAAAGGAAGCACAAGACACAATGCGTCTCTGATTTAGGCAGTATGACATTTTCTCTCAAGGTTTTGGATTTTTGGTTGGGACATCCCTGGTCATCAGTGTCAGAAATCTTCTGTGGGTGGTGGGGGTAAGGCATCAGCCACGTGCCTTAAGGTGTAACTTGGAAGTCAGGCAGCGCACTGAAGGAACTCTTGGGTGGTACAACATTTCCTTTGCAAAGTTTACAAAGCACAATATAAATTCTTATCAACTGTCTAGTCCAAGGACTTTCCCAGTAGAGAAGTCTTCAGGGAAGAGATGATGTCTTGAGTTAGGGATTCCTGACATCTGGCTCTTCTGAAGTGTTACAGCTGGGATCCAAAACAGAACAAATGCTGAACTCCTGCCCGTGCTAAGAGCTCAGTCCAGTCCTTCACTGTGGCAAGTAAGGGGAGGGGGGGAATCCTCTTGACAAATCCTGCTCTAGTCCAAATCCTGTTCCAAAATCAGTGTAAATTCTAGGAGATTACTCTGGGGACAGGCTTTTCAATTGATGAGGAAGAGGGAAGGATCACCACACTGAGCTCAGGGATCTGGTGAGTTTGGAGCTATATGGTGAAGAACAAGTATCCCAGTTTCAGTTGGAACAGGGTTAATTTTCCTCTTAGTAGCTGGCGCAGTGCTGTGCTTTGGATTTGGTGTGAGAACAATGTTGACAGGACACTGACATTTTTAGTTGTTGCTGGGTGATGTTTATACTAAAACAAGGACTTTCCAGTTTCTCTGGCCCTGCCAGCAAGGGGGCTGCATGGGATCAAGAAGTTGGGAGGGGACACAGGCAGGACAGCTGGCTCAAACTAGCCAAAGGGATATTCCAAACCATAGAACAACATGCTGAGATATATCCAAACTGGCGCAAGGAGGAGGGCAGGACATTCAGCGTTATGGTGTTTGTCTTCCCCATAACTGTTACGCGTGATGGAGCCAGCTTTCCTGGGGATGGCTGAACACCTGCCTGCCCATGGGAAGTGCTGACTGAATTCCTTGCTTTGCTTTGCTTGCATGTGCAGCTTTTGCTTTTCCTGTTAAACTGCCTTTATCTCAACCCACGAGTTTTCTCACTTCTGATCCTCTCGCCCATCCCACCATGAGGAGAGCGAGCGAGCGGTTGTGTGGTGCTTAGTTGCCAGATGGGGTTAAAGCGCAGCAGCATGTTTCTCAAGTGGCTGGTGTGGACAGCTAGCTATATACATGGATAGATACTTAAACAGATTTTGCCTACCAGCATAATCTGTGGTCTAGAATTTTTCAAGTCTGTCCATGGTTTCCTGGGAGGCAGGACTTTGCCTCACTCTTATGCTGAGGCTATTTCAGGCACTGTGATGCTTATCTTGACATTGCTTTCTTGAAAAGCAACCCATGGTCATCACAAACAAAGAAGCAAGCAGTCCAGAAGTGTGCTGTGGTGTGGGATGGGATGAGTGGGACAGTCACACATACAGCTGCCAAGGAGGCTGCTGAAACAAGATACACGTTCCTGTTTCTGCAGACATGCTCTGAAAGTTCATCTTACCAATATGGATTTCAGTGGTAAAACGCATCAAGGATATTTTTTTAACCCAGAGGTATTACTGCATGAGATTTTTTAATACTCTCCGTTTCTCTTTTTAACAGGATTAATTGAAAAGTTAACCACATCTGTTAACTTCTAAACCATTAAAATTTAAATAATTCACAATGTATAGATCTGATGAGGAAGTAGCAATTAATATTCTCAAGACTGGCAGCACCCAGTTGAAGGGTCTTGCTTTTCTTCCCATACAAACAGTACTTACCCGAGTTTGATGAATTAACTGGCACACCAATATTATACTCAAAGACCTCAATTCCTTGAAGGAGAAGTTTGGCATAACATGGTTGATGATTTTAATCCTCCTGCTCTGCTGTAGAAAAATTAAGATGTGCTCTGTATCAGAGTTCCCTGCTGCTACCAGGCCACAAGCTGGGACGGACAGTCCTATGGGTTGTGTCTCAGTATTTCATCCTCACTTGGCTGGACCCATATGAAGAATTTTGTGCCTCTCAGATCACTGATACCAGAAAGTCAGGAAAAGACCAAATTTGGAAATATCAGCAAAGAAGGTAAAATCAAATCCAACACAAATCTGTCTATATAGAATGTGTTTTTTTGAAAAAAGTATTAACAATTCTCTCAACCTACATGGGGTAACAGTTGTTACCCCCATCCTTCCTGATCGTGTGGCAGATAGCAGAGACTGTTTGAGTTCTTAATTTTAAAGCAATAGAGGTATGAAAAAATATCTCAAGAGTACAATCATCCAAGGAAACAACTGCTTGAATCCAACATTGGTGCCGTCAGAATCAAGGAATTACTTCACAGACTGGCATGTTTTAATGTTCTCTGCAAGTGGTAAAAGACTTCATAGCAAAATTCAAAAGTTCAATTTTTCTCATGGTGACATTAAGCCAGCTACTCTCAGCCTTGTTGCTGAACATGTTCTTCCAGAGGAATACTGGTTTAGCCTACCTACCCCAAAGTAAACGGAAGTGTCACCTTGCCCTGTGGTTGGTAAGCTCAAGGTTGCCACTCTATGAACATTACAGCTTCTCATGAGGATCAACTAGCTATGGACTCCAACAGCTAGAATATATAGCTAATGGAAAGACTGTTTCATATTTGTTGTTTATTCACATACACTAGCGCATTCAGACGTCTAACAGCTCCCACATAAGACAAGGTCTGGTACTATTAGTGACAAAGAACATCTTCATTTCAACAACAGTGGAATCAAGCTTGTAACTCCCAAGACTTGGTAGTAATCATCATTCCCAGTAAATGGTGACTCAACATCTGGTTATACCACCGCAGCAGTTCAACAGATGTCTGCTTAAACAGGCAGCAAGTCCATCCCATTTTCTGGAAGTGTTTTTAAGGTTGTGTTTATTTCTAGCTCTAAATTTGTTCCAAATCACTCAGAACTAGTGGGACACTCACTGAAGTTGTTGCAGTTGGCCCCTTGATAAAGGGGCCTCCCACCTCTGTGGGCACCTGGGACAGACCCTGAGCCTGCAGGTCCCAGTCCTGCTGTTCTGCACTGGCTTGGCTATCGCTTTACAACACATCAGCATTCAAGCCTGCAGCCACAGCCTCTGCAACGTTTATCACTCAGAGCTGTCAAGTTCCTGGCAATTTGTGAAGATGTTTTTTAAGCATTAGTCAAGAAAGCCTGACTCCGAATGTCTATGTCTTCCCAATCTACCACTGAACTGTCTCTGAAAAGCAATAATCCAAGATTATTTTATTTTGGTGCTCTGAATTGCACCACGCTTGCTCACGATCTCAGTCTCTCCCCCAACTCCCTCTCTCCCTTCTCCCTCTGTCAGGGTCCTCTTAACTTCAAGCCATGAGTTGTGCTTGGGCTAGATACAGTACTAAGCCCAAACACAAGCTTTCATCGCTGCTCTACAAAGCTATGTATGCTTTGACTTCGGCAGCCAGCCATCAGCATGTTACTAGCAGATTTCTTACAGAAAATCTGAGGTGAGACTGTGAGCAGTAACATGTGTAAACTCACCCCAGGAGCAGGCAGAGCTCACACCTTCCTTGTCACCACTGCTCAAATATTCTCCCACGCTTTGGTTTGCCTCTCAATCCACTTCCTTTGTCCCATCTCTCTCTGCCCTGGGTTCCCTTTGCCTCATTCCTTTCCACACACAGTGACACACGCAAGTCACCTCTGAAGGGGGAGATGCTGTGTCACACTGGTGGCCACAAGTGCTAGCCTCTTGCAACAGACATGCTAGTTATTTGTGAAACCACTGGTCTTGAAAGCTGTTGCTTGCTCACTGAAACATGTCAAGAGTAGTACACTGCATTTGCATCTTCCTCTCAATTCCCATAGATTTAAAAACAGCAAAATGTAAAAAAATTAAAAGCATGATGTTTTTACAGGAGTACTAGTACTTCTGGAAGAAGCCAGCCTCTAGGAGACAAGAACATAGAACACACAAGAATTCCCACTAGCATCTGACCTTTGCAAAGTTTACTTGGAATAGATGACTTTCCCCAAGCTTTGGAAATTATTTCTTTTGCAATGAACTGTTTAACTGTAAGAGTTCACCTGGATTTCAAAGGTTTATCAGGTTTCCACAGAGCCTGTCCAGGCACTGCCTCATATCTTTCCTTTGACGTTGACTAACCAAGTCAAAACACACACCTTTAACCAGGTAAGCTGTTCCTGTGGAAGGAACTTGAGAGCTTTTCTTGTGTTTGTGCATAACCCACATTCCTAAACCACTCCAATAGCTGACCTCTCTTTATGAACTGATTCTTTCTTTGCAGCTCAGATCATGTTCCCTGGGAAGGAAAGAGAAATTAGGTCTTCTGTCCAAGTTGGGCACTGGCCAACTTTGGCTTCTTGATAAAGCTCTCAAAAAACCTGAAGACAATGGTGTGTAATGAACCAACACATAACAAGATGCTGCAAAAGACACAACGTTTATGAAGAGAAAGGGTTAAGATCTTTACCACCGTGTGCAGAGCAGACTAGGATAAACAACACACTGGGGCAGGCACACCATGGCACCAGAGTGGCACAGGTGAAGTGAGAAGGGCAGAGCAAGGTTAATTCACAACGCTGGCAATTCAGTCAGTCAAATGCTATTTCACAAGACTTAAAATTCACTGAGCATGCAAGGTAGTTCCATTAGCAACCACTGACAATTAAACAACAGAATTCATATTGCTCTCTGAGCAAACAGAAATTTGACAATGGAATAATGGAAAGTTAGTATTTAATACAGGACAACTCCCATCCTCTGAACTATATAGTCAGGCTTAAGCATCACAGTAAGTCTGGAGGAAAAGCGTGGCTGCTTCACTATGCTGAGTGATTCACTTCAACATCCAAACCACCTTGGGGAAAAAAAAATATACACGTAACATTCCTGGAATCATAGAATGGTTTGGGTTAGAAGAGGACTTTAAAGGTCACCTAGTCCAACCCTCCTGCAATCAGCAGGGACATCTTCAACCAGATCAGGTTGCTCAGAGCCCCGTCCACCCTGACCTTGAATGTTTCCAGGAATGGGCCATCTACCACCTCTCTGTGGTAGGGCAACCTGTTCCACTGATTCACCGCTCTCTTCATGAAAAATTTCTTCCTTCTATGTAGTCTTACTCTATCCTGTTCTAGTTTAAAATCACTACCCCCTTGTCCTACCACTGCAGGCCATACTAAAAAGTCGGTCCCCAGCTTTCTTATAAGCCCCCTTTAAGAACTGAAAGGCTGCAGTAAGGTCTCCCCAGAGCCTTCTCTCAGCCTGTCCCCATAGGAGAGGTGGTCCATCACCTGATCATCTTTGTGTCCCTCCTGTGGACCGACTCCAACAGGCCCGTGTCTTCCCTGCGCTGAGGGCTGCAGAGCTGGATGCAGTACCCCTGTGGGGTCCCACCAGAGCGGAGCAGAGGGGCACAGTCACCTCCCTCGCCCTGCTGGCCACGCTGCCTTTGGTGCAGCCCAGGGTACGGTCGGCTTTCTGGGCTGTGTGCACACGTTGCCAGCTCATGTCCCACCTTTTATCCGCCAGTACTGCCAAGCTCCTTCTCTGCAGGGCTGCTCTCAATCCATGCATCCCCGTTCTGCTACTCCTATCTCCTGTCCCATCAAGAGAATAAATGCCACCCACTGGATTATGATAGATGGCTCAGTATGGTCAACTGAACATTTGGTTACTAATCTTCAACATCTGCATGCATCGCTCATTTACTGTATTATTCTGAATTCACATATATTAAAAACAGATAAGAAAGATGCAGAAAAGACACTTGGTTGTCCAGCAGAAGAGAAAGTGGTGATAGTCCCAGAAGAGCTGTGACAGGAGAAGTCTTTACCAACAGTCCCAAGATATTCCTACCACGCTGATGGCACAGACTGGTCTGCAAAGTGTTTCCTGCAACTCACTTAAAACAGCAGTTACAGATTAACTACAGGAAACAATAAATATACCAAATATAGGAATCACCTAGTCTTAGTGGTTATAAATATTATAATATGCTAAAAAGATTAATTGCTCCAGGGAATGGTTTTTCTATTTATGTTATCCAGAAGATTCCTCTGTACCTCTCAAGAACAATGCCACTTTATCAGAATGTAAAATGAAACCTGAGAACACACCCTGCTACTATAGCTGCATAGAGACAACAAAATATTTAAAAAAAAAAAAAACCCAACCACCTCTCTTTTTTCCTTCACCTGTTGTTTTGTGGTGTTTTTTTTTCTTTGTAGGGAAGACAAAAGAAGATACATATGGAAGCAGCAAAAGAGGAGACAGAGTTAACTCCTTCACTGGGCCAGTCTCTTGACAGCTGTAGTAGAAACAGTCTCTTGCCTCTATTCTCACCAATGGCTGGGGACGTCTAGAAGGAATTATGTCCTACTTTGACTGCTTGTGGAAAGGAGGGAGGTGTAGGAGCCCTACCTTCCATCCTATCTTATGCCCCACAAAAACACCCAGTGCCCAGTCAGCCTCAGGAGCATACAGGGTCCTCACAGGCTTCCTCCAGACAGCACACACCTTCAGCTAGCCTGGATGCTCTTCTCCCCGCATCCGCAGAAGCTGCTTGCGCTTCCACAGTTGGGGTGAGCTGTCAGTAAAGGTACTGGCCCCACGTGTGGGTCCAAGTCTCATCCCTGGACTCTTGACAATGACATGTGCAGGTCTGCAAGCTTCTTCTCAATTTTGGTTTTTAAAGATGATGCAAAAAGATGACCAAAACAAGGCTGGACTGTCTTCTAAAACTTAATTTCTACCTGGAAATAAGAAATAGATCAAATTTCTCTAAAAGATCACTAACAAAAACACTTCAGAGAGGTATGAATATCTAAAATACACCAGGAAAAATGCAGTGCAGAAATTATTTATTTCATGCCAGCTTAACTCTTTGACTAGATATTTTAACACACATTTCAAAAATATATCCAGTACAATAATTTAGAACACTACAGAGAAAAATTTGTAACTCAGTGAATTTCAAAACAAGGTATTATGCATACATACTTGTATCATAAGGCAAAAGAAGATAGTCTATCCATAAGCAGCACTCCTACAGCCTATCTTGATATTACACTGGACAATGAAGATCTTCTATTACTAAACCTATACTTAGAAATTAATTCCCTTATCTTCCAGTACCTCTATAGAAATAGAAGGTATTTCTATAGAAATTAATAAATTCCTACAGTGATAGCTAAGCTATCACTCTGGAACTATTATAATTCACAGGAATATGTCAAATATAACATTAACCTGAAGAAACAACTGAAGTTGCATATTATTATTGCCTGCCAATTACAACTAAAACACAGGCACACACAAAAGCATGCTGAAGAATACATACATTCCAGTGCACTTTAATAGAAACCAAGAACAAACCTGACTGGGCTCACCATATGAATGAAACAAGACACCAAATACAATGCAATGTGAACAATGACAGCAATTAATGCATTAGAAAGGGATCTATTTCAAAGTGCTTTTTTTGCTAGGAATGCCGAGTTTCTGTTAACGTAATCAAATGGTGTAGGAGTGTCTCAGCTTCAGGCTAGACTACTTCATTAGAGGCACAGCTAGTATTAGAGAACTGCTGCGAAGCAGTACGTGTTCCTGCAGAGCCCATTAGGGAAAAGGAATGTAAGAGTTTCAGAAAGTGTACAAGGTTCACAAGTTAAGTTGCTCTGAAAAAACGAACCATTTTCTGAATTTTAAAGAAAAATTAAAAGCTAGGAGACTATATATATCTACACACCCTAAGTAGTGTTTTTGTTAATAATTAATATGCTTACATTTGTCTCTAATGGATATATCTGATTTCTTTAAGAAGCCTTTTCATAAAAAGCTTTCCTTCATAAAGTAATCTCTTATTTAGTATTGTAAAAGCCTCTCAGATTGCAAGTAATTACAGCAATAATTAAAATTGGAACAAAATACTGTATTTTTCACATAACATTTAGAGTATTTCAAGATAAATTTAATAAAATACAAATTACCATAAGTACAGAAAATCAGAGCAATCACTTTTTTAATACTTTCTATGTAAAAATCATTATCATGGTTATGTTTCAAAATAGTAAGAATAAATTTTGAAAAGATCGCAGCTTTCCACCATCCCCATTAACACTGTTAATGACTATTTTACAAGTGCTTGTTTGCAAGATAAAGGCAAATTAAGTCTCATGATTTTCAGTAGTGTGAGTTACAGTAGTATGATGTTTGTTTCTTAACGTGTTGTTGTACCTAAATAAAAAAATACATCATAGTTTGCCCAAAGTGTCACTGTTAGCACAGACCAGAAGTTGCATATCTTTTACTTTCCCTCATAAAAATACTCTCACTTCACTGCCAAGAGATGCACCTTTCTTAAGCAGAGTGCAGAGGACTCACTCACAATATAAGTATCAGAATATGTATATTTTTAAATGCCTGAAAAAACAGACCTACAGATTTAGTAGGAGTAGTAAGTTTGACCAGACCTTTTGCTATCCATACTTTTTAAGAAATCTAACACTGACACAGTGTTAAAGTAGCTACTGCTTTCACTCCCACTTTTCGAAGTTCATTACAACTTGCATGGATTCTTTTCACTGGTTTGAACCTCTGACATGAAGATATTCAAACATTTCTACTTAACTGGGGTGGGTTTTTTTGCGTTTTGGGGGATTTTTTTGGTGTTCACAGATGAAGAGGAAATTGTGGAAATTATGATGAAATGGAAGTATACCTTAACTGCTCAGTAATTCAGAAAGCGATATAAAAACGAAATACATTAATTGTCATTCTTTAGCTGCAAATAAATATGACTAAATAGTGACAGAATAAATACACCAACATTCAGTTCCCAAAAGCACAATTTGCAAGACAGTTATATTATATATCACCTAATATGGAGCATCAAATATGATGCAAGAACACCATTAGCCTATGGTACAGTCACTGCTTAAACATACCAAAGCTAGTTTTAACTTTTTTTACTGTAGTACTGTTAGGACTAGAGCAATAGTAGCAAAAAACTCATCAAGAGTTGCCGCAATCTGGCTGGGAATCATCACGGAATCATAAAATGGTTTGGGTTGGAAGGGACTTTTAAAGATCACCTAGTCCAACACCCTGCAATCAGCAGGGACATCTTCAACTAGATCAGGTTGCTTAGAGCCCAATCCAATCTGACCTTGAACGTTTCCAGTTCGGAGTGGGGTAAATCCTTAGGTACATAGCCCTCACACAAGTTCAGCATTACTTGTACTAGCAGTAACCAAACTAATTTAAAACTAGCTCAAGCACACAGTAAATGCTGTGCAGGCATATCCCTTATTTCCGCTATGTGCTTTTATAGCTGTCCTCCCTATTTCTTTGTTGAAAGTATTCCAGATTTAGTCAGATGAACTTGTAACTGGTGTTCAAAACACACTTTAAATTACTTGTCCTACAAATTGCACATAAATAGGGCAAGAGTATCTGCTGGTCAGCAATGAACACTATGGATGAAATCTGACTTCACTTATCAACTTCTTACTTCAAACACCCAGCGTTCAGTGAGCATGAGACACCAGGGATCTCCAAGTACAATCCAGAGGAGAATTCTTGTGATCTTCAGAGCTCAAAAAGCAACCATTGGTTACTCCACTACTCCACTGCAACATTAAAAAAAAGGTCAGTGGATTCCCACCTCACTGAGCTCAGAATTTCTATATTAGCAACTGATAGCCCACTGCCATTTATTTATTTAGCCAAGTCCTCAAATTATTCTATCTCAATGAAAACTGCGCAGAGAGCTTACACCAGGGACTAGTTACTTTGGTATATAAAATCCTGAAAGTCCTATTTGCAGCCACTCCACTAATTTTCTGAGAGGAGAAAAAACAGGCCCCGACAAGGTTCCAACTCTGAAGCCAGCAAGGGCTAGGTAAGGGTACTTCACATGCATTCAGAAAAACAAACATTCCTTCTACGACTTTTCTATTAGCACTGAATTTAGATCCCTTTGTAGTGACATTTCAAGAGTTAAATAAAGAAATTGAACCTTATTTCATCCGAAACTTTTTACAAATTAAATGAGATACAAATTTTAAACATAGAAGTATCAAGTCTAAGAACATTCATGTGGATGCATATGCAAGAACACATACAACCCCTTTCATGTAAGGCTGAATTCAGGATAGCATTTCTAAGTAGATTTAAAATGAATAGGTGCCAACATAAAGTTGCTAAAGAACAACCCCAACAAAAAGAGTCTCATTTTCTCAAATTCCAGTCCCTGAAACAGCCGTAAAATTCTGGTCAAGCTTTTACAAAATATAAAATACCCAAATTAAAAAAAGCGTCCTCTCACAGGTAACCTGGACACTGCGTAAGCCTGAATACATGAGGGCATGGCTGTTGATCAGTGTATTCACCTAAGAACAGAACTGACAATTATCTTATGTCTGCCGATTTATTAATATTATTATTTCTATACAAATAGAGTATTTTTTCTCCTTCATAGCAACAATTCAGTGTTTTCAAACAGGCTGATTAATATATTACAAATACCACTACTGTTAGAACACATGATGTACTAAATCATAGGAGGTAGTTAGATCCCCATTAACAATTACTTCAGAAAACAAAGACTATTTTTAAAAATTACTAAAACACCTCACTCATGAAAATTTACTTTTCAGAAGAACTCATTCCTAGCTGTGTTAAGGGATGTCTGTTTTTTAAGCACAATAAAGAATTTATGATAGAAACATGTTCTCTGTCAGTTTTCAATGTAACTTTGCAATAAGCACATAAGAAACCTCCCAAGTGGTAAAGATTTAAGACAAACTGCAATAAAGCAACAATTTAAATTAACCAAATTTCCAAAGATATCATGAATTTGACCACATCTTTTACCTTATGATTACATTTGAAAATTCATTCCACTAACTACAGTTTAAAAATATATCTACACCAATGAAATCAATGTGAAGCTTTTTTACACTGTTAATAATTGGCATTTTTGAATGGCATTCAAATGAATAAGCATTATTCTTCTTGCAACGACTTACTGCAAAATACAGGCACCTTAAAAACAGATACATAATGCAACCAGGGCATCTGGGACATTAAAAGTGTTTACCATTATCTAGTCATGCTATGTATTTCCCTTCTTTTAATGAAATACTTTGCAATTTGAAGCCGTGCTTGAGGTGTGTGCAAATTATGTTTCAGCATTTAACTCAATTTTCACATTATATTCTTTTGCAGTTACAAAAACACTAGTGTGCCAAGATTTTCAACAGTTACAACTGTAAAAATCTTAAGCAGATGTCTTATCTTCGATAATGTATTCTTGCTATTGCACATATGCTCATATGACAGTGAAACTCTGATTCATATTCAGTTTCAACTATTTACACATGCTAAGATCATTTATCTGCATACAATGAAAAAGAAATGGCCTTTCTTGACCAATTGCTTGCTTTCTTGCTCCAAAATTTATGCCAAAAATTCACAGAATCATAGAATACCAAGTTGGAAGGGACCTCAAGAATCATCTGGTCCAACCTTTGTTGACAAAAGCACAGAATCACAGAATGGTTAGGTTTGGAAGGGACCTCTGGAGATCATCTAGTCCAACTCTCTGCTAAAGCAGATTCACCTAGAGCAGGTTGCACAGAATTGAATGCAGGGTTGTTTTGAATGTCTCCAGAGAAAGAGACTCCACACCCTCTCAGGGCAGCCTGTTCCAAGGCTCTGTCACCCTCAAAGAAAAGAAGTTCCTCCTCAGATTCAGATGGAACTTCCTGTGATGCAGTTTGTGCCCATTGCCCCTTGTCCTGTCGCTGGGCACCACTGAGAAGAGCCTGGCCCCCTCCTCTTGACACTCATCCTCAAGATATTGTATGCATTGCTAAGATCCCCTCTCAGTCTTCTCTTCTCCAGGCTACACAGGCTCAGCGCTCTCAGCCTTTCCTCATAAGGGAGATGCTCCAGTCCTCTAATCGTCTTCATAGCCCTCCACTGGACCCTTTCCAGTAGTTCCCCGTTTCTCTTGAACTGGGGACCTCAATGTTAAAAACATCCTGTGTTGTAGAATCAACCACTTCAGTGGGGAGATTATTCCAATGGCTGATTGTTCTCACTGTGAAAAATTTTCCTCTTATGTCCAATCAGAATCTCCCAGGAGCAACCTGTACCCATTACCCGTTGTCTTTTCCATGTGACGTGACTCCTTGTAAAAAGGGAGTCTCCATCTTCTTTTTAGCCACCCTTAAACACTGGAACATGTATTTTATGATTTAATGGAAAACAGCCTGCCATTCAATCTTTCTGCTTATACAGGGTCTGATTCAAAGACCACTGAAACCAAAAGAAGCCTTTATTTAATTCAGTAGGTTTTGGACTAGGCATAAAGTTCAAATAGAAAAAATATAGAAAGTGTTTACTACAGTAATTGATATAACTGCACTTTGGATGCATTAAGATGCTCTCACAGCATTTGTAAAATACAAAAAAATTCCATCCAAAATATCCCCTTCCTAAAACTCACAAAGTTACAGTTCAAGTTGAGCCCTAGGTGTATTGATGAAGTTTATCTTCTACTAACTTAAGTAATAGTCTTCTCCTTTTGGTCATAACAAAAAAGCCCACACTGACGCACAACAATATCTACAACAGAAGAAGCACATTCTTGTCGTAAGTAGTGAAAGTTACCATACAGGTGCATTTCCAAAACAGTTGCTCCTTCATATTCTTTTTTTAAACAAAAATGGTCTTTTCTGGTTCAGCGATATATCATAAGTACACTATTTACCAAACAATGAATAGGAAATAGATATCCACCAAATCTTCAGCTTTGAGGAATTTAGACATCATCAAATATTTTGCTTCGAGACATTGACAGGTATCTTCCACCAGGCTGGTACCTGCAGAATCAATTTTAAACATGAAAAAGTATCACAGGAAATAAAAAAATGAAGACTTAGGAAATCATGTAATTCTCACTGCACTTTTACTCCTTAATAAATTACAGATTTTGAAGTTCTACTGAGTTCCTGTTTCCATGAAAATTTGATAGACAGTGATCAAATCTCATGTGACCAAGAAAAACAGTGATACAAATACTGGGAGTCTTAAAGAACTTTGCTTCCTGATACAAAGGAAAAAGAGTTGAATGCTTTTGTTGAACAGAATGTTTTTCTCCCCACCTCCCCCCCCTTATTTTGAACAAAACAAAACAAAACCAAATGGGCAAACAACAGCATCCTAAAGTAGTTTGGGTGATTAAAAGAACATCTCATTCAGTATTCCAAAAAGAAATAGTATCAAAGAAAATTTTAAAAATGGCTGCATAATTAGTGGGAACAAAGAAGCTTCACAAATTGTTGGTCAAATGTATTTTAAAAGCATTTTTAAAGGACAAATAAGTTTCAGTGCAAACACAGTGTACCCCCTCTGTGCAGCACTTAACAAAACCTAAACAGACACAAAGCCAGAACATAGTGTCCCTAGTGCCCTTACTGTACTAAAACGCCTGCAACTATTGCAGGAGCTATAGTTTTGAAAATCAATGTTACTCAAGCTATTTCTAAGTGAACTGAAAGTTCATATGCAATTATTCTTGATTTATTACCTCTGTGAAATGAAATGTAGGTTACTAGAGGAAATCTGAACTAAGCTCTGTGGCTTCAGATTTTCCTTTTAAAGAAAAAAGTTCAGAAAGTTTCACTCTGCAAAGTTACATCGGTGCTAGAAGACTTCAGACACTGTACTTGAAAAGTATTTCCTCCAAAAGAATTATATATGCATACTGCTATTTTTGTAGACTACTACCCCTTCCACACTGTGAAGTCGTCAATAGCTGACAGAACTGCTAGGCTAGTTACTCTTTAAACTCTTGTGCTTAAAAAGAACCAACTTCTGAAACAAATCAATCTGTAAAACCTGGCAGTGTCACTTAACAGCATTTTTCGCATACTTCTGAACTGTTCCCATTATAGATATAAGTCAACTGAAACAATTTATGACTTTTTATTGGATTTTTTATGATAGTTTCAGATGAAAAATAATGTAAACTGTACCTTTTTGTCAGGGAATTGAAAGTTATTTCTATTAAAAGCTTCACCTCATAACTACTTAGATAAAAAAAGCACCCATTAAATGCATTACTTGTTTCTTCAATATAAGCAGAGCTTAGCAGTCACATAAGATACTCTGTTTCACAACTAAGTAAATCTGGAGTTGCAGTCACACAGAATTACAGAATTCTCTATCATGGACAGAGCTACACTGTGCAGGACTGGGACTTTTTGTTCAATGAATTCAGTTTTTAATTTACTCCAGTAGTTCCAAGATTTGATTCCAGGTGTATTCCTGCAACTACTGGTCCTGTAATACTCTGTTTTCTCTGTTGCAGCCCTTTATGATGGTTTTAGATGGTTTAGATGGTTTAAGATTTCTAAAGTAGGTAATTCTCCAGTTTTCTGGGTTTATACGTAGTATTTTTCAGATTACACCGATATATGAATTTATATTCAACTCAAATCTTACCCAAACATTTCTAAAAAACTGAAAACCCTTCAGGTTTCAACTGGTTTTAAAACAGAAAAGGAGAAGGAAGAAAGGAAAAGAGTTATGTGACACGATACATTTTTTTTAAAAAGTCTATTAATATGAAACCATCTGATACAGCTGTTGTAAGCCAGAAGACAGTATCATTTAATTGCAAATAACACAGAAGACTCCTCACCTTCCCGAGTCCGATTCAAGAGGGTCATCATTAATTGACTCAGCATTAAAATCCAAAGGTTCTGCATCCTGGAGGAGTTCTATTCTATCCCTTTCAGTCTTACCATTTGATCGGGTATACTTTGATAGTGCTGAATAGGTAAAAGGAAGGAAAGACATTGATTTGGTCTATGAATGCCTTGGAGTGTGTAAAGACATCAAACTTAAAAGACCAGAATCATAACTTGCTACTATCTCATCCAAAATAGAAGTGCAAGGATTTAGAGGAGATTCAATATTAAACCAAATCTGGCTACATGCTTGGATATGTAGTATTCCATTTTTGTATCTCCATTGCAATGCAACTAAAATTTTTCTTTTGCCCCTCAAATAGGATGAGGTCTAATTTGCAAAGAATAACAAAAAACCCCAAAACAAACAACAACAAAAAATAATTTATATGCAAACTTTACTACTAAATCTACCAATCATCCATTCATCTTCCCAACTTCCCACTTTAACTAAAGCTAGCTGGAGGTTTTTTAGTTTTGTTTTGTGTTTTTGTTGGTTTGTTTTTTTTTAAAGAGGCAATGCCATGACTTAATGCAATACAGTTGTTTTGCAGTTCACTCTGCAACCTTCAGTAGGCCAGACCTACAGCTTGTTTTGGTGCTGGAATGCTACACGTTCTTATGGTTAATGTTAAAATATAATTTCATACAATTTCAGTTATTCTACCAGTTATTCAATTCTGAAAAATTGGGTTTCTGAGTTTGTGATATGTTATTTGCTTTACATTTGTTGGTTGTCTATCCAGTTATTCCATTATTTCAGTCTGAGGGAGTTCATTTGCAATTAGAAGAGGTATATTTTAAGATTTTAAACTCTCAACTTCAAGACACAACCTATATAACATCTCTTTCCTGACAACTGCTACTCTAATTGCAGTAATTACATGTCCCATAAGAAGACCAAGTAATTGAGACTAGTCAGAATCTCCAACCTCAACTAGCTGAAGTGCTGAAGATGGGAAAAAACACAGCACTCTTTTCAGGTGTCTTTAATGGGCAAGGTGGCACTGTGCCACAGAAGGGCACATCATCTAAGACAAAAAGGAGCACTTTTGAAGCTACTCACATAGCAAGTATTGTGGAGACAAGATATTAAAAAAACAAAACAAAACCAACTCCCCTCAAAACCCACAAAGCTTACGTCTATTGGTATTGGTCTCTGAGAAGCTGGATTCTTTTTGGTCTGTGTGCACAACTCTGTTTCTAGTGGAATCGTCTCTATTTCCATACCGCTCCTTCCATTCCTGGAAAAATTACAAAAAAAAAAAAACCATAAGCTGTGAAGAAAATGCATATGTCGAATGAACAAATATTTCAGAACCACAATTTAGAGCTCATTGGTCAGTAGCATCAGACTATGAAAGCAATACTTTGAAAATGTTCCTGTTCAGTATCTTGACACAGGAAGAACTTTTGTTTTGTTTTAAAATCAAGATTTTAAATCCCTTTTTTTTTTAATCAAAATTTAAAATCCCTTCACTAAACCACTAACTCTGTTCTTTAGAAAAAAGACTGGCAGAAAACCAACTATATATTAAATCTGCACTCAAAGCGACTGCTCCAAGGTGAGAACGCTGCTTTTCTTGATTTCTACTTCCACCTAGCGGTAGAATGGAAAAATAACCAGATGCAGAGAGCACCAAAAAGCACTTGGACATTCCATGTTTACTAAACTTGTTCTGTTGTCTTTCAATTCCATCATGTTTTAGTACGTTAACATTTTCTAACTTCACATCTCAACATAAACTTTTCCCTATTGCTCCAATAACTTTAATATGCTTCAGATTCATATCTACACCTCAGATTACGGACTGGTAGGAACTGGTATGCTCAAAGTTACTGTGCTAATTTATGCCATATGTTACAAGTTTAAGCTGTAGAAGGATCAAACCTTTAGTCATGATCCAGTAAAATGTAACACTGAAAAGCCCCAAGAGTGTCAAGAACAAATGCGCAAACTGCAAGAATAGGTAACATCTCAAATAGTTGTTGAACTGCTGTTGAACTGAAATTGCTGCTTAATGTCAGATCATTTCAGTGTACACTAAATGCAACATGCATTTGCTACTATTTTGTTTCACAAAACACTCGAAATAAAATGTTCTAAAATTCTGAGATAAGGGGTAGAGAGTTACAAGAAAGGTCTATGCAGTAGTGGCTGTCATGTGAAATTACACTATCCCCGAGCTTGAAAAGCAAAGAGGTTTTAGTTCCGGTATTATCTTGCTTTTCTGCAGATACTGGCTTTTGCTTCCTTTAGTCAGCTTGGTTTTTTGCACACAACCTTTTGATTTCTCTCTTTGATTGTGACTTTCTATACTAAATTCCAAATGTTATAAATTAATGAAAAACTAAAGCCATAGTTAACTGAAGCTGCTCAAAATGAATCTGCCTGAATTATTTTTTATTCAGATAACTGCCTTCATAAATCTTTCAATTCAGTATGCACTCAAAGCACAATTTGAATCAAAGATCTCTGTTCCTCAGTGGTAACAGTATTAATTCTGCCTTAAATGTAAATCTCTCGTCTCAAAAAAATAAATGGGTAGGTTTGGGAGAGGCATATACAGTCCCCATTTCAGTGAATATGACACTGCAAATGCAGTTATTACCAGCACAGCAGCATCAACGCAAGAGCCTGATAATAAACCATTTCAGATTATTCTGCACCCTAGAAAGCTGGACCCTTTTTAATACTCATTACACCTACTGGCATACACTATTATCACAGCACACTGAGTAACAAAAGTGTCCAAGTAGTGTGACCACAAGCACCCTCTTATCCTTTAAAATTAGAACAGAAATTATGTTTTTTCCTGTCAGCCAAGACTATTCCACAAGTTTAAACTGATTCCATCAATTAATGGGGACTTACTTTTTTGTTAAATATAGCACACAATTAAATAGCAATGGCAAATCCTATCAGATATTGTAGTATATTAATATTACAATTAGCTACAACAATCTCATACCCTTCTTCTGTTTTCACCTTCTTCCTGCCTTTGTCGTTTCCTTTTCTCTATAGATAAAAAACAATTGTGTGAGCTCCATACAAGAAAAATCATTACCAGTATTTTTTTTTCAACAATGAAAAACTTAAGTTAACTAGTAAAGATACTTATTGAAATAGATGGCTCAAATAAATAAAACCAAAAGATAATGCTGTTTGTCTATCATTATGGAGTTTTCCATTAAAAAAAACTCATAATGATGATAGCTTGAGTCAAGGCTGAACATCTAGGTATCAGGTGGCAAAGCAAAAAAAAACCTCTTAGAAATACTTGGAAAAAGCATGACACTAAGAAGAAACTTGAGCATTACTCAACCAAAATCTTGCTGAAGTTCTGTGACGCCCAAAGTATAAGCCAAATAGTGTGTGTCAAAATCTGCTACTGAGCTGCAAGTGTAACATCACAGTATCGAAGAAATAGTAACCTCTTGTTGAAGAGAATGAGAGACATTCCTCTTTCTCCAAATAAGAAACACTACTACTCTAAGTAAATCTAGCTTTTGTTTTTCATAAACTATGGAAGGAGACTTGAAGTGTTCCATAATACAGCATTGTATCCAGAGATTTTTATTTCTAAATATTTACTTAAGAACCCTGACAGCTTTCAACAAATTTTATGAAACATTTTCAATAAAAACATTATAAAAACCCCAAAGTTCTCCAAAACAATAGATAATTGCAGCTCTACAGAACATGCTTTCTGTGATAAAACATAGTTGAAACAGTAAAAAAATCCTAAAGGAAATGACAGAATTTGGCCAGCTCAGTCAACACACCTACACAAAGAAAGATTAAAATGGATACAGACAATTGATGATACAGACAATTTAAGTCCTAACTGTCCTTTATGACAGATTACAAAAAATCTGCTCAGGTATTATTAGATTAGTAATGACCTCAAAGGAGCACCACTTCAATGAACTGTAAAATATTTAGAAACATCTAAAATTCAGATACTGGATGAGTAAAACTGATACTTCATTTAAGATGTCAATGAAGTCCAGCGCTGTTTGTACAGCAACTACAAGGCTGTAAGTCTATTGCACTTTGTGCAGTAGACTGCCTCAGTACAGTTGTCAAAACATTGACAAGCTATATGCCTTTTTTTTGTGTGTGCAACATTTCAGACAAGTTTAATGCAACAACATATTATATTCTGTAGGAAGACTAGGATAAAGGATGTAACTTACCTCTTCTGATTAGTTCTTTTCCTTCATCAATCAAATCAGAAGTCATTTCACTATCCCCCATGAACTGCTGGAATCCCAAAAGATTCAAACAACGAGTTCCTAAACTGGTAAAAGCAGGACAAGCAATTCAATCCCTTTGTTAATTTACAATGACTAGTTAAAATATATTACAATGCAAAATGTAGAACAAATTATTTAGAAATGTATGAGCAATTCAAGTTAAAAAAATCAATACTAAAGAGAAGACAGATTATTATGCTGAGAAATCAGGAAATTCAGAACAGTGACATGGTCCTAAATCCAACTGGAAGTGCTCGAATAATCCTATTCAAACTGAGCACTAAAACTGTTTATAGTCTGAGAGTAGTGTAAATGACTTAAGACAATTGCTCGAAATGTTCTTAGATACAATAGAATTTATACATATGATATCTCACTGGCTCTTCTTTGCCGGAAGACAATTACTATAAAAATTCTGCCTATTATTATTTCTGTGGTTTTGAAACAGTAAACACAAGAAAGCCACCTTCATCTCAGGTTTCACTCAGGAGAAATGTCTGGCATCCTCTTTAAGCTGTACGGATGCTGGCTGCCATTTCAGATACCCATTAGGCAGCAGTCAGATAATAAACTTGCTCCATCTTTTTTAAGTCCTGGAACTAGATAGCATGGAACCACTTTCACCTTTTCAACGTCATACCAGGCAACACAAAACTGCTGGTTTTGTTATTGTTTTCCTCTCTCCAAAGTACAGCATCACTATCATGTTCAAAGTTGGCTTCATTGTATATTGATGCTGAGATGTTTTATTCCTATACTAATCTGAACTTTAAGACTTCTGGATCAAACAAGGGAGACAGCTTCCCTTGATAGATTTTAATTAAACATCCAGTTTTGCATCTATCTGATTTATTAGAGGGCATTAAAGTTAATGTAAAAGAACTTCCTCTCCTTGAGTTTCTTTTCTTCCTTTTCAGTACGGCATTAAAGACTCAGGATCATCATGGATGAGAATTCACACCAACTATTTTCTTGTCATTGCCTTTCCTGTTCAGTGGTGGGGTTCTTTTGTCCCCACCACGAGTTTTGTCACCCAAGCTAAAGGTAAGCAGGGAAAACCTAGGCCTGGATCCTTGTTGCCTCACTATCTATGGATGTACGCAGAGTATTAATGGACATTCGAGGCATTTAACTAATTCTACATGACTCAAAACACATACATTGCTTCTGATTGAATGGTGATGCAAAATTGACGAAGTGCACATAACATAAATGTAGCCAAGCAAGGTCAGACCAAAATATCTCTTACAGTGGTCAAAAGCAGATTTTTTGAAATGTAAGGATAAAGCACGCACATTAACAGTATTTTCTGCAGTTACCCTTCCAGCCTTCAACAAATTGTGGCTTAGGGAAACAAGATTAACACACTATACTTCTGAACTGAAGTCTGGTGATGGATCAGAAATTTGTTATGAGTCTGTCAGAAAGTTCACTACCTGAAGTTTCTACTAATGCTTCTTAGTTTATTAGAAAACCTTGCTGAAAACATAGCTTCCTCACAGTAATTTTTATCTCAAAAGCAGAATCTAAATATTCATGGCCTCCAAAGTTTGAACAGATCAGACCTCAAAATCTACGAATGAAGTTTAATAGGGAAAAACAACCTCACAATTCAGTTATGTGTTCATACAATTGGTAACCTTTAAATGTACACATTTCACATATATAAATAGCAATTTATTGCTTTATTTTTTGCAGTTATTAATATGTCACAACTCAACTGCTGGAAAAGGAGAAGTGAACCTCTTCCTGATTGCTGAAACTAGTACTATTAATGTAAAGAAATGTGGAGGTTCTATCTGGTAAATACTTACCTAAAGTATGTGGCAATACAGAGAATGACAACAAGCATTGGGTAATATATATAGAATCCATCTGCAATGAAGGACAGGACTCTCATGGATCCCATTATCTGAAAGAAAAAAATCCACATGGAGAAACTAATCAGCTATATTCTACATATATCCATAAAGGTTATGTCATTTCACCATTTTCAGTCCACAACACACAAACACACAATCCTTTACAGTTACTGAAACACAGGTAAATATTATCATCCAGATCTAATTCAGACAGTTGACCCAGAATAACCAGATACAGAGGCTGCCTCTAACAGTGTATCAGCTCATAGGTTTCTAAGATGCTAGATGTTGCTGTCTCACCTAATCCAGAGCCAGTTCAAATCTGGTGGATCTTTTCATCTGCTGTGAAAGGAGTCTCTGGACAATACTAAGAATCTACTTGCTAGCAACAAACATGTAAGATGTAACTTGCTATCCTACAGAAACTGGTTTTTCAGTAAAACCAAACTCACTAGTTTTCAGTGGCAAGTTAGATTTGCTCCCAAACTATAAAGATGTTCCATATGCTAAAGCCAGTGGAAACCAAAGCTATTAGGAAGTGAAGAACAACCTGAACTTTTGAAGATAATACTTTACTTTCTTCGGATAAAGAGACCAAAACAGAAAAAATAGAGCTATGGATGCCTCCTGGCAAACATTAACAAACTCCTGGTCTGTAAATAAATAAGTATTTCTACTTTGTTTAATACTAGCGAAAAGATTTGAGTATCTAAATCTTTCTGTAAGAAGCATTTAAAAATATTTTGCCTATTGTCCAAACAATGTAGAAGGCTCAAACCCACATTTCCTGTACTTACAGATGTATAAGCAGTTGGCTGAGTGTTTTTGTGAGATATTGTTGCATCCATATGGGTCAAGCCCAAAAAGTTCAAGCATAGTGGTGGAGTAAGACGGCAAAATAACCTGCACAAATGCGAGAGGCAACAGCATTTCAATTTCTTGCACTAAGAAATCATAACTGGATGTACCACAGAATAATGACGTACAGCTCAGTAAGATTTATACTAATACATTTATAAAAGAAATAATATAAATGAAAGTTTCATGGACATTTTCAATTGAATATTTGACACAAAATCTGCAAAATATATGCCATATACTCACATGCCACTGAAAAGGAGACTGTACGCATCTGTCTGATGATGTGAAGCTAAGTAGTAATAGTTAAATACACGAATTCTGAAGACAGTAGAGTAAACACAGATACTTAGGAAAAAGATGGTAAGAAAACAGGCCATCTGGGGGAAAAAAGAAGTTGTTTAAATGTGGAACTCTGCTAAAGGTTTAATGCATTCAGCACAATCTGTGCATGCAACAAGTTGACTGTAGTCTGACTTTTCATTTTGAGATGGCCCAGTAACACCAGCTCTGAGAAGAGTTTCAGGTTTTTTGACTAATTTGAGAATGATATTTGTAACATTCTGCACTTCATGTAAGTAAACACAATCAACTCTAGGAATATTTACTCCTTGTAAGTAAATGAAATTGCTGTAATTGCCTTGATAATTACTATGACTAATTCAACATTTCTTCCCACACAAAATGATAAAAACAAGTGTTTTCAATTCAACCTATTTTGTTAGTATACAGGAATTTTTCAGGTCAGTTCCTTTACTGATAGATTTGTGCACACATATGCTATAGCCACGCCTGTGACTGGATTTTTGGTCAGCAACAAATTCCTGTTTAGGAAAGAGAGGTCACACACATGGCTGATTAGACACAACCTAATTAAACACCCAAACTAACGTTTCACAAATTACTCAACACATGATATTCAGGCCAACCGCATCACACCTTCACCCCATATTGGTAGTGTTCTAAGAAGTGGCAAAATGCAGATTCCCTCCACTGAAACAAAATTTGGTATTACAGATTTTAGAGACCTTCTGAAAGTTGACAGATTATTTAGAGACTTGTTTTTAAATCAATCTGGTCTACTATTGTTGTAATAACAATCTATCTGAAAAGATTTCTGTTGAGTGATTACCTCAAACTTACCTCTATGTATATATAATTATATGTCTTTTCTGCCAGCTGTATGAAAACTGCAAATAGCGATAAAACCGGTTTTGTGCTGAAAAATGTACACTCTGACCATACAACAATTACAGAGAACGTGGCCAGAACAACTGCAAGCACCCTGTAAAACCATGGTCGTAGAAGACATTCCCAGTACCACTCTGGAAAAAAGACAGACACATCCAGAACGGGTTAATAAAATACCACACAACCGAAAATGGAACTCACTCACAATAACTGTTATGAACTTCCCACATGCACACTCTTAAAATCAAGGCTGGGATATGTGGGATCACACACTCAGTTTCAGGGTTTTTCCAATGCCTAGAGATCTGGCTCAGCCCTAAGGAATCATGCACAACTGAGGAAAACAGAGTAAGATCTGGGAGGCACATTTTGTAAACATTTGGGCGTGTGGGGCGTGTAGAACAGAACTCTTCACTTTTGGCCCAAATACTCTAGGTAATGCACTTCCTGTTTGTTCATCTGTTACTTCCTCAGACACAAAGCTTAGGCTGTATACTATGAATTATAAGTTAAAACATGATTAGAAGACACCTTCTGAAAAGATGAAAAAGCAGCAGCCACATCTTCTAATGTTTGGTAACATGTCATGTACCAAACATGAGAGTCCTTTCCTCTTTGCTTTACTGGAAGAGCAGTGCCACCTCAATAATATCCTGCAAATGTAGAAGGTGGCCAAGATCCAGTAATTTAGTTGCTGTATTTCTTTCTTCTAAGGCTGCGAAGTTTGCTATTGCTATTACAGCATGTAACCACTATTAAACTTCTAAAAAACATAAAGCTTTTGGTCAAGACCATGAATCAGTAACCGAGGACTATTCCATTACATAAATGCATTAAGATGAATGTTTGCTTCCCTCTACTGTAACTGAACTTTTTATATAGAACAATCAGTTCTTCTTACAAAGCAGCACCAGTTACTCCTTTCACAATGTGCATGACAGCACTTACCAACTGTTGGTGTATAGAAATACTGAATAATTTTGTTCTCTGGTTCCTGGGAATGAAAGGTATGAACAAACTGTCGAGTTGCACTGGTTTCATTTTTTGCCACATCTTCTAGGTAAAATGCTTGTTCTAAAAGAATTTGCCACTGGACTTGTGTACGACGATGTCTCTGCACTGAATAGATTACCTACAATAAATTCCAAGAAATTATGGTTACAACATGCTTGTTTCAAGAAACAAGAAAAAAAGCCTTGCAATATCCCTTAAAGATGTCTGCATTACAGAACTGAGAAGATTAATTCTATATACTCACAAAAGCAGGAAGTTAATTCTCTAAAAATATAAATCCTAAGAAGACTACATACTTGACTACTGAGTTTTGCCGGTTTTTTATCACAGCCTATCTATAGCAGTTAACAGCCTACTTTTTCTACAATACCATTTTCTTTTCGTCTTAGTGAATATCAAGCTTTAACTACAATTTCTTTTTCAGAATGCACTATCAATCAATCATTTCAAAGCTTACTCACAGACAGTTAAAATGCTGTCAAGATATAACACAACATCAACACTTCTTATACATCCAGAAATTTAATCTGGACATCACTTGGAATATTAAACTTCTACATTTTCTTTTGCTGAGAAAACCTTCTGTTAAGTAGCAATCCCAAAATCCACTATACTTACCAATTCAGGTAAAGTGCACTGAAAACCTTTGTTTGACTAGCATTTATTCTCACTACATTAGCATAAGTGAGGCGTTCTCTCATTCACTAATATACCTGCTTGTGAAGTTTGACCAAACTTTTTTCACTTGGATAACTGTTCTGTCTTTCATCAAAATCTTCATAATCATCCATGTTTCTACCCATTCTTTCCTGGTATTCAGTAGGACACTGGAAGGAAAAGGTAAGACTAAATGGAAGCTGAAGGAGTAGCAAGTGGTCTTTGTTAATTCTCTGTGAATGTTTGGGGCACTTCACGCAACTGAAAACTCACTCTAAGCATAGCTTTTGCCATTTCTAAAATATTATGTATGTTAAAATACAGCAGATAATTACATAAATCATAAGAAAGCATTACACAAAGGACTTCCTCTCAAAGCCTGGTCAGGAACCCACAAGATGCCAATCAGAGGTTTTATGTTAAGGGGAAAAGAAAAAAATATACAAGTATTCAGCAGGTGCAGGAAGCACCCCCTCCCAATTGAATAATATGGTTGAAGATAGGTAATTTATTACCTTTTTCAGTATTGTATCAACACATTTTCTCAATGGGTGGTTATACTTGATACTCTCACTTACTTTACGGACCTCCTGTGAGGAAAAAGAATGATTGTTACATTATGTTAAATAGAACAAGAGATTTTACAAAGTCTGATAAGAGTTCCAGCCCTCCCAACGGAAGACATAAGTATCAGAGTTAAAAACAATAGACATTCATAAAACCCACAACTTTACTAGACAAATAATAAAAAATAATTGAAGGACTATTCATAAAGAACATCTACGTGTTTTTTAAAAAAAGCACAAGTCTGTGTGCAAACATTACTCTGTGAATGTATGGAGGCTTGGTTTCTATGCATGAATGCTGAAAACAGAAAAAAAAATTCTTGTTTGTTATAGGCAAAAAGAACTACTTTCATTCTTATCTGGTGTAGTTCCTTTTTTTTTTTTTTCTTTGAGCAGCGTCAGGAATATCATTTTACACTACTTCAGTTTGTATCTTCCCCACATTTGCATCTGCACATACCTCACTTCTGAGACCATCTGGTATTTAAAAGTAATAAAAAGATGCTACCTAACAGGTAGGTAAGTTGTGTCAGAAGTGGCTTCAGAGTTTAATAGGCTTACTGAGAACTAGACTTTATTTTTCATCCTACTGGCAATCCAGAGTAATCTTTTCACACTGTTTTGTTGTTACAACCAGCACTTTAAAAACAACTATGAGTTCCAGAGAGTGTGGAGGACAGAAATAATTGCAAAGGCTTAAAAATCCTGTCAAATAGGATCACTGGGCATACAGAAGGACTTTATCTGTTTAGTCTGACAAAGCACAAAAATCCTAAGCCTACACAAGAGCATGTCCTTCCTTTTCACTGGTTAAGTTGCACTTCCAGTGCCACTGTTTCATCTTTGATCCTGTTTGTATTAGTCTGTAGCTGCCTTGCTCTCCAGAAACAAGAGCGTGCCAACAGACACTCTTCCTTTCAGAGTGAGGAATTCTGTTACTTTTTGTCATTGGTTCATAGGAGCATCTTCTAAGCAGCTGAAGGTTGTGCAGTACAAGGGAACTCTTGTGAAGTAGTTCACTGATCTCAGGAGAACATTCTTTATGGGTTGTGAATCTCAAGTTCACTGATCTCAGGAGAGAACATTCTTGACGGGTTCTGGAATTTCAGGCAGCTGATGCTAGGGAGCCATGTGCTAATAGCAAGAAGCCTGTCTAAATGAAGTGAAGAAACAGAACAATAGGTAAGGAGCTCACCTTTCTTTGAGCTAACCACCAGGTTCATAGGCAAACGCTGGCCAGCCCCACAGGAAGGCAGGGCTTTACAGCCTGCAGTAATGTATTTTAAGGTTTGATTCTGGGAGCGCGGGTCCCTGCCCTGTTAAGCAGGACTTAGCTCACGGGAAGAGCTCCTCTCAGGCACTGCATTTCTCACCCGGTGGCCTTTTTTCCCATTTAAGCTACCTCTGCGGAGAGCTAGTTTTTAAGACCTTCTGTCTAGAAGTTTTGAACTGTAATTTTGAAGATGCGTGCACGTTATTTCAAAACAACTCTTACCTGTTATCAGTTGCAGTCTGGTGAAAATTAGGCCTTTCATTTTGTATTTCAACATTAAAATAAAAACCATGGTCAGAACCGTGCTCCTGTAGCAGACACTACAGAGCACGAGGCACCTTGGGCCCTAGTGACCCGCAACAGCAGGATTCCACCGCAGCCTCCACCCTCCTGCATCACATCCAGGAACAGACCAGAAGCTTTAGCAGCTGCAGACACGCACAAGCAAGGTCCGCACGGACGAACTGCACTGGATGAGAAGCTTTGGTGCCAAGGGTATTCTTTCTTCTGTTTTAGCAGTAAGAGGAAAAAGTGCAGCCGAAAATGGACCTGTAATGCAAATCAACTTCTGGCTTCAGGGCTGGTGCTGTCGTGAGGGTTTGGGCTTCTGTGACAATGGGACATTCCTTGACTATAGCCTGTTAGAGAGGAACGGGATCCACCTGTGTAGAAGAAGCAAGGGAATCTGTGGCAGTAGGCTGGCCAGCTTGGTGGGGCTGGCTTTAACCTGAAGGACTGGTGGGCATGGGTCCAAAGTGGCAGTGCTCACGCCGTCACACCCAGCTGGGGAATAAGCCAGGCCAACCAGAGCAGCAATGTATGTTCCTTAGCAGCCTCCCAAGAGCAGAACCAGGCGGCCAACGGCTTCAACTGCCAGTCTCTTTTCAGTAGTGCCCAGTGACACAGGACACGGGCAACGGGCACAAATGGCAACACAGGAGGTTCCGTCTGAATCTGCGGAGAATATTCTCTACTTGGAGGGTGACAAGAGCCCTGGAACAGGCTGCCCAGAGAGGCTGTCGAGTCTCCCTCTCCGGAGTCATTCAAAACATGCCTGCGTGTGATTCTGTGCAACCTACTGTAGGTGAGGCCGCTGTAGCAGTTTGCTTTGATAAGGCAAAGCAGCTTGTGTCTTGGAAAATGAGTTTAGCTGTAGGTCTCAATTCCCTTTCTATTTTATCATATTCAGTACTTTTTTATAATCTTTTTGGAACTTTGCTCATCGTAGTAACTAAGTGCAGCATCTTGCACAAAAGCTTTACACCTTCTGTTCTGAGAGCAGCAATATATGTTCTTTAGGCGGATCCTTTTGCACCCCTCCCGGGACACCTGCATGCTAAATTACCTCTTGGAAACATCAGTACACCAATACATGTAGAATGGGGAATAAACTGGAAGAACTAGAGTTCTGTGTGCGGTCACAGGGTCATGATCTCATTGCAGTTACAGAGGCATGGCGGAATAGCTCAGATCAAGTAAAATTTCTTCACTGAAAAGGTCGTCACCATTGGAACAGGCTGCCCAGGGAGGTGGTAGAATCACCACCCCTGAAAGTGTTTAAAAAACATGTATCTTTGGTGGTTAGGGACATGGTTCAGTGGTGGACTTGACAGTCCTGGGTTAAGGGTTGGACTTGATCTTAAAGGTCTTTTCCAACCTAAATGGTTCTATGTTTCTATGACTGATACACTATCATAGATGCCTGTGCACTTTTTAGGAAAGACAGGCTAGCAAGGAGAGGTGGTGGTGTTGTCTTTATGTGAGGGAGCAACTGGAACGTATCAAGCTCTCCCTAGGGGTAGATGCAGAACAACTTGAGAGGTTACATTAAGGAGCAGGCCAACACAGGTGATGCTGTTCTGTGTGTTTGCTACAGGCCACCCGATCAGGAAGAGGAAGTCGGTGAGGCCTTCTACAGACAACTGGAGCCTCATGGTCACAGGCCCTGGTTCTCATGGGGGACTTCAGCTCCCTGGTATCCACTGGAAAGACAACGCAGCTAGGCTTATGTGGTCCAGGAAGTTCCTCCAGAGCACTGATTATAACTTTTTGACACAGGTGGTGGAGAAGCCAATGAGGCGAGGTGTGCTTCTGCACCTTGTGCTAACACACACAGAAGGACTGGTTGGGGATGTGAAGGCTGGGGTCAGCCTCAGCTGCAGTGATGGTGGAGTTCAGTATCCTGAATGGAAGAAGGATGTTGTCTACCTTGACCCCGGCAAAGCTTCTGACACTGCCTCCTCCCATAATATCTTCATATAAGCTCCAGAAGTGTGGGTTAGATGAGCAGACAACCTGCTCTAGGTGAAACTGCTTTAGCAGGGGGTTGGACTGTGTCCTGTCACTGGACATCAGGGAGAAGAGATCAGCACCTGATTCTCCAGGCATCTGGAAAATGCTCTGAATAATTTCCTTTAAAATTTGGTCAGCCCCGATATGGTCGGGCAGTCGGACTAGATCATTGTAGTTCTCTTCCAGCTGAAACATTCTATTCTATTCCAGTGAACGAAGTTTTTGTTGCTCATTTTCCAATAAGTTCTGCAGTTATGTCCCACTTAGATGTTTCTAGCAATTTCTTCAAAATGGTATTACTGAAGAATGAAAGTTCTACTATTATGTTGACATATCACAGAAGTCCCACCCTACCCTACAACTCTTCAGAAGAAGTATTATTTCCAAGCCATGGTATCAGAGCAGTAGAATACTGAATAGCTATTCAACACGTTGCATTTCATTCTGTTCTTGAACTACAGTAGAGCCTACTGCTTACTTACAAATAGCAATAAACAGTCTCAAAATAAACTCTTAGAAAAAAACAATGATCTATATATTCTGTTCTCAAAAGGCATACAGCATGGTCCCACAAAACCAACTTGGAAACTCTTGTCAAGATTCCAGAAATATACTGGCAGCAGAGCATAAAAACAAGCATACACAAGTTGCATGAACACCAGTAAAACATATGTACAATGTATTTTCAAGTTCACTCTGGAATGTTATTCATTAATGACCAATATTACTATAAAAGGGTCAATAAAATAATAAAATCAACAAATTATGGCTATCAAATTAACAAGTTCTTCACATCAGGGACTATATCTCTTTTAATTTTTACACAGGATCAAGTATCAACAAGGAGCACACTATAGTGATTTTCTTAATTTACTGGTATTTCACGTAAGTTCTTTATGTTTTCTTGCCACAAGTGCCCAATACCAGAAAATTCCGAGATGATTAACAGAAGCCTTCACTTATTTCACAGTGGAAGCTAGTTACTTACCTCCATAATGTCCTCTAAATTCTCTTCTGCGTCTGCTTTTTCAGTCATCAGTTTGGCAGCTTTGAAATAGGTCTTCATGAGTAGATAACCCCTCTTGGCGCCATTCCAGTGAGAACGGGGTATTTCCACCAAACCATAACCCAAAAGCAATACAAGAAGAAAGAGACCCCATGTGTTTGCAGCAGCTATCCCAATGGTCTGAAGTTGGTTCCTAAGGGGAGGGGGGAGGGGGGGGGGGAGGGAGGAAAACAAAAAAAAAGAAAAAACAAACAGCATACTCCTACCCCACCTGCAAGAAAGTGACCTTAAAGTATCTATGCTCAATATGGCTTTCAAGTTCACAGCAACAGACTTAGTATAATCTGTAATTCTCACCTAGGGCCAGTCTGTTACTTGCCCATACCTAAAGCTGCCATGATTTTTCTTTATCTGTTTTTGCCCCTTCTGGAAGGAAGGCAAAAAAAAAAAAAAAAAAAAGTTTGTTCTCGAAGGAGTATGTTCCTTTAGGAAACAACATGCACTTAGCAAGCTTACCGGAAGCGTGGTCATAACACCATAATGACAGTCACTGTAAGAAACAGCCTGAGAACCCAGGATTTATATTCAGAAGTGGAAGTCAAAATCAACTAGGCATTACATGAGTGTGGAAGACCATCAGCAATGTTATAAATACCAATTATTTTAACCCACCTTATTGCCTTTGAATAGAACCTACAGTAGACAGAAGCACTACACCATAAATGCTCACAGAGACATTCTGGAAAATGTTGTTCTGAAAACACTGAGAAAGTTTCTGCATGAATTGCAAATGCATTTGTAGGGAATAAAAAAAAAACCCCACTGCAAATATAAGAAGATTCCTCTGCCATACATATACAAATTTGTCTACTAGTTTTCTGATTTTTATTGCGTAGTCAAAAAATACCTTTCCATAAAAGTCAGCAAAACTTTCCAAACATCTAGCAAAAAACAGACCAACTAAAATTGTTTTTTTAAAAAAGACCCATTTCATCTGCAAAAAAGACACGTGACAATTTCTTAAGAACTCATGTAAGTGCTTCCAATATTATTCTTACCATTGTAAATTGAAGTTTGGGTTTACAGCCACATATATCAAAAATGCTCCAAAAATCAGCAAGTAAGTGCCATAATAGATTGCATTCTCAATCAACGCAGTTTTAATCTTTCCAGTAATGGAGAATCCTCCTGATCTAGCATATGACTGCATGAAAGGTAAGAGAATCCTAGGAGGAAAGCAAAGAAAACCAAACCACATCAGCCAACAAACAAAGTAAGAGAGATTGAGACAAGAATGTTTAAGCTAAAGACTCCTAAGCTTCTAATAAATTAGCTAGTTATATGTTTTTATTCTAGATGTGCTGGTCTGATGCCAAACCTTAAACACGCTGCAGATAAAAACATTACAGTTAGCTTTACTATGAAAAATCTGTGTTAACTGGGAAGTCACTACAAACCCTGATATTCCTGACTGAGCTACAAAAATAATTATTTGATGATAGGTTGATCAGAAGCCACACATCAATCTAACCCAAAAGCACAGACCATCTGTTTGCTGTAGCTGTATCTATAGCTTTATATAGTATACCAAATAAAATCAAATAATTTACAATATTGCTCAAAAATCACCCAACTTATTCATGTAATTATTTTGGTGCTCAGTTGCCTAAACCCCATTTTTTCAGGCAATCTATCGTAAACTGCTCAGTTTCAACTATAAAAATGAACCAAGAGTAAATGGCTACCACCTAAAAAGGAGAAAAAAAAAAGTATAGTCAATTTAGTACAGTAATTATTAGAGAAATTTTACTGCTAGCAAATAATATATGATTAGGTAGCTCTGTGACATAGTGATATATATTCTTAAAGAGTATGCTGTGAGTGTTGAGATGTTGCACTTAGATAGTCTGTCATATTCTTTTGCCTTACTTACCATGTTAAAAACTGTGACGTCCAATATACAACACGCCAGAAAATTGGCATAATTCCATTAGGAATATAGCTCCATGGTTTCAAACATTTTTGCTTGCTGTAACAGTGTAAAGAAGCTTACTGTTAATTGTAGGGCCAAGATAAAACACATTTTCTATAAATTCCCTTATCTATAAAGTTATTTGAAAATAGAAGTAATACACTACTGTTTGAGTACAGAGTCAACCATCAGTCATCTCAGAAGAAAATAAAATTAATCACCACTTAAAAATATTTATTGTTCTCCTCACTGCAAATAACATAACTAGACAGGCCAACTTTCTTGGAGAAAACCATAGTAGCTCAAAGTCTACAGAGAAATAAGCAATTAAACAATTGAACGTTACATTTTTTTCTTTTTAGGCAGGAAGTACTTCATGCAAAGAAAAAACATTTCTGTAGACAGAAGACTACTCAACTTTAGTTAGTACAGCAGGGTTTTAAAAAATATCTAGGGACTCCATCATCTAGCTCTACTACTTAAGAGGACTTAGCAGTGAAAAATATGCGTTAACTGTTTCTTCTGTCACCCAGCCAGATATAGTCAGGCTTACATATACTTTGACTTGTTGAACCAATACTTTTCTGACAGGTAGTTTGCTTCAGAAGACCAGAAAAGCCATGAGAGCCTTTTCAGTAAAGGAAGAGCAAAAGACAAAGTGCCCATCCACATTAAGGCACTTCCTGGTTTTTTTCATTATACCTGTCTGGATAATGAAGTGGTGGTGAATCAAGGGGCAATATAATCAATTTAATGGGATTATCTATTGAGAAAAAATCAGCATTTTCCAGGGTGAAACCAGTTAAGCCTAAACTGTGAATTTTTATGTAAACAGCCTAAATTTCTTCAAAGTTATCATATTACCATAGAATGACAGGTAGCGTGACTAAAGGATTCAAATAAAGTTTTAAGATCTGAGTGGCACCAACACCACATCTGCTCAAATCTTACTTAACTGATACTTCTATTTTATATATTCAAGTCATATACTACAGTATAACATCCATCAGCATGTTCTGAAACTGTACAGCAATTAAAAGGCTACTGAATAGTTTTCAAATTTTGTGTTTACCTATCTACATTTAATTAATGTGCACTGGGTGGTCTTAAATAAAGGGTACAACGTTGTGTCATGAAGTCTGGCATTTTACTGTTCTTCCATGGATATACAATATCCAGATAGTCTCTGCTTCAGGGCAACAAAACCGGCAGTACTTTGCATGGATGTTATCAACTGACATCTTAAAATGCTCTAATCACCCTACAGATAACTACACTGCACACATCTACAAGATGTGGAAATAGCCAGTGGAGGCTAAAGTATAAGCAGCCATGGAAAGAGGCCACAATTAGCCTACACTGACCATGCTACAGGGAGTATTTTCTTCCTGCAAGAAGACTAAGCTGGCTATCATTACTCTGATAGACTACGGTAAATTTCAGATAACTTCAATTACTATATATATGCAATTATAATAAGTAGATAGATATGCTGCTTACATGTAAGATAAGCCTACTCATTTCATTCAAAAGCTATAAAATTAGGTTTTCAGACCTACAGCCTTTAAGATTGTGGAGGAAAGATAAACATTTACCAAGACCTCTTTGCATAGATAAACAGCATTGCTTGAAAAGCTTAGTTCTATTACTTTAACAATAAAAGAGAAGAAATCTAGCATGAAATATAAAAAAAATTAAAAAAATTAAAAAAGGAATATTTAGGTAATCTGTTAGAACCGCTGTATAATTACTATCAATAGATTCAGATGCACTTTTCTTCACCTCTTCCTTCACCTTCCTGTATACACAACCTTCAAGTGTTGTATCACACAGAAAACACTTGTTTATTAGCCTTAAAAACACAGTACACTCCTAGCATTTTAAAAAAAGAAAATCATAAAACACCTCTTTAAAAACAATCTAATGAAGAAAACGTATAGCTCATACCTTGGAGCAAGAGTAACATAAGAGCCATTAGTTTCTGCAGGGCTGGAGTTAACAGCAAGTTTGCACCGATTATAAATAGTCTAAAAGACAATTAATTTTGTATCAGTGACTAAAAAATGTATAGCATTTATTTAAAAATAAGTCATTCCCCATTTTTAAAGACATTTCCTGTACTCTAGGTTTACATTTGAGAGCATTTATCCTACTCACCCCTCAAAACAACAGGCAATCTATAGTACAAGTAAAAAACAAAGTGTTTTTATGTTTCCTAAATAAATTTTTAAAACTGTTAAGTTTTAAAACATTTGAAATAGACTTGTTATCTGATCTGATCAACAAAATCAAAATTAATTGTAAACACTGACACCATCATGCAAAAAGTTAACAAGTGTTTAGTTTTGTAAGATACTGCCTGGAAAATGTATTTGCTGTTTAAAATACTGTCTTTTTGAAATTACGATTTTAAAAAAATACCATACACAGTTTATGCAACTAAACAGAAAATCTCACAAGTTTCTTACCGTACTGACGTCCAGAGGCAGTATAAATACAATAAGAAAGCAAAGATACCAAGCCAGTAACGTTGCTATGATCACCAGCCTATGCTGTTTCTTGAAGTCTCCATACCGATGCAGTAGGAATAAGGCTAGAAAAAAGACAAATACTATCTCAAGGCCCAACGCTGCACCACTCATTATTGAATGTTCACTCCAGCTACACAGCGCAGCTCACGTAGGAAAGCAGATCGTAACTGTAAGACAAAAAGACATTGATTACATTAAAATTTCTGGAAGATAATTACACAGAAAAGAGTAGTTTAACAGACATTTTCAATATACTAATAGACTTATTTCACATGACAAGAACTCTGATCAGATGAAGAACAAGACTTCTAGCAAGGTGCTTTAAAGTCCTCTGCAGACATATCTATAATTCTCTTTTTTTTTATTTCTAGCAGCATAGTAGAACAACTCCTCTTCATCTTCTTGATACACAATATAGATCCAGAAGTCAAATCTCTGTGCTTGAATAAGACTATAAGCCTAACTTTTAAGTCCAGTATCAATTTCAAAACAAAACCTATTTTGCTCTTTTTTTTTTCTTTTAGAAGAAATCAACTAATTTGGAAAAAGGGTTAAGTGTTTAAAGTACATGTTTCTAGAAAGCTAATGAACAACATTTTTTAATGGACCATTCCTCAATATGCATTTAAACACTATACTAATTTAACAGAGAACAAAAATACAGAGAAATCATAGAACAGTTTGGGTTGGAAGGGACCCTAAAGATCATCTAGTTTCAACCCCCTGCCGCAGGCAGGGACACCTTCCACCAGACCAGGTTGCTCAAAGTCCCATCCAGCCTAGTCCTGAACACTTCCAGGGAAGGGGCATCCACAACTTTGGGGCTGCCCTGACATAGGTGCAGAACCTTGCACTTGGCCTTGTTGAACCTCATGAGGTTCACTCAGGCCCACCTCTCAAGCATGTCAAGGTCCCTCTGCATGGCATCCCTTCCCTCCAGTGTCAACTGCACCACACAGTTGGTGTCATCAGCAAACTTACTGACCCACTGCCACTGTTAATGTCACCAACAAAGACACTGAACAGCACTGGTCCCAGTACAGACTTCTGGGGAATTCCGCTCATCACTGATTTCCACTTGGACACTGAGCCATTAACCACAACTCTGAGTGTAACCATCCAGCCAATTCTTTACCCACCAAGTGCTCCACCCATCAAATCCATGTCTCTCCAGGTCAGAGGCAAGGTAGTCACATGGGGCAGTGTCAAAAGCTTTGCACAATTCCAGGATGCCACCTGACAATGCTGTTGTCACAGAAGTTCACCAAATTCCAAATGACCTGCCCTTAGTGAAGGCATGTTGGCTGTCACCAATCACCTTCTTATCTTCCATGTGTCTTAACAAATTTTGCTGGAGGATCTGCTTCATGATCCTGCCAGGCACCAAGGTGAGACTGACTAGCTTGTAGCTTCCCAGGTCTTCCTTATTTCCCTTTTTAAATATGGTAGATATGTTTCCCCTTTTCCAGTCCATGAGAACTTCACCAGACTGCTACTTCCTCTCAAATACAGATAGTGGCTTAGCCACTTCATCTGCCAGTTCCCTCAAGACCATCAAGATGCATCAGATGCATCTCAACAGGTCCCATGGACATGTGCACCTTCACATTCCTTAGATGGTCTCGAACCTGATCTTCTCCTATAGCTGGCAGCTCTTCATCCTCCCAGTCCCTGCCTTTGCCTTCTGCAACTTGGGCAGTGTGGCTGGAGCACTTGCCAGTGAAGACTGAGGCAAAGAAGTCATGAAGTACCTCAGCCTTCTCCACGTCCCAGGTAACTGGGTATCCCGTTTCCTTCTGGAGATGACCCACATTTTCCCTAGTCTTCCTTTCATCACTGATGTACCTATAGAAGTTTTTCTCGTTGCCCTTGATGTCCCTGGCCAGATCTCATTCTATCAGTGCTTCAGCTTTCCTAACCTGATCCCTGGCTGTGCGGACAGTTTCTCTGTATACTTCCCAGGCTACCTGTAGGCTTCCTTTTTGTGTTTTATTTAGTCCATGTGTTATCGATTTGTTAATAAGTTAAAATTGATTGACTTTGATTGATTATTTGATTTTATAGAATTATTTTATAGAATAGAAATACAGAAGGATAAAAATATATTTTGAGGAAACTTATGATTATTTAGTAAAAGCTGTTATGAGACCCTCTGTACATCCTGTACCAAGGCCAGAAGAATGGGCCGGAATCATTGTTGAAACTTAAGTAATAATTTAGCGTTTGAAAGGTTTCTTTGTATCTGACCAGTCTTCTGTATATAGAAAGTGTATTGAGATGTCAGAATATGAGATTAACGGAAATTGGGAAGAGTCGACTGGATCAGCTTGTAGTTGCCTGCCAAGAAACCGTGAACTTTAGTAAAAGGTAATTCCGGCAGGGGGAGATCGCGACCACCGACTCATATACCACCTACCCAAATCGTATCCCAGACCCATTTCTGGACCTTTCTAAGCTCTATTGCGCAGAATCGGATATGGGAGGAGAATATGTTAATGATTTATGGGAAATATTATGATTATGTATGAACATTTAATGAATATGTATGAATAAGTTTTATATATGGTGTCTGATTTTGAGACCTGGTGTGCATTGATCGTGAGAGGACTCGCTCACGCACCCGGCCGTTAATAAAGAAGTGTCTGCTTATCTACATCACATTGGTGTCGATAAGTTCTTCACTCCGAGATTTCGGTAACACGTGGAGCTCCTTGCTCAACCATGCAGGCCTCCTAGTGTTTTTGCCCAACCTCATCTTTGTTGGGACGCTTTACTCCTGACCTTGGAGGAGGTGATCCTTGAATATTAACCAGCTTTCTTGGATGCCTCTTCCTCCATGGCTGTATCCCATGGTTACTCTACCAAGCAGATCTCTGATGAGGACAAAGTCAGCTCTCCTGCAGTCCAAGGTAGTGATCCTGCTGTACACCCTCCTTGCTGTCCTAAGGATCTTCAAATCCAACATTTCATGGTCACTGCAGCCACGGCTGCCCTCGAGCTTCACATTCCCCACCAGCCTCTTCTTGGTGGTGAGAACAAGGTCAGGCATAATACCTCTCCTTGTTGGCTCCTCTGTCACTGGGATTAGGAAGTTGTTGTCAATGCATTTCCCAAACCTCCCGGATTGCCTATGCCCTGTTGTGTTGTTCCTCCAAGATATACCAGGATGGCTGAAGTCCCCCATGAGGGCCAGGGCTTGTGAACATGCAGCTGGTCCTGTATCTGCCTATAAAGGGCCTTACATGTAAATCTACTTGCATGCGCCTCTTTTAGGTTTGAAATTTCACGTGGTAGGAGGTAACATGCTAGATAATTCATCTTCCTGCTCCTCTCCTGTTCTTCAGAGAAGCAAAGGTCTCACCCATTCATTAATAGTCTTACCATGATATGTTTTTGCTTTGCTCATCTTTCTGGGTTTAGTTACTCAGCGTTATAGTCAGGACTGCCACAAGTGCCTAAAAAGTTCATACATCTTCATAGTAGCATGCTATTATGCAAAGGGCCAGTGAGCTGCATGACTACTACAGAAAATTTCACTGACTTGTTAAATTTTCACTTAAACTGCTCCTGACCTTTTCAATAAGCAACATTTTACCACAGGTACTTCACATGTTAAACAAAAAAGTTTATTACTCTGGTCAGACTGACATGCTGCTTCATCAAGATTACCATTTATTGCTGGTTTGATTTAACTGAAATAGTTTTTGCTATGGCTTCCCTAGTGTCGGATTTTCAGTGATTTCACCTTTCATTGGAACTTTAGAATGCTACTACTAAATTTTTCCTCAATTTACGTTTAAATCCCTTCAGAATTTGTTGAACTACTACTTTTATGAATTTCTCAGTATACTGTTTAAGCAGATCTGTTATGGATGAAGGAACTAGAGCAGTGAAAACTGTCATATTTCCGCTAAAAAATTCCAAAGTTTGTGATGGCAGTACTTCCTTGAGAACACACAGAACAATCATTCTCCGATTTTTTCCTGAAGTTTTTCTTTCTCCCCACTTTGCTACTTTCACATTTAATTCCCAAATAGTAGAGCAGTCTGCTTACTCCATATCAGCTGTTATACACAGAGTATCCCATATTAAAAAAAACAGATTGAGCTACCTTCCTGATTTTTTCTCAGATGCACACTCACTTTATATCTTCTCCCTTTCATCTAACATTTTAATCAAATTATTAGCATTTCTGTTATGTCAAAGCACCCCCCCCCCCCCTTACGTTCTGTTTGTACTACATTTTGGCTAGATCATTTGTAAATCATGAATCAGAGATATTTAATCTACTCCCTAACCACTTATTCTAAGCATGTCCTTGACATTCTACTCTACCACTCTCTTTTCCTCAGAAAACAGTCTTCTGTATTTATTGTACAGGAGCAAACTCCACCTCAAAAAATTACTGAAAAATAAATACTATATACCAAGGTCATTAAGTCAGTGCTATCTGACATATGTAGCTTTGGGTGCCCATTATAGCCACACCTTATACTACGTAAACAAAAAAATTATACATTGTATTCTCCATTACTAACACCTACACAATTTTTTACTACAGTCACACCTAAAAAGCTGCTCTCAGAACAGAAGGTGTAAAGCTTTTGTGCAAGATGCTGCACTTAGTTACTACGATGAGCAAAGTTCCAAAAAGATTATAAAAAAGTACTGAATATGATAAAATAGAAAGGGAATTGAGACCTACAGCTAAACTCATTTTCCAAGACACAAGCTGCTTTGCCTTATCAAAGCAAACTGCTACAGCGGCCTCACCTACAGTAGGTTGCACAGAATCACACGCAGGCATGTTTTGAATGACTCCGGAGAGGGAGACTCGACAGCCTCTCTGGGCAGCCTGTTCCAGGGCTCTTGTCACCCTCCAAGTAGAGAATATTCTCCGCAGATTCAGACGGAACCTCCTGTGTTGCCATTTGTGCCCGTTGCCCATGTCCTGTGTCACTGGGCACTACTGAAAAGAGACTGGCAGTTGAAGCCGTTGGCCGCCTGGTTCTGCTCTTGGGAGGCTGCTAAGGAACATACATTGCTGCTCTGGTTGGCCTGGCTTATTCCCCAGCTGGGTGTGACGGCGTGAGCACTGCCACTTTGGACCCATGCCCACCAGTCCTTCAGGTTAAAGCCAGCCCCACCAAGCTGGCCAGCCTACTGCCACAGATTCCCTTGCTTCTTCTACACAGGTGGATCCCGTTCCTCTCTAACAGGCTATAGTCAAGGAATGTCCCATTGTCACAGAAGCCCAAACCCTCACGACAGCACCAGCCCTGAAGCCAGAAGTTGATTTGCATTACAGGTCCATTTTCGGCTGCACTTTTTCCTCTTACTGCTAAAACAGAAGAAAGAATACCCTTGGCACCAAAGCTTCTCATCCAGTGCAGTTCGTCCGTGCGGACCTTGCTTGTGCGTGTCTGCAGCTGCTAAAGCTTCTGGTCTGTTCCTGGATGTGATGCAGGAGGGTGGAGGCTGCGGTGGAATCCTGCTGTTGCGGGTCACTAGGGCCCAAGGTGCCTCGTGCTCTGTAGTGTCTGCTACAGGAGCACGGTTCTGACCATGGTTTTTATTTTAATGTTGAAATACAAAATGAAAGGCCTAATTTTCACCAGACTGCAACTGATAACAGGTAAGAGTTGTTTTGAAATAACGTGCACGCATCTTCAAAATTACAGTTCAAAACTTCTAGACAGAAGGTCTTAAAAACTAGCTCTCCGCAGAGGTAGCTTAAATGGGAAAAAAGGCCACCGGGTGAGAAATGCAGTGCCTGAGAGGAGCTCTTCCCGTGAGCTAAGTCCTGCTTAACAGGGCAGGGACCCGCGCTCCCAGAATCAAACCTTAAAATACATTACTGCAGGCTGTAAAGCCCTGCCTTCCTGTGGGGCTGGCCAGCGTTTGCCTATGAACCTGGTGGTTAGCTCAAAGAAAGGTGAGCTCCTTACCTATTGTTCTGTTTCTTCACTTCATTTAGACAGGCTTCTTGCTATTAGCACATGGCTCCCTAGCATCAGCTGCCTGAAATTCCAGAACCCGTCAAGAATGTTCTCTCCTGAGATCAGTGAACTTGAGATTCACAACCCATAAAGAATGTTCTCCTGAGATCAGTGAACTACTTCACAAGAGTCCCCTTGTACTGCACAACCTTCAGCTGCTTAGAAGATGCTCCTATGAACCAATGACAAAAAGTAACAGAATTCCTCACTCTGAAAGGAAGAGTGTCTGTTGGCACGCTCTTGTTTCTGGAGAGCAAGGCAGCTACAGACTAATACAAACAGGATCAAAGATGAAACAGTGGCACTGGAAGTGCAACTTAACCAGTGAAAAGGAAGGACATGCTCTTGTGTAGGCTTAGGATTTTTGTGCTTTGTTGCAGATATAGACAAAATCAGACAGTTTTTAATTTTTTGAATGGAAGTGTTTGGTTACCCCCAACGTAGGAAATTAATTCCAAAATTCTGACACAAACTCCTCTAGAGTCCAAACCCTGCTAATAACTCTTGGCAAGCACCATAAATGGCTCAGTTCACACCTAATTCCCTTGGAGACTCCCCACTATCAACAGTATTAAATTACCTTGCCAGGCTGAACACTAAGCACACTCATGACTATCTACATTACAAATGAATTAACTATCCTGTCTGTTGCAGAAATACTCAAGTTACTAAATGCAGCAGCAGGGAATGAAAAAAAAGACATTTTCTTGGAGCTTTTATATAGCACCAAATTTAACAACAAAGACAGTCCAGTAACATCTCCTTAAAGAAAAGTTTTTTTTAAAAAAAGAAGTGTATTTGTGAGGAAAAGGCCTTGGTCACAGTAACATGGAGTCCAGTACCCCTTTAATCAGAAATCCCAGATCAGACTGTACCAGTTTTAGTCTTTTGAAGCTCTGCAGGGAAACATTTTACCAGCAGATTTTTCATTTTGCAGACTAATGTAATTGGTGCTTCATTTCTTTCCAGTCAGTCTAATATGACACTTTCTGCAGATTTCTCATTGCTGCCCATGACTGTCTCCCCAGCTTACCCAATTCCTTCTACAGTGTGCTGGAACCTACGCAGTATCCCAGCCAATGCCTGAGAAGGCCTGTACTGAGGGTGAACGTTGCTTCACATGGCTTACTGATATGGATAAAAAGAAGTATAACCTGTGTGATTCCCCTTCATGTAGTCAGCTTATTAGGCTTTTCAAATTATTTCCCTCTAAGAAACGCAACACTGTTCTCGATCCCATGTTTGTTGGGTGCTGGGTGTTCCTGCTTAAGCGCAGGCACAAAACTCTACGCATTTGTACCCTTTCCTCTCCCAGAGGCTTCTGAATCTTCACGGCATTTTGATTTCCACTACCACACACAAAACGGTCTACAATCCCTTTTAGCTTTACGCCTCTAAGTTTTAATAATCACATTATTTCATGATGGAAACTCTTTGTGAAAATCATGAAAAGTAGTTGACAAGGAACTGGCCTCCTTAATCACAACAGTAGCTATTCCCAACTGTTCTTCCCAAGGAAAAGCATACTGAGAAACAGAATCAGAAGTCCTATTAAAGACCAAATATAAGACATCAACTGATCCTCTCGTATACAGTAGACCTACCACTGAAATTAGTTAATTACTTCAAAAATTTGTCCTTGACAAATTGATGCTGTCTTTTACTCAGCTATTATATTCTAGATGCTTACAAACAGCTTTCGTTCCAGATTTTTTTCAGGAAACCAAAAGGAAGCAGACTAGTCTGCCAATCTGTAGTTCTCCCTGTCCTTCAAAAATTAGTAATAAATGTAGAAGAATGGCTGCAGAAGCGTGGCCTTAGAATCTCTGAAGATCTGCACAATCCAGGCCTGGTATTAGAATAGGCCTGAAATCAGAATTGTACTGAAGTTGCTGTGCAGAAGTTAACAAGAAGGTAGCCTTGAGCTATTCTCGAATCCTGAGACCAAGTAATTATGTTGTGCCAACAGGCCGTGGCTGTAACAAGCTACAGCTGCTGGGAAAGCAGGTGCAGGGCCAAGAAAGATGGGGACCCGTATGGGAAAATAGGGAGTAACAAACTACAAGGCTGAAGCACAGCAACTCAATTAGCTACATGGATAGAATGCTTATTTTAGTCATGATAATTAGGGGTGTGAGAACCGCGCATGTTTCGAGACTACTAACCAATTTTATTTCTGCTTTACGAATATGCATGTGTATCGGTTCTATATAAGTAGTGTTAGAAACTAATAAAGTTGAGCAAGATGCATATCTCATATCGAGCGTCTTCTTGACTCCGGCAAACCCTTCTTCCAACCAATAAGTACAGCCACCAGGCTTCTGGCTTTCACATCTTTGGTACTTCAACCATTTCTAGAATACTGCAGTCTTTTTTTGTTGTTCCTGAAGTTGTCACAGGTAAAGATCATTGAACAGATTTGGAAAAGTTACATTTCTAGAAATGTGGGATATTTCAGTTAAAACACTTGAAGAACCAACCAGCTAGAGATTTCCTTGCCTTACCTTGTATTTTAAATGCCATAATTACCTCTGAAAAAACCTGTCACCAAGAAAGTTACAAAACTATGAAAGAGGTATCAAAGATAGCAATGGACAAAACTGAGTGAGAGCCACAGCATACCGAAAGAAACATCTGTGTGACAGCATCTCCCTCAAGCTGAATTCACGACTCGGTGGCAAGTATAAACTGAAAGCTGCCATCTCCAGCCAAATACCAACAGACAGTTCAGTGTTGCCCTTTTGCCTTTCTGTCAGGGAATAATGTGTGAGCTCCTACTGAGCTTCTTCCAGCATATTTCACTTGGCAAAAACAAAAATAGTATGCCACAACACCTGTAATAGGTTTCTGAAGCCTGCCCTGCTCTGCAAAGCTATGCTGCTAAGAATCCTAAAGTAAGACTTCAGACATAAGCAAACCTTTTGGACTGACAGACAGAACTGCCCCACACTAAGAGCCCTTGACACTTCCATCTTTAAACAACCAAATGGGCTAACTTCACATTTTAGAAATCTCAGAGAACAAGAGGTCAAGCAACAACAAAAATAATCCCTTCAGCCATTTTCATATCCAAGTCTGCTTAGCGTGTTGCTGGTATTTCTTTTTTGTTTGGTTTCAGGTTTTGAAGGGGTGGGGGTGGAGGAGTTTTTTACATCCTTATTAAACATTGACCTTTGCAGCTCAGGGAAACAGTATTTATAAGCAGACAACTGACAGATGAAAAGCTGCTTAATCTCAGCACAGGGAGCAAACTATCTAAAGAAGGAAAATAGCCATGAACTGCCTGAGAAAACCAACCAGAGAAGTCACTTGATTGCACTATTTGGGAGATTAATCAAATCAAACCTCTGAGATTAATCAAAACAATATGATTTGCATTGCTTTGTTCTTCTAAGAAACACTAGCCTATGTACTGATTAATACTTTATTAGTACCTGTAATCTCAACTATCTTGCAACAAAGAAAAGATTTTAAATTGACTGAATATTTAATTGATCATATATCAATATTTAGGGAATCAAGGTTTGTATCTGCTAATGACAAGAAAAAAAATAAAAATGCTGTGCCAAATCCGTTCAAAACAGCAATATCCTCTGATTTGGTGGGAAACTAGGTTCTCCACAGAAGCACGAAATTAAAGACTAAGGAACACAGATATTTTTGCATTCAAAAGCAAGCAGAGACCATCAATACAAAGCCACTGAAGTTTATCTGCTTTACATCATGCTGCCTTGTCCTCTAATACAGGATATTAAGTACCACAGAAGCTGATGCTTTCATAGGGTTTACAGGAGTAGTCTGGAAATAACACATCAAAAAACCTACCTGCTTGGAGGAACTAAAATAGAATCAGATACAAAAGCTGTAGAGTTGCAAAAAGAACCTAAAAAAAGAACAGAAATTGCTTCCTGGGCTGCCAGACTAATGCAATCACATAAAACAGGTGGCAGTAAGGCAGTCATTCACATGATCACAACCCTAACACTGCAATAAGGCAAACATAAGACTATTTGTTAATTCAGAGCTTTTAAAAAAAATAAATCGATTTTATCCCTTTCAGCAAAGTCTTCTTTCTATTTCCCACACATTAATAAAGGAAAGCAAAGACTGACAAAGAAAAAAGTGGCTGCAGAACAGGTTAAATATAATCACTTCTTCAAACTAAAAAAACACTTCTCTTTCATTAGATTATCTCCTTCAAAAACCTTTAAACAACTGTTCCATGAGTTTAGTTAAAACTGGAAACAGTTATCAGAAATTCTTTTTTAAGATTATATGAATGCTAATTTGAGTCACATCATTGTCTACACCTGACTAAATAGCTGTGTGCAATTCGCCATGCGTTCCATTACTAACTTCAGTTTTATAGGCACATCTCTCCATCGTTATGCAGTAAACAAAGGACAGCATTTACAAGCAAGCATCTGACTAAGAGCAAAGTAATAGGTGTGTTCAGCGCTAGTTTTCCAGCCTCACCGATTTCAAAACAAGCAGTTTGGAAAAAAAACGTGAAGAGCTGCACTACCAAAAGATAGCCTCACATACACGGTGTGAGGCTTGTGGAGTCTAAACGAGCACGGTCAGGGACAGGACCAGAATATACAATCAAATTTTAGGCCTTCACAGCGAAAGTGTTTCTGAAACACGGGAAAAACCTTTCACGGCAAAACGTCACTGTCAGCAGAATTCTGGTCTTCCAAACCGCCGCACATTAACGCCCATAAAGGTGGTAGCTGCATACCGGCTGGCCTGTAAGGTGCACAGAATCCAAGTCTGCAGGCACCGAGCAGACACCAACACGCGTCCCTGTAACCTACGTGCCTGGGGTCCCTGAAAGAAGGGAAAAATGAGGGCCCCGGAGCGGAAAAAGGACGCGTCGACACCGCATGTCCCCCTCGCCCCCCGATACCCCGACGGTCGCTGCACCCGCTTCCCACCCGAAGGGCGCCCGGGACATGCCCAGGGCCCCCCTACTCCCGACGCGGGTCACCCACCGCCCCGGCAGCGCCACCCACACACACACACACACCCCGCCGTGACTCGGCGCTGCGGCACTCCCGCGGCCCCGGCGATCCGGCCTCGGCCCCCCCCCGCCCGCTGCCACCCTGGGCCGCGCCGCTCCCTCACCACAACCAGAGCCCTCTGCTCAGCAGGCAGAGCCAGTCCCTCACGGCGCGCCGCCGGCCTCCATCCCGGCCGCCGCCGGCCTCTGCTCGAGGGCTCAGATAGCCCCGCCGACAGCCGCGGCCGCTTCCTTCCGCGTCAGACCGAGCGGGGCCGCTGACATTTGCCCCTCACCAGCCGCCCGCCCCCCCGGTGGCGCTTTGTCGTCACGGCCCCGCCCCGGAGGCGAGCGCAAGGTACGATGGGTACGGCCCCTCCGCGCTGAGGCGGCGGGCAAAGGTGTGCGCGGCGGCGAACTACGGCTTCCGCCCGGCTTTGCGGCGGGCACCGCCGGCTTCCGCCCGGCCGGGGGACCGTGGCGCGCGGGTCGACGGCGCGGTGCGGAGGAGGGTGGCACGGCCGGGCGCCGGGCGCAGCGCGGGGCTGCCGCCATGCACAGGTACGGGGGGGGGCGCCCGCCGCCCGCCGGCGGGGTGGGGGAGAGCCGCGCCATGCCCGGGCTGCGCGTGAGCCCTGCCGCCCGGCGCGCGGGAACCCCACGGGTGTCCGGCGCGGGAAGGGACGGGACGGGGGGCGCTGGGGCCCCGGAGGCGCGTGCCGCAGGCTGCTGGCGGGGCACAGCCCGCGCGGCGCCGCTCCCGCCCGGCGCTGGGACCCCGCCCCCGCCTCCCGCGCGGCGGCAGAGCGCCCGCTGCCCGCGCATCCCGCGCGCCGCCCCTCCCGGGAGGAGAAGCCCGGGCGGGGGCGGGGGCGGTCGGGCCGCGCCCCCACCTCTTCGCCGGCTTCTCTCGCCGGTCCCCCCGCTCGCCCCCTCACGCCGCCCGGCAGCGGGGCGCGCTTGGTCCCCGGCGGGCTGTTGCAGCGAGCACGTGCCTCCGCGGTGGCCTCTGCTTGCGCTTCCAGCCGCTGCGGGCGCAGCGCTGCTCATCGCCCTGCCGGGGGACGTGGGTTATGCGCGACTGTCAGAGGGTTCTGTGCGAGGAGCCCCGTCCTGTTTGGTGTCAGTCTGGCGGTACTTTCAGAGCCCTGTGGGTTTTGCTGTCTCTGCAGAAAACACCTCCAGGAGATACCATCCTTCACCAGCAATGTTTCCAGCAGCTTCACCTGGGACTGCGACTCCGGCAAGACCTTGAAGTCCCTCTCGGGCCTGGGAGTGTCCGTCCTTAAGAAAGACAAGCTGGGCAATGAAAACACACCACAGGACTTGCTGGTGTCTTCGTCCTGCCCTCCTCCGAAACGGCAGAAGGTGAAGGACTTCATCATTGTGCGTCGGCTTCGGCTGCTCCAAGAGGCAGAGTCAGGTACTGTCACCCCGGTCCAGGTTTTGTTCACCCTTCAGCAGAGATGGAGAGTGGGTATCACAAGTCATTAGTACTTCATTTTTTGCGGGCTTGTGCTCTTTCCCAGCAGAGTATCACTTTTAGATCTAGTGGCATTCAGGCTTGGGCAGATAAATACTCCTTTATGTAAGCCTTTAACTAGAGGCAGTACGTCAGGCTCCAGAACTGAGACTCATGTAAGCCATGGCTGGCTCCCGCCTAGCCCCACCAGCCCCCATCTGTGTGCTAGGGGTTTGTGCGGCATACCTCTGTGTCTGTCAGCTCTTGCTGCCTGGGACTTGGGTGCCACCTGTGCCCAGCAGGGCCTGAAGTTGCATCTGTTGCTCTGCCCAAGGGACCTATTCCAGGAGATGTTTTGCCACATACCAAGCAGGGCCAAGCTCTTCAGGGCACAGCAGTGGCTGCCAGATGAATATGGACTGTTTGTGCTGCTGTCCCCAGTACAACTTTGAAACCCAGCGAGGCTTGATACTTAAGCATCTAAGCAGTAAGATACTTGGTCCTTGAGACCAAAGGGATCCATTCCGCATCTGTTGCAGTGCAGGCTGAGGTATGCCAGGGGCCCAGCATCTTGTCTTCTGCTGGGGCTGAGTGGTGAGCAAGGCAAGGAACTCTGCCAGAGAGCTACAGGGAAGGTGCAGTAAAGGGTGTAAGGTTCCTGGGCTGGAAAAAGACTGGGAGGGAAAGAGCAGGGCTGTAGCCTGAAGACCTGGGGCACTTGAAGAAGGGGTTATAGAATGCTGTATTCCTTCCTCTGGTATCAAAATGTATTTTCAGTTTGCAGTGACTACAGAATGCACAATAAAGAAATAGCTTGCTCCAGACACTAGGCTGTCATATGAAAAGTGGGAATACCCTCAGACATCCCTGCTTTTAAATGAGACAGTGCTGGATCACTGGCAGCTGTTCTTGAGCTCCACCACCCAGAAATCTCCCGTGTACATGGCAACACCTTCTGGAGCCTTGTATCTACTGATACTGTTAACTCCCTGAGAAGTTGAGATGCACCACATCCTTTCAGATAACGCTGGGGGCGGTGGTAGTTAGCATGTGTGTTTTAACGAGCAGTTTGCAGTACCTGGTTTTCTCTGTATACCGTGCAAAAGCATAGCTCACCTTGGGCTCTCTTCTGGGAGCTGACATGCACAGGAAGGATGAGCATTTCAGCAGGGGAAGAAAAAGAAAGTGAGGACCCTACAAGCCTTAGAATGCAAATGCCAGTTTCAAAAGTGAGTATGTGAATAAAGATTATTGTCATCTTTTCAGTGAAATTGGTTTTGTATAACTTTATTATGTACGCTAAATTGTTGTTATCAAAAGCTTTGCCTTTGCCAGTCATACCTAGGCAAAGATGGTACTGTCTTCCTACAATGAAGAGCTGAAAGGGGAATAAGTAGTGGGCTGATGTCTGTATAGTCTAGAGGGAGACTGTAGAGGTACTTTTAAAACCAAGCCAAACAAGGCATCTGATCAACAGGAAAAATGAACCAGCTTTAACTGAAACACGTTTCTCTTTCACTAAAGGTGTTTCTTGGGATGTACTTCCAGATGAATTGCTTTTGGCAATCTTTGCATGTTTGCCTCTAAATGACTTGCTAAAAGTTTCCGTGATTTGCAAGAGATGGCATCGTCTTTCGTAAGTATTACTTATCATCGCTTAGTGCTAAGAAAACATTTGCTTCCATAGACTGTTAAATGATCTGGTTCTTACCTTGTTTATTCACACATAATTCGGTTTATGTGGAAGGGGGTTATACGTATGTATAATCAAAAGATGGCTCACATATTTTAACGTTAGTAAATTCTATAAAATGGCTTTCCCTCCTGTCAGTCTTTTGTGACACTGAAAACTTTCTGTGGTTGTACTCATAGTTCTGACCCTTTCTAAATCACTAACAAGTAAAATTCTGTGCCTTAGGTTTGATGAATCTCTCTGGCATACTCTTGATCTGACTGGTAGAAATCTGCTGCCAGGAGTGATTGGACAGTTGCTGCCTGCAGGTGTTACTGCATTCCGCTGCCCAAGATCCTATATTGGGAATCCATTGTTTAAAACAAGCAAGTAAGACTTTTTCTGCATGTTGTGGATCCTGAAACCACATATCAAATATTCCTAGTTTCTCTGTGTATTTTTGGGTTTAAGATCTCCGCCAGCAGTAGCATTTGTGCTGTCTCTGGAGTGTAGAAGAGCTGATCAGTGGTTAGGCATATGTTGAAATTAGAGGATCTGTATTCACCTGTCAGTTACTTAAAACCAAGCTAATGTGATTTTTTGAAAGTATCAAGCACCATCATCCACTTGCAATTTATATCTTGTAGCATGAAGAATTGTCAGCATCTCCAGCATTTTTATATGGGAAGATCAAAGTGATTTAACTCCAGCACAGTAGACTTTCAGGTATTATGATGAATCCTCTAAATGCGTTGAAGATAAGAGTTGTGCAGTTTTAGTTGGTACCTTAGCAGTAGGTGGGGTGAGCTTAGTTGTATGTCCAGTGTACAGCGGAATACAACGGTATAATTATGATCTGCAAGCTTTGCACTGTTTTAGTGTATGGGGTATACTTATGGTATGGGGAATTTGTAGAACAGGCTTTATTGCAGTTTTAGTAACCTGCCTTTCTCCTTTTGTAGATCTCTCAGAATTCAACATATGGATTTGTCAAACTGCACGGTGTCTGTGGCAGATCTCCAGAGTATTCTTTGTCTATGTGAAAGGCTGCAGAACCTCAGCTTGGAGGGACTAGTACTTTCTGACAACATCATCAAGTGAGTGACATGTTTGGAATATTCAGTAAATACCTTCTATTTGGTGCTATCATTTTGTGCAGGCTAGCAAAAGAATGCAGTTAAGGGTTTTTCATTGTGGGAGTCTTTTGAAACGGCCAGTTCGAGCACCTAACAGACCTACCTGGCAGGCTAAATGAGCTGCCTCTTTCCTCTCTTGTCCTCCAACAGATGAGGCGAGGAGGAAACACTCCTCTGGAAGAGTGTTTCTTGGTGGCTTTTTGTCATTCCTCAGAGTAGGGGGAGATTGGCTCCTGCAGCCAAGCTGCATAGCAGAGCTCCTTTTTTCCTATTTCTGTGCTCCTAAGAGAACTTCTGTGTTTGGCATAAAGGTTTTTTTCTGTTTTAAGGGGTATAAGTAACTCTTCTGCCAGAAGGTTGTTGTGCTTCTGCACTATTTCTCACTTCTTTCTTAAACTCCACTTTGTCTGGAAAATCACAGATTCTGTCAAGCAGATAACTGTTGGTCGATTAAACTGGGAAGACACTTAACAGGTGTGCAGTCAATGTCCTGTTCAATCACAGGTGATTGTGGAAGTGCCAGGGACCATAGGTCAGGTGGCAGAGACTCTGGGTGTCCTGCTTTCTACTTTGGAGCTTTCTGATGCCTTCCTTACTCCAGGGCAGGGGAACAAAGCACAAACAAACCCATTAGTCTGGCTTTTGATACCAGACTAAAGTGTCTGAAAATGGGGTACTAACTAGGCACCAGTGATGAAATGTTACTGCCTTGTGTACGAATGTAGATACAAATGTAAGTTTCGCTAACTGCAAGCCTGTTTTAGTCTGGCAAACAAATGCATTCAGGGGGATGCTATTTGGACATGTGTGTTTTTCAGGAATAACCTCCATCTTGCAGAGGTGACTTCAGAATGTGGTGATTGCTTTGTCTTTTAGAGGTATAGTGATCTTTAATAAAGCCATGGTGTGTATTTAATGGTATACGACAAAGACAAGGTGAAAATACATTGTTTCCTTTTAAACTTAGCAGTTTATAAATATGCAGACTTATCAGGAATGTCAGGTAAATAAGCAAATATTCCCTTTGACACTTCACGGTGATACAGCAAGTGCAGGGTTGAGAGCCTTAGTGACTCTTAGGTTGGTCAGTTTACTAAAAATACGGTGCTGCATGTTTAACCAATAATTCTGTGCCTGGGATCTTAACTCTTAAAAATAATCACACATCCTAGCAATGCAAACAATGTTCCAACATTTAAATTTTATTAGACTTTTCTTTTTTCTTCCCTACAGGAACATTGCTAAGAATCCTGATTTGATGCGACTAAATCTCTGTGGGTGCTCGGGGTTTTCTGCAGAAGCCTTGAAGCTGATGTTGAACAGCTGTTCTACGTAAGACAAAAATAGTTTTTACTATTGCTGCTTACTGCTATTCCTGAGAAAAAGGATCCTTTGTATTTTTTTCCATAGGCATCCCAATTGTACTTGTCTCTATGTTTTTTATGAGCCTGTTCCTGAATGCCAAACAGCTGATTATTAGCTGAATAGTCAGATAGTTTCTTCCCATCAAGTTATTTTCTTCTTTAATAGCAAAGATGAACTTCAGTATTTTTAAATGAGTTTCTTTAATCATCCTTAAAGCAAGTCTTGCTGGGTTAACCCCATTTATGTTCCTTTGATATCATGTAAATTTGATTTTCTTAATGAAAGCAGTATGTGACCCTTACATAGTAGAGTGTGTGTTTTGAAACAGAAAAGTGGAGTCCCAGGGCTCCCTTTGCAAACAGAGTACAGCATGAATGGCAAAAACACTGTGCCTTTCCATCCAAGACAGAATAATCCTTCAGTAACCTACTTTATGAAGCACTGTGTTCAGATTGACAGCTCCAATGATTAAACCATCTGCCACCAGGAAGTCATTGAACTGAGCCCTAGTCAGTCTGGAGTTTATGTCGTGATCTTTCTGCTGACTTCCTGTGAGATGCTGGACAATCTACTTAATCTTTGCTTCTGGAAAAGCATGTTTTTAGTCAAACGGCATATTAGTGGACAGACAAAGCCTTAATCTTTTTCTGCCTCTCATGGGTAGGTAATGCTTTCTATTGCTTGGTCAGATTCCTTGGATCATGAGCTATTTAGAGAATGGCAGTCTGTACAGTGCACAGCAAATAGCAGATGGCAAAACTGATCCTAAGAATGCTAGTGGTGATTTAACTGTTTTTAATTTATACAGAGATTGCCAGCTAAATGCTCTAGTTGGGCTGTTCACTGTCTCGGTCCTCTGGTTAAATCTACAACACCTGCACACAAAAGACTTTGTTCCAGCCCTGAATGGTGATTGGCTGTAGGTAATCAAGCATGTAAAGAGATTTAAGGTTACAGCATCACCAATGCTTACATAAAACTATGAAGTATTTTATGCCAATTAGGATTAATTGGTCATCTGACCACTGCTAGTAATGGATAGCCTTTTTTCCCTCTCAATGTGAACATCTGTTCAGTAGTAGCAGATTTAGGTCACAAACCCAAAAGCAATATGAAAAGACAGTGTCTCCCCGTGGCAGTCCCCGGGAGAGAATCATATCACTTCCTAATGGAAGTGGCCTTGGGAAGTCACTAACCCCTTGCCCAGAGCTTGGTCTTGCGCTGGCAAGGTTGATGATAACTTTGTGTGGTTGGATCTTGAAAACCTCCAAACACAGATTCCATAGCTTCACTGGGCAACCGGCTCTAGTGCTTAATTATTGTCACACCAGATTCTGTAGTCATGAATACAGGAAGTTGGTAGCAGGTGTGTTACAAGTTTTTGCATTAAAAGTATCAACTCTAATAGATAATATCAGAACTCACTGTTTTGGTGATTCTCCCAAACAACTCTTTGTTCATTTGTGTGTAGGCTGGAGGAGCTGAACTTGTCCTGGTGTGACTTCACAGCCACCCATGTCAAAGCAGCAGTCAATCACATCACTTCGAAAGTAATGCAATTAAATTTAAGTGGATACAGACAGAATCTACAAATACAAGGTAAATGACAGCATGGCAAACCTTTTATCTCACTATAAGATAAAGCAGCAGGCTTTATATATTTTTCTGGTTGGCATCCACTGTGCATATAGAAAAATCATGCACCAACACTGATTCTGTGCTCTATATAGCTTGATGTTCTTGCTGTCAGAGAATCTTACTTCCGTCTCTGGCTCAGCCATGAGAAGTGAGATGATTTGCCTTCTGAATTTAAATAATAGTGAGGTGAAAGCTCATGTCATCTTCAGTTGAAAGGTACAGCCCTTACTTCTGAAGTAAGTCCTGAAAGCTGGATACGCTGGATCCCATGTTCCACTGTAAACCGTGCATTGGCCTTCCAGATAGTTTTTGGATCTTTCTTAAGGCTTCTGCTGTTGTGGGGGCTGAAGGCATCTTCCAAAAGACATCAGTCATAGTAACTACTTGAGTTTCAGCCTGACATGCTGTCATACAGATACCATTTAATTTGAAAGGCAAATCATCTCAGTAATCAATATTAACCATTTACTTGCTAAGAGTTCTAGGAGGAAAAGTTAGGTAAAGTTGCAGGGTAATAGAAAATGCAGATAAATTCGATTTGGGGAGAGGGCACAACAAAATGGGCAAGGATATAGATAAAGGATGAAATGGCTTTGGTGGTACAGAGAAGTGAATTTTCTCAATGAGCAAATGTGATGCCAGGGCATTGGCTGACAAGGAGATAGGCAACATACCAGTGGTAACCTCTCTTTTCTTCTGTTTAAACGTCACACAGACCTTGGCATGCATTCCTTTGTGGGGAAATGCACCAGTCTTCTTTTTACCTCAGCCCAAAACCCATAAACAAACATGCTACACAATCTCATCAAAATCAAGAATTTGAACCTTCTGTTGATGTGACCATTAGAGACAATGTGTAGAGCTCTTCTGTTGCAGAACACTTTCTATGAGTAATTTTACTCTGTTTCAATGCAATTTTTAATGCATAAGATTTCAGTAGCTCACTAATCATCATAATTTAGGTATTGTTTTCTTTAGGTTTTATACGTGAATTCTGAAATACCAAAATCCTCTTGTATGTTGATTAACAACCTGCTAGTAACAGTGGCCTCAGTGATATCTGAGCCACAGGTGATCCTATGCTGTTTACAGACAATGAAAAGATAGTATCATGAATTTACAGTTTAAATTAGGAAAACCATAACTGTAAAGGGGAAGAGAACTTTCTGTGGGTAGAAATTGAGATGCCTGAAGAACTTGATGGTCTGAAAGGGTATTTGATGTGTGGAAAATTTTTGGTGTTTTTTGACTAGTAAGAGTTTCAGGCATCTCACCATTGCTGTGTCTCGGTAGATTTCTACAGCAGTATCACTTACTTAGTAAGATGCTGGTGCAACTGACTTTTAGGGACACTACTTTGGACTAAATAGATCCGTTTTACTGAGGATTAAAAGAAGTCCCTGTATCCTGAAGTATCTTGATAGGCAGACTATATGCTCTTAAGCCTTAAGTTTTCTTTTTAACAGAAATGAACATGTATGGAAGTGAGTAGGCTGTATAAAGCATGTTTTTCTTACTGGAAGATGGACTGACTCTTTGTGACCTCTTTTCAGACGTTAAAACACTGGTGGAAAGGTGTCCTTCTCTCACCCATTTAGATCTAAGGTAAGGAGACCTGTGCACCTGGTCCTTAAATGCTCTGGTTCAGAGGACTGCCACTTCTACTACAGTGCAGTAACTATATAGTAATAATGCATGATTGTGTAGGATTGAACAACCAGAAAATATGTTCTGTGCTAAACCTACAAGAGATTTGCTATCTGGCATGACCTAATCTGAAGCAGGTAACTAACTTGAAGATTTCTTGTTACTTTGGCATAAATGTTGCATACATACAGGATTTGTTAATTCACAAGTGATAGTACTTGATAGGTAGAGTAGAAGGAAGCATTCAGATGCATACAGTTTATAAGCCTAGCATCCTAGAGAAGGTTTAGTTCATCTGATATGTATTTTTTACTTGGCCGTAGAACTGAGGAAAAAAAAAAAGTGTATTTAGGTTTTAACCTAGTCAAATTAAAATATTTTGAAATCTTAATGTGTAAAGTAATTGTCTTTTCATGGCACGAGACAAGATCTGCTGCAGAATATCTGCCTGCAGAGAAGCTTCTGCTTCACTTGCCCTTCAGTGAAAATCAAAATCTCTCTGTTGTGGTTGCAACCAAGCACAACACAGCTGCATGCACTTAACGTAAAAATTACCAAGCAAGAACTAAAACTATCAGTGTCCTGTCAACATCATTCTCACACCAAATCCAAACCACAGCACTGCACTGACTGCTAAGAAGAAAATTAACTCTATTCCAGCTGAAACCAGGACACCCTCCCACACAACACACACACACACTAGAAAGGGGTTACCTCCATACTCAGCAAAAAAACACTTCAGTGGTAGAAAAAGAAATTGAAACTCATTAATTTTTTTAGCCTGAATTTTGGAAACACCGAATTTACTGCTGTTTTATACTTAAACCGCCATTATATATGCTCTCGTGTACAGTGACAGTGTGATGTTAAAGCCTGAGTGCTTCTGGTATTTTCATCAACTCATCTTTCTACAACATCTGTGTCTTAGCCGATGTTACCAGATATCACCTGCTTCCTTAATGTAAGTAATCTCTAAATGGCTTTGGTTTGCTGTTCATGCAGAGGGTATGTTATTTTAAGCTAGGTTTATTTTAGGTTTAGAAATGCAAGTACTGTTCTGAAAAACTTACTGGTATGAGGAATAAGGAGCTGAGATAAAATAACCTGACTGCTAGAGCATGTACCTTTGAGAATCCAGACTGGAACCAAAGGTATCCAAGATAATCTCTCTGTGATCTCAGTCTGTACTCACAGAACTTGCTGATCAGTATGTCCATTGGTCTTCCCTTAATGGCATTATACTACTGGTACTCATTACTGTGAGGTACAGCTGGAGATTCCAGTGCTGCCAGTGACCAGTATCAGTGTCAATATTAGGTTTTCAATTATGTAACAAGGAAGGGATAGTCCTTTGGAAAACCTTTAACAGAGTTGACAGTTGATTAGCTAATCTGTTTATACTCCTTTGCTTTTGTGTGCACCTGTGTCAGTTACTGGTTGCCACTGAAACACAGCTTAGAGTTAGTTGCTTGTGGGTATTTTCTGCCTTTTATTAGTATATCAGTCATTCTGTTGTATTATTACTATATCAACTTAATTCTCTCAGGAAAGATGTCAATCTACAGAAATGATCAACAACAAGGAAGAGGTGAGAGGAACAGGACTACCAAAATGAGGATCTGAAGAAACTTTTCTGTAGCAGTTTGTGCTGTCATGATGATACCTTGCGTGCCTGCTTGTCAATTTTGCCTAACACTTGCTTACAGATAGAGAGTTCACGTGATGAGTGGGCAAACATGAAGCATTCAAGAAGCCAGGGCTAGCTATTCACTGGTATGTTGTAACAGACCGGAGGCTGAGAGTACCTAGGGGCTTGTGTCCTGACCCATATCCTGCAACTTCATCTGGGGCAATTCCTTCTTGACCAAAATAAATCAGTCCAGGGAAATGAAGGGGCAGGAACCAGTCTGCTTACACTGTGTTGAGAAAGAACAGTAAGAAGCAATTTACTCAGCAGGTTTCCTGAATTGTCAGTACAGAGAACTAGTTTCAGTTAAGTATGTGCTTTTAAAAAGTAGGAAGGAGAATTTAGCTTAAGTGCTTACCTTCTAGAACTTTGTACCAAGTTTGGGTACAGACTGCAAAAAAAAATGTTTTCAGGTTCATGATTATTTCCATATTTTTCTCTTTCTAGAGAACTTCGTGAAATTCCAACATTAAAGACTCTTCAGGTGTTTGGAATAGTGAATGATAGCTCTTTACAGCTCCTCAGGGAAATGCTTCCTGGCATCAAGATCAATTGTTCACCCTTTACAAGTATCGCAAGGCCAACTGTTAGCAGCAAAAAGAACCATGAGATTTGGGGCGTCAAATGCAGATTGAAAATCCTGAGAAATCCTTGTGGCATATGATCATGTACAATGCACTGGGTGCAATGGACACGCTGTGTACTGGAGCTCCTTAAGCAGCAGAGTGCTGGAGCACCTTTAATCATAGTACTGTTACTATTAAAAATCATTCTAACTTGGGTTTATGCCTTAATGTAGTTTCATAAATATTTTTTTAAGTATTTCTTTTTTTACATAAAGCCTTTAGAAATCTGATTATCTGTGAGCAATTGTAGTATTTCTTTTAGGCTTTTTATTGTTGTTTTTTTACAAGGGAGATTCTTTAATGACAATGATTAACAGTGTGAGCCTCTAGCAACTGTTGCAGGTTCTGATGCAGCTTTTGTTGCTTTAAGGTGTCCTAAAGATGCTTATGGTTAGCTCTTTCAGCTCTAGAGCTCCTGAAAAGTCTTACAAGAAGTGCTAGGTACCTTGATGAGACTTATTAAGGAATTGTCTTTGTCTGAGTTTGCAGAACTCAGAATGACTAATGATATTAAACCTATTCAAATCCAGTAAGATGAGAGGCTACCTACTGTTTGTGAGGGGGACAGAAGACCGAGTCTGAATTCACCAAACCTGAAAACCGTGAATAGGGGAAAGGATGTCCACATGTAAAGGAGTGGAGAGGCAGCTCAATACTGTTCAGTACAAAGTTCAGCAGCAGTATTAAGGAGCTACAGTGAAGTTTTTCTTTAGCAGGCCACAAAGGTAATATCTGGGTTTTGTATTCTTGTTACAAAAAAAATAGTCTGAAGATCCCATTTGGAATAAGCATTTGTAAATGTAGAAGCTGGTTATAAATAATTCCAGGTTGTGGTGCTAGGTTTTCCGATTAACTATTACGGAACCTTAATGTAGTTTCAGTGATCTTGATCTCAGATAAAACTTTGTAATGTTTGCTTCCTTTCAAGAACAAGGTCTTTCAACACCATCTGATAAATCGGCAGAAATGTTGCAGGAGGAGGGCTCAAATGGTTCTGGATCTCAGACCAAAAGCAAAACCTGGGACTTCTGCGTAACAGTGTTGTAAGGGAGATGCTTTGGTGCTATTGAGGCATCGCTTTATAATAGCATGTTTGCAGTATCTTTGCACTTCTTGTATCTGTAACTAACCACTGCTGTCCGTATTGGGTCTGACTGAGCCCCATAGCAACCCTCAGTGTTGCGCTTGTATTGCTAGCAGGTAGCCAGGGTAGCTGCTGCAGGGTCCTCGTGCGTAAGCCTGGAATGTTCCAGCAGGTGTGCTAGTTGGGAAGTCCTAGGGCAACCCCTGGATTCCATGTAGGGTGCTAATATGCTGCTGTTATTCCTATGAATGCAGCAAGCAAGCAGGTGGTGAATTTATTCATAGAATCATTTAGGTTGGAAAATACTTTCAAGATCCAGTCCAACCATTAATCTCGCACTGCCGGGTCCACCACTAAGTCATGTCCCCAAGTGCTGCCTCACACACACCTCCAGGGACAGTGACTCACTGCTTCCCTGGGCAGCCTGTTCCAGGGCTTGATAACCCTTTCAGATAAATTTCTCCTTATACCAAATCCAGATCTTCACCTGGTGCAACTTGAGACCATGTCTTCTTGTCCTGTCACTTGTTACGTGGATGTTTAAGGTTAGCCTACCACACTACTGTGGGGCTGTTGCATAGGTATAGTGTTTCCCATCTCAAACTGAAGAGTTCGGGAATAAATACCTGGTAGTACAGAGCACATTGTTAACTATGTGTTACTAGACCTTGATATTTAATTTGACTTTCTGTGGTATAGCAAATACAGCATTGCCTTTTTAATCTAAGTTGGTTTTGGTTTTATTAAATTGAACAGAGTGTAAGACTTTGAGTCATTAATGTGTCTGTGCCCCTTACAAAGGAGTTGGGGTGACATACCTCATCAAAGCTGGAGCGGAGGCTGGATGATATTGGGTATTCCACTGTTCCACAGTTCGTAGCCTTAGGTTTATGACTTGAATTCTTCCAAGAAAAAAGTAAATATTTGCAGCACAGCACTACTGTAAATTGTTTTTCTCCCTATGCACAATTTAACCCCATACAACTTCTGCATTTAATAAAGATCTAAAGAATTGTTGTATTGTACAGAACGACTGATGAATGGGAGGAGACTTTCCCTGACTTGCCACCAACTTTGTGTTGTGCGTCTAAAAAAAACCCAAAACCCCCACAAACTGTCCAAGCAACATCTAAACAGTGGTTTAGAGGACAGGGTGTTACCACCAGTACATTTAGCATTTAATAGACAGTGCTTTAAAACCCTGTACAGAATTGGAATAGTAGTGTGGCTTTAGCTAGAAGGAGTAGTCCCAAATTTGTTTAAGTACCATGTTCAGTGTTGGTAGTCTACTGCAGCCCCGATGGTAGTTGTATCAGACACATAATGGAGGTCCTCTGGGTAAGATGCACCACTGACCTTTTCTTGAATGAAAAACGTTATTTGGTAGCCCTGAGCAGTCCACACCAAAAACTGCTACATAGGTAAGTCTCTGCATTTTACCTAAAGCATGAAACAGTGTAAAACGAACTGTACAGTAAGTAAGTTGAGCGCATTAAACACCTTTGAAAGTTGAAATAAGGCACAGGACAGCTTCATGTGTTGATTAATTTTTATTACATAACATATAAACACCACTTTTTTTAAAGAAAAAAAAGCAAAGAATGACAGGTCTAGTTTAGTAGAACACAGTGTGGACTGGCACTAAATGAAAAGACCATGGATTTGATTCAGCCAGTAGAAGAGGTACAGAGTTCACTGCCAGTTGCAGCAGATTAAATCAGTGTGAAACCAATACTCAATCCTGTTACAGAATACGTACTAGGTGTCTGTCCTGCAATCCTTTGTAATAAAGTATTTTATTAATCCTTAAATTCTTAAATCCTTAAATCTAGAATCCTTAAAAAGGATTCTAGAATTCATTATTTTAAAAAGGGTAGCTGCTTACTGTTTATTTAATTCTACATCTCTGAATCATCCTAGTTACGTAAATCAAGCATTCACCAGTAAATGCTTCAACAGAAGTGCAATTAAATATAAACAAAACCAGTAGAGGCCACTCACGAGCAGGTCAGGTTTCCATTTTGCTAAGCAAGTTAGGAATTTGACTGAAATCTCTTTACTAATCTCTACGTTGGGTCTGCAGGGCCTGAAAACATTGCATTTTAGTCTCAGCAGTCATGATAAGGAATGAGAGGCATCCTTAGGTATGCGCCCTGATCAGACTAATAGTCTCCATTAAAACGTTACTGCACACAAATGTCTCTAAATATGATGGGGACAGGGTTTCTGCCATTAATTTGTCTGTGCAGGTATTCAAGGATGCTTTCAATACCTAAACCTCTGATCTAACACTGGTGAGGTCCTAGGAAGTCGTAAATTTGTGTTAATGGCATTGGTGGGTGGTGGGCGTTCTTGAACCTTTACAGCGTATTGACCAGTGTACTAGACGGAGGCACATAAACCACCCTTAACTGGTTACAGATGGATTAGGAGTGACTACAACACCCTAGTCTCTGTGCAGCCAGCTTTCTAAAGATTAGTCTTTTGCATCTTCACCTTTAGACCAGTTTTGCAGATTATTTTAGACATTAAGAGTGTTATTCTGATAGTTCCTGAACTTACTAAGTTTTGAAAGAGTGTTTTATCTACTTTGATTTTCCCCTTCTGGTCTGCAATCATGACAACTCACACTGACGGTGTAAATAACTCTTGTCTGCAGCACACTTAGAAGATAAAATGTACACAAACAGTGATAGCATATTCAGAAAGCTCCATCAGTATCACATTCTTCTAGAACTGATTGGCCTGATTCTGGTTTAGAGACTTAAGTAGCAGAAGGAAAAGATGTTTTATCCACTTTCTCCACCTATAAAGATCAATTTACATGTTGTGATTGGCAATAGACACACTGATTGGCCATGCTGGAGAACATTCACATTAGACCCGAGAACATCTGTTACAGAAGTCTCTTCATTCAAAAGCAGTTTTAAGAAAACTCACTTTTGGAAATAGATCTGTAGTAGGCAGGACAAAACACATTTGTTTCAAGTCATGTAGCAGAAAAGTTACTACTGCAGGAATCTTCATTTTGTCAAATTCTGCCCCCTCATCTATGCAACGATCAGCATAGACTTTCAAAGGCAATCATACTTCACAGTTTCTCTAAAACATCTAGAAAGTCATTTCCTCTTCTATAATCAGAGCTTTTTTTTCTGTTATCAACTTGCCTACCCAACACATGATCAGAGTCACGTAAAGTTAAAATTAATTTGCTGCCAATTAAATATTGGTAACGATCAGCACAGGATTGGAAATTTAAACTTTCTGGGCAAGTTAAAATTACACACTTAGGAAATGGGAAGACATCCATTAACTTGTGCTCCAACTACTAGCACCCAGTACATATCATTCTTCCTCAATTACAAACTCTGAACCTAAAATTCCAAACCATTCAACTTAGTAAGGCCCAAATATCTTTCGTGATGATAGCCGCCTACATACACTACTGTGACTGAATACCTGCTAGCCAGCTAATCCACTCAGTGAAGGAGCGTGTCATACTTCAATGTCTCCTGTAGTTTGTATAAGTTTGTATATTCATATTAAATGGCTCAAGAAAACCCTTGGTTTAAGTCCCTCTCTAGCCAAAGAGAAAAGGTAAGAGCTACATCATTCAAGACGTGATTAAACCAGACTTTGACTTTTGATGTAAATCTACAAAGTAGAAAAAATACTGGAAAAGGAAAAAAAAAATTGTCACAAGTTGTATGAAACTACAAAGTTGTAAAAGTTTTTAAAAGCATACAAAAGTTTTTTATTTGTTCCTGTTACGTCAACATCAGGATTTACCAAAATCTATATATCCTTGCATCATATTGCTAGATTGACAGCCAACTTTTCTACAAAAGTGTATGTATGAAGGTGTTTAGTTTCATCAGTCCCAGACTGTTACTAAAAAACTGTACATCTGAGTATTTAATGCTACGGACTTAATACTTGAACCCATCTGCCTGTGTTTAAAAAGATGTTCTTTCGTGTTTGCCTTACAGGTTAGAATGTCAATTTTCACTGAAGTTAGAGGTAAGATTTCAGATGTATTTTTTTTACACCAGATGCAAAAATTGCTTAAATATCCCCAAAGCAAAGGAATGAAAAGCATCTCAAGCTTCCACCAATGCTCTTGCATCCATAAAGGACAACTTCCAAAATAATGCAGCATTGCAATGTGCTCTCCCCAAGAGTTCCCTCTCTGGATCCAGAACTGTTTCAGCAGAAGACACTAGGATCCTTCATTCCTCCAGTAGAACAGTGCACAGTGCATCCTCTGTATCAATCATTATTGAAGCTATTGCCCCATCATTGAACTCAAAAGATGTTCCTCCATCTACAACCATACAAGCATCCCAACAGCGGGAACGGACGCAGACTCTGCAAAAAATAAGTTTTCACAAAATAGTTTAAAAAGATGATGTATTTCACACAAGCACTTACCTTGAGCAATAAAGACTAGTTCTTGCACATTCCTCTGCATGGGTCAGCAGATGCACAAGCACACACAGGCACGGCTGGAGAAGAATTTAGCATGGTACTAAGCACTAGAATCCCCCGAGCCATCAGTACTTTGTATAGACTTAGCCAGGAGTCCAGAGAGTACTGAAGGACTATTGCTCCAAGAGTCTGAGAACAGCCTGTAACACTTGATATTGAAAGCTGCAGTTTAGGTGTATTTTGTAAAGCAAGATACTGATGATCCCATTTCATAGTGACTTACTTACTTTTTCATGTAAAAGTCTTCAATTCATGATTCTAATGTATGGTCTTCATGTTAAGTGGAGCATGCAGGTTCAGCTAGCAATGCTTAAGATTCAAATAATCTGGATATTAATATAGTCTATTTTGTTACATGAATCATTCAGAGACATAAGGAAAAGTAATTTCAACACAAAGTTGAAGGTCAGAATGATTGCCAAGCAACATCATAAATAGGTATTGCAGCAAATTACTGCCTATGTTAGAGTGTGACTGCTATATACTAAGCTAATAAATTTAAATTTAAGCTTACACAATTTAAGGCAGCTCTTTTAGAGCTGGGCAAGACAGAATAAAGATACTAACCATCTCCACTTTCCTCTAAAAGAAAAACTAACGCAACCATTAGAATTCATCCTTTCACATATGTAGAAAGTGAGAACTCCTTAAGTAAAGAATTCTTCAAACTTTTTTCATATTGCTAGATGGGGACCAATAGTTACGCCAGAGCAGCTGCAAGACTGCAGTCTCACATGTGCTTCACTCTTTCTGACTTAGGCCTCGGTATAGGCGATGTTCTGACCTCCAAAATGTGATCAGCAATTACCCAGTGACTTAAATTTTCAGGAAGACCTATCTTTCACAAATATAAATAACTTGGAAGTATAGCCACAGTGTCAAAGCTTAATTGGCCTGTGCATCACTAAACAGCGAAGGCTGGACACTGCAGAAGAACATGGACACATCTTCCACTCCTTCATTTCACTCTGGGCAGCTACTACGTCAAAAAGGAGTAAGAACAGCAACAGGGAGATGTCTAGTATCAAGAGCTGAAGATCAAGCCTATGACAGGGAGCAAATTCTCCTTTAAAAAGGAAAAATGGGCAGATCTCTCTCACAAGCATGCAGATATTTATAGCTCCAGTATAGTTTTTATAGTCTATCCCATGCCAAGGACTCTAAATAAAACAAGACTTAGTCCTGTAGAACCCATGGATGAAAACACAGTTACCTGCTCCTATTTTAACTTCTCCTTTTACTATCTCTCTTAAGATTTACTCATCCTTGCGAACTCCCAGATCCAAATGACTAAGAAGTAGTAAATGTTTAAAGACATGACACATGCACAGTGGACATCTAATATAATATTTAGTCCCAGTAGCCAGACAAGTCATTTATTGCTAGGTCAGAAAATGTTGTGATGTGGCTCAAAAGGTGCAGAATTTGGGTCTCCTTCAAGTCAGAGCTCCTTTAGATACTTGTTTTGATATAAAAAGTGAATTAACATTTAATTAATACCAAGATATTATATTGTTCTCAACAGTTATTCTGAACATATAACTAACAGTTTCAAGTGTTTGATTGTGGCAAGGCCCAGAAAAATCATAGAATCATCACAGAATCATTTAGGTTGGAAAAGACCTTTAAGATCATTGAGTCCAACTGTTAACCCAGAACTGCCAAGTCCACCATTGAACCATGTCCCTAAGCGCCACATCTACACATCTTTTAAATACCTTCACAGGTGATACTAAATCACTTCCTTGAGCAGCCTGTTCAGTGCTTGACAACTCTTTTGGTAAAGAATTTTTTCCTAATAGCCAATCTAAACCTCCCCTGGCATGAATGCCCCAAGTTAAAATAACTGAATTACCAAATAATTTAGTTTGGAACGGTATCTAGTCCAACATTCCACTCGAAGCAGGCCTTACTTCAAAGACAGATTAGGTTGCTTAGGTCCTTGCCCAGCCAAGTTTTGAGTTTCTCCAAGGACAGCGATAGCACAATTCTCTGGGCAACCTGTTCTAATGCCTGACCATTCTCACTGTGACATTTTCGGTTTTTTATCAAAATCTTACGCCCTATAAAATCATGGCTGTTGCCTCATATTCTGCACTGAAAATGGTTTAACTCAGACTTCTCTGTAACCATCCACTGGTAGCTGAAAACAGCAACTGGATCCACCCACTTAGTCTTGTCTCCTCCATGCTAAACAAAAGCACCGCTTGAGTCTCTCCTTTACACACCAGATGTTTTGGCCCCCTAATCATCTCGATGGCCCTTTCCTGCACTGAGTCCAGTCTGTCAATGCCTGTGTCTCATACCAAGAGAAATGGCACACACCCAAAACTCAGAACAGTGAGGTTCTTTTATTTTGTAAGACTGTGCATGGATCAAACATTAAAAAGGCCTAACACAACTTAGATACATTTCCTTCCTGTTGTTATGAGGAGCCCCTCAAAACACCAACTGGATGTTGAAATTATTCAAGGGAAACTCCTGGATTACTCATACTTTGACAAATACACAGAATGAAGTAAGAGTTCAGTGACTGCTAGACCCAACACTTACTTTGAAGAAAAGCCACGCTGCTGGCTGCTTGAGAAAACGCGGTTTACAATTGGTTCTCGAATACTGAAAAGCATCTTTGGTTCTTCTGGACTGTAGAGCAAGGACTCATTGTAATCATTTGTTACTGTGAACAGAGAAATCAGCCATTAGTTTTTACAGAGCAGACCAGTTATTCTCAGAAATACACATTTCTCCAGGAAAGAACAGCTCCCCTACCAAGAGGGAATATTAAGCCTTGCCAGACGTTTAACAGCCTTCACCTGCAAAAAAAATTAATTTTAAAGAATATTCCTTTCAGTTCTATTGCATGATGAACACTCAACAGCTCTTTTAATGTGATTAAATATTAAGTGTCTCCAACCTTAGGAGAACCCAAATTCTCCTGGAGATCTATACATATGAAAGTCTACGTAAGTGCTTTCATATCCAGTCAGATATTTTTTAACAAATGTGCCTAAATAATGTTTATAAGACTGATATTGCAAAAGTTCTAAAATATTGAAAGCAGTGCTGAGTATTAAAGAGTACAAACAAAAGATGAACTAGTCAAAGTTAGGATACCTTAACGGAATCTTGCCTTTTTCACTAACCTTTTTGCACCAGTTCCATACTCAATGGCATATTCAAACTTCCATGCTTTTTAGCTGTTAAGCCAAGGGAAAGAACTCTGGTTAGACAGGTGTACCTTTATATAAACTTGGCCAGTAATGCCACACTGTTCACTCACCAATCTTTAGGATCTCTTCAACAGCTTGATGTGCTACCTTGTTAATATTATAGGACCTAGACAGAGAAGAAGTCTTGTTTGCTAAGCAATGCAATTTGGGAGAAAAACAAAAACAAAATAAAAAATCTTGCATACAGATGAAGAACTATGTTCAACATGAGGAAGAAAAAAAAAAAGAATGCTATTAAGTGTGAGGTGACATCAGTTTCTTTTAAAAATGCCTTCAATTAACTCTTGGTTTGACATTTACCCGTGGCTTTGTAAACCCTAATCTATTAAGTGAAGTCTTCAGGAAACAAGAGCACAATACACAGGATGTAGTCTCCTTATCAATAATCCTGCCTTAAAACCCCAATAACTGCTGATTTAAGTCTGCCTTAAAAAAAATGAAGCATGACAGTTCTACAGATTGTGTGTGTTCTTATCCCTTCTACCCACCTCTTGCTAATTAATTCCTTCTGTCAGTTCTCAATTTATAAGACCCAACACTTCTTTACAAATATTATGTCTCTTTGTCCATACCCTAAGGTGTGGGCTTGAATCTCATGAGAACTGGTGTATATAGAAAACAAATAGTCAGACCAGACACTTTTGCTTTGCCACATTTAGGTGCACATAAGATGAGCATAAAGCCTCAGTCTGAAACAAGTCTGAATTCCAGCAAAAGTCTTCCCCCTGTGCCCAGGCTCAAAAGGGATTAAGTACTAATCACAGCCTCTGTGCAGCAGTAGTACTGTGAACATCTCAGTTGCCCACATCTCAATACAGCTTAAAATCCTCAGTCCAGCACTTCTGTCATGCAGTCTAACACCTCGGACTGCAAGAGACATTCACTATACATCTGGCAAACTACAGAGATGCTGAGGGCAGCCATCAAGGAGCTCTCTCTTACACTTACTGCTTACCTGCAAGCCTGAGCAGATGCCAGCAAGAAGCTGAGATGCACAGTTTGAAACTCTTCTCCCTCTCAGCTAGATACCCTTTTATGCAAGTTTGGCAGCTGAAGGAAGCTGAAGGGCATTTAAATGCCTCAGTCAGAGCAGGTCTGAAATCCCAGAAGAGCCCCTAAAACACGGCCTAAGGAAGATCGCTCCACTAAGGTTTGGCTTCAGTTTACAGAAGTCCAACAGTTCACAATGATTAAGCCATGGAGATGGGCAACCCTGGAGTCTGGTGCCTGGTTCTGGGGTTGCTCAGTACACAGTGTATAAGCAAATGAAATGCATAACAACAGCACTGAAGTAAGACTGTACATTCCCAAGGTCCTGAACACTAGGAAAGTTCCCCATGCAGTCTGCCAATTTCATCCTTGGCAGCCTGCAGGACTAAGTAATGCTGACCGAATACAAAACAATGAATTACAATAACGAGGAAAACCCAGTAACCATGGTTACATCATGAATATTCATTTTCAAATTTCATTAAAAGCTTCAGTTTTAGTTATTCTTAGCCTGACACATAAATCCAGGGCCTGTTGTATAACTTTAAAGTATAAGCATAACCAGATTTCCAAATAAGAGGCCGTCAATGTACATGTCTCTCACATCTCAAAACTAAACTGATGAGACTCACACGCAGTACTCCAGCTTGTTTAAACCAAGTTAATTTACTCCTTTGATTATGCTAGCACAGCTCTGCTTAGATATGCCTGTCTTTGTTTAAGGGGACTATTTTGGCAAAAAGACTGTGCCCTTTCAATTCAGTTTGAAAGAAGCATGAGGCTTGGAAGGAGAATGGACAGGGGTTGGAACTAGAACATCTTTAGGGCCCCTTCCTACCCAGCTCCCAAACCATTCTATGATACTACGAGAACACCTAACACTGTTTCCAAGCACATATTTTCTCATTCTTCTTAGAGCTTAGATTTTTATACTGAGCTTTCTGAGCTATTTCATCTAACCATCTTAATTCTAGCCAACAAGAGTAGTTCAAAGATCCCCCAATACGCTCTGCAAGTCCAAGCAGAATCTCTTTCAGTCGTCACCCCAAACCATTCAATTCCATGTGTGACATGCATCCTTCACCAAAATTACACCTAAGGTAAACGTCTGTCTCAATGGCTCAGCTCCTCACCCTTTCAATTCTTTTCTCCATACCTACAAGTGAGGGGTACTCTGCTCTTCTCATTCACCTGAGCTTTGAACCATACTGACAGTGAAAATATTTGGACATAACTGACATGCAATGACCTACTCATAGACCTACTCATAGTATGAGTGTCAGTATGGATAAAATGCTTAAACAAAATAGGTCCATCTAGCTTATTGGAAGCAGCATTTTATATGAAAAGCAACAACATTTACTTACCATGCTTTTGATCCAGTTCCAGTACACACATTAAGCCCTGAACTCTTCTGTTTTTCCCAAGGACCATCATCAACTGATATCTCATAATAGGAGGCCCTATGAAGCGAGAATTTAAAACTGGGTTTGCAGGACTTAAAGTTCTCCCTGAATAAGACAGAACACACAGCCTTATCAGGCACATAAAAATTTAGAGGGGCTAGTTTCAAATCTGGATGACAATTTCACAGGCTTTGAACAGTGTTTCCGATTTAGCAGACATTTTTTATTCGCTGTTTTGCAGCATGAACTTTTAGGTAGTTCTTCTACAGCAACTTTTCATATTAAATTATGCACAAAGAACTCCGGTTCATCTGCGAATAGCTTCATATACAAGCAGGGTTTGCTGGACTTACAAACGAAACTACAAATACATTAGTTTCCTTGTATAACTGTTGAACTATTGAAAAACTGTGTTTATGCTGGGATTGAGTCTCATAAAATTACATCAGGGAACACTAAGAGGTAAGGCACTCCAACATCAGTAAGTAATAGCATAGCTTCAAGCTGAATTCTTGATCACTGCAGTAATTAAAAATCCACTGTGATTCTTCACAAACAGTTTTAGTTCTACAACAGTCAGCAGGCTTACATTTCGCTCCAGGGCAAATTCTTCCTAAAACTGTAGCAAGCCTTGCGGCACAATCATCATTCTGCACAGTATGCATACATCATGCTAATGTTAAGCCTAGAGAGACCAGACAGTCTCCCTCCATAAGCTTCAAAACACTCAGGGGTACATTTATGATCTAAAGTTATTCATGTTCATAGTGCCTAATTCAAACAGTATGATACAGTCTTCAGATTAATAGATACTCTCTTAGAAAAACACCATATTCACTGTGTTCAGCATACCTGAGTTTCATCTTCCTTGGTAAAAGGACCTTACTGAGCTGTTTTAGGTGATCAGTGTTTCCGTCTGGATCAACTAGGAATACACCTCTGGAGTATTTGGTGTCAAACAGTTTTAGACTCTCGGTAACTAAGGGCATTTTATGTACTCACTCTTGAGAAGATGGGAAGATGAAAGAACTGGAAGCAAATTAAGAACACAGGTGCACAGCTTGATTGAGTTTAAGACAATTTTTGCAAGCTGGGTATGAAAGGTGGGTTTTTTTCCTTCCATTTCCCTGTTTCCTTAACTGACATGAAGAGTAGGACTTTGGAAGAAGCACCTAGAGTCTTTTTGTCTTAAGACACAACAGACTCGTGTATCTGAACTTTACAGAGGATTCATCTGTGTGACATCATTACTTAAGTCTTCCAGCGTAAGGTCCTGTTAACACATATTTATTACTAGAGATTTGTTCCTCCAGGCATTGTGTTCCTCAGTGCTTCTCAAATATACTGGAACCAAAAAGCACAATATATATGTGACACTCAGAAGCAGAGGGCTATTATAAAGAGTTGAAAAGCAACTTTGTGTTCCTCTATCACTATATGTTAAAGAAACTCTTTAGATTCTTAGTAAAATTAGGTTCAATTTAGTAGAGCGAAATTTGTATCTTTTTGAGACTAATTCCTTCGGCCAATCTGAAGCTACAGTCCAGATGGAAGATAAAGCACTCATGGAATATTTATACTGTTTCCAGCAGAAATCACGGTGTCCCAGGCACTGTACAAATACGAGAAGATGTTACTCTCTTATGTTTTGGGTTTGTGTTTTTTTTTTTTAATTAGATACAGGGAAAAGGGATATAAAAGACAAGTAAAAGTTTGGCCAAATCCTGACCAAAGATTATGTTTTAACTCCTCTCCCACAGCCCCAGTCACATTCCCCGCTTCTTGTTGTCATTTGGCTGGCAGAAATATACTGATCTTCAGGATAAAAAGGACAGTCAAAGGTACCCTGGATAATGCAGTACCAGAATTTGACAGAAACTAGTTTCTTAAAACAAGGAAATCAGTGTTTTCCCACAATAACAAAGCTGATGGTGAAGGCAGGCTGATACCTTTGCCTCTAATAAGAGAGGCAGGGCAAAGAAGTCATGCTTAAAGCTATTTCTGCTTGGTCACGCTAAAAGCTTATGAACATATATTTAAGAAGAGATGCAGGAGAGAAGACAGTTTAAGGACAGGTATTTAAATCTTCAGTTCACTGTAAAGATAGTAACTGGAAGGCATTTAGTTACGTAAGAACTAACCAGGAAAGGAGTAAAACGATGAAGAGGAAAGAAAAAAAGCCAGGAATCATGAAAGGTGAATGACTGGCTAGACAAAAAGGTGGAAAATCAGATACCAACATCACTGCACTTACATGTCTGAAAATACACTTTGTAATCAGCAACAATAAAATCAGCGTTATGCATTCATGGACTAGAACTGAAATTTGACAGCAAAGATAACCCATCACTGATTGTCCATTGCAACGTTATAGAAAAAAACTAAGTCAATTGTGTCTTGCTGCAACAACAAACAATTAAACATACCTGGATGAAAGAGATTCCCCAATGAAGACTTCATTGAGTGCTCTCACTGGTAAAAGATGTGGACCAGAGACGTCAGATCCTGCAGGTATTTAATATCAGTTTTGAATTACAGCTCTAAAACCCAAATTTTCAAGAACAATTCACAACTCATTGGAGGACACACTCTGCTACCTGGGTTTCTATCCTAGACCTAAGGCTTCATCTTCCTCAAGGACTCAATTTTTCACTGATTTAGTCTGTAACCAGTCACTGTCCTTTTACTGGAGACTAGCAATATTTGGACCAAGGTCAATAAGGCAATGACACTTATGTTCAGACACTGCTTTCCCCTCACAGGCAAGCAGACAGACTGAAGCCCTCTCTGCTGTGAGTCACTCTTCCAGCCTAGTTAAATTCACCGACAGTGATGTAACAGACATTTCTGATAAAATTCAAAGAATTTGGCTTTATACCACTGGGTAATTAAGGGGGATTCACAAATTGTTCACGTTGACTAAGGATTTCTCAGTGAGGAAGTGCAGTGCTAGACACAGGTTAAGGATAGAATCATGCATCTTCAACCCATCATAAAGAAAACAGTCAGAAGTGTCTGATGACTGAAGCATTACCCAGGGAGAGATTCTAACCCCTAATTTCTCATTTGCTTGCTGGCAGTCTCTGAACATCTTTTTCAATTGTGAAGTAACCTACCTCGAACGTAGCACAAGTTAAGAGCACACATGAATGCCTGCACTTTTAGCGTGCAACAGCTAGACGTGGTAATATGTTCATATGGTAACCTCAAGCAACTATAGTAAGCCTATGAGACAGCACTTTAAAAAAATCTCAGGTACTTTGCCAGCAAATAATACTATCAAAAATATCTCTAAATTACATGTTAATATCTAAAACGGGTTCTAAAGTGTACCATCCAGAATAAACAGAGAAACAAAAAACACTCCCTTCTAAAAAGCCTTAACCTGGGCCTTCAGCTAATGAGAGCTATCTCTCCCTGCCTGTCAAATACAGCAACCAGACTTCAAATACTTCAGCTCTTACAAATCTTCACCTCCTACTACAAGTTACCATAGCAAAATGATTATATTGTCAGATTTTAACCTACTTTGATCCTGGAATCTTTCATTTATGTGAGCCCTGCTGTGTTGCTCTTGGCTTAGCTGCTGTTCATGTAAGTCTACAGGGGTTGGGTTAATACCAGTTCCTTCAAGATACAGTCGGATTCTTTGTCGCCACTGCCACCTTAGAAAGGAGAAAGAAGTTGGTATCAGTAGCTGAAATATTCATTACAGAATTAGGATCACAGTCTTCGCTCTCAAATCAGAGCACCTTTAGAGTAGAAGTTAAATATATTCAAAGTCACGTTTCAAGTTTTATAGTTCCACTATAATTTCTAAATTTAGAAAGTTAATCATACTAAAATGTAAATAGCTTACACTTACTGATTTGCTACCTAATATTTTTTGTATGTGTAAAGTAAGACATTATAGATAACAACTCATCTTTTTAGGCATGTGATCCTAACTCACAAATTAATGATTGACACAGTGATTTTGAGAACAAGCTCTCAGGAATTTATACAGCAATACATGCTGTATTTTTACCATCTTTTGTTTCGATCTGCAGATGTCCAGAAAAGCAGCTCTATCCACCCCTTCATACATAAGGGCCACACATATCCTTTCATTTTAAGGAACTCTCCTAGCCTAGGAACTGTAGGATGCTTAAGAGGAATTCAAATGAAGAAAAAGAAGATATGAAAGGCATTCTTCCTTAAGCTGTTACAACTTTCAGACTTTTTTCCTAGAGGACGTATCAATTCCTTTTTCCTCTTACAATTTAGAGATTATAAAAAACAAATTAGTAATAGTAGTTTTGATCAAGAAAGCAAATCACAAGGGAGTGTTATAACCACATCTTTTCCCAGTTCATACCATTGATACCTGGGTGACAGTAACCAGCTTACACGTTTCCTGAAATTACAACAAGACTTAAGAGCTTCGTATGACTACATTTCTAGTTTTTCCTCATTGCCATCCTTGTAGAGCCTCATTCAAGACATCCTTAGTATAACTACCTATCTGCCCTTAAATTCCAAGTATGGTTTTAGGTAGTCAGGCAGACAGCATGCAATGAGTATCATTATGCTACCCTCCTTAGAGTAATCATGCTAGAACATGTCAAAACCCCTACCAAATTAGAAAATGTGACTGTACCCCTATTATACCCCTATTCTGAGATCCTGTTACACCACTGACCATAAAAAAAAGCAAACACGGGTAGTCGGATATAGTTTTGTCCTTTATAAATCAATAATGTTGGTATTTTTCATGGGACTACAATGTAAGTGCTTACACAGACTGTTGCACTGACTGACACCTTAAGGATAAGAGCCATCAGAAGCTCTTCCAGACAGGCTGATCCAGTTACACATGTATTTTAAAGCTTCCTTAGGGCCAAATGAGAACTGCCAAGTGAAACACCTGCTGAGGTCCTTGCTTAGGAATATCAGTTCCTATTGTTCTGGAAAAATAACCAGGGAGATCCCTTTTGTTTCTTTCTTGGTGAGGTTTCAGCTCCACAACGAGACACAACAGGAACATCAGCAACAAAAATAGAACAGGGCATCCAACAAAACATTGTAAGTACTTAGCTAACCAAGGAAGGTTAAATGTATTAGCACTACCAACTTTACCTTAAGCAACTTTGCATGATGGAGAGTTAAAAGCTTCTGTTTTCTGAGTGTCAGAATACGGAGCTGAAAGTTTTATCTCTTGGAAGTTTATTTAGCAAAACCTGTTGAAACCCCTTCCGTTATTTATAATCAATCCCAATTACTGTATTTACCTCATTTCAGAACTCTTCTATGGCACAAATACGCTTCAAGATACAAATCAAATATGCTAGAAGTATAAACAAAACCTAATTGCAGTATATTTTCACATTAATTACTTATTTCTGTTTGATGGTTTGCCTTCATGAAAGTATTCTGACATATTAATACACCACAAATCAATGTCTCTTTTTAAAGTTTTTATCAACTGTCCTTTATTAGTATTTGTGGATAACTGGCTAGCTGAAAAGGGTCACATAGACATAGTCCAGCTGGCTGGACAAAAATGCACATGGCTCTCAGCTTATCTGAAGTAAAGCAAAAATACACTATCGTTGGCTGTCCTTGTTACACAATAGCAGGAAGATTGCGGTGGGAAAAGAATGTTGCAGGTGGGAACAGATAACTACAGAAGAGAAACTAGGGGCGGGCTTGGTATTTAGGCAACTAACCAATAATGAGCTTAACTTTTGTAATATGTATGAGCTAATTATAACAAGGCATAAAAGGTGACTGTAAGGCACAATAAACGAAGTCTGCTGATCACTCATATTGAGTGACTGTGTCTTCCCTCCGTCGCAACAAGTATTTGTTTATATTTATTTATTTATAATATCTATATGTAATAAATTATCCTTTATTTAGTATGTCCTTTAAAATTCAGCTTGCTTCTTAATTCAGTTCAGATTCTTCTATTTTAAAGAGTATCTAGTACGGAAAATATCAAGCCATCTTCAGCATAACTAACCTGTTAATAAAATTTAAGCCACTTTACCTTAATCACCAAAACCACAGATGCAACACACTGGCCATTTCCCACTCATATAGGCTTCACTAGCTTTTATTAGTATGGCCCATCACTGTACTACATATGCTTTCAAGTCTTAAAATATGTAAACCAAGAGATCCTTTAAAAGAATGCAGTTCCTCATTTATGAATTTGCTAAGTCAGAAAAAAAAAATTCTTGAAGGTCATAATAAAAGTCTTTTTGCTGGAACTGGGAGTCAGTTTTGTCCTTTGTATTCCAACTTCACTCTTGACCACAAACCCACTTTTCAACAAGGCAAACATCTGCAGAGAATACACAATTTGAGGCATTAAAGTTTTACTAAGCATTGTCTGCTCCTTAGGAATGGCACATCATTAAGTAAGTATTTTAGAGCCATAATATGTTCTGGAAAACCAAAGATCAGTGAATCCTACCTGAACTCACCACGATAAAGCTTCTGCAGTGCTTCAGGAAACGAGTGTGTATACCTCACAGGCAAGCACAAGTGACCCTCCGATCTGACAGCAAAAAGGAAAATGAAAACAACATATAACTACTAAGATTTGGTACCTTTAAAAAACAAAACAAATCAAACATCTCTTTCTGTTACATAAAGCAAAGCTATACTCCAACCGTTATGAATGTATACCATTCTTATGTAACAGCACATCAACAATACACCTCTTTCAGCTCCTAGGGTGTGTCTGAGTGAGACATAGGATATTCCTCCCACATTTCCCCTAAAATCTGGCTGTTCAGCTAGTAATCCTACAGGAATATGTAGGTACTAACATAATTCCTGTCACTATAGCTCTAGGCAAGGAATTCAAGCCTAATAAACTTTGCAGGTCAGAAGGAAAATTTCCTCCATTTACACACAAGTTAGTGACAGGAGACAGGTAAGCAACATGCCTAAGATCAAATGAATCTTGTAACAAGGCCAGAAGACTAAACACTGCTCCCCTTTCATGAGTGATATTTGATAACTTGAAGGCATTTGTTATTTGAACCCTGCTATTCAGGCTTGATACTGTAGAATATCTATTCACAGCATTTGAAAAGTTTTGGAAGAGGAGTAAGGTATGGAAGGAATTAAAACTTTTGGCCACCACTTTCTTATCCATTAAGACTAAATCAAGTGGTAGTATTAAAAGAAGAAGCCCAAATCTAGAAATCTCAGCAGACAGAGCCTTGGTGAATTCTAAGTTTTACTTGCAATCCATTTGAAGGTTATACCAAGCAGGCAGTACTAATACACTGCATCCACCTGCCCAAATCAATCTTAGGGCTAGGTGGATGCGATTTGTGTGGAGTTTATAATAGGACAACTAAATGCCATTAATTGGCTGAGGAGACTGCGTCCTCTGCAGTACGATATGGCTTACATGAAGAAACCATAACAAATCTCATCTGGGGACCTATCGGATTTCCAGTAGGATCCACCTTCTTCATAAAGAAACCAAGTTTCTGTGTGTTAAGGCACCACACTTTATTTTTAAGTCCCTCTTCCTGTCTCTGTGCTATACCTAGCCTCTAGCCTCAAACTTCTGGTTAGTAATACAAGTTAACTAGCTGCAAGTGCTGTTACACTTCTCTGTGAGAACAGCTGTGGCAGTTAAACAGTCATGCTTACCCAATACTACTTAATGTCCTCTCAGATGAGACAGGACAACTCATTGTGGAGACTTTTCTAATAAAACAACAGGTTCACTTGATATTTACAATCCACTAAAATAGACATCTGCACTACCAAATGATACAGGTACACTTCATGCATGATGAAAACAGAGGCATATTTTGCCTGATAGTAAATAAAGCACTGCTTTCCCAAATGTGTTTTTACCTTTCAGGATCAGTATTTACTCCAATAACTGGTTTAAATTTATCGAAGACCTTACTAGCTGCCAACAACATTGTACCATCACCTATAGAAAAAGCAAAACGAAAGTTAAATTTCATTTCACATTCTAATATCCCAAACAAAATAATCTCACATGTACTGCAGCATTACCACTACCTGCTTTTATATCAACAGCTGATGAGGTAAGCTGCACAAGACCAAAATGGGACCACAAAACTACTGACACCTTTCAAAGCAGAGTACTGACAAATGAATTCAAGATAGCAAATGCGACTGGGAAAAGTGCAACTTATCTGACAGCTACACATGCCTAGGCAACTTAATTTGGCAGAAGCAGGTTTGGAAAGAGATTTATGGAAATTTCTGTACATTTATCAGCTGGTAAGAGAAACTCTTGAAGAAAATAAATTTGGAAAGTATTGCTAATTAAAGCCACAGGAGAGAGGAAACAATGCCAAATTTTACTGGGAATCACAGGAGAACAACAAATACTTTAGCTCCATCTCAGCTGTTGTCCTAGAAGGCACTATTTAAAGGTCTTATTTGGCCCCAAATAGGCACACTTGGAAAAGAAGTCTTTAATAAAACTGTTGAAGTAGAAATCTTTAAATGTCCCTTGTTTCTTCAGATATTGGTATTCTTTCCTCTCTGTTAAACAGGAGAACTATAACCTGATGATTCAGTCACTGCACCCAGATGCAAACTCTGAAAAGTGCAGATGATGTATCACTTCCCAGCTGCTTGCCTCATAACCATGACAAATGTTGACACAGCCAAATCAGCACTTCATCTCCAGCTTAGAGGAATTTTTTGAAACCTACAGGGGTATATGAGGATGCCTCAGGAATATACACGTATCCCATTATACCCACCCTCTGTGGTAATCAGTAGCTAAGGGCAAAGTGGACCACTGGGGAGGAGAGAAAGGCAAAGCAGTGGTCAAGTCTAGCTGCCACGGATGACAGATCCACAGAGCCCAACAACACTCTGCAGCAATTTGCAGCAAATCACAACGATCACAGAATGAACTGCTGTGATCTCATGTTAAAAGCAAGCAATCAGGTTAATTGCTCTGTTGGTTCATTTTAAAAGGTTTAACCAGTGGCACAGGCTCCTCAGAAGTTGCATACTTTTTCTTGTACCATCCAACTAGATACTCCAGTTACTGGAATTAAGTGTAAAAGTACGAAAGACAGTTTGGGCAAAGGGAGGAAGCAGTAGTATGCTAGTCTCCACCTCACACACCAAAAAACAAAGAACAGAGTTTAGTGCTCTGTATGATCACAAGACAGCAAGCATTTTATCCTCTTTAGCTGAAACCTGTAATAAATTCCACAGTTTACACTGTTTTACACAAGACAATTGAACATTTCCAAAGAGGCCATGCACTAGGATTCACTCCCCAGTGCTACGGTTTTAGATACCAGAGGTAGAGAGGATGGTCCCAACCACTGCATTTCATCATATTTCCTGACAACTAAATAAGCAACTTGTTTTCCAAAAGTGCTCCAGATGCTTCACCCACTTCAAAATATTTTTGAAAAAATGTATCTGTGAAAACATCCTGAAACAAATACTGTCATAAAGTCCTACCTCCTGCTGATATAACAGCATCTGCCCACCGAACCGTCTCTTCATTATATTCTCGACGCTTAACAAGACGAACTTCTATCCTCTCGTTCCTATAAAGTGCAGAAAAAGCCTGAATGTGTCCTATATTGATCCTTGTCACACTCTTCTGAAAAACTGACATGTAATTAAGGACTAATTACAGTGGTATTTGACTTACAAGCATTTGACACACAAATCCTTTAGATCTTTTTCATTTGTTGTCAAAATAGTAACACAGTGTGTAGTGAATGGAACAGAGCTAGGTCACATTACAATTCTTTCAGGAATGCCTGTTCACCTGCATCATCCTGTTTTCCGTATTCCTATTTTATTAGAGCTTGTAACAGAAAGCTTCCTTCCATTGTTTTACACGTTTTACACAATCCATGGATATTTGCACTGTGTCTAAAATTCTCAACATCCATACATTCTTACCGTAAACTGTCTACAACGTGCTCCACGTTTTTTGTATGAATGCGATGCCGCTCCAACAGACCCGCATAGTTAGATCCTTTCAAGGCAAGCTGTAAGACATAAATAGATTTTGTAGATGCTAATCACTACAGTACATGCTCTTGAGTAATACAAATAGAAGCCATAAAAAAGCATGTATTTTATGTCGGTAGAGACAAGTGCTTTTATAAGCATTGCATGAATTACATCTACATATACAAGTCAGCTTACATTAATTAGTTCATCAAATGAGTTACATGGCCACAGCAACCAAGAATCACAGAGTTTTTAAGTGCTCAACAGAAATACGCAAACAAGTATGCGACACTGACTTCTGTGACACTTCAGACACTTTGTTTTCCCTGATTCTGCTAAATAACTTAAACTCTGTGTAAGTCTACATGAAGTAGTAATATTAACTATACCCCTGTCATGTGCTAAAAGCACTCAGACAAACAGTTAAGACAGTTATCTTAAGAAGTATAAACATTGTGCTATAGAGAAAGAGGACAACAGAAGAAGCAACAGGAATGATAATTAAGAAAACAGGAATATGAAATACCACAGCATTAATCTTCAAATTTTATTTGAGCTGAAAAGGAAGACTGCCAAGTGCTGACAAAGGTGACATTTCCCCTGCGTCAAAAAAAGCGTAAGGACAATCTATGTACTACCTTTGATACTGTCCCCTGGACTATAAACCAGATTTTTCAAACAAATTCACATCAGTACCAAGACAAGCAGTATTCAGCAGCTGCATTCTAGCCTTGTTCTTCTTGGAAGCTGGAGAATTTAAATACTTCATCTTCACACACTCTTCAGACCACAGAAACATTCTGCAGTTCATATAGATTGACTCTTAACAGCAGGCAGGTGAGACTGCTGGCTGAAGATTAGAATTTTTTGCAGCAGGTTTCCGTGTAATTCAGTCACCATCTGTATGTATTCATTCTTTAACTCAGTGTCCTCATGTGGGGCTGGTACTGCCAAATACATGTTTGCATGGAGATTAAGCAAGTAGAAGAAAGGTGGTGAAACGGATGTTAAGTGAAAGGAGTTTATAAATACATTCATAACCAGCAGGCTAGATGAGATGACCTCCTGAGGCTTCTTCTAGGTTGAATTATTCTACAATTATACTGTCATTGCTTCCTTTTCCTTGACCAGTTAAAAACAATTTGCCAGCACAGAAATAGACCTTCTCCCAGAGTTTGTGTAGAGAAATTAATCTCTGCCAAAAGCTTTAAACAGGCACTTCCAGCAATTTATTCAAGTGTCTTTTACTCAAAGTTGCACGCCCTTCCAAGAGGAAGTGGTGCCAGACAGCCACATCTAATCCCATTTCCATAGAGGTTCCCACACCACAAAACTCCACAGTGAAGAGGAGAGTACTGGCAGGATATGACAATTACAGTTAATTAATTAACAGCAATCCAATACCCAATAAACACAATCTTTCTTCACCTGACACCCACTGATGTCAAGAAATCCAACCAATAACTAAGCACTGACACTCGGCGCTGAAGAAATCACAGAGAAGAATGGAAGTGGCTGCTCTGGAACTGTATTGCTGTCCTGCTCATTGTGCTTACAATCAGTGACCGACTTGCAGGAATTAAATCTTCAGGTGGTCTTACTGCTAGGATCAGGAAACCAGCTCCAACAGATGGGCTCCTGCACTTTACCTGAAAGCCACCAACAACTCTACAGGCACGCAGTGGGAGCAGCTGCCACACACACAGATAAGCATGTGGGTGAACATAAAACATCCAGATAAAGCTTTCAGGTCATCCTTACAAAGCTTGTTAGCACCGGTTTACAGCATATAGGGTGTTATGTCCCATTAATTGCCTCAAACCCTTTGTTTCACTCCCCAGCTACAGTGCTTGTGCACTTCCATACACCTCTTGCTCCTCCAGAGCCCTTGGTGTTGCACTGGGGACTTCAACAGTGCCGCTGTGCTGCTGTAGTGGGGAAAGAGTACGAAAGGCTACGGCTAGCTGCAGCACTGCCCATTGCTGCGTCTGCTGTCAGCTTCTCATGATCCATTTTGAGCAGAAAGAAGAAAGTGGAAAGGGGAAAAGAAGAAGGTATTTGCCACCCACAGGCATCTGCTGCTGACCACCACTGGTCTAATTTACTAGAAAAGGGATTTTCAATTGCACATTTGAAGCACAAATTGACCATGCCTTACCACCAGAAAGAACAAGAAATCCACAGCAAATAACCTCAAAAAACTCAACTGTGTCACTAAAATCAGGGTTCCCATTCGTGTTTCCTCTAGAAATATCTGCTGTGAATTAACACAAGCACCTGACAGGCAGACGTATGTTTTTCAGACTACTATTTCCACAGTCTATTGCTTCCACACACAACAGAAACTGCAAACTCCATCTTGCAATTTTATGTACCTCATTTATTTGGCTGATTTGTCAGCATACTATCTTTCAGCTTGGTCAAAGTGAGTTTTTATCTCAGAACAATGACAGTGCAATGAATCTCTGTATGATCATTGGCAGGCTTTTGAGCCACCATCATCAGTGGTGAGCCAACAGCTAACATTTTGTTGGCATTACCAGCAAGGAGAGGTATGGGTAGCATCACTGCATTTGCCTTAGGTGTGCTAAATTATTTCAACAGCTTCAGAAAGCAGAAGAAGATGCTCAACAAATAAGCTACCAGTATCCTGATGACTGGCTGAACAATTTCCATGGATACTTCCACACTTCCAGCCCTGCATAACAAGATCTAATGCAGAGGTCTCATCTTTGAATTTAATAGCTCTAGAACAAGTTAAGCAGGCATCCCTAAGCAACAAGATAAATGAAAAGTTAGGGCCTTGAGTTTAAATAGCTAAGCTACATCTACAGAGTTAATGAATCGTTCTAATTTGGAAAAAGGCTCCAGAGATTAAAACAGTCTGCTCGTCTCTAGCCTCATCCTTCTAGCTCAGAGATAAGTAACTCACAAGTTCATACACAGAACTCACAAAGGGACAGCCTGCCTGAGCTTAACCACAGTCAACTGTATCAAACAAGAATGCTAATCATCAGCTGCCTTTCATGTAACAAAGAACCAGAGAAAAGCCTACAGCCCTGTAGTCAGAGGTCGGAAGGGATCTCTGAAGGTCATCTGGTCCAACCTCCCTGCACAAGCAGGGCTACCTGGAGCCACCTGCCCAGGACTGTGGCCAGATGGCTTTAGAAGATCTTCACAGATGGAGCCTCCATCACCCCTCTGGGCAACCTGTCCCTGTGCTCAGTCACCCTCACAGTGAAAAAGTGTCTCCCAATGTTCAGAAAGACTTTTGTGTATTTCAGTTTGTGCCCACTGCTTCTGGTCCTGCCTCATATCCAGGATGTGTATGCCACACTACAACTATGACAAATGCTGCTTCTTAAGAGCTTTGCACTGAGGATAAAGCATAAGACAAACTGTGACTACCACCTCCTTTTTACTTTACTGACAGCAAAGTTCAGACAGCCCAGTTGCTGCGTGCCTGATCATCCACCCCACGAGCCTTGGAGGAACGTGTGACATAGAGGAACTGCCTGACTGCAGGGCATCTTGGCTCCCAAGCCCACTGATCTGCCAGGCCCACAAACCCATGCCAGGCTTAGGTCTTACCAACCAACTCCTCAAAAAGGCCTACAGGTTTAGGTTCTGCATGAAGACACCTTGCAATTTTTTTTTCCTTCGGAGGAAGCTCAGGTGTACAATTGCCACAGCTGTCCTTCCAAAAGGAAAAGGGTTGACAGGCCATTCTCCACTTCCAACATACGAGAGCAAGTCTGAGAGTCTTATAGATATCTTTATACCAAGTATTGACACTCTTGGCTAAAATGTGAAAAAACTATTACGACAGACCCATGTTGAGTTTATTTGGTATTTCAAGCTGTATGGAGTAGCAATTTGACCTAACTATCAAGTCTACTTGAAAAGAAACGAGTTATACCAAACAACCCTGTCCTGGTTTCATCTAGGAGAGAGGTAATTTTCTTCTTAGTAGCTGGTGCAGTGCTGTGTTTTGGATTTGGTGTGAGAACAATGTTGACAGCACACTGATGGTTTTGGGCTTTGCTGGGTGATGTTTACACTAAATCAAGGACTTTTCAGTTCCTTGGGCCCTGACAGCAAGAAGACTGGAGGGGCACAAGAAATTGGGAGGGGACATAACCAGGACAAGTGACCCAAACTAGCCCAAGGGTTACTCCATGCCATAGGATGTCATGCTGAGTATATAAAAGCTGGGGGAAGAAGAAGGGGGACATTCGGCACTGTGGCATTTGTCTTCCTGAGTAACGGTTACACGTGATGGAGCCCTGCTTTCCTGGAGATGGCTGAACACCTGCCTGCCCATGGGCATGGGGGATTAATTCCTTGCTCCACTTTGCTTGCATGCACACCCTTTGCTTTCCCTATTCAAGTGTCTTTATCTCAACCCACGAGTTTCCTCACTTTTACTCTTCCAGTTTTCTCCCCCATCCCACTGCAGGGAGGGGAGCGAGCAAGCGGCTGCATGGGGCTTGGTTGCCAGCTGGGGTTAAACCATGACAAACCCATAACATTTATGTAAATAACTTTGTATAAGGTAGTTTCTTTGGGTTTTCTGTTTTAAAATCATTGTTAAGGCTTAAATGAAGTTAAAACAACAGAGCTCTGATGTTTTACAGGAAAAAGTTCTCATCCACAGTAAACCTTCTACTTCATTGTACCACTAACCTTTTTATGAAAAGTCACTTCCTTTCATGGAATAAGCAGCTATGTTTGGTCAGTGGAACTGAAGAAAATCTTGTAAAATCAAAAAAAAAATACCTAAACTAAGTGTCATGGGCCAATAGTATATACTTCTGCAAAAGTCACTCATACTAACACAGAAAACCTAAAAAAATACAAAGAATGTTAAGAAGCCTGCCAGTACAGTACAAGAAGTACGCTCCAAAACGCAAACCACTTCAACTTAGCAATACTCTTTCAGAAATTGCCGCACTGCAGAGTGACTTTCTGTTCACAGGCTAGAACAAAAAAACCCGCTATTCCTACAGAGCTCAGGATATTCAGACTAGAGCACACCTGGCATTTCTTGGTGCTGAAGTTGTAAAAACCTACACGAGGGGCTACACACAGGTCTGGAGCCCTGTGCTGTGGGTTAAGTAACTTCTTCCAGCAGTCATCTGGAAAGATCAGTAAGAGCAAAGGAAACTGAAAAGTACTGATAAATAGAAGTTACTGGCTATGGGTCTATAAACACACAGAAAACACAGTATTTGCCAAGTCCCACTTTCTGAGGCTCCTGGAACAAGTGGGGGAAAAAAGGGGGAAAAACGCACAGGAAATGTCTTTGCAGAGCACAAGGGCAGTCAGCGACAGATGCCATTAGCAGAAGTACCCAAAAGCAGAAGTATTAATGGAGAGTGGGACGAAACAGGTGCAACTGTAGGCCTGTTAATCTGACCTCAGTAGCATGCATGACTGTAAAATAAAATGCATGAGAGCTATTCTAGCTAAAAGTGCATTAGAATATGAAAACAGGGACAAACTGGCCAAAATACATGCAGGCACAGCTTCAGTAGTCTTCCTAAAGCTCACAGCAGAGATGCCATGCGAAGCCGGCTTCCAGATGAGCTTGAATTGGAAAACACACTCAGGTAAGCAGAACATGTTCTATGATCGAGTTACTTTTCCTTAGAAGCCTGAAGGACAAAAGGTCTACATCAAATACAAAAAAAAACCCTTTCTCATATCTTCTGGCCTGATCCCTTTTTAATAAAAGGATAATTTTTCACAGAGCCTCTTTAATAGTTGTTTAAGCAAGAGACATTTGTATGACTGCTGTCCTTCTGGAGTCTTGGCTCTCACCGCTAGCAAGTCTCACTCCACTTGGTGGGAACTGTGGGTCTGCTGTCCTTGAGTAATGCTGGTCCTCCAGGAACAATGCTGCGCAACAAAGACAAGGCTTGTAGCCACAAATACAGAAGCAACATGAAGCCAAGCAACACCCAAATACCCAAGTCTATATATATGGGTTATGACCCTTGATTTAGAAAATAGGGAAAACAACAGCCAAAGTCAAGTCTTACTGACACTGCTGACCTAAGCATTAGGATAAAATAGTATGCTCTCAGAACAGTAATGTGAATGTTGTCCAGAGTGAAATGATTAATCAAGCACTTTGTACATCTCATCCTAGTACACAAAGATTAACAGGAACTTTTCAGACACATTCTAGCTATATATGAATATGTATATAATATATATTCACATTCTTTTGACTGGGCTTACCCTGAATTTACAGCAGTTTCACATCGCCTTAAAGTGCCACCACACCAGGGTTGAGTTAACACCTGGTGTACCAATCAGTTGTTTTATAACTGTTTAACACGTTCAGGAGTTAAGCTAAATGACTGACTAGAAACAAAAAGCAAACAAAACAAAAAAGGCCTAGATCTAGAAATGATTGCTGCCTCAACTTCCCACAATGAACTTGCCTACACATGCACCCCTAGCAGGAAAACAAGAACAGATCGCTGCTTTCCAGTCTACTAATTTCTACATAAAGAACCACGAAACAAATGGATTTAGAGAGCAACAGCTATACACAGAAGTTTGAATTTTAACCTGAAGAGGAAAATACTACAACCACTGTAGGTATAATAATCTAACCATTTCTAAGCAGAGTATAGCACTATTTATTTTCAGAAAGTCTCTCTAGATTGACCACATCTCTCAAATACAAAGTTAGTGCTCTCTGTTCTGCTCTCAGTTTTAAAAGAAATAAGCATTTCCAAAAGTGTTAAGCTTTGAACTACAAACAACTCTGAATATAGCACGTGCTTCAAATAACACAATCCTCTTAGCCTCCCTGTCAAATAAGGCACACCGACTCCAAATTTGCTCAAATACCAAAGTCAAAGACTGGCAATCTATAGTTACGCAGAAGTAACTTTGCTGTGTTCTGTTGTTAACTACTAGTTAAGCTAAATATTCATCTGTCAAGCTAGAAACAAATCCAGTTTTTCTCACAGGACAGGGAGACACTGCACTTTGTGATTTCTTAGGAGCTCAAATCACATATTAAGCTTTCCCATCTCCTAACGTAAAAATAATCCATATGAAAATATGTGCAATTAAAGCATGATTCAAGTTCCAAATCTCTGTAGTTAGCCACAGCAGAACCTGCCCAGTAGAAATCTGCACCTCGGAGACGTATTTCAAGTGCTCCGCAGAAAAGGGTCTGCTCGAAGGACAGCCAGAGCAACCCTGAACCACAGCCCTGAACCTGCACTGGGTTTTTCAGCAGCAGCTGGAACTGATGGGGGAGTTGTATTTGATAGTTATATACAACAGATGTCCGGGTTTGGGTATGACAGCAACTTCTGTAGTAACTATAGGACACCATGCCCACCCTCAATTTCTTCTAACTAGAGAAGAAATATCAAGGCATCATCTATGAGCTTCAGTTGCTGTATTTATACTAATGACAGCAAGTTTGTTGATGACACTATGCTGAGTGGTGTAGCAAATATTCTAGAGGGAAGGATGCTACCCAGAGGGACCTGGACAAGCTCAAGAAATGGGCCCATGTGAACATCCTGAGGTTCAACAAAGCCATGTGCAAGGTCCTGCATATGGGCTGGGGGATGAAGGGATTGAGAGCAGCCCTGTGGAAGGATGATTTGTGGGTACTGGTGGGTAAAAAGCTGGACATGAGCCAGCAGTGTACACTCAAAGAGACTTAGAGCAGCCCAGCAAAGGAGGACTTGGGTGTTCTGGTGGATGAAAAGCTGTCCAGGAGCTGGCAACGTGTGCACACAGCCCAGAAAGCCGACCGTACCCTGGGCTGCACCAAAGGCAGCGTGGCCAGCAGGGTGAGGGAGGTGACTGTGCCCCTCTGCTCCGCTCTGGTGGGACCCCACAGGGGTACTGCATCCAGCTCTGCAGCCCTCAGCGCAGGGAAGACACGGACCTGTTGGAGTGGGTCCACAGGAGGGACACAAAGATGACCAGAGGGCTGGAGCACCTCTCCTGTGAGGACAGGCTGAGAGTTGGGGTCGTTCAGCCTGGAGAAAAGAAGGCTCTGGGGAGACCTTACTGCAGCCTTTCAGTTCTTAAAGGGGGCTTATGAGAAACACTGGGCAGGGACTCTTATCAGGAAGCACAGTGATGGGACAAAGGGTAATGGCTTTAAACTGGAAGAGGGTAGATTTAGATTAGATATTAGGAAGAAATGCTTTACTGTGAGGGTGGTGAGGCACTGGAACACATTGCCCAGAGAAGCTGTGGATGCCCCATCCCTGGAGGTGCTCAAGACCAGGCTGGATGGGGCTTTGAGCAGCCTGGTCTGGGGGAAGGTGTCTCTGCCCACAGCAGTGGGGTTGAACTAGATGGTCTTTAGGATCCTTTCCAACCCATACTGTTCTATGGTTCTGTGGCTCTGTGTTCATTATAGGTGCTTGACTTAAACTTCTCAAAATTCTTAAAAGGTGAAGTGTGTTCTCCTCCTACTTGCTTTTGCACTAGAAACACTAAATGCATCAAGTCTGAACTTACGTGGTTTTGCCAGAGGAAAAAAAAATACATGACAGGGTCAGCTCAGCTGGAAAAAGCAAAAGTCAGATTTAAGTCTTTATTGAAAAGTTTCAGGCTACTTGAACTGACACTTTGATATATCTTTGGCTCAATCTTGTGCTAACAACAGGACAGGTTTCACCAGAATCATGCCTGTGGTACCAGCAGATTAACCCATTCTGGGACACCCAGCTCTTTCAGGAACCTGCAGTCCAGCACACTCAGACTAGCAGGAATGCTCTCAAGGCTTCTCTGAAGTGAATCTGAGAACCAGTCTCACCGAGCAGCTACAGGTCCTGGGTGAACTAAAAATGCATTGGTTTCAGGTAGCAGTTGAAAAATGCAATCCACAAACTCAATACATTGTTTACAGGATAGCTTTAATAATAAGCATTTGCCTTAGAAGTAGCAGAGAAACCACACAGCTTCCCAAAACAAAGTCCTACAAAGAATAAGCATTACCTAGGCTCAGATTTAAGTTCTCTGTAAAGCTTTAAATATGAATGAAGTCTTAAATTACAAACTACTGCTGAGTTGCAAGCTGCAGGCATTATTCCCAGTTCTTCCCCGCTTCCCAGTCTGGGTTATTAGTTAGTATACAGGCCATTAACTGCTCATAAAAAAAAAAAAAAAAGTGGTATGTTAAGCAACACAGTAGGTCAGTACCTACCATAAAAGAAAGGTAGTAGGCTAGTGCTACCCGACCACCACTCCTGCCTGTCTCCTGTTGACTGATGTACTAACCACCTGTCAAATGCTCAGAACTGTTCCTGGTCATGTGCTCAGTTTCTACCAGTTCACTATGTTACCCCTTGTTCTGCAGAAGTCCAGTAGGCTTTAGCTAGGAATTTTTTTTTTTCCTTATACTTTACTCACTGTTTTCTTCAGCAGCTTAGTCCCCTTACTTTCATTACATACAGCAGTCTTTCAAATGCTGCCTTTATATCTGCTATACAGTAACAATTATGAGGTGTTTTGCCCATTGTAGCATTTTGTATTCCACCACTTCTGTAGCAGCTGACTTCAAATAATTTCTTCACTTGGTTAGTGAAACTGGCAACATTACGTTCCTGAAACTTCACAGAAATGCTGCTCTGGAGGAAGAGTTTGATCCATATGTGAACAAAAGTAAAAATGCTATAAACTCTTTTCTAATTCTTCATCTACCACATCAAAATATTATTCTAATTTTAACCACAACTGAAGAATATACATAATGGTTTATAATTCAAAAGCTAATGCAGCGCAAATTGTTATGTTAACCATAAACAGCAAGTGACTACTTTCTGCACTAACAGGTTTCTAGAAATCCCATGCAATTCAGGCATTTCAATCATTTGCTTCTCATTAATTCAGCAGAACACCAACACAATGTCATGTCACAACTAGCTAAGTACTTAAGAACAATAATATCCAGTTCCAAAAAGTAGCCTTTTTCAGCTGTATAAAGCATCAGGTGTTTGGTGAGGTACTCCATGAAGTTTAGTTTAGGCACACTAAAATGCCCTACTTGTGTATCTCTTTGCTATATATGACTCAGTATACTTGGAATATTGTGCTGGAAAAAATAAATGCTATGGAAAAAGGAGTTGGTACATTCCATTTATTTGTTTCCATTTTCCACACTCCTCTTATGACAGAACAGCAACATAAAGCAGATGCAACTGACACTACTTAACACTGATGCAAGCACATAAAATTTGAAAGGTAAACAAATGCCCACTGTGATTGTGTAACTTGAAGAACATTTACACCCATCTCAATTTCCAATGGACTGGCTTGAAAATTTTATTTCTGAGAAAAAGTGTCTTTATCTTTATGTAATGTTGGTGTACTCTAACCTCCGTCTTGAATTCTGTATGTTTCATGTTCAGTAGACTGAGATGACTTTTCCCTCCCTATCTCTTTTCAGGGTGAGGTAGAGCCAAGTACAGCCCCATCAGTTTTTAAACATGTGCTCCCTAAAACATCTACTGAACTAATTTACATTACAAAATAAGCAGAGATGGGTAGTACACAGTACCACTTCATTCGTTAAGATTCTATTTAAAGTTACTACCTTCAAATATACCACTGTACATTCTACCTTCAAATATACCACTGTACATTTGGATCCACAAGAGAACACAAGAATAAATACCCTAATACATACTGCCTTTTGGAATAGCTCAGCCTTTCCTCCGCCCCCCAAGAAAAAAATTAAAACACAATTTTTTATTTTTTTTTTTGGGGGGGGGGGGGGGAAGTGCTGAATTATGTAACTTCATTTTAAACTTAGGATTCAGTTGAGCCCTGAAGTTTGTGTATCACTTTTTCCTTCTGCTACCTTCCTTGCACCTGTAAAAATCCTAGTGTTTTGGAAATAGTTGAGTAATATTTTCTAAGTAGAGTTCTAGTGGATCACAGGCATCTGGCTTGAAGTACAGTTCTCTAAAACAGAAATCTAAGAATTAAATACCTAGCTAGCTTCTAAAAGACTACCTTGGGGTGGCTGTGTAACATTCACAAGCTTGAAACGCTAGCAGTTAGGAGAGGTAATTCAAAAGGGATAATGAAAATGTGTATTTCATCATTTAATGTAAAAGAAGGTAAAGAAAAAAAAAATCACCTATCAAGTTACAGGTACAATAGTAGATTTCCCCCCAAGACAGATTTTTCTAAGAAACATGAAAACCTTAATGTGCTGATTAGTAAGAGCTGGTGCTGTAAGCACCCAAATCAGGAACGGGGCGGGGGTGGGGGGAGTAGTGTTCTTTCCACAGTTCTGTGGGTTTTGTTTTGGTGCACAACATATGAACTCCTGCTGAAGCTCTCCCACCTGCTGCGAAACACTCCCTCCTGACCAGCCCTGCCCAGTATGTTACTGGAACCCTATGCTGAAGATGGAGTTCACATTGTGCCTCTTTCATGGGAGGCAATATCCTGCTGACAGGTTATGTCTACCCTACCCAGACACCAGTTTTCAAGAAAGCCATACCAGCTTCAGGTTTCTGAGATGACCACACCTGACAATTTGTTGCAGTGGTCCAAAAAAAGCCAAAACTTGTTCCAAACCTCCAACTCCTTGCTAAAAGTAAAGACATATAAACCAGCCACAACATTGTTACCAGCTGTGATTCACACAGAACCATTTTCCTCCAGTTAAGGCTAAAACAAACGTAGCTTTTCACTGACAAGGTATTTTCAAATGTAATTAAAACTGCATATGAGTGTGTTTGGACAGCAAAATTGGTCATCTTCCCTAAACACCCAACAGCTGAGAGAAGCTGGCAGCTGCATCTCAACTGCACTATCAAACAACAACAAAAAATACCCCAGGGCTCAGGAAATTATCTGTCTTGACTACTGGGATATTAAGTTCTCTCATATAACGTTCTCTTTATACTAGGACAACAGCAATGCTTGCTCTGGATGGGTTTGCTGGGTGAAATAAATAGTGAGGACATACTGTAGCCTTCAGCATTAGTTGACTGGATTATTCATTTTGTAAGCAGCCACATTTAGATGCCAGTCTCAATAACCAGGTCAGAAAAAATGCAAATTGCTGTCATTTCTGATAAGCAAACTGTTTGTAGGAGCTTAGAAAATTACTAGGTTTTTATTTAACTTAAAGCTGGTAACTGCAAGTGTTAGAAATCAAGTAGTCTCTTTAACTGTCATGAAGGCAAACAAACTTATTCCTTGTGTGATCTAATGCACAGAATTTACTGATGCAACACTTTAAAAAAAAACCAAACAGTGCTGGGGTATTTTTCTTTCCTGGTATCAGAAGAGAAATCTCTCATTTTTATAAGCCTCTAATCTCCCTTCTGAACTAAAGAGTCTGGGAAAAAAAAGCCTCATACAACATTGTTCAGAGTGCTTTAGGCTTTTCAGAATTAGAATACTGATAATGATAGTCAAATGTGTTTAAGTACATTTATAAACAGATTTAAAAGACTCACCTGTAAGTGTGTAAGAGTATCTGCCACAAGGTATGTAAATAAAAACAACCACCTGGAGCAAACACATAAAGCGTGTAGAGATGCAATGAAAGATTTAATCCTTCACAGATCTCCTAAAAACTCTTTGAGTGTTTGCCCTGGCTCTCCGTCTCTTCCCCATCTGTTCTGCTCTTCTGCTGTCTGGACTGCTTCTTCACCTCTCCTGTCTGTTTGCACAGAGAAAGAATTCAGGAATCATGACCCTGCACCTTTGACTTTGCAACATTTAATAGTGTTTGTACAGTACAACTCCGTAGGTGTGTTCAAAAAGAAAGGCCACAGGTGCTATTAGAAGTGCCAGCCAGCCAGCTTCGATATTCTGCTTCTTGGAATATACCGTGATTTACACAGTATATCATATATATGATACATGCTCTAATCTGTATCCCATCTTTATATCTACTGGTGTATGCCAGTGATTCTTCTTCAGCTTTCCCAAATATGGAACAAACCACATTACTAGGATGTGCGCCCAAAGGCGCACCGCACACACAGGTAGTGTCACTTCTGCATTAAGTGACTTACCACATTTTCTGTCTTAATACACAAACACATTAATTGCAACAGCTAGGATCAGGTCTGCTCTTCTGTCACTGTGATCAGGCACAAGCCCACGATCTGCTCACGCCTACAATGATCATTATTTGTGCTATACCAAAATCTGAAGCTTCCAAGTAGAGACACCAGTTACCTTCCGGGAACTTGCAAGCATCTCCTCTGTCCACAACCAGTAAGCAAACAAACCCAGGTACGGCTCCTCAAATCTAAACCTCCAACACTGCCTTCAAATTGAATTTCTCTATTAGATAGCCAACGTCTGGACATGAGTATCTGTGACTGCAACAGCACCCTGCTCCTCTTCTGCTACACCACAAGCCACCTCCAGGGTCACCTGAGCTTGAGCCCCTGCTATGTAACACAATCCCCACCACCACCCCCAAGTGAGCCAAACCTTTCCTATATGCCTTCGTTTTCACTCTTTGCTGCTACCCCAACAGCAGGCTTTCACGGGAGCCTCAAGTGCCACCCTGCCCTCTGTGTGATCCTTGAGCATAACCAAGCTCCTGGTCAGATTCATGACTGCTTCAGTTCACAACCTTCAGGATAAACTGAGCATCACCCTGGGTAGCAGCGACTTGCCACACATCCAAGGGCAGTCTGGCCTCATCTCTGAGACCTGCTGCCTTGGGACCAGCTTCAGAAGTCTCCACAGGAGAAGCAGAGAGACAGGGAACACAGTGCAACTGATCTCAGGAAGCAAAAAGCACCGTGCTCCCAAGCTGCCCTCAAAGGTTTTGGCACACTGGGGGAAGGACACTTAGCAGCAATCACTCTGCTAAGAAGGTCCTCAACAGAGATGGTAGGGAGTCTTTTGAAGCTTCACCTAATGTATTTACTGAGGCTGCCATGAACTCAAAAATATTATTAATAAATTTTTTTTTGGGGGGAAGGTGTGGAATTTGAGACCACACGGCAGAATGTAAATACAGAAATTTTTACAGGTCAGCTAAAAAATGTGAGAAAAAAGACAGTAAGGGGAATTCTTTCACTCTCTTAACTCCCATTTCAAATACATAATTCTTTAAGAGCTTTTCAGTGTGTTCTTGCACAAATCTTTGTATTCCCACCCATACAAGCAAGAGTCTAACTGAATATTGCTACACATAGTTAACGAAGGTAGGTTTTGTCTTACCTGGCAACACTGAGGTTTACTGCTGCAATTCTTCACATGGAGGTATTTTTCAAGGTAAAGCTAGATTGAAAAAAGTGCCAGTCCTAATAAAAATTCTGGAATTCTCCCAAATATGGAGAATTATCTTATACCTGTAAGTTTCTCCACAAGGACAAACTCTAAGGTGTTTCTGCAACTACTTCAGACTGATACAGGTACCAAACATGCAAAACATGCATTCTTGTGATAAGTAAAATTGCAGCTATCACTGCATTTAGTCAAAAGAGTACCTTTAGCAATATGCAACGCTAACAACACTGCTCACTGACTGTCCCACTCCTGCGTGTACACAAGTGGTTAGAGAAAGGTGACCAAACAGGCCATTTTGGTGTTCTTTGTTTTAGCTGCACACTGAGGACAACCTGATTCTCTATACTTAACAGCAAGAAATGCTTCCTCAAGAGAAGCTTAAACAAAGACAGAAAAGCAGTCTTACAGATGAGCTGTGAGAGATGCTGCTTTTCCACAGTGACCATATGAAAGGACGTACACCTCAGCAACAGCAACCTACACATAGGTGAGAATAAGAACACTGGCTGATGTCTCCATATTAAACTCAGTGCCATAAGGAACTTGACTAGAGAACTTGACAAAGTACGTAAAATGTTTGGATAAGAATTCCGTAGGAGGTGGATGACCTACTGAAGTATTCAGAAAAATGTAAGAACTATCTTGCTTTAGATACTACACTTTTTATCCTGGTGCTTTACAAAGCAACACTATGCAGCCATAGCCTTTGTTTATGATACATAAGTTAAGCACATTTGCAAGTTTAATCCAAACACTGCAAATGAATAGAGGTCTAAAATACTTCCAGATGGACCCAAATTAACGGTCTTACTCGAAATAAAGACAATAATACAAATTCATACAATCTGGTCTGCACAGACTGCTGGCAACCAACGTAACTTCAGCGGGTACCATCCTTTAGCCCACCTGTGGCCGATAAGCACTGGAAGGAGACAGTCATGGGGCATATGGAGGACAGGATGGGGCCAGTGAGCTCAGTGGAGACGAAGACATGAGACACTGGGTGCATTTATCAATTCCTACAGACACCTGCTTTCCTCAGCACACCTTCATTAATGGAACAGCCAGCTGGTTTTGTACTGAATTATTTCCTAAACACCAAAATAAAAAAAAAAGGCTTTTCAAGCCCATAGCAACACAGGTGAATGTGAATGAGAGGTCTGGCTGGTGGAGGAGTTGTTAGGAAAACGCCTGAAGTGAGGAAGCCAGGCAAGGATACGAAGGAAAGGAGAAGGCAAGGGGTCCTCCTCTCCAAGTCTCAGAGGAGATTTTCACAACACTGTGCTTTCCACAGCAAGCACTTCTCTATACTGCCAGAAAACAGCCTCCGGCTTGCTGAAGACTGCTGGCATCACTGCGAGGATCAAGCCCAAACGCGATTACTGCACAAATCCCTCGGTAATTTGCAATAGATGAGCGAGGCGCGGTTAAGCGGCGCGGCTCGCAGCCCCTCGCCAGGCCACGCGCCTGCCGCCCCCAGCGCCGGGCTGCCGGGCCCGGGAGGCGGCGGCACCTGCACAGCGGGGACCGCGACCGCGCCCCCGCCCTACGGCGCCGGGCCGCGCACCAGGGCGAGGGGAAGCCCCGGGGCACGCCGCACGCCCCGGCCCCGCGGGCCCTCCGCGGCCCGAGCACCGGCCCGGGTGAAGCCTCCCCGCGCCCCCACAGCCCGGCCCCGCCGCCACCCCAGCGGCAGCGCCCGGGGAGGCCGCGGCCGCCGCCCCTCCCGCCGCTCACCAGCTGCTTGAGGTCCTCCTCGGAGAGCCCGGCGTAGCGGTACCGCTGCTGCTCGAACTCGTACCGCGTCGTCTTCACCACCACCGCCACCCGCGCCGGCCGGAACCCCCCGCCGGCCGCTCCCAGCCCGCCGCAGCCCCGCCGCTGCGGCGCGCACGGCCCGGGCCCCGCCGCCGCCCCCCGCCCCGCCGCCAGACAGCGAGCGGCGAGGCTCAGCCCGCGCAGGGCGAGGAGGCGCCGGCTGGCGCCGCCGAGCAGCGGCAGCTCCGACAGGGCGGAGGAAGCGCCCACCGCCCGCTGGCATAGCGGCGGAGAGCGGCGGGCGGCGGCCCGGCTGGCCAGGCAGAAGTAGCCGCAGAGAAAGCCCCGCGCGGAGGCCATCGCCCGGGCTCGCTCCCCGCCCGGGACGGGGGCGGGCGGGAGGGCGCAGCGATGCCCGGCGCGGCCGCCCCCACTCTAAGGCTGCCTCCGCTCCCGGGCAGCGATCGGCACACATGTCACGGCCGCGCGGCGGCGCCCCGCCCCTCCCCGCACGCAGGCGCCGCCTCCACCAATAGGGAAGAGCGCCGGTGGGCACCCACCCGCCGCGGGGGCGGGGCTGGGGCGGCGGGGAGCGCTCCAGCGCGAGATGCGCATGCGCACTGCTCGACCAACCGCGCCGGCCCGCGGGAGGGGAGGCGGGAACGGCGTGTGGCGCGCGCGCCCGCGCCCCCTCCAGCTCCCGGGGAGCGCGAAGTGCGCACGCGCCTGGCGCGCCTGGCGCCGCGCGGGGCCGGCGGGCGGGACGGGGCCGTAGGCACGTAGGCGGGGGAGGGGAGGGGTCGCGCGGAGGGGCCGGGCCGCCGCCGCCGGGCTGCCGCGGCTCCACCGCCCCCCGGGGGCGCCCGCGATGTTCCCTGGCCGCCTTGCGCTCGGCCTGCTTTTGTGCTAAGGGGCTGTAAAATCAAGCCGGTTGCGTCCTCTGCGTTAGGCGGTGGGGAGGGGAGCCGGCCCTCTGCAGGCCGCGGCAGCCTGGCGGGCGGGGAGGTGCTTCGCAGCGGGCCTGGCGTGCTCCCTCGGTAAACTCCCCTGAGGAAAAGGACGCTGAAGGTGTCGGAAAAGCAAACAGGTTCTGTGTTTTAAAGGACTAGGTACCGTATCTCATCAGGATCTGAGAGAAACACGCTTGGGAAGCCCATCTCTTATTCATGACTATTCTGGTCTTCATTCCCGCATTTATCGCGGTCTCTGAGGAGCCGCAGGAAGAGGCAGCAGGGTGAGAGCAGCAGGTGTGGGGAAACACCTGTGCAGCCGCGCTGCGAGGGCATGTGAGCCAGCGCTTTGCAAGTCCAGGTAAAAAAAAAAGTAAATAGATCCCGAGTTACTTTTTCATATCATGAGCAAGCTATCCAGAAATACTGTGCGGTTTTTAAATCATTATTAATAGCTGCCTTTGCAGGCATTGACTTTCACAGACTACTTCTGCACTGAAAGCCTCATTCATGCACGTTTTTTTCATTACTCACCCTGTGCCTGTTCCTCCCCTGCGGGAAGTTAGAGCCTCTCGCTGTGGGAACTGAAGCCTCAGCTGTTTACCTGTCAATGCAGCACCCTGCTAGAGTGCTTTGCTAAGAGTCTTAGGAAATGAGACTAGCTAAGCCATTCAGCCCTTCCCTGCTCTTGTATAACAATACAAAAGCTCCATCCAGTCTTCACAGACGGGTAGGAGGATTTTCTATCTACTGATCAGCTTAGCCTTGAAGGAAACTACCACAAGCCAGATTACCAGGAGAGTAATTAAACATTACTAATTCCCTTGCTAACCAGAAAATACCTCATTCTGTATAACCATTAACTTTTGGATTGTACAAAGCAGTAGGTACAAGATCCCGGAGACCCAAGAGGAGGTAAGAGGTTGTGAAAATTTACAGCTCTGTTCTGAATGGTATCTGTTTTGTAACTTACTTGATCATTGAGCTGCTGCTGTAGGATCCTGTGCTTCATGTAGTACCTAGTTATATTGAACTGGTTTCATCTTTGAAAAACAAATCTGCTTCAACCACTAAGGCAAGCTTGAATGTGGAACAATATATGGAACAAAATATTCTGAGGCCATGCAATTATCATGTTATGGTCTTTTGAATTGATACCCACAGCAAGCATTATAAGCATTAAATATGAAATACATATTTTAAAATGTAAATTCAAAACAGTAGATGGTATCTTAATGTTTTGGAAGCAGAGCGGAGGGATGGAGCATGAAAGCAATTCATTCAGGCTTCCCAGCAAGAAGTCTCTGACAGCCTAGCTGAAGAGTACAGAGCTCATCTGACACCCCATTATCTATGTGGAAAAAGGTTTACACTTCCCATAACACATAAAACAGAGTTCGTGGAATGTTACTTACAGTTTGCATCTTACTTTGTAAATGGCCTACTTATAAAATGCTCAATAGGCACTACTTAACCTCTCCCTTATTACACCTTTTCTATCTGTCAAATGATGCTTTACTTATTTTGACATACATTCACAGCTTGTGACATGTCTTCATGCCCCATCTTCAGAGCAATATACCCAGTGCATTAAGGGACAGATCTGTTAATACAGAATTAAATTAATAAGCACAAGCATTTTAGCCTGGTATTCTTATAGGATAAAAGTATGGAGTAGGGGTGAATTCCTACTGTAATAACTTTCAAAAGTTATTGTGGCTGACCACAGCCAACTTTGTTTTGGGCACAAAGTACTTAAAAATTCCTCATGGAAACAGACACCTCAATACTGCCTGCAGTAAGGAAAATGTTTCAGAGTAATGCCCATTGTAGACACCAAGGAGTTAGTTATAATACATGAGGTAAATTTCAAGACACTAATCCATAGAAAACCAGGCACCCTTAGCTTTACATTCTCCAAGACAGTGGACTTTAAGCATCCTCTATGTAATAAACTTAAAATAATCTATTCTGTGTCACAAAACAATGTAACTGGAAAAAATTCTATGTAAATACTGTATTATTCCCAAGTTGTTAAAATAACTACAAAACTCGCCATGCAAGACTATGGGCAGTTTTGCATAATGTCTCCAAAGGAAGGCACATACTGCTTCTAGTGCAGTTATAGTCTAGGAGAACTGTTCGTTTCTAGTTTTTATTGCTGTAATGCCTTCTTGTGATCATTTAATTAATAACCAGTTATATAATTAACTAATCCAATCATTTGCATTTACATTCTCTAGACTTAATTTATATGCCCCTAAAAGTACTAGTGGTACCTGAAAATGATAGCACTATCTTTGTGTTGAAATGTTAATGCCACCAGTGTTGCATTCACAGAGGAGGAGGTAAACAGACCATCACTATAACATTTCACAAAATTGAGCCCTTAGATTTTGAGCCCAGCTGACCACAGCTGTTAATGCTGGTTATCTGGAGGAAAACCCCAGACTAATACTTGGAGAACATGTCACACTTGTGCAACACACCTTACAAGGCAGGTAGATGAACACATCAGTAGGTGTAGTTGGATTGAATTTCTCATCCTAGGTTCTATCCACGTGTGCTTGCATTTTGCTTGCAACATAGGTACCCTCATCAGTGATTACACAGTTGGGCCATATACTTCACTTCATAAATTCCGAAATAGAGGAGGATGCTTCAGAAAAAGCAAAATAAATGCAGTTATTCTTGGGGATGCAAATTATTGGAAAAAAAATCACAAAAGACCAGTGAGAAGAGGCACGCTTTCTTGTCCACACTTTCATTAGAACATGTTATAATTAGCAGAACTTTATTTTTCTACTTTTCTTCCCACTCTTTGCTTGTGCAAAGCAAACTACACCATCCTTGAAGTGGACTAACTGATTTCACCATTTCAGAAGCAATGCGAGTATGTTCAAACAGCTGCAGACACAATGTTTTTTAAGATGAACTTCACTGTGAAAAAAAACTCATGAATCTGAACTCCACTTTTTAGACAGGCAACTGCTCTAGAACAAGCAATGTATGCTTTTTCTAGATTTTCTTGCCAGCATGCCCCAGTGTAGGTCCTCTAAAACTGACTTAAGGAAAAGAGGATGCTTTTCCTCTTCCTGTCCATGTCATACAGGCTGTCATAAATTCATTAGTACTGAAAGTAGTATCAAAGTGCTCAAGGTCTTCCCTGTACTCATTCTCTCAATAACAGACACTACCAAGCTCTTAGCTTCATACAGTTTGTCAAAACTAATTCAGAGGTCACTAAAGATCATGACATAAAAACCTGAGTGAGAAGATTTCGGAAGAGATACAAACACCTCCAGAACTTAAAATAAGCCACTTAGACTATCTCATCCAGGCAGATTTTGCTAGAAACTCATAATCTTAGTGGCAGATATCTGCATATGTATCCTTATATTAGGAGCCGTTACTTTTCCCTCTTTCAGAAACAACTGCACTAATACATAAGAGATTCCAGCTCTGCACCCCTTATGTATATAAATTAATCACTGGGATTTGTTAGAAATAAGTAAGTAAACAACAATCTGAAAAAAACCCCAAAATATAGGACAGGTTGCTCTACAAACAGCAAATTAATGACATCTAGTTTCATATGGATTTGGGTCATGTCCCTACAACCCTTTTCAAGCCACAATAACGGCAGGTATCCATTATTGCACAAGTTTCTTTCTCCTACTTCCCAGCAAATGCTGCAGCTTGTTCAGAAGCAACAATGTACCACTCAGCCCCACAGGCCTCAAAGAAAATACCAGGCTTACCCTGAAACTTCTTCCTCAGAGGATACCTGCCTCTAAGTTCAGCCACTCAACAACCACCAGTTTTCATAAAGAACTTAAAATTGCCTTTGAGCTTTCTACCTCATGTCCAATTTATCTGAAACTGAACAGTGAGCTTGAAGTGGGTCTGACACATAGATGGACAGAGTACACTGTTTAAATCTTGTGTCCTTAGGAAAGCAGGCTTGAAGTTCTGCAGTGTGGAAGGAACTGTCTGCAGGAAGCTCTGACTAGGGCACAAAACAAGACAAACTAGTCAGACACAGTTTACAGCTGTAAGAAAATTTTATGTTCAGGCATAGAAATTGCTCTGGCTGTCATAAAATTACAAACTTTACATTTTTAAAACCAAGTTAATATATTACATATTAGTATACCTTCAGTCATGAGAAACAAGGAATTTTAGTGCAATGAGACTTAAGAGAATAAATAATTAGGATCTCAAGAGTAAAAATTCATACCTTAAATATGTCTGCACATACATGTGTTTATATGTCCTCTATTACCACAGCATCCCAACTCTTCAAAATAGTTAAAACATCTCTTGTCCTCCTCAGTTCTTAGGATACCTAGCTTCATATTTGAGAGTGTCTGTGTCTGTGTGCACACGAGCATGTGTTGTGTATACTTGTGTATATATGTAATGAACTTGGGAAGCGACAGGTCAGAAGAGAGTTTATTTGTGAATGATCATAAGTCTTGTTCCTTATGCTGTGGGAGCAAATGACAATGTTTAAGTCCTATGTCTGCAAAAGCTCGGTTGTGCCTGCCCTGGAACACTCCTGCATTTGCAAAGGATTTTACAGCTGTAGTAGAATTTAGAGGGATATCATGACACTGTGGTGCTTAAATCCTGTTTCATGTAAGGCTTTGATTATCAGGACAGACTTTGAAATCAAACTCTGCATTCAGTGCACAGCCGGCTGAACTCCAGGGCAAAGTTATCACCATGACCTGTTGCTAAATACATAGGCCTGCCTGCTGTGTTTAACAGCTGCTGAAGTTTTTATAACATGGAGCTTTGTTCCTGAGTATGAGTTGCAGCAATGAAATATGAAGGTCAGTGATGCAAATATTGTTGTGGTCAGGAGTGAGGCTGATAGAAAGGACAAAATGTACAGCTAGTTATGGAAAGAACATTTTTGTTATTAGCAGGCGAAGAGTCAAAGAGAAACCCAAGTGCTTCACTATTTGACACTAGTGCTCTATTGTGAAGTACTCCCCTTTTCCTGAAGGCAAAAATCCTGTCCCACTTCAGTTTACTGTCATCCAGATGCTACATCAATGTCAGACAAAATGCTAATTTTGGCAGGCTATTTAGGATTCAGCATAATCCTAAATGCTAGTTAAATTTCACCTGGATGCTGCAGGGCACTGAGAACTCGGGAAGAAGCTGGTACTCTTCCAAGTGCATACCTATGTTCAGACAGGAAAACTAAATTGTAATTTGACTCTTCAGGTGTGATGCAGCTTTTAAGATTGAGAAATCATTACAACTACCTTAATTAAAAGGACTTCACATATTTCAGAACATTTTTTCAGCTCCGAGGATGACAAAGAAATAATATTTTGTATCCAACAATACACAAGGCAGCAGTGAGTTGCAGCAGAATGGTTACAGACATATCTTCTTTATCTTTTTGACAGAAAGAATAGAAAACAGAGCAAAAATGGCATCTGTACTTTGCATGTGCTTAAGAATGATCCAGTAAGTCTTAATTGATATGTGGCATTAGAGAGAATCGAGTTTTCTAATTCCTTGTGAGAGTGGTTAGACAGGAGGCAGTAGTCTGTGGAATCACTTTTACAGAGTGACTGGGTCTGGGGCTGCTGGGATTATTGAACACATTAGGATGTGTAACATACTCATCTGTTTCAATGAATGATGCTGTTTAGGGCTAGCTACAGCTAAATCAGAAATAATCTCAGATAATCTCACACATTTACAAGAAACATTGATGCAGATATCCAGTTATACTGTGCATACGTTTATTTGTGTATATCAAATGGACAATTAATAGTTCTTGTTTTCTGTAACTGAAAAGGTGTTGATGAGTGCAGGCAGAAACACTTTCAGATTTTAAAGATTATATGTGCCCTAGAAGTGGCCTGCAGTTCTTCACAGTGAGTTCTCCTGGTGCTTATGACTGTAAAGGCAGATCGTGGTCCTTTGCCCTTTAAAAAAATTCTACAAAAAAGTATACAACTCCAGATCTTTTCAAAAGAAACTAAAAAACTTGTTATGAAGGTGGTTTCTGTAGGCCTTGGTCATGCTAATCTGGCACTCCCAATTCTGCTTGTGTGTACTTACAAACAGGATGCTGAATGTTACCAGAGAATTTTAAATAAATATTTTCAGTGAAGCCAAATTTAAAGCTATCCAATCTTTTAAATAACAGATGAAAAGTAACAAATATCTCTTCACGTATATTATTACTTCATGGTTATGTGGTTTTATCCATCAATATGATGAATACACATTTATTTCCTATAAAAGTCCTTACTTTAATAATGCATCTAAATATATTTAATTCTAAAATCTGTAGCCTTTTTAACACTTTGTGAATATTGAAAGCCATTGTGTCATTCCCATTGCAGTGCAAAAGCAGGCCGACTGGAGTCCTCCAAAGTGCATCTCAAGTTCTTTCTCAATGTATTAAACTTAAGCTGTCACTAAAATTAATCTTTGCTTAGAAGTCATAAAACAAAAGGCATCTGATTTCATCCTTTCAGGTTCTAATGACTCAGCTTAGACGTTTTGGGAAGATGAGTTCCCGGCTGTGCTGTTGTAACCTGTGGTAGGTGTCATGAGCAGACTACAGACTGCCTGCGGTTCCATCTAGAATGATCCAAAAAAGAATTTTTAAGCAATCTTGCTTATTTGAGCATATTCATGTTTTGAAAGAATCCAGCATTTCATAATACCAAAGCAGTAGGTTAAAGTTTGGAGATGATCAGTTCCTGGTTTAGGTAAATATCTAACTAGATAACAGGATTATTCACAAATATTTGAGCATGTGAATAGTGAGTGAAGACTGTGACCCCCCATGTCGATAAAGACAAGCACATAAGCACTAAGGATTCAGGTGTCTAGATAGGACAATGTGCCTGGGACGCAAATCATCTCGCTCTATATGGGGAACACTGTCTTAGCACTTCGAAACAGATGTTCAGTAAACTGTGAGAAATCCAGCACATCTTCAAACAGCTCACTAGTCATGAGAATGTACCCAGGAGTGCTTGTGGTGTGTTATCTCTATGACTTTGATGCATCTGCATAAAGTATAGATACAGCTCACTAATGCCAGACACATGGTATCACTATCACAGTGTTTAAAAATTGCTGCTACAATTTACCCACCACTGAATACCTACTAAAAGTTTTAAACCTCTTACAGGTGAAATGAAAGGCCTTGCGTTGGTCAGAACATTAAATCTGATTTTCCCCCTCTCTTTCCTGATTACACATTACATATATGTCAGTATTTAAAGCCAATCAGAAAGTTTTCTTTTCTTCTGTGCTTCAGATGATACTGGTATCTGCTGGAAAGAATACAGCAACTTGGACTCCAACAAAGAAGTTAATTCTTAACTTTTCCTCAGTTTTAATCACTGTCAGGTATGTATGTGTGTGTGTTAGACTTATGATTTGGTACCCTTAAAAACTGATAAGAATTCAAATTAAATTGACAAGAAATATCAAACAAATCAGTTTTTCAGGAGTTCTTGTGGTGTTGCTTAACAGGAGTTCCTTTAAAAACTTCGAAAGTATTTTACTTAAAAATAAAAAAAGCTCTCATAACATTTAAATCTTAATAAACACCAGCAGATAACCAAGTCCTAATGAGGCCAACATGGGAGGTACATGTATAGTGGACTAGAAGATGTCTCTAAAACAAAATAAAGGCTGCACTTCTCTGATATGATACTGTCCAGCTCTCAACAGCAGTAGTCTCCAAAATCCATACAATTCTCAGTGGACCCATATGGGACACACTACGACTTTACAGACTATGGTCTTCTCTTAAGGTCTATGGCTATGTATGGAGGGACTTCCTGGGACTTACTTAGTCCCAGACTCCAGCATCTTTGAATTCCATGCCAGGAAAGAGAGGACACCTCAATCAAAAGAGAGGATTCCTCAATCAGGATGAAGTTAGGAGAAGATTTAAGAGTTATTGCTGAGGTGCAGTGTAAGAAATAATGCATAACGCATTTCTTTGCCTAGTGACATTGTCATCCTTGTCTCCCGCATGTACTTTTCCAGCTTCTCTGTTCCCCCTCAGGGATACGAATAAACAAATTCCTGCAAAATCAGAAAAGGCAAAAGAACAGAAATTACAGGAACCATCCTACCTATAGTCCCATGCTATTTTACTACTATGACTGACATTTTGTACTCCTCTGCGAAAGAAATGCCTTGTGTCTCTCTAAATACTAACAGGGTTACAACACTTTAGGGATCTTGTGCTATTTCTCATGACACTGATGGACATATTTTTAAATGTAAACAAAATGCATTCCTTTGGAGCAAAGACAGAATCTCCTTATGGCTATGAAGAAAACACAGAAACATGTCTTAGAAGTGTCAAAAGGAAGGAGTAACATTTTTGGAGACATCTTAGTCACTTAGGGTCTAAGTAGTGACTTCCTCATACCTGCTGCCAATGGCAAGCTTCAGTGCTGGGGCTTTACCAGATACATGTTCTGGCAGGATGTATTTTTGAGCCTGACACAGAAATCTTGTTTGTTTGTGCTGCCAGTGGAAAGAGACGGGCACCCTGCAAGCGTTGCACAGTGTCTACATTAGAGGACTGTCTATTCAATACCATACTAGCAGTGCAACTCAGTACTCCCATGTGCCAAATTTGTAATTGTGTCGTCAAGCTGCTTAAACAACAGAAGTCAGAAGATTTTGTCTTGCACAGGTACCTGACACAGGGCTGCCAACATACGGGAAAGCCCCAAACTGATGGCTGAGATCTATTATCAAAGCAGGAGGAGGTACTGGCAACAGTTTGATGTTGTTACTCATTGCAGAACACACCCCAGACACAGACCTATGGGGTGCAGGTGCTCGGCCCTCTTTATCCACAGGGGTCAGATACAACTTGTTGCCTACCAGGAGACCATCCTCCACTACTGGGCTGTTCTATATGCCTGGCTGTAGTACCCAAAAAGAACTGAGAAGTTTGTGCTGAGAAGTTTGTCTCAAACAGTGAGGCAACTGCAGAGATCGAGACAACCCAGCCAGTCCACTTGAGGATATGGCAACACTCTAAGGATAAACTGAAATGCAGGTGGGTAGAGGCCTGCCTGACTGTTGGTCACTGTGCAGAGGTAGGGGAGGGTGTACCCCCGACTCATGAAGCCCCTTCCTCAAAAGGCAAATGTTCTGGAAACCAAATCTACATATGCAAGCTAATTTGCACAAAAAGCAGAGAAGGCATGTTGGGGCGTGTGGGGGGGGAAAGACCATATATAAAGGGGAACTCTCCAAAGGTTCTGGGGACTCTGCACCAGACACCCTGCTGGCCAGACCAATGCTGGATCCAGGATTGGTGAATTCCCTCTGCTTTGTGTGCGCTCTCTCTGTCCCCTTCTTTTACTTGATTTCCCTCACACACCCCCTCCTCCCTACAAGGCTTGCCAAATGTTATTATTGCCACTTCATTGTGTGAGCCCAGAATAAAGACCTTGTGTTTGTGGACCTTTGGTGTCCTTTCATCTTAATCCAACCAGGGGAATCAGCAAATCTAAGTAACTCCTCCCTCTCTCTGTGGGACAGTGGAACCTGACACTGGCTTCGGGTGATTATCCCACACAGCCAAGAATGTAAGGTTTATAAGTCCAAGGAGAGGGAAAACAAAAGGGGAGAGTCATGTAACTGAGAGCAGTAGCATTTCCTTCAGAAAGGAGCACTCTTGTTCTAATCATTCACACATTGTCATAGCAGCACTTTTCATGGTTTGGTTCATTAAACTATTTAGTGAAAAAATGTTTCATATGTGTAATCAATACACCTGGCAGCAAACAGTTAAAATACTTAAGAAATGAGTTAGCAATGAAAGAAATGGAAGAGATTTCCTTACCGTTGGTCAGCCTACAAGTTTTCTGTTTAGTCTAAATTAATCTCCTCAGCTCACTTGGTAGTCTGTGGGAAAAGATAAATACCTCCCAGAGAGTTATTGATGCCATCTACTCCCAAAATTTGTTTAAAGATTAATTGTTCTATTTCTCTCCACTTAGATTTACAGAACAATTTGTTGTTAAAAATATCTCAACTGTAACTGGTGAAATATGCTCTGATAAAAATATCATGTATAGCAACTTACTTGTTATGGACTTTATGATGAAATTAGTCTCTCTAGTTGAAAGTAAAGCAATTCAATTAAAAATTTTAATAATACTGGAATAAATTTCTATACTGAATTTGTAAAATGGTAGAAATATCTCTGCTACTTTATACACTGTCTTTGTGCAGTATTGACATCCTGTGGATGTTACAGTGAAGAACTGCGTCTGAAAAATTCTTACAAAAATGTCTTGCAAACATGTAGAATCACTTTAATGTTCATAACATGTTACTTATTATGTGTATCATATTTACTTCCTTCAGTCTGTAGCACTAAAGATAATTCTTGCCTATTTTTTTCATGTCTTTTACAGTGTCATGAAACATATAGCATAATCTAGGGAGTTGTGTTAGTTCTATTTAACAAGGAGGAAATTGCTTATGTTAAGAGACAACTATAATTTTTTAAGAAAAACCAGGTAGAATGGAATGCAATAAAATGCAGAAAGTATACCTTTCTAATTGTCTTTCTTGTAATAAAACAGTCACTGAGAACTTACACTTCTTAACATTTATGTGGTCTTAATGAGAGGTAATCTCTGAAACTGAATTACATCAGTGAAAGGAGATGACTTATGCACATCCTTCAATGAAAGTGAAAGCATGAAAATGAAAGATTTAAACAAATGCTTTTAAATATGCAGGATCTGCTCTCTTGTGTCCAAATGGACATTTCTAGGCTGATATTTAAAACTGAGCTCACCCTGTTCAAAACCCATGAGGTATATTTTTCTTCCTGTTTTGGAAATGCGAGTTTCAGGGACAGGCGTGTCTAAGATGTGAATGTCTGCAGGTAAAATGGGATTTGGATACCGGTAACTGAAATGTATGCAAAATTAAAACCTCATGCCTCTGAGAATAATAGAGGAGATTAAGATAAGCAGGAAACACCAGAAGTCATCAAAAAAAGCACCTGAAAGGGATTCTTAGAACTTCTGTCAGTAGCTGGACATAAATGAAGGACGGATGCTTAAACTAAAAGGTCAAGAAGAAACAGCATCTGACACTGTCATATCTCAGAATCTGTTTGCTGGCTGCCATCTGAATATTTGTATCAGAAGTCTGTGCAAATCAAAATAAATATTTAACTTGTAAATCTGTGCTCCTACGCTGCTTTGACATTCCCTTTCCCCTCCTTTTTGTTTTCCCTAAAAGAACAAAGAGTTCTTATAATCAATAATTCTGGAAAGGAATCAAGCTCCATCCAGAGTTTTCAAGTTACCAGAAACTCTTTGTAAAGTCAGTAGAGACTATTTAGGAATTACAGGAGGAATGCTTGATTATCTGGGAGCAATCTGGGGAGTTCTCAGAGCGAACAATTTTCCCATTTCCTAAAGAGAAAAAAGGTATTGTGAGAAAATGTTCTACAAGAGCATCATGCTTTGTTTAGAGCACTGAATGCAACTGAAATGTACTTAAGAATAGGAACAAGCAATGTAAACTGCAATATATTTGCTTAAAGGGGAGAGGAGACTTGTTTCCTTAGGGAAACAGTCACTTATAGCTCTAACTCATGCATTAGTTTATTCTTGTTGAATAGTTGTTAAAAGGAAGAGTTTATAATATGAGGGCAGGATGTTACTTGGTGGCAGAGGGAAAATAATGCTATGAGCAACAACTCAAACGTGCCTGCTGTAGTCCTATTAGAAAAGTGGCAGGTCCTCTATCCACTGTAGCAGTTTGGCACAGGCAAGTGAATTTGCCCCAGAAATGTGCTAAGCAAATGTGTCTTTTGCTAAGAGAGAAAAGCTTCTAATTCTGACACTGTTTCTGTCTTGCTTTCTGCAAATGTTGACTTTGTTGTGAGCTGTATTTACCCCTTTTGTCTTTTTTTTAGTTGCATTCTTTCCTTTGAGGAGCCTAAATTTTTGTTATGTTGAAGAAAGCTGGCAAAACTGGTGTATAAATCTTGACCTACAAATTTCCTAGTGAGGTAGTTGTTACAGCTGATCAAGAATAAAGTGTTTTAAATGAAGTTAACCACTGCAATAAATACCTTAGTAACCACTTTATGCTTTAAGCTATATGTAACTACCTAATCACTGATGTGAATGAACTCAGCTTGTACTTACTCAAGGAACAATTAGTATCTCAGTACCTCTAGTCATTTCTACTGAAATATAACGAGTAAACCTTTATGTAAAGCTCGACAATATTAAAATATCTTAACCCTCAGCCTTTTGTCAAAAGAGTATTCCACTACTATAAAGATATGTGGATACTTGATCTGGCAAAACCTTGCATTTTAACAATAGTAAGTCAAAATATTAAAAGGAATTGCCCTCTTCTACCTGGAAAAGGATATTTGTAATAGATTAAAGTTATGATCAGCATGAAAAAAAAAGTGCAATTTCACTGCTTACAAGAAAATACCCTGAAAGGATTACAGCATTCCCAGGAAAATTTTGGCTTACCAGATCCACTGCTGTTCATTTGAGTTATTTTTACGTCATCTTCATCATCACTATCACAGTTTAATGGCTGAAAAGCTATTTCTGTCTCTGTGTCTACTTGATTAGCGCATGGATCTTGCTCAGCAAAGCTTCGCAATGCCACAAGACGGTGATGTATTGCTGCATACAGGTATCCAGTGTCTTTCGAGCTTGCCTGCAGAACATAAAATGCATACAGTCCAAACTAATCAAGAAAAATTTGTGTTTTTCACAGAGAAGCTGACTGAGAAATTTTCAAAAGTAATGAGCTGGTTTTTGTCCTTTTCTTTTTAAGAAACAATCCATTTTTAAGATTCATACTTAATCATTCATTTCAGAAAATAAATTTAAATACAAATAATATTAAGTTTTCTTAAGTGGCCTGAGTTTTATAATATAGTTGTTGATTATCTTCTTTATAGTTACAAGAAACATAAGCTTAAAAATTATTATTTCCCCTGAAGGACGGCTCAGTTTGTACTGAGTACTTGATATTCGAGACAATTCTGGAATATGATTCTGGAGGTATCTGAAACATTAATAGATGTATTTCATTTTGGTTTACAGAATAAGTAAGAATTTTTAAGCCTAACAAAAAAAAAAATGGTTGTGATTATAAATTTTAAAGATACCATAAATGCCACTGCTACTGTTGAACAGCAGATGAGCATCATCAAGAAGGGTATTGAGAACTAGGCAAGGCAGCATTTTGCCAGTACATAAAAACTTCAAGCAGCCATGTCCTAAGTACTGTGTTCCACTCTGGTCATCGCTTCTCAAGGATATAGTACAATTAAAGAAGGTAAAGAGAAGGGCACCAAAATTGATCAATGGTGTGGTGCAGCTCCTTATGAATAGTTGAGATTTTTCAGTCTGAAAAGGATGAGAAGGGGGATGTAACTAAGGTTTTCGAAAGTATAACTGATGGATAAACTGAATATGGTACAGCTGTTCATCAGACCACAAAATGAATGCACTAGGGTACGCTTAAAGCAGTAAAGGATCGGTGTGAAAGAAAGTGCTTCTTCACAGAGTGAGTAAAAACAACTAGAATTTGCTGTCTTGGAAGAGAGTGGAGACAGACTAAAAACAACAGGCCAAAAATACAGTAATAAAAGTTTTTTAAAAAAAGAATTACAAAAATACTTCCATAAAATAGACAGCAAAGGAAGTGAGTGGGGGTGCATGCTCTCACATCCCTAATACAACACTGGTGAACGCTGGGGGTCAATGAGGTGAACAGACGGTACCAAGTGGCCATGCTTGCCCGTGCTTCCCAAAGGCGCTGCCTTTGGGCACTGTCAGAAGTGCCAGTAGAGGATTTCTTAGGTTCTTACAGAATCATAGAACCATTGAGGTTGGAAAAGACTTTTAATATCATTGAGTCCAACCTTTAATCTAGCACTGGCAAGTCCTTATCAACTCTTAAGTCCACCAGAAGACACCTGACTGTAAAAGCAGCAATCATGTCCCAGCTGTATGAGGCTAACAAGCTGTTTATGTTTATTTCATACACATAAACCGCAGAGCTTGGTGTGGTTACACAAGACTTTATGAAGCAGATCATCTGCCGGAGGGTAACTGAATGCATACGGTCTTCTGTAGCCCAGTTCTCCACTTCTGCATCATGTGGACTAATTTCTATCTGTATCACCTGACAACAGGAAGAAATACGTTTTGTTGGATTGGAATGATGTGTGTCAGTGTGTACAGGCAGAAAAGCTCTGTGAATTGGGAAGCAGCAGCAGGTCAGCATTCTGTGCTACCCAGACTCACAGAGCAAACAATTCTCTCCCTACAGCCAGGCAAAGAAGAAGGAAATTCAGAGTTTTTAGGTGTCTCAACTGCAAATGCAACTCTCAGTGGACAAATCTGAGCTCTCAAGATAACACACCTTTTCAGGGAACGAAGGGTCATAGATACGAAAAAGGTAGCTGTTCAGTCTGATCATTTCTATTCGTAGCTTTCTACTCATTCATTCAAAAGCCAGAGTTCCTCTGTCACTTTAATCTAATATGGACTCTGGCTTCTGCCAAGAGCGGTGGACTCACCTCCAAGCATCCTCCAACTCTTCATTTCTACCCTCCCCATTGTGCCAGTACCACCATTAGGGTGATCACAGGGTGAATAAAATCAAGCTAAAAAACTAACCGAGCAAAACCAAACCCACCCAGACCAGTTCTCTGATCTGCCTCACTCATAGCTGTACAAATTCCAATGCCACCAAAAGCGAGGAGGAAGAAACAAGCATGAGGGAAGGGGGCAGGGTCACCCCTCTGCCCAGACCTGGGTGAGTACTACAGGATCAACCGAAGTTGTCTTGTGAGCTGCCTGCTTTGTAGTCAGCATCATGTGAGACTTCTCCCTCACTCATGAAGAGCCCTTTGGATAACATCCCTGAACCAAATGTATCAATCATTCATTCATCTGACATGGGAAAAACAAATTTAAATGGCAGTTAAAAATGTTTGTTGGTGCCTTGGAGGAGTCGCCTCTACTGACTTCTAGACCAGCCTGGATTACATGCCGAGGCTCAGGTCATGCCTGCTGGGTATCTCACGCATTGACCACGCTCAAGAGTCTCGGTGCTAGTTTGGCTGGATACCAACCACCTCAGTGACAACTGTAAATGCAGCCTCCTGCAACCCTTGCCACACACATACAGCTGTCATATGTCTTGGTCTCCTAAAACATGTCTATTTTTTTACTGTCCAGAAGTGCCAGAACAGAATGTTTACATCAATATACATGAGAAGAACTGTGCGGCACATTTGGAAATCTAGAACTTTTCTAATTCTCACATGCAGACCAGCTGTGCAGCACAGCCATAACTAAGTCAGTCACAGTTTGGAAGTGATAAACTTGCAGTGCTTGCATATATGGTGCATGATGCTTTGCTTGTGTATGGCATGCGACATCTTTTGGAAGTGGTGATTTATTTTTCTTGCCCAGGCGTCTGAACCCTTCCCAGAAAGGTCTACTGGGGAAACTGCAGACATCCTCAAACTCACGTGGATGCTGTCACTCCCCAGTCTGAGACATATGTGCTGTTTATTTGCAAATAAATCCATTACATTTCCATCCTCAACTGAGCAGCTTTTGCTAGAGAAAACCAGGATTCCCAAGTCTTACGTAAGGTGACATCAAAAAATCTGTGTCCTCCTCAGGTGAGAGATGGAGGTCCTACTCTGGATGGATTATTTCAAACAACGTGTCAAGAACCAAGGCAAAAAAGCTGCTGCCTTGTACCAAAGTAACTTCAAAAATATGTAACTACCTGTGTAGAAATTCTTAGTGTTGCTTCTGTAAGAAAGGGTAATTGCTGCATATGACTGGAATTATACCCATTCCATCAGTGGTACATGAATCAGAGTCTGGAAATGTCTGTCCAAAGGCCATATCCCATCTTCCACCTTTTTTAAAAAAAAATTACTAAGGAACAGCACTTCTAACTCATTTCATAATAAAAGCCATGTAACAGCTAAGCTAAGCATAGACTGACAGAGCATAAAAGGCCATTTGCTAACACCAAAGCCTCAGCAAGTCTTCAGAATCCTAGATGAAATGCATGGGGTTTTTCTCTCTTGCTTACCTGAATCAGAAATACTTGAACAGAGTGGTCCTCTTGGTCTGTTGCAGTGAAGCACAGGTTCTTTCTGTTTGCTCTTTTTATAAGCATTTGTTCCCAGAGTCGGGTGTTGAGAATCAGTCTCAAGCTGCCTTGATTTCGCATAACTGAAATAAGAAGGTTTATATGAAAAGTTGTTGGAACCATCTTCATTTTTACTGCAACAGTTTTCTCAACTACTTACATACAGCTAATATTTTTATGAATTACTCTTTTAAATTTGGTCTAAAACCTGACATGGTGAGATATTTATTTTTTTTTAAGTATTCAAATATATTCATTTCTTTCAATACACCTGGCATACAAAGCAAATAATCTCCTGAAATTGTGTAATGCAGCACAAAAGTTGACAGCCCAGTAAAAACAACATTCCAGAAGTGGCTTGAAACACTGCTCCCAGTAAAGCAGAATCAACAAAGAGCAAGCTGTCAGACTGGTGATTGAGCTAAAGATACACTGCAGTAGAAATACACAGAACCTAACAACATATCCAAGCGTGAGCGTACAAACTGAGTGAAAAATGCCCAGTGCCTCGGTCTGTAGTAGAGCTAACTTTATCAGGCAATGTTTAAAACATTTTCAGCAACTTGACTGAAACAAAACAAGCTACTCGGTTTAAAATGTACTGAAATAAACTTATTCTGGCCAGCAATTGTGCAAGTCATTTAGTGTTTTGTGTATGTGTTACTTTGTTATTTAATTCTTACTTAGCCTTGACTGCAACATTCCATCTTTATTGCTAGAAGTGTCATTAAGCCTCAGGGATCCTATGCCTCTTTCAATCCAGGTTAACGAAAGCTTATTAAATACAAACAGCTTACAGTTGATCTGAAAGAGAAATACATGATGGAAATTGCCAGCCAATATTAATTTTATTGGTTCTAAAACTTTATGGTTTTAAAATTTGGATAATGGCTTTTAATACATCCGTATGCATGTATATAAAGATAGATACTTAGATATATCACCATTATTACTTAAAATGAAATGGCTCCCAGATCTGTTCTAAATTTTCTGCTGGTCATAGAAAACATTCAGCATAATCCCCGTTTACTTTTCCAATTATTTCATCTTCATTAACTCTCCATCTGTGATACCCACTAACACAGCTGAATTTGTTGCAAGTGTTCTACAGTCTTATGCCTTCACGCTTCAGAAACCTTGTACAAGCCAGGATACCACTACTAGGCGAGTACTACTCCAAAGAGAGTAAAAATTCCATGTTCTGACAAGACAGAAGATTTAATCAAGGATAAAATAATGTAACTTTCAATGTTAAGATTTTTTAAATCATATACAGCACTGCTATAATAACATTTTGAAGATGAAGAATGGCAAGATACATCCTGCCAGGCCAGAAAGATAATTGATATCTTACATGAACGATAAAACTAATTATTTGACAACACATCGCTTTTTTTCCCCAAAAAAATTTTGTCTTTAAAAAGTCTTTACTCAAATCACTTCCAATTTTGAAGTTTAGTTACTGCTGGTATACTGTGTAGATGCCTATAAAATACAACTGTAGAATGACATTCTGAAGCACTTACTGGAAGGGACTACAAAATGAACAAATACAATATAAAAAAGAAAATACCACCCTACAGAAAATGGGTTACCAGAGGCATATCTTAAAAAAGCAAAAATGTAAAATATAAACTGAAGTTATTTTCAGATTGCTGCAATCTGTAATACAACTAGATGTTCTTTTCAACAGCAAAACTGCTCATCATCAAGGCTTTATGGAATACACACCTGTAATACATTGTGTTCTGCTTCTTCTCCAGTTACAACTTCAACTTTATCTAACAGCATTTTCTCCACTGGCTTGGAAATGCAAGCAGCTGCTGATTCAGTTAGTGTTGCATTTCCCAACAAAGCTGTTCCTGTAGGGAAAACAAACAAACAAACCATAAAGGAAATCCTTTCTGTACAGGGAATATTTTCAGGACAACAAAACTAGCACATAGGAAGGCCTGTGACTTTAGACCTGTGATGTCTGATATTATTACTACATATATTGCAAAATGTCTCACCTGTTTAGGATCATTTTGAATTGAACAGGGCTCTCTGCAGTTGCAGAGCTTTGCCCCAACGGACAACTTGCAGAAACAAGCCCTAAATAATTAAAGTTGATTTTTCAAATGAAACTGGGCTGTCATACTGCTCTGCAGATTAATAAATAATGGACACACGTCCCGATATTCAGAACAGTAATACATATACAAAGAATATTGAACAGGAACGTGAAAGGACAAGACTTGAAAGAAAACCACTGTTACAAAAGTTTGTATAGTTGCATCATCTGCATGGGTTTTCCATGGGTTTTAATATTTTTTTTACTTGTAAGAGTGTTCACACAAAGTAAGAGGATCCAACACATCCATTAGTACAGACTGGTGCACAATTTGGCAAGATGGCTCAGGATAGGAGCCTACTTGGTATCCCCTCACAGCCTCGATTTACATGGCTTGCCGACTAGAAAAGCTCACACCAAACAACCCCTGAAATCTGTCTGTATAGAAGTTTCAGTCCCACAGTTAGGATACAAATATGGCAAAGTAATTTGTATGAGCAGTCACAAAATGCAAGCAGCAGACAGCTTAAAACTGTAGTTCAAAAATGCATTCCAAAAGGCATTCACAAAGTTCACTGCATTTTTTTTCCAAATAGTAAACAATAATAATTTGTAAAACTCATATTTTTTCCTGAGTAACTCAGATTATTCGTTCTGAAGTTAGTTCAGTTCAAATGTCATAAACCAAACTGTAGCTGCTTTCTGAACACAGATTTTGGCACATACTGCAAGCGTACTAGTGACTGGATAGCTTGAGAATAGATGAAAATTATTGACCACCACTGATTTGACATCCTCTAAAATACAGTGAAACATAACAATAAAGCTAACTGCACTCGTCTGCTGAGTATGCTTACTTGTTTGTGGACTGACAGGAAAAGATTCTATGTACATGGGTGTTATTTCTCCTTTGTATGAATCAGCTTCATTACACGGCTTGGGATGCTTCTCAGGACTCTAGAAAAAAAACCAGGGGAAATAAAAATTCCTATTTAAATAAAAGGGCTATGTTACTCGTATCAAACAGAACATTGAATCATTTAATGCATGCTAGGCTCAAGCTTAGCAATTGTAGTATCTTGCAGTAAAAACTGGCCCAGATGATACAATTTCAGTCTCTAGTGGAAGTGATTTTATTATCATAAAATCAGTATATCATTCTTCCACCAAAAAAAATGGCTTCTTTCTTTGGATCCTGCCCTAGGATTTAAATCCACTGAAGGACTTAGCTGTTTAATTACCAGCTAATTTCCAGCTGAAGCACTTAAGCCCCAGAAGAATAGCTTAAAACTCCCAAACACCACAAACTTAACCCCAGAGGAATTAAAAATTTACATGACATTCAGTTTTTGGAGATGAAGTTTCTCAGGCATGTAGAAATAAATGCTTCTGGCTCCTGACAATGCTTAGTCACTCAGCTCCTACCTTGCAACTAAATCCCAGTCAGAAGTCAGAACCCAGACCTATGGTTGCCAAGCTTTTTGGCTGGCAAATACACTTACTGTTTCCATTCTATTTCTACTGAAAACTGAATTTCAATTCCACTTTAAATGGTGCAGTCCTCAGCCTGGGAACCACCTTTTTGTGTGAGTTTCCTTCAGGACTTGATCCACTAAGGTCTGACAGCTTGCAGTCAAAAAATGAGCAAAAGAGAAATGCATACTGGACAGGGAAGATAGGGATGCCCACCCCTCCAACAGCAAATATTTAGGTATTTTGTCCCCAACAGTCATTAGAATCGTACTTACTCACATCTTTAAAAGCACAGGAGGAGATAAAAAGAATCAATATCTGAAAAATACTGTACTTATCATTATCCTTGACAAAAAGTCTGCCAGCTTTTATGGATCTTACCAAAACTCTCTCAACCATGTTTTCTCCAAACACAAAATCAGAATTGCTGCTGTTTTGTATGCCTCTGTCCTCAAACAACTGAATTCTGTGGGAACAAAATAGCATAACAGTATGATTTAGGACTATTTAGAATTTTGTAGAGAAATAAATAAGTTCATGCATTTACTTTACCACTTACCTTACCTTAAAGACAAACAAAAAATGACCACTCAAGTAACCAGACAAATTCTTCAAAAGAATCTGAGAATATTCTCAACATTTCACAAAAGGAACAGAGAGTATCACACTGTGTATCATGAAGATTATTGAGGATGTTCCTTAGAAGCAAAGAACAAGAAGCAAAACAACCTCCTCCTCCTCCTCCTCAAGGAATTGTCTTACTCTAGAAACTGTAATGAGTTACGTTTGTTTCCGTTTCCTTTTGCTCCACCAAAAGACAATCAACAGTTAACACTTATCCCTTCACGTTGGTGCAGTTCTGGTACCCCTCAGGATAACGTACTCCCCAGTGCCTCACAGGCACTCCTTGGCCATCCACCTAACATCTGGGAAAGGCAGAGGGGCAGTGTATTCTAAAGCACATGCCTTCAGTTGACATAAATACTGCAAATGTAAAGGTATGAAAGCAGATGGCATAGGATGAGGTATAACTAGAACAGGAAAGAAAGATATTGTTTCCATTTTTCAATGACCCTTTCCACAAATGTACTTAAAATGAGAAGTTAAGAAAACTAAATACTTGCAATCCTTTAGTGGTGACCAACTGTACTTTAGGCACATAGATTTGGCAGAAAATTTCATACAGTAGATAAATCACTTTACATTTAGGATCTGGAGCATGACTGGGTTTGGCAAAAGCTACATTAAAACAACACTTGTCCTTCTCTTCTGCCCCTTTTTCCTTCTTAGTGTCTCAGGTGTTACAGATAACTTTAAAAGAAAAATTTCCCACTACCACCCTGAGTCTAACTACTTTCAGTTAGCCTCTTCCTTCTCAGGAAGTTTTAAGAGAAGAAGGTGAATGCATTTATTTAAATAGCAATATAGTCACAACTTGTAAAAAGCATATTACTTGTGGATTACATTCAGGAATATTCCTATATAAGTTGAGTTGTTATTTGACCTGCTAATTACAGAGCCACTTTAAATTAACAGGATCCATTTTTTATCAGAGTCACTAGAAAAGTTCTTGTAAACTTCTTTGTGTGGAAGTTGTTCCTGCTGTTGGGGTTTTTGAGGGTTTTTTTGGTTTTGTTTTTTTTTTTTTTTAACAAAAGGCTTATAGGTTGTTCATGCTTTCTGTCGAGCTTAGTCACTGGATCTTTTGCTGAGAAAGGCAAAACCATCCAAGTTCTTGTCTCTTTCTGTTCCAGAAGGATGATTTGGCAGGAAGATGATCTGATGTTCTGTCACAAACTGCATGCTTCAGCACCACTTACCTGCTCTTGCAGATCATTTACCACCTGTGAGAGGGCTTAATGGCACACAAGTTATGCAGAAGACATTCCTGTTATTAAGCTGGGGTTTTTGCCAGAACCTGATGATCACCTCTCAAACTTAGGTTTCTGTGTTCACAACTACAGTGTGCCTGAAACCTCTTTACATAGGATGAAGGAATTCCCAAGTACAACCTATCTGGCATTTTACACTTCAGGAAAAAAGTATTTCTTAATATTCTTATCCTTGATGTGTTGCTAAGACTAAAAGCAAATAAAGAGAAATCAGAAAAACTCTTCTCAGCCTTGAAGCCTTCCATAGATGTTCTGGGCTATGAGCAGGTATCCTGGTTCCAGCTGGGATATGGTTCATTTCCTTCTTGGTAGCTGGTGCAGTGCTGTGGCTTGGATTTGGTGTGGGAATAGTGTTGATAATATGCTTTCAGATGCTGGTGGGTGATGTTTATACTAAGTGAAGGACTTTTCAGTTTCTCAGGCCCTGCCAGCGAGAAGACTAGAGGGGCACAAGAAATTGGGAGGGGGCACGGCCAGGACAGGTGACCCAAACCAGCCGAAGGGATATTCCATGCCATAGGATGTCATTCTGAGTATAGAAACCGGGTGAAGTTGGCCAGGGCTTGCTCAGGGACTGGCTGGGAATCGGTCAGTGCGTGGTGAGCAACTGTTTTGTGCATCACTTGTTTTCTTTTCTCCCTTCCCTTTGGATTTTGTTTCTCTCCCCGTCTCCCTTCTTTTCATTATATTTTTTGTAATAATAATCATAGTAATTATTGGTTTTATTTTATTTTATTTCAATTATTAAATTGTTCTTATCTCAACCCTCAAGATTTACCTTCCTTCCTGATTCTCCTCCCCATCCCTCTGGATGGTGGGGAAGTGAGCAAGCAGCTGTATCGTACTTAGTTACCAACTGGGGTTAAACCATAACAGGGAACCTGACTAATGAGTTTCTTATCCTTAAGAAAACTCCCCACTAAAATTCACTAACTTGTGATCAATTGCCATCCTGAAATTTCATTTGCTACTTCTAGGTCGCTCTAGTAGCAACTTAGTAAGGATAGCACTCCAGAAGAGCTAAAACCCAGAAACTAGAGGCTGGTCTTAAAGAAACACTGTGGGAAATTAATTTTGATTATTTTCCAAAATGTAAGGAAAAAGTAATCAGTGCAGGATCTTCCTTCTTCCACACATTTAACTGGAAGTGCCAGCCTTAAAGTCTTACTAAAACCTCAACATCCTTATGTTGCTGCAGGGCAAGAACAAAGTGTGTCAGGGATTACACTGCTGTGGAGATGCAAAACAGAGGTGTTGAATTCAGGGAATGACCACTAACAAGGAAGCAAGGGAGAGGAGAAATGTGGATAAGATACTGCGAAGAAGAGACTACGGAAAGGGAGTAGATCCAGGTACTGTCCTTCTCAGAGTGTCCAGAAGGGTCTGAGAGGCTGCCATTTCCAGTGCTGGCCTTGAACCCTTGCAGTTTTTCCATGCAAATGGAAATTGTGCAAAGCTGAATAGATGACCAGAAGCCTGTGTTTTCCCAGCACTGTATTTCTATCCCTTACCACACAATCTCCTTCCCAAGCTTTTAATCAGAATCATGAAACTGCAGATTTCTCCTCTTCAGTTCATTACTACAGCCAGTTCAGGAAATGGAACTGTTGGTTATTTCCTGGGATATGGACAGCTGCAGCTAACAGAGGGCTAACAAATTATTTTCGTTCATCTCACTACAGAACTACATCACATACAGAAGAAGAGGTAGGAAAGCAAGACAAACGTTTGCAGGCAGCAGCCATCCCTGCTGTTGAATGTCTCTGCATTTGATTTTGTAAATTAAATGCCAATAGTTAGACTTTGATTGATAATTAAAACTAAACCTAAAAAATTATTTTCTTAGCAATGAGCAGATCTGGCTGCAATGTTCACTACTGCTTAGCGTATCTATGGAGTTTAATAAAGTTGCTTTTTTGAATACTTATTGTTAAGTTATCTGAGAAAACGGCTATGCCAAAAAGATTTTACTGAAGTATTTAAAGCATCAGTGATTTAACAGAGATTGGAAGAATGGCACTTACACCCCCCTGCAATCTCAGAAGAGCAGTAAGCACCTAGTTGTATTTAAATTAGTTTTCAACTTGCCAAATAAACCAACATTTACCACAATGGCAATATACAGAATTACTGAGACAAAAATACTCCAAGCACATTAGCAATTCCTCTTTTAAAAAGAAAAGAAATACCATAAGCACTTTTAAGTCTTGTAACTTGTCAGTACTGGAACACTGCACTGCATTTCTCAGTCCATCTACTTCACAAGAGAAAGCCACTCACCTGTCTTTTCCTAGACATTGTACAGGTAAGATAAGGTAGATAGACTTGGAGTATCGACACCGACTGATTCTGAAGTCAGTACTATCTTCCTTTAGCTTTTCCAATATATGTATTACAATCATTCTGAATCTGCTAAAAATCCAGCATGTTGTGTGGCTCTATGCTGTCCTCACAGGGCATCATCACAGCATTAATTGTGAAAGAAAAGGATAGGCTGGCTCTTCCAAAAATGAAGCATGTGCCCTCTAATGACACTCATCGCGTCGATAAGGATTAAGAATCTAAGTTGCCTGTGCATCTAAAAATTCCTTACCTCCTCAGAACCCCCTCATCTGTGCATCTCAAATGTTGTGTGCAGGAACCTTTATCTGTGGCCCATCCAGCCATGAAGACTACGGGAACAGGCTCCTTTGCTGCTAACACGTTCTCTGCCCGTTTTAGGTAGGAGCAGGAAAGGAGGCAACATCACAAATGTGCTATCTGTGGCCCTAGCAATTTTAAAATGTCATTCTCTCATCATAGCTGATCTCAGGTGTATTCCTGATGCTCACAGCTTCCAGGTAAATAACCCTCATCAACCATCAGCAAGCAGTATTAATACCCACAAGATAACCTGCTGACACTAAGCTGGCTAACCACAGACATAACATTCTCAGGAGCCAATCTTCACAGAGAGGCAATAGCCCATTTTTGCACCAGTATGAGTTCTTTCAGTCATATACAGAGGCAAGGGCATAGGGCAATGTCCTAGTCCAAGGAAGTCAGCTTTCTCAGGCAAAAATTCTGAAGTCCATGCTGGTCAACCCATGCCTGCACAAAGATGCCACCCGATCACAATCATCAGCCACTAGCTGTTCATGCCAGGAATTCTGGCATGTGCACGGAAGTAAAGCACTGGTTGCAAGTACTCGCCTTGTCTTCCAAATCAGTCCTGTATGGTTTTCTTTATTTCTCCTGTGTCCAATATGCTGACATATTTTGATAATTCCTGAGTTTTTCTGCATCTATTTATAAGACACAGCAGCTATGCGATCAGAAGAGAGTTCTCCAAAGGAACACAAAGATGATTTTAAACATTCAAAACCAGGACATATTTTGAACTAACATACTTGAACTGCCAAAGCTTATGAATATAAGCTTCATTTTATATATATATATAAATATATATATTATATACATATTTATATATATATATATATATATACATGATGGCTAACCAAAATAGCTTCTGGTTTGGGAGTTGCTACTGAGAAGCAAACTGTCCCACAGAGATTAATTCCCAGCAGGAGTCCATGTCAGCACTCACAAATCCTGGCACCACACACAAATGCCAGTAAGCACTGTGTGGGTATAGATAGCACAGGCTTAGTACCATGTTAGACATGTAGGACAAAAGGGCATGCCTTAGGCCAAGTGACAAAATATAGACAAAAATTAAATAAAAACTTACCGTGTTGTTTTAGAACTAGAAAGAGTCATGGTAGTAGATGGCCTCACTATTTTGGAACTTACTGAATTCTCAGCTGAGGAATAAGAGCTGTCTTCAGATAGCTAGGAATAATAAAACCAGATTAATTTATTAGACCAAGCTTACTTTCAGCTATAAACAGACCTGCTAGAAGTCCAGAGTCACTGACGTATATTTAAATGTGGTAGTTGGCAGAGCTTCCTCCAGCTGTGTACAAAGCCAGCGCCCATAATCAAAATGGTAAAATGTTACTCTCTAAATAAACAAAATGCAAAAGATCTCCCAAGCTGATTTGCCGACAGAACCCTGATAGCTCAAAGTCGAGACAGCCTGCAGAGAAGACATATTTTTTCAAACACAGTCAGCATGGGTTTAACAGTTCAGATCATGTCAGTGATCTCATTGATTCCACTGAAACTGATCTGGGAACTTTCTTGAAAATCATGCAGTGGAATAAATTAACTGCTTTAAAACAGCACTGTTGAGTTGTTGTTTTTTAATTTGAGCTCCAAAAATATATTAGCCAGTAAAATTACTTTTCTTTTTACCTGAACACGTGCTTCTTTCTTAGTCACTAGAGATACTACAGGATTTTCAGGATAGGTCAAGGCTTGTGGGGGTTGTAAAATGGCAGGCTTAATGACATTCTGCAACTGACTTTGTGACAAGGATCCTGGCAAAATACAAAGACAAAATATTTAAACAGATACTTTTTCTTCACATCCAATTCATACCTATGCGTCTTCCCCTTCAACGGAAAGCTTCAAAGCATATTTAAGTAGCATTTATTGTTGTTTACTTGCTACATATTCTGAAAAAACTGTAATCTGTTCTAAAATACACAACTCTGCAGTGACACCAACCCTGTTATGCTATCAGAATAGAATATAATAATGCATTATATACATAAATATACTTATTTATATTTATAAAATGTATTTGTATTTATTTACTGCTTTATGTTAGATCTGTCTTCTGGTATTTCAAATTTAATCCTGCATCTGCAGATGCCAAGAGAGTTCTTTGAGTTCTGCAGAAGCAGAGTTATTCAGTTAGAAATGTGGAATTTCACTATTCAAAGTTATATTCAGTCCATTCCGGAAATAAGTAGTCAAGAGTAGAGGCTCAGAACAGAGCTCACAGGATATCTACACTGTCAAAAAAATAACTTATGAACCTCATAAAGATACCTAGCCTACCACTCAGCACAGAGAAGAGTTGTCATTTTTATGTCTTCTGTATCTGTTAAGAACCTCTTTGTGGAAGTACAGTGAATAAATATTGCAATGACAGTTACCTTCTTTCGTACTTTTGAGCAAGTCAGGGTTTCTTTCAAGAAGAGCTGAGGTCATGAATATGTTATTCTTCTTCACTAAAGAACACAAAATTTAAAGTAATAAGTAATAACAAACTAATTATTAATTCATGTTTCTATAACCTCTCCCTATTTTGGTAGTACCTAAGCAATATTCCAACCTATCCATCTAAACAAGGCCTCCGAGACAACTGTTACTGTCTCCATTTTACAGGTGGGTAGACTATGGCACAGAAAGCGCCATGGGTTTTCTGGCTATGTTAGAGGCAGAAGTCTTTTGGATATTAATGGATGTTTTAAACTCATATAATCCTTCTTCAGCTTTGAAAACCAGGTGCTGCTGGTTTGCCAAAGCCATTGAATTGGCAGTGCTATCTGGTCCAGCCTTATCAATTTTTAAGATAAGTAAATTATACCCAAGAACATGGGAATAAACATACCCTGCCCTGTTCTACTAAAAAGGCTCTAATAACTTAGTATAATGATGGCAGTGCACTACTAACACTTTCACTGTTCTAAAAAAATAGACCAAACATCAGCCAGAAAGTGATGGCAACCATGCACCACCTCCTGTAAAATGACACAACTGATAACTCTACATGCAGTCACTACTTTTTCATTGCAGAAAGAGTGTAGCCTGTTGCTATAACAATGTTGTGTTCTCTTAAGATTGCTCAGAAATCCTTTATGCCAATGTCTGTCACAGGCCTGTCTCTGGTAAGAGAGACAGACTAGGATTCAAGACCTCTGTATCATTCCCATTAGTGGTAAGTAAGAGAATACTCCCAGGGTTACTGGTTAGGTGGAAGACAGGCTCCTAGGATAGAAAACTATATTCCTATAGGAACCATCGCCATTAAATTGCAAGTAAACTAATTCATGTAATTATTTAACTCCATTCTGTTTTTTCAAGTATAATTTGTACCACAGAGTGTAAATGCCTATTTGCAAATTATTCAGATTCCTCCCCAGCACTGCAGGGATTCCCTAACACCAAACGCAAAAAACATTTCTTCTGTTGAACTGCCAGTCTTCCTCCTAAAACATTCCTTTCTCCTGTTCAAATATCAGTCTAGTCCAATGTACTCCAGCTCTGTCCTGCAGGAAAAGCATTTCCGTACGTTTTTATTTCAGCTAATACCTGCTTTTCTACATAAATATTAATTGGTTTTGTTGGGTTTTTTTAATTACCTGGCTGGGAGGGGGGGAAGGTAGGAAGGATGGTAAAGTAAGATGATCTCCCCCTTTTCTGAGCCAGAACTGTATCTGAAAGGATAAGAGACTGAAATTATCATTTCTTTGGAGAAAGAGAGAAGATTAATTTTAAGCTTAGCCAACTTGATGTCATGCCTTCATTAGTAGTAGAATAAATTACTGTCTGATAACTACCAGCTTTCTGAAGTAGACTGCTAGGTTATATCTATGCTGCTGAATCGGACAGGTCTCTGAAGCCAAGTGGCACAGCCTGGCTCAGGCACAGAGTTTACGGCTAGTCCACCCTGTAATAGTTCTGCCTTGCAGACCACCAGCTGGAGAGGTTCAAAACAGAACCAGGGAGTGAGCTACCAGTTAAGCAGTGTGGACAATCGAGAGGTCAACCACTCAAGCTTCCTCCTGCACCCTACTTTTTTTTTGGTATAGGCATACCCTAAAATTTCTACCATATCTATGATTTTTTTGTGTATGAGCTCAGTATATTTTCCAAAGTAAACCAAACCACTTATTTTAAATGTTCTTAACTACATTTAGGTGCATCACAGGACTAGATAAACCAACATACAGTGTGCACATATTAATACCTAAATACAGAAGTAACCTTCTGGTCCCATCTGTATGTTAAATAAACACCGTAAAAACCAGATCAGTCCTTCTGCACAGTAGCTTCAGTGACTTGTGTGCATTTCCCATGGAAGAAATACACAGTTCTTAAAGGGCCTTCCAGGTCTGCTGTTGGCTGGATGGAAGGACGGGCCCTTCTGGAAATGCTTTACATTTTCAGGGGTTGCCCAGGGAACACTGATTTCTGCCACAAACCAGGGACTCTCACTCCTTTCCATCCCTCCTCCTCCTATGACTTTGTGAGCAATTCAAGGAAAAGATATGAAATTTATATAGATTTTTCACTACTGTATGTAATACTATCTAAGTATAGAAAATTAAAATATTTTTACTTAAGAACGGTTTTATTGGAAATTGCCATCAAGTTTATATAAATGTTTAAATTTTCATGACTTGCAGCACTTCCACAGTGCAGAAATATTTCTTAGACAGAAAAAATCTTTTTTTTTTACCAGACGAGAATACAGTACTACAGTAATTAAAACATAACAGGAGCTAAACATCATACCTGTGTTGGCCTGAGAGTCAGACTTCTGGAAAGTAAAAGATGATGATCTTGCACGTTTTCGGAAACAACTTATGAAATCTAGAGAGATGTAAATATAATGTTCTGCAGGGACAGACTGGCAAGAGTTTTCAGCACAGTGTTATGACACAAAATTAAAACCTGACCACAATAAATTCTAGGAGTGACTTACAGGAACAGCTATAAGGCAGTAGCTAAGAGCAAGAAGGCTTTGGAATCTCAGTCAAGACCTGGCATAAAGCCCCAGGGAGTCTTCTTTATTTCTACTAAGTCCAGGGAACCTAAATCTTATAGCACTTAAAGTCAGTTCATAGCCCGTAGGTTCAGAAGACATTAAGAATGATAAGTGTAGCCTAAACATATAGAAAAAGGCAGCTAAGAGCTCATACAGCTGACGAATATACTTGGCCACTTTTCAGGGCTTCTGGAGTTGGCTTTCTGGTAAACGTGAGAGTTAAAATGGAAGAATTCTTGAGGTAGGACTGGGACATATATATCAGGACATAGTAAGTGTGTACAACTGACATAGTCTTAGTCTACAAGGATTAACAAGGATTTAAGTAAGGATCCAAACATTATTTTCACAGGCAACAGTTAGACCTATGAATAACCCAATATATTGTTATACTGTTTCAATAAGGTGGTTATTACCATTTTCAGCTTTGCAAACTGGGTGTTCTGCAGGCCGCTGGAAAAAAAAATAAGCATGAAAAGGTCAAGGAGAATTGAACAGCCATTTGCTAGACCAGGACGCAAAGTAAATCAATGCAGCACATATGCATTAAAAGCATTCTTTTTTTCTAGTTTCTAGTCTGCCTTATTCTGTTTTGAGACCATTTATTGCAAGTCTTAACCTGGGCTAAAATCCTTTATTACTGCTAGGATCATTGTCTATAGAATCCTCATTTCTCAGCATTTTTTATCAATTATAGGAAGTAAACAAAAAAGCTTTTTACCTTCAAAGGATGGTCCTTCTTTTCAAACACAAATGTCGGCTGGGCAAGCACTGATCTCTCTGGAAAAGAGATTGTTTTTAATAACAATTCTGTAATAGTACTTCTCAACTACAGTTCTCAAACTGCTCTGCAATAACAAACAGGACTTTACCCTTTTTTTTACAAGGGAGAAAATACAGAATTGCAGTGATGTACAGCACAGTCCACAAATAAGAAAAAAGCTAGAGTACTGAAATCCCAGCGTGAGTTTTGCCTAAGTAGATGCCACAGGATTTGCATTATATTTTTTTTACACTTCCTTCAGTTAAAAAGGACAAAAAAGTGCTTTTAGCCTTTACAAACAACATCAGCTGCCATCCTTTAACAGTAAGGGTGAACTGCAGCTTTGCTTCTCAGAAAAGCGCAAGGATGTGAAATGCAAAATTATCCCAAAAGGAAAGCAAGGAAATGTGTTACACTTGGCCTCCCAGCCACATTCACACTTCCCATTCTTTAGTCTTCAGGTAAGTGAATGCCTGTCTAGTGTCAGTTTTAATGTGTGAATATGATATGTAAACATATCAAATTTTACAGAGAAAATTCTACTCTCAAGCATACCTCTGCATTTCTTAGGTATGACTGAAAACAGCTTTGGATCCATGGTCCTCTTTTTTTTTTTTCCTTTAATGAGACATATCCAGTATACAGTTGCCTCACATCAAATGTTATGTTGGTTGAGAGTACACTGCTTCTACGTCTTACATTACTTCTTCAGGCTACTTTGCTAAGAATGAGACCTTCACAACCTGTGCAACTCTAATGGACTAACTTTGCTTGTCAGTGTAAAAGAAGAAGTTGTTTTCACCAATACCACCAATAAATGACATGTTTATTATGCCAATAAATGGACCAATTAAAGAGCAAAGAAGCAAACACAGATAGATTTTTTTAGACTACATCATACAAGATCCACCTCATGCTAGCTTGAGATGTCTGTAGCATGCAAATGGTAGAAACAATCAGCATCTGAGTACAAGCATATTTTCGTTGCATACCTTAGATGAATGAAGACCTAAATGCTTGTACTTATCTCCACGGGTAGCAAGGACAGACCAGGGTGACTACCGAACTATATGACTGGCCTTTGGCCAGAGAAATCTCACACTTCATATCTTGTTAACTGACTTTTGACAGAGCATTTATCATGTACACACCATTTTTATAACAGTGGCTTCCTCTGTTACTTGTTCAACAAAAATGTTCAAGTGAAAATACATGGATCAGTATTTTTATCTTGGTTTGCACACCTATATCTGTGACCAACAACCAAAAAAACAGTAAACATTGTTAAAATAAATGCTGCGTGTATGTGAAAAGGGCAAGAAGCAAGAAACTATTACTCAAACCCAGCGATGCACAGACACAGCAGTAACAATACAGTTTTACTGTTGTTTAGGTTAATTTTGTACTTACTTTGGCACTGTGTGTGTGTGTGTGAAGGACTGAATTTAGCAAACTTGGCGTGCTTTACAATAAAGGTCTGGTTTGTCCTTAATAAAAAAAGCAGAAGAAAGTTCACTTTGTTCAACTCCATAAAAGATAATTCTCTGTCACTGAAAGCTGGAAGAAAATTTCCACAATCTGGTTACAGCTGGAGATCCATGGCATGGCATCAGATGGAGCAGTTCCACTTCTATTCACTAGAGGGGAGTGGGACATATAAGCAATAGTATTTCAGTGCAGTATGTTTTATTCAGTATAATAGGCTTTCTCCTGTCTCCTTAAAAAAAAAAAAAAAGGGGGGGGGGGGGGAGGACATGTATTCTTATTGAGTGACTCAAAGCATGACTACAGAAACCTTCATATTCTCCACAATACCTGACAAAGCTCAAAAGCTAGCAACATTTGTAAAGGCACATTTACGACTCCAAAGCATGGAATTAGCAAAGAGTGAATTGCTGTGAAAAAGGAACTGACTTTCCATCACAGAGCTGACTTTTGCTGGAGCTAAAAGGCTGTAGGGAGTTTGAAGGAATTAGGAAAGTTCACTATGATTTAAACAACAAAATTCCAGTAATAGTTTAAAACCTAGAAGTTCCTGAAGAAAAATTCATAACTGGTTGATTACCAACAGAAGCATGCGAAGCTAGGGTATAGTGCTACCTCTTAAAGATAAATATGTGTGTTTTGATATATCCCATCAACTGCTTTTGAGCCAAAGGGAAAACTTTCTTGCTGTCTCTATATTTCGTCAGAGGTTGCTGATGCTGCCACAGTTATCTGTCATTTCTATGGTTCTGTACTGCTTCTACCCAAATCAAGAAAACCTTTTTGTCATTCCTGAAAAGTATTCTATGTAGCTCATCAATAAGATCTCCACTCCTCAATCAGGCCATTCATAACAGAGTTTTAAAAGTATATTTAACTATATATATATCCTATGCATAATTTCCAACTACATTTTGAACTTCTCAGACAGCCAAGGACAAAATATCTGCGGCTGATCCCCACAGAAAAAGCGATGCAGAATTACTTGTGGATGTCACACAGGGCCATCAAGGAGTTATCACAACTGTGTCAATGTTCTGATTTTAACACCGATGAGCAACTTTCCGTGTCTCTGATCCGTCTTCTGCACTAAGGCTGACGCTGCCAGGGTGGGTGGCTGTGCTGGTGAGGGGAGAAGCCCCCCTGTGCCCTCCTCAGCAGCAGCAGTGGGGCATGCAGCCTGGCAGTGCCTGACTCCAGCAGCAGCAGCCATGGCCGGGTGCCGGCTGGCACAAAGGGCTGGGAACAGGGTGGGCTGAAGTCGCTCCTCCTCCTCCTCACCAACAGGACACAGGCAGACACAGGCTGGTGAGTGCCTGGTTAAGACTGGGCTGCTCCAGTCCTCTGCAGTTTGGTCTTCGTGGATGAAAGAGACTGTTGGAAAACTTACCAGAAAAACCTGCCAAATGGGCTGCTTCTGGCCGCAGGGACTGCAGTAATCCACCAGCCTCAGCCAAGAGTCCAGACACGGAACCTGCCTGTCTGCCCACGAACAATCACCACAGACTGGGCTCTCTTTTCCTCGCTGCAGTTCCCCTGGAGCAGCTCAGTTAGCTCTTGGATGAATGCTTGCTGCACTCAAAGCTCAAAATCAGCCCTTGCCTGGAAGCCACATTAGAAATGACCAGTTCCCTTTCTCGAGATCTTTGCATGGCCTCCTGGCTCCAGCCTCCTGCCCTGTGCAGAAGCATTGTCAAACCTGCTCTGACCTGAGCTCTCTGACATGGAAGGCACCCCGGTTTCACGCCTGGTGCCTGCTCTGCTCTACTTATCCAGCATGGGCATCCCAGCTCCATCACTCTGCTCGGTGCTCTGCCTAGTGCTGCACATGCAGGCAATTGGCAGATTATGGTGGTTCATATGCCCAGAGGGAGACTGCATTGCTAATGTTCCAACTGAATGAAAACACAGAGATGCATTTTGGGGAAAAATAATTGCTGGCTGATGCCTAAGCCTAGGAAGCACTAGTCAGAACGATATGCAAGAAATTATGTAAAATTGCATTCACCGGCTTTGCCTGTATCCCAAAAGCTAGCATTGTCCATGAGGTTTATGGGTCCTTCAGCCTTTGCTGTGACATTCCACTCTTTTTTATTACTATTTCTTTTTCTAAAGCTGTAGAAACTTCCCAAAATATATATGTTAAAAACTAAGCGGGACACTGATGGTTTTGAAAATTCTAGAGTTATTATCATAGAGAACAGATAAAATGATCCCTAACCTTTGAGGGCTAAGGACACAGTGGAGAGGACATAAGTCCAAATGTCTCTCCAGTTTTCAGGCAGTCATATGCCTGAAGTCCTATGTCAAAAGTGGTTGACAGTGCTGTGGCTCTATTCCTCCCAAACTGAAGCAAAAACTTTAAGATGGTATGATAGGAATTTGTGATCTTAACACAAGGTTTTTTTGCTTCTGACAAACAGTTAATTTTTGTATTTTCAGATTCAAAAGAAAATAAATTCTGTCGGATCTCCCCCATTACCAAACTTTCTGTAAGTCTGAAAACATTTAAATTCATATTCATACCAAATCCTTTCACATTTTTGTATCTGAAGTTAGGAACCTGTATGTATAAAAAGTAACAATAGAGGCTTTTATAACACTCAGTATGGCTGAATCCAGTGAAAGTTTTGAGCACCCACTGAATCTAAACATCAAACTGATTTTATATATATCCATTGAAGTGCTAAAATGCAGGCATCAGAGTTTGACAGCAGTTACAGTTCTTAGACTTGAATCATATTTTTCTCCTCCAATCTTAGCAATGTATACTGTCATAGAAAGGAACAGAAACTGATTTTCTCATTGAAATTTGTTTTCTGTTCAAATTGATTTGGTCAGTGATTCCCTTTAGCTAATTAAAAACAGGGTAACTATTCAAGGAATTATGCTTTCTGTGGCATCATTAGTGTGAAAAATGAACGAACAGATATTGGCTTTTCACTAAGTGCTGTGCTGGACAGGTAACAAGCTGCCCTCCTTGGGTCCAAAGTTCACTGCAAGGAAGACATTTGGTTTCATCCCTGCACGACCACCAGAGGACCCCAATGACTGAAAAGAGCAACCACAGTGGGGGGGGGAGTTATTTAAATCATTTCAAAGAATATTGTAAATAGTTGTGAGAAAATAATGAATATGTATATGGCTGATGCAACCTTAATGGTATAAGTAGATCATATTTAAACTCATTAGGCGCGCCTCTGGCTAGATTCATGCACCCAGCACTGTGGTTTTTGCTCTTTGACTTTGCCTCACAATAAAGATTTCCGAACCTACCTTTAGTGGGTCACGTATTTATAACAAATTTAGGGGCTCGTCTGGGATTACCGGTTCTCCTGGCCCCAGTATCTTTGGTGACCGTCAGGTAGGAGGCGTGCCTCACTGGTTTCCGTGAACTCTGACAGCCCACCTCTGACCATGGGACTGTTAGCCAAACACCCCAGAGAGAGGCAGAGGCTCTTAGAGCAAAAGCCACTTGGAGCTCCCTGGGAGGTAAAGCTGCAGTTGCCTGTAATTCACGTGCACGAAGGCCCAAGTAAGAAGATGGACTGTAAGTATTACTCGGTTGGGTGGGAAGTGAGGGCTTGACTGCATGACTTAGTGAGACCTGGCAGGGTAGCCCCCTTCCAGGCAGCCAGTGTGGAGTCTTTCTAACCGTGGTTCCAACATCCCACCAGGTACTTGGCGGGTGAAGAGATGAAGCGAGTGGAAAGCCATGTGGAAGACAGCCCCAGGGAAAATATGGGACAGGGAAGTAGCAAAACAAGTCCCAGGAAAAAGGGGAGCCAGAGAATACCGAATGAAATACCCCCGGTCAGTCCACTGGGGTTGATGTTAGCAAACTGGGAAAGTACTGAGAAAATTTAAGGATAAAGACAAAATGAAAATGATAAAATATCTTATGTGTTAGAGTGGACCAAGGAAGAGATTAGACCAGATCATTTGTATTGGCTTCGTTATGGGTCATTTGAGGGTTGGCTTTGCCAAGCATTAAACCACTTTGTGAATGCCCAAGAACCCCCTAATCCAGAGCAGAATGAATACGCTGCTTGCTGGAAAGGGAAAATTTGGCCAGGATCAGTGGGAGTGTTCAGAGCAAAGGAGGTAGAGGAATCATGTCATAAATGGGACCCCCTTGAGTCCTTGCCCCCTCCATACCCGGTAGTTCCTAATGCCCCTCCAAGTGAGGACACAGGAGGGCCTGATGAAAGAGGAAGTACACCCTGACCCGACAGGACTCCCAGAACAAGATGGAGACAAACTGTTAAAGCGACAGCACCAGGCGAAGAGCAGGAAGTCAGAGGGTTTTTTTCCACTTAGAGAAGTACCATTGGGAGGGGCACAGGGAGGTCATTGGGTTTGTGAATGCCCCTTTGACTTCTACTGGAGCAAGGAACTTCAAGAAGGAGCTTAAGGGCTTATTAGAGGATCCTCTGGGGCTTGCTGAACAATTTGATCAGTTTCTGGGGCCCAGTATCTACACACGGGAAGAAATGCAGTCCATACTGAGCATTATCTTTTCCCAAGAAGAAAGGCAAATGATCAGGGTAGCAGGCATCAGAGTTTGGGAAAAGGAAAATCAACAAGGACCACCCAGAGATCAGAAGATGCCCCTAACAAATCCCAACTGGGATCATAATATGGCTAACAGGAGAAATATGTCGGATTACCGTAGCCTGATCGTTAAAAGTATTAAGGAGGCTATTCCCCAGGGACAGAATGTCGCAAAGGCTTTTGATGGGTGACGGGATAAGCATGAAACTCCTACTGAGTGGTTAGCCAGGCTCCGGAAAAACATGCAACAATATTCCGGAGTAGAGCCCGAGAGTACAGAGGGGCAGACCCTTTTGAAAGTACACTTTGTTACCCATGCCTGGCCAGACATCTGCAGGAAGCTGGAAAACTTAGAAGGTCGGCAAGAAAAAGGGCTAAATGAGCTACTAAGGGAAGCACAAAAAGTGTATGTGAGACGGATGAGGAAAAGGCTAAAGTTGAAGCAAAGATAATGATCGCCACCATGAGGAACGGGGATCTTCAGAGAAACAGAGGGATTCCCAAAGGCGGGGGGGAGGGGAGCAGCTGCTTTTACTGTGGGAAAGAAGGACATTTTAAAAGAGAATGTCCGAAGTGAAATACAGATCTTAAGGTCTTTAAAATGACCCTGGAAGACATTGCGGAGGACTAGGGGTGTCAGGGGCAATTCCTCCTGGGGGAAGGATCCCACCTAGAGCCCTTGATAAATCTACAAGTAGGACCGCAGGAGGAAATATTAGAATTTCTAGTGGACACTGGAGCGGAACGAACATCTGTGTGTCAAGTACCTCTGGGATGTGAAGTAAGCAAAGATACCATAAAAATAATCGGAGCAAAAGGGGAAGGGTTTAAAGCTCCAATAATTAGACAAATAGAGATGAAAAGGAATAACCAAAGGGGCAAAGGAAACATTTTATTTGTCCCAGGGGCAGGATGCAATTTACTGGAAAGAGACCTACAAGTTCACCTAGGGATAGGAGTTGTTCCCGATGAAGGAAGGAGGGTGGTAAAAATTTTGAGGTTGACTCAGGAGGATGAGTTGAGAATAGACCCTAAAGTGTGGGCTGGGGATGGAAGCCGAGGAAGCCTGGGTATAGAACCCGTTGTCTTTTCTATTCAGGATGAAGGGTGTCCAATAAGGGTTCGGCAATGTCCCATATCACTAGAAGGATGAAAAAGGCTCCAACCAATAATTGATGCTCTGGAAAAGGGTACTCTTGAACCCTGTATGTCTCCTCACAATACTCCCATCCTTCCTGTTAAGAAATCCAACAGGACGTACTGGCTGGTCCAGGACCTTTGAGAAGTAAATAAAAGAAACATGACTCGATATCCTGTAGTACCCAACCCATAACACCCTTTTAAGCAAAGTATCACCCCAACATAAGTGCTTTAGTTTAATTGATCTCAAGGATGCATTTTGAGCTTGCCCACTGGGTAAGCAGAGCAGAGATGTCTTTGCCTTTGAATGGGAAAATCCCTACAATGGACGCAGACAACAATATAGATGGACAAAATTACGCCAGGGGTTTACCGAATCCCCAAACTTATTTGGACAAGCTTTGGAGCAAGTCCTCCAGCAATTCCAAACCCCCAAAGGAACACAGCTAATACAATATGTGGATGACCTATTAGTCTCAGGGGTGGAAGAGGAAGAAGTATGGGAAACGACCATACAACTGTTGAACTTTTTAGAACTGGAGGGACTGACAGTATCCAAGCAGAAACTTCAGTTTGTGGAACCCGAGGTCAAATATTTAGGGCACATAATTAGTCAGGGAAGCTGTACACTGAACCCAGAAAGAATAAATGGCATACTTTCCCTGCCTGCCCCACTCCTCAAAATAAGACTGAGATAAGGAAACTTTTGGGGCTATTGGGATACTGTACGTTGTGGATTGAGGGATACACGCAGGTAGTAAGATACTTGTATGACAAACTCATTGAGGAAAGTTCCACATGGACAAAGGAAGACAAGGCTAGTTTGGAATAACTAAAGACCAAATTGACACAAGTACCTGTGTTGAGCCTCCCTTCCCTGGATAAGCCTTTCTATTTATATGTAAATGTGGAAGGTGGTGTGGCACATGGGGTACTGGATCAGGATTGGGGAGGGATTAAAAAGCCTGTGGCCTTCTTATCCAAAATGTTGGATCCCATCAGTAGCCATTAGCTGATATGCATTCAAGCAGTAGCTGTCACCTCAATTTTAGTAGAGGAAAGTCGAAAACTTACATTTGGGGGAAAATTGATGGTACAAACCCCGCATTCTATCAGAAATATAATCAAAAGGTGGGAAAATGGCTTACGGATAGTAGGATGTTAAAATATGAGGCCATCTTAATCAGTCAGGAGGATTTGACATTGGTGACCAGCAAGGTTTTAAACCCTGCTCAGTTCTTACATGGGGAACCAAAGGAGGAGTTAATACACGATTGTATGGAACTGATTAGCTATCAAACTAGAGTCCAAGAGGACCTAGCAGATTATGCACTCCCTGAGGAAGAATAAATATACATAGATGGATCTTCTTGATTTATCCAGGGAAAAAGATTATTGGGATATGCCATAATCGACGGGAAATTGGTAAGAACAATGGAAAAAGGAAAACTCCCCGGATCCTGGTCCACCCAGTGTTGTGAACTTTAGGCTCTAAACTGAGCACTTAGGCTCTTGACTGGAAAAACAGGAACAATATATACTGATTCTCGTTGCGCTTATGGTGTGGTACACACATTTGGGAAAAATTGGGAAGAAATAGGATTATTACATTCAAAGGAAAAGGGTTGATACACAAGAGCTTGATTTTAGAAATAATAGAACCTCTAAAGTTACCTGCCGAAATTTCAGTAGTCCACATTAAGGGACACCAAAAGGGAAATACTCCTGAGATAAAGGGAAATAATATAGCTGACCAGGAAGCTAGGGATGCTGCTGAGCATGGGAATATCAAAGTGCTTGCAATAACCCATGAACCTACCCAGCTCACCTGAATTCCTGGGTTCGGACAGGAGGAAGAAAAGGAGTTGATAAAAACTGGGGGACCAAAGGACCCCTGCGGAAAGTGGTTCCTTCACAATGGAAGGCAGATACTAAACAAAGAAATTATGCGAGAAATGATAAGGGAATTACACCAACAAACTCACTGGGGAACTTAAGCCTTATGTGATCACTTTTTAAGACATTTTGGGTGTACAGGGTTTTCATGATGGCCAGATAACTTCAGGATAACCTGCCAAAAATATCAGTAAGAAGGCCATGAGGAGAACACCAACAGGGGGAGAAGTTTGGCATTTCGTCCCTTTCAAAGTATCCAAGTAGATTTTACTGAGCTCCCCCAAGTCCAGAGGTGGAGGTATTTTTTAGTGATAGTGTACCATTTAACCCACTGGGTGGAAGCAGTTCCAAGTGTAAGGGCCACTGCAAATGCAGTATCAAAAATTTTATTAGAACAAATAGTTCCTAGATATGGGATAATGCAACAAATTGATTCAGACAGGGGAACACGCTTTACTTCCAAGATAATACTGTAAGTGACTCAGGCCTTAGGCATCAAGTGGGAACCACACACCCCATGGCATCCTTCAAAGTTCAAGACGAGTAGAGAGAATGAACCAGACATTAAAATGAGCACTTACTAAATTAATGGTGGAAACACAGCTATCTTGGGTGAAATGTTTACCCTTGGCTTTGTTGAGGGTCAGAACGCAACCCAGGACTGATTTAGGGATCTTCCCCTTATGAAATTATGTTTGGATTTCCCTACCTGATCTCACAGCAAGAGATGGCCAGTTACGAAGGAGGAAGTTTGGAAATTTGCAAATATATTGAAAGCATATCAAAGAATCTGGAAAACTTGAGGGAAAAGGGGCTGATATCTCAATCCACGCTGTTAAATTTTAAAATCCACAAAATTCAGGGGACTGGGTATTGGTCAAAACTTGGAAAGAACATTCATTAACCCCGCAATGGGAGGGTCCTTTCCAGGTTCTACTGACCACTGAAGTTGCAGTGCGAAAGAGAGAAAAAGGATGGACACACATTAGCCCGATAAATTAAATTAATACCTTATAAAACGTAAAGTTAAGACACTTTACATGGTGTTCTCCTTTTCTGCTTTGTATTAGGTTTTAAAATTAGGCTTAACTGAAAGCCATACGAAAACCTGTACTTTGAAATATTTCATCCCGGAGCTGGCAATAGGCTTTTTTTATTCTATTTATCAGTTGAGTGCCATTGCCCAGTTAGGTAGCAGGATTCCCATGTCTTGGTTCTTTCTTTTAACAGCTCCATACAGAGAATTTTTTTTAAGACCTAATGCCAATCCACTGGATTCTGCCTGAACTTCTACAATTCCTACAACTTTATACATTATTTGCATAGCTCTTTACAATTAACTACCAATCCTGCAACCAGGTATTTCAGATTGGCTGAGCTACAAAACTGAATCCTTCACACAAGACTTGAAAAAACTCAACCAGTAGTTTGTAAGTGCCAACAAATATGTAATACTGGTAACAAAAGCTGACTTGTAAAAAATAACATTTTTCTCATAATTTCTCAAATTAAAGTAACAATTTGTACCTCTTTGGTTTTTGTAGCGCACCTCACAGGAAAACTTTTAATTCCGATATGGAAACCACAATTTTTACTTTACACAGTTGTGTTGGGTTTGCAGGGCAAGGTTTTGGTGGTGGGTGGATGTGGGGGCCACAGGGGCGGCCTCTGTGAGAAGCTTCCAGAAGCTGCCCCCGTGCCCGGTGCAGCCCGTGCCAGCCGGCTCCGAGCTGGGCCCGGTGCTGGGCAAGGCCGAGCCCGTCGGTGCCGGTGGCAGCCGCAGGGACCGTGTATTTCAGATCGTGTATTTACGTGCGAGCGAGCCCAGCAGCCCCGCGGCCCCCGGGCCGGGGCAGGGGGAGGCCGGGGGGCTCCAGGCGCCGCAGCAGCGGCTCCCCCAGCCCGCGGGGCGGCCCCCGGCGGGGCGGGCCGTGCCCCCAGCCCGCGGAGCCCCCGGGGGAGCAGCTCCCCCCCCGCAGCCCGGGCAGGGCCCCCCCCGGGGCAGGGGGTGCCCGCAGGGGGCTGTGACCCGCGGGCAGCGGCGCTGGGGCAGCTCCGGGCAGGGCCCGTGGCCCCGCGGGGAGAGGAGCCCGGGCCGGGCCGGGCTGGGGCAGGGCCGGTGCCCCCGCGGCGGCCGGGCCGGGCCGGGCAGGGGGCGAGGGGGCAGGAGCGGCGGACACGAGGTGTGAACTGACCGCAGCCCCCACTCCCCATCCCCCGGCACCACGAGGGGTGAGGAGGGAGAGAAGTCAGGAGTGAAGTTGAGCCTGGGAAGAAGGCAGGGTGGCGGGAAGGTGTGTCAAGGCTCAGTTTTCATTTCTTACGATCCTACTCTGCTCTGATTGGTGATAAATTCATTTTCCCCGATTCGAGCCTGTTTTGCCCGGGCGAGCGCCCTGCCCCTGCCGCTGTCCCTGCCCTCACCTCCGCCCAGACCCTTTCCGTGGATTTTCTGTCCCTGCCCAGCTGAGGAGGGGAGGGATGGAGCCGCTTGGGTGCGCACCTGGCAGCCAGCCCCAGCCAGCCCACCACAACAGAAAAAAAGAAGAAACTAACTTCTTAAAGATAATTGTCTTAAATAGCATAACATTCTGTTGTCTGTCTCCAAATAATGTCACTGACTTACAAAACTTTTAACTGCACCCAGCTTTCCCTCACAACATCCCAGTAAACATTACACAACACATAAGAACCACAAGAAAATTTATAATTAGATTATATTTTTATCCTATCAAAAGGTCAAGCTATGATATAGTATTTGCAAGTTTCTGCACTCTGATACACTATGGCATTAATTTCACTAGCTTTGTATATTACTGCTATAATTTGCAAAAATAAAAGCAGAAACAGTTCTGCATTTTGATGTTACAGGCAAGATTGCTGGTTTGCAGGTCACAACTCAACCCAAATAAAGCTAAGCAATAACAACAAATTCTTGCATATAACATTGCTGTTTTGTTTGTTTCACATACAAATTAGCTCAACAGGAACATGTAATTGGGGAAGATGTTGAGAGGAAAAGTAGATTGACTGTGACTTTAGTTGCTCCATCCCCAGAGGGGATTTAGCATTATCAAAATACTGAGAAAATAAGCCAAGGGAGAGTTTTGCCTCTGCCATTTACGAATATATACTGTGTACAGCTATTACTTGAAAAAAACACTTAAGACAAACTATTGTGCCTGGTATTTTGTGGCAATATACGTAAAGAGAAAGAAAGCAACAATCATCTAGCGTGTCAGCGGAAGACATGGATCCAGAAATTCTTATAGTTCCATTCAAAAAAAATGAATTATTTTGACTGTGCTAGCTGATAATCTCTCCATTAACATGTTGCCTCAAGAAGCATCAGAGTTAAAATATAATCATTTACTTAATTTATCATATTTTAAATAACTATAAAATATAATAAATTAAAAGGTAATACAAAATACGAAAATACTAATACAACCACTTTTTAAAAAAACTACCTATATTTCAGATTCTAAAATTGCAGTAACAGGCAGAATAAAATAGACATAGTGAAAATATGCAGTAGGACAAATTACAGAATACTTTGCTATCCAGGCTTGGACTCACATTTAAGTATTGTTTCTGGCTTTTGATATGTTTATCAGTATTAACAGAGATGGACGATTTTCATTTAAAAAGAGGTGGTAAAACAGCAAAAACCTTCTGGCTAAGAACAGGATTTGCCAGATCTGCAGTAGAACCACAGTTTCTGTTTTATAAATGCTCATGAACTTTGCAACATAAGAGACCGCTCACAGCCAAGCGGGAGTACAAGGCTGCCAGCCAACATCTCTGGTCCCTCAGTGACCTCACTACGTAAGCCTTTCCTCTGCCAAAACTTAAATTTAAGGAAGATGACACAAGATAAAATGGAGTTATCTTAGAACAGTACTTTAGGCACTCAGCTTAACAGAACTGACCAACTTTAAGGGATACAGAAAAAGCTTTTAAAAATTTCACATTGCTGATACTGAGCAACTGCTCTACTTCTGGAAGCACTGTGCATTTGAGAACTCCAGTGGAATTCACATGCGCGGCTGGCTGCTCAGCACCTTTGAAAAATCACGTCACTTATTTAAGACTAAATACGGACCTGAAAACCTGCTTGCAGATTCTCATTTATTACCCTTCACATTTTTTATTTCTGTTTATGAAGCATATTCAGTACTTTTTAGGACAACTCCCCTTAAAAATGAACATCAGTTTTCATGCCAAGATGGCAGGGATTTCCAAGCAAATTCACCTTTTTTTTTTTCTTTTTTCTTAGACATTGTAAGACAAGACTGATTAATTAATTTCCATTTAAATACATCACATGTACATGGTGGGGGTTTTTAATTGGTAAACACTAAAACCAAAATGGGAAAATAAAACAGGGTCAAAAATCAAATTAAATTCTAATCTGGTCAAATGTCAAATCTCCAATGCTAAACAGAAGAGTTTTCAGAGATGCATGTTGCTATACAGGCAACAAATCTTCAAGTTCAGTATCTAGTCATACTTCTAGACTTGCAAGCTAATTGAATTTTTTCTTTCAAGATACTCTTCCAGTGAAGAGTGTCAGGGAATCAATAAACTTGCAACAAGTCCTCATGAATCTGGATTTTCCAAAAATGTTCAACAGGAATTGTTCTCAATAATTGGTCCAAAACCATGCAAAAGCGTTTTATGAGAAGAAATAGTTTCAGCATTATTAAAATAGTTCAAACATATTGAGATGAAATTTTTAGACAAAGCCTTTCATATTTTGAAAAACAACATTGTTGAGAATTTTATTTCTAGAGAAATTAAACATATACAACAGACATTTGGCCACTGGCTGTGCTTGCTGCAGAAGTGACTGCTCTTCAGTGGGCCATGGAACACATGGGCCATATTAAATATGAACTGTAGGTTGCTCATCTTGGGTTCAGACAGCATCCTGTAAATACAGTCTAGGGAACTGGTAAATAACTTTACATATCCCCATTTGGATCAACTGAGAGTACATCATCAAAGAAGTGAGTTTCCGTTTCACTGTACTCAGAAAGAGGGAAGGAAAAGTTCATCCAATTAATTATTGCAAAATAAAACTTCTGGAAGAATTTGTCCTAGGGCAGCTTTACTGTACTGTTAAGACTCCAGTCTTGCACATTCTCTGTTATACAAATAGTTCATAACCCACATAAATAATTTCACTGTCATCAGTGACAGCGGTTATGAGAGCAAGGATTCTTCATCCAGGCACAGCTGTGCGGAATCGGGCCCTGACTTTTTAAGGCATGCTCACTCTCTCTTCATCCACTCTTCTCAATTCTACAAATTCTAAATACTGTTTCCTTGATCACTGTGGAAAGGATTCTTTTACCCAAATAACTGCATCTATTACTCCTAGCTTTCACTGTGGGTTTGCAGCATGGCATAAAAGATTAAAAAATTAACATACTTCAGCCATGGAAACTCAGCTGACAGCCTGTGAAATTGTTTATAATTACAGCATATGTCACACCCATTCATCTCTGTAGAGCACAGTTCTCATCTTTATATGGGCAAGACATAAACAGGCCTTAAAACAAGGGGAAAAAAACCAACTATCCCAGCAATACTGTAACATAGTCTTTGAGAGAAACTAAACCCAGTTGGCTTTATTTCAAACATCAGAGCGAAAAAAATATTTTGGGGAGTCTCATCAATAAAATGTAATTCTAGCAGTGATGCAATGCCAGAAGTAACTGTGTCACTAGACCAGCAGGACTGTGCCAAAATATGTAACCAAACATTGTTTTATAAACACTGAAGCTTCCAACATCCCAGTGCTCAGCACTTTTAATCTATCATAAAAGCCTGTAAAATACTCAATGCAAGGTCATTAAAATTCACAGGCATATAGAGCCTTACCATTTTCAGGGCATTGTACCAATATCAAATTTCATAAATCACTACAAAGCAGCAAAGAAGTAACACTCAGGGGGGTGGGGGTCGGTGTGTGTGTGTGTGCAGAAATTTAACTACACAGGTAATAAAGCCGAGATCCAACAAGACTCATGCATGTTTACATTTTAGGCACGTATGTAAACTGAACCATGTGTGCTCAACACTAAGCACGTAAGTGAAAGGCTGGTTAACGGACAAATTAGCCCAAGCACTCTAAACTGTATCAGTAATAGCATCAGGTTTAGACCTTGAAGGTGCATGCTTCCTCATGCTGCTTTAGGTTCATACATCAACCTGTGTGGTAAAAAATGGTTGGTGGCATCACCTGCAAAATGTCCTTAATATTACCACTTGTTTCTTTTACATCCCTTTAAAAAAATGTTACTATTACAATTTCATATAAATCATTCTCAGTTCTTGGCCCTTTTCACTACCTACATGATAAAGGATTTTGCTGCCCAGCTCTGCAGTCAGTCACCTCTCTGAGGAGCTCGACTGTGCCAGGTTTGCTCCCGGTGCCCAGGGCGCAGGGCAGGGCAGGGATGGCTGGGAAAGTGCGTGCTGTTCCTGGGTATGGCCAGGAAAGCAAGCACTGTTCCTGCCATCTAGCCCAGCATTTTGGAAAGCTGCAGGAAGTCCAAATGACAGCGGGTGTCAACACCCTTACAAAGAGACCACTTCGGGGTGCTCTACAAATAAAAACCCAAACACACGCTATCTGGTAGTGTCTTTTCTTCAACTAAAATACAAATTGGAGGTTCTTGACAGATTACCACTAAAACCCTGCAATAAAGAAACCACAGCCACCCAAGCTCCTGTTTTGCGTCACCCAGAACACGGTTACCAACCGAGCATGTCCTTTGTGTTTACCCCATTCCCCACACCTCCTTGCAAGGTATCAGAGGGGGCGCACAGAAGATACCAGCCCACCAAACGTACCTGTGCAGCGTTCCTCCCCGGGGCCGAGCCTGCCGCTGCCGGGGCCGGGGCCGGGCCGGGCGCTGCGCTCGGGCAGGCCGGCAGTGCGCTGCGGGGCCCGCGGGCCGCCGGGCCTGTCGCTGCTGCGCGGGTCCGGCTGGGCCTTCGCACCGCGCCCGCATCCGACCGCAGCCATCGCCTGGACGGGAGCGCCGCACACCTGTACATAAAACATTCCTTTGGCATGCAGGAATTGGCTCGTTTCTCATCATGAGGTCCTCCGAAGTACCTTTATAGATACATATGCGCAATCACAGATGTATAGATTTTTTCTATGGATAGATATTAGATGTAATAATCTATAAGCCGTAGCTGGGTCGACAGTTTTGGATTGAGCCTTATCAGCCGTCCCCCAGGCCACCCGCCCCCCCACACTAGGCCGGCGCGGCCCCGCGGGGAGCCGCCCCCGCAGCCGCCACCGGAGGGTAACGGCGGGGGGCTGCGCTTCACCGGAGCGGGCGGCGGCCGCTGCGGCGGCCGGCGGGGGAGTGTCGGCGCGCCGGTGCTACGGTGACAGCTCGCGGGGAGCCCTTAGCGGGGGCTGGCCGTTGGGAGGGGATATGTAAAGCCCGGCAGATTAGCATAAGAGGGCGGGCGGGGAAGCGGCCGGAGCGGCTGTGCGTGGCGTTTAACGGGAAAAGGCTGGGAGAACGCCGGGGCGGGGGGGTTCAGTCACGGGTGGCCGCATCGGCGTGTGCGGGGCGGGGAGGGCTGGGCCGCCCGCCGGCCCCTCTGCGGAGCGGGGCGTGAGGAGCCTCTCGCCGAGCGGGGGCCGCGGGCGACAGAATGGCGGCTGCGGCGACTTGTGGGGCTGTTGGCGCCCGTTGGCGCCTGGGGCGGCGGGCAGGGCCGGGCTGCCCGCGGGCGCACCCGTGGCGGCGGAGGGGAAGGGGAAGCACCGCCGAGGCTGGCTCGGTTCCCGTCGCGGCGAACTCCCCCCACCGCCCCGAGGGCAGCTGCGGCGGCTGCCCCGCTGCCCGTGCACGGTCCCACCGGCTGCGCTGAGGGGACTGAGCATACAGGGTCTGCGAGGGCTTGGACGCCGCCGTCTGCCACCACCCTCCAGCCCGGAACAGGGCGACGGGAGGCCGGCAGCTGCCTTCCGTGGCTTGCCGCGGCGTGGACCCCAGGACCCGGGCGCGGCGGCCAGCGGGCCCGAGGCTGCGCCGGGCCCCGAGGACAGCGGCCGGAGGGCGGCCTTGCCCTTGCCCTTGCCTTTGCCCTTGCCCTTGCCCTTGCCCTTGCCCTTGCCTTTGCCCTTGCCCTTGCCCTTGCCCTTGCCCTGCCTGGCAGCGCGCCCCCTGGCGGCTCGGAGCGGCGCGGCGGCGGGCCCCGCACGGCCCGTACCACACGCACCCGCTGAAGCCGCCCCTCAGGAACACGGCCCTGCTGCCCTGCCCGGTGTCTCATCGTGAAAGCCCCGTGTTTTTTCCCCCGATGGAACTGCCGGTTTTGTTTAGCAACTGTCTCCTTTGGTATGCGCTTGGTACTGATTTTTGGGGCTCTTTGTTTTCAAAAAGAAGATGGAAGCATCGAGCAAAGCAGCCAAGTGCTGTGATTATTCCCATGCTGACATGAACCAAATGTGGTGTAAGCAAAAAAGGTGTTGCGGTCCACTCCTTCCAGATGCACCGTGCAGCAAGTTAATAAAGCCTAGCCAGTGTCTCCTGTTGTTTGCTTAAACAGTAACAGTCCCAAATTCTTCAAGTGAGAGCAGTTTCAGCCCATTATATTGCAGGCCTGGTGTTAAACTGCCTCTAATCCTGATAGTTCAAGGCAAAAAGGTAGGAATTTGCTGAAGGTTCATCAGAACCATATGTCTAGTCTAGTTTCTCTGCGCAGCCAGTACCAGATGTTTCACAAAAAAGATGCAAGAAGTCCAAGAGCAGGCAGATGTTGAGTAATTTCCCTCATTAGAGTGCCAGTGTTGGTGGGCATGCATGCTGACGTGTGCCAGTTTAACCCTACTGCAGCAGAATCATAGAACCATTTAAATTTTTCCTAATCTAAACCTCCCCGGCACAGACTGAGGCGGTTTCCTCTTGCCCTGTCACTTGTCACCTGGGAGAAGAGACCGACCTCCCTGCCTACACCCTCCTGTCAGGCAGCTGCAGGGAGCCACAAGGTGCCCCCGAGCCTCCTCCTCTCCAGGCTGACCCCCCCCAGTTCCCCCAGCCGCTCCCCACCAGCCTTGTGCCCCAGCCCCGGCACCAGCCCCCTGCCCGTCTCTGGACACGCTGCAGCCCCTCTGCGTCCCCCTGGCAGTGAGGGGCCCAACCTGAACACAGGAGTCGAGGGGTAGTACCTTTAGCCTTAACTGCTGGTACCAGCTATTTTTCTGAACTTCAGTTAAATGTGCAGGCTCTGTATAAATCTTACTAAACCCTTGACTTGATGAGTGCATTTTGTCATCAAGGTCCATAGTTACAGTAGTGCACAAAGTACTGTTTTCCATTTTTTACTTTGCAAATTTTCAGTTTAAGTTGAATACTGTCTTGTTACTGGTATGTGTAACAGTCTTGTTCTAGCTTCTGAATGTTTCATTGTTTTATACTTTTATCACATAATCTATTCATCTTCTGTGATAAAACTTCAAAACTTCAGTCATTATTCCTTTGATAATGGCTCCTGCTTCCGCTGCAGCTCTTGAGCTTTGAGTTGCAGAACACCCTCCTTCGGACTGAGATGGCCCACGATCAACATTGCGGAAAAGGCAATGGCACAGACCTATGCCTGGTTTCTCCAGAATAATTTTTCATTTTCTTCCACGTTTCCTAACATCTTTTAAGTTTCCTGTCATATTGTAGGTTGAACAGAGCTGTCATCACACTGTTTGGGGTAATGCCTGATTCCATTTTTTGAGATTATAACAATTAGTTTAGAATCCCATACCATGTATTTATAAAAGATTTTTTCTTCAAGACAGTAATTTCTGATTACTATTATGTCATTAGTCCTAGTATTTGCCATTTTAGTGACTATTCACTTAGTAGAGTGGAAGACTTCTCAACTTCTTCAACATCTTCTCTCAACTGACTGACTTAAATAACTCCTCTGCAACTGCTGCTGCTAGATTGTTGGCCCCTTTCCAATCCATCTACACTAGAGACCTTAATATGAAATCTGTTTTTCATCTCTACTCAATAAAACTAATAATCTATTTCTACTTTCTTTCCCTGTCTCTTAGGTGGCTTTTGAGTCATTTTAATACTTGGTCTGATCCCAAGAATATTTAGTTGTGGGCTAACTTTAGACTTACAAATGTCTAAATAATTGACATAATTACTTTTTTTGATCTACTACATATTGATTTCTGCCAAATAAATGGATTCATAGATACTGAATACTAATAATTTGGTAATACACTTTCTTCTGTGTATTCATACGTAGTGATCTAAAGATTTTCTAGGTACTTAGAGGCTTTAATTGTGCTTACATATATGCATACTATACCATATAATCTTACTGTGTACTGTACTACAGGATCAAGACCCTTATGCTTTCAGTGGACAATCTCAGTAGTATGGTGAATAAAGGCATAAATCATGCATGTTGAAAGATGCTGAGCACTTTCTGTTCCTGATCGATGTGTTAAATATAGTTTAAAAAGAAAAGGTCTTACATAGTGTATTGCTAACTTGTCTGAGTTGAGAATCTTAATCCTATGGGCTAATTTTAGAAGGTCAATTCTAAACAATGGTAGGCTGATTTTGACTGCGCGGATTTCAAGGGCATCTTTCTTGCACTTTTTGAGCAAGCTTCTTATGAATTCAGCTGAAGTTGGAGTTGAGATGCAGTTGCATCTGAAAATTAGGACATTGTAATTTGACATCAAAATTATTGTCATTTCATAAAAGTGTAAAAAACTGGTTTTACTTTTAGAATGAGGGGACTGATACCTCTTTACATTCAAAAATCTTTAAAAGTCAAAGAGGTTAGCAACAACTTGCAGGAGTCTGGAAGTGTACTGAGACCAACCTATCAGTTCTAAACATTCTGTTCTTGTTGGGCATTGTTTTGGGTTGCGTTGTGATCAGTGTGTTATCAGCCTTCCCCATCACAACTTCTTATTGTAAAACTCATCTACAATACTGTAAATAAGTGTATTTAAACACCAAGTATAGCCAAGTAAAGTGGAAGTCTGAGTTTAGAGGTGTATGAATTTAAATGTGGTTGTTTATATGAAACGTAAGCTTGATTTGTAATATAAAGCCCTAGTATCCCAGAACATTTGGAAAACTTGGATCCAGAGGCAGATTGTGGTCTTAGCTTTGCAGATGGGGCCCTCTCCTAATTGAGAGAATGTTTTCTTCATATATGATATGCGCTGGATCACATTGAATTTTCATATTTAGATCTGAAAAGTCTAAACAATTTAATGGCTGGATTTACAGCCTTTTTCCTGACTTCCATTTCACCAACTTAATTTAGAAATCATATGTTGCTCCAGCTTAGCTTAATGTTTGGCCCACACTTGTTCAAAACAACTACAAATATTAGAATGCAGTAGTTGAACTTAGGTGAGTTTAAAATGTTGTAAAACTGCAGAAGAGTCAAGTTTTACATAGTGTTGCATTTAATTGTCAGTATGTCGTTTTATGTATCCAGGTAGTGATCCCCAAAAGCTCAGGCTATTCAAAATGTAAAATAATACAACTTACATAGGAGTGAAAAAAAAAAATGCCCAACAAATCTAATGTTTATGTTTCTTCCATAGAATCACAGAAATGGCAAACGTGGAACCATAAAATTCTAAGAGCAAATGTGATGAGAAATACTCCAGTTCCTCCAAAACCAAGCTCTGGGTATTTCCACTTCATTTGTGTTTCGTATTTCCATCGGTTTGATGTGAATTATGCTGTGATGCTTTTCACAAAGTGAAAAGTCATAATTATTTTTTCCTGACATGTAGCTCTTCTTCTTTACTGAGTTACACTCAATTTGGCCATGCCTTTCAAGCACCCATGTTTTGTTGGAAAATGCAACAATTGTCTACCTCCATGTTTCACTCTGATTCTGAATGGCACATTCCACTGTAGTAGAAGAATGTTTTATTTCTGGAGGTCTTATTTTTGTCAGTTAAATTTAACATTCAGAAAAAAAAATGCTAAGGGCCAGAGTCCTTCTTCCTGCAGAGTGATGTGATACGTGTAGAGAAAGGAAGCAGAGCAAAGCATGCACAGCCCACATTGCTGTCCTGCTCTGCATGCTGCCATCACTGCTACACCTTCCCTGGCATTGCTTGTTCGACTAATGTGGAACCTGTGGCCTATTTTGTATTAGTGATGGGAGTCCCTCCAAAATCAGTGAGTTTGAATGGTCATGAAGAACACATGATTCTTAATCTGTATTATGTATGCAATTATTACTATCTAGGAACACCTTTGAAGTAAAACACGGAAAGAATGGCTGCCTCAGCCGTGTGATTGTTGAGCACACTGAAATCAGCCTTCAGAAAGCACCAATCCTGGCAGCAACAGAAAGTCTGCTGCGAAACCAGCTGCACCAGCTGACAATCAACAGATAGAGCTGTTTGAAGTGAGTCCCTATGACAGATTTTATAAAATCTTTTGGGATCATTAGATGTCCCTAAGTGCAACTGCTGGAGAAGGAGAGAGTTTTCTGGGAAAGCCTCATATCAGCTCATCCTGTTCTCAGCTTCAGTACGCGTTGCTGGCCACTGCTGAAGACAGGATACTGTGGTGCAGCTCAGCATCACCATCCTCGTACCCTGGTATTAATATCATATTCATTTGCCTTGCAGAAATCCTTCAAATCGTAAAATTTTTAATACACTGTGACAGCCAAGTCAGTGCAGCACATCATCTGAAACTATAAAATAAAAGTAAAAAAACCACAAAAGTAATTTGTTTGGAAATCATAAATCACACATATCCTGTACTTTTGTCATTTCATCTATGAAAATGTAACTTAATCAATAGTTAGCTTCTCCATAAGTAGTTTTTCATCACATAATGATGAAATTCATTTTGGATTAAGAGGGATAAAAGTAAAAAGCAGAGAAGTTATCTGTGCTATAGTCTTAGCTAGGTCATAAAATAAATTCCTTATTTCTTCAAGTCTCCAGCTGGTGCAAGGTTCCTTTATAGACAAAACGAACTCTAGACCAAAGACATTATAATCTGAGTCTAACAGTTTTGTGAACACTCAATTGTAACAGACAAAATCAAGTGTTTGCAATTAGTGTTCAGTCAAAGTCCTGAAAATGCCTGCATGTGTCCTACTGTCATTGGCAGGGCTGGCACTCTCCCCTGCAGATCCGTTTCTCTCATTAAGCAGAACTATTAAACTATTAAACAGAACTATTAAAAGCATTGCACAGATTTTGTGAATGTTAGCGTGACGCACCCACATGATTCCTATTTCTTCAAAGATAACCTCTGAAAATTCATTATTTAACATGAATAAAGCAAGCACAGTACATTCATTTTTATGTTCGGATGTATTAATTACTCAGCCAAAAGGCACCCTGTCCCATGCTCTGAGCACTCTCCACTTACTACAATTTTAGGAGGGAGGATCGTTCATATCACAGTATCTGTCCTCTTGTCCCCCCCCCCTCATGAACAATTACAATATGTAATGGCAATCTGCAGCTGGGACATTTCCATTCTCCACATCTAAACAACAAAGAATGGACATGAGAGTTTGGTAACAGCTGATGTCTCGTTTCAGGGAACAAATACTTCAAAAGCTGTTTTCTTGGTACTTTACTAATTGCCTTTTGCAGATTTCCCATAACATAGGAGTTTACGCTCTGCTCTGTTCGGCCGAGTGCAGCAGTGCATTTTATTGATTTTTAACCCTTTCACACATTTCTTTTCTCAGAGCGGTTCCAATGCTGTATTTGAGAGAGGTCTGAGTGCAGAATTTCTGGCCTGGCTGTCTGTTCAATTGCCTGGTAAAACCGCCGAACAGAGGGGGGCTCGGTGAGGTAACCAAGCATGTACCTGTTACGCTGTGAGTACTCACACCACATTTGCCTTTCACCTGCCCCAAAGGCAAGGACAACTTGCGCTAGGGTTGCAACACGCTCTGCCTTTGAATGGGAAGGAGGCACAAAGGGAGTGAGAGAGCACATGTTGCTGCCAGCTCTAGTTACTGCTTACGCGGATGGGGAGGGCTGCTGACTGGGTGTCTGCAGCAGCGTCGGGGCTGGTAAGTGACATCTAGCTCCTAACTTGGGCAGAGTCAGGCAGAAGGGAAAGGAAAAGGCTCTGAGCCCTGCTGGGTCACTTAGAATGGCTACCTGACAAGGGATCAGGAGAAGGGACAAAGCTTGGTGAAGGTTGTGGAACTAGAGAGGAATGTATTTGACATTAAGTTGCTACTTAAATTTCCACTGTAATATTCCAGAACAAACATGCAGTGCAAGGGTATTTTTACCAGTCTGGGGCCATGTGGTGTTCTGCTAATGTACAGCTCAGGAAAATGAACTGACTTCCCAAGCATGTTGCACATTCAGGACACACATATTAATTTTTTATCCCCAGAGCTGTCAAATCAAACTCATGAAAGATTGAGACACCAGCCAGTTCAGAATTAACTCTACATTCATTGTAACATCCTCCAAGCACTTTCAAGTTAAAAAATGAAAGGCATTATAAGAATAAAATGTATAATTACTAGTAGTAAGTAGTATGTAAGATTTGGGGGAATGAGCTTTATTAAAAGGGCACATTTTCCACAGATGCGTGTCTGTGTGAATGTGCACGTGCAGTGCTTCCTGTGTACTTAATTGTGACAGTAATGTGTGGACTACTGAATCTATTTATATTACATATTTTACACTGAAGAACTGGAACTGCATATGTGCTAATACAAGTAATTTTTTTCAGTTTTCAAATCATAGGCTTGGATCTCTAAATTTCTTCTATTTTTCCACATCAACAATTGTGTTGCAAAATCATGGAATGACAGAGAGATTCAGATTAGAAGTGACTTCAGGGAATCATCTAGTTCAACCTCCTGCTCCAGGCAGGGTGAACACTGAAATCAGACCAGATTGCTCAGGGCTTTATTCGGTTGAGTCTTGAGTCTCCATGAACAAAGATTCCACAACTTCTCTGAACAACCTACTCTTTTTTCTTTATGTTCAGTAAGATCCTCCCCCATTTCAATTTATGACCACTCTGTCTCATTCTCTTGCTGTGCACCTCAGCAGGGTCTGGCTATATCTCCTTAATAAGCTCCTATAAGGTTTTGGAAGGCTGCTACAAGATCCCCTTGAAGCTGCTTCTCCAGGCTGAACAAGCAAAGCTCCCTGAGCCCCTCATTACCAGGCAAGTACTCCAGGGCCCTGATCACCTCCATGGCCCTGTGCTGAACTTGCTGCAATTTATCAATGCCTGTCTTGTACTGTGGGGCCCTGAACCGAATGCAATATCCTACATGCCATCTAACAAGTGCTTAGTAAGAGGCAATAATCACTTACATTGCCTATGCCAATCACCTTCTCCTTCACATGCTGTGAATATGTCAAATAACATAGTATGAAATAATATGTACTATCCAGTATCTGGTCATCTGTGTTTTATAGAGAAATAAAACTACCTCTTTAGCCTGGAAACTATTACATGTTTACAATGTCTTGTAAAACAACCTGCAAACTTACAAACCGTTTCCTGAGTGGTTCTACTACATTTATGTTGTGGTACAAAGAGCATCTCCCAAGTCTTGAGTTGCTGTTTGTATGTTCTGGCTGCATGCTGACTTCCTGTCTTGATAAAACTTGGAAAATCACTGTTGTCCTTACTTCTCCCCCCTTTATTCTTAGAACAGAACAGAATACAATAGAGTAGGATAGTTCAGTTGAAAGGGACGCACAACGGTCACCTAGTCCAGCCGCCTGACACCGCTTCAGGGCTGACCAAGGGTTAAAGCTCGTTACTAAGGGCATTGGCCAAATGCCTCTGAAGCACTGACAGGCCTGGGGCATCGCCCACCGCCCCAGGAAGCCTGTTGCAGTGTCTGACCACCCTCTCGGTGAAGAAGTGCTTCCTGACGTCCAGTCTGAGCCTCCCCTGGCGCAGCTTTGAACCCTTCCCGCGTGTCCGTCAGCGGATCCCAGGCAGAAGGGATCAGCACCTCCCTCCCCACGCCCCCTCCCCAGGAAGCTGCAGAGAGCAGCGAGGTCGCCCCTCAGCCCCCTTTGCTCCAAACCAGACGAGCCCAGAGCCTCAGCCGCCCCGCGCAGGCCATGCCTTCCCGCCCTCCCACCAGCGCTGTTGCCCTCCTCTGGGCGCCTTCGAGGACCTTCACACCCTTCTGAAATGGCGGGGCCCAGCACCGCGCACAGCACCCAGGGTGAGGCCGCACCGGCGCTGGATGCGGTGGGACGTCGCCCCTTCTGAGCGGCGGGGTGGGCTGCCTTTGGTGCCCCCGGGATGCGGTTTGTCCCTCGGCTGCCCGGGCACTGCTGGCTCACTGAGCCGGCTGCCCCCAGCACCCCGACCCCTTCCTGCAGGGCTGCTCTCCAGCCGCGCCTCTCACGGTTTGTGCCCCGTGTCACTCCATCCAGGAGCAGAATCCAGCATTTGGACTTGTTAAACTTCGTCCCCGTTAATCACTGCCCAATGCTCCGATCTATCTAGATTCTCTGCAAAGCCTCCTGCCCCCTGAGAGAGTCAACATACATCCCGGTTTGGATCAGCACCAAACCTACTAATGGTGCATTCAACTCCCATCCAGATAGCTGATAAGAATATTGAACAGAACTGGCCCTGGAACTGAACTCTGAGGAGCAGCACTGGTGCCTGGTTGCCAGCCAGATGTAGTCCCATTCACTGCAACCCTCTGAACCCTGCCCTTCAGCCAGTTCTTCACCCAGCACACTGGCTCATTTCATATGGACAACTTGTCCAGAAGGATGCTGTGATGGAGAATATCAAAAGGCTTACTAAAATCCAGAAAAACTATGTGCACTGCCTGCCTTCATCAACAAGACAGATGACCTTGTCATAGAAAGATATCAAATGCGTTGAACAGGACCTTCCCTCTGTGAAGCTATGTTGACTGTGCCTGATGATTGTGTTGTTCTTTAAATGCCTTTCTTCCCACCCTCTACCCCCTATATGCTTCATTTTCATACCAAGAAAATCTAAGCAGACACATAGACCCGTAGCTCTCTCCAGCACATCCCTTGAACATGCAGGGCAGGAGAGCAGGTCTGCTTTCTCACCACGAGTGCACCCTGTATGACCTCTAGCCCGTACAGTTAGGGCTGTTCACAATACATTTCACCACTCTGCACAGATGCACACATTCCTACTGCTAGACTCTTTAACTTTATTTTTTGCCATATTAAAACATTCCATCTTTAAATAGGCCTGAGTTACAAAGCCATCTAGACAACACCCTCTGAAATAGTTATGCTATCCATACACTGTTGATGTAAATGTAGGACAGCTGCAGGCTTCCAGTCTCTAGAAAGACCCGTGCGTGTTCACTGGTCATTCCCCAAAGACAACTACTTTTTGAGCAACACCAGCCAATTATTAATTAGTTGTACATGTGTTCTATTTATATTGTAGAGTACAACTCTTTAATTAGGACACGATGCAGTACTAAATCAAGTCTTGCAAAACTTAATTTGTAAATATATAAGGACATATCATTAATCTAAACACAGATATACTAAACGACTTTTACTCCAGAGCCTAATTTTATTATTAAAGTCTAACTATTTGGACCTTGATTTTAAATCACTTATGACAATTTGAAAGAGAGCAATACTTACTTTGATCTAGCATTTTAGAGTACATAATGAATAAGTATCCAGCAAAACATTCAATACAGTAGAAAGCCTAGCAAAACACTCCTGACATTTCTGGGTTTCAAAGAGAAATCAAGAAAATAATTGTTAACAAATGTTGTGGGAGTTGTTAATGCCTTGTAGTTACTCAAGGAAAACACATTCCAGTTCTCTGTATCCAAAGCACTATTGTCTGAAATTACACCCATCTAATTTTAGGTACTTAAGTAAGGTGTCTAAATTAAGAGCCTCATTGCTCTACTTCTACACTGTACTTCAGAGAGGGTGATTTATTCCTGTGATTTGCACTGTCTCTGGATGGACACTCTCCCTCCATTGACTGCAGAAGGAGCCCAGACTCTCAAGGTTTTCCTTCAGATGTCTCCTAAGTAAGGAAAGGTGGCACTGCATGCCTGGTCATTTAAAGGGAGAGGTTTGGAAAAGGTCATATGACTCATGCCCTAGAGATATAAATTTGCTTGCAGTGACTGTCAAAACAAGGGTCATTGCCCCAGATATAGGTGCTCTTCAGCTGCAGGTAGGTTGAATGGATCTCATCTTCAACGTGAAAATTTCGCTACATAGAACATGTTTCAAAATCAGTTTAGGAAACTAATTACCAAGCAATATCACCCAGGCTTGTTAATGAAAATCAGGGCAATGTCTTTAGTTTCCAAACTTTAGAAAGCTTCTCTGTAATGTCACAAAGAACAACCAGCTCACTTGGACAAGCATTTTAATTAAGCTACAAGGAGAATGTGTGCATCAGGTTTCTTTAAAAAGAATTCTGAATCTAGCAGGCGACTTTCTCTGTAAATGTTCACCTCTTTTTGTCCTCTTTGGCTGGTGTTTAGTAAACCATGCAAATCCTGAAAATCATTACATTCTTGAATAGCCCGCAGAATTATGGAACTGTCCCCCTGAAGTCTCTGGAATAATTTGCTTTAATTTATGCATAAGCATAAATACATCAAAAGCCAAGAGTTTTAAGAATTTGTACAATCATACCTCCTATTTTTATCTATTAAAAAGCTTACCATCACTTCTTATTATAGAATGAGGTAGATTACCACAGACAGGTTTTTATTTTATTTGTTAGCCATTTACCACTGCAGTATGTTTGTGTCCAAAGATAAGGTCTAAAAATTTATTTTTTGTTGTTCTTCATCTCCCTATCTCCTGCAACTAATTTATTTTACACTGTGCTAATAGGATTGTGGCATCACAAAGTGTAAAATCAGACTGTCTGATAATGTGCTGCATTGTCGCTGTTTCAATGCTGTATGTTCTGCTCTAGGTCACATGACAAAATGAGCTCCATTCAATACCCTGGCAACTTTCCAGAGTTTCTGTAACAGATATTCTAGGACATTGTTAACATTACTTAATGCTATGTACAACGGGCTTGGTTTTAATTAACCTGCCTCCAGTAATTACTGAAGGAAATTTGAAGGAGTAATGCAAGAAAAAACTCCTGCTGTGCTCAGTGGGACAGGAGCAGAGCATGGGCTGTCTTGTTTGCTTTTCCAGGGAAGGAGAGAACTTGAAAAGGTCCTCTGTCTGTTCTATCAGCTGACCCTGAGCCATATTAACAGCCACCTCAAAGATATCTGTAGGAGCAAGTCCAGAGATAGAACTTAAAGAATGAAAAGGAATTAAAAAGAAACATTTAGGAAGCCAAGAAAAAATGATTGAAATAGAAGCTAAATAAGGATGTCGTAAGTCTAGTAGTGAACAGAAGCTTAAGCCATTGAAACTGATTGTAAAACACTGTGCTTTCAGTTAGAAATATCCATTTTTTGCCTTGATGTTAACAAGTACTGTGTTCTCTGTTTTTAATACACCCCTCTTGCACTGGGTTTTCATTCTTTTCTCTGTATTGCACTCTCTTTCCTCCTGGGATAGGAAATGGGCTCATTACCATTAGATCTCTAATCAAATACAGATGCACAATGAGCTACAAGCCTCATGTAAGTCTCATTTTTATGCTGTAATTTATGTAACATTTGAGATCATGGTAAAGATTTCAATTTTATGTGAAGTGACTTTTGAGTAGCAGAAACTTCACTAATGTAACAGGCCATGTATGTTTAATAATTAATATTATGAAGATTGAGTGCACCCTCAGCAGGTTTGCTGATGACGCCACGCTGTGTGATGTGGTCAACATGCTGGAGGGGAGAGACACTGTCCAGAGGGACCCAGACAGGCACGAGAGGGGGGCCCATGCAAACCTCATGCAGGCCAAGTGCAAGGTCCTGCACCTGGGTCAGGGCAGTCCCAAGCACAGGTACAGGCTGGTGAAGAATGGATTAAGCAGCTGTGCAAAGAAGGACTTGAGGGTACTGGTGCGTGAAAAGCTGGACATGGCCCAGCAACATGCACTCGCAGCCCAGAAAGCCGACCGTACCCTGGGCTGCACCAAAGGCAGCGTGGCCAGCAGGGCGAGGGAGGTGACTGTGCCCCTCTGCTCCGCTCTGGTGGGACCCCACCTCGAGTTCAGCTCTGGACCCCCCAACGTAAGAAGGATATGGACCAATCGGAGCAAGTCCAGAGGAGGGCCATGAAGACGATCAGAGAGCTGGGGCACTGCTCCTGTGAAGACAGGCTGAGAGAGTTGGGGTTGTTCACCTGGAGAAGAGAAGGCTCTGGGGACACCTTACAGCAGCCTTCCAGTACCTGAAGGGGGCTTGGAAGAAAGCTGGAGAGGCTTCCCACAAGGGCACATAGCGACAGAACAAGCAGTAATGGCTTTAAACAAAAGGAGGGCAGTTTTAGGTTAGGTAACAAAGAAATCCTTCACTGTGAGGGTGGTGAGGCCCTGGTGTTCCCATTGTCCAGAGCAGCTGTGGATGCTCCATCCCTGGATGTGTTCAACGCCAGGTCGGATGGGACTTTGGCAGGAGGAACCAGATGATCTTTAAGATCATTTCCAACCCAAACCATTCTGTGATTCTATGGTTCTGTGGTTCCCTTCTCGCCTAGATAATTTTGGAGGCTTTTGTGAATGATTTGCAACTGGAACAATACTCAAGGGCAGAGATGAAACCCTTAAGTCTTTGAACAAGCTATACTACGTATTTTTTTAAAAAAATGAACTAGAATAAAATTTTCCCTATGAAAATCAAATTACTTATGTCACCTTACTCTAGTCCAGAAAATCTAAACTGTTTCAGAGTGAAAATTCCTATAGCTTCTCCCTCAATGCCTTTAGTACACTACAGGCACTTTCACAGCTGATTTTAACTGTTTAAATACTATCATTATTAAGAACATAGTTTCAATACCGTTTACCTAAGCAGCCTTTACTTTCAAAATGCTGTAGATATTAAATGTAAAAGGTATTTTACCACAGCCTTCATGTTGCAGAGTTTATGTTAGAAAAACTACAGCTTCTATGCTTGATCAATAAGCAAAAGTAGCTACATCAAGTGTTTAGTGGCTTTTGTTAAATAAGGTATACCAAGATAGTAATCTATGTATGTAGCCAGGGAAACAGGAACAGAAACTACAGATCAGTTGTGTTAGAGGTGTTAGAAACATCATGTTTTCATTTCCTGGCTTTTGTGATTTGAACCCTGCAACCTTTATCGTGAGTGGATGTAGGCCTTTTGTTTAGCAACTGAACTCCAGAAATGCTTCCACTCTAGATGTGTTTGTCTCCCAGAACATCCCTAGAACTCTTAAGGTGTTCATCACCACTTCCTAGTTCCCACACCTTATGAAGATTGAAGGAGACACTTCAAAACTTGGCCGACAGTAATATAGTATCAGTTCTACTACTTGATGGATGACAGTGGTAAATATGATAGATATTGATACTTTGAAAATGAGAAGACAAACCAAACATCTTTTCTTATTATACAGCTTCTTTTTTCAGATATCTATCTTGCTTAGCTACCTACCTTTTTAAAGCAAAAAACAGCCAAAGAAACTGTGTTCTGAAACAAAGCATTCACTCCAGGTAATCCACCCTCCTTAGGCATTCTGGAAAACAGAAATCAGAGGCTCAGCAAATGAACCTTTAGTTTTATGAACTTTGGAACTTTCTATCTTCAAAGAATGGTAGAATGGTTTATGTTGGAAGGGAACTTTAAAGGTCACCTAGTCCAACCTCTACTGTGATCAGCAGGGACATCTTCAACTCGATCAGGTTGCTCAGAGCCCCATTCAACCTGACCTTGAATGTTTCCAGGGATGGGGCATCTACAACCCCTCCAGGCAACCTGTTCCAGGGTTTCACCACCCTCATCATAAAAAATTTCTTCCCTATATCTACTCTGAATCTACCCTGGTTTAGTTTCAAACCATTACTCCTCGTCCTGTCGCTACAGGCCCTACTAAAAAGTCTGTCCCCAGCTTTCTCATAAGCCCCCTTTAAGAACTGAAAGGCTGCAGTAAGGTCTCCCCAGAGCCTTCTTTTCTCCAGGCTGAATGACCCCAACTCTCAGCCTGTCCTCACGGGAGAGGTGCTCCAGCCCTCTGGTCATCTTTGTGTCCCTCCTGTGGACCCACTCCAACAGGTCCGTGTCTTCCCTGCGCTGAGGGCTGCAGAGCTGGATGCAGTACCCCTGTGGGGTCCCACCAGAGCGGAGCAGAGGGGCACAGTCACCTCCCTCGCCCTGCTGGCCACGCTGCCTTTGGTGCAGCCCAGGGTACGGTCGGCTTTCTGGGCTGTGTGCACACGTTGCCAGCTCCTGGACAGCTTTTCACCAACGAGCACCCCCAAGTCCTTCTTTTCTGGGCTGCTCTAAGTCTCTTCATCCCCCAGCCTGTACCGCTACTGGAGTTTGCATGGACCTGTATGCAGGACCTTGCACTTGGCCTTGTTGTACTGTTGTACCTCATGAGGTTCACGTGGGCCTATTTCTTGAGCTTGTCTAGGTCCCTCTGGATGGCATCCTGTCCCTCAGGTGTGTCAATTGCACCACTCAGCTTGGTGTCATCTGAAAACTTGCTGAGGGTGCACTCAATCCCACTGACTATGTCCTTGATGAAGATGTTTAACAGAAGTGGCCTCAACATGGACCCCTAAGGGACACCACTTGTCTTTGAACTCCATCTGGACATGGATTAATTGACCATTACCCTCTGGATGCGACCATCTGGCCAATTCCTTATTCACTGAGCAGTCCATCCACCAAATCCATACGTCTCCAATTTAGAGAGAGGGATGTTGTGAAGAATCACCTTGGATGCGTATGAGTCACATATTTTGCTGCAAGTTGAAAGTTTCACAGATAATCCATATCTAACAGTTACTGCTTCTGAAAATTAATTACAAATTCACTGTTTCATTTTTTAATGAAATGCAATGCCTGTCCTAAGGTCTACTGATTTAAAGAGCACGGTCAGAACATATATACTGCAGAGGCTGTAATACTGAAAACGAATATTGCATGCATTGTATTCTGCAGCATAGTGACAAAACAACAGAAATAGCTTTTAATAGCTCAGGTGTAGGGAAGTATAATAGTTCCAGGAATACATATTTCTGCATAGGCAAATATATTCTACTCTCCCATGGGTTAAAGGTTACTCTTGTATTTTGGTACACTTCACACAACTGGGAGATGCTTCCTTACAGCTCAATGATGGGTTGTGTTGCTACTCATATAATCTAAGCCTAGAAAAAAATTGTTTCCAGAGCTAATTTAAAGAATTCAGGAGGGAAGTGAAAGGCAGCTGGATGCCAGATTACCAGGAGTGTCTTATAAACTATACGTGCCCATCTGAGTAGATACTAAGGGGCAACAAGACTTAGTTTAGCTTCAAATAAAATCATGCTGATTAGCAATGCATGTAGTTATGCTACTGATATAATTATGTCTTGAAAATTAAAGACATTTTAAGAAGGATAATATGCAGAGTAAGAGCCCTATTACCTCAGTTGTCTGTCAGGACCAGAGCAAATGGATGAATTTGATTAAAAAGATTATTTTCTACTTCACCATTTTGTTATGTCAGAGAAACAATTTCCCAAGAGAACTCCACCTGTCAACTGACAGACAATTACACCCTTCACGTTTTCTGAAAAAAAAAAAAAAAAAAGGAAAAAAAAAAAAAAAAAGAAAGGCTAGAACCCTCTGCAGTCCTAGAAGAGTTTCCATATGGCAACTCAGCTACCAAGAGCTGTCAGCAGATTATCACACAGTAGAACAGAGACTTCTGGTAATTACTTCAGCTATCAGATATCAGAATAAAACTAGGCTTTATTATCAGTTGGTTTCTCTTTCACATATTTGTAAATGAAGTGACTGAACTCTAAGAATCATTCAATTGCTTTGTGGTGTCATAGGACTTCATTTTTATGTGCTTTCTTTTGCCTCTTTGCAAGCACAAAGTGACTTCCTGGATCACAGGGGAATAATAACTGAAATTCTTCGCCTGCACTATTCAGGAGGCTGTGAAATGTTGAGAATGATCCTTTTTAGCAATATAACCTATTAATCTGTAAATCAATGAATAGCAAAAGCTGCTCCAGCTGTCAGGACTCCTTAATTTTTTAGCACATGCGGAACAATGGCTTCTCACTTCTTTTGCTCCTGGAAACATTCACAGGAAATTCCTTAATCCTTTTCTGAGTACGAAAGCTGTATAGCTCTACTGCTTTAATTATTCAAGTATGGTGAAAGAATACTGCTCCCCTGGTGGAAAGGCAGATGTATTCTTAACTCAGTTCTCATTTACTCATGTATAGTAAGAGGAATAAGCCATAAGGTCCCTTTCTACTGGTGCAATTAAGTCAAACTTGGATATGATCAAACCAACAGTATATAGTGCCCTTGACCAAATCTTATGCTATTTCAAAACCTGAGTATAAACAAAGCCTTACTTCTACAATAATACAAAATGGCCAAGTAAACGAAACAGTATTTGACTAAGGTTGTTGGTAAAACACCTCCCCACTTCAAAGGTGATTATTCTTTTTTTAAAGCACAAGAATTGTCCATCAGTAACACAGTACATGAAATCAGCTAGCTAGCCATAGTCAACAGCTGATGGTTCACAGAAATGTAAATTAGAACTTGAAATATCTGAGAGCTAGAACTATTTAAGCTCTATTAAAGTCAGGGAAACACTTTTTATTTCAGGAAAGCCTGTTTAAACCTTTATTAAATTCTGCTAAACGTATTCAGCTCCACTTCCTTGCAGCAGGCAATCAGCCTGCTTTGTGATGTGAAACATGAGGTTTTATTTATTTCCCTTTAATAACTTGCTTAGAGAGAGATTAATTAACTAGTCCTTTAAAAATAAAATGTACATACACAATCCAGACACAGTTTTTGATGACTTCCTGCAGCACTACATTCCGTGGGCTTATCCTGTGGGCTAGATTTCCTTATATGGAATTTATATTTCCATGTTTTTGGAGTCTGAGCCCTTTGGAGTTCACTTGAAGCTGACACTCAAAGCAAAACATGGGCTGCTTAAGTTAACTTAACTACATTGAGTGAAATTCTAAGAAGAGCCTGGACAGGCCTTGTGGAGTGCAAGTGTCCCCCCATTTGCTTCCTGTTTTGGATTTTTTTTCCTGTTTTGTAATTTGAGGAGTGTGTTGTATGCTAAGGTGGTGTGTACAGTGGGCAAATGGGCAGGTCTGAGAAAAAGGAAACTGAATTTGAGCCACTGCCACACCACATTGGCAGCACTGAACATGGGAAGGCTTCCTTCCTTTGCAGACCGTATCATGCAAGTGCCAGGCGTACTGCAGGACTCGTCAGGTTTAAGCCCAGGCCCTCTGCCTGTTTGTGAAGGATTTCTTAATATTCAGCACAAAGAAGAGAAAGAAGGCCACTTCCCATGTCCTACAGTGGCTGGTGGACCTCGCTGACAAAGACATAGCAAGGCTGCATTTTGCTGCTCTGAACTTCCCCTTAATAAACTAACTTTTACCCGGCAGAGAAACTTCCTCAAGCCCCACACAAGCTGCTGTGCTGGTATCATCTCCCCATCAACTGGTAATTTGGTTTGGGTTTGGTTTTAGTGTCAATATGTTTACAATCCTTTACCTTTGCACTAATACATAGCTGATCAAGTAAGTAACTATTCACAGTTGCCAGTTCATAGTATTTTAAAGCAAACTGGACCCTAAAAGAAGTAGCTCTGCATAAGTATGTTTTTATGTGGTGGTTTGTGATACTGCCGGCTCTAAAATGTGAGTCCGTTCCTGGTGTGCAACAAGCCAATCTTACACACGGAGACGGGATAACTGTTTTATTCCAGAGTTACACAGGTCAGGATGCTGGCGAACACAGCCAGCACACCGCAGTACAAAGTTACAAACACGGTATGCAGAATCTTACTGCACTTTCCCTGCCCAGAGGGATTTGCTACACATCTGCATATCCATCACCCAACTTATTTTACGACTACACTTGCTCTCTGAGGAAGGGTCTTTTAGTGGGCCTGGGACTCTCCCTTAAGGGGTGTGATGTTTAGTATTGCTAGTGAGGATAGTTCACTTCTAGGGTGAGGCTAAAGACCTTGAGAGCCAACTAACTGGAGTTTCACACGAACGAGGTAATCTAAGTGCGTACGGCTTGCCCGGCAAGGAGAGGATGCTCTTTGTCTTTCCTTAGGCTGACCCCCTTCATTAGAAGTTCTTTCATTCATCGTTCTTGACAACTCTAGAGGGTCGGCCTGACCTAAACTCAGTGCACATATAGTAAAACACTAAATCAGAGTTTAGCACTAAATCAGAGTTCAAGAATTCGTGAGTTTAGACAACAATACAGTATATTAAAATTACTGTAATTAACGCTGCTACAGTGGAAACTATTAACTTATTATCAGGTAATTTTTTCATCATTAGATAAACACAAACAGGAACTAAGTTACAAATGCTGGCTTTTTGTTATCCTTTATTCCAGGAAAGTCAGAATGCCAAGCGGGCTAATACATAAAGTAACTGTTACAATGCTGTAATTGCTGCATGAACCTTTGTTCTAGAAACGAATATATTTGAAATAGAGGATCATAGCTATAAAACTATAAATCCTCAAAAGAAAAGGAGGGAATGAAAGAATTGTGCAAAAGTTTGTATTGTATGAGGAAACTAGCTTTTAGTTGCAGGCTGGCTGTGTCCTTGGGGCCAGCTGTTTAGGCTTTGTAGTTCTTGTGTGTAGCTACTAACCATATAAGGAACATGTTTATCTTGGTCGATGAATTTGGTAAGTGATAAGAGAGGGTCTGCAGCAGAAAAACTGGGCTGAGCTGGTTCTGCGGTTTGTGAAGAAATGCCAAGTTTGTGAAGAAATGCCAAGTGAGGGACATGTGCCAGAATATAGGGGGTCACAGATCGAGCAATGTGATGAAAAGGAGTGAAGAGGAAGTAAAGACCACCAGACTGTGAAGACAACCACCTAGAGACATAACTGCACAGACATAAAAGGACATTACAATATTAATGAAGGGAAGACTCATACATATGCAAACAATTCCAGGAAATCTAGTGAATATGTATAGCTATGCAACATAAAGTGGGACCCGCAAAATAGTTCAGGATGTGTGTTAGGTGGAGCAATCCCCCGTGCATCTGGGTGCTGCAATAAATAATGCCTTCTTCTTAATAATACATTGATATTAAGGAATTCTGTTCCTGATTTTCAGTGACATTAAGGGCTGGAAACAAAAGCTACTGCTCAGGGTTAGAGTGAATAAATTTCAGAAAGCTTAAGCAAGTCACTGAGACTAACAGCAAATGTGGGGATTGAGAGATTGGGGTTTTTGTGTTAGAGATCAGCAACTGAAAAGAAAACCAAAGAAAGACAGAAACATTTATGTTCTGAGAGGAAATGAGGCAGAACAAGTTCAGCATGGAAAGGCAAGTAGTTTCATCTCTCATAATCACAGATGCTTTACCAGTTTCCTCCTTGGTTAAATGGAGATAATAATAACAAGAATAGCGGATAATGATAGATTTCACTGTAGTTCAGAAAGGTTTGTTTCATTAATAGTGATCGCAGAGCTCTTCAGCGTGACTGGACATAAGTTGCCAGAGAAATGCAAATGATAAAAACCACAGTTACTGAGGATAAATAAAAAAGATGAAAGACAGCATTGTGAAATATATAATTGTGTTCTTTCTCCTCAGGAAATGTAATGACAGGCATCTCCTTTTGTGTTTGGCCTATAAAATAAAATGTGTTTTCATACTGTCAAAGCACAAGTAATTACGTGCTTTTGCTTCTCTGTAACTGGACTTCATTGAAAACAATGATGAGGTTAATTTACTTGTGTAAAACTAGAGAGAAATGAGAACTAGTCAGTGTTACATGCTATTGTGCAATGTCATTGGAACAGTTCAATCAATCAACTATTCAAATGGGAAAATGTCCTGAACACACAGTTGAGTGTTCCTGCAAAGGAAGTAAGCTTGACATTTCTTTCTTTTCACATCTGGACACAAGATTACCAATCCAAGTTAAATAAAGAGATCAGTCTAGGAGCGTGCACCTGCTACAAATATGTGCTGCCTGTTCACAGCTACGTTATGGAAACCTCTTAACTGTTAGTCTGGAAGACTGTACAGAATGAGTATCACACATCCACACGTGCAGCTCAAAGTTGTACAAGGATGAGCCTGTGAAAGTATCTGTCAGCAGAAGACTAAAGCAAGCAGTGTAATGAATTCTAAGAAAAACAAGGATCTGGCATCTCACAGTCTGTCGTAGTATCAGTCAGAAGCTGGCAAACACCTGAGGGCAGTCCAAGGAAATGCTAACCAAAGGCAACATGAGCAAAGTCACAGGTATTGAAGCAGAACTAGTAACATAATGCAAAGTACAGTGGCTTATAACACTTACAGATGTGGAATCATCCAAGCCACCTTCTTTCAGATATTAAAAACCTTAATTAAATCCACTTTACAGCTAGCTGTTAAATACTTGTATTCCAAAAGTATCCCTTGTACTGTTCCTCATGCCACACCTGTATGAATGGTGTTGTGGTTTAACCCCAGCTGGTAACTAAGTACCATGCAGCCACTAGCTCACTGCCTACCCCCAGCCCTGAGGGACAGGGAGGAGAATCCAAAAGGAATGTAAAATTCAATAGTTGTGATAAGCACAATTTAATAGTTGAAATAAAATATAATTACAATAGCAATAGTTATAAAGAAAAGGAGGGAGAAAGGGAGAGGAATGAAATCCAGAGGAAGGGGAGAAAAGAAAACAAGTGATGCACAATAAATCTGCTCACCACCTGCTGATTGATGCCCAGCCAGTCCCCCAAGCAGTGATCCCCAGGCCTCAGCCAGCCCCCCAGTTTATATACTTAGCATGACGCCCCATGGTATGGAACACCTCTTTGGCTGGTCCAGGCCAGCTGCCCTGGCCGTGCCCCCTCCCAATTTCTTGATCCCCTCCAACCCTCTGGTTGGCAGGGCCTGAGAAACTTATAAGTCCTTGAGTTAGTATGAACATCACCAGCCAACAACTAACAACATCAGTGTGCTATCAGCATCATCTTACACCAAATCCAAAACACAGCACTGCACCGACTACTAAGAAAAAAATTAACTCTACCCCAGCCGAAGCCAGGACAATGTTTTCACAGCTATAGGTGATTTTTTTTTTTTCTTTTCCCTGCTGAATACCTTTTCAACATCATAATCTGTGTTATTTCTTAAATAGAAAAAAGTAATTGTTGTTTGTGTTTTAGGAATCTTGCTTACCCTCTGATGTTCAGTGCAAGATTCATCTTATTCAAGGGTAATAGCCAAACACTGGCTTTGTGAACCTGCTGTGAGAGTGTCTACATGGAACGTTGCAGTGTATTCCAGTGAGATGGCAACAGCAACAAAGATCTATGATACAGCTAAACTGTTCTTACTGCTTAGAATTTGCCTGGGTACCTCTAGAGTGTGGTAGTTCACTCAGGTAAAACCTGTATCTGTATTTCCTTTCCTACCAATGTTAACAATACAAAAATTTCCATAGCAGGAGAAACATTTCCTTTCACATGCATTCTCATTCAAGACTGCCTGTTTCATCCATGCTGTAATTTCATCAATCACTATCTTCTTTCCATTGAAAAGGAGTTGCCTATGAATACAGATGGTACACTTTTTGAAATTACACAGATACCTGGACAGTCAAGAGCACCAGAAAATGCAAAAAAAGCATCGGCAGTTTCCCAGACAGACAATAAACCAGCATAGCCCGTATCTTGGTGTGAGCCAGGGGAGTCAAACAGCACTGCCAGCTCCCACTGCCTAAAAGGAAGTGACTCTTCAAGTATTCTGGGATTTTTTAAACTTAATCAGGAACCTTTCTCTATAACATCTGATTTTTAGTTTTAAAGACATTTGCATGCCTCTGTAGATTGAAAGGGGAAGGAGAAGAGTAAATCTGGAAAGGTGGTCCTGAGTTATGTTGTTATGGAAGTGTATTGCAGCCTCCCAGAAGTGCACAGAGATATTATCTTTTTTACAGGAGAATATCCAGCATCGCACAACAGTGGAGTGCTGTTCACAGGATACCAGAGATTCTGACATGCAACATAGCCAAAGCAGAGTTTCAACAGAAGAATCAAGTTTTAACCTCTGTTGAATCTTTGGTTTAAAGTTTTGTCTGGCTTTACTGTTTTCTGAATAAATTTATTTTAGTTTGAGTTAAGGAGCTTTGATAAGCAGAGAAAAAATATTTAGTTTTATTCTGTATTTCATAATCTCTGTTGGCCTTATTTCTGAAAGGCCAGGGAAGATTTATTTTAATTTTGTGTAGTATTGTGCATTTTGTTTTATTTATTTATTGTGTTAAAAGATTTCAAACTTTTTTCACATGGATGTTTTAAAGAGTAGCCAGGAGAGCTCCTTTTTGTCTTCAAGTAACTTCTTAGCTCCCCAGTAAAGTATTAAAAGAATCAGATTCATTACTCTTTCAGTTTTAGCAGAAAAATTACTGCTGATGAATAATAAATATTTTGCATTTGTAAATCTGCCTGGAACCAGACTATTCTTATTTCTACTGTTACAAAAAGGCCTACTGTTTCTACTTTTCAAGACATGTTCCCTTTATGACTCCTTATGAGATTTAATACACTTTGACATCCATTGGGTGATGAGCACTTAACTTGGTTAGGCACCTTTGAAATCCTAGCCTTACATTCTGAAATGCTAACTAGAACTGCTCTTTGCGGAAACGTTAGCTGTGTAGTGCTCAGCCTTTGTGTTTACAGTGAGCTGATACACAAAATCCTAAGGACACCTAAGATGAAAACGTATTTGTTGGTAATCAAAACTGTGAGCTTTGTCATGTTTTATTCTTAGGAGATGCCTAGTAATGAATTCAGGCACACTTACTTGATTTTAGAATAACTTGGCTTGTATTTGGCTTGTATTTCACTTTTAGGAATTGGAAATGAAACTATGCTTATCCCATTAAGACATATACATGTGTGAGACATCTTTCCTCTAGAGTTTTTAAAGCAATCAATAGTCTGTACTTCTGTCTACAGAAAGCTGTTCATTTTCATGTCAACTTCATAAAATAAAATAAAAAAATACATTTATTGAAGTCTGGGTCTTTAATCAAGATCTATTACCTAATCAAATGACATGAACTTCTGCTAAACATCCAGCAGATTTGTTTTGGGAGTTTACCTCAGGAAAGACAAAATATAAAAGTAATATCTCAGTGATCCAGAGCTGAACGTGGTTTATATCCTGAAACAGCTGAAAAAGCTGTTCAGATTATATTCAGATTATTTACATAGAAGAATAAATATGAAATATTTATTTATAAATAAATACAAAATATTTATTTATACACAAAAGAATTGAGGATGACACAGTGGTGAGAGATGTTGGCAGTCCTGTGAGGAATCTGGGAGCTGTGTCTCTCCTAACAAAGTCAGTTGTAATGTGAAGGCTTGGGGATGACTGACATGCATGGTGGAAAACTTCTCTGTAGATGTGATTTGACAGTTTCTAAAGTCTTTTAATCTGTTGACCTATTATGGAGATGGACCATGGGCTCTGAGTAAGGCAAGAAGCCAAGCAAAAGTCCCTGGTGTAGTAGGCTTTTTTTTTTTTTTTTTTTTTTTTTTTGTAATTTTTCTTGTAGAAACTGGTTGCACTGTTTTCAGACAGCCTTTTATCTTGCTCTGGAGGCCAACTTTAAGCGAAAGAATTGGGAATGTTAACCTTTGGTACCTGTTTTATATGGTTTTGTTCTCTGTTCTGCTCTCACAGCAGCCACTGATTGGGAGGAAAACAAAGATCCTTTGTCCTTTATAACAATAATACTTTTTGAGTCTCACCAATAAAGTGTGTGTTCTTAGAGGTTTTCTCTCCTGATGTTGTGTTCTACCCTGTTTGGGCTGCCATGAGAGACAACATCAGGATGGGGGCAGAATGTGGAAGGCTGATTCTTGGATGAGCAAGCTCTTCTGCCTTTTGTTACATCAGCCTGGTAGATGAATAGTGAAGTAGCATCCTTTATATATGACGGCAAGGTGGATGCATTTTCACATGTACATGTGAAGTGGGATCAAAATGAATATTTAAGGGCCTTGCTGAGATGGTGCATCAGCTTTTGGATGAAATGTGGCACCCAAGGGCCTTCAGGGAAGGGTGTTGTGTGGCTGAGACTAGGGCAATTGGAAGAGCCTTATTCCTCTCGGACAGTCCTTGGAAGTGATGTAATAAATTAGTTGAGATGTAGCCAAAGATATCCTAATTGCTTTCAATAGAATAGAACAGCTTTGACCATTGTGGCTGAATTGCTTGCCAGTATTTGACTTTTAAATGACAATCAGAAACTGGAATTGTACTTTGAGTCATTCATACTGTTTTGCCTGCCAGCAGTTAGTTAACCTCTTTTGCTCTTTAACAGCTCTTCCAAGGGCTATTTCAAACCTACAGTAGCCAGAATGGTCCATTGTTGCCTTAAATGATGAGGAATTAAATCATGACCTTTCTATACAGTGGTGGAAAACTAGCAGTTTTAAGCAACGTTTCTCATCACATACGTTTTCAATACTGAAAAAGGACATTCCCAGTAATGTAAAAATAGCTTCTCAAATTTTCTTCTGAGGAATGAGCAGTAAAGCTGAATGGGAGCAGTTTGTGCAAGATATCAGTTGAGGTAGCTCTTCTTGACCACTACAGTATGGCATATATCCACACCTTCCCTTCCTTACCGAGCCTTTGTGTAGTCAGTGCTCCCATTTAACCCAACAGTTGGTTTTCCTGGCTAAAAGTTGACAGGGTGAGCAGCCTTATAGGAAAAGTGAGTGTGGAGTGGGAAGGAAAGGCAAAGAACTGAGGAGGCATAAAGGAGGGACGGGTTTGCTTGTTTGTTGTGGAGTGAGGTCTCTGCACAGAATTAAACAATTTTATGTCTGCTCCTTTCTGACATTTGTTTTTGGCCTTCACTCATGAATCAGCTTCCTGTCTTACTATCTCACATATAAAATTTAAAGAATGTTCAGTTTTCTCCACAACCACCTTAATGATTAGTTAGTTAATTAAATAGCACTTGTAAAGCAGTTAGATATTAATCAAACCATTAATCATGTAAAAAATATATTATAAAACACCTACTCTAAGTATATGTTGCAACGACTGCTAAACTATGTTTCATTCATTAAGAATTCATTAAGAGTTCATTCACAAGAACTCTGCCATTCACTAATGTGCACCACCCATTTTGTTTGGCAGTTTTAGGTGTTATGGAACAATCCCAGTCTCCCTGATGTCAATGAAAAAATCCCCTCTGACGTCAACAAGCACCACAATTTATCAGTTAATTGTAAAATAACCCAGTTTAGGTTCCCTGATAAGACTCTAGAGCCTAGGTTTATATGTATGTTTAGAAAATCTCAGTCATTAGACTTAAAAGAATTCCCTCCATTTTTTCCTTGTATTACTTTTTAATGTGAAAGATGAGAATAGATTTCATATACACCTCACCTACTATTACTTTTTCACTAGTTTTACATTTGTGGTGCCTTCACTGTACTAATTTTTTCCAATCCATTTAATCATTCCTCTATCATAAACATTTAATCAGATTGACCTGTGTGGGAAAATAGTGGAAGATTGGTGAGGAAGATTATAAACACACTCAACTGACCTGCAGCTAAGGGCTAAAAAAAAGCATATATCATACTAATTGTTGCTTAGGCTTGTGTGTTGGACAAGTAGAACGTCTGTGTTTTGATAAAATAGGCCTTGTGATACACTCAGAGGCACCCTTTCAAACATGCTTGAGATTCCTGCCCTGCTGTGGCAAAGATCAAAGCCCAGTGGTAAACTACACCTGTGCAAATCCCTGAAATACAGGTGGAAACAGCAGGTCCAGTGATCCCTTAGCATGGACCAGGCTCCGCAGTGCCTATGTCCCAGCTTGTGTGCCTGTGCCCAGATGTTGCTTCAAGGATCCCCCGGCTGGTGAGGTAACAAAAATAAATTTACCCTTTGCATTTCATCTGTGGTTTTGTGGTTGTTCCTGCATCTTGCCTGTGCCAGCTCGCACAATCAGGTTCTGAATGTTACTTGTCCTTGTAGGTTCATCAGTAGCAACTATCAGAGACATACCCACTCACTTTAAGATACGTACTTCTCTCACACTTCTTTTCTAAACAGAGTCAATGTTACCTGTGAGTACTGCCCAAGTTTAACTAGAAGGCTGAATGTATATTCTCATTGTCAATCATAAATTTATCAGGAATGTCTCATGCTTTTTTTATGAAACAGATTTCATTTCTCGAGTGCTTAATAAATGTGAATAGTACATATTCCTTAATCATATCAGTAGTTTCGGTGTCTTTGTATATTCCAGAGAATGTCAGTCATAAAGAGAGCCAAGATAAGGTCTTCAGTGTTCTCCTGTTTCCTTCTGGGCTACTGCTCGTTTTTCAAACATAAATGCTTGAGTGACAGAAAGAAGCTAATGCCAGATTTGCTTTCTTCTACTTCTTGTAAGTCTTGCTTTAATTCAGCGTGATCCACTGTTTCACAATAAGATGATTACATAACTTTGGGTATGTGATCTCCCTATACATTTAACTCAAACCCCATCTTTTTTAATAATGTTCTTTTACTACTTTTCTGATATTAACAACTGGGAATTTGCAGCCTCAGTTCTTGTTCTAGCTGCTATGGGCTTAATGCATTGATTTGTGGCCTTCCACTGCCCAAAATCCCAGGTATCTATAACACCATGTTTTCCCTCAATTAATTGTGTTCTCAAATGAACGACAAAGAAGCAAAGAACCACAAGACTGTTGATACAGCTATATTGTGGCAGAATATACATTACTAGGAACAATGGGTTATTTGTGCTGCCTCCGATGCTGAAAAATCTAGATTCATGTTATTAAAAATAATAAGGCACAACATATATTACAGCCAGTGGACTCATTCAAATAAAATTCCTATTACAGTTGCTCTTGTCCAAACACATACACAAACCTAATCTGTCAACAAAGAGCTCATAAACAAATGTTGCTTTGTAGTGGACCATGGGATTGTCGTTATAGAATTGAAGGGATCCCTCATTTAACCTGCCTGGTCTAGTGGTCAAATCTGTGAAGACATGTAGATATTTTTTCAGAAAGGTTAGGTGACAAATCTTTTGGAGCGTATTGACACTTCTGTATCAAGTAGTTGTAAAATGGTGTGAGACATCACTTTCCAGAAGATAATGATAAAGTATATGTAACTTCCTGTGAGATAAATGTATATTAAACTAGGAAGCTTGAAGGACAGCCTTCATGCAAAGGAAAAATGATATTTCATTGCATTGACACTTTCCTGAAGGATCTGGCATTCCAAAATTTAAAAGCTCTATCTGCAAATCCCAGAGAGAATTCTGCAACATGAAAAATGGTTTTTCACAAAGTAAATTTTATGTACTTCCTTTTATTTAATCCATTTTACTACAGAGGCTCTAAAGCGTAAGCAGAATTGCATAAAACCCTGTCACATGGAACATGTGACTACTTATGTGAAGCCAGTAATTTTATCTAGTAAAAAGAATATTTAATTCACACAGTTGTTTCTGACTGTGTTTACGATGTAACTGTCCTGGTTTCAGCTGGGATAGAGATGCTTTTCTTTCTAGTAGCTGATACAGTGCTGTATTTTGGATTTAGGATGAGTATAATGTTGATAACACACTGATGTTTTAGTTGTTGCTGAGCAGTGCTTACACTAAGTCAAGGACTTTTCAGCTTCTCCTACTGCCCTGCCAGCGAACAAAAAGCTGGGAGGGGGCACAGCTGGGACAGCTGGCCCAAACTGGCCAAAGGAGTATTCCATACCATATGATGTGCTGAACAATGAAGATAGGAGGAGATGGCCAGCGGAAGGCAGCCCACTGCTCAGGGACGGGCTGGGCATTGGTCAGCAGGTGGTGAGCAATTGCACTGTACGTCACTTGTTTTGTATATACTTTTATCACTATTAGTATTTTCCCTTCTTTATCTGTCCTATTAAACTGCCTTTATCTCAGCCCACATGTTTTACCATTTTTCCAGTTCTTTCCCCAGTCCCACTGATGGGGAGCAAGTGAACGGCTGTGTGGTGTCTACCTGCCTGCCAGGTTAAACCACCATAGCAACATGAACAGTCTGTACTTAGAAGTGTGCAGGAATACCTGACTGAGAATTGATGAGCAGATCAAAGGACCAATATACAATTTAAATTGATTAGCTGATTGCTTGTCTTCCTGACTATGGAGGTCAGAAGTTGCCAAGTATTAGCTTATTCAAGCTTATTGGTGAAATCAGCATCAAGTGGGTAGTGCAAATTTTTTCATCATCTAAATAAATATTCACCTTAATGAATTCACAGTTGCAAATTAGGTATTTGATCTACATAATATTATTCTTTAATCAATTATTGAAGTTTAAGTAGCTACACTAGTTTTATCTGACCTGACCTATTATGTGCATTTTTAATATGCTTGTGATTGTGTTACCTGCGTGCCATGCTGGAGACATCATGGTAGGCTGTGTGTATTTGGCACTCCCATGTGAAACCTTAGCATCTTCCAAACTGCTCAATGTTATCATCTTTGAGGACTTTTTCCTTATTTGGCTTCTTTAGAAAAATGATACCTGCTTCAGCACTTCATTCTGCCCACTAGTCTTCATCTGTCTCCAGAGCTAGAAGAATAAGAGCCAGGACTAGGTGGAAATAGAGCCTTATAATGCTATTTACAGTTACAAACAATGTTTCTGTGGAAGTTTCTGCAAAGGAGAAATAAACTGAAGGGATGTGTATGATGCAGACACAAACCAATTCACAATTCACATATTTAAAATGTCAATATATAGCTTGAAATGCAATCTTTCCCCATGTACCTTTGTTAGCTTCACAGAGTCATAATGCTTACAGTATGGTTATAATAATATAGCCAGCCATGCTGTATAGTGGCCATAAAAATTGACACCAGCTCATTTCTGCTCCAGAGACTTAGTATTTGCTTAAACTATACAAGAGCAATAGACATCTGCGCAGTTCTGACTAAAAGTTAAAAGCAATTTAAAAAAAATCTATAATTAAATCTGTAACAATTTTATTATTTATGTATTCAAGCTTCTTCTGCAATAATTCTATTATTCTTCAACCTGACTTAGACATGTTTCCCATACCAACACAGTTGTTGTTTGTGATAGTACAGAAAGCACTAGGGGTTCCAGGAGACATGGGTAATTCAAATGTATGCCATTCTGGTGTGTACTGTTAAACTGACAAAGCATTTCTAAAGCCTCTCTTTTTCTATATCGTTTCTGTATGGCTATTTTTTATATAAGACCACTCTATGGGTTGTGCTCGAGAAACTTGGGAAACTTTTGCTTGCTACAAAATAACAGGCTTCTCTGATAGATTATAGGACCTACAGAAAAAAAGAAAGTGAAAGATGTGAAGCCTCTCTTGTGCTCATTTATTTACACTCTGCCATTAACTAATTAAAGTCATGCCGATCCATAAGACTAAATTGACTGAGGCGCTGGGAGAAGCTGTGAAGGAAATGTAATATGATAAATCACTTACAAATGGCTAACAGTAACCTCTGGTGACAAGTCAGAACTGATAGTTTCCTTTTTTCCGTAATGCAACTGCATAACACGCAGTGTGACAGATTTATCTGGGAAGCACCTGCTCAGTACCACTTTCACGATTTTGATTTTACAAGGGCTTTATCCTAACTGTACCCATGTGTATGCTAAACCTGAAATGCTGCAAGTGTAATTCCAGCAGTTCTTTAGCTTTTACATCGGCTTCAGAATTGCAACCAGGTCTGCAAATTCATGCAGCTGATAGAGGCCATATTTTGAAAAGTCAGTCACTGTATCTGTGTTATTAAGGGTGATTAAAAGAATGAGATTATCTTCTCATGTTAACTCATCTACTGTGGGGCCCAAATCAATGAATGAAGACAGCTGACATGATTCTCTCCACCTCTGGTTTGGCCCATTCCTGATACAACAGTGACTGAACTGTTCATGAAACAGCTGTTTCATAAAACAGCTGACTTAAACGTCAGTGCAGTGCTCTGCAACAAACTAAAACCAGTGGTGGCTTTACCTGAAGCGTGCTGCAGATAACTGCAGAGGGATTTACTGGCTATGGCTAACACCCCTTCCAGCTGCCCAGGCCTTGTGCAGGAAACCATCCATTGGCATTGGATCACAGCAGCCACAGCCTAGAGCTGGTGTACGATACCAGTGGTGGTGTCAGTACAGTGGCCTCTGGACTGTTGCAGCTAAGAAAGACTTGGAACGGTTCCATTCAGCAACAAACAACAACCCTGCTACTGAGGCAGTGATTTCTGCTGGCCCAGCAGAGCAGAAGACTGGCAGCTCCAATCACTTTAGCTGCCAGGTCTGAGTTTGGCTGTGACTGCTGTTGGAAGCCTTGAGCTGCTCTGACTGTGCTGGTACTACCTCCCATTGCATAGGAATTACCCTTTCAGAAACAAATCCCCAAGCTCCCGGCACCACAGCTAACCAAATTACTCAATGCAGTCCTTCCTAGTGAACTGTGGAAGATCTCGTGTGCCCTTACTGATGAAAGCCTGGCTATGGGAAATGGAGCTATGGAACCAGAAACTCCTCCAGGGAACGGCTGTGTTAACTGCTGGTGAGTGACGCTGGTTTGAGCTCTTAGCCAGTTCACCCCACAGTAAACAGCCAGCCTGAGCTGAAAGAACAGTTAGGATTTCTGGGTGGATGGATTTAAGGCAGGAACAATGCTCACATTACGATTCCAATTAACCCTGCAGTGAAGAAAAACCCACTGATGCAAAACGTCACTCAAGAAAAATACATATTGGGATTTAAGCCTGGAAATAATGGCGACCATGGCGATACGAAAACTTTTCCCTCAAGGCTCCCCTTTTTTTCAATATTATCTCTGTTTTAGTAGAGCATAACGACTAACAGACCTGAGGTATCTCACCAGGTGGAAACCACACATTTGGAGCATGGGGCAGGTGCCTATGCAACATATGGGTCTGTTAGGGGTTTTCACTGCATAGTCACAGTTATGGTGGTTTAAGACAAACGCCATAACGCCAAATGTCCCCCTCGTCCTTCTTCTTCCCCCAGTTTATATACTCAGCATGACATCCTATGGCATGGAGTAACACTTTGGCTAGTTTGAGTCAGCTGTCCTGGCTGTGTCCCTCCCAATTTCCTGTGCCCCTCCAGCCCTCTGGCTGGCAGGGCCCAAGGAACTGGAAAGTCCTTGATTTAGTATAAACATCACCCAGCAACAACTAAAACCATCAGTGTGCTATCAACATTGTTCTCACATCAGACCCAAACCACAGTGCTGCACCAGCTACTAAGAAGAAAATTAACTCTATCCCAGCTGAAACCAGGACACACTAATTGTACCGCAGAGGTCAGCCAGGCCCTGACTTCACCTTGTGTCATTTGTCCAAAAATTTTTCCTCTGTGTCTCCACTGTTTCAGAGGAGTCAAAGGCTACATCACAGAGGAAAATGAGAGGTGAATGCACAATAATGTCACCATTGCCCTCCTTGCACAAAAATGAACAAACCCTTGTTTGCTGGGGGCTGCAATGTAGCTGTGCTGTAGCTATGAGCTTTTGTGAAAAACAGTCTCATTTCTAATGTATTTCATGTATTTCTGATCCTTTTCCATACTTGAATTCTGTAGCGGGGGACAGGCGTACCTGGGAAGCCGGTGCTGGTTACAGGCACACATGGTGACAGGTAAATGATTACTTGTTCTCTATCCCCACCTCTGAGCTGGGGATTTTCCACTACAGTGTCTTTGCTTAGGGAAAGTTTTAAAATGGCAGCAGAGTCTCAAGCTGTCTGATTTTAGTGCTGATAGAATGGTACTCGATTTGCTTGACTAAGGAAGCTGCTGGCAAAAAATGTTACAATTGGCAATTTACTTGTCTCCATGCATATTTTGGCTCCCTATCAACTTTCTGAAGTTTTTTTCCAGACAAATGCAGAATAATCAGAACATCTGCCATGCAGGCAAATGTGAAGTTGATAAAAATATTTTATTTATACAGCCTAATGCAAAAATGTGGTTTGATATGTTATGAATGTCACTTCTAACACTACTAATTAAAGCTATAATCTCATTGTGGAATTAAAAGAATTTTCTCATTTACTGCGACTGTATTCTCTTTTTTAAATCCAGGTTTAGGGTTTACAGAATCAGAAACATTTTCTACACAAACAATACTAAACACAGGACATCTTATAGGAGTAAATATTTAAGGCTTACTCCCCTTCTCACTCTCAAATATGTAACTTTACCTCCTCTTTTAACACTATAAAAAGACACAGCTCTAAACAAGATTTGTCAATAAGATGCCTTCTGAACACGGATCACAAAATTGAAGGATGGAAGTAGTCTACATTACTAAATTATGGCAGTTCAGTTGCCAAATATTTACACCGTTACAGGCATTCTCTTTTTTTTTTCCTAATTAAACAAAAAAACTTCTATTCTTACTCTGTATGCAACAGGTTTATATTATGTATCATTTTGCATAGGTTGTGCAGGTTTTTTTTGAAAGACTATCATAGTCTTTCATATCATATTTGGCTAAATATATAGCAGTCTTAAACGATACAAATATATTTCTAACCTATCCAGACTCTTTTATTTTTCATCTCAAATATGTAAAATAAGTAACACAGTAAAGGTACTATTCAATGCAAGTAAAGACATCAGATTCTAACTCTTACTGCTAGCAGACTGCTAGGAAAAGTAACCCAACCTAAAAATAATTTGTAAAATGTAAGTCGGAAAAAATATAACTTAAATGCAACCTTGGAAAACATTAGAAAAGCATGCTGATTTAGTTCAACAAATCATCCCTATGTGACAAAGCTTTTAAATGTATATGTATCTATATACACAGCTTAAGCTGATGCTTAAATCTCATTTATTTGAATAAGACCTAAGCATATGTTTAAGTTCTTGGCTGAATAACAGCCCTAATATAGCTGATTCATAAAGCCAAAATCTAGGATGATATAAAGTAACTGACATTATAACTTCAGCTTTCCTCATCAATTTGAGCTTCCAAATTTCATCCGTAAAGGTGGCTCAGGAATCTCTAATTAGCTGCCGACATTTGTGCCTAAGTAGTAAACAGGGTTTGGTTTATTGCTAACAGCAAATAAAGAGTAAAGCCATAACAAACAAACAAATAAAAAAAATTAACTTCTTTTACTGATGTAAGCTTCATAAAATGATGAACCATGTGATTCCAAGTGACTGGATAGAAATCTCATATCTTTCTGTATAGTTCCCAATATTAGTTTAGATTTTTAAATCAAAGCTTCTTTGAGACTTCCAATTTTCTGCTACAATGTGCAAGACAGACAGTAATGGTTTGCAGGGATTTTTTTGATTCTGCTAAATTTTCAAGTTTTCATACATCACATATGTTGCTAGAATAATTGCCCTGGAAATTAGTGAAGTCACGTTCATTTATCCAGCTAAAAATTGAGCTTCTTATTTATTATAATACCCAGCCAAATTCACATATATAGAAAGTTCAAAAGTAATAATACAGGTGCATACTGATTTTCTAAATGTCTTCTTTATGTATAATTATTAAGTGCATTTTTTCTACTTTGGTTTTTCGGGATTGTGATTTTACTTCAACACTTTTTTAAGGCTTTTTGTCCCATTTTTTAGATTCACTTCAGCTCTTTTATAAGGGAATCTGAAAGTAAGGGATACAAAGAAGCAAGAACCATTACATCCTCTTAAACAGGCAAGAATTTGTAGTAGAGGAAAATTTACATTGTTACATTCACATAGAAAATTTAAGAAAATATTTTCCAAAAATTTACTTGCTAAAAATCTAATGCCACAATGGGTTCAAGTGTTTATTTTTACCTTCTACAGCCTGTTGTATTTAACATTTAACATTCAAAAGTAAAATTGCATTTGTTAGCTCAGATGTTTCCTGTCTGCTCTTTAAGTAGATCCGTTTTAAATGGAATTTTTAAAAAACACATGAATAGTCAGACTGGCACTGTGAAGTATTCACTCCTGAAGTCAGTGTTTGCACCAGGAGCATGCTGCATGTGGCTCAGCCCAGTTTGGAAGTACCATCTCTTAAAATCACAAGTGATGGGTTAAAACCTGCCTGATAGTGTCAGGTCCTACTGTATTTCCATAATAAGAGCTTTCTTCCCCACTAGATGATACTTCTGGGACAATAAGACTCCCGGTTCCTGCTTCCCTTTATATATAATGTAGCTAGTGAAATACATGTAATGCTTCTACGGGGCTTCAAATATGTTAGCTTAAGAGTCTATAACAGTTTTGAGAGATTTGGATTAACTCTTTGCTGTGTTTTATGCATGCTTTAAACAACTTGCTTTAGTTTTCTTGACTCTTTTGAAATATATTTTATGTCTAATTTTTCAAGGTCAAAAGGTGCTAGTTAGACCACAAAGGAAAATCAGTTATCAAAAGTACTACTGTAAATTAATAAGCTTTAGTATATATGAAAAAAGCTTAACTGCCTAGGGTTTAGTTGTTGATGAATTTTCTCCTGGTAAAATATTCATAAAAGACACATAGATAAGCAGATTCTTACTCCATTCCTTCAGTCCTTAAATAAGTTTATCCACTTGCAATACATTTATGTCAGAAGTTTCAACTTCAGCTCATGACTAACACTGCCAGCTGTCAGAAATAAGTATGTTCAGTTTTCTTTTTGTACAGTTTGTCCTTTGCACAAATGTCAAAACACGGTATTGGCTCCCACATAGTAATTTTCTTTGTCTAGACAATTAAAAATAAGAACTCTACAGTTAGTTGGTTTTAAGTATTTGACTAAAAGCCCCACCCAGACTGAAATAACACTGGAACAATTTGATCTCTGCTTAAATGAAAATCAGCTTCTTTCCCAAATCTGCATGAAGAATACTCAGCTTAACTGCTTGGATTGATACCACCTGTACTTATCCACACACACAAGTGAGAAGAAAGACTGCTTCAAGTTTAAAACCCAGCTTAAATCAGATGAAGTGTTATGGAAAACAAACTGTCCACTGATGTCAGGCAAAAAGAAAAGGGACTTGAGTACTCTGGGTGGAGGAGAATTTGGGTTTGGAGAGACTGAAGCAGTGGAAAGAAGAGAAGGTTAAGAGCATTTAAACAGTCATCGCAACGTAGATAACTAATGAGGGGACAACAGTAACAGAACCCAGAGCCCCTGACTTCAGCAAATCCAAGGTCACTGAGCAGCAAACAAGAGAATTACGACTGGGGGAAACAGGACTCCGGGATGCAATCATAGTTGCTAGAGCTCCTGAACCACAGATGGGTGCAGTGAGGGGGTACCACTGAGCACACAGTCAAGGTGGATCTAATTGGGAGATGACGCCAGAAGCAAGAAGAATATGATGAAAATCAGCTGCATGTTTATGGAGAAGGAAAGGGAAAGCCTTTCTAAAGTAATTTCTATCAACATAGAAATCTCAAGCATGGCTTTGTAAAAAATTTTTCCTCTGCTGCTTTTGCCCTTTAGAGCTCAGAAAGGAGAAAAGCAGATAATATATGGCCAATATTCACAAGACAACTGTCACCTGATACCCGTAAGGAAAGTTTCTAACAAATGTAAAGTAAGAAGCAACAAGAATAAAGAATGAAGCCAATTTGCATCAGAATCACAGTTTTTAAGTATATACCTCCTATATGAGCATCTCCAGATGAAGCCATACTTCCTGAAATTTGGCACACTGAGTATTGTGCCATTTTACAGATTTTTCACCTGAAAATGCTGTAAATATGATGTGAGTTTCAGGCTGCTTGTGGTTTTCATGTTTTTTCCTGATGACCTAACATTTTTTAAACAGCTTTTGGTTCACTATCACTTTAGCATGTAATCAGTAATTCTACATGCATTTTGTTTTGATAACATATTGAGAAGATGGGCCTTTAAAAATCCCCTCAAAAGGAGGAAGTTATGTTTTATTGAACATCATCATATCCATTTATAAATTATTCTTATGCTTCTGTCACTTTTACAGTCTTCTGTCTCACTAAGAGTCTAAATCCATCAATATAAACATAGTATCATAATATAGAATGGTTTGGGTTGGAAGGGACCTTAAAGACCATCTAGTTCCAAGCCCCCTGCCATGAGCAGGGACACCTTCCACCAGACCAGGTTGCTCAAAGTCCCATCCGACCTGGCGTTGAACACATCCAGGGATGGAGCATCCACAGCTGCTCTGGACAATGGGAACACCAGGGCCTCACCACCCTCACAGTGAAGTATTTCTTTGTTACCTAACCTAAAACTGCCCTCCTTTTGTTTAAAGCCATTACTGCTTGTTCTGTCGCTATGTGCCCTTGTGGGAAGCCTCTCCAGCTTTCTTCCAAGCCCCCTTCAGGTACTGGAAGGCTGCTGTAAGGTGTCCCCAGAGCCTTCTCTTCTCCAGGTGAACAACCCCAACTCTCTCAGCCTGTCTTCACAGGAGCAGTGCCCCAGCTCTCTGATCGTCTTCATGGCCCTCCTCTGGACTTGCTCCGATTGGTCCATATCCTTCTTACGTTGGGGGGTCCAGAGCTGAACTCGAGGTGGGGTCCCACCAGAGCGGAGCAGAGGGGCACAGTCACCTCCCTCGCCCTGCTGGCCACGCTGCCTTTGGTGCAGCCCAGGGTACGTTTGGCTTTCTGGGCTGCGAGTGCATGTTGCTGGGCCATGTCCAGCTTTTCACGCACCAGTACCCTCAAGTCCTTCTTTGCACAGCTGCTTAATCCATTCTTCACCAGCCTGTACCTGTGCTTGGGACTGCCCTGACCCAGGTGCAGGACCTTGCACTTGGCCTGCATGAGGTTTGCATGGGCCCCCCTCTCGTGCCTGTCTGGGTCCCTCTGGACAGTGTCTCTCCCCTCCAGCATGTTGACCACATCACACAGCGTGGCGTCATCAGCAAACCTGCTGAGGGTGCACTCAATCCCAGTGTCCATGTCACTGATACATTTACATACCAATTATGCCAATTAATATAATAATATGATGTAATTAATTATACACAATTTTAATATACAAATTTAAATACAGTGACACCCATCCCTAATTACAAATTTTAAAAAGACTTTAAAATGGTAAAGTTTGCAATGATATATAGAACATTTCCTTTGATATTTATATAAAACCTCAAAAAAATTAGACTGCCTTGTAATTATTACAGGATTCTTAAGTCTTTATATTTATAATCATTTACTCCATGTGATTTTCCTTGTTCATCTGACCATAATCTTGATCCCCTAAAATCTGAAAATGTTTTCAAAAATCAAATAACATGCCGCTGGACAGCTGCAAACTTCTCTTTTTACAGAAAGATCAGTTTTCACAGCATTCTTTTCATCAGAATTCCACATACACCTTTTAAAATTTACAGACAAAGTCCACATTAGAGATTGTAAAGTGGGCAGGAAAACCATGATCAAAGTGAGGAACCAACTGGATTTTTAACTGTTCAATGTCAGAAACTGGGTTTTTTTAACATTAACAGTTTCCAGAGGGACAAAGTATTTCTGATCTGCACTGAAATATGGCATCTTTTACTTCACATTAAGAAGTAGTTTGTTCTTGTATGAAAAACATCCTGGCTTTCCCTTTCAGTTTTCCTTCAGGAAGCTGAGGATGCAGTGGTTTATAAATGGAACACTGTTTTAATCTCTAATTTATGGACATTTTACTAATTTACATGAAAACTTTTAAAATAATGAACAATTTATCTGCTACACTGCAAGGGACATTTTGCTACTCTATTGCCACATTGGAGCTTTTCTAACCAGCCTTAATAATTTAACTGCAAACCCCAAAATATATTGGTACCTCCACAGCCTCCCAGCATTCACAGACCACCAACCTGAAAAAAAGGCATCACATCCACTCTGTAACTGCTACTTAAATTCCTTAAAGTTTCCTTCTGCTGGTATAGGGGAATGGAGAGAACACTCAGGTGTGTAAGCAGTAGATTTTGTCTCTGATGATTAACTGCTTCAGCTGCATGGAAAGGAACATGTTATAGAAAGTCTGAGCATTGGAAACTTATGCAGAAAGATGCCAAGATACTATACTTATTTTTTAGTTTAAAGATATGCTTTATGCTTCCACTGCAATCAGTGGCATATTTGACTGTGACATCAACTGGAACAGGCAGGGTAGGTATTCTGTGTTGCTCCTACACCTGTGTGAAGGTGATAATGATTATTCTGACATTCTGAAACATGTAGCTTTTTTAAAGCTCTGGTTTACTGAACCAAAAGAATCCTGGCTTATAGTAATGTGTTTTAGTATATGTACAAAGAAGCTGTATGCAATATATGCCTCCAGATTTCCACATTGTTTCATCCCCAGTATATGTCAATTTGTATCTAAGAATGCAAGAAAGCACATAACAAAGGGCCTTATACTGCTCCAAGAACTGAAAAAAACTTCAATTAATTTTGTTGCAGAGATTGCTGAATTCAATGATCTCATGTGCACCACATTTACTGTAATAAATGAAATTCTTTGGACTGAAGTCTAAAGATGCATACTTCAACTTAGTAGCAGCTTCACCAATGTGAAGGTGTTGTACTAAGGAGTTAAAGGAAGCCGGTATTCCATTCTCTATTCTTTTGCACAGCCAGATGAATAACTATTAGAACGATTTCATACTACTTCCAATAATAAAGCTTCTGTTTCCTACAGATCAAACTAAGAGCTCATACGAGACTGAATAATCTCCACAACGATACCATGAGAATGATCTGGGGGCCCCAGTTTTCAAATGAAATGGCAACAATATTTTCAGACCTGTCTGATTTTCTGAATGAATACAACTTTATAGGATTCATCTGTTTTCCTTACAACTTGAGTTTTGGCTTTACACCTCTGACAGGGAGAACACAACTCTAAACTTTCTGACAAACCTGGACCAAGGTGCGAATTATTTTTGTGCCAAAATCAGATTTTTAGTGAAAGTCATTAAGAATATTTGCTTTGAGGTTTCTATCAAAACCATGATGCCTTTAGCTGGGTTTCCTCTTACATTTTTGTTTGCATTGTCAGTGTATGCAAACCTTATGCAAACTGCAGCAACAAAGTCAGAACTCTTGCCAACAAAAACTGCTGAGTTTCACACAGCTTTAAATATTTTACAAGGTCCGAAGCTTTGTTTGCTCTCATTTGAAAGAACTGTTAGGATACTACTCACAGTTTGCCTGACCTCAGCCTGTAATTTGGAAGGTTTACTCTCAGGCATACCTGTAACTTTCCACTTCACACTCGATCTCAACTATTTATGAAGAATCAAGTGGACAAAAAATGGAAAGAGAGTCTCAGTCCGTGTCAAAAATGGCATTGTTGTTTCCAAGTCACTGAGAAGGTAGGAAAATAGTTATTGAATGCTTACAAATGAACGTACTAAATGATAAACAAAGCAATATGCTGTGTGGGGCTTGATGCCTATCACACTAGTGAACATGATGATCATCACTGTAAGAACCAGTCCATAGCGTGTAGGCTAGAAAGCTGTATTATCACAGATTACATCAGTCTGAGAAACACGTAAATAATTTCATGAAGTCTAAATGCACGTAATGGGGTATACCCACTCCTAGTTTGAGCGGAATGTATCCATGTTTATCTTCCCAACTTTTGAATTTCTAAGAATCACTATTGAAACAGTGATAGCAATAATTATCAGTAACAGTTTTGTAACTCTAAAGACACTGCACAGTTAAAGAAGACCTGGACATTTAAAGAAAAAGTAGCAGTAGGTAAGTGGCAAGGAACTCTGAGAAGATTTTCATAGGCAAACAGAAGAAAACTGAAGCTACTGCATATATTTATACACCTATCAGCATTTGTAAAAGGCTAACTTTATATTGCTAGAAATAAGGGAATCAGCTGCCTAGGACAAAAATGTGAATGCTGGTAGGAAACATTTTAAAGATCTCAAGAAAACTATGGAAAACAAAGACATTATTTTTTGGCTAAATGGACAGCAGCAATAGTCTGTATGCAGTAAGAAAAATAAACTAAAATCTGGAAACTTTAGAAAACTGGTAAAGAAACCAACAACTCTAAGAAGAAATCTATGTTCCATAGGGACAAGGACAATAATGAGATTTTCCATACAATAGGAACAAGCAATTGATAGAGACTGTGACCACACAAATACGGTTGAATGTTAGTAAAAGACAGCATACAGTTATTATTTCTGGGTTTTATCCTCAGAGGAAAAAAGGGGGTGATTTGTATATTCCAGGCAGATAATTATACAATTTCCATGCAAAACTAGGCAAGGATATCATACAAATACTAGAAGGGTTGTGTGGAAGTTTATGTCAGCAGGTTAATATAATTTGCATTTGAAGGTTTTAAAGACCTGAGAGTTATCTGAACCATAACTGTTGATTTTCAGTAACTGTTCAAACACTAGGAAAGTTCCAGTAAACTGGAAGCAAAGCTAACGTTGAACATGTATTTAAAAGGTGTGCAGTCCAGATAATTACATATTTACCAACTTGAGACTGATTCTAACAAAATCAATCATGGATACAGCTTAATTAATACAGAATTTTTTAAAGATACTAAAAATATGGGCTGTCAATAGAAATATAATGAAAATAGAGCCTGACAACCCAACTGACCATTTTTTTGCTGAGACTCCAAGACTGAAGTACTGCTTCTAACACCTCTGTATGACAACTGACTCTGTAGTGTGCAGGATTCTGACTAACGCAAAACTAGGGGTTATTGCAAAGGTTAATTTGCAATTGGTTAATTTGAGCAATGTGACGTTTAATACGAATAAGATAATTTCTTTCCCTGGTAACTGTTTACTGCTATTATCAGTTATCTGGAAGAAAAGGTAAAATTATCATTGCTAAAACCTGTAGATGACACAGTTTGGACAACTGGTAAGCAATGACAGAGATGGATCACTGGTACAGAATGCAGTCACTTAGTAAAAATGGGTACACTCAAACAGCATGCGATTTAAGACTGCCAGTCATGAAGCTCTATATCAAACTACATTAGCAGAATGGACACTTTTTCATCTTACAACCTCTAAATTAAACCATCTAGTGAGAATCATCATTTTAACTGCTGGGTGTGGGAAAGCTAATCAGCATGAGTGAGATTCCCGCCACAGAGATTCCACTTTTGTGGAAGATATTATGACATCTGACAGCTAATTTTAAAAGCTGCAAATAGTAACACAGACTTGCAACTCTATTGCAACCCAATAGTAACAACAATACACAGATAGCCCCTTTACCCTGGGTATTCCCAAAAAGGACAGGAACAATCTGCCTAGGTTCTGTCTTTGCAAGATTTGAGAGGCAAATACATGGGTCATACAAAGCCTTGTGCTTTAAAGTTCTTCCTGAGACAGGGAAATAGGGAAATCTCTCCATGCTAGAAAAAAATGCTGAATTGTAATAAAAAAGTTATGAAGAAAGTTATGAAGAGCCTTGAATCTAATGAGATGGCAGATGGAAAAGTTGCAAATATGGGAAGAACATGGTCAAACAGAGTGAGCGGAACATAACTTTCAGTGACAGCATTTTAAAAGGGTCAGCTCAAGAAAAAGATGTTGCAGTAGGCAATGCACAGTGTACCTGAGGCTGGCTCTAAAGATATACAACTGAGAATGGTAAGAAAAGGGGGTACTGAAGGAATAGCAACAATAACAGCTTAAATATGTGAGACAAGGAAGAAGAAATATGAATCTCCCAGTTTGCACAGAAATAGAAAAGCAGAAGTGTAGACGGCTTACAAAGGTCAATCAAAATTGAGATCATATTTCCATGAAAACTGCAGATGTTTTCAAATGCTAAGCACTGAATGCGTAACACTGGGCAGAGAGGTAATACTGTCACTAGTGTTCAGATAACAGAAAGACAAAGTGGTTACGTCTGAGGAGCAGGCAGCTTACAAATCCTTCTTAAGCCCTCGTACCTCAGATCTGAACTAAATTAATCCTGCTATCAAAGACTCCCAGGGAAAAAGACTCTTGTCTGAGAACAGTAAGGCCTGGCATTACCACCCTTGCCACCTTCTCCTTTCGCCCTTACTATGCTTTGTGCTCATGCAGCACAGTAAACAAAGCAGCAAGAGAAGTCACAGCACAGACACAGACAAGACCACTGCATGAAAGCTTTGCAGAACAGTGTGGGAGGTGGGCTCAGCTGGCCTAGGAGTTTTTTTAGCAAAATAGTGGGGTAAAAACCAAACAAACGTGAAGGAATCATGGGAAGTTTTGTCATCTGTCCATTGTATCTCAAAAACAAGTACTTCTTTCTTTTCCCTTGTCTCATATGTCCAACCCATGTATCATCTTTTCTTCCTTCTTAGCAACTCCCGGGCACCCTTGTTTTCCTTACTGTACTCATTTTCAGTTCTATTTTCTTATTTCTCAAAATCTTGTCTTAAAAAATTCTCCTAGAAATGCTTTCTGCTCTTTTCTCTTCCTGATTATTTCTCCTTACCTCTTCTGTGTCCATCTGCTGTGTTCTTTCAATCCTATCTATCTGCTTCAAATAATAACCTTTTTAGGGTAAGAAAATGATCATATTCAGTGGTTCATAAATGTACATTTAGGCTTATGGGCATGCATTTAGGTCACAGTACTGGGCTGCACAGTCTTAAAAAGTTTTCCCCATCGAATGCAGCAATGGAGCTGGCTTCTGTTCACAAAGTGTCCTGCTAATCAGCCTGCTCAGAATGGAAATGATCTGCTGTGAACAAAACAAACAACTTACTACATATTAACAATTATTAATTACAAAACCCTAGAATTCTCATATTTGCCATACAGATAACTATCAATTTTATCTATAAAAATGCTGAACTATATAACATTATTTCAATTTACAACAAATATTTATGATTTTTTTAAGATGGTTGCTCACAATTCAAATTATTTTATCTACATGTTTCTCACTAGAAATGTAAAAAAGCATCTTTTCGGATTAAAATAAAAAGATTAGATAAGATTAGGCTGGGCTGAAAAAAGCAGATTAGTTATCTTTAGTAAAGTAAAGGTTATACATTTCAACTACCATAAAGAATTGCAAAACTTCAGTATGTGTAGGGTTAAAGGGTGGAAATGTGCTGTAACCTGCAGTGGAAATTTCCACTGCATGCTTTATTAGCAGAAGAATGAGCCATACCCATGGTAAGGGGTGTGTGTGTGTGTGGTCTCTTCATAAACACATTGGAATGCTGTGTCACATTATTTTTCCTTCCAGCCTCCTGACCAGTTTTTGGTTTTGGTCTTCCTGAGTTTTCTGGGGTCACAATGCACAGATCCACTAAAAACTGTGAGGCATTTGCCTAAGAGCAAACTGCAGGATCATATTTTAGCCTGCTCTGCTCTTTCCTCATACTGACACGTTGCAGTCTTTGTAGTATTCCCCAGTCTTTCTCACCCATTGACTTAGTCACCCTTTCTTCTTACAGAAAGTAGCTGTTTGCCTTCTTTTAATTCTGTACAGCTGACACTTAATTATGGTTATTGGAAAAAGAGCAAGGTTCTGGGGACAAGCACTGTTCTGTCTGTTAAACAGCAGTTCCTGTGCTTCTAAACTAGTAATCTTTTAGAGGATAAAAGAGGGAAGTTAGAAATACTTGGAGAGAAGTCACCTAGAGTCCCAAGAAGCTCAGTACTGGAACTTGAGGCGTCTGGTTTGTTTGTCAGTGATTTGGAAAAGGCCTTGGCGTAGCAAAGCAAAAAAGTGAGCAGCATTGTTATGCTTTTTCTTGACCATTTCACAAGAGGCTGCAGAGGAACTGCAAAAATACATGTTTGGCTGGGGAAAGGACAACCACAAGATAGGACAGGTTACCAGAAAATAAAGTCACTAAGTATATGTACAAATATGAGCTTAATTGAGCTTCTGGCACTTGGGGAATAAAATCTTAGTCTATGTGGATAGTTTTCTCAACACATTAATTCAGTGGGAATCAGAACATTACACAATGCTCTGAATTATTAGAAGAGGAATAAAGAAAACATAGATGGTTATCCTCTTTACAAATCCATTGTATTAATGAATTCTGAATACTGTTAACGGTTCTTTCTCACTGCTAAGGAGCATATACTGGAACCAGAAAAGGTATTAAAAAAATGAGTGACAAAGACAGTGGGAGATATGGTTTTCATAGGAAGAGAGCCTGAGCAGAGTAGGATTTTTCTTAAAAAAAACCCTCTGAAATAAAACAAAATCGTGACTTGACTGAAAGTAAATAGAAAACAATCATGGAATCATAGAATGGTTTGGGGTTGGAAATGACCTTTAAAGGTCATCTAGTCTAACTCCCTTGCAATGAGTGGGGACATCCACTAGATCAGGTTGCTCAGATCAACCTGACCTTGAATGTTTCCAGGGATGGGGCATCTACAACCCCTCCAGGCAACCTGTTCCAGGGTTTCACTACTCTCATCATAAAAAATTTCTTCCCTATATCTACTCTGAATCTACCCTGGTTTAGTTTCAAACCATTACTCCTCGTCCTGTCGCTACAGGCCCTACTAAAAAGTCTGTCCCCAGCTTTCTCATAAGCCCCCTTTAAGAACTGAAAGGCTGCAGTAAGGTCTCCCCAGAGCCTTCTTTTCTCCAGGCTGAACGACCCCAACTCTCAGCCTGTCCTCACGGGAGAGGTGCTCCAGCCCTCTGATCATCTTTGTGTCCCTCCTGTGGACCCACTCCAACAGGTCCGTGTCTTCCCTGCGCTGAGGGCTGCAGAGCTGGATGCAGTACCCCTGTGGGGTCCCACCAGAGCGGAGCAGAGGGGCACAGTCACCTCCCTCGCCCTGCTGGCCACGCTGCCTTTGGTGCAGCCCAGGGTACGGTCGGCTTTCTGGGCTGTGTGCACACGTTGCCAGCTCCTGGACAGCTTTTCACCCACCAGTATCCCTAGGTTCTTCTCTACAGGGCTGCTCTAAACCTCTTCGTCCCCCAGCCTGTGCTGATACCAAGGGTTGCCCCAACCTGGGTGCGAGACCTTGCACTAGGCCTGGTACCTCATTTCACATGTACCTATTTCCCAAGCTTGTCCAGGTCTCTCTGAATGGCATCTCCTCCCACAGCTTGGTGTGATCTTAGAATTTGCTGTAGGTGCACTCAATACCACTGTCTATAACGTTGATGAAGATATTAAAAAATAGTGGTTCCAGTACAGACCCCTGAGGGACACCACTTGTCTTTGATCTCCCTCTGGACATGGAGCCATTGATTGCTACTCTCTGGGCATGACTAGCCAATTCCTTATCCACTGAACAGTTCACCCATCAAATCCTTCTCTGAAAAATATAGGGAGAAGGATGTTGTGGGGGACAATGTCGGAGGGGTTCCTTTCAGAAGTCCAGATGGATGACAATTCCCTCAGAATTCTGGGATGCGTTTCATCAGCTTCCATGGACTTTTGTACGTTCAGGTTCCTCAGGTGGTCTCGGGCTTGGTCTTCTCTTACAGTGGGAGGGACTTGGCTCCCTGACTCCCTGCCTTGAGGTCCATCTACTTGAGAGGTGTAGGACAAGATATTGCCATGAAAGACTGAGGCAAAAATTTGTTGAGTTCCTCAGCCCTGTTTTTGTCCATTGTTACCAGTTTTCCAGTTGTGTTCAGCAGGGGGGTGCACATTCTCTGACCTTCCTTTTCTGGCCCCCATGCCTACAGAAACCCTTCTTTGCACCCCATGCCAACTTCAGGTTCAGCCACACCTTGGCCTTCCTGACCCCATCCGGGCACAACTTCCCAGGGTACCTGTCTCTGCTTCCACCGCCTACGCATTTCCTTCTTACTCTTCAGTTTGATCAGCAGGTCTTGACTCAGCCATGCCAGTATTTCTTACACCTGGGGACTGAGAGCTCTTGTGCTCTATGGAAAGTGCCATTAAAGATCTGCCAGCTCTGCCCTGCTCCCCTGCCCCTGAGGGAAGTTTCCCGGGGGGTCCTATTGCCTAACTCCTTCAACAGTTGAAAGTTTGCTTTCCTAAAACTCAAGGTCCAGACTTTACTCTTCATCTGTCCCCTGTCCCTCAGGCCTGAGAACTCCACCAGTGCATGATGGCTGCAGCCCAGGCTGCCTCCAGTCTTGACAGCTCACTTGTGCTGGTGACCCACAAGTCCAGTAATGCATCCCCTCTGGCTGGGCTGGCCTGGGCTGCCTGTTACCTGGCTTAAGAAAATATTCATTAAATATTTATCTCAGTTTAAACACTAGAGGGCACCAATGAAATCGCCCTTCAGGAGATAATCTCAAGGAAGAGTATTTTTTCAGTGTAATACAGTTCACTGAAGTATTTCTTGTTGTAAAGTGTCGTGTCAGTATTTTAAGGATTTCCAAACAGAACTGGCAAAATGCAGTGAATCCAATGAGCAGCAGTGAAGTTCTGCTGCTTCTGACTCAGGAAACACCTAGGCAGAGGATGCCCCCGCAGAAGGTATGCTTTCTCTCATTGGGTCTTCTCCAAGCAGCTGCTATGGAGCCACTGTAGGAGGCAGACTCTGAGGTGAGACAAACCTTTGAGGTGTCCTAGCATGAGAAATAAATGTTCCTGAAACTAAGCACAGAGCACCACATTTAACAATAACCTGGTACCAACACCTGAAAACGGTGAAACCCAGGTGTGGTTGCAGTGAATGGGACTACATCTGGCTGGCAACCAGGCACCAGTGCTGCTCCTCAGAGTTCAGTTCCAGGGCCAGTTCTGTTCAATATTCTTATCAGCTATCTGGATGGGAGTTGAATGCACCATTAGTAGGTTTGGTGCTGATCCAAACCGGGATGTATGTTGACTCTCTCAGGGGACAGGAGGCTTTGCAGAGAATCTAGATAGATCGGAGCATTGGGCAGTGATTAACGGGGACGAAGTTTAACAAGTCCAAATGCTGGATTCTGCTCCTGGATGGAGTGACACGGGGCACAAACCGTGAGAGGCGCGGCTGGAGAGCAGCCCTGCAGGAAGGGGTCGGGGTGCTGGGGGCAGCCGGCTCAGTGAGCCAGCAGTGCCCGGGCAGCCGAGGCACAAACCGCATCCCGGGGGCACCAAAGGCAGCCCACCCCGCCGCTCAGAAGGGGCGACGTCCCCCCGCATCCAGCGCCGGTGCGGCCTCACCCTGGGTGCTGTGCGCGGTGCTGGGCCCCGCCATTTCAGAAGGGTGTGAAGGTCCTCGAAGGCGCCCAGAGGAGGGCAACAGCGCTGGTGGGAGGGCGGGAAGGCATGGCCTGCGCGGGGCGGCTGAGGCTCTGGGCTCGTCTGGTTTGGAGCAAAGGGGGCTGAGGGGCGACCTCGCTGCTCTCTGCAGCTTCCTGGGGAGGGGGCGTGGGGAGGGAGGTGCTGATCCCTTCTGCCTGGGATCCGCTGACGGACACGCGGGAAGGGTTCAAAGCTGCGCCAGGGGAGGCTCAGACTGGACGTCAGGAAGCACTTCTTCACCGAGAGGGTGGTCAGACACTGCAACAGGCTTCCTGGGGCGGTGGGCGATGCCCCAGGCCTGTCAGTGCTTCAGAGGCATTTGGCCAATGCCCTTAGTAACGAGCTTTAACCCTTGGTCAGCCCTGAAGCGGTGTCAGGCGGCTGGACCAGGTGACCGTTGTGCGTCCCTTCCAGCTGAAATATTCTACTACATTCTATTCTGTTCTGTTCATCACATACGGAGAATTCCCAAAGAAATGCTAATACTGTAAAACATGCAAAACAAGAGATATTTTAAAAACATTTAATACTAATAAAATATTATTTAATATTTATATCTATATAATATTTAACATAATTTGAATTGTAATATAATTAATTATAAATAGTAAAATGTTATTTAATTTTAATATTTATTTATTCATCTTGCAACAAAAGTATTTTACCAATGGTATCAGAAAGAGCATAGTTAAATAAATGATTCAGTCTAAAACGCCCATTAAAGCTGTAGATATCACCTTATTTTAGTAATGTTTAACAATTATCTTTGGTGGTTTCAAAGTCTAATCAGATCTACAGGAGTGTATAAAGAACCACCTTTGTTTATTCTGAAAGAAAACATGAATGGAAGCATCATTACAGATCAAGGGGTATAATCATTAAAGCAGGCTCAGACTACATCGAAGTGAAAAGTAATTCATTTGTATTTTTTGAAGTTTTGTTTTTTCCCTTTGTAATATTTAATTTCACGTAAATTTGGTTTATGTATATGTATATGTATATGTATATGTATATGTATATGTATATGTATATGTATATGTATGTGCATGTGCACGTGTACGTGCACATTTACATTTATATTATTACATAATTTGATTTAATAAAATCAGTCTACAGGACTGAGAATCCAAGAAATTACTCATAGCCAGAGCATGTGGTTTAAAATTTGACAGTTCAGCCACTGCTGTAGATTGTTTCTTGTTGCTGTAGGAAAACTTCCAAAAGCTCTTTGAAAACCAACCTTTTGCATTTATTGAAAAAATAACCCAATCTGTATTATACTGATTTTCAGTCCAGGCTGAATTGCCAAGCAGCAAAGGGACAGATTGTATTACAAAATTGTGCAATCTATGAATATGGTGATTATTATGCAAATTGAAATCATTGTTCCTCCACCTTGAAGATAACATAATAAAACTAGACAATTCTGGAAAATTCAACACAGATGATGAGACAGATACCACAGAATTGGACATTAAATAAGTGACAAAACTTGGAAAAATGACAGCTAAGGTAAGAGGGGTATGATTAAGAGCTATGAAATTATGAATGGCACGTGGAAGATGAACATGGAATGACTGCTCAAAATTTCTTCTATTACAAAAAAAAAATATTGCAATGATCAAATTAAATTATCAGGCAGAAGTCTCTACACAGACAAAATTTTCCACACAGTGAATAATTAAATGATAGAACTGACTGCCACAGGATTGCCTGAACATAAACACTATAAATGGAATTTAAAAAGCAAGTAGACACAATAGTGGAAAAAAAACCCAAACACAAGTAAAATTCTCTGAAGACAAAGACACATTTACAAATTCCATTCACAAGTCACATACTGCCTGAAGCCAGAAAGGCCCATCAAAGAAAAACACCACCGTGCTCCTATCTTGATTGTAAACTCTTCCCCTAAGCAGCTGCTTTTGGCCATTGGCAAGGGCAGAATTCTGGGCTAGATTGCCTTTTGGACTGACTTAGTACAATATAAAGATAATTATTTCAGATTTTCATACATTTGTTCATGCAGTTTATAGAATGAACACCAACTTAATATGAGTACGCTTATTTCTCAAGGTGAAAGAGGAAAAAGAAAAGTAGTGAACTATACATGCATCTCTAATTAGCTCTCAGGCTATACATTTAAACATTTGAATAACTGTAGGCAAAAGAAATTACAGAAGGTAAGCAGGTAACACAGCTTGCTTTAATAAAAAAGCAATGTTTGATTTTTTCTTATTAAGCTTTTCAATATTCTTTAGAACTGAGATTTAATGTGTGCCCATGAAAACTTTTTTTTTATTCTTTAAGGAGATAAATCAAGTAGAATGCAGTAATCCATGCAATATTTCCTTGTGGTTTCTACTCCAATGTCAGAATTTCTTGCATGTTTGATAACTTATGATAAATAACAAGTGGCTCCAAATAACAACTGTGATTCTTCTGTTTTCTCATGTCTCTGGATGTATCTTGAATAAAAAGCGTTCTAAAATTAAAGAAGGCATTTAGATGTGTTTGCTGGCATCCTGCGGTAAGCCTGCTGCAGACTAATTGCCTTTTCCAAAGAGAGTTGCATTTTTCTGTAGGAATGAACACCCAATACTTGTTACTGCCTATTGTGATTTGTAAGCAGATTTTCTGTTATTGACTTAAAAAGCTTATGTATCCTTCAGAGAGGGATATAGTAGTTGACGTGCACTGCTTCATTTTGGACATCTCTGCTGAAACTTATCTCAGAGTATTTACAAAAATTTGCAACTAAAAAGCTGTGGTATGAAGTTGTTATTACTGTATACTTTACTATGCAGTGTGTGAATTACTCATTCTTTTTTATGATGGTTGAGTATTTTTAGGTGAAGACAGAAAGAAAAAGTGTAGTTTGGTTACTATGTTTCAGCCAGTTTCTAACTTGATTAGTTTTGCTGTTTTGTGAACTCTTCATCTTTATAGAATATAGAGGTCATCTAGCTGAAGCCACAGAGAGCTCAGAAATTCTGTTTCACAGGAAATTTTTAATCTGACCCAAAGGTATTGTAGCTATTTTTACATCTACCTTTAAAAAAGTTAATTTGGAAAAAAATGTTAACAGAGATTTTCAAAACCAAAATTCACTCTGTAACTTGAAACACAGCTGAAATGAGCTAACACAATTGTCAATTTAATTCTGCAAATCACCAGAAGTCAGGCCAAGAATACCAGACCTTCCAAACACCTTTCTAATGGAAAAGGGATCTACAGCTATAGTTGTGCTTCACAATAGCTGGTATCCTTAGAATACTGACTTGAGACAGGATTCACAGGTTTCAGATCTGCTTTGCCGCTGAGCCTCCAGCACAGCCCTTTCACCTGGGCTAAAGGGTGGCGTGGAACACAGAGCCAAGCACTACTACTGTTGCAAAACGAGAGAGAATCTATTATTCTGCAAAAATATAGAGAAGCAAAGTCCACAGCTAGATGGTATCCTCTTGATAAAAATCTGCTTTGGTCATAGAAGCAGCATGGACTGTGACATCAAGTAATATCAAGTGGGTAAGGCTCCAAGTGTGTGTTGGAGATAACATTCCTCTGTGGAATTACATTTATAAGCATTAATGCCTCCCTATGTTACATGAAGTACATAAAGATACCTGATGTGTTAAAAGGAGCTATGAATCTCATTTCTTATAGGATTTAAAAAACCTAATGGAATGGTGAGAAATGTTTTATACTATCTTTGTGTCAGTAGCAACAAATTATGGAGTCTTGATCATGTCAAAATTATAAGCCAAGCCGAGCAGAAATGCCCAGACCAGTGTTAAAGGAAGAACTGGATCCTTGGAGCAAGGCAGTCACAGACTTGCTCGAAAGGCTCCTGAAATGATCATACATGGATTTGAAACAAACATTGTTAAGAAGAATTTACGGTAGCAGAACAGCACAGCTATTTTTGCTAGGTAGCCTATATCCTGTATCTAACTACAAGGTCCTGGATATACATTTAAACAACTTGTACTAATTTCAATCCGAATGACTTTGAGTACCATTTAAGCAGATGTATTGAAGCTACCAGTGGCTACCAAAACCAGCATTAAAATGCTGCATAAACTACTCGTTAACGGTGAAAAGATAGACCCTTACCCATCCTTAGTATTGTTAAATCAAGGACAGCACTAATGAAATCTGGTTTGTCACCTTTCAGTTCAAATGAAGTTTGAAAAGCAAAAGAAAAGAAAAAAATAGTTTACTATGATCAAAGCAGAGTTCAAAAGGAAAAGTATACAAAATCCCAACAAAAGATTATGCTTCTGGGGCAGCAATTAAAACAGTCACAAAGACTGGTGTTCCTTGTATGTTCTCATGTGTCCCTGAGATGACTTGTCATCCCAGATGACATACATCTATATGTGAAGAAGACCGAAGACACAGGATGCCTGTAATTTGGCCTGGAAGAAATGAAAATTATGCAACAATCACACCCAAGACACACAGTCAGGACATAAGCAGACCAAAGGAGCTCTCTGCTGCAATCAGATCTCAAAGGAACTATCTAACTTGAAAAACTTGTAAGTCTTCTGATTTGCTTTAGTTCTGTTAATAGGAGATAGGGGAGCTATTTCCATTCTCTAACAGAATTGGTAGTAAACTTGGTTGGCCACATGGTAAAGAATAAATTGCCATAATGCGAATTATGCAAGTCTCCATGGCTTATGCAAGTCCTTCCCTTTGGACGTGCCACACTACATTCTTTTGCAAACAGAACTATCCAGGCACAGCAAGGTTTCTGCTGAGAGACAATGCCGTCATCACATTTCTTAAGACACTGTGTACCTGTGTCTTATCAAGAGTTTAGTAAACATTTTCCTAAATAACACATTAAGCTTCTGCTTCTGCTAATGAGATTTTAACCCTTCTTCAGGTCACTTAAAATTCAGTTATGACAAGAAAAATAAGGCAGGAATGTAGCAAGAAGTAAGAAATGTGTTTTAATGATGAATGCTACTACCAATGATTCAGAAGAACTTTTCTAAACTAATGAAAAGAGAGGTCAGAAGACAACATTGGATTTCACATATTTCTGATGTCAGAAGAGATTGGAATTATTTTCAAAAGTAATATTGTTGATATAATCAGTTACATTTACATAAAATGGACACTTTGGTGTTTTTGAAATTGAGACAAGAACAAAGAATTTGCTGTGAGTTGCTGGTATTTGGAAGCTTTAGACGCATTGCACCTTTCACCTTGAATGTGAATATGAGGCATTTGGTCCTTTACAGTACCATCTTCTGAACTTCAAAAACATCTCCTAAACTATCATAAATATAGCGAAGATCATAGCAAATACTTTTAAGGAAAGATGCAATTAATAATCAGAAAAAAAAAAGGTCCCTCTCAGAAACAAAGTTTTAAATTAATTGTAAAATGCAGATCTTAACAGACGTGCAGTGACAGATTCAAGTCCATGCTTTTTTACAAAAAGCCAGAGGCAGACAGCACGTCTGGAGCTAGAACATATTAGAAGCACTGTGCTTTTTGTGGTAACAAGAAAAAGCAATATCCAGTGGATACACTTGTAGATGAAAAATATGGCTACTTTGGAATAGGTTTTTTGAATGTTTTAGAGACTTAAAATAAGTTATTACAAAAATGCCTTACTTAAATGGTTGCACCTGACAGTCACTGTTTTTAAAAGGCTAAAGCCATTTAAAGACTAAAAAGCACCTGCTTTACCTGATGCAATTGCAGAAGATGCTTACGTACCTTAGACTCTGACCCTATCCTGACTGTAATGATTGTTCAAGGTTTGTATCAGTAGCATTAATATTCTTAATTTCTGATCTGATCACACATCCTCAAATTAAACATTAAAGGTTCTAACCCTTTCTATAAAAGACAGCCAGATAACGTCATCTTTTTTTTAAGTCAATACACGCTGTGACTATAACCATCTCTCAAGTATTACTTACTTCGCATGTTTTATTGTTTACTACACAGCTGGAGGGTTTGGTGGGCAAGGAGAGAGCAGTGGGTGGTGGTTATTTCAATTTCAGTAGGGCATTTGACACCGTCTCCCAAAACATCCTTACAGACAAACTGATGAAGCACAGACTAGGTAAGCAGCCAGAGAGAGGGGCAGAAAAGTAGCTGAACTGCCAGGCTCAAATGAACACCTTAAATGGCACAAATCCAGCTGGAAGCCAGTCGCTTGACCGTAGGAGTCAGTACTGGCACCAGTACTGGAGCAAGTCCACTGAGGGGCCACCAAGACAATTGAGGGATTGGAGTGTCTGAACACAAGGAGAGGCTGAGAGAGCTGGGACTGTTCAGCCTGAAGACAAGGAAGCTCAGGAGGATGTTATCGACGTGTATAAATACTGGGGCAGGGCAGGGATGATGGACTAAAGAACACAGAGTCAGGTTCTTGTCAGTGGTGCTCAAGAGGCAATGGGAAGAAACTGAAATACAGGAAATACTTTAAACTGAAGGAAAAATGTTGTTACTGTAAGGGTGATTGAACACTGAACCAGGTTGCCCATAGAGGCTGTAGAGTCTCCATCCTTGGAAACATTCAAAACATAAAAGGACCCAGTCCTGGGCAGCCTTTCCTAGCTGACCCTGCTCTAAGCAGAGAGGTTGGACTAGGCAGCCTCTAGAGGTCCCTTCCAATCCTAAGTATTCAATGACACTAGCATTTAATTCACATCATAAATTCCTCTAAACAGGCAACTTTCTGTCTTGTATATTAAAAAGCATAATGTGACAATCTACAGAAAATTATAATGACTGATGCAATTACACTCCAAAGTAATCTAGCGGCTTTCTGTCATGCTTCCCTGGTGGGACACTGGGAAAAGGAGAGTCTTCTACTTTCTCTGATATGCTTTTTTTCAAAGGCTGAAGCATTATTACCACGTGCAAAACATTAACTGAATAAACAACACCCAATACTTTAAAACATCTGCTTTTTGTGAGCAAATCTGAGAAAACAAACTGAAAACTTTCTAATAAAAATGCTGTCTAATGCTATAATCTTGAGGCAGTCTGACAAATTGCCCAATTCTTTCATGGCTGATGCCTTTTAAAACTACTCCCTGTTGTGCAGCTGTTTGCTGAAGTTCCTGAGGTCTGTTTTGTCTTGCCAGCGTTGTTCTCCTTGCTCACAGTTCAAAGACATATCATGCAAAGCACAGCATTTTTATGACATTAACAATTACCGTTGTTTATTATTTTATCTTGCCCAGAGCATGCCAGGTATTTCTCAGGAAATGTATCACAGAAACACACGGGCCTGCCTTTATCTCTTTAATAGCTTCATTACTAATATGGCACATTTTCTTTTTGCTGTGTTGGTTATTTGGTGGTACAGAAACAGCAGCTTCTTGTGTTCATGAAATCACTTCCCTTATCACCTAGAAAACTCAGGACCAGTGCTGCCCTATCCCATGAGCAATTGCCATCTGCATGCAGAGCTGTAGACTGGAGCAGTACAATGAACAGTTGTTTTGCCCCTTCCCTGGGATGGAACAACTGGTGAAGTTGAAAAGCCCACTCATTCCTCCCTCTCTAGGCCCTAGCTGGTGGCAGGTTCAGCACACTTGAATTACCATGTAACCTGGGCATTGCCTTGACCTCAGACTTTGTTCAGGAAGGTTCCACAGTCTTACTCTGAGGCTATGCTTGATTGCCACTGATTTTCTTCTGAGAAGCAGAGATCTCTATTCATTTGCATAGCAAAACTATTCAGGCTTTATTATCACATTTCTATTAGGACTCTTCTGCCTTTGAAGATGATATGTTGCCTTGCTCATATGTAGGAAGAAGAAAACTTTTCCCAACTTGTTATTTTGGCCCTTATAAAATCTTCTGGGCAATTTTTCACTGACAGTTTTTTCTTCATCTATAGAAAATACAAGCCATCATCCTCTTTCCCTATCTCCAAGACTCTTTTGGGTCCACAGCCCTATTTACTCTTTCCCATTTTTACTGAGATATTGACTTCAGTATTCCATCAGGTACCTTGTCCTGAAATATCCCTGATGCTCATAAGCAGCACTCTGAAACATTCTTCACTAGACTGCCTACAGAAACATTATAATTGTTTGTGGTTTGCTTATCATACTGACCAACAGTATCTTGATGTCTCCTTGTATTTGTCTGATGGTAACTGATGTAGCTTGTTTTATATTGTGAGATTTTTGACCAAAAAAAATCACACAGTGCACTCCTGCTCCATGAATGAGGCTTACTGCTGTAATGCTGTTATTACTGTATGAGATAATGCAAGGAATTTGGTAATAATAGTTATCACAGATATTATTATGATTAATATCAAGACGTATATTTACGCTATTTATCTTGCTACAGTGGAAAACCTGACAATGTCATAGACTAATAAATTCAAATACAGACTTTAAGTAACAAACAAATGCGGTCGCCTCCATCCCTGTAGTCACTGGGAGATACTAGCTTTTACCAGGAGGTGGTGCATATGTGACACTGAACAAAACCCACCACGCGGTCCTCCAGTTTCAGGCACTTTTCCCATGATAGAACAGACACCCCCCCCCCAAATCATTTGATTTCTGTGCTTCGTTTTGAAAAGATGGACTGAACTTCCAAGATAAGGAACAAGTAACTTTCGTTCGGAGATGACTTTTCCAGGTTTTTTAACCTGGGCTTTCATCTCATTTTACATGCAGACCGTCAGTGAAATAGGTTTTTACTGCTGTTCAAGTGCTAGTCCATGCAGAAAACAATGAGAAATAATTTATAATTTCTTTTTACAAGAAAAGAACGTGTAAAGTGTTGTAAGAATGGATTATTTAAGTTTATAATACTAAATACCTAATGAGAATAGTGATTTTTACCATTTTGGATTAAGAAAATGTTTTTTAAAGCCAAAAAGTTAACATAAAAATATGTTCTCAAAAATTAGCTCAGAAGGGGTTCTTTGAAATTAAACTGTGAGGTGTCTGAGTGTAACCAGAATCTATAAAGAAACTTAATTTCTTTTAAACAACATTTCCATTTATGCAGCATCTTTCATCCCACAGGAACAAAGAAATTATTTTAGAGGTTTTGGTATCTATTATTTATAATTTCAGACGTTCTATATAGAAAGCTGATTCGGAGACATGAGGATTGTATCCTTTCCTTCCGTTATCAGTTGCTTGTAAATTCTTGAAAACTACCTGTCTTGGTCTGAAATTTTGCTTAGACTGCCTTAAACAAATGGTACCATTCACTGATTTCAAACACAGGACTGAAGGCACAAGAGACCAGAAGTTGTTCTGTTATGTCTGTGCCTCCACAGATTCACCGCTAGCCCAAACCACAGCATCTCCAGAGATACCCAGACTATTCTGGTATGTAAAACAGCATGATGCATATCAGTGCTATGGTCAGTTTGCCTGGCCATATGTCCTGGTTTTTGCTCTGTAAGCCTGTAGCCTTCACTACAGATCTCTGTGTCTTGCTCAGGTTCTCCACTGGGTAAGGGCTTTTGGTTGAATTTATAGATCAGTTGGTAACTCTGTGATGAATCAGGAAAAAAACTCTCCAGTCCTGTTAGGATAGTGTCTGTCTATACCTATTGCTCTATGATGTAACAATTATTCTGTGAACCTGAATTAATCTAACACTTTAAATAAATAAATAAATAAATAAATTCAGAATTGCAACTAAAGGGAAACAGGCAATCCAGTATGGCTGAATAATTTCAGTATTCAGGTTTGGATGTTCATGACATGATCTGCTTTTTTCACAGCACCTGTCGTTGTCACACTATACAATTGCCACACTGCTGGGTTGAAAAGTTAGCCAAAATTCAAGGCCCTGATGGGTTGTTTCCATTAGGATCAGGAACGGAGAATGTGAGTTGGGTAGTCTCCAGACCTATTCACAGAAAAATGCAGTCAAGGTTTTGTTTTCCTGAAGGTACTAGAAATAGCTATAGATAGATTCCTCAGTTAGAAACTGCCTGATCCATTACCCTGGCAAGTTTTGTGTGCAGGAACCTCTACCCCTCTTCTCAGGTTCACATTTGCAATTATTTTGCCTCCAATTTAAGTATGTTCTATGCCTATGCTGAAAGTTTTGCCATTAGAAGCTACTTTAACTTTCTGCTGAAGGTCAGTGATAGCCAGAGGCAGTAAATCCTGCCCTAGGCCCAGGGAAAAGCAGGACATGACCTCCATTTCCCTAGTATGTACATCCAGTGATTGTGGATACAGTACTGTCACTCAGGGTGCTGGCAGCTGGACCACATTTGGTCCTTTAGAAGAATCTGTGGTAGGGCAGCAGAAAACCACAGAGTCAGACACCACTGTTTTGCCTCTTATCCCTACTGTCTGGTTACCAACAGAGCAGGCATCGATCATACTGAGAGGAATTGGACATTATGTGGCAGCGGGCTCAGGTATCTGAACTGCAAAAGGAGTGAGTGTTTGCAAAATAAACAGTATTTCCAGCCCTGCATTATTTGTTGTATACGCATAAGCAATGAAGGGAGTTATTTTCTACCTCATTTGGTAGAAGGACAAAGGACAAAAGAAACATGCTGCATGAGGAAGAAAACTTATATCTACCAGAGCTGTCCTCACCCTAGTTTGTTTCCTGGAGCTAACTCTACCTCTTTTGGTAGAGTTTAATGTTTTGTAGTTTGGTAGAGCTTAAATGAATTAAAGTCTGAATTACACCTACCTAGACCTTGCCCCTTGTTAGGAGGTTCTTTTCTTTCTCTTTCATCTCTTCTCTATGTAGCTCAGAAAGATGGTATCTTGCACAGTTGCAACTGCGCAGTATTTGTTGCCATGGAAAGAAGGAGAGGAGGCTTCCTACAGAAAAAGCCAGTCCTAACAGCTGCTCCAGATTTTTTGGCCTGATTTCTTGAGGAAACAAGGCTCACAAGAGATCACATTTTCTTTTTACAAGTCTTTGTGATCCAAGCATTCTCCTCTGCTTAGGCTCTCTGGTATCTCACACCACACAAATTTCAAAGGAACCCTTTCCCACAGCACAGACATTCCTAGTATTTTTCTCTCATTTTCTGATGTCTGATAAGGGCTGAGCCAAAAGCATAACCTCAGCATGATTCGGTTAAACGGTTACTCAACCAGTGCATACAGGAAACCAAACTCCACTAGGTCCAGCGCTCGCTGAAATACTTCTTGTTTCATGGAGTCACTGCAGCGTCTCTGGCAAGGATGTAGCACTAGTGGCCTCTCAACCCACCCTTCCACCTGGTGCCTGAAAGCCCTTCAACAACAGACGGCAGGTATTTCTTCCCCAGAGTTTCCAGGGAAGTGTGGCCGACATGATCACTGCCCTTTCCTCACAGCTGTTTGACCCACCAACACAATGGCATTGTAACATTTGTTCCTCTTCAAAAACTTGGATGGGCAGAAACGCTCCTTTCATTCAAGGCTTCTAAGGGTACCTTCTGCTCAGCCACACCTCAGCCAAAAGAGATCTGGCCAAGAGCTTGGCACAGGGCTTTGTGGGACTGCTACTGCAGAATTGTTAAATGCAACAAGAGCAAAGGCATGTCTATACTGGATGTGGAGTTACTCAGCCCACACAGAGCTGAGGATTTGCTGCCTCATATGTGGAGGCATACTGGGGTCCTTTCTGCGGAAAGATCTGAACCACAGATCTTGGTTTTTTGCAAGTGTACACACAGACTACTGACTAAAAGAAAATCACAACCTCTCCCTTAAATAAAAGGCAGTATTTTACAAAATAAGGGCTTTTCCATCCCAGTGTACCCTCAGTAGACAAAGTAGATTAAAACATTAATATGCATCCTGTTCTTTCTTCAACCGTAAATCTTTTGCAGGATTCTTTCATGAGTAATTCTGAGAGGCTTGATAGTCTCCATCCATGAAGCAGCAGCATGAAGATTACAAGACTACCCTGTGCTGGACAGTTCTGGATCCCAGTTTTCCAAACACCTACTTTGTATGTTTACATGGTGTTTTACAGATTTTTGACTGACTTTCAACTTCTACATTTGCCTAGTACTCTTACGGTTCTTTTTCATCATCAAGCACTGTACATACATTAACTAACATAATCCTCTTAATCCTCTTAATACTTCAGTACTTCTTATTCCAACCCCCATCCTGACATGATAAGAACCAAGCTGAAGAGCTGCTGTTACAGCCTTAACTGCATGTCAAAGAAACCAGCACAAGCCTCACCAACATGTATGTAAAAAACTCGGTTCTACTGCAGAACCATTTGAGGTTTTTGTGAAAGCAGTGGAAATTTACAGTACACTGAAAAGAAATTTGATATGACTTTCTTACTGCATACAAAATAATGAAAAAGTTTTTGAATAAAGGTTATCATTGCTAAGGAGTTAGAGGAATTTAAAAAAAAACACTCTAAGAAAAAGCCCAATACTTATGAAACACCAGTGAAATAAACACACATATATTCAAGGATTTATTTTAAAAGATCACTGTTGTGTGTGCGTCATCTGCTACACAATCCTTTAGTATTGAAAAGCACTGCATATGGAAGAAATAGGTTCATTTTCTAACCTAAAACATAAGATATTTTCTTCAAAGGTAAGAATGATGAACATGGAGTCAAAAGAGAGAAAGGACTGGTTAATCAGGACAGGCAAAATTACAGGTTTTTCTGAAATTGTAATGAGTTCAGACAAAATGGATTAACCTTTTAAAAACAAACAGAAGGTTTTATGCTGGAGACTTCTTTGAGGAGAAAAGGGTTTGCAGAGAAATCATGTGCTTGGGTAGAAAATGAAACAAGGCTAATTCTAAGAAAAGTTTGAAAGCTGAGAAAAGGAAACCTTCCTTTCTAATAACGTTAAGTGTAGTCCATGGGAATGTTAATTTTCTTTTGGTTATAAAATTTGGATCAGACTGGAAAATGAAGTGCTTGAGTTTAAGGACTTAATCTTTAGAATATTTTCTGCAGTTATGCCCTCCCTGTAATTCTTTCTTGAACTTTATCCTGAATAATCTTCACATGCGTGCATTGCATTCTAAGTCATTAAGTCTTTTTTTCCACATTCTTTTGAATGGACCAAGGACCTGCTTCAACAGAGCAACTGCTGTACTCTAAATCAGTAGTTCTCAAACTATTGTTTGCAGTCATCCACAGAGAGCTGGCTTGTCACATGGTGCTGGTGGTAACCTTGCAAACAGAAATAAAAGACACTAAAAAGATGTATTAAATACTTACTCGTGACACAGTCTCAGCAAATAAAACTGAACTGACCATGCAGTGCTCTAAGAGAATTGGGAGCGTTCTTTGACAAATCATGGATGCTGGATGTGATTTTTCACATTCTAAATATTCAGAAACTTTTCACTGCTTTCATGGAGTATTAGAACTACTTACCACAGATAAATCTGTTACGAGAATAACATAAAAGAGCAGTGAAACCAAAGAGAGGAAAGCAAAATAAAAACAACAAACTTCAGGAAGGTAGATTCCAGTAAACTCAGGGAAACATTAGTTACGAATTTATGGCAGGCAAGTTCATGGGCAAAAGGAGCTGGAGAGACCTGGCAATTCCTCAAAGAAATAGTATTGAGGCACAAGTACAAACAGGCCCATGCAGAGGAAGGATGGAAAATGTAGAAAGAGCCCAATCTGGCTAAGTCATGAGCTTGTTATTAGCCCCAAACACAGGAAGAGAGCACAGAGAAAGTGGAAATTAGGTTAGACTGTTAGGGACAAGTATTTTTCAGAAGACAAAAAACTCAGGCCAAGGTACAAACAGCTGCAATTAGCAAGGAAGACCAAGAGTAACAAGAAAGAAATAATAAGTAACAATTACATTAGTGACAATATGGAGAGCAAGGATAATAGACCTTTGTTCCATAGGAGAGATGTGAAGTTACAGGGCTTCAGGACTGATTCACTAAGGAGATCACTTGTGAACAGGAAGCTAAAACACTTCATCGAGTGATAAAAAATATGACTTTAGCTTAAAAAAAAAAAAAAAAAAGAACAAGCTAGCAAAATTTTTAATAGGTTATATTTTTCATATCAGTTTGATGCACCATCAAAATTTACTTAGCAAAATACCTGATATAACTTTGGGGCATAAGCAGTCCTCTGAGTACTTGTGAAAGAAAACTGGGAGACAAGAAGGCTCTATAGAGAGAAGATGCAATACAGAACTTTAAAAGGAGAGGAGGGAGATGGAAAGAAAAACTAGATCTTCTATTACTGGAAAAATCCCACTAATAAATAAACAGCTTGTAAACATTGTCAAGAATGATGTTTAAGTTGGTCCTGTGAAGAGCAGTGAGTTGGATTTGATAATCCTTATGGGTCCCTTCTAACTTGAGATATTTTATGATTCTATGAAATCATGTCAAGTTTTTTACTATGAAGTAATAGGACTTGCAACTGAGGATGCAGCAGTTAGTGCCATGTTTCCAGATGCTAGTAAGGTTTTTTTACAACTGTCCTATATGATGTCTCTATGAACAGCTTAGGGGTGCTTTTCCTGACCCTCCTAACATAGAGTGAGTGCATAATATGTCGGAAAATCATACCCAGATTGTACTTATTTATGTTTAGCTGTCAAAATTTGAGTAAGTATTGAGTGGTATTGTGATCTGAATGAAGCTCAGCAGGGATGCATAAAAGTACTACATAAAAGCAAGAGTAATCAGCCAACTGTATGGAAGAACTAGGGGTAAATCACAAGCTGAACATGACCTAGGATTGGCTTGCTGTTACAAAAGAAGCAAAGCTCACACTAGGTTACATAAACAGAATATATACCACAAAACAAGTCAAGTAATCTGTCTAGTCTGATCAGCACTGATAAACCCACAGGGTATGCAGAGCAGGGTATCTGGTCTGGGGCACTGCCCTTCAATAAAGGCTTGGATCCACAGGGCAGACTCTAACAGAAAGAAGCAGGATTTTCAGACACCTAGGAAACAACCTAAATAAAACATAGCCTAAACAAGACTGAAGAGGAATGTGATAATAGTCAAAAGTACAAAACTTACTGCAAAGAGAAGGAGAATCTTTACATGGGCGTGCAACTGCCAGCAGCTGATGGACCCGTTTTTCCATGTACCTATGCACTATAATTCCCAAATCTTAGACACATTCCTATGGTTCCCATCAGGCATTATTAAAAAAGTGTTGTAGAAGAAAAACTGAAGTTGTTTATGCTTTTGTTACTGTCATGAAAATATCATACTATATGCCACTCATACCTTCACACTCAGCTCCAGCTCAGAACTGCCATGTTTCTCAGCTGAAGCAAAGTATAATACATATACAAATATTGCTCCCAAATTCTTAGTATTTATTTAATGTTTCTTTGCTTTCCTTTTAAGGCAATGCACCACCCAAAACCTAGTAACGCTCTTCTTTCTAGCTTTCTTTCATGTTCCTCTCATCTACACAGTAGCCACCAAAAATGCCAGCTAGGTACCTTTGATAACCTCTCTTACACTTACTTGAAAAGCTTTCTTGAAACATCTCCGAAAAAAATGAATGCTGGTTTCCTGATCACTCTGCAAGATCCACTTTCACAACTGAACCTGTGGAGCTAAAACAGAAGTGAAAAATGGTGAAAATTCACAGCAGACCAACTATGAAACCTCTCATTCTTAAACTTCACCTTGGAACGTGACTGATTGTGGTAATGGCAAATTTGTGGCTATCTCAATTTGTGGCTTTTTGAAATCAGCTTTATCCACTGGTGAAAGACACTGAACACTCTGGTTTCATGCAAATATAAAGCACATCACAAAACAAGATGAGCTGCTTTTACAACACACTTTTCTTTAGTTCTCAAAGTGTTTACCAGGCATTACAATAACTCCAACAAAACACCTGGTCAAGTAGTTCATCTGTGCAGAACAAAATACATCTTAAGGATGAAGGCTAAGCCTCCTTTTGTATCCCAGTGTGCAAATTCCATTGAATGTCTTGTTAGGAATAACTTTTAATGTTGGTTTGCAGTTTTTTTCCACAAGAGAATGAGAGAGAAATCCAGATCCAAGAGATGTCACTCTTGCAACCATGAGAACTGAATTACTGTAGTTTCCAAAACAGCTAGACTGACAAAGACATAGTCATTGATATATTACACAGTGGATGCACAGAAAGAATTCTTGGAAAGAAACTGAGATTCATTACTGCTTTGAAACACTATGGTCAGAAATGGTTCAGATTTCATAAAGTCAGCAGGAGAATCAATACAGAATAACTCATACTGTGTTTTGCCCACTAAGGCTAAAATCTGTCATCCTTAAAATGTCAGTCCTAGAATCTGAAATTGATTTGGGTACCATCTCGAAGAAATACTCTTTTTTTCTTTTAAACTGTTAATCATTTGTTGTCCTGATAAGAAACCGAGATTCTCAGATCTCCTCTGCTACCACATTTTGAAAGGTTAGTTAACAGTTATCAAACTCAGTACTATGGAAGAATTTAAGATTTCGAATACTATATAAACTACAACTTTTTTTGTTGTCACCAGCAGGTAGTGAAAATTCAGCCTCTCCCGATACGTAAGTGCAAGAGCACATATAAGGGCAGGTACACTGAGTGCAATCATGCATGTACAAGAGCACAATAGAGCCCTGTTTATTGCATGAGTGGGTATTGTGTTCCTGAGGACAAGGGGCTTTAAATACTTACAAGACAATATCTAAACAACACACTGATGAGTTAGATGTGGTAGTTCCATATTCAGCAAATAGCTGTGAAAACTTGATTTATGTTAGGAAAATCAAGCACTGAAAAATTAGGAAATCCCCTCTGCAAACCTAGATTTACAAGTTCACAGTATTTTTACACTCGCATATATACTGCCACAGCAAATCACATGTTCCTGACCCAAAAAGTTTCTGAGTTTTTGTAACATGATGTGAGGAAAAGATAGCTTCTTCTAGTGTCATTTTGGCAAAAGATAAGCTGTGGCTTCTACAGCAGATTCCAGCCCAAGACACTTGAAGTTGGGAAAAACTCTGAACATTGAAAAAAAAGATTTTATAAAGTTTTAACAGAAGTGTGAGGTGAATCTATCAATAACAATTTTGTAACATACACACAGATGCAGGCAAAGACAGCCATACAGAACTTCTCCAGATTGTCAAAAAACAGTAGAGGAACTTTGTGCCATTCTGGCACTTACCAAACTACTAAAACAGGCAAAGGTATCATCTGTAGTTTTAAATACATTCATGAAGTCTCCCTAACATAAACTTGTTCTGTAGGTAATATTCAGGCAACTTGATTTTTGTGGTGACACTTACATTTTGGTTGGATATGATATAATCTGGTTTTGACAGTTTAGACCAGTGGTACTTTTATAATACAATGATCTGAGTAATGCTGTGTTCACATTTTTTGTGAGGGATTGTACCATCTAATCTTCTTCATTTCAATGTGCTTCCTCTCTGCATCTTGCAACTAACTGAAGGATTCTGCTCTCTCCCTTATTTTAGGGGTCTCTAATTTGCAGTTTGTTCAAAAGAGATGGCAATTACTGTATGGTCACCTGATTTTTTTAAGGACACTTTTACTAATTGCCTAAGAAAAGGGTAAAATCACATACTGCACATACATAAAATCACAACTGCTACTAAGCAGGTCCTGATAAAATAAGATCTTGTTCTCCTTCAGACATGAGAACAAGCCGTAGCCATTCCTAGTCAACAGTAATTGAAGAGAATAGCAGGGCTCATTTGAAGTTTAATCCAGAAGGATCACAGTAACAACACTAGTTCCAGTATGTTGGTTGTGTTTCTGTCCTCAGAGTGACCTTGCAGGGCTCATATTCCCTGTCTCAGCATCAATGCAGGCAGTCCCCTGAGGATGGACACTCCCTAAGCCACCTTCAGGAGGCTAGAAGGATTAAATAATGGATGAAGATTTATTTACAGGTAACTGGGATGCTGCAGTGCTACGTTTCTGTGCCACACATAGTTCAAAAGGTCTTACAAAACACCAGATGATAAGGCTGGCAATGAAAGGAGGCAATTTAAGAAATTTACCTAAAAAGGAAGGAAACTTTTTTTTGAGGTCAAGTGACAGTTCCTGTGAAATCAATTGATTCAGTGAGACCAGCTATTCACTCTAGTAAGGTAACTTTAGTTGTTTGTAAAGGTAGCTCTAGTGTGCATTTACAGATTGAATAAGTACGAGTGAAAAGTTCATATTCTATTACTTAGAATGTTCCCTCTGTTTTGGGGAATGAATACACACGCTGCTTCTTTAGCTCGCAAGTCTTACTTTACCCACTAAGCACATTTCTGAGGAACAGCAACACTTCATTTTATCAATACAATTCTTATATACAAATATTTCTCTTCAACTGTACTCACAACACCACAACAAGCACAGCAAGTCTCTGAGCTGAAAAGAACTGAGTGGTAGTGTAGAGCACATTTGTCTCCTCTTTCCATTGCCCTGGCCTTCATTTATGACCACTGCTGAGGACAAGAGCCTGACCGACACTCCTGGTATGGCACAGAATGGCCACTCACATATTCTGATGTGGTGATCCTTCCTGTTCAGGAAAAAGGCATTATTGGTATAGTTAGGTGCAGTTTAGCAGATAGAAACTGAACTGCAAAATGCTCATCTTTGGTTCAGCTCAGCCATTTGACGTTGCCTTAGATGTGTTAACTTACATTACTCTCAAATCCTGCTCTGTAAAAATGTGGATTACATATCTGAGATGCTTAAATCAACGCATGACATTATCATAAAACAGAGGTCCAGCTAGTGCTTGCTTCTACTGTAATTCCACATGTCAGACCTAACTTGCTATGGGAACATGAGTTGATGTCCGTCTATACAACCTAGAAGTGAAAAAGACTGTACCGCACAGAGGAGTGTTGACTTACTGTATCTGCTCCTTCCAGTGTCCATTTTAGCAACATACTTTTGCTGCACAACTGAGCATAAGGTAGAAAAACATCTATAATTAAAGAAGGGAGAATTTCAAATTAATTGTAAGTAAAAAGATCAGAAAAGCTCCTGCAATATGCACAGATGCATACTTGAATGTGCACATTTGTTAAAAATATGTCAACTGGTCAGAAAAGAAGCATCTCATTATTTCTGCATTTTCCTACACAGTATACTCATGCTGTTACTCTCTAATGCATATCTTCATTAGTGTTTTTACTGAACAATGATAATGTGGCTATTTGTGTCCAAAGCTAGAATAGAAAGCAATCCCTGCACTATAAAACTAATGTTTTGAAGCTTAAATTCCTACCCCCCGCCCCCCAGTCTCATGTAAAGAGGAGAGCAGAGCGCCCTTCACCAAAGGTTAGAAACCTACAGAGGGAGAGAAACAACTGGGATACTGTGTTTTTCAAGAAATCCAAATATCAAAGGCAGCAAGGAAATAAAGGACAGAAATGCTGCCAAAATAGAAGTATAAATGCAAAATTATAAAACAAGGTCTACTCGGGGAAATAAAAGCTAATCCACTGTGGAAGTGATTCAGCATCTCACAAACATACATTGTTATATACCTGCTATACAAACACACAGAAACGCATGAAAACATAGTCCTGTACACACAAAATATAAATGCAGCATATACTTAAAAGGGAATGAGAAAAAATGGCAACACAGACAAACCAGATGATAGAAAGGAAATAAGCTATGAGTGTGCAAAAAGGTATGGCTAAAACCACAATACTTTTTAAAGTGCTTATACCCAAGTAAGCTGACATTAAGCAAAAAAAAAAAGACTATCTACACTCTATACAGTTCTACTGCAACCATGCCTGTAATACTGGATTTGCCACATTTGTCTGAGTAGCACATTAAATCCTTTTTCATCTGTTGGAAAAAGATTTTTCCAACTGTTAAGTCCTAGAAATGTTTTCAATGATCTAGAAATACATTACCTTGCACTTCATACTGTCACATTTCTATTACTGCAGTCTCGAGGCCATTCAAATCTTTCTGTGTGACCATAACTAACACCAGCTGCCTCCCAATCTTATGGCACCATACAGAGGCATTATAGAGGTTCTTGCCTTGGGTTTATGTTCTGAAATTATTACACAAAAGAGAAGAGAAATTATATGAGAAACTAGATGGAAACTAAGGCCACTGAGTCTATGTGAGTGAACTATAGTGTTATACAGCATGTCTGTAACTAAGCCAAGACATGATCCCAGATAACCAGGGTCTCAAGCTAATGCCTAAACCACAAAACAATGCTTTGTGTGTGGGAATAATGTTAAGCCCACCACTCCCTGAGATCACCAATGACATGACAACTTTGTATTTTTTCCTTTCCTCTTAATGATATAAACCGTAACAATTTTATTTGCAATAAACATTCGTCATATGTAAGCATTTTCTTGCATTGTTTACATGTCACAAATATTTTTTCAGCTCATTCAAATAATAATGGGAATGCTGCTTATTTAGTATTAGTTCCGGAAATTATTTGGCACATACTATTAAAATCCTGTCTGAATTAATCCTTTCATGGTGTGTTTTCTCTGGCATTTATTAATATAGTATCTAAGTTGTTCATTCTTGTTAATTTAACTTTTGCTACACTCATGAAATGAAGGGGGAAGGTATCACTTTACACATACAATAAAGTGTTTGAAGTGTTTGAGCATTCTAGGCAAATACTTTGAGGTATGCATTATTTCCTAGGCTTTCTCTGAAAGCAAATAAGAAACAATAGACAAATAACAAAAATCCCCCAAGTTTCATCATGGGGTTCCCCCCCCTCCTTTTTTTTTTCTTTCCTTCTCTTCTTGTTAGTTTGTTCTTTTATATTTTTTAAACCAAAGTGTCCTGGTTTCAGCTGGGACAGAGTTGATTTTCTTCTTAGTAGTCGGTGCAGTGCTGTGTTTTGGACTTGGTGTGAGGACAATGTTGACAGCATACTGATGTTTGTGGCCATTGCTGGGTGATGTATATCTTAAATCAAGGACTTTTATGTTTCTGAGAGACTGGCCCTGCCAGCAAGGGGGCTGGAGTGACACAAGAAATTGGGAGGAGACACAGCTGGGGCAGGTGACCCGAACTACCCAAAGGGATATTCCATACCCTTGAACATCACCCTGAGTATATAAAGCTGGTGGAAGAAGAAGGAAGGGGGGGACATTCAGCATTAGGCATTGGTCTTCCCAAGTAACTGTTACGCATGATGGAGCCCGGCTTTCCTGGGGATGGTTGAACACCTGCAAACCCATGGGAAGCTGTGAACTAATTCCTTGTTTTGCTTTGCTTGCATGCACGGCTTTTGCTTCCCTATTAAACTGTCTGTATCTCAACCCACGAGTTTTCTCAGTTTTACCCTTCCAATTCTCTCCCGCATCCCACTGTGGGGGGAGTGAGTGAGCGGCTGCGTGGGGCTTGGTTGCCACTCGGGGTTAAACCATAACACAGAGGAATAAGAATTTTAGATTTATGGCACAGCAACTGTGCTGAAGGAGTAACTCACATCATTAGCAATTGCTGTCTTTAATAAGGCCTTGTGAGGTACCAAGACAAACTGCTTCTTGGCCAGATGCATATATACTTGTTGAGAGAGGAACAGTGAAACACAGAAAACCTGGACCAGCATGCTCTTTAATATACTGTTCTTCACATGTTCTCCTGTTTTATCCATACCACATTATGCTAAAGGGTGCTAACTGAATGCTTTGAAGAATCTGTCATTTATTGACACTCATGGGTCTTCCAAAAACTGCGAATCAATCTACATTGCACCCACTCCTTGGAGGGGAAACAGTTCTAAATATATACTGGTATCTTCTTAATTTCAGTCCCATTCCCCTTGCCTACCCAGTCTACCACAAATGGAATGGGGTTATCTTTTGTTCTCCCCTTTTCATTTTCTCCATGTTTTGACTTACAGACCCAAAGTATACAGTGATAAAAAGGAAGTAAAATCACCTTATTGGTTTACCATTCACTTTACCTCTGCCAGCAAAACTCTTGAGTATCAGTCAAATTCTACTGCCTTTTCAAACCTTATCGCTTGCCTTTTTGTTCCAGTCAAACATATCTTGCTTCCATACTAAAACTTATCAGATTTCTCTGTCTTGACATGCAGCTGATGCCCTCACCATTACCCATACCTTCGATAAGCCATTTTTAGACATCCATCAATTCCCTCTGTGAACTCAGTTCCACGAAATACACTGAGCAAAATGCCATGAAAATGGAGACTTTCTCAGTGATGGCACTTCATTCTCCTCCCCTCTGTGCTATGAGCTACATTCCTCCTTCCTTCATGTTGCAATTGGCACTTGTTGGACCCCTTAAATGGTCACTTTAGTCTCCTAATGTTGCTTAAGACAAACTGAGTAGAAAAAGCTGGGTAGGTTTCTGCTGAATATAGTGCATTAAGGCAGCTAAGGGTAGCATTGTCAGTGTCACGGAAAGGAATAGGATAATGTACCTAATGCAAGGAGGTACAGTGCAAGGGAGGAGCAGGAAGGGAGTGGGGATTAAGGGATGTGGCACATCTCCATCTTGGTTTGCTCACTCTTGTAAGGAACCGCATCTGTCTACCTCAGCATTTTCCAGCTCATTTCTTATCAGTTCCCTGCCCATAATGTTGTCTCGTGTGTGTTCCACCCCTTGCCCCCAGTTCAATACTCTGTTCCCTTTGCCCATCCAGCCCTCACAACTCAACACTCGGCTCCCCATACAGCCCCTGGTTCCATCTCTGTCTCCACTGCACTCCAGTCAGGTGTCTCCTGCCCCTGCATTGTCTGCACAGCTGAATGCTGGAGAGACCTGGGTGCTTCTAGCATCTGCTCGCCTGGAGCTGAGCTGGCCCACAAGCAGCTGGGAGTAACAATGTCAAGAGAGGTTTTGTGCCGCGGCTACTACACAGCACGCACAGCTGTGTTTTTGGAGTGATGCATACAGGATGGCCAGCATCGAGAACTGAGAGAGGCCATCTCCATCAGTCTTCAGATTAGGGTGCTGAACTTCTTAAGAAGTTGGAACATATTCCAAGTGAGATAATTCAAAGTATAACTTGGCTACGTGTGAGTGGAGCTCCATGCGAACAGCTGTAAGCACGCTCTGCCAAACTGCAAGTACCATAGTAAAGAGATGGCAGGGCTTTTTATTAGAAATTAGAAAAGACAGATAACTTTTCTAATTTAATAGAGTAAATGTTTCTTCCATCTGAATGGAAGCACTACACACAAAAACATTCCTCCATATGTTTAATTTGTGACAGACTGAATTTCAGTCTGAAATGTGAGTAAAAGCTTGAAAAAGTTATAAGCAACCAAAGGTAGATTCCTAAGAAAAATGTCAGCTAGCTTTCGTAAAGGAAAGTGCTACCAGCCCTAACTATAATTATTGTTGTCTACAGGGTTGTGTGTCTTCCTGCAAGTTTGTACAAGTTACGGCCTATTTCTTGCAAGTTCAAGGAAGTGCATCTCCCTGAATTATCTGAGAGGAGAAAATAATTCCACAGGATTTAGTTTAGGCAATGCATTCACACAAATTTAAAGAAACAAAACTGACCACGAAGTTTGAAGAAACAGTTGAATTCACAGTAGAAGTCAAGATTATCAGCATTTGTAATGGGACAATATGGTATAAATCTGTGTAGACAAATAGGGAGTTGTCATAATTATGAGATTATGAAGGGCCTGAAATGCAAGAACAAGAGCTGTAGATGATGGGCAGAAACTGGGTAATCATATTGTTCCAAAAGGTAAGTTACGCGGTCAGACAGGGAACTAGAAAGATCTCATTATGTACTGAAAAAGCTTGTTTTACTGTTAAAGAACTCCAGCTTAAGGCAATCTATATAGCATACTAAGACAGCAAGAACTTTACATTTAGACCTCCTTAAAACCAGACCTTCCTCCAATTTTTAGTAGCTGACCTTCAATATGATCTGGAGAAACAGCCTTGCTGTGTGAAAGGTTACCTCTCTTCCGGCCTTGTGACTAACAATGTTTGTTCATCCTTACAGACAGAATTTATGGAAACTAGACACCAATGACAGTATTTTTTGTACAGGCATAAATGAAAGGAAGATTGCACTGACAGGTCTCTAAAGTTTTGGATGACATCAGTGGAAGCAAAGTAAGGTAAGGCCAATACTGATGGATTTTGAAAATTTTTGCCTAATTGGTTTCACTTCTGGATTTTTTTTTTCCCTTTACTAGTCTGGCAGAGCTTTACACCAGCACAGCATAAAATCTCTCTGTGGAACTGAGTGAACAAGTGATCCTTTGGTTCACTGGACAAACAGAAAAAAGACCAAAGTTGGATGGATCAAAACAATTTGTTGGTTAAAATAAAATGCTACCCCTTGCTTTCGGATGTTTTACTTTTTTTTCAATTAAATGTGGAAAAGTGAGGCATTTCAAAACAGTAACAAAATTATGAAATACATTTATAAAAATCTGTATTTTGTTTCCAAAATGCCTGAAATTACTTGATGAGTTGGATAAGTTTTACCCAAGATTACTTTTTCAGATGACACTTTATTTTCTAATTTTTCCCCATCTCTATCCATTTGCTCACTTCTGTTTTGTCTAAGCTAAGCTGATAGATTGTGATTATTGTAAAATGTGCATGTTTAAATTAATTTTATTTGCAAAAACTATTAATTCTATTTGCAGTCATTTCTTTTCAGCTTTAAGAATTTTGTTAAGCAGTGATAAATGTAGTAGATGCAGTCCGAAAGCAAATCCCCAGACAAACCAAATTACTGTTACAATTTTTGTTGCACTGTTTATCTTGGTTCTGCCTATCTCTAAACATATGATGAATGAAGAAAGCTAGCAAAGACGAACTAGACCAACTGCAGTAGGCATTGGCTCTGAAAAGTAGCCAGCACTATATAGCTGAACTAGATTCTTTTTTGTGACAAAGCCAGAAGCTGTATCCTTGTAATGCTATTGGTCATAAACTTGATCAAAAAAAAAAAAAAAAAGTGATCTAAGCTAGCCCAATCTTTTTCCTGTGAAAGTGACAGAAGCATTCGTATGCACTATACTCCATTAACAGAGAAAACGCTATTACCCATTGTGGCCAGAGCATAACTATTATATGGATTCTTTTCAATACCTATAGAAAAAATCCCATGATGGAATGAGACACGTCTAATGCTGCTGGTTTTTTATTTTTATTTTTTATTTTTTAAACAGAATTTATAAGAAGTGTCATTTTGTTGAATGTAGTAAGATTGAACTACATCAAGCAATTCCTTGCTCACAAGTCCCAAGACTGTCTTTCCAGCCAGCATGCAGAAAAAAACCCCTTATGCTCTCTGCTTGCTTGTATCACAGTATGTGCGTTTCCACCCTCCCTCTGCTCTTTAGATATTTTACATACATACACACACTTTCATCCTCACCTTCCCTTTCATCGATATTGTACAAGACACAGCACGCATCCAAAATCTCATATGGTGATCTACAAACAACCTAGTCTTCAGATGCTAAAAGGGCACCGATCCTTCATCTGCCCAATAAATAGCTCACATTGCAAAGCTCAGCATCACTGAGAAACAGCAAAGGAAGCTGGAGTCTGTATCATGTTAACAGCATTTATCCTTCAAAAATTCCTGTCAAACTTTTATTTCTTAATTGGGGAAACCAGAGAGGCCTTGTTTCCAGATGAATCCAGATCATTCCCCAGGTTTTGTATTTGGATGACGTCTCACTCTGTTTTAGCCACCAGTCAAAGAACAATAAATGTAGTTGTTTATACATTTCAACTGAGTGGGTGGCAGCTAACATACCCATCAGCTAAAGTGAAGTCAGAAACTTCTCTAGATCAAAGATACACTTACTAGCAACCATTCAACATCTAGCATAGCATACAGAATTTTTTCACTAATAGGCTGCAAGCAAAATATGCATAATTGATTGTGCTGGAAAAGATAAAAGCTGTGGGAAATACCAGACAGAAATACAGGCCCAAGCTGATCATAAGTAATTGATTGCCTGGCCAGAAGAACTTCTCATGAGGCAGGGAGACCCAGAGGGGCACGCAACAACTGGGGAAGAAACCAGTGGGCTCCCAGACAGAAGCATTGGTCTGTGCAAGCCTGTTTGACACCCAACTGACATTTGAGACTGAACCCACACCATGGAGGCTGAACAGGCTCTGATACCCATTCTGAACCATGAACCATGAAGCATGGGCTGAACCATGCTCAGCCAGACATGTTGTTGAGCGTTAACAAGTGTCACAGCTGGCCTGCTGTGCAGAGCCACCATGCAGCCGGTGCGGTCAGTGTCACAGTCTCTCACCCAACCTCCCCGTCCTTCAGCAGGGCACAGCGTGATCCAGAAGAAAAGCATAGGCAGTGGTCCCAGCTGGCAGGGCACACACAGGGGATGGGGCTGCAGTGTCCCACCACCACAATCAGCCCCCAAGCACCCCAGGAGCCTTTCAGGGTCTCTGCTTAGTGCCCGTAGCAACCGCGGACGGGATGGAGAGTGCCTGGTGCTGACCGGCTCAAATTCCCTCATCAGCTGCCAAAGGTTGTTGGCAGTCTCACAGCCTGCCCTTCTGGAAGGTTCTCCACATGTCGGCAAACACTCAGCAGAGGGCAGCCTAGGCAGAGGGGCCAATCTGAGTGATTGCGGGGGTGCTGGGGTTTGTGCTTTTTTGTACACAGGCTTCCCCTAAGGAGCGCAGACCCTCTGTGACACAGAGGTGGTTTCGTGGGCTGGGGTTACCTTAGCAAACCACTGCCTCTTGTCTGACCCATGGTAACTGGCCACTATGTTTCAGCCTGGTTTATAGCTTTAGTAATGTTTACCACAATTTCAGAAACAGAATAACTACATTAAGGTATGTGGTGTATTACAAATAAGGTGGCCTGAGATCCACCTGAATGCCTGAAAGTTTTTTTTCTGTGTTTGAGTCATATTCAATAATGCTGTTGCACTTTTTAGACAATAGTCAGTATTTAAGATGTATTATGAACAGCCTTATTTTCAGCTGTAGAAAATATGACATGCAAACAGAGTCTGAACTGTATTCACGCTTTTCAATTGCTGTATTACTGTATAATGTATAAAAATCTTGCAAAGCATGCTACAAAATAGTGGGCAATAAATTGCAATTCCTGCCATAGGAAGGTGAACAGAAAGCTCTTGGACCAAGACTCAAAGCCAGACACTGTACTTCCTGTCTTTTAGATCTTCTAACATGTAAATTGGCTGTTACAAAGAGGATTAACTACTAGAAGTGTACTACTGAAGCCCAACATTCAGCCCTGCTCTTTATTCACCACCAGAGCAGACCAGGTGTCCAGAATCCTAATGCTCAGCTCTGCAGTTGGGGTTTATATGACCTGCATACTAAACACAAGTCACCACTGTTTTTTGGCTTTAATTTATTGGTGGCCTTAACAACTGGCTATTTTACTGCTAATTGTACTGTAAATTGCTAGTGCAAAATCAAACAGCAGTTGGGACTCTAAACACGTACTTTCATGAAGTAGGGTTATTTTTAAAAACTGTTGATTTTATCAGAGAATTAGATTTATGCTCCAAACCTTCAGGCTTTCTCACAGAAAATTACCTTGTGGTATTTTAGTTATGTTAATGGCTTAAACTGATCATTATTTGTTTAGGAAAGCTTTATAGTACTTACTAGAAATGGGATGATGGTGTAATAAAGCATTTTCAAAAGTTGCAATAATTTAATCACAGGCATATCTGTGTCATTGCAAAATGAAGCCTCAGGCATTTGAGAGTCTCCCCTCAGCACTTCTTGCAAAAACAGGCCCAAGTATTCTGACAAATTTCATTTTGGAATTCTGCCTTATTTACCAAAAGTCACCACCTGGTTTCAGTTTGTAGCATACCTTGTATATATCTTACATATATCAAGTATATGTCTTGTCCTGGCAGCTGTGGGACAGACCTGGGGGCTGGCAGGGAGCATGGAGTCCACCATGCCTGACTGCAGATCTAAGTGTTATTCTGGTACAGTCTAATCCATATTTTCTAAGAGGTAATTTCCACTTGGATGAAGATAATTTAAATGACATGGCTTGCCAAATATTTTGGGGTCTGTCTTGCTGAGAGACACCGTGAAATAATAATAACTAGCTTCTCTTCCTGGAGCTCAGAGCATTTTACAGATCTAGAATGAGATGTCTCTTTTTAGCCCATTTTTGCAGATGAAAAAATACTCAGGTTTAAGGATTGTAAGTTACTTATCCTGGGTCACACCAAGCACCCCTGGCAAAGCTGGAGACAGACAACCTCGCTTTTCTATCCTGTATCCCAATAAAAAGACCATCATTTCTCTGTAAAAACTGTCATCTAGATCTACACAAAAGACAGGCCTGGCATATAATTCAGGAGCAAGATCCACTCTACAGAGTGCAAGACTGCATGCCTACTCTTCCAGGGCCTTGGCTTAATTTTTCCAATTCAAAATACTGTCCAGGCAGAGTTGACGGAGTTTTTATATTTCTCTGTTTACCAGATGTGCAGCTGCCCATGATGAAGTATAATCCTTAATGTTATGGGACCACAAGGTCAGAAAAATGTAGCAAGAACTAATGAAGCCATATAGTCAACTCTTGGTTATGTGCGAGTAGTTATTTGTGTTGCTCTGAGCTCAACCTTCCAAGCAAGTTTGAGTCCTTCTGCTATCAGAATGTCACACAGCTGTGTTTCCATCTTACAAAACACGGTCCTCATGTTGCCAGCCATGGAATAGCCTGTGATGCTTCTAACAGCAATGAAGTGGTTTAAAGTACTTGGAATAAAAAAATGAAAATATACACCTAAAATCTAACACAGAGAAAAAAAAAGTACTAAACCCAAATTGTATCTCAAATTCACGTCATAGAAGTAAAATCCTGGTTGCAAGTGCCTCTTGTAAAAGTATAAATTCATTAGAAAATACTTTAAGAAGGATATTTTGATGAAATTCTTAAAAACTTTAAACCTGGGTTTAAATCTGTGAACAGTTGATGGTTTTAATATGCAATAAGCAATAGATTTAAAATTCTCTGGGGATTATGTAAACTCTAGGATATCCTGCTTTTTAACTCCCAGAACTGAAATCCTCCCCACATGTGTTGGAATCCTTGTAATTTCCTTGAATGAACGCACCCACTGCAGAAGTGCAGACCTCCCTCCCGCCTCAGCCCCCTGCCCTGTGAAGAGGTATGCAGTAGTTTGTTCATGCCGTGCAACAACTCAGCAAAGAGTGGGAAAAAAATTGTAGGGTTACTTCAACATAGAGCAACCAGGCTGAATTGTCTGGGTTTTGTGTTGGGGTTTTTTTGATTGTTTTTGTTTTGGTTTGGTTTGGTTTTTTTTTACTTTTAACCTCAGCAAAGACACAAAGGTAATAACCCTACTTTTAAGAATAGTACTGTAAATATTTCCACTATTCAGAAGAGGGCAAGGGCTTGATTTCATACTTCATTCAAGTGGTACTAGCAGCTAGCATGCTATAACATTGCGGAGACACTATGTAAGATAATATCCAGCACAGAGAAGCTACTACAAGCTGAAATGTGGTAGTAACAGCAGCAACACTTTCCAAGGTGTGACATACAACTATTGAACCTATCAGAATAATGTGAGACACCTGTTTGGATAGCAGACTGGCTACGTAACACCCACAGCATTTTCTCCAGCGAGGAAGGGTTGAGCAGCTGCAGGGTGACAATTTAAACTGTTATTGGAAAATCAGCATTAGGCTTGAAAAAAAGTTATTATCCGTTCTTGCTGCTACTCCGCTTCCAAAGGAAGAAGAATTAAACCATCATTATTTATAAATCCTGATGAATATAAACAGAGTACTGAAACTTTACTGAACTAAGTTTTCAAGATTCTTGGATTTGTCTTTAGAAATTTGGTAGTGTCATGTGACAGAGGCTTGGCAGAGGTCTTCTTTGTGCACAGTCATTCTTTTGTTGGTATCTAGAGCTGAATTAAGTTGTAAACACTGACCTATCATTCTTTCCCACATGTTTAAAGTGTATTGTGTGTAAATAGAAATGAGAAAAAAAGCCTAAGAACAGGGTATATAGTGATTCGGCCTGATAAGATTGAAAGATACATTTATTTTATAAATGCTGAATTTTAAAGGTCCTAGCCATAGATCATATCTGTACATCATATGTCAAGAACTGTACCATTGTCAGCCTGTTCTACAGATTTGGGAAAACAGGTTAGATTGTCACTGTGGCAGATATACATATTTATATTTCAACAGTGTTGTCACTTTTCCTGTCCTGTGTTCCTCACTTATTTACTCTGAAAACCTTAGAGGTAACTCAGCTAGTGTTCAGATTACTTGCTAATAATCCATGTGTCTAAATTACATGGAAAAAAATTCTGTCTTTATAATCTAGAGTAATATATATTTATGTGGCACTTCCCTTTGTGGGACAACTAAGTGCTTTTCAAAGATTTGGCAGCTGAGGTGAAGAAGACTTTTCACTTTTATTTTGCTAAAGAATAAGGCACAGAAAGACTATATTTTCAAAACTTTCCCAAATAGCTGTGAATCATTCATTTTTCAGAAAACTCACTTGAAATATTTATAGTGAGAACCTGATGCTGAGCCTCTATCTCATTGCTTTGTTTTAATGGTAGCTGTAGATACCCAGTCCTTTCGAAAATCAAAGAAACAGCTTTCTCAAATGATCTATAAACACAGTGGGCACTTTTGAAAATTCTGAGCTATGTGGTATCTCAAAAAATACATCGGAGTTCTGTGCAATATTTAAGATCAGTATGTAACTCTTCTGAGTGTGATTCCAGCCCCGAAATTCCCCTGTACTGCCTGTTTATTGCTCTCAAAGGGCTTTTAAATTTGCTCTGTGGTGCTCAGCACAAGGTACAACGCACTTGATGTATGCAGCCCAGCGGCGTCAGCAGGAGTTACTCGTTTCCATTACGGCTTTGGCATTTTACTGCAGGACAGATTGGCTGAAGGGCCTTTTCATGAAAAGCTGTTGAGTTTAAGGAGTCAAACAAAAGAACAGAAAGTATAATTTTTTTTGAATCTTTAAATGCACTTCTGAAGTTCTAGTTCCTACCACTAAAGGAAAATCTTTCACACCTTGTTTTTCAAGCCAGCTCTGTGAATATGGTAATTCTAACAGCGCACTTGAAAGTACCCTGAAGTAACTTTAACAGGAAAGCATCTAGCACCAAATTACATTAGTGAGACCCATATGCAGGCCCCGAGTGATTTATATGGCTGAGGCTGGTCCATATCTCATAGAAAGAAATAAAAAGACTCTCACTAAGTAAGAGAATTGTACAATGCAAAATGCACTCTCTAGTTTACCCAACCAACACTGGTAGATTTCAGCAGCATTCATGCATTCATCCACACATGTAACAGCAAGAAATAGAGAAGAAAGCCCAGAAACATAAACACTAACTCTATCTGTCTCTGTCTATTTAAGCAAAAGAATTATATTAGATAATTCTTAGAAAAATGTTTACAATAACCTGGATAATACACTCAGTACACATACTTTTTCACTGCGCAAATGTCCCCTGACATCACTCATTGCTTTAAGAATTGAAAATGAAGGCCTAATAAAAGTTTGCAGATTTCCATAGATAATGCTGCTTTCCAGTAGACGTGTTTAACTGTACTTACAGTTGCTAAACTCCTTTTATATCTTCTTCCTTTGTTCAGGTATCAAAACTCTTTATTTAGTCCAATCTACCTTCCACTAGAAGCAATCTGTGTGTTCATGTCTGACCTACACAATAAAATACTACATGTCATAGCAATGAAATTAGTAATATCGAGCTTTACAGCAGAATATAAAACAAAACTGTAGCATCTGTTCATATGAATCTTAATTTATTAGTATTATTTAATTTAAAAATATTGTCATTCTTCAAGTCGTTGGATATATTTTCTGAGGGGTTTTGGGTTTTTGCTTTAGTGTCTCGGACAAAAGAAATGTAGTTATCACTTGGGTCATAAATAATTTGCAGTCCATTTTCTTGCCTAATTCTTTCAACTAGGTTGGCATTAATCCATGGACAGTGCACATGAAAGTGTAGCCTATCAAGTTAGTGAATGGAACAGAAACTAAACCATACCCTTTACTGGAACTGGGAGCTCTTAACTTCTGTGAAGTTTAAACTATGACTTTGTTACAAGTTTCAAGTAGTTGGTGATTGTGCAGGTATGCTGTCTCCGGATCACATCTGAAACCAAAATAGAAATCAAAATATTGTCATTTGATCACTAGGTTTCCTCCATTCCACCTCTTTAAAGATGTCAAAACCACTACCCTTGCCTTAAGTATTTTTGTACTGTTCTATAAATTTGCTGAACAAGCTTTTGTCTGAATGCATATAAACTGTTCTCTAAATTAAATGAGAAACTATAAGCAACATACACCTCATTCCAGATCCAGATTTACTTGCAGATGCGGATTGGAGTAAGATTTAGATTTGTTTCATTAAATGCTTTTGATTAACAGTTCATGCTTTGTTCTGTCTGAAAAACAAGATGATTTTTTCCCAGTTCAGAAGGCAGTATTTGTGACTAGCTAGGCAAAGAACCTACAGCAAAAATTGCAATGCAATTCAAACATTTCCTGGTAATAATTATTTGTGAATGATAAGATATTAACAGATTTATTTGTTGTTTCTGATATTAACTACTCGGTTATTCATAAAATTAGAGATTTCAGACTGATTTGCTGCATGCTTCTAACATTTTTTCACTAGAATTTATTGGCTGGTATACAAATTCACATTGAATCATTTCTGGATGGATACCTGTTCTACAGAAATGTTTTTAGCAAGCTTCATGAATATTCTAGAATATATACTGGGGAAAACTGAACTAATACGAATCTTCTCGTTACTGTCTTTTTTTTCAGAAATTTTCTGATGAACAAAGCAAAAATATATCTCATGTGCCTATCCAAATAAACAGTACTTCATGGCAGATGTGAAAAACTACCTTCAATATATCATCTGCCACAAATTTTGTGATATTTGCTTTATGTTAGGCTTCATGGAAACGTAGCATTTCCCTGCCATCTAGTTTACTCGTAGATTGTGCTAGTACAGGATGGAAACAAACCTAAACACAGCACAGCAGCCTGCTGTCTGAGGCTGCCTTATGGCAGACCAACACATGTATGACATTACTGCAGGAATTCAGCCAGTGAAACTGGGTTGCCTGCAGCTTCTAAACATGACTAAAAAATCATAACAGGTAGGCAAAATTAGAGGAAAACGTATGTAACTTCCTTATGTGCTCTGAAGAACAATACCAAAAAAAAAATATATGGAAGAATTGGAAGAATTTTTCATAAAAGCATATGGGCCTATGCTGCAAAAATGAAGAGCAAAACCATGAAGCAGGTTTTAATAACTATCTCTGTGCACTGGTACATTACAAACAGGTCTGAATGGAAATTCCAGAAAAATGCAATAACATTTGTAATGTAATTTTTTCATACAATGACTGCAGTTTTGACTATACTGCAATAAAGTGACACCTGTCACCTGTAACTGAATCCTGTTACTCACAATGCCCCAGGGAACCTCTACTCATTTTGATGTGCCACTTAAGGATGGTGAGTACTCATTTTGTAAAAAAAAAATCTTCCTTCACTCTCTGGTAGTGACAGGAACTGCCCACAGTGCTGCTGTTTGTGTGCTTTACCTCGTCTATCTTTTGGTCACATAATTGATTTGTTTACAATTACTATGGCAACGATGACTGCTATGGCAACTCTTAATAAGCTGCCAAAAGAAAAGAGAAGAAAAGAAAAGAAAAGAAAAAGAAATTAAAGAGAAGGAAAGAGAAAAAAGAAAAGAAGGGAAAAGGATTCAAAGAAAAGACATCTTGCAGGAAGATAAAACATTTTTATCTTCAGTTCACTTGCTGCAGGACTAGATTTTATTCCCATTTCTCACCCAGTGAGTTAAGGCACAGGATTGATTATGGAGAAAAAAGCTAGCGGGAAGAATCAGGCTATCAGAACTTACCCTATAAGCTTAAATTTCCCACTCTGCAGAACTCTTTTCAGCTCTTACTATATTGCTGAGTGAAAAAAATTATTTTAATAGACCTTAGTTTAAAATCAGCCATCATCACTGTTTCTACAAGCTACATGGATTGTGCAAGTACATGAGTACCAGACAATTCTTAGTGTATTTAGTTTCAAAACACTTCTGCAGAAACACTCCAGTGAGCTGGGCAAGTATTTTGCAGAGGGAAGACCGAGTTACAGAAGTATCAGCCACTTGGCTGAGTGCATACAGTCTAATGAATTGCAGTCAATAGCAAAGGCACAATACCATTTTATGCATGCTCCTAGCCATGGCAAATGAGAATGCGCTGGCTTGTCATTCAGAGATGCTGTATGAAAGACATCATGGTATCTTGAAGCCTAAGTTAAAAGTCATGGAACCTAGATCTGTTACGGGATTACTTCATCACTAACATGTTCAGCCTCAGAAGGCTTAAAACCACCTGTATATGTTATTTTTGTTTATATATTAAACAGTTACCAGCATAGCCATGTTTATAAAAGTTCTAAATTTCAATTTAAACTTTTAAGTTTCAAATTAAACGCCAGCACACAGGGCAGAAAAGACTATTCTCATTAAAAAATTGATAGTTCTTAGCAGGTTTTCTCTGTTACTTGGACTGAAGATTTTACATCCTATATGGGCACTGCTGGCCTTAGCTTTTTTACACATTATGTAGAAATGCTAAACCCTCCCAGAAAGGGTCAAGATTCTTAATAAGTTATGTTCACAGAAATCCTAACTGAAGAAGAGATAGGTGCACATTAAGTCTGAGTAAGAAGGCAGCTTGAAGACAGGGCACCACATTCTTACGAGCTTTGAAAACTGGAAGGCAGGACCCTTCTGAGGGCACCCAATATCTCAGTGAAAAGCTTAAGGGTGTCCAGGAGGTAACAGGATACTTCAGCTATGTGCATGGACAAGTCTGGAGGTTGTAATACATGAAAAGGAGATCTTCAGGTGAGTAGACTAGAGGGGTTTGACATCAGTATGGCAACGTGCGAAGTACCCAAACTCAGAAAGACTGTCCCAGAGGGTTTGAAATGTATGATCTCTCTTGGATACAAAACCAGTGGGGTTTTTAATCTGCTAAACAGAAAACCAAGAAATGGCAAATTTTTTTTCTTCTCATAACAATTTTCAAGAAATCTTTATCTGACTTGCAGAATAAGCAGCCCAGGAGTATCACACGAAGCTATTTCTAGAAGTAGCATATGCAATTGTTAAGAATACCTATTTTGTTAGTGCATTGTTGTTGTGGTTTAACCCCGGCTGGCAGCCAAGCCCCAGCAGCTGCTCGCTCACTGCCCCCACAGTGGGATGGGGGAGAGAATCGGAAGGGTAAAACTGAGAAAACTCATGAGTTGAGATACAGACAGTTTAATAGGGAAAGCAAGAGCCGTGCACATGAGCAAATCAAAACAAGAATCCATTCATCACTTCCCATGGGCAGGCAGGTGTTCAGCCACCTCCAGGAAAGCCAGGCTCTGTCACATATAAGGTTACTTCAGAAGACAAAGATGGTAGCTATGAATGTCCCCCCCCTTCCTTCTTCTCCCCCCAGCTTTATATGCTGACCCTGACATCGTGCGGTCTGGAATACCCCCGTGGTCAGCTGGAGGCAGCTGTCCGGGCTGTGCCCCCTCCCAACCCCCTGTGCCCCCCCAGCCCCTCGCTGGTGGGGTGGGGTGAGAGGCAGAACAGGCCTTGGCTCGGGGTGAGCGCTGCGCAGCTGTAATGCAGACAGCCCCGCGTTACCAGCGCTGTTTCCAGCACAAATCCAAACCATAGCCCCACACCAGCTACTATGAAGAAAATCAACACTATCCCAGCCAAAACCAGTAGAATTGTTTAGTCATCAGTCTTGGAAAGCAGATACAATTATAAGCTAAAGAAAGAAAGCAATTTTACAACTCACAACCACAACAGATAATACTGTTAACAATAGTTAGCAATGGAATTATAAAATATAAAGAGTCATGGAACTGCTTGAAAATGCTGTGCTCTTTGGGTTCCCCAGTGTTTCTCCAGGATGTCAGATCACACTGCCCAAACAGATGTTTTCTTCATGATTTATTTTACGTAAAGGAGCTAAAGTTGCAAAAATAAGATGCAATACAGAGGTCCAAAGAGAAGCTTTCTTTCTGCAGCACTTTAAATCCCTGAATATAGATTGCCATTGCACATAAATCACGTAAATTTGTGAATGTGAACATGAAACAATTTTACTGTCACTGACACCTACTCAATGCTCAAGAGCTAGTGGAATTTACTTAGACAAGATCAACAAAAGAATAAGGGTGTTCATGTGCAAGTTGGGATGAAATCTACAGCCCAGTGTATGATGGCTAAGCAATGGCTGGATGGTGATACAGGAGAGATTAAAGGCACAGAATTATGAAGGAGAGCATCATTATTTTATAGTTGTGAAAGGACATTATTGTGAAAAAAAATCATGAAAGTACTTTGCTATGGTCACAGCCTCTTGCAGAAAACATTTGAAAGTAGCTGAAACAAAATGCTAAGTAATACGTTGTTGGTAGCACACTGACCTAGATACTTCCATCCGCCTGTCCAGTATATATAAGGAAGCAGTAAAAGGGCAGTATAAAGAAAGAGCAATACATGAAATCCACATAACCTCTTTCAATCTTGTAGAGAATTTCTGAAGCTGTAAAAATGAGGGTCGTTTGCAGAGCAGACCTATCAGTCAGAATGACTCCAGCACAACTCGTTGTTGTGCTCTCTGGAGCTCAACGGGGCTGGGGGGTGGTCAGTGGGGAAAGAGGCACAAAGTCGTGCAATCTCCATTCAGTCTTCTGTCTGTTCTTGGATATCTCCATGTTTGGGGAACTGGCACTGTTTTCAGGTTTTTTCTGCTAGGGAGCATCCCTCCCCTACAGTCCCCAAAGAGGTGTGGTTCACCTACGTGTGTCCTTGCTCAGACTCTTCTATTCTGCCACCTTCACCCATAGGGGGATCATTTAGGCAAAAAATCTCTCTCCTGCATCTCATCTGTTAGAGTTATTTCTAGCTGTTCTCCCCAGCTTGCACATTGTGCCTCATTCATAGCTGACTCCTATGAAATTCTTTAAATGCTTTATGTTCATCACTGTCTTAAACAAAAGCATACTACTTGCATATATCCTAGCTGCATTAGTAAGATCACCACCACCACCAAACACACACATTCCAACATTCTTGAAGGAAAGCTTGTGTCTTTTGAGCATAATGCCAGGTACTTTTTGCCTTTTAGAATAAAATAAATTTAGAAAAATAAAAGGACATGTTGTGTTATGCCTATATCATTTCATATCAATAACTATCAGTGGCAAATACAGTAGCAAATCTTCTATCTTCAAATCAAAAAGAGACCTTTCCAAGGGGTACTGTTATGAGAGGGAAAATCAGCTCTTCATGCCCAGGTTTTTAGAATGCTTAATTTACATACAATACAGGTACAAGCTAATTAATGACATCAAGTTAACATATTTTTAAATTATTGTGACCAAGACAGTAATTTTTATATTAGTGTCTTTGTAAACAGGAGTCTAAATTCAGGATTTATGTATAAGGGAAGCCATTTATTCCACATACATTTATAATATGCCGTTAGCCAAAAAAACAAACTAAAACCTAGTTCAGAAAGTAATGTATTCAGTAAGGAAAATCAGATGATGTTATAGCTTTTATATAGTATATATAATTACTGTATAATATCAGATGATGTCACATACTGGTATCAGTTAGCATTATGGTTCCAAACCACAGGCGTATTTCAAGAACTATTTTCTGAAAAACATTTTTAAGTGATGTCAGGTCTGAGCTGGCATGATACAAATTACCTGAACTTATTTACAGACAAAAATAATAACACAGGAATATTCCATTCCTTTTCTCCACTCCACTCCTCCCAATAAAATGAGTCACTAAAGCTTTGGAATGTGTTCTATCATCTTTCCTGAGTTATCCTCTAATCTCATTCATTGGGTGAATCCAAAAAATATTAGTTTGGTATTGAGATGCTTAATGCTTCAGTGCCTAAAGGTAAAAATCCAAGGTGCAGATAAATTCCCTGTGTAGTGACCGGGAGGGAGTTACCTACCTAGAGAGCAGCTATGGAGGAGGCAACACCTAATCCAGGTGACAGGAAATGCCAAGGAAAAAAAACGGTCTGGAATGCTGTCCTTTGCCTGTCTGAAAGCTGCAGTTGTGAAACTTTGGAGTTCGGAGCCCTTGGGCACATGTTGCTGTTGGCACTTACACATTTACCTGGGGAGCCACTTCCAAACCAAGGAGGTGACAGGGCTGAAAATTTGCGATTTTGTTATTGATGTCAAAATGTTAATTCTAAGCCAGATCAGTCCTCAAAACTGGACAACTGTTTAGCTTGGCTAGAACTCATTCTGGAAGATAAGTCTCTGGGCAGCATCTTGAGCAAAGCCTTAAAGAAATTAAGAAATGGCAGCTTAAGGATATGGTATAATGGTACAGGTAAGTGCACCTAACAGCCGAATACTGCTAATGGGCAGAACAGGTCTCCCTTTGGTCTGCCCATGCTGGTATGTTTCTAGTCCTTCTCTTGCATTGCCAATGGTGCTTCTTTGACACTTTAGTAACCTGGATCAGGAAGCTAAACCCTTAAACTAACATTATGAGGAGGAAAAAGTTGCATTCCTGTCAGATCTTACCACTGTCTCTGCGTCTGCTTAGATACTATGCAAAACACTGAAGAGTGTGATGGGGTTCAGAGAGGCAAGGTCAGGGCAGGACACATCAGGAGCAAGGTGGAGACAGGCTCAGAACTGTTCGATGTAGGTGTTAGATCACTTCAGCTGTTAACAGCAAAAAGCAAAGTAACACATTTGAGTACTGGCACACAGATTATTGTTTTCTCCTAACATATAATATTAGGAGAATTCTCCTAATGTAAGAGAATGTATGCAGAGACTGGTAGTTTTACCTTTAACATGACAGTCTTGATATGGATAAATAGTGTGAAATGGGGACAATGGACATGGGTTGTGATTGTGTATGTCTGCTCAAGGAATGTGGGTATGGTGACTGGTATGGGTGTGGTGTCTGGTCACATAGCCACACAGCTTTGAGGAGACACTACCCTTCTTCCTCTAACAGAGGGGCTATTTATAAAAAGGATGAGAAAAGGATGAGAGACATTCCAATGTTATCTAGAGGAAGGGAGTGCTAAGTCTTCTTGCTGGAGAAGATCAGATGGTCGCAAGGACATGAATCACCTACAAACCTGCAAGACCACCACATTCCAGGCAAAGGACTGATAAGCTGATTAACATAGGAAGCGAGAATAAGCGGGTTTAGGTAACAAATATGTATAGGTGTTAATTGAATATTCATTTGTTTTATTGTATAAATGTGAGATGGTTTGTCACTTCGGGCATGCACGCTTGTGGAGGAGCGATCCCCCGTGCATCTGCATGCAATAAACATACCTACTTTACAACTTTCGGGTTATAGAGTCTAATTCCGTATGTCAGTCTAGTTTTTTGAGCAGTTTCCTTGTCATTAGAAAAAGCTAGTCATGTTCAATTTCTCCCTGTGAGACCTGCAGTGACCGCAGGGGTTTGTTATTTTGGTCTTACTTACATCACAAATGAAAGACAAATGTGAGACAAGAGCACATGAAATGTTTGTTTTGGAGTATTTTGGTCTTCATGTTGTCAGCAAAGTTATCTGAGTAAAGCATCATACTGTTAATCAGAAATTAAATGAGGTAATTACAGAATCATGTGTGAACCAGAAATGAGATTTTATAAATGTATATGCAGTTAATTCTATAAAGATCAAAGCTCCCTCTATAAATGAATTCACTTTGCATTGTGCTTTTGATTTAAAGAATCAGTCACCAATATTCGAGTGAGCGGAGGTGATCTTTATTTGGCAGCGCCGGGTGCATGGGGGATCGCTCCACCAAACTCATGCACACCCAGGGGATTTTTCAGATACAAGCAACTCATACCTATTCATTAATTTTCCAGGAAATCGTTTACATATTCATTACAATTCCAGGAACTTATTTACATATCTCACTAAACTAGTGACCATGATTTAAGTCCTTGTCTTTGCCACGTTGTATAAACAACAGGAACTTAGGACCAGGTAGGCTTTTTAAAGATCGCAAATCTAAGGACTTAGCAATTTAGTACATCCGTCATGTTAGCAATAAGGGTCCTTGGATGTTTCCCAACTTTTAGATAAACATAAGTACATTATCCTATAGGTAAGTGGTACATCATTTATCATTCACTTTCTAGAATATTTTAATGTTTGTTCTGTCTAGAAGTACAGTCTGTCCCAACACAAGCACAGATACATTTAAACAGATTTTATTTTTTTAATTATTGTTCTGTCCAATCCATGCAACACAGTTATGACATTATCCTCCTGTTCTTTGGGCTCTTGCTTTAGTTTAGATACACAAATACCTGAATAATGAATAAAAAATAGCACCTCTTTTTTCACTTTCCCTCAGTTTTGCAACTTAATATGCAACATTAATTAATCTTAAAAAACTTTTCTCCAGGTTTTAAGGCATTCAGCGCATTGGTTACTTGTTGTTAGGAGTCTTTATAATAGACATCCAAGTGTTAAAAATGCAAAATGAAAGAACCTGTTTTTCATGTTGTCGAGGAAAACATCAGACTAAAGGAAGAGGAAGAAAAGAAATATTTGTTCAAGATTCTCTAGACTTTTTTGAGAATGTTCTAGTTCTGAATTGTAGTAATACAGGCATTTCCTACATTTTCACACACATCCCTCAGCTGAAACAGTTTATGTGTAAGTGAAATTATAGTGTGTAGTATGTAGTCACTGCTAATGATTTCATCATGTTATGCAGATACCAGAGTCACAGCTTATATGATTTCTCATTTTACCCCTTCAGAAGAAGAAGCAGAGTAGGAATACATTTCAAACATTAATTAAATAAGACTGGTTTTCTTTTTTTGCATTTCTCAATACTCTAAGCATGGTTGCAGGAAAATAATTATACTCTTAACAATGTTGGGATCTGAATAATGGGCCATATATGATTTATTTAAAGAACGGTGTGCTCATGTTTGTCTGAGGAGACCCTTGTTGTTGACTTGAGGATGCACTAAATCCTTGAATGGGTGACATAGGGAGTGTGCTAGTTGTCCAGGCACGAGATATGTTAATGTTGTTAACGCTGAAGATATACTAGGTCCTTGAATGGGAATGTGCTAATTGTCCAGGTGCGAGATATGTTAATAGTTAATGAATAGACATGAGTGACTTGTATAAAGAGGGGGCTGAAAGGTGCCCTCGGTGTGCATGGCTTTGGTGGAGCGATCCCCCATGCACCCGGCGCTGCCAAATAAAGATCACCTCCGCTCACTCGAATATTGGTGACTGATTCTTTAAATCAATTTGGCTACCCAGGTGGGACCTCCTCTGCTTGGCTGCGGGACCCATTGAGACCGGGGACTCCCTAGGGTACCCCCAGGGATTTTCCCGGAGGGGCTCCTCGTCTCATCTGGATCACCGCAGGAGCAGACAAGGACTCCATCTTGCGGAGCAAAGGTACTACCTTTATTCAAATATTATATTAATTTTAAATATTATATTACTATTATATTTAGAACAGTACTGTCTTGTTCTGGATATTTCTGGTTCTGGGGACTGGTCTGTCTGTAAAACTATGCGTAAGTCAGTCATAAGATTTCTGTGTGCTTATGCAGGGTGGCATATGCCAGGCAGCTAGCACTGCAGGCATACATCTGATTCTGATCTGGTAATTTATGTTTTAGTCTGAAGACTAAAATGTTGGGTAATTCGGAGTCAATCCATATACATAGGATTGATATTTGATTCTGTTTTGGTATTTGTTCTGATGCTGAGGTAATATCGGAACTCTGATTCTGTTTTAGAATTTGTTTCAATATTAAGGTAATATCAGAAATTTGTGTTTTAGTCTGGAGACTAAAAACATTCGGTGATTTGGAGTCAATCCGTATACATAGGATTTATAATTATAGGACTAATATTAATTGTACTTACTTTATGTTGTAAATATAAGAACATTTCTGTATTAGGTGTGAATGTGGGTGTGTGAGTACTGTCTTGAGCATCCGAGGGGTGAGTGTAAACCTCTATATGTTTTAAAGTGCATATAGTGTAAAGAATTATTGAGTATATGGTGGGGGTTGCTGCTTAAAGACAAAATTTGTCTCTGAGCAGTTACTCTGTGCTGTTTTGGCATCAATTTGGCGAGCCAGCCAGGAGAACTCTCCACCAGTGCTGGAATCCAGGGGCCTGGGGACCCTCAGGGCCCCTGACTGCATCTTCCGTCGGCAAGACTCCCCTACCCCTCCGCTTCTCACACAGGTGGACAAGGACTTCTGCACGACATAAAAGGTATTTATATTTATTCTTTGTTTTGAATATTTGATTGTCTTAAGAGTTGGTTTTACCCCATAAGACAAAAGACGGGACACCATCTGGCAGGATTGAGAAGAAGGGACGCCTTCTGAAAAGGGCAATAGCTCTATTTGATTGTTTTAAGATTTGGGAAGCTAAAAACTTCCTTTAGGTTGTTTTAAGATTTGGGGAATTCGTAGAATGTACCAACTGAAATAGCGCTCTGTGCCTTGTTTGTTCTATGTGTTGTCTTGTTACACGTTCAAAATTGGAGTTAAGAAATGTATGTTGGAAAAAAAAAATAATCTGGTAATTCTAGGCAAATAGCTGAAAACTTAACACTCTGCTTAAGGCCAGAAAAAATTAGAATCTGTTTTTGGCAGTTGTTCATTGAAATGCATACTTTGTGTGATAACGCGAACTGTCAGCGTTCCTAGAGCTGTATGTAAGTGCACGGTACCGTGTAACATGTTGCCTGTGTGACTGCGGGCTGCCTGGAGAGTGTGATGTGTGTGAGAGACGCGGTGTCACTGCGAAGCAAGTGGGGAGTCCCGATCTGTGTGTCCGTGTTCCCCACGAGGGGCTGGCCAGAGACGGACGGAGTGATTGAAAAATCAATTTATGAAGTGTTGGAATGCATAATTAGAAATTAGAGTGGGAGACTGTGAACAAAACATTAGAACTAACATCATTTGGAAAAAGCGTGAATTAGCCTCTGCTTTTTGTGTCGTAGGTGCTGTTTGTATACTCGAACAAAGGGTGGCAAGTGTCTAAGATATATTATCTCCTCACAATAATAATAATAATAATAATAAATAATGATAATAAATAATAATAATAAAAAAAATAATGAGACCAAGAAATAAGGCTAAATAGAGGTCTTGAACTGTGGTGTGTGTTCTGAGATAAGTATGGTGCCTCCAGTAATAACTAATACAATGTAGACAAATACCAGACTTTTAGGAAGATGGGGGGGCAGACCGAGCCAAGAAATAAATACCAAAACACCCCTGGGATGTATTTTGAAGCATTGGAAAGAATTTGGTGGAAATCCCAGTGGAAATTTGAACAAAAAGACATTTTTAAAATATTGTCATAATTGGTGGCCTTTGTATACATTAGGTGATGGTGAAAGATGGCCACTCGAAGGAAGTCTTATATTACAACACAATTTTACAGCTTACGCTGTTTCTTCATAGAGAACAAAAGTGGGATGAAGTAATGTGTGCAGATATGTTTGTGTGACAGAAGGAGTGCGGGATTAACACCACCTGATCTTTGATTATGGCTCTAGAAAATGATAGGGAAAAACTGAGACCTAAACTATAAAGATGTTCTTGTTGAAATTTTTGTGTAAAAAAAAAAAAAAAGCTCAGGTTGTGGTTCCTTCTGCGGAGCAACCAGAACGAAACGCGTTGTAAGATAAAAACTTGTACTAATGTATGTAAAATCTGAAGCGGGGGTGGGGTGGGGGTGGAGAATCAAAGACCCTGTGAAAGTGTCGAAGTGTTGGGGTGAGTTTGTACCCCGTACCCGCACGAAGGTGCGGCTGAGTCATGCTGGATGTATGGCTGGGTGTTTGCTGTTTGCCTGCAAAGGCATGATATGTAAGAACACAGACTTAAAGCAACGAGTAGCAGATTTGCATTCAGGGTAAGAAGGAGTTAAAGCAGAAGTGCTGCTGCAGAGGCAGGCTTGTGTAACCTGCAGAGCAGGAAGAGCATCTCCTGCTCCAATCCTTCTGATGGTGAGGAGGAGGGGGTTGCTGTTGCTGACAATTGAACAGAAGGACCTGAAAAAGTTACCCCAATTGCTGCAGCATTTGCAGCACAACAGGACCGGTAATGGCCCCATTAGGCCAGGCTATGGGTCTGAGGAGAATAAAGGTGAATCTTTGATGGGGAAATTTAGATTTTTGAAAGTTGGTTGTGAAAGACTTATCAGGATGATCTAATAGGACTAGATAAAGGTTCGAGTTGATTGTTACTAGGTAATCGTGATGTTGATAGAAGGAACAGGGAACGCGTACAGAAGGTAAGAGAAGAAGAGCTGGGTCGTGCTAAACTGGTAGAGGAGACGAGGCAGAGACAGAGGAGGAATGTCAGGCAGAAGTGGAAGAGTGAACCCCTCTCCTATGGAATTGGATCACTGTGCATATTGTAGGGAAAGTGGGCACTGGAAGCGAGATTGCCCTAAGCTAAAGAACCAACAAGAGGTTCTGGTGAACTAGGGACTAGGAAAAATGAGGTGGAATTTTTAGTGTTAAACTTCAGTGAAAAGAATTTGTTACAGTTGTGGGAGCTGCTGGCCACCAGGAAAACATCCTGAAACCTTTAAAGTACAAACTAAGAAAACAAATAAGAATGCCAAATTCACCAAAATCTTTGTTGGGATGAGACTTATTAGAACATCTAGACGTTTAAAGAAGGAAAAATGAAACTAAAAGTTAAAAATTATCAAGTAATTGAAATATTGAGCTTATCTTTAATTCAACAGAAAAGTGGAAAAGAGGACCTCCTGAAATAAAAGAAACCTTCAACCAGGTATATCTGGAAATAAATTCCAGGTAAGGCGAAAAATGCTTTACGTGCTACAGTAAAAATGATAAGGGGGAGGCCTGCCTAGTTCAGGTAGAACAGTATCCCTTGGTCAGCAGGACTGTGGGGGATATTGGCATAAAAACTGAGATAAAATACACTCTGTAGTAGTTCTACTAATGTAAATCTGTGTGTTTTGCCATGACAGTGACTTGTTATGGGATGCACAGATGAAACTCTGCATTGACAACAAAGTACAAGGAATAAGGTTGGTCAGGTGCCTCCCACCATAGTCAAGGGCAAGACTGGGTTGGCCTCTGTGTTTGCCACCAAGAAGAATCTTGAGCTCCGCTGTTGGCTGCAACCCAGTAGGCATTGAGCGGTGGGAACATATGCCATGCCAGACCTTGATGTGAGGAATGGCCCCCTCTGTTATAAGAGGATCATCCGTGAAGGAAGAACATAAGATGGCCCATTGAGGCACTGATTTGGAAATTGGAAACCGCCTGGCCGACCACGAGGCCAAACGAGTAGCAGAGGAGGTGGGAAAGGAGGAATTATCCTTAATACCAGATGGTAAAATTCAAACTGTAAGTACAGATCAGGAGCCAAACTATTCTAATATTCAAAGCTAATTCAGGACATGAATGGTAAAATAAAATTAAATAAGTAGGCTTATTTGGCAGATGGCCGTATAGCGGTACCATCCAATTTAATATGGACCACAGCCTTAACAGAACATAATAAGATTCACTGGGGAGCTGATACGTTATATAATAGTCTAAATCAGAAATTGATAGGGCGAAACTTACATACTGTAATAAAACAGGTGACTCAGCATAATAATCCCAATGTAGCAAATAGAATAAAACTAGGGAACATTAGGAGAGGAAATTATCCAGGACAACACTGGCAAGTTGGTTTTTCCGAACTCCCAAGAAAACCAGGTGTACTGATATTTATTAGTTACGACTGATATGTTTTCAGGTTGGCCAGAAACTTTCCCTTGTCGAACAAATAAAGCAAGAGAGGTAACGATAACAAAGGGATTGTTAAATTAAATTATCCCCCGCTTTGGGGTTCTGGCAACAATCTCTTCTGATAGAGGCTCACACTTTTGCCAAAATGATACAACAAGTGAGTACAGTATTAAGAATAGATTGACAATTACACACTCCTTGTAGGCCTCAAGCAAGTGAGCAAGTGGAAAAAATGAACCATTTAATTAAACAACAGATAGCGAAAATAGGACAAGAGGCAAATCTAACTTGGCCAAAATTTCTTCTCTTGGTATTATTAAGAATACAATATAAACTGAGAACAAAGGAGAATTTGAGCCCTTTTGAAATATTATGTGGGAGACCATACCAGTTACAATTTGCCAGAGATTTAAGGCAGTTAGGAAAGGAATATTTGTGTGAATATGTGAAGGCCCTCCAGAGACAATTAACAAGGGCCAGAGGGTTAGATCAACCAGTCCATTCCTTTAAATTTGGTGATAAAGACTTTTTCAGGGAAACCTTTGGAAGAAAAGTGTGAAGGACCCTATCTGGTGCTGCTGACAGCCTTCACTGCCCTCAAGATAAGAGAACAACCAGCCTGGATTCACTACTGTCAATAAAGAAGGTTCCTGAGAAATCATGGGCCATCACCCTGGCAGGACCCATGGGACTATGGTTCTTTAGATCCTAATTATAATAGGGTGATCCTCTACAAGAGAAGTGGAATGGACCCTATTGGCTATTGTTGGCCATCTTTACTTCAATCAAGATAAAGGAGGAACGTAATATTGATGGTAAAGAAATCTCTGGAGACACAATGGACTGTCAAAAGGATCAGGGGATATTTGTGTAAATTTATTCTGATCTTGATTGTAATAGTTGTAAGGATTTTAGAAACTGAAGCATGGGTAAACAATGCCTGTCTTAAACATTGCAAATGATTGTTAATGCTACGAAAGCTAAGGAATGCTGTATATGTACCTCTCTTCCTAAAGGAGGCCTGGTAACACCCCTGTATGGGGTGACCTCTCAAAACTGGAATTATCTTGATGACAAATGGCTTACCTGGCCAGACTTTTGGAAAAAGCCAGGCGATGGTGGAGGATATTGCCTATTTGATGACAAAACATAGGAGTTGGATCCCAGATTTGATTTACAAATATTAAGCCTGACCACCACAATATTCATGAAAAGTGATAATAACTGTCATTGGAAAGCTCAAAGCAAGACGGGGAGCATGTCCTGGAAACCCAGGGCAAAACACTTGTTCTCAATCTGATGGGTGGAAAGATTACTGGATATATACGTAGACCCAAGTAATAAAATTGAAACAGATATCCATAAGATATGGAAAAGGTTTCAGATTTTACATGAAATTACTAAAGATGATTTATCATGGAATTTTAAGGCTATATGGAACAAATTAACTTAGTGGTTACCTAATCTGGAATGCTTAAAGCATGCTTTTGTTATAATACTCATTGTAATAGTTTTAGAAATACCAATATATGTATTACTTCAATGTTTTGTTTGGTGCTGTCAAAGAATAATCATAGGGCATAGTAATTTTTTATAGTTGTAAAAGAATTTACAATAGTTGTTAAAAAAGCGGGGAATGAATAATGGGCCGTATATGATTTATTTAAAGAACGGTGTGCTCATGTTTGTCTGAGGAGACCCTTGTTGTTGACTTGAGGATGCACTAAATCCTTGAATGGGTGACATAGGGAGTGTGCTAGTTGTCCAGGCACGAGATATGTTAATGTTGTTAACGCTGAAGATATACTAGGTCCTTGAATGGGAATGTGCTAATTGTCCAGGTGCGAGATATGTTAATAGTTAATGAATAGACATGAGTGACTTGTATAAAGAGGGGGCTGAAAGGTGCCCTCGGTGTGCATGGCTTTGGTGGAGCGATCCCCCATGCACCCGGCGCTGCCAAATAAAGATCACCTCCGCTCACTCGAATATTGGTGACTGATTCTTTAAATCAAATCTAGCAAAACATACTTACACCTTTTCCATTCTTAGTCCCCATCAAAGTAGAATTCAGGTACTCAAAGTGTAATTTGTGCAGAACTTAAAAACTTATGTTAGTGACAAGCAATATCTGCAGTATCAAATGTTTTAAGCCAAAACTTTTAACCTGTCCATAAATTGACATAGTCTGCATTTCAGATGCACTGTCAGCTATCCTGCTCTCACCTGAGGCCACCTGGAACCCAAAGCAAGACAACCCTGTCTCTGTCATAAGAAAGAAAGAAAGACAGAGAGAGAGAGAGAGACAGAGAGAGAGAGAGTCAGAAGTGTGTTCTGCAGTACAGAGAATGATGCTAGTATTTGTCCTGAGCTGGAAATTCTGAATTAAGAGAAATATTTGACCTGAGGGTTTGTGCAGCACAGAAGTAGGTGTAAATTATCTCATTCCTATCTTCTCCATATTTGCCCCAGCGATTTGAATTCTTTCTAGACCACTGAATTAGGATATCTTAGCACTAATTTATTCCTGTGGCGGGCATGACTAGCTTCCTAGCCTCTTCTATTCACAAGATCAGAATTCTCCTAAGTTGTTCCATGATAAAATATGAAGACAGAACAGAATTCTAATTCTGTCTGCTAAAGACTAATTCTGACGTTTATGAATTACATGTACTACTCCAAACCTTTATACACAAATGGCTGAAGAGGACCCAGCCACTTAACATGCTGAAAGAAATTACCAAACAATCAAAGTTGTTAGCATTTAATAATTATGATCTGACAGATGTCTCTAACATGGAAGAAAAGAGCAATGAAGCAAGATATTCATAGTAGTTTTAAAAACTGAGATCTAAGAGTTTGAGAACAAAAAGGACATGCCACCTAAAAAAAAAAAAAAAGAAAAAAAAAAGAGAGAAAATCTTTAGACTGCCTTATCAGTTGACAGTGAAAGGAAATATGTACAAATAACAAAGAAAACACTATAATCTAAGGAAGAAGCCTGAAGCAAGAGGTGAAGTCTTTGTGAATATTAAACACTGAACGGATGTTTTCCCAAATCTCAAAAAGGGTAAGGAAACAGACACACAAAATGATATATAGATATTTCACATATTACACTGTTTCTTTTGTCTTTGACAAGACAGCTAAAAACTACCCCCTCCTCTAATTCTAATTCATCGTTAGAATATACCAATGGCTGTACTGGGCCAGACTAAGACCTCTCTAGTGCAGTATTTTGTTTCCAGTAATGGCCAAAAAGAAGATCCTTAGGGAAAAGTGTAAGAACAGAGCAAACATCAAAGAACAGAGCAAGCACACAGTGACTTCCCTATGTACTCACCCAGTGTTACTGCCTTATACTTGTTCCAAGTACGTCTTAAAGGATTATACCAAAACTAGAATACCCTAAGGCTGCACCGTGAGCAGGGTGTGTTTTTTGAGCAAACCATGGAATTTTCAGGGTGTTCAACCTACATGGTGAATACCAGTTGTGAAATGTGAGACTCTCAGGCAGCTGTCATACAGAGAATCTGTGCTTAAATTATGAGATAGTAACCAAAAAAGCCTTTCCAGACCTTTGGTCATTCAGACTAAGAAATTATGTGCATATCTCCCCTAAAGAAACACTCAGCCCATGTTCTAGTAGGAGCGAGATGAAAGTGGTAATTTCCCCTGAGCTTTTCAAGTCCCAGGCTTAGTCACAGACCTACCTTAAGGGGAGGAAATCTTACACAGGTGCTTGGCCAAAATTGTTATTTACAGCTTGAAACTGAACAGGTAACCTGTTAAATGTGAATTTTATTAAACAACAACTAGCTGCACAGTTTCATATAACTCATGAAAAATGGGAGAGCACAGATTTCATACCTGTACAGAACTTTCAGTGAACAGAAAGCTAGCAGAAGTCCACAGCAAATTCTGTAGGAGGTAAGTAGCCAGTACACATCTTCATCCAAGGCTCTGCAAAAAATATTTCTTAAACTTCCAACAGAAGAGAGAATCTGGTGTGCTGCATAGTGGCAGACCCAGTAAAGGCTGATGTGTAACCACTGTCTCCATGGACTCACTGCTTTGACCAGAGCAGTTTTTCATTCATCCTAAAATTTTACCCTGATTTTATTTTTCCAGAGTTTACAATAGAAAAAGCTCTGAAAGACTGCATGAAACCTGGGGAAGAGTAAGAAGGGAAAAATATGGCATAAAGGCCATATAATGCCACAGCACAGCTCTCATCTACATGACTAAGTCCATCCCTCCTAAAACAGGGCAGTATAACAGTTCCTAGCAAGTTTCGCAATCTGACCCATGCCCAACCACATGTGAAAAAGCGTTAGCTGGTCCATAGCCAAAACACCTGGCAGCATGTTTCATTTAAGCAGAATGGAAAGCTACAGATCAGTGCTGCAACTTGTACCATGGCCCTGCTCTATCGATTAATACAGATGTTGTGATACTCATGTAGCAATTTACATTAGGCTCTATGCAAAAATGGAAATCCAAATTTGAGGGAGGCATTCCTAGCTAGCACTTAAAAGACTGTATTCTTATATATATCCAAATATATGGACTTAGTGTAACAGTGATGAAAACTTTTGCATCATTTATAGAGGAAAATTTAAGCAGTCTCTGTTGCACTATGACAATAAACATATAAAGGTGCAGAACAGCATTTCCTTTTAGAAAGAAACAGAAATGTATAAAATAATTTCTAATGTCATTCATGATGGCATCACAACCAGTACCAGAGACATTTTCTTGAACACATGGTGCTCCACTAATATTCTTTAGAAGTAAATAGAGAGAAACTTCTGTAACTACCCACTCCAATTCTCACCTTGTACTTCAGTTTAATCTTCTACAAGCTTTCCTTGAGAAAAACCTTTCTAAGTCAATTTAAATCTATGCAGCTGGGGTGATAACTAAAGGCAGGTTTCACTGGCTATATTGTATCTCTGCTATTAAATAATTTTTTTTGCTATTTCAGAAGCAAACTGGCTCACTTTTTTCCTTCATCACTTGCTTACATTGGTTTAAGAACACCATCACTGTCAATAGATACTGTTACAGTGACTGAGATACAGTTATATTAATGGAGAAACAAACATCTGGAATGCAAGAAGCAAACCACCAGTGCCCTGCAAGAGCTGAGTATTTTTTCTCCCTGTGTTAGTAATGAAGGCTTTGCTTTGTGTATTCCTTGCATGTCACTCTTCATATTTCCCAAAAGGACTGTGTGGCAGTGTGAGAAATTAACTTCCAGGACAAATACATCCCCTGTGGGCTACACCATGATGCCTCAGCCTGCCCTGTTGGAATTCAAAAGCAAGAGAATGGTGTCACGGTCCACTCAGTGGACTCGTGATGGTTCATTTACTATAATCTCGAAGCGCAAAAAAAATCAAGGCGATCACGCCAAGGTGTTATGTTTCAATCAAACAGCACAATTTTATTGTTTGCCCATAAAGTGGCGTGTGATAGATAGAAAGACAGAAAGTGAAGAAAAGATAAAATCAAAAGAAAAGGAAAGAGGATTATAGCTACCGCCACGGGTCCAAGGCGTCCCTATGGTCCCAGGTCCAAGCACCATCCTGCCTGTCCTTCCGATCGTTGTGATCCTTGGTGGGGAAGATCTCCCAAATTCGGTTGCTCAGGAGTCATCTTTTATGCCAAGCAGCACACCTTGCTCCTCCTCTGGCCCGTGGATTGTTGTCAGTCTCTGCCTTCTCGAGCCAGGTTATCACGCATGTTCTGTTCCGTTGTTACGACAACGGTTGTGATCCATCTTCTGGACAGCTGCTATGTGGCCTTATCGTAGTTGTTCCTTCCAGTGCCGGGTATCAGGGAGCGGCATAGTACTCCTTGTATCGTGCAGTTCTCCTTCAGGGTCACTGAGTCCTGGTGTCCATGAGGAGCACATTCCATCTCCAGGTCTTTGTTAGCAATGTTGAGACAATATTGTTCTCTTTAGACTGACTTACAAATGGAAGGAGACTTTGAGTCTGTTTTATGGTGCTGCACATCTCAGGCCAAGTTTAAATAACATTACATTCGCTTCAGCAAAAGGTAACTAAGTTAGTTAGTATCCAGACAGTTTTGATCCCTGTTACTCTTCTGAGCTGGTTTATGTTTTTTATCTGTAGTATGCTGCTGCCCAAATTACATCCTATGTCTTTCAGGGTAATGCCCCCAACACAATGACACTGTGAGAAGTCAGTAGTATGTCGACAGAATGACAGATTCGTGTGATTGAGGGCGTTGCTGCTCAGGGGCTTATCCAGTCAGATTTTTAATATTTCCACTGACAGAGAGTCCACAATCTCTCAGGTCCTCTTTTCCAAAGTCTATCGCCCTTGTGGCAAAAAATAAAAAATAAAAAAATCATATGAAGTCAGAATTTTCCTTGTTCCAACTTGCGTCCATTGCCCTCTTGTCCTTCCACTGTGCACCTGTGATAAGCATCTGCATCCACCTTCTCTACACCTTCCCACATCTGAAATAATTAAAGACAGCAGTGTGATCTGCTCACTTGTGTCTTCTCTTTTAAAGGCAGAACAATCCAAGGTCTCTCCTCATCTGTCATATGGTCCAGCCCCATGACCAGCTTCATAGCTCTCTGCTGAAGTCACTCCAGCATGTCAATGTCTTTCTTGTACTGGGGAGCCGAGGACCTGATGCAGTAGTCTAACTGAGGTATCACTAGTTCTGAGTAGAGGGGAAAAACAAGCTCCCTTGACCTACTGGCTACAGTCTAAAAGTCATCTTGTTTACGTGTTTGGCCTTCCACAATGGCACACTAGCATAGCTGTGAAAACATGTTACTCCCATCAGAGGTGAAAGATACACACACACTGACACTGGAGTTACAAGGTCAGTGAAAATGGAGGTTCTGTTTTGATTGTATGCTTAGATGTATCATCAGGGCTTTCTTATTGAAATTGCAAACAAAACAGTTATGCGTCTCTTATATTTTACTGCCCAGCTTAGGAGACATTCTCCATTCAAGACAGCAACTTACCCCCTAAACACTAAAGGGAAAAATAATACAAATGGTACTTGATCCCAGTGACTGCAGAATGCAATAGAAAGAAATGGTTCAAAGGGACAGATGTAATGAGAAGCTAGCCAGGAGGAGTAGTGGCATGGGAAGAAAGGAAGAGGGTCTAATGAAAGGGCAAAATGGAAAAAGGTAGGGGAAAGGGCAAGAGAGTTATTGTAGAGGTGAAAGGGAAGAAATAGTCTTCAGTCTTTATAAGCATCTGGAAAGTCTGGCAACACTAGCGAAGGCCTCTTCTCAAGCTCTACAGCCTACTGCAAAAACAGACCCTGCTGACCTCCTCTTTCAAGCCCTTTTAAAGTTCTTAATGCTATAAAATCCATCCTAGTGTTTCAAATAAACTCAGTGACTGCTTGCAGTGCGTGAATCCTTGATCAGTCTTTTGGCTCTGCATAACCAACTTTCTGCAGTACACTGGGACTCTGGCATTGCTTCTCAGCAGCCAGTGCCAGCAGCAACCTAAGTTTCAACCATTTAAAATTTGGAAGGATTAAGAATTTAAATTTAAATCCAGTGACTCTTTTAGCTTAATGGGACATTTTATGCTTCTATTTCATTTTTTAACAAAAACATTTAAGTCATCTAGTCATTGTCCCTAAACCAGCTGACTTTTTGTTAATTTCAGTTTTCAGCTTTCAAACTTTGTGTTCAAACTACCCCTCCTATTTTTTAGCCATTTGCCCCAACAGGATCAAGCAGGGCATTTTTGTGTAATGAACTCCTTTCTCCATGGCCACAGCTTTCACTGTGGACAGCAAGAACATTGCAAATCAGGCTTTATTTATTTATTGTATTTGTTATATAACACCCATCCCCATGTATCTGGCTGCCCTACAAAAGTTAAAGACAAGAATAAAAAAAATAAGGCTATAACCAGTGGCCAGAGAGAAGCAGATTTTCTGCCAAGAGAAGAGCCAAGAAAAAAAACAAAACAACAAACTCAGAGAAAAAGAGCTGTTGAGAAAATCAAGATAAAATGATCAAAGATTCACTGTCTAGAAAGGACAGCAGAGTTTATTATTGAGGCTTTTGCACGCCTTGTCTTCTTGATTGCCATATATAAGCATTTTACAGTCAGCCCTGGAGGCTAATGCAGGTGCAGATGCTGTGCAAACCTGTCAATGGAACCAAAAAATGCTCTGCAGCTGTCCAAAAGTCATGGCTTTGTGAAAAGAGAAAGAATCATGACACTGAACTGTAACTGCTTAACAAGATGAGCATGGTTCATATTCATTTGCTAGAGTCACCACCACAGTCATGTAAATGTCACTGTGATTGCATAGGAGGAGCCAAACAAAAGAAAATTAAATTACCTTTACTACTAAAAATAGAAGTCAGTATCAAAAATGCTTTAGAAAAATATGTTGGTCATAGCACAAAAAAAGGCACCAACATTCCAGAGAATTCAGAAAAATTATTAGCCTCTATTTGCCTCCAACTCTGTTGAGTCTTTTACATAGCCATTAGTAAACTATATTTGAAATATGTCACTGCCCAAAACAGCATGGGGGTGTTCATTATTCTATTTATTCGTTTAACATCATGGAATCCAGAAAATGGATTAATTTTGAACCCCAGCAGTACAGCCACATGGTCTTAGGTCCTCGGACAGTACAAATGCCAGACAGATCTTCCCAGCTCTTTAGTCAGTATGACTATATGGAGATGTAGAACCCTGTATGGAAGATGTACAGACAGGATCAGTTTACATCAGATCTGAATTATGTCATTTATGCTACTGGGCAGGTGGTGAGACTGTTCTCCTCTTTTGCTGTCACTCTTTCCTCACATTCCTTGCTGACCTGATGAGTTCCACTGCAGACAATTACTCGTGCAGCAGCAGAATATGAGTATTTTAGGGCACACAAAGGGTATATGTCCTTTCTGGCTGTGGCTTTGCCAGCTCAGACAGCTGCAACTCCTACTTGTACCTGGCTACTCACTGGTGCGCTCCTTGCAGAGTCTACCATGCTTTCTGTCCTGCCAGCAGAGCTTCTCTGCAAGCACCTCCTAAAACATTTCGCTCAAACTGACTCAAGTTCACAGGATTCAGTGGGAAACTTATATGAGTGTCTAGTTCCTAGATAAATCCTAACAGTTCAAAGCAGCACAGGGCTAATTTATAGTAAATAAAATACACAAAGTCATGACACCATAAATATTATTGGTTGTTATAAGAACTTTACATTCCCTTTTTTTTCCCTTTTATCACCAAAATCCTAAGCATGATTGAAATTCCTTCTATCATGAAACTGTGGTTTGGAAAACCATCCTCTTAAAATTCCAGTAAACCATTGGAAGTTACTTTATCTTCCCCCAAATCCCCCCTGTAAGGCCTCAAGCTCCTGGCAGATTTCCAGCTATAAAGATTTTGTGGCCGTTTCCCATCCCTGTATTCCTTTCAACGCTGCTTCCTTCCCAATCTCCAGACTCAGAAGAAAAGGAAAAGAAACAGAGTGCATTCCATGCAACTCTGAGAGCAGGGCCAATTCCCCAGCTGATTTGTTTGGTAAAACCTACCCTTATTCTGCGGCCTCAGGCAGAAAGAAAGCCTCAGACAGAAGAGAGTCTGTCTCTTTTCTGTGCTTAAAGGACACAAAAGTCCCAGCCCTCACTGGGAACCTGGCGCTATCTGGATTCTGACAGATGCTTTGGTCTCCCTCCATTGCCAGGCTATCCCTGCAAGACATCCGCATCAGACTGCTGAGGCTCTTCTGCATTTGTCACCCATATACAAACCCATAGACAAACAAATTTCTTGTTCTTCTTTTAAAAAGACCCCTTGCCTTTGTTCTCCTTGTACATCAGCCTAGGCACAATGAATCCGCCCTTACAACCTCTGAATCCGCGCTCACAGTTTGCCACATGCAGGACCTTGTAGCTGCATGCAGCCTGATATGAGCTGCCCGATAGCCAGAAACCAAACTTCTCAATAGGCACATTCAAATATGGATTTTTGAGCATGTGAAAATTGCAGGCACACTAGTCACAGTGGCAAGTGAGCGGGTAAACAAATCCCTGTGAACGTTTTGACTCCACTGTCCACATGGAATTACAAAATAACCATGCAAATACAAAGTGTGTTTTCTGAACTGCTTGTCACGCTGGGCCCTAACTGAACATGTGCAGAGACAGAATTACCTCTTGCCCATGAAGAAAATACTGCTTTTTATCGCAAGACTGAGTTTTTTGGCAGTGTACCAGGGAGCTCCCAATGTGGCTGCCTGTATCACACAGAAGTATATATGGCTAAGGCACAAACATAGGATTCCCACTGCGTCAACATATCAACCTTTGTAAACACAAATACAGAATGAAAAATAAGAAGCAGCAAGGCTATATCATGCCAGCAGTACATGCCATATTTATTATTCTAGTGCATATGCTCTGAATAAAAAGATCTTTGCGGGGGTTCAGCTGCCATTCTCCTCCAAAATTAGGCATCTCTAAATACACGACAGCTGATGAAAATACTTTTCGAGTTGAAAAAAATCCTGTGCAGGGGAATCTAGTTTAAGAATGTCTGGTTTTTGCTTACTGCCTTTTCAGTTTGTTTTCTCACTATGGCGTACCTCAAATCACTGACAGCTATTGAAGTGTATCCAAGGGGTACCCTGGTAATTCAGTGCTCAAGGACAACAGCTCTCCCAGCCTTTTCAGTCACCAGCTCCCTGCCGCTGAGGAGGCTGCAGAGAAGGTGCATACTATAGGCGTACAATTTCACATAAACCATCTGTGACAAAAGAAATTTTAATCATTTGAAATGTCTCTTTTCACAGTTATAATTTAATTAGAACTTTAATTTGCAACAGATCTGAGGAAATGCAATGCTTTTCTCAAGTTGTTTTGATTGTTCCATTTTTAAATTTTGATTGAAGATACCATACTGATGCCAAATAATGGGATAACAGTTTCAATCCAGTTTCACCCTTTCAGTTAACTTGCATCTAAGTTCTATACGAAATTTCTTCAGAGTAGGCCTGAGAAAATTCTACAAAGGAAAAATCAGCATCCCCTAGTGCTGGTGCAAAAAGATGTGCTATGGTTAATTCTGAAGACCATGTTGGCAGGCTGGCACAGGGCTGGCATCTCAGTGTGTTCAGTCATCTGCTCCCTGCTCCCAACTCCAACCGGGCTCTACACTTAGAGCCTCACTTAGAGGCAAGATACCACCAATTAACTAACTGGCATCATCTAGCTTCTTTGAGAGACAGCACCTCTGGCTTCCACTGAGTACATATTGGCATGCTTGATGTCTGCTTTAGCAAAGAAAAAGACGATTTGACATGTTATTCTTGACAAGCTGCTCACCTTGATTCACAGCATCACTGGATGTGATCAGTGTCCAGCTGGCTCAATACTGGATTTAGCCCTTGCCTCAATATAGTTAAGATCTTAAAGATGGAGTTATATATTTAAAAAATGTTTTCACAGTAGCTCTGCTAAGACATTGTGTGACCTATGTGAATCACCATTTGAGTTTCCCCAGAGACTGCGTGTTTTTCTGAAAACAAACCAGCAAATTTCTAGACATCATCTCAATCTCAGCTCTCATATTCTCATGTGCTTGGAGACTCTACTTTTTAGTCTTCATTCACAAAGAATCCACAGGCACCACCAGCATGAGAGCTGTGCCAGGGGTAAGGCAGCTTCAAGATCAAAGTGCAGATTTATCAAGAAAACAATGAAGAATAGAAAAACAAAACCACTTTAACTATACAAAGTCATTGTACATTCATACGAAGAAGATTTCACTCATTACCACATTTGCAAACAAAAGGGAGAGGCAGCATAAAGAGGAAAGGCAGAATTACATTAACGAGGTTGCCAAAATATGGCTTAGAGATTTGTCCCTCAATTTTGCGTGTGTCATATAATCAGTGATGGATTAACATGCTGGAAATGAGAGGTTTGGAAGCTTTTCCGATCCCAGAAGAATGTCAGGCTTAAAAGTGGTGCTGTAGATATTTAGATGAATCTCCCACAAAATTTTCTGAGAGTACCTATGGCAAAAATATTGCTATATTAATTTTTTCTAATAACATTCTTGTTTTAATCTTGGTAGAATTTACAATGAGAAAATTCAGTGCTACCTACAGGGAGACGGAAGTGAATGTTTTCCTGTCTGCAAGAGTCTTGTTGAAATATACTACAGAATGCTATACTGATGGCTCCCGAATACTGTAAAAAACATTTTCCAGATGACACAATCAAGACAGTTTAACAGGATAAGCTATAGTGTCAGTAAAACTAGAGAAATAGTATATAAAGGTGGTCATAATACATTTATTCTTTGAGGGTTCCTTTTAAGACTTTTGTATCCCAAATCCAGCCGTCCAGCACTTTTCTATTTGCATATTTGCTGATAAGTTTGCAGTTTCCGCAGAACTCCTGTGATCCAAAAGTCAGCGCATGTACTGACTTTCACATGCATGAGTACCAAAAAACCCCAGGGAATCACCTTACATACATTGTTAGAAAAGGAGAAGGCATTATTGGTAAGGGGGAGACTCTTTTTGCTTGTTTGTTTAGGAAAGGCCGGGCTGTTTGTGATCAAATGCAGGAAGAGAGGAATATAATTAGGACAGCAAGGTAGGCAGGACGTAAACTACTCAGGTGTGGCTGCTCTCATTAATTTCAAGTAAAACTGTGTCTACTTTCTCTGCCCTGTGGTAGAAGTAACATTCCTGTCCAAAGTGTGAAAGACTTCAAAGATCTTAGCATGAGAAAAGTAGTTTTTAGATTAACACATATAGCTTATTTAAATATTGAAGCCTATGTTTAGAATTGCAACGTTTGTACTCACTCTATGGCAGATCCAGATTTCACTGAGTATTTCTCTCACTCAAGAGTTATTAGAGCTGTTGATAATGGTAAAGACAGGCAAGTAAAGATGTAGAGCCCTCAGCACTTATCCAGCTGCAGGAGCAGGAGCAGATTATTGACTAGAAAGATGATGGTCTGGTAGCTCTTTATTTTCAGAAATATGCACAAGATCCTGTTTCACTAAGTATGAGCTAATTTCCAAGTTCAGAAAACTATGTATTTCCAGTGACAACCATTTTCCAAAGAAGCTCTGACGCTCAGCTGCCTGACAGGATTGTGGTCACCACTGCTGTTTGTGTTTTCTCTTGCTCCCTGCTCCTGGCAAACACACTCAGCAGCTACAGTCTGCCAGTCCTGCAGCCCCGCGCTTGTAATGCACCAGCCCGTCTGGCACAGCTTCCCATGGGCACCTCAGCCATGGCTGTGGGCTGCAGTTCCTCTTGGTTCACAAAGCACAATCTGACTATTCCTTCATTTACCATCTTCTTTAAGACTAAAATCTATGATGTTAAAATCTTCTGTTATTGTCACAGCAAACACAGACATTATCTTGTCTATGACCAAAAAAAGGGGGAAAAAAAATCAGCACTTCTCATTTACAAACATTGTAGTTTCAGTCCAAATGATAAAAAACCTGTGTTAGCTAACGATATTAAATAATGAATGGACTTATACATATAATTAACTGTTTACAGCTTTCTGAAAGATAGATTGAATTCGGTTTATGCATAACACCAAAGCTGTTTTTGAAATTAAGTTCATCCAAAAGGCATTTAAAAAAATTACATCATTTAAAAAAATTACATGAACAACATTTCAAAACTGTTAAGACTAAGTCTTTGATGCAAAAGTATTTAATATTTTAGTCAAGGACTGATACACAAATAAACAATGAACAAACAATGGAAAAGCAGTGCTGTGTGTGTCAGTAAACACAACATATGCTTAAACATGCTCCTTTGTTTCTCTGGAAAAATTTGCATATCCTATGCCAGTTAATTTCATGAGATGGGTGAGATCATCAAAGGCCACAGCTCTTCCAAAGTGTCATCTCCCCTCAACTCTGCCCACCTTTCTACTCCCAGCTGTACTCTCCTGTCTTTTATTCTTACCTGGCTCTGATGCTTGTTGGATCCTTTCGTGATTTTGTTCAAGTTACAAAGCAAAAGGAGCTTTGAAATAGGGAAGTTCCTAAACAATTTTTAGATGACTTTGTAGCCCAGGTTATATTCCAGTAATCTCACTTGGTCAAGAATCTGTTAAAAAGCCGCATATAGATGTTAATATAAAATTGCAAATTTTGCAGCTAATAAAAGACAAATACAGATATGTCTCCTTTTCTGTAGACTATTCCTAGCAAGTAATGTGATCAGAAGTCCACATACAGAAATACTCATGAGGGTAACAGTCTTTCTTGCAAACCTTTTCTTAAGAAATATCCAAAGCAACTGCTGTATGCCTTAACATGTTGTCTCAGATTGAAGAATACCTGAACAAGATAAAAATCAGCTACTAGACAGTTGTTTCACAGGATCGTCCACAGTGACACCTTTTAAAAACATCTAGCTTTCAGCACAGTCAAAGATACTGGCTTGTACTAAGGCCAACTAAAATCATAAACTTTTTCTCTACAAGGGATCTTAACATTACAGTGTAGAAAGATGCTAATTTACCTATACTAGGAAGAATGGACAGTTTCTGCTATTTTAAATGATGCGTAACAATTACCTCAAAACCTTCTAACTCTCATAGTTCATTTAGCATCTGGTAGAAGTTACAGAATAATTTCTCTCATTTTACATTTAGAAAGAAAAAGTTCGTACTGTGTAAGGGTTCGATAATATATATTCAAACAGTTTTAAAAGTTTCAATAGTTAGCCCGTTGGTTGAATACGTCCAATGTCTTCTTGTTCAGAAATTTGTCAAAATAGTGGCATGTATGGATAACTTTGAATTTTCAGACTGAGTACGATTATTTAGTCTGAATTACACCTGTGTGGTTGGTGCATACAAGTATTTTGCATGTTATTCCAACATATTGAACAAAAGTGGCATCATACATGGAATATAATGACCAATATTCTACAGTAAGTTGAGATTTCATCTTACTATTTGATTTTATACAGAAATGTTATGCTGATTTTCTTTTTTAGTAGTTACTGTAAAGTCATTCTTTTGTAATGGTTACTCTAAAAGTCATTATTTTATTGAACTCAGACTGCTGTAACCTGCTACAGATTTTAAAGTTCAGATCTGAAAAAGCAAAACACCAAGATACACACAGTTCACTATTATTTTAAAACATTTTCAAAGTTCTATTTCACAAAGTATCAATAAAAACAAAACCCATTTTTCCATGTTGGGCTCCGTTTGCGGCAATACTATTTACTCGCATATATTATGAGACCTAAAACTTACTGAACTTTACTTTGCCTTCAGGAATGATCTACTATGTCAAAATGTACCTAACTGTTTCACAGACAACTTTACTATGGATAGCAGTGAAGGGTACATGCTGTTTTACTAAAAGTTAAAGATTTCAAAGTGCCATAAATGGAAATTCCATTTTTAAAAATTTAAAAATATCTTAGTGAAATATTATTACTATTGCTTATAATTTTTTTCAAAAAATTGAAATAAAAAATGAATTTAAAAATATAAAATTTATGTTAATTTTGCTATACTCTCATGTACCATAAAATACAAGAACAGTGTGTCACAAATCGTGTTTTCAAAATGACTGCTATGATTCTATTTTACACATACACTATACTCATTCATAACCCTACTTACAAACAAGTATTCCAAGGAAACCAAACAAATGTAACATGCTTTAAAAACAGTTTTCTTTATTGACCTGTTCCACTGGAAAGGAAGCGAAGTGTGCAATTTAAAATAAAAGGAAGGGGGAAAAAAAGAAAAGAGAGAGACAGATTGTAATAGAAATTATTTTGCTTGTTGAAGATTGCTGTGCATCCTGGGTGCTGAGACCTCACCTGGAAGTGATGTATGAGGACTATGAAAAACCTGCTATATTGCACTGTGTTAAAAGTACCAGAATGAAGTGAATAATCCTGAGATCTTGAGGCTGGGAGAGGCTGTTATCAGATACTGATGCCCTACTGTGGGAACTGGTTATGTCCCTTCTCCATGTCTTTTACCTGAAGTACTCAGAAAATGAACAGAACTATAAATAGTTCTCACAGTGCTTACAAGTCCAGAGCTGAAACCTCCCACTGGAAAGCAGTTTAGTAATATTTTTTTAAAAAAAAATTAAAAATGAGAGGTAGCTAAAATATCTCTTGTATGCCTCTTCAAACAGCTTTCTTATTCTAATCTACGTAATCATAATGACAAAGAAAAATAATGAAAAGTTTAGAACATACTAATAACTTATGAAAAGAGCAGCGATCGGTCCTTTTACATTTATCAATGTGATTTCAGAGGAAAACAGTCCAGAAAACAGTCTGACACAGAAGGAAAAAAATATCTGAGTTTATATGTACCTTTCAAGGTTGTATGGGAATTTGAGCTTTTATGGAGATTAGTGTGGGATGTTTACTGGAAGAAACTTGAGGAAATTAATATTTGGTATGGGAAGAAGGCTTGTTATTACCCTGTATCTATCACAATAGCCAACACTGTGGTAGGGAAAGGTTACCTCTGTGGAAAGAAAAAAAACACCTCAAAAAGCCATTAAAATTAAGTAAAAACCCTACAAGGAAAAGAACCACCAGTAGAGAGCTTTCTCTGGAAGGATGGAAAGTGTTGGAATATTTTATATGAACAGTATGTCTAAAAACTATCTCATACAAGAGGGTGATAGGATACCTAATGTGGAAGAGGAAAGAAAGGAAAGAACCAGAATCCCAATTAAAGCAAAAACCTGATTGATTACTGGTGATGGAAGTATGCTACCTAGCTGATGTCCATCCCAGGATACTGGATGAAATGCCTTTCCAGGATTATCTAAAGATTCCTATTTAATAAATTTCCGGCTATGACATTCATCTGATATATAAACAATGTGCTTCATGACCCTTACACTACACTGTCACCCTTGAGTCTCTGAGAGGCTAAATATCTGCATTTTTAATGTAATCCAGGGGAAGTTCTGTGGCAGGCAGAGAGCTGCACTTTCTGGATCACTGCTCTCACATCTTATGGAGCAGTGAGTTATCTGCGGAAGATGAGACTCATTGCTACAGATGGTTCCTGGAGTTCCTGGTAATGCAAATGAAATATATTAAGGGTTGTGCTTCATATCTATTTAAAGTACAATTTTGTAGTATATTGTTAATGTGTAAATATTAGACTCTATTCAAATTGTTTACAGAATAAATATTAAATACACACAACCTACACAAGCATTCACATCACTGGAATTAATGGGAAGTTAAATTAGTGGCATTTTACATGGTTTTTGCACTACATTTAGAGAACGTTTAGGTATCAGAGGAAAAAAGGGAATTAAGCTGTTCACACATCACTAACAAAAAGGGGGAAATACAAAATACAAAAATTTAATCTGAGGCAAAGCATATTTTGTTTTTATGGTATTCACATAGGTCCATCAAAGTAAAATATTATTCCTACAGTTCAAACAAGATTTCAGCTATTCTAACTATGTTTTGTGTGCAAACAAGAATTCTGAGTTTCGTTTGTTACTGAACCATTGTAGACTTTAATAGCTTGTGATTATCCAAAGTTCACATAACTTGTTCTAAGCTGTTTGAATACAGCATTACAAAAGCAGCTGTATGTGATCAAGTCATTTCATTCATCTCTCATTTTATTCTCTTATTTTGAGCCACTGAATCGCTGGAATTGTCTCTTCAATAACTTACCAGGAACCCAATCAAAGAATCAAAAGCTTTCATATTCCTGGGCTTAGAAGAAGTCAAGAATAGCAAATACTTTTCAAGAAGTATTCAGATCTCAGAGATAATCCTGCTTTAGGGATACTTTTCCCAAGATGGCACATTGTCATAGGTGATGTGTTTTTAATGTTTAAGCTGAACCAAAATTCCTAGCTAATCCTACAAAAAAAAAAAAAAATAGTGATTTTACAGCATAAATGAATCATCAGGAAATTAATATCAAAGCACAGCTGACTGAGTTCCTATTCAGCAATTCTGAATCACTGCTCATTGAGCAAAGCAGCCACAGCCACTGGACAATGGGGGTTTTGCCTGAGCAAAATGTGAGTCAGGAGACCTGGACTCCCATTGTCTTCACTGGGAGTTTTGCCTGCATATGGAGTGAGCTGGGACTTCTGGTGAATGGGATCCATTCACAGAGCAGCTAAGTAAAGCACCCAATACATCACCATTTTGAAGTTAACACTAGGTGGTAGACATAACTGGAAGAAATACAGACATTTTTGGAGCCATGTGAAAGACTTGTATAAAGCAGCACTTCAAATGTATTGTCTCTTATTTCCCCCTATTTTGGCTTAAATGTTTTTGTTTTGAAACTTATCTGGCTGTTTGCTCCAGCATTCCCTTTGATTTCACAAACTAATTAAAATAATTTCCTTTTTGTATGCAGTCTGTAGGTGGAAGAGACATCCCTGTTTGGAGGGGAAGAGCTGACACCCCCGCAGCTGAGAACAGAAATCTGTTCCACTGTCCGTACCCTCTGTCATGGTTTCACTGGAGAAGGGAACTAGCCAGCTCTCAGCAGTGTAAGTGCACATGCACTGATGTATAGAGACACCCCTAGCTACACGTTTGTGGTACAAACTCCTCCATGAACACACGTCAACATGAGTGAGACCTTCAACGCCCTTTGCCAACCCAGCTGAGAGGCTGGTATAGGCAGAACGCAGGGAGAAGCTAAGGGAGAAAAAGGAGCTAGAGTGAAGTAAAGAAAAAGAACAAAATAGCCAAGGAAGCCTGCAGGGGAAAGGGGACATGAGAGAACAAAGAGAAGAGTGTTATTACAGACAACACACAGAAGGAATATAAAGTAAGGGACGGTTTGGAGTAGGTGTCTGAGAACGAAACAGGGCCAAGATCTAAGCTTCCCTCAAAACCTAGGTTCACTGATCAAATGAAAACCAGACCTGTCCTTAAACATTTTTCTCTGACTCAAAGGAAAGTAGTGGTGGGCTAAGTAGTAAAAAGGGAAATAGTCTTAATGGAAGCAAAAGGAGAAGGAAAGCAATGAACCTGCAGAAACATAGAGAGCAGTTACTCTACCATGGAAAAGAGGACATGAGGGGGAGGTAGTGCTCTCTTGGGACAGAAGTTCAGAAGGGAGAAGGGATGGATTGACTGCATGAAAATGCAGACCTGATATGTATTATGTAGTGAGTCTGTACATGAAGGATGGGATACTAAACTATGGCTGAAATATTTGATTTACATCTTTCTTTTAATAATTTCTGGTCTGAATGAAAAAGACTACTGTTTGTGTTCTTTCTACAAATGTGTAGAAGAGCTTTCATTGTATGCTAAATGAATCAAAATAAAAACAATGGACAGTACATCAATCCTTTGTGATGTTACAGAAAAGATGGTTTTAAAATGTGGACTCGACACATTTTTATTTCTTGATTTTTTCTTATTTTTTCATTACAATTTTATAAATTTCTTTTCTACAACAGTAATATTCATATCCTATCCTCTCTAACACTAAGTAAAGAACCTAGTCCTTCTGAACAGAAAAAATTGAGCTAATATATCACACCAGTGACATATCATTTTTCCTTTAAAACATACTTATTCACCCTGCTATCTAATGCTTAATTTTTCTATAGATTTGATGACAGGCATTTGAAACATTTCAAGAAGAACAATGAGTAATAAATATGAAAGAACTGTTCTTATTTTCTTTTAAGTAAATCGCAGATTACCAATGAGTTCTGTGGGCCCTGGATCCCAACAGAGAATGGAATTCCAGAATGAAAAACACAGGGGAAAAAAAAAAAAAAACAAACCCAAAAAACCACTGACCACCGCACAGCCTGAGTATCTGGATACCAGGGATACTATGAAACAGAGATATTTTGAGATCTTCCCTGGCATATTAAATTGACAAGAACCTAATGACTTTAAATCACCTCAGCCTATGTGGACTGGAAGATAGAAGGATAGAAGACTTTCTGCCATTCTGTTTTCCAAACCTGATGCTGCTTTTTCCCTTGCTGAAAATTTGCATCTTTTCTCAGAGCCTGTTTCTTTCTCACAATAAACAATGCAAAACCCTCCTGCCAAAAAAATGTCCAAATGCTAAACAGTTGCTATTATAGTCATTATTATAACAGCAACTTTGAGCTGTGTGCTTTTAAAGTATAATTATTTTTACAAAAGATTTTTGTGTATCTTGATTGCAGTAATGATTCCATAGCAGCAAATGCATATTTAAAAAGTCACGTTAGCTTGCTGCTCCAAATAAATGAGTTTCCTTAAATGAACTTCATACAAATGAGTGCCTTTATTTGTATTTATCTTACTTGCTATGCTAACAACACACTAGGATGTATTAAACAGCTGATAAGTCATTGTTTCATTACAAAAATAGCGATGGACATAAGATGTCAAATGAAAAGCAGTGGTTTATACAGAACATGTTTCGCACAGATAATATCGGATTGTAACTCAGAAATGTGCATTCCTCTTTAGTCTTGTTTCTCATCTATCTGCCCTTGCTTTGTTTGAGATCATGTCAAGAAAATACAGTAAGGAAAAAGGAAAACGGAAACTGAAACCCTGTCTACTTCACAGTGTAGCACATGTACTAGTGATAAGCCTGTACAGTATAACGATGGGCTTCTTTAATAAACAGTCTTGTAGGGAACAAAGACAGAAAACAGTTCAGCCAGTGGGGCACCCACCAACGGTGCTATTATCCCAAAATAGGACCTATGTGGAATCATTGCTCTGTTGCTACTGTGACCATCAGGGATTGGAGGTTACAATTTATAGAGTACCTGAGACAGTGTGTACTTCCAGCCAGAGCTTCCCCAGGGGGCTCTTATAGTTCTGTCCATTCACAAGCTACTGGTTTACACCTCATCAGAGAAGTGTTTGGGGGTTTTTTTTGGTTGGTTGGGGTTTTTTTTGGGGGGGGGGGGTTGGGTTTTTTTTTTTTTTGTTTGTTTTTTTAAAAAAAGAGAGAGAGAGATCAGGAAGAGGAAATAGAAGGACCTGAGAGAAAGGGGGTAGCAAGTTTCTGGCTCCAATGCCACACTCTTTTGTAACTAGCCACAATGCTGTATTAACTTTTCAAATGAACCTCTCTGTCCCTCTGTGCCCATTTAAGTGGTTGCCGCTAGCTGTGGAAAAGCCAGTGTAGCCATCCTACACAGCCCTTTGGCTCTGAAATGCTATCAGCTATTGATGCGATCCCATTAGGCTTCTCACAATGACACAATCCCATCCTACCTCCCATTCTCCGGAGACAACCTTGCCTGTTCTTTGGTGAGAATCGCTCCATTGTACATACAGACATTCGAATTCTCGATAAGACCGTCAGGGGAAAAGTTCATGAGCCACATCCTCTGCTGGTATAACTCCATTTCCCTTCCCCCTTCTCCCGGGAGGGAGTGGGTGATCTGAACACCTGTGCTGGAAGGAAACAAGGTTGTCTATTCAGCCAGTCAGACATCCAGTATGTGTTCAGGCCCAGACAGCCTGTGATGCTGAGTGGAGATACTGAGGTTCATGTTTTTCTGCTGGGAATTTGGACCGAGCAGAAAAGGAATAGTGTGGTTTTGCTGCACAGCTTCTGACTGACAACCGACAGAGCTGCAAAGCATAAAATCACAGTTATTCTCACGGCACAAGACCTTAAAATGCAGGGAAAAAAATGTCCAGGAGAATTTGTTGGCTGGCTTGAGCAACGTTAAGACTGTAATGAGACACTAAAGAGAAATTCTGCCTAGTCTCAGGCTAAACACTTTGCTTTTGAAGTGTTCTTTTGATGGAATAGTAGTATTTTATAATAGTAATTTGATACTTACCATCAACAGAATGTTTTACAACAGAATTTATATTGATAACTGAACTTTGCGATGCATCAAAGATGAATTCAATTCGGTGTAACCAATAAAGGAAGTTTCCTGTGAAAAGTGATTAACAGCAACCTGCTTTGATTTATGAGGTGGTCTTAGAAGGTGTGAACCGGGTTCCTTTAGGAGAAACAAAACCAGATCATACTGTGCAAACACTAATGGGTGTTTGGGCCACAAAACAAGGTTAGAACTAATCCAAAGTAATAGTCCTGCAGTGCATACATGGCAAATGTCATGTCCACAATACCAACTATGGATCTACAGATGTTTTCCTGCAGCTTTTCATATTTGCTAACGGAACACAGCCTATGTCTTTTTTGATGCGTGTAGAGCATGTGCAAGTATATAAATTACAGCACACTGTCTCTTCCCTGTGTCTTCAATAAGCAATTTCATTGCATTAGATCAATAAAAAATAAGGTCTATTTTTCACCTTTGGCTGGCCAAAACTGGGATATTTGTAAAATCCCACTCTGATAAACAGATTTGAAAAGAAACAAACACCAAACCTCATTTTCTTACACACACTTTAACATTAAAAAAGCAAGAGCCAACCAAGTATGTCAGGAATAAAAATATGCTACGGTCTTATGGAAATATTCATGAACCTATGATTCTGTCTTAGCTTTGCCAACTATTTGGTAGCTTGTATGGATTAAATTTGACCTCTTACAGACTCCGTTCTTCATTGGTGAAATGGGGTATAATCATAGAATCATAGAATCATTTAGGTTGGAAAAGAATTTTAAGATCCTCAAGTCCAACCATTCACCTCACACTGCCAAGTCCACCACTAGTTCATGTCCTTAAGCGCCACATCTGCTTGTCTTTTAAAATAACGAACAGTTGGAGCTTGCAAGGGAGTCACATATATTCTTACTTTGTCCAACTTAATTGAAGAGTGGGAACATACTGGCATACCATTTATCTTGAATAAACATATTATTTCACAAGATATCTATTACAATTTTGCTATTGTGGTTTCAATAATATTTCACTGAACTTCTATCTAAAACTCCAAAACTTCAAAGATTCAGCCAATATTAATTTGTAGTGCTGATTTATTAAGTGAAGGCTGGGTTACTTTGAATGTTAAAAAGCTTATTTCAGCTGGGATCCGTGCACTCTCCTACTAGATATATTACTCTCTGGGAAATGAAACAGTTGTACCATTTGTTGCTTCATTTTCACTTCTTGCATTTGCTACAACTGACTTCCCTGGGTTTTTGTCTGACAGCTTTAGTCAGCTGAAAATAACAATGCTTTATGTTTGAACAGCAGCTTCCACTCTAATACCTTTACTTATTTTACAAAGGCATTCAGATACTTTGCCAACATGCAAAGTACATTTACTGACTGATGTTGTTAGCCACAACCAAACAGGGCTTGAGTTGAAGCTGGCTGAATCCACACTGCCTGTGAGGATGAGGTTCAGGTTAAAGCCAGTCCTTACCTTCCACTTGCATTTCCCTGCTTTGCAAGCCACTTGATGCACTGTCAAAGAAGCACTGAAGCTGAAACTCCAAGCACAAATTAGAGTGCTGATCTAATATGACAACATAGACAGGCTCAATAAGGCCTTAGGTCATTTCCTGTTGACTTTTATGAGGAAAAAAAAAAATACCCAAAACAAAAAAACCAAAGCATATAGAAGCATGTAACTGTTTTGTCACTATAAAACTGGCAATAACATCAATGGCTGCTGCCCTCTGTTACTCTACAAAACATACTGATGCTTTCCTATATTCTTAGTGTTGGCTGATCCGATTTCAAGTCTACAGTGTTTCTAGTAACTTTATGTTTTAAGTTGCTCCCTCTAGAAACTATTAATACCACTGAAAATCACAGATAGAAGCATTTAACCAGTAACATTTTGTATTTGTCCTAGTATTAAACACTGTATATTAAATCTGTTAAATCTATTGTATATGTAAAAGGAAGTTCTAGTACACTGCAGTTTCTTGTATTGCAGGGTGACACTGTGCTATGAACTGTGACTCATTTATTTCTATCCAGTTATATTGATATCTAAGATACATGTTTCCTGTAATAAAAAGGATAATACTCTTTATACCTTATAGTTCCTTTATTTCACCATCAAAGTGAAAATCAATAAAAGAAATTAATGTCACAAAATGAAGGACAGAGGAAAAACATTTTGAACAAGAACGTTTTGCCAAAAAGGTCTTCATATTCTGTTTTTCTAAGCACTGTGTAACAGAATCTGTTGCTCACTGCAAGCTAATAAAAGTATCACTACTGAAGTTAAGCTAAGCTGTACTACTGCTTATTGTCAATTTCCATTTTGTCTCACTGAATAGGTCATTCTCTCACAGGATTATCCTTGTTTCTCACAGACTCCATTATTAATGAACGCATTAAATGATGACATACTTTTTTATCACCTCATCTGGGGCCTGAGCCCTGTCCCATTAAGGCAACTGGTACATCACTATTCATATGAGCAGAGGGCAGAATGAAGTCCTTATCTGGAATGTCCCGCAGAAAGCATGCCATAATCCAAAAAGAAAGATCAAACAAGCAGATCACTAAAGGCCAAAGGTCAGTTAAAAGGCCAGTTCCCATCTCCAGGCAAAATGGTGAGAGTATGTTAAAACCGCGACACGAAAAGAAGGACAGTCGTTTAAGCTGTCAGGCATTGGAAAATACAGCATGTGTTTTTATCTTTGCAACACAAGCTGTCAACATTTTTTCTTGCCTTTTTCAGTCAATTAAGAAGTTAATTCAGATGTTTAATTTCTTTCTTAAATTCAATACCTAAAATTGGTATTCCATGGTACACAGTTCAATCTCTAAACCTGCATTAGTCAAGAGCAAGTTTGCATTTTACTGTAAGATTATTTTTCGTACATTATACATCATTATTTGAAGCACATTTAAATTAGAAAACACTTCAGTAAAACCGTTACTGTGACTGTGTGGAAGTAACACTGCTCTTAATTTTATTTTGTACCGAACTGTTTTTTTGGGTGTCTAGTACATAAGATTATTTCTGTACACTTAAAATTACTTTCCACCAAAAAAACCCCCACACATTAGAAGCCACATCATCTATAAACAAACTTCTGAAGCTATATGTTTAGTAAAAATTTATACAAATTTCCATTTACCGTATTTGTTCATCTTATAAGGAAATACACTGAAAAATCTCATGAAAGATACACTGAAATATAGTTATGGAATATTTTAACCTGACTTTAGCAACATTTACAATGAAAGTGTTCCTCTAAAAAGTGAAAGAAGGTCTTTGGGAATTCCCCTGACACTCCTCTGCAAGTATCTTTTCAGTAGTACAAACTTTTAAATGCTAAAAAACCTGAAGGCCACTTATTTCTCAAAAGTGGATGTTTTATGCTTTTCCCTTCATCATTCATTCCATGCTATTGATACAGGCTGAATGGGGCTTAGTACCAGTGAGTTTAAATTGCTAAAGAAGAGCCACGTCTCATAGTGTGTTTTGAATATCTACAAGAAACATACAAAGAATTACAGCTGACTATGTTTTTCTCTGTTCTTGATAATGCTCCAGTTGCTTCTGAAAGATATGCCTGTTTCCACACCCTGGGGAGAGCAGATCTTGAGTAACTGTCTTTAAGAATGAAAATATACATGATAGCCTCACACCACGTCTGTTTTTAGAACAAGCTGGCATGCTCACATATTTTACCATTTATTTGAAAAAGCGCAGGTGTCGTGTTATATAATTTTGTTTAGGCTGTTCAGATCTCCAGTCTGGAATGTCTAACGAAGAAGTGCTCCAGCCTCCCCTGCTCTGTGCGTGTGTGTGCGATCCTTCAATTCATCCTGGGTTCTGATTTTGCATTTCTAACGAAGCTGAACTGACAAAGCGTGAAAGTGGTCTAAAAGGAAAAACAAAGAAAGTGACCCTGCTTTCACTGTGCCAAGACTAATCAATATTCCAGCAGCTCAGCTTTCCCCTCTCTTCTAATGTGTTTTCTTTTTTTTTTTTTTTTTTTTTTTTCCCAGAGTTGGGCTGCCAGTCTCCTCCCCTTTCCTTAAGTTACAGTGATAGTAAATTGCTGTATGCCAGCGCACATGCAGATTGTCAGTGTTTCCTGCCTCCCACTCGCCCAGCTCTGCAGCTCCGATATTTGCTGGGAAACCACTACCTGATCTGCCGCCATCGTCTCCTTGGGGCACCGGAGGTCTGAAAAGGTGAGACAGTTGTTTCATTTGGTGGGGTTTGGAGTACAAAGTCTTCATTTTTCACTCTCTGCCTTGGTACACCACTTAATGCAATGATCCTTGTGGCTGTACCCACGTTCTGTCTCGACCTTAATGTAAGTTATAAAAGACAGATTAGCTGCATTATTCATCTTGGAAAGAAAAGGCACTGTGAACGAATTGTGGTTTTTTTTGTTTTGTTTTTACAAAATTCTTAAATTAATTGTTCTGAAAAAAATCCTGCTGGCACACAGTAGTCGCGTCCAGGCTCCAATACTTACTAGTTTAAATACCCAGCTCAGTATGTTTCCACTGTCTAAATAAAAGCATATAAAAAGCATCTGTTAAAATTCAGGGAGGGCGTTGCACTAAAGTGCCAGTCTTGAAACATATGGCAGAAACAGCGATCAAATCCCATCAAAGTGATTTTGTTACTTGTTATTTCCTCTAAAACGTGCTGCTTGAAAACTCTGTGTATTTATATCCTAAGGGCTTTCTAAATAAAGTTATTTATGCAGTAGATTTATTAAAAGTAAGGTGTTAGGCTCAGACTGTGTATAAATTGGAAGCAAGTAAATCTATTAATTTCCCATTTCTTTATAAAAGCATGCCAATGTATTAAATAAGACTTCAGAAAATGAGATTCTTAGTCTGAAAAATACATTTGTGCAGGCTTCACAAGCAGGCACAAAAAAAGATAATTTAAAAATTAAGAAGAATGTCTTTAATGAAGGATTTTTAATATTAAAACGTTTTAAAGGCAGATTCAGTACGTGATTTCTTAAAATCAGATTATATCCCCATAATTGCTGTGAGGCCAAGGCAATCATTACTTTGCAATGTGAACTTGTATTAGTCTGTAGCAACAAGCTAAGTGGGATATATCTTCCAATGTTTTACAGATGTGCTCTGAATAGTTTATACTCTTCAAAGATTAATGTTATCAACACAAAATTGTTAAAGTCATATCTTCTAAGTAGTGGCTGAGGGATAAATAAACTATTCCTGCTGCTTTTTGCCATGTGAAAAGGAGGAATTCAGCCAATGCATTCAACCATTTAAAAACATCTGAAAATACAGAACATTTTAAATGTACCAGTTCAAGCAAAATATTTCTCTCCTATGGTTAATGTGAAAGCGAGCTAGAAATTTTTTTCAGATAATATAGGCCTGCTAAACAGATGAAAAGCAAGGCTGGCAGTTTTAAACATTATAGCACCTTAGGCTTCTACAAATTGTACTGATTTTACATTAGTATATTGCTAGCAACTGCAAAAAATGAGGTACTCCTGGTTTTTATGGTATGACAGCAATTCAGATTAATTTCAGAAGACACAGGACACATCATGATCAGTCTATACAATCATTTTTTCAAAGAGTTCTTTACACAGTCATTGAGGCTATGTATCAAAATCTGCAATCAACAACTTAGATATTACAAATTATACAAGTTTTACTGAAACATGAAGAATATTTACTTCCATGTAAACAAATGGCTAATCACTTCTCTAAAATACTATTGCAAGATTTGATATTTTTTGTCTTGCAGGTTTCTCCAGTACCTCCCACAGAAAAGAGTCTTCCACTTCTCTCAAGGGATACTGACAGAAGTTAATTACAAAAGAAAACTTTCTGCAAGATAGATGACTAAAGGTAACGGAGAAGATCCAAAACTTGGAAGTAGGATGGAACGCATTCAACAAGGAGTCCGGAAACGTACACTTTTGGCAAAAAAAAAAGTGCAGAGCATAACAAAGGATGATGTTAAAAGTTACTTATTGAGGAATGCCTTTGTGCTTTTCACGGTTGTTGCTGTGATTCTTGGTGAGTAATTCGTTCAACAGGAATATTCTGTTCTCCAATGTATTTGACAATGACAATTTGCCTGGGCAATTTGCATTACAAATGAGATCCCAAATTCTTCTGCACCGATAAGAATGCTCTGGCTTGGAGAGTTTTGCTTTGTCAGCTGCATGTTGAAGTTTAGGGAAGAGCTATTTTAATTATTCTAGTACTCCAAAGGAAAATTTTGGTGAAGAAAATCCAGCTGTTTTATGGATCCTTCCCTTAAAGAATCAGATAGAATAACTGAATGTTCTCAGTGACATATTTTCCTACCAAATCCAGCTGCAGCACAACACTCAAGATGTAACTTTTATTTACCTGGCCTATCAAAAAATAATACCTTGCAATGACAAAAAGAAGTCCTCAATTAATGACATTAAGGGACATTTCTAAGCAAAGGTATATATTACAGCCTCAGTCTTTTCAGTTTTCACTTGATAAATGGAAAAAAAACATTTTTTTTGTACCAAAGTACAAGCTCTCTTGTTACTCACAATCTTATACATGCATCTTTCAGATGCAATTGGGGTAACAAAGGCAATGTTACTTATTCAAAGGATTGCAAGATAGCACCTGACTGAATGCCTTTTTAGTGTATATGGGAAGGAATCCAAAACATCAAATAGCATTTAGATTTGGAATGCACCAAAATGTAAATTTAAAATATTGCTACACATTTTGAATTTACATTACAATCTTCTGAGAAAGGCTTACAATTTTTAAAACAAATTTTCCTTTGTATAATTGCATGATCACTGTTGGTAATTTTCATTTAACCACAGATTTTCTAAACGACACCATGTGTTTCATGAAATACCATTCTTCATAGTGTGAGTAAGAATATTATGGCTTTATTGTACTACTTTCATTTTCATTTTCTAAGTAATTTAAAATTTAAAACTGTGAATCTGTTCATGAAAACACAAATTTTAGCACTTGAAAGATAAGGGTATATATCCTACACCTATGTAGGGCCTAATGTCCTTGATAATGCTGTTCTGTATAAATCTGCTTGCTATGTTCCTACAACTTCTTCAAGAATTAAAATTTTAGGGCTTTACCGCTATCGTTCATTGATACTGCATCTGCAGGGGTTTTTTAAATTCATTTCAGGTTTGATGGCCTTTGCCTGGGAGACAACTACATTAATTTTCATGTTGGTAAAATCAAGTACTTTGTTGCCACAATAGAAATGTCAGTCTTTCATATTTGCCAACAGTATTCAATCACAAGTGATTTTAATTCTTAAATAAGAATTTGCTCCATGCAAAACTCCCATTAATATGAGGGGTAAAAAATTTAGGTATTTTATCTACAGTGGATAGGAAAGGCAGAACAAATTAAACAGGGTTTGAAATGCTGTCCAACCTCAAAGGAGTGCAACTCTTAGATTGTCACCTGTCTATACTGCAGAAGACCAATATGCTTTTGCAATTTTTCCACTGTCATCTAGCTCCAGTGTGACTCCTGTATATTTGGCAATGTGAGAACAGAAATGTAGGCTGGACAAGTATATTTACTGTTACTGCATGTTCCAGTTAGTGTTAGATGACTAGTGACAAATGCATGCCCACAGGTCCACTACCACATACAGCAATGTCAGAGTACCAATAAGGCTGGAACACAAGTTGAAGAACTAATAAAAATGTGCAGCCTAGGATGAGCTGGCTGTTCTAGTTCTGCTCATGAACCTACAGACATATATGGTGTCATATGTGAAAAAAAGTCTTCTCATTAGTATGATAGAATACTCCAAAATTTTCTTACATTTGTTATTTGTGGTGTAAGTCTACAGTACATATGTATGATTAGAACAGTAATTCACATTTGGTAGCTCCCAAAAAGGCAAGATTTGGGGTTTTTGGAGTTTTTTGCTGTTGTGGAAATATTCAGAAGCAGGGGACAGTTGGTGAAAGAGTCTGGAAAACACTCAGTGGTTGAACTCCATCTGTCTAGTTTGGCAAGGACTAAATTGTTACCATCTCTCAGTTGTTTGGTGATCTGTGGAAAATCAGATGGTGGGCTTGATCCCTTTCCTAGCAGAGAGTAATCAACATTGCTAAATTAACCCATCAATTAGCACCACTTGCTGTCTTATCAGAGATACTTGGATGTGCGGTAGGTGGAAACCAAACTATACTCAAGCCAGGGTTGAATCATTTATGAGAAATGATGCTTAATGCTCTGTAATCTAAATAGACAGATGACATCAGTGTGCAGGACTCACCATCCAGCAATCTTCATAAAGGCTAAACTCAGGAAAAGCAAAACCTTAGCTTTAAAGAGAGCAACATTTCATAAGAAAAATTTCTTTCAGGCCTCTTTTGTCAAGGCACTTACATCAAAAAGTCTATTTAATAGAGCATTTCTGATTTATTTGTTGAGCAGGATTGATGCTGGTAGACGTTAAGTGGATAGGATCATATGTCTTACCCTAGTTTCAGGGCTGTAGTTTGCAACAGGTACTTTAGTTAGTGTCTGTGGAAACATGAACATTATTATGAAATTGGTAGCTGCAACATGCCTTTGTTTGGGTTGTATACTGATATCTTGCAGACAAAGCAGAGATTTTCTGGCATTCACACGATAAGGAGAAATATAGCCATTTACCCTAACTTCTACCATTCCTCTGATTCTGAACCCAATTCTAAACAGAATTCACTAGCTGCTACAATATAGAACCAATTAATCTTTAAAAACCTAATTATGAATGTGCAAGAAGTTATAATTCATGTTGAGAATTACTTGGCACCATTCTCCATTTCACAAAAACCTCATTAAAGGTCCTTCTGACTTCACATTCTGCATTAGGTAGCACATTGCCATTATGATTGTTGTTGCTATTTTTAGTCAAATTTAAACTGCTTTCAAGCCTTTTGAGAAACTGAGAAAATCATGGTCAGTAAGTGAGTTAGTTATGATGCAGTTTTCCAGATTCTTCTGGGACACCTAGAATTACTAAATTTGTTTTCTGCAGTGGATCTTGCAAGAGCAAATAGATTAGAACAATTATGTGAGACAAATTTGGGAAGCTCACCACTGGTAAATTCAGAGTGTCATGAGGACCAGGAGCAATTTAAGGTAGGCTAGGGGTCATTGTGGCTCATGGAAAATCTGCAGGAAGTCTTACAAACTTTGTAGTCCTAGCCAAATTACTAGCAAAATCTCAGGCAGTGCCCTCTCTCCCATGCCTCTCTCCCACACTACTTAGCTCCATCATCCTGTCCCCAAACTGCCTTCCTTTCAGATACCCTTCCTTCAGCAGACTGTGTTGATTCTCTGCTACTTACGTCCCATTTTCCAAAAATGCCACAGGAGCTCAGACGTTACTCTAATGCCAAAGACTCCTAAAGCCAAAGAATCTCCTGTGGATTCTGAACTTGTACTGAAGGAAAGATCAAGACATAGAGAGCTGCTGAGCAGAGATCCTGAGAAGCTGTTCCCAAAGAAATACTGTTTTAACTGAGGGGCTCGGTGAGGTAGAGGGAGGCTGTGAAACAAGCACTATAAGAAGCAGTTTCTGCATAGTTATGAAGCCATTACAGCTCCAAATCTTTAGTTAAAATCCTCTTGACTCTGCCAAAGTTATACGCCACAGCTATCCATTGGGACACTCAAGGGGGATGGAGATGGATCCAGTTCTGTTTTCTGACCACCTATCCACCTTTGAGGGAAGGAGTGCAGGGCTGGATGTGTTACTGAATGCAGTCTTCTGTAATTGCAGGCAATCTCACATTGGATGTGAAACGTAGACAGGCACATATAACATCTACAAAAGAGCACACCATATATAGGATTCCAAAACTTTCCAACACTGTTATAAAAAATTACTGAAAAGTACAGGAAGAATGTTGTACAGGAGTACAGGAGAGATGAAGGCATTGCCAATGTCCATATGTCTCTGAAAAAATTTCAGAGTTAAATAAAGCCTGTCTTAATACAGAAGGCAAAAATGCAACAAAACCCCTGAAATATATGAACCATAAAAAGCTGTCCAGAGTAGCAGATTCTCCCACCCCAATGCACGTCTGGGCTGAACAATAGTTTCAAATGAAATGAGTCCAAAGAGCTGCAAGTCTGTAATATACAGGTAGGCAGAATCCTGGATCACGCCCACCAAAAACACAGCCTCTTGTGTGTTGAAGCTTTCCTGCCACTGGCAGATCATCTGCATCCACTGAAGACTGAGGCTGACATACCCAGAGAAGGGTGTTTGATCCCCCTTACCCGTGGACGATGAACACAGTGACAGTGCCTGCCAAAGGCAGCCTTGCTAAAATTTGCATAATAAAGCAAAGATGCATCACTATGGGGGAAACAGCTGTGGGAGGTGAGACATAGGTGAGAGAATATGTCAGAACATAAAGACAGAAATGTGATAACAGATGGAAGTTTAACATATAAGAAGAAAATCAAGAAAAGTTTGGGGACAGCTAAGGAGAAATTAATTGTATATATGCCGAACTCTGAGGCTGCCTCTGTCCCAACGCTTTTCTAAAGAACCTGCGCAGCACAATTGCTTTCTCACTGAGTAGCAAAACCTTCCTAGATAATACTCTGAAAAAAATGCTCAGCAAAACCTTACTCCTTTTTGAAGTTAAGAAATGGTTGCAATTTTGGGAAAAAAACCCACACAAACAGACATCATCAGATCCAGAGTAACACTTGAAAATTCTAAAGAGATAATCCTTTTCAAAATGGAGAAAAAGTATAGAAATACAAAAAAGTTTAATTCTGCTCTTAAGTAGCCAGTAATAAAAGCCAGGCTGAAAAATGTGAACCGTATGCTAGTGTAGCAGTTGTTTGCTGAATAAAATTATGTAAATTTATGATCACAATCTGAATTTACTTCCATGCACTCTGTTGTTACTGAAATGAAATAGGGCTGGTTGTAGGATTGCCATACATGGCACAGAGTAACAACAAAAAACTTGGCTACATTGCAAATCACAGCTGAGCATTCTGGAGAGAGCAGCTGTGTGTATATGCACAGTAAAGATATAAAATGTACTAAATGTATACTTGCTACCTTCTCATTTGCTCTAAATTGTCAAATCAGTGGGCTTTCAAAGTGATGCTCAAAAGCAGTACATCTGAGTGGTCATAAAACAATCCAGACAAACTTACGTTCACTGCACTCTTCATACAGCTTGTGGAAAGGAAGGTGAGATTCTCAAAATTCTCTATAGAAATTAAATTTAAGTTTATTTATGTAATACCACTTCTTACAGAGCAGTTTTCAAGGCTGTCCTGGGTGGCATGCAGGACAGTAACTGCATGAGATGTTTAGGATGTTTACATGATTTCTCAGAAATTTTACAAAAAATTCCCTGAAAGCCAGTAGAATACAGCAATCGTGCTATCAAAAGATGTGTTACAACAGAAACAGTGGTCACCTCAAAGACTGTAAATTTTTTTTTTTATTTGAGCATCAAAGGGGACTAAAAGGACATTTCAGCATCAAATGAGCTAGTATTAGGGCTTGCCAGTCCTTTCCCTGTTTCAGGCATGCATGGTAGTCACTATGGTGATTGCAAAACATCAGAAACACAAGCAAGGTGCCAGTTATTTGTATGCTGAGTAAATGTTTAACATTGTTAGACCCTTACTAGCACCCTAGCTGTTGTAAAGCTAGAATGAGTTGTCATCTGCACTGGAATGCTTTTGAGTTGCCCACAATGAAGGTGTAGTTGAAGATGGCATGATCAGTTGTTCATGAATCCCCAAAACTTTCATTGATGTGGCTTAAATTTCTCACACCATTTCTTGAAATAACCAAGCATCTAAAAGTTTCCAGGGATTTTATTATACCAAAGGAAAAATATCACCTTTTTAGGTGAATGAAGATAAGGTGCACTATACAAAGAAATCCAATATCAAAGAGTGTTAAATAAGGAAATTAGATATTCTGGATGTTAATAAGGATGCTAAAAATTTAAGATATAAATGCAGGGATTGTGATAATTTGTACTGTAGCAATGACTTCTAGAGCTGAGAGATATTGACATTTTTTCATGCCTTGTTAAAAAAAACAGTTGTTCTGGAACCACCAACTGCATAAAATAATCTATGCACTCAAATTAGTTGTGTTTATCCTCTCTCCATCTTCCCAGTTCCTTTGGTTTACTGCGCATTCCCTTCAGATTTTGTATTTCATTAAGTTTCAGGTTATAACCCAGTAGTCCAGTCACTGAAGGGCTGGACTGAGGGGCTGCAGCGTGTCCAGAGACGGGCAGGGGGCTGGTGCCGGGGCTGGGGCACAGGGCTGGTGGGGAGCGGCTGGGGGAACTGGGGGGGGTCAGCCTGGAGAGGAGGAGGCTCGGGGGCACCTTGTGGCTCCCTGCAGCTGCCTGACAGGAGGGTGTAGGCAGGGGGGTCGGTCTCTTCTCCCAGGTGGCAAGTGACAGGGCAAGAGGAAACCACCTCAGTCTGTGCCGGGGAGGTTTAGATTGGGTATTAGGAAAAATGTCTTCACCTAAAAGGTTGTCAAGCATTGGAACAGGCTGCCCAGGGAAGTGTCTGAGTCACCATCCCTGGAGGTATTTAAAAGATGTGTAGATGTGGAGCTTAGGGACATGGCTTAGTGGTGGAATCAGTAGTGTGAGCTTAATGGTTGAACTTGAAGTTCTTAAAGGTCTTTTCCAACCTAACCAGTTCTATGATTCTTTAAGACTTACCATATTTCGTCATACATCTATTTCTTAGCATATTATAGCTCGGTTCAAGCTGGAGCTCTACACCAGTAAGGCAATGCAAGTGATAAATAAAAAAAAAAATAGTAAAGAGCTAAGAGGTTTCTTCCATACTAATTTCTGCAACTGTGTTGTTCATAGAATATGCTACAGTGTCTCCAACATATATCAGAAACAACCAGGCTGTGACCAAGGAATTTTAGTTAGTCATTGATACAACAAAAATTGACAATATGGAATAAGGAAGAAACTATGGAAAACAGGGAAAGTACAAATGGAAATTATTCCAGAGAAATTTTGCTGAGAGCTGGATTATTCCATTTAATATGTCAGCCCTTCAGACTTGAAGTTGAACTGACACAGTTTGAACTTTTAATCAACAGGATGAAGCCATGGGGTGTGTTAACTTTTTAAAATCCATACAAAATAAATGTATTTTGATGAAGATTTTATAAGGTATTTTTTAAGAAAAGGGGAAAATGATAGGTCCAATGCACTGTACAACAGTGAAACGGATAACAGTTAAAAAAAGAAAAGAGGAAAAGAACATCAGGGTAACAGGTTAATCAGGAGAATAACAAAATGTTACTGTTACTCATTTTATCTCATTGTTCTCCCAGGTCTGTTCTCTTAGTAGCTGTTATATTCACCTTTTGAATTGTTATTCAGTTCTGTACATTGAAGAAATGAATTTTCTTGCTTGAAATTTGACATGTCTATGTATTTTCTATTGGCATGGATAGAAGATCATAAATGGAAATCAGTTTAACAGTTACAAAGCGTGGCCTTGTTTTTCACCATTTACTATAACTTGGCATAACTGAAAATTTGTTAATTCGAAAAAAGTCTATAAAAGATGAGGCTTAAGCGTTAAGCATTATTTACACTGAAACATAGGCTGCTCCCTCAAACTGGCTCTAGTAAGTGCTCTGGTTTTACCATTCACAAGGACTAAATTAAAAAAAGAGTAAAATTGCCTTTGTATAGCAGGACCATTAATAAGGGAATTCCTGGGAGCACTACCCAGAGGCAGCTGATAAGAAAGGCTACTGCATACATTTTGATGTCTTTTAAAATAACGTTGACTTGGGAATACACACTTTAAACAAACATGGATGTACAATCTAGTCCTTCAAAGCCTAAAATGTAAGCAAAGGAAGCTGCATATGGAATCCAAATCTTAGAGCTGTGTGTCTTTTTAGTACATGAGCAAGAGCTAGAAGGCTCAGAAGGGCAACCCCACAAATATAACTGCCTAAAACTTGCCAGGAGAAAAACAAACAAACAGGTTTGCATTCCTACTCCCACTCCTTTCTGAGTCAGGACCATGCCAGGTATTTTCACCCAGCCAAGATCCAAAAGCATAAGAGCCCTCACCTGGGGAATGGTGTCAGCAGCACTTGAGGAATTGGCTTACTCTTTTCCTTTCAAAAGGCAAGTTACAGAAGGATGCAATTCCACCATTCCTTTCATCATCAGGCAGAAGTTGTGTCATCAGGCAGAAGGAAACACAAATACATATGCCAAGAGAGCAAAAGGTGGCTTGATGTTTTAGCCTAATGGCTAGGCAACAGGGAGCCCCAGGCTGTAAAGTAACAGGAACGCAGCAGGGCATCCCAAATCCAGGTGATTCTCTGTGTGCATGTGCCAGTTGTGTTCAGTTTCTAGATGCCTAGGACTTAATTTGGAAATATGCAAATAGATGTTTAGGTCATGGCAATTCTAAGAGAAACACAAGCAGAATGGTGAGAAGGGAGGGTCTTCCAAAACAGAGAAGCGCCTCTTAACTTTATAGATTTCTAGAACTAAGCTTTTTTACCAAGAGGGACTTTGAAGGTCACAATTGGGAGTCAAGTACTTATTGTGTAATTGTTCCAGGTGTCAGTTTCCCTTTGCAAATTTTGTGACTTTTAAGATAGGGAAATTCTGTCGTTCTGAGTAATGGCTAGCAGTGAGAAGACAAGTATGATAACCTATACAGAGGATACATCTAGAGTAATCCTCTATGCTACAACACATCCTTCAGATGAGTTAACTCACAAGAAGTTAGGCATAAGACCTCTTTCTAATCAACTGAAACAAAACACTTTTGGAAAACACCTTTTTTTTTCATGTGTTGAAAGAGGCTGTTAACCAGTAAACCAAATAGATGGAAAGTTTTAGTTACAAATAGTTTCATAGTCATATTGAGGTTCTTAGGGATGAAGTGGCTCAAGTAACTAATTTGAACAGCTAGGGACTGAAGGATTCCTATCTATCCTTTTAAAAAGATGGTAACATGATTCCACAAATTTCAGTCACAAACCTGGTTTCTTTATTGAAAGAATTAACTGAACAAAAAACCAAACAATCCTTTGATTGCAGTAATGCTTACACTTGATATAGCAATAGTCTTGTATTCTACAACAGGAAAACCTTCCTCTGTCTGTCCAGGTCTGTCCAGGTTGTTTGCATGTGTCAGCAAAATACTGGATAGAAAATTCTTTAAAATCCTTCAACAAAGCCTGCCACATGAGTTATGTTCCATGACCCAAACAGTTCTGGCATAGGCATATCTTGATTCAACAAAATACTTAATCCTTAGTGGCAAAGAACTCGGTTACCGATTTAGACTATCAACACTAAGTTATATTAACTGGTGGTTTTGTAGGAATTAAAAGTTGGGTTTGCTCCATAGAGATATGAATGCATAATTTGAATGTCCCACAAATGATGGTGTGAAACTGCCTATCAAGGAAGCCAAGTCTACAATGATCTATTTCGTAGTGTATGTCGGAGGTGGTATTAAAAAAAACAAATAAATGCAACTATCAAGGTCTAACCTCAGGCTCTCTGTTAAACTACACCAGGAGTTCTTCTGAGTACAGCTGAAGCACATTTTCTGGGCATGTTTGCACAAAGTTCTTGGCACTGAGAGATCTCAACCCCATTGAATGCAACTCCTCAGTGCATCTACACAGTAAAAAAGACAAAATAGTACAGATGATCAGCTGAAATTGTAGCAGAGTAAACCAGAATTTGGTGCTGTTAAGGACTGTGTCAACTTCCAGTTGAAGAAAAACAGGAAAGACAGAAATGTAAAGGCAAGAAAGGAACTATGTAAACCTTTGGAAAGCAGTTTTCTTATCTACTGGGAACTATTCTTTATGGGAGTAAAACCAGTAACATTAATCAGGAAGGTGAAGCACCAAAGCAAACCCAGGCATGAAAAATCTAGTTATTCCAGTCACTTTGTAAAGCACTGAGTAGTACCATAACTCTAAATAATACTTCACAAAATACAATCTGTCGTAATTGTGATGCATTATCTTTTTTATATGCATAGTAAGAGCAAATTCCTGAATTTTGATAGAATTATTTTTTGCATCAAAAGTATATTTTCTATAGCTCAGAGACTAATAAGAGTACATGCATCTATGAGTACTTGTCTTTCAGTAAACCCTTTTGTCTGTGGATAAAATCAGGAATAATGTCCCCATTCCACAAAGAACAGTAGGCTTCAGTGCAAGCAGTGAAAACTCTTCATTCCAAATCCCCTACAAATGCCCTGCAATTTCTTGTCTTATAAATAACAAAAAAGAAATCAAAGATGGGAAATAAATATAGAAACAGTTCAAGGAAAACAAGAAAAAACTTAAGAAAAAAATTAAAGGCAAACAGGGAAGCAAAAGTTGGATAAAAAGAGAACAATCTTTTGGACATGTTCTCAAAGGAAGAAAATTACCTCCTAATTGGGGAAGGCAAATGAACCAAATAACTAGAGAGGGAAAGGAACAAATGTGTGAGTGTAACACTGGAGCCAAGAAGTACCAATGGACAGATTTCAGTGATTTTTTAAAATAGTTTTAACTGCACACAGATGCTGTTATATCCTCAGATTTGGCATTAGAAGCATCCTGGTTTAGGCAGTACCTCATAAAACACCGATGGCTACATCAGTTTTTCCTTGCAACTTCAAACTCCCCATTCTTATGGTATGCCTTCTGTCCACAAAATCTGAGGAGCTGCTGCTTTATCTACAAGTAAAGAAAACATCTGAGTGCCCAGCCATAGCTATGAAGGTGTTCCAGGAGTTCAGCAACCTCCAGAGTTAGGCAGTGACAGGCAGAGGTTCTGAGCATCTTAATTCTGAGCTGCAAATTAAATGGCTATGTATCTATGTTAATTTACCTCTAAATGCCCATAAAATACTATAAAATAAAAATAAAATATTATAAAATGTCTCTAAATCTTTGCAGATTGGAACTGAATAATGATGTTAGAAGTCTGGTGTGATTTTATTGAGGCGATAGCTGTCACTGGACAAAGCAAACCTTCAGAGTCATTCTCAGGAGGCAGGTGTCCTTGATGCACAGTGATTGCTGCTCTGTCGCTTTTCAGTATAGCTGAGAACACCACGGCACTGTCGTGACCCCTGAGCAAAGATGATACACTGACTTCTCTTCCGATGCATGGAAAAACTCATTGACATCAATGTAACTTACTTCACTATACATCTGCTTTTCTCCAGACATATCTCTTTTTACAGCCTTGGAATTCTCTCCAGGTGGAATGGGAGGGTTTGGGGCCTGGTGTTTTCTGATCTTTCACACCTTAATTGAGACAGCAGTTTCAGCTAAATTGCTTGGTGTCTGGAAGTCTCTGAGAGCTCCAGGGTGCATCTGTGCATGCACAGTAGATGCTGTAGCCTTGGGCAATGCCTTTAGCACTCCCAGAGAGTGTCAGGCCTGCCACAAATCAGTACCTGCCACCCAGAACTGCCATGGTCAGTCTACTTGTGCACAATAAGTGTACTGCACCCTGACTAAAGCAGGTATGTGTTTTATATACAAATAAACCAGGTAGTTCAATGACAGAACTGTCAACAAGCTGTAAGTTATCACCTTGCTGCTAGAACCGTCCCATACCACAACATATCCCACCACTGCGATCTTCTAGATCCCAATCGTGCCTAGGATGTCTAGCTCTTCTATGGAACTTCTCCAGTGACTCCCCTCATGATAACTCTCAAGCAAAGGAGAGGCAGCTATTTGTGTCCAAATTAACCAACATATTCCACTTCAGTACAGCCACCTATAAAAGCTACTTAGTGCAGAGCTCCTTAAGCTCTCTACTGCATTGGCATCATCCAGTTAAAAGAGAAGGAAGATGTCACACAAATATATATACACCTATACGTGTGAGAGTCTCTACTGGGTCTCTGTCAGGTGACAACTGTACAGGGATACCAGCTAGTTTATTAAGACAGTTGATACTTGGTCTTCTTCATGTATGAAACAGAGAAGAAAGCTCATGTGGAAAACATTTACTCTGAATTTGGCCTCAGAAGAAGAGAAGTAAAGAAATTTTAAGCTACCTGTTAGCTCCTGGATTGTTCTGGATTGTCATAGGAAGAGTAATTGATTAGGTTGCTTAAGGGTATGTTTCTGTGATTGATTAAGCCAGTCCTACCTCTGTCCCTGGTTGCATGTTCCCACTTCCACATGTTTTCTTTCCTCCCTTGCCATTACACCAGCACCACCACCACCACCTAGCACAGCAGTAAACCTGTACAGGGAACTAATCTGGCAGAAATCTAACCCAGTAAAAAATAGTTCCTCCCCGGTTTAGCCCCCAAATGAGCTCATCTCAGTATCTGACAAGTCCTTTGAAGTAAGGACTTTAGGTCAGTCTAGCTTGGAGAAGAGGCTGAAGGGCAACCTCGCTGCTCTCTGCAGCTTCCTGGGGAGGGGGCGTGGGGAGGGAGGTGCTGATCCCTTCTGCCTGGGATCCGCTGACGGACACGCGGGAAGGGTTCAAAGCTGCGCCAGGGGAGGCTCAGACTGGACGTCAGGAAGCACTTCTTCACCGAGAGGGTGGTCAGACACTGCAACAGGCTTCCTGGGGCGGTGGGCGATGCCCCAGGCCTGTCAGTGCTTCAGAGGCATTTGGCCAATGCCCTTAGTAACGAGCTTTAACCCTTGGTCAGCCCTGAAGCGGTGTCAGGCGGCTGGACCAGGTGACCGTTGTGCGTCCCTTCCAGCTGAAATACTCTGTTCTAGTCTAGTCTATTAAAAGACTTAATTCTTCTATTAAAAGAATCAGCTTAAATTGTATTATTTTCCTGACTGTAGCAATCTAGTGTTGTTCACAGCATTATTCCCCTCAGTTTGAAGCTGTACATGCCTTTCCTTACCTTACTTAATTCGCCTGACACAGGACTTGGACAAAAGAGCCTGTAAGTGTCTCTCCTGAACCAAGGGCATTTCTCCAGTACTTTTTAGGTTTTCCCATCAAATATAGTTTGTGTGAAGAACCTTTAGAGAGGGTCATAATCTTAAAACTTTAGGATAAAAAAGGTCAAAAAGATGCAATAAGGCAGTACCAAGGTATGTATTATACAAGAAATAGTCCTCATGATTAAGAGCAGCAACTCCGCTGCAGTCCTAAATTAAATCAATTGAGTAAAAAAAGTAACTAGTTAGCAACTAAACAATAATTAGCATAGTAAGAGCTAATTTTTAACATATAATCAGTAAAAGTCACAAAAAATCACCAAAAAAAGACTGCTGTAGTATTTAGGTATTGAATATTTAGATTAGGTACCTAGCATTTAGGTTCATCAGAACGGTTTCAAAGGGAACATGCCTCTCTACCTACATAAAGAAAACCAGAAAGTAAGGAAGGAGCATGTGATATACAAGGGGGGTGAGGGTAGGAGGAAGGTTCAATATGAAATTATGGAAAAAAATTAAAATCAGAAGCATGCAAATGAATTTGTGAGTCTGTGGTTCTTGTGGCAAGCAAAGAAAAAGATTAAGAATGATTGTGATTTTGTTGGCAACTTGAAGTATTTCTTGCCACTAGAGAAGTTAATTTAACTTTTTCTCTCAAGCAAATACAGTTGTGGCCTTATCTGAAACTAGTTGTTGGAGGAAAAGGTGTCAGAACAAAATGGTAAATTAAGCAGAAATAAATGACCCAAAGAACAAAAGCATTCATTCCAGAGCTCTGCAGGAATGTAAGAACGAAATGGCTGTGCAGCTAACAAAAATGTACAGTGTCCCATTAAACTGGTAGGAGCCTGATTCTCTTACTGGCTTTTGCCCAATTTCTGTTATAGAACAAAATGTTATTTGCTTGCTGGTTATAAGGTCTTCTGGAAGAGGACTATTAACAGCTGTTACTTTAGTGCACTATTCTACCTAATTTAAGGTATTATTTTCCAGTTACTATGAATCTTTCTATTTCGTGTTAGAAAATAAAAGGTCTATACCTCACCTATTACAGAAAAGGTGTTGATAGGAACCTCATTCAACAGTGGTTTGAGTTTTACCGGTAAAGAGCAGAAGTGTATGTAACTCTTATGGGTGTGTTCTGTTTGAACTGGAAAGCACTAATAAAGAAAAGGCAGCTCTTGTACTGTCATTAATATATCACCTTGGAATTTCCTCTTGAAATATGCTTGAGTGATTTTTGATCAATTAAAAAGTGAAACTGCCTAGATTTTCTACTTTCTGAATGAAAATACAGCAGAGAGCATGGACATTGTAGAAAATATTAACTCCAAATAATGGTATGGCCTTAATTCCTGCATGTTTCTGAAATTAAATGAAGACCAGAAGCTCATAAGGATTCATTTTAAAAACTTCAGTTATTCAACAAAGCTTCTGCTTTTGTTCATTTAAAAACATCATGCCAATTAAAAACTTCCTTATTCTCTTTAAAATTATGAATTACTTGAAGTAGTGAAAAAAGCAATCCTCTCTATTAAATTTTTATATCTAAGTTTTCTAAGTGAGCCAAGGAGGAGGATAGTTCTGAAGTTCCTGAATGAGCATTTAGATCTGAATAAAGCCCCATCTCTTATCTTCTAAAAGTTATGGTTCTTTTTTTTTTTTTTTTTTCTGATGTGGTGGTTTAAACCCACGTGTAGGTGTGCAACCTATTTCCTCTATGCAACACAAACTATCATGTGAAACAGCTCTCTACTGTTGTGAGACCAAGGCATTTTGTAATACAGTTAAGAACTTCGTTTTCTCCATAGAGGATTTTGAAGTTTATTCCCAAATTCAATTTAAGAAATTCTATGTAAGTTGATGATGCTCTGGTAGATCATTACAATATTTTTTTTCTGTGAAAAAACCAAAACAAATAAAGAAGAAGCAGCATCTCCATAACAAATCTGTTCCTAAAAAACTATTACAAAAGTTTTGATGTTTTGCCTTGTTGCTTCAGATCCTGAGTTTAATGATCACTTCATCACACTTTGATGTTAATCCATTTAAGAAATTTTATATAGAATTTGTAATTTTCTTAGTGGTTACAGGTATACCCATAGTTTTTAAAGCCTGACATGAAGACTTTATTGTTCCTTTCTGGAACTGCAGCATCTAGAAGTGAAAACCCTAGGCCATTCATCACTGTGAATTCCTATCTAAGGTATAAGCAAACCCAAATCATATCTGCCATTTTTGCCATTTCCATCTCATTCCCATCACTGTCAGAATTATTTTCACCTTCTTCTCCTTTCAAGTTTTAAATCCTCTCTTCACTGTATTCATACAGATTGAATTTTATTTTAAACATCTACATTGGTATAAAAATGCACTGAAATGGTTTATTTCAAGGATTGTTCTGTCATCAAGATTATGTGCAAACCAAGTTTTCCATAAATTTGATGATACCGTTGACAAGAACACCTCAAAAATCTTTTTATAACTGTAATCTGATTTGCTTCTTCATTATGAACAGTATAAATTATTCAGCAAAGTGGTTCTGTTATACAACTATACACATGTGTAGAATTCAGCTCCTTAACTTAAACATGCACTGCTGATTATTTCCAGAAAAAAATTAACAAATTCTGTTGAGAAATCTACTCCTCCCTGCAGTGCAGAAATGGTACACCATTTACCATTTGAGAAGTCAGGCTCTGATAGTGTCGATTGTTGATTAGTTGTTCTCTGTTACAAAGGGTAGTCAGAAACCTGCACAACAGGTTGTGGGAACTTGTTTCACACAAAGCTTTGCTTCATTAAAATTCTCAGAATTAGTCAGAAACTTGAAACTTTTACAGAGAAAGGCCAGCTCCAGTATTTAATCTTCTCAATCCTGACCATGGAGGGTGCTAAGCACTACAACTCTTACCACACACAAAGACATGGATGGTTGTTGAAATACTGCACACCTTCCAGAGGTTTAGTACCTTCTGCCAGGTCCAACTTCCTAATTTTATGTTGATACTTTATCATTGTGCCTATCTCTAAATCATCATTGTATGCTGTTACCTCACTCTTTAAAACATGTGAATGTTGGTTCTGAGAAGTGAAGTCAAAGAAGTCAAAGCTGCCTTGCCAAGTTTGACTTTCAGACAGGATGTAATACCCAGTATCATCACCATATATTCTAAAACCAAAAGAGATGGGTAAAATTATGCGGTTCTGCTTTCATTATTAGACACTACAGTGAGGAAATAATTTGCTTAAATTCCTTCTTGCACTGCTAAGGTCATTATGTGAACACAATCGATTTTCAGAAACATCTATGAAGCAACTACTACTATACCTATATTACAAGGAAAGAAACTGAGTCAGGGAAAGGTTCTTATGGCTTAGGCATGACTGCATATAAATTAACAGCAGTGCTAAGATTAGGGCTGAAGAATTAGTAACTACTGGGTGTCAACCAGTTCACTAGAATACATTACCAAGCACATTTTTCCCACATCTCAGAAATTCTTTTTGCAACTTCAGTGCTGGGTAATCCTGTAATTACGCATAGAGCACTTTAGAACAAAAAAAAAGCAGTAATTTTTGGCTCAACAGGTTTACATGGAACTTCAGAAACTCATTCTCACTATCAATAATATTCATTCAAACAGCCATTGACTCAGGTCCTGATTCTTTCTTAGGCTACTTTGTACTGCGTGGACAGTAGCGGACCAGATAATCGAGCCCTTATAGTATAGAGTCAGAACTAGTTCTTATAGCAGCCTCAGAAACCCTTACTAAATTCAGTGAGGCTTTGTACTAGTACAGAAATTAATTCATGTGGAACTAATTGCAGGACTGTGGTCTAAGTAAGAGACTGGCCTAGCTCTATTTGCTTGTTATCCTGTTGTCAAAATGTAGTGCTCATTAAGTTCTGAAACAATGGGTCCAGATGGATTCTTTATATCTGAGAAATGTGTTTCCCATATAAAAAGAAAATAATGAGTAACAGTGCAGGGGAATTTAGAACCTTACTGAAAAGAAGGAAAACTCTAAGGCAGGTCTTTAATCAAGAATAATTCAGAGGTCCTTCCTCTTTGCATTTTATGATCTACTTTTACCTAAAAAAAAATATAATTTATTCAAAATGCACTTTGACTACTTGAGTCTATAGAACATGAATGAGACTAAAACAAATGCCTTCTAGTCCCCCCGCTTTCTTCCATAGTGTGAACTCTGTGCTTGGTTCCAGTTGTCCTCTAATCATTTTTCTACCATTCTATGACACTGAAATTTTCTATCCTACACAAGAGATTTCTGGACTACTCTAACCTAGCTAACCTGCTGAAGTCTCTAGCAGCATGATCAGACAGTGGTCACTAACACAAGGGTTATAGCTCTTGCCTTACATGAGCAGATGGCAGCAAGCTAGTGTAGGAGGCATAACAGCATATTTTAGCTAGTAAAATTTGGCATGAAGATATTGTCTGCTGTATGGATGTGCCAATCTAAAATCTGATTTAAAAAAAGAAGGCAAAACCACAAAGTGATTAAGAATTGGAACTAGTAGTCTCCGGAAGTGTTCAATGTTATGGCATTTTCAGGACATCTCCAAGTGTTAACATGGTCTAGAAGTGAGCTTGAATGCTCTTCTGCCTCACATCACTGACCACACAGTTTCATGAAAAGCTTTAGGAAACATAAGTCTCCCTATCTGCCAAAAAGAGCAGTCCTACCCTACTCCAAGGTACGTTGCTTGTACCTTGTACAATGTACCAAGGTACATTCCCTTGTGAAGATACCAACACTTGTGCAGTCATGCAAACAAATTATCTCTGGGAATTGACTTAGATGAAAATTAACCAAGTAAAATAAATTCTTTTTGCAGCAGGATCAATTCTCTGATCCAACTTTCTATACAGCCACAATTAGCACAAATGCCAGTACTAGACAGTGGGGAACAACATGAATTCAGGAATGGGAAGGAGGGATAGTTGAGTTTTACCATCTGTATGGTTAAGGTGTTCCAGATAAAGCCATGTATTGCCTGGCTGGATATAGAACACCTACATCAGATAGGCACCAAATCATTTGACATTCAGTAAAACGTAACTAGTTACGATAATAACAAAATAAGTTATTTGCTAACCAAAGAAGCAAATAAAGCAGTGGGTGTCAAGCATAGCACAAAATCTACAAAGTTCTAGCTGAGAAGTTTAGGTTGTCACATGTCAACCTATCACTTCCATTTGTAAATTATCTCAAGCACTATTTATCTGTTCCCAGCAAGATAAATGGATCCAGGCACTCCCTTACTCCACTCCCTCAGGCACTGAAACTCCACTTAATCATTCAGTAAGACCTTCCAACCCCTATTAGCCACTTTTTCACAAGTGCTTGTGTTTCTGAAGGTAGGCATGTGTAAAACTACTGACCTCCTGATGCTGTTTTGTTGTGTAAAGACCAAGCCACAAGGGCATTCTCAAATATGTCTGTCCTGGTTATCTCACCCAATCTGAAGCACATCGGCAGGATCAGGCCCCACAGAGTAAACAGGCACAGACAAGACTTATGCAGGTTGGTAGTTAGTATGTCTATGCATTGCATATATGATTACACTCAAAATTCCAGAATTCAAAGCACTTTGCTGCAGTAGCAGGGGCTGTTTCCTTTTCATTAGTGCTCAAGATGTACATTTTAGATTAATCCAGATTTTAAAATATAGCAGCACGAATAACCTTCTGATTCTGTTACAGTGAAAAAAAATGTAATGTCTTCAGTAGGACTACTCATAATAGTAGTTGGTATTTGTGGGAACAAATCGGGAGTGCAATCTAGGGCATACTAAAAAGTGCATCTTACAATCAGATACGTCAACTAAATAAGAAATTATGATGTTCACATTCGGATGTTATTACTACTTTATAAGAGAAAGTCATGATATATTTTCCCTCTCTTCAGGTGTAATCCTTGGATTTTCTCTCCGATCATACAAGATGAGCTATCGGGAAGTCAAGTACTTTTCATTTCCAGGAGAATTACTCATGAGAATGCTGCAAATGTTGGTCCTGCCACTAATTGTATCCAGTTTAGTCACAGGTAAAAAAAGAAACATTTTTTTTTTCTTTTAAATAACTTGATAAAGCTACACACACCAAATCATAGCAAATGAACATTCTATGTCCTAGAAGACATGGAATTCCAAGGCAATCTAACTGTACAGGTTATTGTATGTAGTTGCTATGAAGCTGACTCTGCTCCCCACTTTCTTCTTTTATGTTCTGAACAGGTATTTCCTCCACAATGTCCTTTTGTTATCAAAGATAATGTGTCTCAGAAAAACAGTTCCAAGACCCAAGAAAGTATAAACTAGTGATCATGGGCAATAACCAATAACCATAAACTCACATCTGTAAAACATTTGTCTACATCCTAATCTTGTAACAACAGATTAGAAAAAATAGGTGATAGATGGGATAGACTGAGTGGTTTGGAAGAAAATTCTTCCCATCAGTTCTGGTTTCCTGTCTCCTGGTCATCAATTCTATCAAGCTTCAAGCCCTAAGTTTTTCCTTGTGCTAGAGATACAATATTTAATTTCTCATTATGATGTACGCCATTTCATTCCACCTAAGTTTCATGGAAGAGCCCTGAGGTTTTTTTATGAATGTTGATGGTGCATCTGTGTTGTTTATCCTATTAATTATCTGAAGAAAAGAAATCATGGACTTTGGTCTATCGGCATATCAGTGGTATAACTTGTGGAGAACTTAACTAAAACTGCCCACTCTGCAGTCCTAAGATCTAAACACCTAATACCCTACCTTAACTGTCAGAGGATCCAGAGACTATAAGCTGTTCTCAATTTCACTGATTTCAAAATATTTTAATGTTAAGATCTCTTCTCACAAATGCAAATGAACATAGACTGCATCTTCACAGATATCAAAGACGGTATGTATATATATATATATAACCTGTTAATATAAGAGCAGAAACTAGGGTATTCACATTTACAAAATCATTTGCCTTCACATATTTCAAGGAGAAAGCAAGGTTTGTTTCTGTATGTGTATTATACAGATACTGAAAGTTTAATAAACCCTGAAATTAGACAGAAATTTATAAATCTTGTAGAGGAAACAATAACAGGTTTTATTCCCAACCAGTATATAACTGATGACAGGTTGTATCTCCTCAATGTTTTCTTGTACCTTTCACCTGCAGAACTCTCCAGGTTGGCTGGACACTGATAGAATAACCACTAAAAGCAGAAAAGGAGACAAATTTACCATTTTTCAGTGTCAGATGGTCCATTTTGTAGGATGAGTTATTGCAGGAGAATTTACCTGCTCAGTTCCTTGTACCTCTGCACCCATATTGGCTCTCTGAGAGAGCTCAAGTTAAAACAGAAAATTAGGTAGATCGTCTTACATAAGGATTTAAATTTACTTTCAAAATTCTAAGTAGGAACACTTTGTTCAGGTACAGATCAGCAAATCCACCTCAGAGAGTCACAAGTGTCATAAGGAGCTGGCCTTGCAGTAAAACAGGTTAATTTACTGTATCACCAGGTCTTTTGTGAAATTTCAGAATAATTACTTTCCAACTAATTCTATTCTGAAAAGAACCTTCAGTCTCTGGATTCAACAGTACCCCTCTTTTTGATGGCTTTTTTTCTCTTTAAATTCTCTGGAGCCATTTATCCTTTTTTATGTCTTTTTTTCATAACAATAGTTTTCTTTATTACACAAAGGTTTTTGGCAAAGAAAATGTTATCTACCTATAAGATCTGTCTTATTATCATACAAGTGCCTGGTAATATTAAGTGGATTATTCCTAGGAGTTCCCCTTTGAAGTAGAGACAGTAATTTTCAAGGTGAATAACTAACATTTTAAATTTCTTTATGCAGGCAGAGAACAATCGGAGAAAACTGGTTGCAGTTCACAAATGACAGATTTCATTCTTTTTTAAAATTGCAAAATACAATAGGACTATGTCTTTTTTCAGGGGATTAAAAGACATTTCCCTGTTTATTGCTAAAAACTGTGGATAAACTGTTTTCCACACATATTCTTCATATAGCATACACAGTTATTTTTTTTAGAAGATGGTCTTACATATTTGCTGCAGAACTGTCATACCCAAGTAAATATACAGGTATTATTGAATAACTAAATAATAATGAACTATAACCTTTACATGTGCACTACTGTGCAATTTTGTAGATGTTATTTGTTTATTTTTTAACACATCATAAGATAGTTCATTGGGTAAAATTCTTATGCTTCTAAAGTCAGTCTCAAGACCAATCTTGGCATCCATGAGTCAAATCTTTTATTTCCTGTATTTTTTTTGGCAAAGCAAAGTGGATGCCTTTTAACTAAGCTCAAAAAGATTCCTCCAGGGTCTTGCACACTGATTATATAATTTCTTCTTATGATTGGAAATTAACTGAATACATGTTTTTGCTGTCTGCAGACATGACAGTGCCTCTCAGATACAATGTTCTGGGTTTCCATTTGTATTTATGTAAGTGTGCTCAATATGACTGGTTATGACAGTATCAGAACACATGGTCTCTGAGGTATTAGAAATAGCCTGGGGATGATTACATTCCCGTGCAAATTTTGTGAATGTCGAAGAAATTAGAACCATAAAAACATAACTATATTTTTTATAAATACATATATATGTATAAACTATATAAAAATAGTTATATGTAAGTGAAAGATAGATTGAGAAACTGAAGACTTCTGCTACACAAGTAAAGAGTTCTGATGTTTATTCACAGAGTCTTGGGAAAATATACTATAAAGGGTGAAGTCAACGCAGTCACATTTCTCTATTAGACTGTTTTGGTACTTTCATGAAAGAAACAATGCAGAATCACATTCAGAGGTTTTTACTCACATTTGCCTTATGACACATGGCTCAAGCAAGTATGCAGTTTTCCCTATGAGATTCTATCTCCTGATATGTATGTTACCAGACATGTACCAACAGCTGCTTGGGAGAAAACAGAAGTTACTTGCATACCTTTCACCATCTTTCACTGTTTATAGGAAAATATGATTATATGAATATCTGTATTCTTTATCTTTTGTGGTTTAGACACAAATCTACCTGCATACTCAGTGCTGGTCTTTATGCTCTACAGTCTTTCAAACAGGAGAACTCCTAAGTCAGCATTACCAATTAGTATCTCTTAAAAAGCCAAAGGCAAAATTAAAGCATGGTATATGGGAGGCAGCATAAATAGTTAAAGAAATAGATGAAACTCCCATTTGGATTATTTTATGGCCAAATCTGACCTGAATTCTTATGCAAACATAGGTCTGATAATTTTGCTTCATTTCTGTTTTGAATCTGCTGCAGTTGTAGGAGTTCAAAATATTTTATACCTCCTTATTTCATTAGACTTGAAGTATTTAACATAAACAAATTGCTTGACACAATTATTTTTAAATATGCATTGTCCCTAAAAGGTATATAAAATAATATGCATATGTATATGATAACAATTAAACTCATCATGAAGTAGGCAAAGGCTGCAAGATTTGCGCCAGCATTAAGAGCACTGTACATTAACATTTTTTGAGCTGTTACAGCAAGACCATAATGAAATTGAAATTCCATCCTTTCAAACTGGCCAAGTTCTACCTGCACATTTCAGTGATTCGTTGAATATAAGGGCATCAGAACAAGTTAAATTTTCTTAACCAAACTATATATTTCCTGCAATTACATTCACAAAAATAATGCATGATCAGTCTTTATAAAAAGCATAGTAGGATCATAACATTTGTGACAAATATTAAAGCTAGAAAAATTTTATAAGGGTTATTTGCAAATATTTCGCACAATTCCTGTCTCAGCTCAGTTTAATAGACAGGCTGCTTTTCCTTCCCAAAAATTTTGGAAGCTTGGCATTTAGTTATACAGGGACCACTACTTTTAGATGCAAGTAAACTAGTATCAAATCCTGTGCATTTCTTTCAAATATCTTTGTCTGGTAAAATATAGCAAAGCATAAAAATCCCAGTCAAGATCTGAGACTAATTTTTGTTGTACATAGCAGGAACAGTAAGAAAATAGGTTTACTAACATAAATCAAGCTGGGGAAAGAGAAAGGGAATGCAGACACAGTGGAACAGTGAGGTCCACTGTCTCGCCAAAGGTTGTAACAGATTCAAGGAAAGATCCCAGTCACCAATACCAGTACAACACACTGTGAATTAGATGATAATGCTTGTCCAAACTGTTAATAGGCATAGCACTAACATGGTACAAATGAACCTTAATCACACACAAGGATTCTATGTGCAAGATTCTGTACAAACATAAAGACTGTGAATCTTCTTACACAAAAGAAGGCTGTATAGTAAGAGTTTAGAAGACTGAGTGTGCAAAATTTACCTCAAAGAAGAAAAGCATCTTAGTATGTAGTGTGTAGCACATCTATTTTTATATGTACTCACCTTTCTAATTCAAATAATGCCATGACTATCTTTCATGTATTCTGGAAGACAGAAACCTCCCTACCTTTGACACAACATTTCAATAACAGGCTACAATATTGACAACTGCAGGAGACAAAAGTTCCTTTCCTTTAGGCAGGCTGAGACACACAAGATTTTCTCCTCAGGTTTTTTTCAACATATTCATAGTATTTCCACTACAGAAACTATAGAAAGTGTTGACAAAGTGCAGAAAGCTGGCATTTCCATGTGTGGGTGTTTCTTAACTAACCCTGGATGTACATATGATGCTTTTGATTTCAGCACTCAAAGGACTGCAGTGAATGGGGACAATGTTAAAAACAAGTAATAAGGAATATGATCTATCCCCTCACTAAGATAAAAAGAAAGACATACAAAGTGACTCAAGCAATGAAATAAAACATAAGCAGAGATCACAATTAGCAGCCAAGTTGTAGATGTAGTTGCTTGAAATTACCTATAATGAAACAAGGATAGTATTCACAGAAACAACTGAACTCAAAATAGTATCCAAGCCACTCCTTTATGTAAGTCAGGAAAAATGCAGCATCTGCATACGAACAGATTCAACTGCTGCAAAACCAGATTTTGCTCAAAGCAACTTATGGGTGTAAAATGAGGAAAATTAATGCTGTGACATGTTGTATAACCTTAGGCATATCATGTCCCTTTTGTATCCCTGCCTTCTTTCTCCTTTCGGGTGTAGCACTGATGAAGTTTTTTTATAGCTACTAAGCAAAAAAGAAAATGACTATACATGATCAAAATTTTAATGGAGGCATGTAGATGAAGTTGTCACAGCTCAGCAGACACAAAGCATATAACTATTCCAGTTTTATCAGTGTAGAGATGGAAATAAAGAAATAATTACAGCAAGAATGGTATATGGGACCATACTGACAGTTACTGTAGAAATACCACACCATGAAGTTAAAAAAAAACTTCTACTGAAGTTAGCATATGGAGTGATGGATCTAAACTAGGTTGTAAGACAGGGAACTGCGATACAATGGCACAGCCTCCCACATCCATATAGCAGCTGTACCCAGTCTTTTGTAAAGGCATAATTCTAGTCTCATGTTATTAAACTTAAGAAATCAGGTTTTACATTTGCCTTTCCAATATTTGGAATGAGGCAGCAAATGACCCATGAAATGTAACTGGAAGTGAATGCTATTAAATCTTATCAAAACATGTATCCTCTAGCAAATGATAAGCATTTTTCATTTTTACGGTTGTAATGTCCTGTATTAACACATTAAATTAATAGCAGCCAACATTCTTTATTCATAAAGAGATCTGTGCATCACCTCTTCAAAAAAAGAGGCTAGGAATCCATCCTGTGTCTGTGTTTGTGGAAGCAGGAGCCACACTGCATGGAGTGTCCATAAAGTTCCAGTGTTCTCCTGCCTACTTGCCTACAAGCCTATAGCAGGAAAAAGGCTATCACTTACTACAAGGTCCCAGGTGCTGTCTCATATCAGCTACAAATATTTATGGTAATTTCAACAGATGGGAAGTCTCTCATTCAGCGAGATTCCAGAGAAGGGAACAAATACTGTGAGGCCAGCAATATCCTTCTCCCAGGAAGAAAAAGGAGGGGCCTAGCAGTAATTCCCTTGAATTCATCCTGGCATAACAGACCTAAAACCAGTGCCTGTGCAACACCTCGTGTACTCACAGTAAAGCTGAAAGCCAAAAATATTAACGAAAGTCAGCCTTACTTTCCTGTGTTTCAGTTTAAGAAATACAGCATTCCTGATTCTAGTTCATATAGTTCATACATGAAAACTGAGAAACAAGTAGGCCGTGTGTGCTCCATTTAGCTGGTCACCAGGCAATTAACCCATTTTCTAAATTCTAAAAATTGGAAATTCTCTGATTTTCCCAAAAATCTCTGCTCTTTGCATGTCCTAAAGAAGTTATTTTAGAAATCAAAATAATCAAAACTTATCAAATCAATGTAAAGGTGTATACTGATCTCAGTTGACTCTAGTTATAAGCAAAAAAAAAAAAAAGAGAATTGACATATTCACCAGAAGTGAAGCACCTTTTGGATTGCCAGAGTATTTGAGTTGCCTGTATATTTGTATTGCAAGCTTCCTACAGAGGAACCCTGTAGATATTTCATATAGTAGTAACACCTACTATGAGTAACCAATGCATGACCAGTCTAGGAGTCTTATTTTTCCACTTAAACCTTTATTTTAATACATAAAATGTTATTATAAAGGTGACCTAACTTATTTTTCAGGCAACTCTTCCCTTTTCCTCCCCCGCCCCCAATACTATGTAAGCATATCAAAGCTGAATTTTACAAAATTTTATCAAATTTTAATTTTTAATAAAATGTTTTATCAAAGCTGAATACTATAAAAGCTGAATTGCATGGCATCTTTGATTTTACGCACTTGTACATTTCATGCACACATCAGTATATGTATTCATATAAGTATTTAGACATGCAATTTGCATAACTGGATGACAGTGCTATTTCATGTAAACATCCAAATAATTTTTTCCACAAATAAAGGAAATCCCATGCTTTTATTTATGTATGTCTAAAACCAAGACTGGCTAAAAATGTGGGCATGAAAATTACTAAATTAGTAAAGATCCAGTCAACTTTTAATTTGGATTTCCTGTACAGATAAAGAAACAATTGAAGAAATATTACTAGTATTGACCCAAGTTCTGTAACAATTTAATCTCAAGCTAGCATCTTTATTGTACATTTGGGCCAACATCACCTAAAATTATATAAACATGAAACTTCATACACATAATTACTTTAAACATCCTGCTCTTCAGTACCTGTATTACTGTGTTAAGCAAATGTCTATCAAGTCTGGCATACAGCCTCTAATAATCATTATTTAGACAGGCACTCAGATATGAAAAGATTGGAACCTTCTTACACTGTTCCCTTCCATAGTCTTCAAGGGAATGTAGGCAGGATAAGTTTAATTATTATATCATGTAATTCTGAAGTATTTTGGATAAAACTTCTATAAGTTAAAAAAAATGAGTTTAAGTAGCAGTCAGCTACATTTTTAAAAATCAATAGGTAGGTTAGAAAATATTCAGCACCAGAAACATCACTTTTCAAGTTAAAATACAAAAGAACTATTTGCAGATGCAGTGTGTGTTGGCTATTAGTTTGACTATGATTTCCTGAATATGTTTCCTGAAAAACGTTTTGCACAGAGAATGCTCCAGAGGAAACAAACTATACTCAGCTGGAAGTCGGAAAGCATTGTGCAAGGCATAGATGGTAGAAAATCTTAATGAAATGTCATACATATTTATACAACAAATACAGCTTTGCATGGAACTTCTTACTCAGAAAGTGTTATCTAACTTAACCTATACAAGTACAAAGACCAAGAAGCTACAGAAAGGATCATAAAATGAAAATAGAACTCAGTTCTGAACTATTTCTGCAACAATTTTGCAATAGGAAGTACACAGCAATGTATCTTCACAGAGCCTGAGGTAACAATCCTACATGAACCCAGATCCCACTAAAAATTAAAACCCAATAAGAGCAGGGGTAAGATTCCTGCTATAATGACACTGTATAAAATAAAATTTGATTATACCTTAAAAAAGAAAACCTAAGCATGATATACAGCATCCAAAAGCAGAAAGTACACAGCAGGAGTAGTTTTGGAAGTCTTAAGTCTCTGCAAGTAGTAATGCACAAACAGCAAGGGTGTTCAAGAACAAGGTCTTCAATAATCAAAGATAGCAAAACTAAAAAAAAACCCCTCTAAAATCATTCAAGTTTGCTAGAAGCCCTTAATTAAAGGCTGATTTAAATTTCATGCAAAATATAGTTTTTCCTAGCAGAACACTACTTTTAGTTGTTTCGTGAAATATTGAATAACAGGTTGTCACACACACTTACTCAGTTTGCATTCTGCATGTGAATCCAACTGAGTTGATAATAGGTAACAATCTCCCATCCACAAAGATTTAATTTTGGGTTTTTACTTTAGTTCAAATGCGTGACATCAAGACTTGCTGATGGGCAAGTCACTGGCAAAACAAAATGCAAAAATTATTTGGAAGAATATGTAAGTGTTAAAGCATCTTGCCTGAGCACCAATGGACCATTGTAAATCCACACTGTCTCTTTATTAACACTTCTATTTCAGTCAAAGGCAGAAGGACTAAAAACACCTTAGGGACAACTCCAAACAATTTTTTGAGTTTAATATAAATGAATATGAATTTGTTACAGGAAAAAAGCACACCTGAAAATTAAAAACCTCAAAAATATTATTAAATGTAAAATCAGCTACATTAGATTGTAAATGGAAAAGACTTGGGTTTGTATTTTGTGCAGCAAAATGTCCAGAATGCAAAACCCAGTATCCTTAGCATTTTGGTAATTAGGACACTGAGAGCAAGCATTTTATTTGGTATATCAAAGATTGAATTGTAAAAAAACATGTTTTCAATAATGAATGACCCTCTGATAATGCGACAGATGAATTGGAATGGTTCCAAGTGCAAACTGATACACCTGGGAAAGAGAAATATGCTACACCTGTAATCTACCAAATCACAAGCTCTCAGGTGGCCACTAGTAGACAGGCAAGAGTTCTCAGACTTGTGAACAGTCCAGAGAAGGTGACAGGACTTATTAGTGGAATGGTGTTGTAGTGAAATGCAAGGAGGGATTAAACAGTCTACAAGTTTTCAGCTTGAAAAAGATACAGCTGTAGAAAATCACCATAAAAGTCCACAGAAATCATGACTCATTTGTAGAGGCTTAGATGGAGTAACTTTTTATTAGTATATCTCATGATTATTTTTCATAATAAAGGAAGCCATTAGAGAGTGCATTTATAATAAAGCAAAGGAATTGCTTTGTACAGCAATTGCGTTGTACAGCACCACAACCCAGAAATTAATAGTTTCAAAATGAAACTAGAGAGTTCATAGATGTAGCCATCATTGACTATTACATTTGGGGAACTAGCAATTTAGGAAGTCCCTGGTCCCCACTGGTGGCTAGATGCAGGGAGGGCCAGCAAGGGGAGTGAATGCTATCTTTTTCTGTTTCTCATAGTCTTTCAGTAAGAATCTATTGTCAGGTAGAAATGAAAACAAAACAATAGGTTGGCCAACCATCAGACAAACTAATTTCCCACAGGTTTATGATTTTGTTGCACTCCATAGAATTTAATATCAGACTGAAGGGGTCTCTCTGTTTTGACCTGATAAGATTTTCAACTACCAACTGCTCTAAGGCAATGACTACTGTCAGCAGTTCCAGCTTCCTGACACACATACCTCTTTTAAGAGCCAGCTCAAAACCAAGGAAAAGCTCTTCGAGGATCTGAGATTCATCTCACCTTCAACTAATGTAAACTCACTCCATTGACATGAAGTTAGACTTAAAAATAAAAGAGATAAGGCAAACCCTATGTCAAGAAAGAAGGAAAGAACTGTACACAACAGTGTAATAGCCATTATCAAAGTATGACAAAAAACAGCCTGAGAACTTATGAAGAGTTACAAGTAGTTAGGTGGACAGAGGCTTTGTTCAGGCTTTAACAGCTTTCAGTTTTTACTCCTTTCACCCATCTACCTCTAGCCTGAATGGCATGATCTGCGTCCCCATCTCCTACATGCGAGTGTAGCACGACTCCATTGTATTTGCTTTCTTGTTGGTTTGTCTGTGCCGTAACTGCTCATGAAGACCAGAAGAATCTAATTCAAGAAAGTTCCTGTGGCTGCATTTTGGGGACACCAGGAACACTACCAGGAGTACTTTCACACCAGCAGAAGGAACATACATAATCCTTTCATCAGTGCTGTAAAATCTGACAGACAACAAGTTCTTTCTGGATCACTGCATCAGCTACACAGGAAAACCACCTGCAGACCAAACCAGACACAAAAGGTTGTCATTTTTTAGAAACAGGGACTGTAATTCTATCGTTAAGTACTCCACACTTGTTTTCACCCCTGATTTTTTTCCCATGTTTTGATAATGGGAAGTTGTTGACCTATAATGTATTATTTCCATTTAATTGTCAAATTGCTGGATCCCCTACATGCTGTCCTTCATCCACATATTTGGCTTACACACTTCTATAAGGCAGATCCATCATTATCATCATTACTGGAGGCAGAGATACTGAATAATTGTCTCTTGCTAGCACTGCTGGCTGCCTTACCTGGATTCTAAGCAATGGGGAATGAGGAAAGTCACTGTGCACCACAAGAGCTACAGGACTCAAGCCTTGGGTCTGGGTTCCAGTAAGATGCTGGATTGTCTGGAAGAGAAGGAAGACTGCCCAGATACTTGTTCATCCTGGTATACAGCTCCATGACACAGCTCTTACTGGTGGTGGAGGATAAGAAGTTAAAACCAGAGATATTCAGGACAGAAATCTCTAACGATCTGTTGAGACTACAGATATAACTATGAATCAGCAATATCTGGGGTTTGAGCTGCATGTTAGAGAGTCACAAACCGGATCCTGCATCAGCTACAATTCCTTTCATCCAGACACTCCTGATAGTCCATATTTTTTCTTTATTTCTCTTCCAGGCAGTTCTATATCCTCCATTTCAACCCTTGAGAAATGAATGTAACAAAATATAAAAATTGGTGTTGTATATGACGTGAAGAGTCTCTTAAAAGATACCACTGCAAATATTTAAGAGCTTGCCTCGTTGCTAGGAGTTGCTTTCCAGTTGTGTTGTAGTTCTTCTTCAGAGCTGATAATTTTTGCAGAGATGTGGCTGGCATGGGGTAAAATATGGTGTCCTTACTCTTTTGTTGCAATGTTGCCTCCAGATGAGTGCCTTGGGCAGCCATGAGCACAGCAAAATGTTTGCTGAAACCTAGAATCTCCTTACAGAGTTGCCAGCCTTTTTTGATTAGGCAGAAAGTGTCTGAATGTGAACTTTTTCAGGCTCACACTATCAGATCTAGTTTTCTTCAAGCAAGCGGGTCCAGGGTGCTGTTATACAGCTGAACTTTGAGGCAAAACTCTTGTAACATACCAGCGGTTCCAAAAACGACTGGGTTTTGTGGTGATGGATTGTTCTAGAAAACACCAGTTTTGGCTAGGTCTGGGCATAGTCTGTCAATTCTATGCACTGCCTCAGATATTTTACTTGAGCCACCCTGATGACATTTTTCGTCATTTACACAAGACCTTCTTCCTTTGTTTCTCTCTGGGACTTGATCTTCCCAAGTTTAACTGAATGATGCCACCAATACACACCACAGCAAAGTTAATCCAATTTACCTAAAAACTCACCTGTGTGTCTCTGGAAGGTAGCAAGCGCCATATGAATTCCAGAAAAGGGGAAAAAGAAATTCCTACAGGCCCCCACCTCTTCTCAATGTTGACTTTCTTGAGTTGCCTGTCTCAGTGTTTCTCAGGTCAGCAAAGTTTGCGTATTTAGTATTTTTAATCTTGGCCAAGTGTTCATCATTGCTAAGCATGGCATTTCCATCTGAAAGAGGGACATGTGCAATCAGTACAAATACAGATTCCTCACAGGTTTTTGCACCTAGTAAAAGAGGGCTGTTTAGTACACCACAAGCTTTCAGCTCCTGCTACTGTGAAGACTGTATCTAGCAAAGCAGCAAGAAAAGCATCTAGGATGGCAAGCTCTCAAATTTTGGTTCCTCTGCTCACTGCATACGAAAGTTCCATATATTCCTTCTACTGACAGTGTCTTGAAAGGACTTTTTTCTCTGCAGAAGTCTACCAAAACTAGCTATACCAATGTTGATCTACAAAAAGAAGAACTACTAGGATACAGAAAGACTTGTGCAAAAAAAGGACTCATTATTTTTGAGGTCATATTATATGGGAACAAAAAGATAAAATTCTTTACAGTTTCACACAATTGAATAGCAATTCAGTTCTAATACTGAGCAAGAAACATGCAAATAAAGAAAACAGCCAAGTGCTCAACTGCATGCCAACAGCAGCTTTCAGATCTTAATGTTATTCTTAAAAACCCAACATCTCTGGAAGTCAAGCAACAAAGCAAATTGAATTTCCTGGCCCCCTGGTTGTGAAGAAAAGCTCAAAACCAGATTGTGACTATATTCTGAAAACTCAGGAGTCACACAACAAAGGGAACTTATCTGAAAAAAATGCTGGGGTCACTGTTTGGAAAGCATGACTTGTAGTGCCTGAGTGGTTAGAGTTATCAGATCTGTTCTTAATCTTTAAGCAATATTCATCTTCTCTGCTTCACTGAAGAGTTTGAAGGTCTTCAAGTGTATCACGAGTTGTGAAGAGGTTTTTGGACTAAGTACATTGACACATACATTTATTTGGATGCCTCAGTTAGGCTTGTTTTCAGGATCCGGCTTCAGTTTGTAATAATTACATACTTAAACAGAATTAACATTTTTTTCGATAGTATCTGTTTTTCATCCTCAGTCAGCTATACTGTTAGCTCCCTGCTGTGGTAGATAAGAAAAAGAAAAGTACATCATAGTACTAGAAGTACACTATTTGCACTAGAATTAACATACTGATGCTGAGTCTTTCCTCCATAAGCAGCTTTTATTTTCTTTCTACTTGTATGCAGAGCTAAATACTTTATTCTGATATTTCAACACCCACTTCTAACTTAGATCTGAATACCTAGATAATATCAGAGATTCTCCAGTGACTATAGTTTCTTTTCAGAGCTAGAGAATGGGTTTGGTCAAGAGTTCACCTAATGAATGGCTCCTTCATTAATGAATACATTCTTGCACTGAAAATCATCTTTGTCCAATATTTACAATTGCAGTATGTCTTAACTCTACAATCCCTGAAAACAAAGTTATAGAACATTAGCTTACTAAGCCTGGGTAATATCTGTCTGAAGGCTAATGAAGCTGTGCAAAACACCCACATCCATAATGAAAATAAATCTTTCAAATTCAAGATAATAGGTTTAATAGTTCATTAAAAAGTAAATAGGCGTCTCTTCTGTTTTGCAGAATATCACAGTCCAACAATAACAGTGATCAAAAAAACCCCTCTTTCATCCATTTAGTTTAAAATCAGCTGATATTTTCTTCGGTACCCCAGACCTTTCATCGCAATTCATATCCTCAATCCTGCCTGCGAGCAGATGATGCCCAGATGGCAGCTCTATAGTACTTGAATTGTGGAAGCCAAATGTACTTAGCCCTATAACATCCTGGAAAAGAGCTGAATGATATTATTTAAAAACACTGATTGCTACTATCAGGCATTCCAGATGAAATCTTAACATCTTTCCCTTGCCTCCTACAAGTCTGTAAGGTGGAGAAAGACATAATAAAAAATGTACGGCTTTGATGTTGCAAGGCTGTAACTGAATCAGTGACCCAAAGTTCAAGAGGTCACCAAAACAAAGGAGAGAAAAGGAGGAAAACAAAAGCCTGTTCACATGAAACTCCAATTCCACACTTTCATAATGAGTTCACACAACAGCCTTAACATCATTACTGAATTGTGAAAAAAACCCAAATTATAACGACAGCTTTAAACATAATAGACTAATTGCAGCTAAAGTAATGACTCCTCAGTATTCACACGGCATATTACCAGAGGACCTTAAATTCGCAAATAGGAAGTATCTTTTTCCTAAAGTTGATTTGATTGTCACCCATTAAATTTGGGGGGTGGGGGTGGGGGGTGGCGGGGGGTAGGGGGGCTGGAATTTAGCGTGCAATTACATTAGGATTTACTCCTATGGCCCATGAAAAAAAAAAAGGAAAAATGCTTAGTATGTTATTACTAAGATATTAACTTATGGATTATCAGTGGTGTTTTAAAATGCTGCTAGTTTATAAATTTTAAAAAGTCTACATAATATTTTTTTTAATTATGTCTGCATCCAATCCCATAATCTTTAAATAGACTGTTATACTTGATAAAGGAAGTCTCAGATTGTTTCTAGATTCTTTCTTAATAACACATTTTCTCATGCCATATACAAATTTTTATGCAGAATTTTTCTTATCAAAACCAACTAAGTGTGATTCTTCGAATAATGAGAATCTAAAAGAACTCTATATTGCTAAATTAGTTACTGTTCTGCAATTTCTAATGCAAATAATGACTTAGAGACATGAAGGAGCTCCATGCAGTTGCTTTTGATATGGATAGATAATACTACGTAGCGGTGCATCTCAGTTCTACCAGAACTATGAGAGGACTGAGGCCCCACTATACTAGCTTCTGCACCACAAGTCAATACAGTATTGAGGGTAATGTCTTTCAGAACAGACTTCTCCACACTGAGAAGGTTTTATGTTGGCATTGCTGACTTCACTGTCATAGGTAACTGAGCTCATTTTGTATCAATATGGGGAGTAGAACAGCAACAGCAGCATGGAGCTCCATTCAAGATTATTTCTGTTGCTTCATGCAAATGCAGATAGCACTACAACTTGGCAGAAATTACAATTATACTTGAGGCATGAGAGGAGGAAACTCAGTGAAGGAAGTGTGAATCCATCAAGAACAGCCCATGGAAGAATACATAGTGCTGCAAAACAGCACACATGGAAAAAAATGCATGGCACATGGGAACAAATATAACAAAGAAAAAGGATTACACGAACATGTAAACACCAGCAGGGTGTGCATAACACAGACAAAAAGGAAAGTGACAGCTCCATGAGCAGCTCAGACAAATTCTCTGGAAGATCAATGGATAAAACAGCAGTAGACAAATGAACTGCTAGCTTGAAAGTAAAATGAAAATGTATCACTTTTAAGTTGGACATAGATGCACCAACCAGTGTTGTGTCATTGACAAGATTTCTAAAAAAAAAAAAAAGGCAGAGCAGTTTTGTTGCTAGTAAGTAAACCTGGTACAAGAATAGATGGTAGCTACTGCAACAATAAAAATATGCAGGGTTTTTTAGTAAGGAACTTCAGATCACTCAAAAAATATTAATATTGTCATATTAGCAAAGACAGATAATCTCAGTGTTTTAAAAACTGTGCTAAAATTAAAATTCCAAGCAGAAATCCAAAAGCTAGGTTGTTAACAGATGTATTAGTAACACACTACCATTAGTTCAAATCTTAGTTTGAGTCACATCCAACTGGGCAAAGCTTCTTTCCAAATGATGGCTTCTGCGTGAACTCTATAAAATTAACTTAACTAGTGTCAGATCCTAGTAGACAATCATCCAAATAAAAGACACTATCACTGCAGTAGAGTCTATTATTGGAAGTTTTAGTGAAGAAGCCAAGAACTAGCTGGCCAACAATACTGGATCACATTTTGAGTGAGAAGGTGATGCCTCCAGTGTACAGCCGTGACAAGTTACAGATCAGTACAATCCCATACCCCAAATCCCATGTCATTTTGTAAACAGAGATATGTCTCTATCTTTTTTTTAAAGAGGCCATTTAAATCTTGCACCTCTCTGACTAGAATTATGTTCACTTCATTTTTCTAGAAATTCAACAGAAGTGTGTCTTCAGACATCTGTTACATGCCAAAGATGTAAAAGCAAATGCATTTTTACATTAGGATGCATTGTGAGTGACTGTTCCTTTAATGATACCTCTGATGTCACATAAGTATTCTCAAGTTTGTCATTTTCAGTAGCAGCTAAAGCAGATCAGGAGTGATATAGCACAGTAAATAGTTCACAGCTTCATCACATGGTATACAGCCAGTCAGATAACAGAGTGCTGTACATTTGTGGAATGCTGTTTAGTAAGTGCTGCACATACAACAACATGTCTGTGAAGGACACCAGGCACAGTGTACCAAAGCTCAGACCAGCATTTTAGCAGATAAAAAGCTACCACATGTATTTTACGAAACTGTATGATGGATTTTTATGGAGTGCTAAGTAATGTGCTTAACACCATCCAGAAGGCAAATGTATCTTTATCACTGGTATCTTGCCAGCATGTGGTGCGTTTCATGTTTAAAGTAGATACTTTTGGCAATATGTTCAGAATAAGCGAAAATTAATATTTTCATCCTTGGGGAACTGGGAAGAAGTCCTACAACTACTGGCTTATTTATTTCAGTCTTGTAACAACATGTCCTGTAGGATTCAAGCTAACTTAATGTGCTTGGTTTATCAGATACGACTGTTAACTTTTTTCCTAATTAAACTGAAATAATTTACCGTGTTACATTATGATTCTTCTTCAGGGAATGTACTTGCTTATTTCACTCATGATACAGAAAATAAACAGCTTTATGCCCAACAGAAGAATCCCATTTCCAGGAAAGCTTAGTCCAAATGTCTGGACATAAAAGGATGTCTTTTCAGAATTGCACTGTGCAGGTAGCAGCAGTGTTTTGTTACCAAAAAAAATTGTGAGCTGCTATTTTCTGTGTTCCTGGGTCTCTGATTCTTGGCTTGAAGACAGTCAGTCCTTTGTACTCTGTTATTACAATGAGGTAACCGAAGAAAGAGAGTCTTGGTTTGAGACTGTCAGCTGTTACTAATCACTGCTCCATGGCTTGCTGTGAATCCCTGCTTGCCTCTCCCTCCTGCTCTGCTTAGCACACATAAAGAAGATAAATTACTCCCTAGTTTCCTTTCAAAAAGCATATTGTTTGGCACATTCCAATACTGTGAGCAAAAGATGGAATAATGCGAAGAGTTAAATGGGTATCTAAACAGACCCACAGCAGGGTCTTTCTCCAGCAGATGTGAGTTTCAGGAAATGTACTCTCCTACTGGTTCTCCAAATGTATTCTGTCATACTGCAAACCCGAAAAGTAAATCAACCGTACTTCTCAGCACAGTAGAGCATATTCTTGTAAGAGGTTTCCTGTAGTAACGCAAATATCACAGACACTCAATAAATGAAGCAGCTGAGTGTACCATATTTACATATCTCATTTTACTGGGAGGTGTAACACTTTGGTGTCTATAAAATATTTAGCAACAGCAAGCACAGGCTGGGGAGGTTTACGGAATTCTTCCCTGCCCTCAGTGACTGATGTTTTCCTGACACAGAGAAGAATTTTAAAGGAAGAATCATAGAATGGTTTGTGTTGGAAGGGACCTGTAAAGACCACCTAGTCCAACAACCTGCAATCAGCAGGGACGTCTTCAACCAGATCAGATTGCTCAGAGCCCCGTCCACCCTGACCTTGAATGTTTCCAGGGATGGGGCATCTACCACCTCTCTGGGCAACCTGTTCCAGAGTTTCACCACCCTCTTTGTAAAAAATTTCTTCCTTCCACCTAGTCTGAACCTACCCCTTGTCCTGTCACTTCAGGTCCTACTAAAAAGTCTGTTCCCAGCTTTCTCATAAGCCCCTTTAAGAACTGAAAGGTCTTTCCAGAGCCTTCTCTTCCCCAGGCTGAACAACCCCAACTCTCAGCCTGTCCTCACGGGAGAGGTGCTCCAGCCCTCTGATCATCTTTGTGTCCCTCCTGTGGACCCACTCCAACAGGTCCGTGTCTTCCCTGCGCTGAGGGCTGCAGAGCTGGATGCAGTACCCCTGTGGGGTCCCACCAGAGCAGAGCAGAGGGGCACAGTCACCTCCCTCGCCCTGCTGGCCACGCTGCCTTTGGTGCAGCCCAGGGTACGGTCGGCTTTCTGGGCTGCGAGTGGGCGTTGCTGGGCCACGTCCAGCTTTTCACCCACTAGTAACCCCCAATCCTTCCCTACAGGGCTGCCGCAGCCTGTACTGATGGCCAGGGTTGTCCCAGCCCAGGTGCGGGACCTTGCACTTGGCCTTGTTGAACCTCATGAGGTTCCCATGGGCCCATTTCTCAAGCCAGTCCAGGTCCCTTTGGATGGCATCTCATCCCTCAGGTGCATCAACCACACAACACAGCCTGGTGTCATCTGGGAATTTTCTGAGGGTGCACTCAATACCACTGTCTATGACATTGATGAAGATATTAAACAGAACTTGTCCCAGTACAGAACCCTGAGGGACATGACTTGTCTTTGACCTCCATCTGGATATTGAGCTGTTGATCAGTCAAGTTACTTGTGCATAGAAACAAGCCAAGTAAGAAGTGAGCAAGGCTGTGGAAAACCCCACCATGAAAATAGGATAAAAATAGCAACTGATTTGAACTGCAAGCTCAATAAATTTCTAACTAAGACTGTAATATATTTGCCTGCTGCATCAGAATGCTATACTTTATGAGCCAGGAAATACTTCCCAGCATAGATTACTGTCATATTTTTTAATAAGATAACAACGAATTTTGATGCGCTGAAACTGAGCAGAGTTTCATAAAGTGAAGTTGTTCCACAGTGATGAATAACAACAAAATGGTGTTTCATTATTCATGGTTAACTGAAAGCCACTGTAAAGCCACCAGAGATTACTTGGGCCTCTACCATTCATCCCAGTCAGTGATGTTCTGGCATTGTGTTATCATGGTTTGACATTTTCGTTCTGATGAATAAACTGTGGCTAAGAAGGGCATCATTGGAAGCAAAGAGTGTAAAGAATGAAAAAGTATGGTCCGTCACAAAATATTTTCCCTTAACAAGAATTAGAAAGGGCTGGAGGAAATATATTTGAAGCTAGCATACGTTACATCTGTTTGCTGGCATTATTTTTAGGCTGTTTCCACACAGAAGTATGGGACCAACAGAAAGAGTATAATGTTCAGTTTGCATCACTTTTGCACATGCAAAAGCTTTCAGAATCACTGAGAGGTAGGTATCCAGCATCCACATTCAAGGGTATTTCAAAACAAGTATTCTATGAATATCAGAAATAACTATGTATGGCAGGGTTAAGTTAGTGTCCTTTTTCTGAAGTCTTTTTTGATCATCTACAACCTTTCTCCTCGCTGTGGTAGTGGAGGATCCACAAAGAAAAGTACATTGATTTCTTTAAGTGCTTATGTGGACTCTTTCACATGTTGTTAAATCCCATCTTTCTGTTAAAAGTCTGTAATTTCTCTGATTTGCTCACACAGTGAAATTTTTTCTTATGTGTAACAGGAACATGTCTGTACCTTCACAGTGGTATATTTTTCTGTTAATTTTTTTTGAAGGCAGCACTGTCTTGAGCAGCTGTGGCCCTCCAGATGTCTCCTGAGCCCAGGTGCTCTCTCCTTGTCATCAGATGGTGGGCGGTGTTTCTCAGCTACCTGATGAGAACAGAGCCAGTTTAAAGATAAGCAGGGAGAAGTAAGGAATGCTTAACTTGCTTTAGCAGTGCTGCCACCAAAGAATGCAGTTTAACAATACAGCCAACTGGAAGTTATGGCAGACTGCTGACAAAACGCTTGTTTTCTGCTTCCTGACATGCCTTCTTTCTGCTTCCCTTGTTAAAGATCTGGTGTTCACATAACATGATTCTGAGATGATTCAGAATAACAAATTGACAGAAAAACTAACCCTACAAACCCTAAAGTTAATAGCTTCCTGGTGGCAAGGGGTGGGACAGGACTACAAAGCTGTGGGGCAGGTCTAGTCCTTTAGGAGCCACTCCTAGCCATTTAATTGGCTAACTGAATTGCATTGCTATATCCCAGCCATGCATTTCATTAGTCAGCTTGGCTTAATCACAGTCACATGATTTTGGATCAAATGCAACTGCTAATTTTCCTGTGAGGTGTTTGCCTAGTGTTCCTAATGGACCTGGAAAAGTTAATAAAATACCTAATTTCATTATTTAAATTTCCATATTCCAAATAAGGGTAAGTTGAACTGAGATTTGGGGGCAGCTTGTCCCATCAGTTCATGCAAAAAGGCATACAGAACTATGTTTCAGGCACATATTTCATGTGGCTTCAGGAAGTCATTAGCTGTATTCAATTAATATAAACTTCACCAATGCATATAGTTCCTCAAAAATGTTAGTTAGCTTTTTTTCTTTGCAATTTTATTCTTTTACTACTACTGCTATTAAAAATAATAATCTAGAGTTTGGACTGATTTTGGACCTGGCCTTGCGAAGGACTTTAAATTCTTGTCAAAGCTTTAAATGCCATTTAACTTTTGTTTTCTGGGAATGCTCAGCACCACTCAGGACATGCTTAGCAGCTATCAGAATAAAGCTGTAGAGCTTAATCTTGTTAATTAAACTTGGGCAATACTTTTGCTGTCTTTACCTAACTATTGCTTTTCCCTACAATTTCTCTGCCAGCATATTTTACCATGACCTTGCACTGTGCTACTCATTTCCACAAATCCTCATCAACATACACGAGGGATTGTTCTCATGGTCTCACATTGAGAGTTTACTCATCACACAGTACTTAGGGGATGTAGGGGGTTGGGAGTAGCCCATTTAAGACTGCTTTATTAGGAGACTGAAAGACAACTTTAAAGAAACAAAATTAGGGCAACACTCCTCAGTCACCAGTTGCCATTATTACTGGTCCACCACAGGAGGCCTTACCAAGCAACTGCAACTTCCTAATGAAGATACTGTAAAAAATAAACAGGAAAATAATTTGCAATTAAGAGATGCTCTGTTCATACTGTTTTGTTTTTAAAGACTGAGTCGAAAACTTCTAAAGGAAATTTATGTTAAAATCTACATTAGCAAGGAAGTGCCGTCAATTCAGTTCTAACACGTCGAATAAAGGTTCATCATGATCATAGAAATGCTTTCTTTTATTTCCAGTAGCCATTATCTAGAAGGACTGGAATGCACATTTTGTTCTGCATGCTCATTCAGAACTGCTTCATAATTTTATGTATTTCTAAGAACATATTGCTATGTCTCAGCAGGATTACGAAGTAGAGGCATTCTGTTATATACCCACAGATTGTAGCCTTGTGCCAGTGGCTCCTCAGCCAAGTGCCCACATCAAGGCTCTGAACTTGTGGTTCCTCTACTAAGGTTACTACTGTCCTATGAGGAGCAGCTGAGGGCTCTGGGTTTGTCTGGTTTGGAGCAAAGGGGGCTGAGGGGCGGCTGCTCTCTGCAGCTTCCTGGGGAGGGGGCGTGGGGAGGGAGGTGCTGATCCCTTCTGCCTGGGATCCGCTGACGGACACGCGGGAATGGTTCAAAGCTGCACCAGGGGAGGCTCAGACTGGACGTCAGGAAGCACTTCTTCACCGAGAGGGTGGTCAGACACTGCAACAGGCTTCCTGGGGCGGTGGGCGATGCCCCAGGCCTGTCAGTGCTTCAGAGGCATTTGGCCAATGCCCTTAGTAACGAGCTTTAACCCTTGGTCAGCCCTGAAGCGGTGTCAGGCGGCTGGACTAGGTGATCGTTGTGCATCCCTTCCAGCTGAACTACTCTATTATATGTTTAAAGTTTTCATCACTGTGCATCAAAAGTAATTTTACAGAAACCAAAGGTTAAAAATATTGTGAGCAAAATGTTAGATGGTTGTTACAAATGCAAGAATTTTAGTATAGGAAAGCAATCACATAAACTTGTTAGTTTTTCCAAAAGTTTTTGAAGGTCAGCAAAAAGATTTCCGAAACAGGGACTTTAACATGAAAAGTGGTAACTGAGCATTTTAACGGTTTTCAATCTAAAATTATATACATGTATATATGCATATACTCACATGCACACCCCCTCATCCCAGTGAGAGGGTCTTGCTTGCTCTGAGAAATGAACAAATCACTGAAGGTACTAGGATCAGTCTAAGTAGCGACTGGGTTTTTTTAGGAAAAGCAAAAGAAAATTAATCTTGCTACTGGCTCAGTTCTTCAGTGGCATACTACTTATTGTTGAGTGTAAAGAAAAAGATCCCATTTAAAAACAGGTAGTTATGGACCCTGATTCATCAAACCACTTTAGTTAGTGATTAACATCAAGGACAAATATAAGTCCAAGAATGCTTTACTGACTAGAAGTTTACACAGAGAAATAGGGGCTCAGTTAGAAATAAAAATATGCTTGTTCCATTTAATGGTGCAAATATGAATATTCCCTCTTCCTAAAACAAAAAAAACACAGACAGAAACTCGTAGGTACTGTAACAGGAAAATGAGGTATGTGCTTAAACTCAAATCTCAGACTGAAATAGCTCATAATTTATGACTTGAGGACATTGGACTGTTCTGCAAAAAATCGGTTGATGCAGTCATGTTAATTAAAAGGAGAAAATATTCTGAATCTGTAGGACTTTTTAGCTTAGGCTTTACTTTTTGGTTTTTAAAATGATGCCTTGGAACTTATTTTTGAACAAGCAGATCTAAAGCTATTATTGGCTTAAATGTTATCTAAAGAAAACATGCTTAGTATATTTTATGAGTACAGTACCATTCCTCTGTGTTAGTGTGCCCTAGTATAGTCCAAGACTACACATACATTATGCACAGCATGCTTTCAATGTCAAGAAAAGTAAAAACAATATAAAGCAACTCTGGATTTGTCAATTTTGGAATTCTGTATTATCTAGAATCATAAATACAATATAAAAGAATATAAATGACACAAAACCAGACATAGTCTAGTAGCTATTCAGGAAAGTTGCTGCACCATCAGTTCATGTAGAGAAACATGATCAAGCCAGGTGACTGATCAGAACTATCAGATTAACAATTCAGAATTTTTAACAAGTTGCCTTAACCAGATTTTTTCTCCTTTCCTTTCAGCTTTTCTCTCTTTCTCCTCCTCTTGCAATGACACTTGCTTGCTGCCTTTCCTATGACACAAAATATTTCCCTTTCTTCTCTTAACACTTTTGTTAAAGAACAATGTAGTGCTTTGCTTTTTGCCCTGACACTGGAGAACTCCTTGTCATGTCTTTATTTCACCCACAGTGTGACTGATTCCTCACTTACTTCTCAAGAGAGGGAAAGAGTAGGTGAAGGGAGAGGACAGGGGTAAGGGCTTGGGTTTCTTTGCAGTTCCACAGACTTAGGCCTGCCCCCTTCTTTCTTCTCTTCCCTTCCTCCCTCCCTGCCTCCCTCCCTCCCCATCAACACTTAAAAAATCATTCCCATTCATGTTGTGTGCGCGCACACGCTGCGAAAAATTACAGGCACTCTGCTCCAGGTTGCCTTGACAACTCCAAGGCATCCCTGTGCGTGGGGACCGGTGGCACAGCAGAGTTTCCCAGGCCCCCTGGGGAAGGGGAGGGAAGAGCGGAGGCAGAGGTGCTGGAGCCAGCAGCAATGTGGAGGAGAGAGCTGCGAGCAGGATGAAAGCGGCACATACATCTCCCGTGGGACAACGGGAGTTTTGCTGGCCGGCTGTGAAAGGACACACTGAGGATACAATAGTCTGTGACACATGAAAGCTTTGGAGCAAACTTTATTGCTTCTCCGTCAAGGACCCTTCCAGAGCCCCATTCAGTGCTAAGTAATCTTGTCAACATCTTAAAAGTGTAAATAAAACAACCTCAACCCCTTTCATTTTCCCATGTTTTGAAAACAGATTTTAAACACTTTTTTAGATAAATCTTGTTGTTGGTATGCTGGAAGCTTTTGCAGTTTCAGCCCTGGATGGTACCGACTGTCCCTCTTGTGAGTTCCCTGAGTTCCCACTAACTTCAGTGGGAGGGAAGGTTGCCCAGCAGCTTCCCAGTAAGGGCTCTCTGAGGTGAGAACATGCTTCCTCTTCATACAGCTTCTGTTCATCCTTAGGCTTGTCATCCCTATGCTTTGAATGCTTGTTGCTATATATGCCATGAGCAGTTAGAGCTCCAGACGAGAGGAACTGCTGTTCTCTACTTTCAAGCTGAGAAGTCATTTATGTGATAGCAAGAGCAGGAATGAGACTGAGCAACCTAAAATAAGGGGCCCTGTACTCACAGCCAGAGTGCATAATAGGAAACCAAGCTGGAAAGCAGCTTATAAAGACAAAGTGCATGACTCTTGCTCCTTGACATACCACGTGCACATGGTTCACCACTCAATCCCAGAATCTGTCCAAGAAAGAAACAGGATCACAAACTCTAATCCTTCAACACAGCGATCTTCAGTGGTGAAATGTGCCCTACACTGACTCCTAGTGATTTTCCAACTGCAGAAGACCCAACCTAGTGGCCAATGTGGATTACAAAGAAAGACTTGCTTGCTCAAAGCAGTAAGCACATACGGCTGCAAAACCCTCTAGACTGACAGTGCTCAGCATCTGGCCCTGAATCTATTATCTGACAAGGGCAGGGTACTGGGAACTGACTGATTTAACACCTGTGCTTTTCCAAACCTTCTTACCAAACTATCTATGTTAACATTTTCATGCTTAGGATGTAACCAAGTTTAAAGCTTAAAAAGTTTAGCTTGGCTAAAATGAAAAAATACATAGCCCATTGCTGCTACTTTAGAAACAGTAAGTAAGAACATTAAAAACAAATTAAAATATACAAAGATAAAATTGACTGGACTAGTATGTTTATGTTCATTTTTCACTTTTTAAATTACAATTTGTTTTAAGTTGCATACAGGTAGTTTGAAAATAAAATTCTGTCTGACAGAAACATTGTGCAACTCAGCAGCAGATCTGAAATTCTAAAAAAATATATATTTTTATGAATTGCATAATTTTACTTGTATTATTTTGCATTTGCAATATTTTGAGGAGCCAAAAAAAAAAAAAAGTCAATCCTTCATCCACTGACAAGAGGGCTAAGGACTTACCTCCTATTTGTAAATATAGGAAAACTATCTATTACTTAGTACTATCTACCATTTTCTTCACAGAATTTCAAAACATATAGGTAAACTTACCACAAACATTATCATCAGGCTTTACAGATGGAAAAGCTGAGCAAAGAAATGAAGGATTAAGTGCTTCAAACGTTGGATTTCCATTTTCAGTCTCTTAGTATGCCTGTAACACTTTTGTTCTTCCACCACAATGACACACGAAAATCAAGCAATTCGGGGTGCAAATCTAGTGATCTCCCTTTGCAATTCATTTTGTGGGTACAGATCTTACTGGCTCTAATGGCTTCTGTCAAAACAACAGGCAAACACCAGCTGAAATGCAAGGGTAAGTATGAAGCATGTGATTGGTTTTATACTTTCCAGATTTGATCAGAGCCTGGAACACAGCCTTGATCTCAGTTACATCAGTGACTAGAATATTTTCATTGTAACTCCAGTAGCACATATTTTCTCCTTTAGAAGACAGGCAGAAGTACAATATATCTACAATGATTTGAGAAAACATTTCGTTTTGCCAGGTCGTGATTCTAGTCAAATGTTTCCGTATTATTTCTATTAATGCAGTCCTTTAAACACTTCTCCTCTGAGACAAGTACCCAGAGAAGAAGGTGGCCAGATTTCATTGTATGTTGTATGTTCAAAGATGGCATTTAAAATAAATGTCTGGGCAGTCCACAGAAGTCTGGATTAGACAGTGTTATATAGGGGTCCATAGGAGGAGATGATAAAGCAAAGATACCCATTCCTGACCTTTTTTTTCATTATGCATTTTGAAAGCTTGGTTCCAACAAGAAGCATCACCAATGTTTTGGGACAGATGGCGTAGCCCTCCAGATGAAGTATGGGGAAGTTATTGACTTTACTTTTAAGGAGAAGCACCAAAGGAGCTTTTAAAGGAGAACACCATTAACTGGACCTGCTTGGAAAGAGAAAAAACATTTCCATTTCTGACAGTCCTCATGAGACACTCCTTCTCAGAGACTCAGAGATTTCCCTGGCAGAACTGCACCTTCATTTTAAAAACACATCGCAGCCCTCCTGGTGCAATCTCACAAACGAACACTTTAGCAGATGCCATTGTGAGCACCCCAGTATTCACATTAGATCAGATGCATTAAGACAAGCCAAGAATTAGGATTAATGTCGCAGGTTTTGCAAAGCTTACAAAAGACTCTAAATGCTTATTCATACAATAGTAAGGATTTTCTGAAACAAGCTAACAGCATTTAATCTGTTTTAAACTCCCATGGCTTGGAACAGAGGCAAACTGAGGTCATTCCATTAGGGTATGAAGAAAACTTCATACACATGAACTAAATATTATCAACAATATCAAGTAAATATTATCAACATTACCTGAGAGTACTGTGTTTTCTTTCTTACTATTACAAATTAGCTGCAGCACATTTCTAAGGCACATTTTTCAGACTATGCTAACTATGCTAATCAAAAACCATGAATTGGCTCACTGGAATATGGACAGTGCCACGCTGCATCAGACCAATAATTCCTGCTTTTAACGAAGTGTTAACAAAGCGCAGAAAGCTGTAAGTCTTCTAATAGAAAATTATAACAAGCATTAGGGGCGGGATGGGAAAACAGCGGCACTATGAGCTGCAAAAGAGGGCCAACTTACCTTGGGTAGCTTTAAATGTACTAGTCATCAAAACTCTTCCCACAAAACTGTTTTCATCATGCTGAGTTTACACTCTTTACTCACAACTGTATGAGGTGAATATCCTTGTGCTTAAATTTACTAGGAATTGCTGCCCTGGATAGTAAAGCATCAGGGAAGATGGGAATCCGAGCAGTAGTCTACTACATGAGTACTACCATCATTGCTGTACTGATTGGTATAATCATTGTGGTCATCATCCACCCTGGGAAAGGTACTAAAGAAAACATGCACAGAGAAGGCAAAATTGTGCAAGTGACAGCAGCAGATGCCTTTCTTGATTTAATCAGGTATGGCTATGACATTGCACATTTTCTGTACCAATAGCAACGACAATAATATTTAGATTCACGTGAAAACAAAGTAGAAATTTTAGACAGCGACTGCATAAACTAGCTAAATTTCTTTCAACTATGTGATACCAATATCTCTAAACACTATAACACTACAAAAGAATACATGCATTTATTTTCCAATCAAGCTCTTGCAAGGGAAGAAACTACTTTTAATATTCAAAGAAAGATTCTTTCTTTCATACACAAAAGAAAGACTTCTCTTCTGCTATCTGCATGGGTCTTCTCCCCTCCTTCCAAAGCACAGTCCTTATTACCAAAATCCTCTGCTTTCCTTTACTTCCAACCTTTTACAGTTTTCTTACTTCACTTGAATTCCTGATTTAGCTATTCATCTTAATTTTGAATTGTAGCTACCAATCTGGGTGCATCTACTCAACGTGTTAAATTGTATGGATGGGAAATAAATCCAAGGAACAGGCAAGTAAAATGCTTGAAATAGAGGGGCACAGATATAAAATCTTGTTTTCTCCTTGCTCAGAGACTCTGCAATGCCTCTTTTATAGAGCTAATATGTCACAGATGTATTCCAGGGAGTAGGGAAGCTGAGGTTTTGAACTCGGGAGCTTTTCCACAGGTAAAGCCACCAAAATTTTGTGTTCCACTAACCCATTTGGAGAAACCAGAGACATGGAGAAAGGCCTCCAAGAGTCATGCTGCCAGGAAGGGGGACTTCAGAAAGACCCATGAAGAGGTTTGCACTCAGATTCCTCAAGATTTATTCAGTTAGGCTGCTTCTAATTCCCTCAGAAATGTCACCATTTTGGAAAGCAAAGAAACAAACCCCCATCTGTAACAAATATAGAGAGACATATATAATTATATGTCTATGTGTTATTATTAAAGAATACTCAGAGTTCAGAAACGTTTATCTCTTAATCATGACAAGACTCTAAATTGAGTGATAAGTGTCATGTTGTACTAAGCTACATGCCTGCAGAAACTGAGAAGTAGAAATACATTAAATATTGATAACCTTTTTATTAATCTGGATTCAGAAAGCATCAATAAATACAAAACTAAAAGTCAACACTGACCCACAGAGCTTTGTTCATTTGGTAACTTAGCTAATATTCTGCTCCATAATCGGATCTCTATACAATATTGGATACACAGATTGCAATTGCTAGGATCTATCCAACCCACTAACCAGGCCAATGCTATATGCAAAGCTCTACTCACTGTATACATAATTACATATTTGTCTTAGGATTCCTTTGAAAATGAGCTGGTCAATTCTTTTATTAGCTGTGCCCCTACTTGGGATATCACTACAGTCTGATTACATCTCATGTTATTTTGTTTCTTTTTCACAGAAACATGTTCCCTCCAAATCTGGTGGAAGCTTGCTTTAAACAGGTAAAAATTTTTTGTTATTTCCAACCAGATCATAACAAAGTAAGAAACTGAAATGAAATAGCATTTTTTTTTAGGAATATCACGTACTTACAGCAGTAACAAATCTTATGTATGCTGCCAACTGTCAAAAGCCCCTCAAATTAAACCAGCCAAATCTGTGCTTTCCTTTCAATCATATTGTCTTGGTATGTGCTACAAAAAGTGAAGAAAACACACCTGGCACAGCAAATAAACAAAAGAGGTTTTCAAAATGTCAAATTCATAAGTCTACAGGAAGCTTCATTCAAGTCAATACAGAATTTACTTTTCACAACCAGTATTATGTTAAATGGAGATATACTGAGATACGCCTCATCTGCACAAAGGCTGGAGGATGTTCAGGAATGTCATGCTCAAAACATGCATAGGTTTGAAACAGAGGAAATGATTTTGTGGGCATCAATAAATAATCAAACTAGAGGACTTTCTGTGACCTATGGTAGGGGTACATAGGAATGCTCTTCTATTTTGCTTCCCAAACTCCTCTATCATTAGCCTAGTCTTAACCTTAACTGTTCTATGGAGAAAATAATAGTAACTAGTTACATTCTTTTTTTAAAAGGAGAACATTATAGATTCAATGAAACCTATAATATGTATTTCCATAATCTAATTGCTTCATATTGACTCTACAGACAGTCTTGAACTGATATTCTTTACCAGTTATTGCTGCAGCGATAAAATAAAAAAAAGGCTGAAATATGGAGGTCAAGAAGCCAGAGAATAAAGTAGAAACTTAACCAAAGTGCAGCTGAGTTGTGTCTTGTGGAAGAATTGAAAAGAAACAGTAACATTTTCTTTAGTTATATAAATAGAGAGTAATAAAAACTGTGGCTTTCTAGATTAAAGATTTGGTCAACATTAAAGATAAACTACACCCAGATCCAAAATCAACAAATGCTGTGCCTCTGTTTTCAGTAAGTATGATGATGAACTTAGGACAGGGACGCAGAATAACAGTATGGAAATACAAAAGTCTGTATCTAAACCAGAAACAAAAGTCAAAGAATATAATGTAATGAAGTCAGGGAATTACACAATCTATATCTCAAAATAATGAAAGAATTAGGGCATAAAGTTACAGATCTGGCCACAAGTTTTTTTAATAAATGTCTCAAATTGGGAAGTTATTATCTGTAACTGGTGAAAGCAATCATAGTGCCTTTCAAATTGCAATTTCAACAAGATTTGGGAATTTATTTAAGTGGTTAGTAACATATTAGCTTGAGTTCAGTTGTACTGAAGGATGTAAGTACCTTGAAGGAAAGAGTAAAGGCTTCATAACAAATAAAAATGAAAAACACATTAAAAAAAAAAACAAAAACCCACAACAAAAGAACCAACAAGGTGAAGAATAACATGGGTTTCTGAAACCTAGATAGTACCAGAATATTCTTCCACCTTTCTTCCAGAAGATTTCTCTTGCTTGGTTTGGCGGTTTTGTGGGGCTTTGTGGGTTCCGTTTTTTGGTGTGTGTGTACCACGGAAGCACAATGATCAAATCTCTTTGGACTTCCGTAAAACAAAGGGTTTAATATGAGGGAAGTGAAATAGTTGAGCAGGGGATAAGATTACTGTAAGAACTGTAAATTTGTAGAGATAGCAATAGAAGGACTGAAAGAATGAGTGTACCTTAATTGGTACTTTTATGAATGATATGGCCATAAGATGGTTATCTTATGGTTATCTCCTCATAGCTCTTCATCACATGTGAATAAAACATTTAGAAATAAACAGTAATTCCTGCTTTGAAATGGGAAGCCATCAATGGAAAGAAAAACAAAATTTAAACCCCTTCAAATTCAGCTCTAGGATATATTAGGTGACATAACTACAACAAAAGAAACAAAGCCAGAGGAATGTGGCTGGAATACTGAGTATGTTCAGCTCATTACACAGTAACATTCATGCAAAATTACAATGGAGACAGGAGTTGCTGGTATTATCAAAAGAACACAGCATACAAAGCAAAAAGAAGCTTGATTTAAAAGTATTCGGGTACAGAAACCAAAGTGGGAACAGAGCTGTATAAGATGAAGAAAAACGTTTATACAGTAAGAAGTGGGTATCACTATGACTGAATTTAAAGTGGGAATTAGTAAAGGTTTTAATCTTCATTACCTACATGAGGTCCTGGAAAAATCTGCAGTTAGGAGTTGTGGTAGCAAACTACCTCATCAGTTTTAAGATACAGCTTGAAGAATTCTTTCAATAAAATATCCTACAGCAACAGGAAACTTGACTCTGTGACTGGCAGTCCTAAATCTATGTTCTTAATCAAAGATCTCCTGCAGATTCTGTTTACACTAAGTATATTGTATTTCTCATGTGCTTTACAGCTTAAAGGGATTTCCAAAAAATGGTTCCAAAAAATGGAAATGTTCAGTGAAAGTTTTTTCTCACTTTCAGCAGCAGCTATGCTTACTGAAGCACCAGGATTTTGAATCTGTCATACTGATACTATTACCTTTTGAATCAGGTACCAAAATCTAGATTTTTAGGTATAAGTTATTTTATTGTAGCAGACAGGAGAAACAAGTATATGTAAGATTCATAGGTATCCAGATGACTTTGTCCATCTAACTCCATAACTTTATTTTCAAAAGTTCACATCAGGTTTTTCATATGTTTCTTAGAAGATTTATGAAGATGGATGATCCATCTGGCACTGATCTGGTTCTGTAACACTGTTTGCTGGCCAAAACACAAAACACTCATAGTCACACACTGAAGGGTGTAATACTGACCCCCACACAGCTTTGCACACCTGGAAACCATCACTGGCATATACATTACACATTCAAATCACATCTTTTGATATTTAAGGTGCACATATCTGTCTTGTAGCATCCCTAGGCAGGTTTCTTTCCTGACAGACCTGCACTGAAACCCACTGGAAGGTTCTTGTTTCTTTCTCACCACAGCCAGCAGACAGGTCCCCTAATGACTGTGTTGGTACCCACAGCGGGTTTTGAACCTGTTACTTCCCCATCAATAGCAAGCATCAAAACACCAAAGCAGCTCCACACAGGACCAACTATAATTTCCCAAGTTTTTAACCTCAAAAGGTCAACCATCACTCAACTTTTGTAACACCAAAGCATGGAAATTTGTACTTTCCTTTGCATAATTCATTTCAGCAAGGTAAAACTAGCTTTCTGGATATGGAATTGCTTTCATGCAAAATGAAATGGAGCTATATGGAGAGGGTAACCAACATGAGGAGGGCTTCTAGATGGAGCTGGGAAAGCTTTTACAGGATTGCTGCTGGGAGAAGAGTCATGAAGGAAGATTGGACCCAAGGACTTATTTAGGAAGGCTCTTCCTAAATTTTCTACTGTTCCTCATTCAGTCTCCTGATCCTTTGGATTCCTTTTCTTGTTCGTTTTTCCCAGCAAGTCTATGAGGCAAAGCTTCTTCCTCTTGCTTCTTCTTCTCTTCCTTCTTTGCACATTTTATTCCCTAGGAACAAGAAGAGTGGTGGAACAAAATGCTCCTTCCTCTCAAAAAAAAAGGCAACCCATTGTGGGGCCCAGAAGCCAGGAGGAGTCCCTGTAGGAGAGAAAGAGCCCACAGAAAAGCTAAAGAAATCCTTTCAATCAAACCTTTCAGCTGAGGGAGCAGAACCATTTCAAGTTTATCTGGTGGCATTCAGCCCCATGGGTCAGGAAAGTCTAAAGGGACAAAGAGTTACCTTGCCTAGCAGGTCAAGTCATGAACAATAATCTGGGAAAAGTTGGGCTTTAGTTTCACTCTGCTCTTCACTCATCACTCCCACTGTCCCTGTGAAAGATCAAAGTCCTGTTGGCACCCTGTCTCTATCAGGATCTCCTCCAAATATATCAGTGGCAGATAGGGATTGCTGGAAACAGCAGATCATTGATCCAAACAGCACACTTTTTGATGCTCGTTCTTTTCATATGACATATGTTGCTGCTTTCACTATGCACTGATCATTTGGGGGCTTCTGTGGTTTTTATCAGGATGTCGAGAATCTCAAAAGGCTGACTGCAGATAAATATTCCACACTTACTTAAAACTAGGTTACTTTGTTCAAAATTTTCTCTATACCACTATATTTACTCCCAGTTTAGGGATATCTCAAAAAATCTTTGGTTATATCCTTCAGCTCTGGTCATTATCTCCTCATTTTTTTCTTTGCTAAACTAAAATATGCTATCTAGCCTAGAGCTAAGCAGTCATAAACAGTCTGCTTGTTAATCTGCTTTTTTAACGGCTTGTTCTTTGTGTTGTGCTCTGGGAATATATCAAAAGTCAAAGAAATACAAGTGAGCTTGGGACAAGAGAAACAGAATCAGTCTGACAATTTGGGAAGGGTCATTCTACTGTGAATAAGTGGAATTTGATGCCGGCTGAAGTTTAAAGAACTGGAAAGGTGCATCTGATACTTGCACTTCTTTTGAGATATTTTGAATTAAATATTCTTTCCTGAACTCATCCTTATCAAGGGGACTGGAAGTGTTGATCACACATCCAGACGTGAATATTAATTAATATATGCTGTCTAATCCTCATGATAATTTTGGCTAGTTAAGATATATTTTGACCTGTGTCATCAGGTCTTCCGCAGACAATTAAGAACATTTTCAGACATGTCTATATGGAAAAGAAAAAAAATTAATTAGGAAGATGGGAAATCACTGCCTTATTTTAATTTCTTTTCATTTTTTTCAGGCTTGCATTTAACCAAACTTGTTGCTTTTAATATCACCATTCACTAAAGACTACACCATCACACAGACTTAGCACAAACAGTGCTGATTACACTATCTCAGAGCACTGACTTAAATTACTAGTTTTCAGAGCAGTTACCCATACAATTACTTTGTCTCCAAGTTAAGCAGTGGAATGTGCTACTACCGTGTTATAATGTTGCTTCTTAAAAAGTCATGTGATATATTCAAGTCAAATGACTGTGGGTATCTTGTACCACTAACGAAAACAAAATTATAATAGAAATGTAAACAACTAATTCATTATATTATGCAACAATGTAATTACTTTGTCTATTTCATAATGAGCTAACTTAATTAAAATTCATTTTTGAGTTGTTCATTAGCACTGTGTCTTGTAAAAAAATTCAGAAATGCCATTATTTTTATATTTTACTGCAGAAAAAATAGATTGTTCAAATACATTCTAAATAATATTTACCTTGTTCCTCTTTTGTTCTCTATACATGAAATTAAGGAAAAATTAAGAGTATTTTGCATCTAATATCTTACCAGGCAAAAATAACTCTGCCTGGAGACAAAATGCACCAACCATCCTCAGAAAGACAGGATTTCAGTGATGTTGTCTAGCCCATCACAGATTATCAGTGTAGGTGTGTGGACTTCCAGTAAAACATAAGCAGCTCTTCTGAGACCCTTAAGCCTACGATCTATCATATGAGCAGTTTTAATTTGTCTAATTTCTGGCATTACTTACTGTTGCAAAAGAACAAGGATTAGCAGAATCACAGTGTGACATTAAAATGTCATTTCAAGCTATGTGAACAGCTGATAACTGATTCCCATGAAGACAAAGATCTGCCTGAAAGTAGGGATCTCATAAAAGCTCACAAACTGATCTCTTATCAACAGTTCCTCTGCAGAGCAGTAATAGTTAACTCCACTATTACCTATTTCTATTATCTATTTCAAAACCTTTGACATTTTTTGTCACCTTGAAGGTGGTCTTTCAACCTGTCACTTCTTATAAACAGTTGGCTTTTTCACCATTCCACACACAGAATATTTGTTTTGTGTTGTCAAGCAATCCTGTATTTTGCCTTTAGTGTCATCTGAAAAAGCACTAATGAGAATAAAGCTCAACCTGCACTTTTTCCTCAATAGACATCCCCTTTGCATTTCATGTATTTGGTTTTCTTTAATTTCTTTTGCTTCACCAGGAATCTTCTCATGACCTTTGACAGACAACTTTAGGCATAAGAAGGCAGATACATCCACAGAGTTATCCTTAACCTCATGTAGCAATGATGAAAGAAAGGCTATCTCCAGTGACTGTCCCAGAGCAAATGATTGCTCCTATTCCTGTTGCTCTGATTCTCATTCTGAATCTCACTCTAAATAAACTGTTTCTCCACTGCTCCACAGGGTGGGGCGGTGGGGGGGTGTCTAGAAAGACTATGATACTCCCTAGTAACATTTCTGAATACTTAAGTCTGACCAGCAGGGTGACTCAACAGGTAGTATCTACATCTCTCTATACCAGCCTAGTAGCCAAAATGGAAATGGACTTTGCTAAGTGAGGTCCTAAAATCTATACTATAACCCTAAAGAGGTTTAACTAATAAAGAATTAAAAGCATATTCGTGCCGGGACAGCATTCCAGAATTAGCACCAAAAAAGGAAAGAATACGAATATTACAAGCTAAAATAATTTCTAGATGGAGTTTTTAAAGGTAAGAAACTTGATGTGATTGTGCTTTCTCCCCTGTAGCTACCCAAATTCTTCCCAGTCCTGTCTTTGTTTTTGAGCCCAGTGGCCAATTCCAACCTAATCTGACATGAGGGGGGTGATTTTCAGACAAACCGTGGCTGTGCTGCCACTGAAAGGAAAGCAGTTTATGACCGCACTCGTGGCCTGTTCCAACAGGCAGCAGCGAGGCAGCACACATCTAATGCCGTCTAACAGCCGTCTCACATGTCGCTTTTGACCTACTCAAACAGAATGAGAGAAGGACCTGAGGGTAACAGAGGAGAATCAGGACAAAGTCAGTTACGAAGTGCTAGTGGAAGTAGGAAATTAATAGAAAATTCATTAGGAAATTAGGCTTTAATTCCAATCCTCATTAAACAGCTTGATTTTTTATGTTTGTCTAATCTGTATGCCCACAAGTCTGGCATAATTGCACCCTTCAGATATTTGCATTAAGGAAATTTTCCCAATTTTTTTTTCTACTGAAAAACAGTAACAAAGATATACATATAACACAATTGTCATACCTATACAGATTTAAAAGAAAAAAAAATAGAAGTGTTTAATACACAGCCTTAGGCAATAATTTAACATTCCTGTCAGGACTGAATTAAAAACAACTTAGTGAGAACTTCTAGAGAATTTCCATTTCCACTCTAATATTTCTCTGTCACTTAAAGAGGTAACTGCATCCCTCCTTCCCTGGCTCTGTAGTTCCAGTCTCAATGTTTTGCCCTCCCTTGCATTCATCAGTCAGTGAGCTACTTCACCTCCATAGCCTTTACCCAAAAATGGCTGATTTTTTTTGCTTGGTAATTTTCTGCCATTTTAAAAAGTAGAATTGGTCATTGAGAGATCCAACTAGAACTGACACCAATGGGAAATTATCACAGGTTGGATGGGAGTGGAACTGGGCTTTTCTGTGTCAGCCAACTGTTCGAACAGCTCAGCTGTCTCCTCTCACCAGAGCCCAAATCTTGAAACATTTCAGCAGATTTCACTTAAAGTTCAAGAGCATTTGGCCTCCATGGAGATTTGTTCTGATACATCTTAATCTGAAACTTTCCATAACTCTCCTGTAAGCAAGTTAGATTTGAAATTCTGAAAGACTTAAAGCCTTCAGGGGGATACAGCAAATATGTGAAAGGAGTGCATACAACTATTCATGTGTGGGGAATATCAGAAAATTAGGTCAGTTTTGAGAGATGCTGATATTTAAGTTTCCCATCTTAGTCAGAAGTACTCTATTTCACTCAAATACTTTTGAAGTGCAAAACATTCTCCAGATAACTACTGATAATACTACAGCTCCTAGATTTAATGTTTGTCTTTCGTTGGCAGGCCTAAAGGAATAAAAATTCAAAGTTCCTGAATAACCTTGACACCAGCATCCCATTGCTTTAGTAGAGTATCTAGCATCCTGAGATATATTACAAATATTTTACTGGTGATAATTAGTATTCTTTGTGTTCAAGAGAATTTAATCAGGACAGGGCTGCAGGGCTTTTTAAGCCCAGACAAAATATTCAGAATGCACATTTCTCTTTGGAAAAGCATTAGGTGGCGAAAGATGGGTTTTCAAAGCAGACATTTAGGGGCATATTGAGATTTTTAAATTGATTTGCCCATTCCATAAGGGAACTGTTTAAGGTAGCACTCTTTTCTTAATTAAGAAAAGCAGTGATTTGCTATGGCAAAGCATAGAAAACTAACGGCTTTTGCCATTGCAAAGGAGAAAAGAAGAATGATACATTTAAGATACTTTCAGTCTAATTTTTTCTAATTCAAGGAGATGAAAAAGGAAAGAAATTCCAGAGCTCATGAAAGTATTTTCACTAGCCAAAAGAGACCTCTTTATTTAACAGTTGGAAATATATTGGTAGGAAAAATGGCAATTTATAACAATGCAAACTAATAATCAAAAGTTTTGTCACAAAACTCATGAGAATGACAAATACGCATCTTTGATTTTGACATATTTATGAGAAAATGAATTCTGGAAGCTAGAGGTAAAAGACTTAGCTCTTGAAGTTCATATACATTTTTGTTGCTTTCAGGAAAGCCAGGTTTTTATCACAAGACGTTTTACCAACAAATACTACACAAAGAATTAAAAGGTCCTGCAATAATAATTAATAATTTAATGTGTGATTTTTACCTTTGTTTGCTGTAATTCACAGAATTCCTATCTTTATTTTTGTTTTAACAGTTCAAAACTAACTATGAAAAGAGAATGTTTAAAGTAGGTATTCCATCCAATGACACATCCACAGTGGCTTCCATAATAAGCAATGTGTCAGAAGCAATGGAAACCCTCACCCAGATGAAAGAGGAAATAGTTCCCGTTCCAGGTTCTGTAAATGGAGTGAATGCCCTTGGCTTGGTGGTCTTCTCAATAAGCTTTGGCCTGGTGATCGGAAGCATGAAGGAGCAAGGTCAGGCATTAAAAGACTTCTTTGATAGCCTCAATGAGGCTATCATGCGATTGGTAGCTCTAATCATGTGGTAAGTGCCCCTTTGATAAAATCCGTCTTAAGGTACTAACAATATTTTTTCATCACAGTCAGGTATCGGATAGCAAGAGTCTGTTTGGCAGGAAGTCAGACAATAGGTTCTTAACTACCTTGTAGCTTTTTTCATAAACCAACACAAGAACTGTAATTCTGTATGTCAATAATCTGCCTGAACACACCTACTCTTTCAGTGTGTTTAGCTTTTGACATGAGAAAAATCAGGGTCTGTGGCAGACCTTGTTAAACATACAGAGCCATTCTATGTCTTCATAAAGATAGCAATCACAACAGTATGCTATCAAAGTTTCCTTATATCCTAATCTGCCTTCACTAAAGGAAACAGACAAACCTCTGCCATGATCTTATTTCTATGCAGCAAGACCTTGTTATTGTTAGTTTCCAACCAAACTGGTTCCTGCAGTTGCATAGCATATACACACATCCTTGCATTGTAGCTGCACTGCTTACACATACACATAATTTCCCTACTTTCTTTATTGTATTCAATAGATAAATAAATCCAATACCTTTTCACTGAAACGTTAGGTAGGAAGTCTTTTCAACAACGAAGATTTGTTATTTGTCAGGTAGAAGGGTAATTAGGAAATTATGTCTCGTTCCCTCCTTTACTGCAGAAAACAAACAAACAAATCAAGTCTAAAAGCATACCCAAGAGCACACACAGATACATTGCAATAGCAGATACAAAACTAACAGTATTTTTCCAATAATTCTATTCCGTCTGGAAGCATCTATACGAAACCAAAATCTTTCCTCCTTCTTTACAAGCATGATTAAGATGATAAAGCAGTGAATTATAATTGTTACATCTGAGAAATTTCTACATGGATTTGATGGCTTAAAGTGCAATTGAGATATTCTGGATAAATTTTATTCTATGGTAACTTAGTGTGAAAAAGCAAGTGGACATTTATAAAAATAAGGCAGTACCAAAAGCCCAGATGCAGCAGAATTATGTTAGTTTATGCTCAGTGATAGCCGTTTCTTCATCTGTAGCTGTGCTCACCGATAGGAAAAAGCAGATCACACCACCCTTGTGGCCGCCCCACAGTGCAGCTAACCTTTGTAAATGGTGGCTTCTTGCTAAAGTATCTATCCAGTGCTCCCTGTGCATTCCTTTCCAACAGCATGGGAAGCAGCACTGGTGAGATGATAGAACTGAGCACTTGTATAGTCTACAACTATGTCAGCTGAGCCTTCCTGCATACATACAGAATTATAACAGAATTGGCCAAATTAGCTTCTGAATGTCACTTGAATTCCAAAGGTAGCTCATCTACCTACATGTCTGAAAGGCATGCTGTACATCTTGAAACCCTTACCAGATCCTGAATCCAATGGAGCCTATCAGAAACATTTGCTGCTGTGGTTTAATCCAGGTTGAACAGTTAAGAATTAAAGAGTTAAACTGTTGAACTTCTTTTTAATAGTCACCTCTACAGTGAAATCCTACAGTCGTGCATGTGTATAAACACAAAAGGTATGAATGGAGGAGTGAATTTCTGTTTTCTTCAGTACAATACTGATTTGATTTCTTATTTTCAGGTATGCTCCACTTGGAATCCTCTTTTTGATTGCTGGAAAAATTGTTGAGATGGAAGATATGGGTGTGATCGGTGGTCAGCTGGCCATGTACACTGTAACAGTTATCATTGGTTTGCTAATTCATGCTGTCATTGTCCTACCTCTTCTCTACTTCCTGATCACCCGTAAGAACCCTTGGGTATTTATTGGAGGCTTAATCCAGGCATTAGTCACAGCTCTGGGAACATCTTCAAGGTATAATACAGTATCTTAAGGCCATACTGTTTTTATAATATTACTGGTTTGAGGAAAAAAAGATGCCTAATGTAGTTGGTTAGCTCTGTATTCAAGTATTCACTTGGACACTTTATTTCAGACCTGCTGCTCTCCGATAGAGATAATTATTATGTTGACTTGAACTCTATTTTCTATAAGAATCCCTGAACAGAGATTAAATGAGCCTGTTTGCTGATGCTGACTGAATGGCTGGAACACTTGTGATTTTGATTAGCCTCAGTGTTTGAGATTTTTAAGCAGTTTGTAGTGGCTTGCTGGTAAAGGATGCAGCTGGCAAAGGACATGCATGGCAAAATGGATCAGAAAACAACAAAGTTCAGTGGGGGTTCTGAGTGAGCTTGACAGCCCTTAGTTGCAGCTGACATTCTGTGCTCAAAATCCTGGTAGCCAGTGATTGATACACAACCTGCAACAGAAATGCCACTTTGGCTCTTTTTTGATGGCAGTCATAGGCATGTCATGTGAATAAAAAAAACTGTTTGCATCTATGGTGACAGGAAACATTATTGTAATAAAATATACATTTCTATACCATATGACCTTTCATAAAACACCTTTCATTTTAATAGATTTTAAAACTGTCTCCTGAAGTCAGATGTTCTAGGTCAGGTATTCTATATTACTGAATACAAGTCCCTGGTGTTGGGAATTACTTCGAAGATCTGGATAAGAAGCTATTGTGAGCATTGATGTAGAATCTGGTTAAGTTTTCTACCATTGAAAAAGCTCCTGAGGACTTAAGAAAATCATGACAGTACATTAATTGGTAGAGAGAGATAATTATTAATTTCACATTTGACATATTGATATCAATCCTTGCAAATCTGTGAAACACCTAAAAGAGAATTTGATTAGCAATGGTTTTTAAAAGGATTTAATAAAACTAATGTCAGTCAACATGGTTTAAGAGAAAATAAAACAAAACTACAACTTCAGTGGGTAACAGTAACAGTGTTAAAAGGATGTGTTCCAGCTTCTGTAAGACATTGCACTTGGTGTGCTCGAGATTCTCAGCAAGAACCTGGTTTAATGCAAAAGAGCATAATATACTACAAGTGGATTTAAAAATTGCTTAAAGTTCAACTGTAGCTTGACCATCAGAAAAGAGTTTTTTTCTAGCACAATCCTCCACAGTTCTTTTTTACTTTACATTTTATAAGTAGCTAAGAATGAAGAGGTCACTGAGATAGAGTAATCTGAATTGCTGGGTCTTGAAAAACCTCTTTACCTTGGTGTGATCAGATACAGAGATATATCCTTAAGAAGAGCAAGCCCAGGCAGCTCCTAGAGGCAGCCACCTTATCCTTCCTCCTGAGGCAGTGCCTCTGAAAGGGATCTTGGCATCCCGTGGGCCGACTGGGTACTCCTGTAGCACAGGAAGCCCAAATGTTCAGTTGAATTCATCTTCAAATGGAATTACAGTTTATATCTTATTTGGATCTAGCAGCAGGGGAACAAGAATAAGTGGTGTAGAGACCCTGGCTGGGACAGTTAAGTGTCTTCATAGCAGCTCATATGGTGCTGTGGTTTAGATTTGTGACCAAGACAACACTGACTGCACGCTGGTGCTCTAGCTATTGAACAGTGAGTGCACAGAATTAGGGACTCCCCTGTTCCTCAGTCTGCCCAACAGTGAGCGCGCAATAGGTTGGGAGGACACACAACCAGGCATATGACCGAAAGTACACAAAGAGATGTTCTATGCCATATACATCATGCTTAGCAATAAAAAAGGTCAAAGAGGGGGTTTTAGGGAGGCTAGCCATCTTTTACTCAGAAACTGGCTGGGCATTGGTCTGCCTGTGGGAGGTGGTGAGCAATTGCCTTTGCATCATTTCTTTTGCTTTGTTTTCTTTCTCTCTTCTTCCACTTATCCTTGATGCACTAATATTTTTTTTATATATATCTCAGCCTCTGTGTTTTTATCCTTTTACTGTTCTCTTTGTCTTTGCCTGTCCCACTCAGGGTGCGGGGGCAAGTAAGCGAGTGGCTGTGTGGTGCTTAGCTGCCTATTGGTGTTAACCCACAAGTGGTAAAGTAATGTAACCGTCCAACAAAATGCCCAGCAAATAAAAAAAAAGAAAACTTACTGTTTACTGAAGACCTGAATAGCTTATTTCGTATAACTTCAGGAAAACAATGTTTAGGGATGACTGAATCCTAACATAAAAAATGAGAAGTAGGAATTTTTAAATAGATTCCTCTGCCTAGCAGAAGAATCTCATATCAAAATACTGAAGTTAAGACACATTCAGACTAGGGACTATATAGAGAGTAGCAGTAATTAACCACTAGAAAAAGTTTCCAAGAGCATTAGGAGAATGTCCGTCATTAGAAGTCTTTAAGTTCAGCCTTTGCATGTTTAAAAAAAAATATTCTGGTAGATCACATAAAAATTAAGAAAAACAGAACAATCTCTCTTGTCATCACAATGCCTGACACTCTTTTCATTCCCTCTTTGTAGAATTTATATCATATATTACCTTCTTTCTGTTTCAGTTCTGCAACACTACCTGTTACATTTAAGTGTCTAGAAGAAATAAACGGAGTGGACAAACGAGTTACGAGATTTGTACTCCCAGTTGGTGCTACAATCAATATGGATGGAACTGCTTTATATGAGGCTTTGGCTGCAATTTTCATTGCACAGGTTAACAACTTTGATCTGAACTTTGGGCAGATTATCACAATCAGGTACAGAAGCCATTATTACCTATGTCTAATAACAGCACCTTTGTGTTGACTCCTTCTTGCTGTTATATGTGGGATTAAATGAAACCATCTAGTGCTAAACACAAGAACTGCTAACAGCAGATGAGTAACTGTAATGAATCACATCTTCTGCACAGAAGATGCCCCCCAGCATGTATTGTCCATTAGGTAAACCTTAAAAAAACCTGTAACATGACACACCTATCACTGCGCTTAGTAGAGTCAATAAGAACAGTTTTTAATGGCCTTTAAGTTTTCTTAAAGGCTCATGCAGCTGTTGGTAGCTACAGACTTACAATCAGTACCAGATACATGTACAAAGCAGCAGCATAAGAGCATCGCAGTGCTGATTCTAGGAGAGATAGTGTTTTACTGGTCCTGATGTTTTCAGGGTACAAGCAGAGAAAGCTGTGTAAAGGGCACTAGCATCTTTTATTACACCAACAGACAGAGGTGGAGAAAACAGGTATGTTTTCAAGCACACAAGTCTTCATGTTTGAAATAGAACAGCAAACAACCCACTAAACAGCACTCAATGATAACTGATATGCATTAATTTTGCTATGTTACTCAAACAGTTCAAGAGGAAAGGGTGATGGGTACATGTGCAGAAGAAATACATGTCAGCAAGGAGAGAGAGGGACACTGCAGGACAGACACACTTGTATTTTTCACTCTGGAACACTGATGGTACACATACGGTGGAACCAGGAATGTAGAAGATTTTCAAGCAGAAGTGCTTCTCTCCATAAAAACCACCAGCGTAATTCAATATTCATCAACAGAAGGCCTAACTGTCTTCACACTCTAGGGCAATAGTTCCTTGTTCATTAGTACTAGAGCTACTCCCTGCCAAACCACCTGACAAAATAAATTCTTCTCAAACCAGGTGTGAATATTTCTGTCAAGTTACTATCTTGACAGGGTTTCTGGCAGCTTTCTCTTTTCTGATGGCAGAACGCCAGCTGCTGGAGGACAGATACTTCATCTGGTGTGAAGTTACAGTGAGATGGATAGAGAACAAAAGTTCTTGCATTAGATCTGCCAGGACAAAATTACCTCCTCAACTTCTCTTTTAACATGTTCAAGCTTGTGGAGTGAGTTTGTTCAGTGGGTGTGGGCATGTAGCTATAATGCTTTTGTCTAGCCCTTAGCATCTAGTAGGGGATTTACACCTAACAAAATCCTGTTTCAAGGGTTCTGGATAAAGGTTTAGTGTAAACATTTTGAGTTAAGATCCATACCCCCCTGCAGCTATGCAGTGCTCAGGTAAGGGACAGGGATCATCTTTTTATGTACTCCTGAGCAAATGCTTTCTTGCTTCATATCTGTTTTTAATGTTTGCCAGGTGATAAGGGGAGTTTATTATGGAATGCAATTAATTGCTCTTCCCATCTCTGCACAGCATCACAGCTACAGCTGCCAGTATTGGGGCTGCAGGCATTCCTCAAGCTGGACTGGTCACCATGGTCATTGTGCTTACATCAGTAGGTTTGCCTACAGATGATATCACTCTTATCATTGCGGTGGACTGGTTCTTGTAAGTATTTTTGTGGAGTCACTAAAGGCTTAGACCATGTTTAGAAGTACAATAGCCAGGGACATTCTGGCAATACTGCAATCAGCAGTGTACTTTTGCTGTGGAAGACAGTTGGAAGGAAGTATTAAAAAGAATCACAATTTCTTGTGGTTAAGGCATTAGAGCAGATGGTGAGGGGTGTTAATGATGACTCCTCTTGCATGCAAAAGGGTTACTTAAAAATCTGAATCCTTAGAGTACTAAGAAAAATTTCAGATGCACTGTACAAAATTAGCAAATAATTGCTTTAGTCTTCTATTTTTGTAGGATGGCAATGAAAACCTTCCCATCAATCAGGCTCAGAGCTGGTTCAGATCCAACCCGGTTGTTTGCAGCCCTGCTGACTATCTAATCTAGGAAAGGTTTACATGTCACTCCATGGACAGAGAAATGAAAACCAGTTGTCTAATTCTTTTATCCAGCCATCAGATGTATTGCCCCTCAGTTTTTCCATTCCTCTGTCTGTGGAAAACTAACTGACACCTGTAGGTATATGGGGAAAATCAAAGGCAGGTTTCCTCTGACCTCTGTTTCGTCTAACACCTATCAGTTATAGTTTCTAGAAGCTTTTACCCTTCTGTTTTCCTAAGTGATCCCTGCAAGAAGCTGCCCATGTTGTTATCAGAACATAGTGTCTTCAAACGATTGTCTAGTCACATGCCCACAGACAGCCTTATATATGTGGACGCTTACTAAGTAACAGTGCCAGGCACTCCCCGCCAATCTGCCTCCTACCTCTTCTGGGCAAAGCCTTCTGAGAGGGCTGAGATGTAGTTTAATTTTCATTATTTCAGCACTATTCCACCCTAAATTAATGACCATAGGTCATGGTAAGGAGAGAAATGACCCTAACAAGGTAGATTCTCATTGGCTTACATGTTCATAGGATACCAACCCAAACCACCAAAGTACAAAAATGCCTCCAAGAAGCATCTGCCATATGCTCCCTTTGTTATCTTCATCACTCAGCTGTTTCTTGCTGTGAAGTTGCCAAGAGTATGAACGTGTTTGTGACTCCAAATCCTAGTGTATTTGTTAATCTCTGTAGAAGAAATAATGGCATTAGCAGTTCAGAGAAAGAAATATGTATAAAAGAGCTGAATCATCTAGTAGCTGTTTAAAGGCCATTTTAACATCTAGCCTGCATGTTTCCCTGAACAAGTGAAATCAAGGCTAACTTACTATTTCTCCTTAGGGATCGTCTCCGTACCACTACCAATGTCTTGGGAGACTCCATTGGAGCAGGAATTGTTGAACATTTATCACGGCATGAGCTGAAGAACAGGGATGCTGAAATGGGTAATTCTGTGATAGAGGAGAATGAAATGAAGAAACCATACCAACTGATCTCACAAGAAAATGAGAGTGAGAAGCCAGTAGATAGTGAAACCAAGATGTAGGGTAGAGAAAGCATGAGTCCAACATTACAAGTGTGGAAAATACACACTTTTCCCAGCCTTTTGTATCTTAAAATCACAGAGTTCATTTATTCCTTGATTTCTCCCTTTATAGTAGCACTGGAAAGAATTAATTAGCAGTGATCGTGTTATATGTTGACTTCCCACTTAAAAATATTGACAGGCAACAACACTGGTCCTGCTAGACATGTGCTAACTGGGGATAAAAAAAGAGAGATTGTCAATAGAATAAAAACAAAATTCAGTGTATATGTTACTCAGTCCTGTGAAACTTTTTTTTAACATGAACTGGAAAGTAAAAACAGACAACAGAGACCGAAACGGTTTTATTTTTTTAAATACTTGTTGCAAAATTCCTAACATCTAAACACACAAGCAATACTTCTAACTTGGTAACTGCATCCAGCTAAGTAAATTTACAGGATTTTTGCTTTTTTTATCTGATCTTTTTTTATCTGATTTTTTTCTCTACTGTTATATCATTGTTAAAATAGTAACAAGACAATAAAAAGAAGGACATTAATCGAAAGGATAAAAAGAGGGAAGATATATAAATAAAAAATATACCCTAGATGAGCTCTTTTATCGGCTGAGTTGAAATATTTCTAAGAAAGTTATTTTATCTAGACACAGTTTTTCATATTAGCCTCAGCTGATCTTGACAAAAACTTAGCCTAGTCAGCTCCCACTGGCTTGCAAACATTTACATATATGTAGGTACCTCCAGTCTGGATTTTTCCCCTTAATTTCAACACCACAACTCAGTTGAACAATCTGTGTGTCTGTTCTTTAGAGCAAGGTCCTAGGCTGGGACCTCTGGGACAGAAAACATCTCATCTCATTTTGGAAAAAAAAACCCTATAGCATACTCTGGATACACTGGTTATCTACTTAATAAGCAATAATAGGAGTAGAAGGCAGTGCCAGCCTTCTGCAGAAGGTGCAGAAGGGTGAGATGCTCAGATCCTAAAGGGACGGGATTCTAAATCTGAACCCCTGAGACCAACAGGAGGTTTTCTGATTGGAAACCTCCCAAATGCTTGGTCATCCCATTGATAAGTTATCAGAGCTGTTAGCTGGATTTACTTTTTTCCATCTGAAGAAGGCTCCCTATGTCAATGTGAAATTTTGAAATCCTGGTGTTTATCAGTAGCATCTCAAAAAGAAAAAATAACCCTTTAGAAAGCAAAACTAATGGGTGCTTTTTTACTTTTTACTAGGAAAAATATATAAATTGCAAAATAGTCAGTACTATAATAAACGTTGAAGTTTTAATTAGAAAGGATTTTAAATCGCAATATTGTAGGTTTCTTTCAGGGAAAAGATAAGAAAAGAATGAAAAAAGGGAGACAATGCACTTGTAATCTTGTGGCATTTTTTGTTAATTTCAAGATTATTCCCTGATGAAGCCCTTTTTTAGAAATATAAATTATGTAGTTTTTCCTTTTTGCCTTGTATTATTATAAAGGTTAAAGTGGAAGGTTTTATAATGCAGTTACAGTTGGGGGAATGAAAAAATACTAATCGACAGGCACGATAGTGTTGAGTGATCTTTTTTCTTAAAATGTTCAGTTTTCTTCTTTCTCTCTCCCTCTACCAAAAAATTCTGATGATGGAAATGAAGGATTCCCTTGCTATGCCCCAGTTACCTCTCAAAAAACATTCAATATGTTGTTTCTGTCACTAAAAGAACATAAATACTGTGTCCAAGTAACTGTAGTGAAAATGTTAGCATGCTGGGTGAAGGCAAATCTTTTCCCAGGCAAGACTTCTTTTAGGACTGAAAACTCCTGCCCATCTCCTCCAGCTGGGTAACCCAGACTGTATGAGCAGGAACTCTCCAGTGAATGAAGTGTGCAGGGTTTAACACAGAGCATTGAGCAATCAAACCAACAAAGCTCTAAACAGGTCTCTAAAAGAAAACAAATGTGGTTTGGGGGTTTTTCTAACAAAATGCCAATCTAGGATACAGACAGGCATTTTCTGATATGTATTTAGAGATATTTTTATATAGATACTGTATTCAGAATGTGTGTATAAACATTAACTGTAGAATTTATGGCATAACAATTTAATTTTTTGTTAAGATTCTGTTTGGAAATACATTGCAAAGACAATGTAAATGGCTGTCTTTCTATGACATCAGCTGAGAAAAATGAATTGTGTCACAAAGAATGTGATCTTTTTTTATACTAACTTTGTTCTTACAAAAATCAGGTATTATAGAAAGATTCCCTTCCCCATCCCTCACTGGTACTGCATTGTATGCATCCAGAGTGGATTGTGAAACATTACTTTGTAGATGTATTTTCAATAAAAATAGTTTTACATTACTGCTTTTTTCTGATTTAAAGTTTCTTTCAAAGGGTCTATAACAGAAGCTTCACACAAACTCAGAGTTCACAAACTTATAATATGGCATTTCAGGAACTGCAGGGCTTTGATATAGCAAGGCTTCCTCACTTCAAACCTCTGCTTACGGTTTCATGAACAAAAATAAACAAGTAGAAGGGGACAGGGAAGAACATTAAAAATTAAAAGAACCAATGTTTATCCTGTTCAAATTAAATTATATAAATTCATATTGATATCTGCAAAACACATTAAAAAATAAGTATTTACATTTTCAATGATTCAGCTACTGCAAAGCTGCCAGTTCATTTGGGATGTATAATTAGGTGGTGGAAAACACCCATTGACCGGGGTATTAGACAGTCATAACATTACAGCTAGCCTAGACAATCCCCTGCTTTTCTCATAGAAGTGGTTTGTGATGGGGTCAGAGTTCATTTGCCAACAACGTCAGCTAGCAGTTATCATCTAATGAAAGGGAATGTCTTGTCAGAAGGGCTGGGAAGGTATATAAAACACAAGCTGAACCACTTGCATCTGGAAAGTTGTGTTGGTTGGAGCAGATGGCGGCAGCAGGGAGAAATCCTGCTTTCCTGAACATACAATGACAAGCCACTGGACAATGACCTCTAGGAAATTTGTTTGTAGCATTTTGAGTGAAAACAATATATAATGCAACCAGTTTTGTAAAAAAACTTCAGAGAAGACATGGTGTTCTATACTACATAAGCATAGCTTTTCCCAGTTTTTTTCTAGTTATCTACACAGTCATTTACTCAATACGGGTAACAATCTTTGTGTTTCTAGAATTACTATGGTGATGGGAAAAGCTAAATAAGGAGCGTTAGTGCCTCACTTGGAGATATTACTGGCACAGTGGCCTTGCTTAGTCTTCTGTACCCCCATGCAGAACAAAGATCTCTGGTTATTCCATAATTTGTCAGCAGTGTTTTCATTTGGAAATCAGGGTACAAAACAGCCATGCCATCCTTGGGCAAGAATTTATGCGTCTGTAATGGTGTGTGGCCAGTATAAAGCAAAGTGACCATGCATGTAATCAGCTACTGGCACAGGGAAGTATTTCTGTCTTCCCTTCTGAAGGACTGAATTTGCAAAGTGACATTTGTGTTCCAATGCAGTCGCAACTCCTAAGAAATTTAGGGCATTTTTTTCAACTAACTCTATAACACATGCTTGGTTTAATAATGCTACAATGGAAATGGTACAGAAGAGTGGCTTCTGATGTGATCGGTGGTGTGCTAGGTGTGATCAACAGTGTGTGATCTGTTTAGGCTTTTAGTGTGATCAACCATTTCCCAGAACAGGGTAAAAAATCTGAGAAGAACTGATAGATCACTCCGTTCCTGGACTTCAGTGTCATCTTTCTGAAGAGAATGGCTTACCCTGGAAGGATGGAGTTAGATGGAAAGACTCTTAGAAGATGGAGAAGGACTTGTCCACCTCCACGCTACACTGAAAACCCAGAATTGCAACATCAGTGAAGCAACAAAATTCCTTCAAACAAAGAGAGCTGCAGTCAGATGATATAATCCTGCGTGGTGAGCTTCTTCCTTTCCCCTCTTCCCCCACTTGGCTCCTCAGATGTCTCTCAGATACCCAGATATATCTAAAATTCCAAAATTTTAGTACAGGAGCACTTGCAACTCTAACCAAAGTTTTTCTTCAACATGCCTCATTACACAACTAGGGCTGCACAAATAATTGATTTTTCACTTCAGTGAGAGAACTGAAAAACTGGGGACAATATTCTTCCAGGACACCATGAAACAATTTTTTGATTGCTTTAAAAAAAAAAAAAAAAAAAAAAAGAAAGTCTCTTTCAGGTATAATGAAATGTTTCATTCTCCACTTGTTGAAACATCCTAAACATCCTATCTCACTTCTGGATTCCTTTTACTGTATTTTAAATTAAAACAAACTCAGCTGTAAAATGAACTGTAATTCAGAAAAAAAAACATTGAACCATTTTGTAGGAAAATGTCAAAATGAAATATTTCAACTTCTCTATAGTATCTCCTCACTTTAAAGCAATTGTATTTACAGAAGTTGGCACAGCTTCAAAAGTATTTGCTTCAAACTGCATTTTTAGCAGTATATTTTTGTATTAATGTTTTTTCTTTGTTCTTTACAACTTCCTTTCTCCAGATATTGCACATTTTTCTGCTTTTCCTGTTTGCTTATATTTTTTTCTTCATTATACTGTTGGCTTTCTAAAAGCTTTTTAAAACTCCTGGATATTTGATAAAAAATGATACAAAATAACTCTTCCCTGATATTTTTCCTCTATTGTTACTATTATTTTTCCTCCTAAACTTGTATCCATTTCCTGCATCATGTTTCATTTCAATGCCTCGAGCAGTTTCTCACGTTCCACAGTACCCTATTCCTCTCTCCATCCATCCCACTTGGTCGCTTGGCTATACTCTTCATTTTTACAGCTTCTCCTCCAAGAAGCAGCAGGTCTCCATACACCCAGGCTCAGGTCTCACTAGTATTCTTGGTCTGCTTCATAAACATAGACATGATTTAACTTTTCTGTGTTTTAGTTCCCAATCAATAAAATGGGGACAATAGCATTGCCCTAGTACCAGGGTTGTTTCCAGACAAATCAAGATTGTGGGGAGCCTGTGCAACGGAGGAGGAGAGACACCTGTGTCACGTCTCGTGTACCACCCAGACCCTGCAGATCTGCCCCTAGTACACAGTACCTTTGCACTACTATCTCCTGTGCTGCAGATACTTGAGGTGTATTTAAGAATTTATATTACCCTTTCTTCAAAACAAAACTAAATGAATTTGTTCAACATAATTGTACATAAAAACAGGCCAAATCCCGTGGTGCTTGCTGGCTCCTCTCACTGGCAAAACTCCCATGAACAGCAGTAGGGAGAAGGATAAAATAAAGATCTGACTTGGAGTTCACACAGAGAGAATAAACTACAGTGCAAACTTATTCATAATAAAATTAGTACTGATTACGGACGGTGACTGTCCTTCAGCTGGAGCAGGTGCTACACAAACCTCCCTTCACAGATCTGGTGGTTCGCTTTGCTTGTGACCTGCAGTTCCTCTCTTATTTGAATCCCGCTCCTCTCCCAGGCAGCAATTCCTGGCCATGCCAAATTGCCTGGTGGTTTTGTGATATGCACAAATGGGGACTGAGATGAGACCACCCAACGTGCTTTCATTTCTAGGCTCAGTCAGGATGTAAGGCTGAGTCTCCAGAAGAAAAAGGCTATGGTACTAACCCACTGTGCCACTTAGCCTCCGCAGTGCAAAAGAGCTATTCAGACGCTGCCAGCGCTTCATTTTCAGACGTACTGTGGCTTTGTAAGACAGCATTTGTCTCCTAAAAACTGCGATGTTTCCCAGCCATGACAGCCAAAATTTTCGTCTCATTGGATTATGCTGCCATCGTGTGGCACATGTTGTTAAGAAGTAACGTTTTCCCTTTAAGAAAATTAAGTTAAATCCTCTCATGAAAGGTTGAGCACAACATTTAAAGTTTGCTTCAGCTGCAGAATGCTATTATTATAATCCAATTTATTCACATAAAGAATACAGTCATTCATCTTGTTGCCTGCCAGGTGGCTTTAAAGAAGTTCAGGTGTGAACACCTTCATTCCTTCATCGATTCCTGCATGTGTGTGCTCATATGCCTGTGCTTCATCTGAGCATTTCTCAGGCAAGACGAGAATGTGTGACACGGAAAACATGTGCCACGGCTCCTAGAGCATCCTTTTGGATACTGGGGGAACGGCGGTGTATAGGCTAATGCATCAACATGAATTGCTAAAACCAGGGAGTTACACGCAGTTGTTAATCTCTTCCAGCCCCAGTTGTTTCTCTTTGACGGGGCTTTCTCTTAGCAATCTGATGATCTGATGTCCCCCAAGGTGCTACAAAAATGCTAGATATGTACCCTTGGAATGTGTACCTTGTCCCTATTGACACATATAGACAGTACTTTGACACAATGCATTTTGAAGGGACTTGAGGGTCAGGCCAAATGTTAATCCTTCTACAGGTACCCCTGGGTAACACCTAACTGAAAAAGTATCATCCAAGCTGTCAGCTGTGGCCAAACAGCATCTGGTATGCCTGATGAAGAGAAGAACATACAAAACTTTTTCAGTTTCCTTTCTCTAGATCCTAGAACTCTAGAGGAGTCCAGACCAGGCTAGTTCCCTGACTCAACTGCTCTAACCTGCCAGCAGCTTACAGACCCCTCAGTACAAAGCATGAGCACTGCACTTCCTTGGGTTTCCCCCTCCATGGGCCAACAATTTGCCTCAAAAGCTCTGAACTGCTTCAGAATTCAGACGAGTCAGATGAGATCTTCCAAGGCCACATCCACCAGCTATGCAGCTGCTCCATGCTTGCATGAAGCACACGCTGTGTGGCATCAGGCCAGGGCCTGAGCTCTTCCTTTGCAAAACAGAAGTGCTGCCAGCTCTTGCAGTACTTACAAAGTACTATATTGCAAAATCCTAGACTCAGAATTAGGAGAATTTTGCTTATGCTGTCTTCAAATACATTTCCAGTCCTTGCTTCTGTCTAAAAACATGGTGTGACATAAAGGATCAGAAAGTAAAGAAAAAGAGATCCAAATTACTATTTTTAAGTCAGTCTTAAAGGGGCCCAACTCATGATTTTGAACATTTGACATTTGTAATACTGAATCCTACATCTGTGATACTGAATCCTACCAGAATAACATCCCTCCAAAGCTACTCCAGCAAATATCGACAAATATTCTTGTCAATTAATGTCTTTGTCAAACTGCACGAGGACTTACACAGTTTAGCAACAACAAAACCACCATGAAACTCCACCACTATCAAAAAATGCATCACTTGTTAAAAATATAGAGAAGAGTTTTAAAATTGTGAAAATAATTCCAGGATCACGAGCAGGACTTTCTTTACTGCTAACCTAAAGCAGCTCTTCTATTTCAGAGCCACAAGCAGTAACAGAGTCCAGCTTTGCTTGTTCCTTCTTTCCTTTCCATTCACGACTTTTCACAGTATACTTCAGTCTGGTGGGTAAAGCACTCTGCAGATAGAAGCTCAGCTGTGAACACAATAGAGACAGGATTGGAAGGGTAAAAGCCTGCTGGGGGAGATACTGGGAACCAAACAGCAGCAGTTTTGACTTCCTGCCATGGTAAGATAAACCCACCCAGCACATGGACAAACACAGAGTACTGCTAAGGAGCTGCCATAGCTTCTGCAAAGGGAGAACCTGCCTCATGGACCTGCTGGACCTCTGTAAGTGCACCAGTAAGGAAACTAGTGGATACACTATGTATGGATTTTCAAAAAGCCACTGACCATTTCCTGCACCAAAGGTTAATACAGAAACTAACTTGCCATGGAGTGGAGGATAGGTCCTTTATGGATTTAAAGCTTCTTAAAAGATAACAAACAAATGGTAGAGCTTAACTAATATTACTCAGATGAAGAAGTGTTCAAAGTGAGTCCTTACAGAAATTGGTGCTGGGACTAGTTTTATTGAACAACTTTATCAATGCCCTGGAGAAGGATGTTCGCAGTGAAATCTCTTCAAGTGTGCAGATGACATACACTCTTTCAAATAGTTAAACTCCTTGCCAATGGTGCCAAATTCCAGAAGGAGCTCACAAAACTGAATGGGTGGAAGGTTGCCAGGTAAGCTTCCCTTTAGACAATGCAGTGCACCTATGGAAAAAAAACTAAACCGTGTCTACATGACGCTGAACTCAAAACTGGCAGTTATGAGCCAAGAAAAGGATCTTAGAGTTGTCACTGACAGTTTCCTGAAATCATTGAATCAATGCACTGGCCAAAAAAGGCAGCAAGATGCTGGGTGTCCTCAGCAAAGACAGGCAAAACAAGAACATAGGACACAATTTGCTGCTATATAAAGGCCTTGGTGGAGCCACACCTCAGGTTCTGTAGACAGTACAAGTCTGTGCCTTTCAAGGAGGATGTACAAGAACTGAGAGGTACAGAAAAATGAACACTGAAATAAACCAGCTGCCTTATGAAGTGATACAAAAAGGCTGGGACTCCTTACTTGCGGAGGCTGTATGATGAAGAGTAACAAAACCAAGAAGGCAATAGATCAGGTAAATGTAGAATTGCTATCCACCATATCCAACACCGCTAGATGCAGGGGGAACTTGATGACACTACTGGGAGAGTATTTAAAAATGCAGAGTTTAAACTAGCTAAAAGAGAGTACAGCTTTACAAAGTGGATAGTGAACTTTGGAACTAGGCTGCCACAGGACGTGCAAGCAGACTGTATCACAGCAGAAGCAACAGGATCAACACATTCAAAAAGGGATTATATACGCTCATGAACAGGCCTAAGAGCAGGTACCGAAAGGAATAAGGAAGAACGAATCCTCCAGCAGTCTTTCAACAACAACTTTGGAAATTAAGCAAGTCACCCACAGAAGTAGCCAGCTCACATGCTTTCACTAAATAGTGTCTCTACTGCAGAGCAGTAAGAATATGCTGGGTTTATAAGAGTATTGGTGTGAATTAGCAGGACATTTCTAATGTTTTTACTTTTTTCTACCTGTCCCACAACAGCAGGCATTTGGGCAACACAACATGGCCTGTCCTGTCATCTGCTAATAAGTATCCTATGGCACTAGTAATTCCTTCTGTGGCTTTTCACTGATTCACGCCTTGAAGTTCTGCATAAAATAGTTACCCTGCACCTGCAAATTGACGGTTAATATCTTTAAGGAAGAATTATTTTCTGCTTTCACACTTGTAATGCTGTGTGTGCTCATGTGTATGATATGCTATCTTACTTTGCAGCATGTTACAAAGTTCAGTTGTTAAACTTCTTAAAAAACTGACATGACTTCCACCCGCACAGACCTGTCTTCTAGACCTGGAGCAGCAAGACCTGCTTTTTAGAGCTCTCAGTAAGTATCATTTTGCAGTTTGGGCAATGTAAGAAAGACCAGGTGAACTATGTCACATCTTCTCATCTCCTGTTTTTCTATTCCTTAAACAATTTCAGCAAATCCAGCTTACCTTCAGAACAACCTTGTAAGTGTCAGCACAAAGCTGCACAGCTGCGCTTTGCCATTTTCCAACGAATCCACTCATGCAGAGAAAGCTCAAAGTCTGAAGCACAGAGACTTCAGCTCACCTACATGTACTTTCCTGAAATACATCTTTAGTGATTCTGATGCTTCTGGGACTTCATGCAATATTCTCTTGAAGAACTTGGCAAATTATTTGGACTGTGAAAGCAAAAACTCCAGAAAACAGACTTCTTTCCAGATTCATACCACTCCTTCAGCTGGGGAAAGCAACACAGATAAAGAAAGCCAGCAACTTGGTACAGTTATTCATCATCTGTTAATGAAAGTGCTGTCATCACTGTAGAACTCAGGTTTTAATTTAAAATTTCATTAATACAAATTATTTTTGTTTTTATAAATTAAACTATTAGGAACTTGTTAATGCAGATAATTACTAAAAATGTTCTTGTGCAAATGTTTTATGGATTTTTATTGTTGATTAGCAAATCTATCAAAACATTTTATTAAAAGCGTATCACTTAGAAAATCCAACATATTTAGAAATGGCATACTACAAAGCTGTGAAGTTTTGTCTGTCCTGCAACATACTGAGCATTACCAGTTTTTATTGTGTTGAAAAGCAGTTCTGAAAAAAAATACGCAGGTTGGTACATGGTAAATCAGACTTACATGTTGATTTTGAACACCTCTAAAGCATTTATTTAGGAGAATTCATCATAGACACAAATACCGTTAGTTGTAAAATCCGGGGGCTCCAGGTATAATGTGATATCTCCGTTCCAACTAGTGTGCCAAGCGTGAGAGAATATGAGACTCACGATTCCCTCCCCCTAACAGGTCAGGGCTGTGAGCAGTTATAACCCAGTCACAGGGTCATCATTCACTGGGCCGATCAGCTACTTTTGCCAAGATTAAACATTTCTTCAGCTGCTATCAAGAATGAAGTATACATTCATAATAAACCATAAAGGACAGGAGTTCCGTTCGTTTAATTTTTGCCCCTTTTCATCTCCCTCCTTCTTTACTCAGTTCTCCCTCCTGCCTGTTGCTCTCTGGAGCTAGGACTGGCATTTTTTTGTATTTATGTACACTGCCTGTTAAGCAAAAAGGCTTCTTGTTGTCCCTCTTGGAGACTGGGCAGTGGCCATCTATCCTCATGTCATGAAACTGGTTCAGAGAAGAAGCAGCACAGAACTTTTTAGCTCCCACGCACCAGAAATTTTGCATCTAAAAGCTGCACTAAATCGGTGAGGTTTAAAGCCCTTTCATCAGGGTGTTTTTGTGCCAAAGATGCACTGTCCCTACAGCATCTAATTGCAACCCCAGTAAGGGGAGACCTCACCACACAGAGAAGTGCAGAGGAAGTCTGGGTGACGGATGCGACATACAGTCCTGCAGGGAAAGCCCGCCCACGGGCTGTGACCTTGTTTCCTCCTCCCTTCCTCGAGTGGATTCACAGGCTTTGCAGTAATCCCCGACAGCGGGATGAAATTCACCCCGGATCAGGCAGGGTGAACTCTTCGCTCTGCCTGACATCTAGTGGTCCTAAAGGGAAACATTTCCAGCAACTCTGAATGGCTTTTTCCTCGAGATTCCCGTTTTGAAAACACACACTTAGCCTGAACATCATGTGAAACTTCAGCGTTACAGACAGAGCCTGTGGCCTTCCCTAGCATTTTCCCCTGAAAACTATTTAAATCAGCATTTTGATCTGAATTCTGCTTACCTTTCAAGTGAAACAAAAAATTTATATGGAAGTATAAGAGATGTCACCCAGCATTCTAGAGAACCACTTGTCATGGGTCTTTCCCATCTGCACAAGCATCTCTGGAAGAAGGCAGCTCTGATACATGACCAGTAAAATAACTGTACTATGCTACATAATCATTAGGTTTTTTAAAAACAGTCAAAATACAGATTGTGCAGAACAACCATGTTACCTTTAGACATGTCGCTCAGCACAAGTGATAGGTGGAAATTCATCTTGGATTTTACGTACCTTACTTGTAATTTCATTACTCTGATTTAAGGATTTAATATCTCTTTCAAGTACAATTTTCAAAAAGACACACAAGAGCTACTGGTATGAAATGCAGTATCAAAAAAGTCCATACCCAGAAAGTACAAATAAAAGCAGAAAAGAGTTGTGTTTTTTCTCCAGTGGACTGAATAGCAGCTCCTCACTGTTCATCTTTGGCCACATCATTTCAAAAACTGTGCAACAGCAAAAGGGCATTCCAAGAAAAGCAAGAGAAATTACACTGGAGAAATGGAAAATCTTCCAACTGAGAAAAGCATAGAAGGACTAGAAATAGTTGGAATGCTACTAAAGAAAACACTAAATGCTCAAGATCTCCATTAAGTGGAAAGAAGATGTGCCTGCCATTTATGCTCTTTTCTAATGAAGAAGCAAAGTGGCAGTCTATGAATAAGAAACTGAAAATTCACACATTACAGTTAGTTTCTTCAGATTATATTGAGGTGAATATTTCAGCAGAATCAAGAAGAGACTCCATGTTTATGAAGACTATAAGAACATCCATACTCACATTAGACGAATTTGTATACAAACTTTTAAAAGGGACAGAAATTCTCATGCCTCAGGAGACACACCAGTCTCTGTGTGCTGAGTAGGAGGAAAATCCCTCAGGGGCTTGCTAGATCACATGCCCTCTTTAGCAGTTTGGCACTTCCCCTGAAGCTTTTGCCTTGCTGTTGTTGCCAAAATCAAATTATCAAATGCAATGAACTGGAGGTGTGATCCAGGATGGCAGTTCTCATGTCCCCAGTTACCAAGCAGCACGTGATGGCAAAAGACATGCATGTTTATTACTGGAGGACAGGAAGGCAAAAAAGCAAGAGCTTGCGAGGCAGATGCCCTCTTACCATTGACATCAAATCATACATCTCCTGTCAAGAATTTACAAAGCTCCATTTTAAAAACAATTAGGATTTGGCATTTTACCTCCATCATTACAATTGGGAAACTGTTTATTAACCTATCCAATGGTTAGGAATTCCCTTTTATAAAACTATTTTATATCCATTTGTTCTTACTCCAGATACTTTCTAGCAGGTAAGTAGCGCTTCTCACTCCCCAAGTTGAATTACAGTATTCCCTCTCAGCCTTCTTTGGCTGGACTAAGTAAATTTTTTCAAGTCTACTCCCACACATCTCTGCTCCCCTGATTGTGCTAGTAGTTCTCTTCTAGGCTTGAGCCCCTACCCTTCTTGCATATAAGTGACCAGAATTGCTAATGTTATTTCAGATGAAGTTAGAGATGCATAAAAACATTAATTCCTCTTAATAGCTACCAAATATTTCACTGACACATCCCAAGATCTCATTTACTGCTTTACTACCATCTCATTCTCTCTACATGCAGTCATCCTATAAAGATTTTCAACTAATTATCTCCCAGTTTATAGCAAAAATTCTTGTTATTAGTCCCTAAGTGCAATGACTTTGCACTTTGCACAAATGAATTTCATTGCATTTAGTCAGTACTTCTTTTTATATCAAAGTCATTAATAGAATTGTTAACAATTGTCTCAAGTGGGGAACTGGGGAACTTCACTAGTAAGCCCCACTTCAATGTAACTCTTTTTTTCTCATTTAACCAGTCTCAAACTCCTGAGCAGTTCTTTACAAGCCAATCTTCACTTCAGTTAATAACTTTCTTCAAGAAATCATACCAAATGCTATGTTGAATGAGATCTAGTAAAGTGCTTTTGTCAAGAAAAGTAGTTACAGAAAGAAAATGATACAAGGTTGCCTTCATCTATGTCTCGTGCATCCACATTGCATTTTATCTTGTTTTATTTAGTCCTCACATCTCACTTCCTTGTGATTTTTACACAAGCCTTTACACTCTACTAAGCTCAGGCTAGACTGGTATCACAGCAATGGGGGCTTCAGAGAGACCTGCACAGTTTAAGTACCTGTGCAGAGGCAAGATCATGTACAGCCAACACTATCTTTGACTGATGTTTGTCCAAACTGTTCTCAAAAACTAACATGCTGTGAAAATCTTCAATTAACCACACCAGTGTTACACTCCAGTCAGAAGTATCTCCCATGGTTCACTTCAAGCCACCTCTGCAACAAAAGATGATGTGTGTTTTTTCTTTTCCCACCCAGATCAGAATACTACTGATGACCTTTTTATAATAGTCTTGCTACGTGGACAGACTGTGGCTGTTTAGCAGTCTTCTTTCCTGCAGTTTAAACAAACCCCGTTCTCTCAGCCACTCTTAATAGCATGTTTTACAAACCTTTTATATTTCTTCACATTCTCCCTGGGACTTTCTCCGGTTTATTTAATGATATTTCAACTATTATAAATTCTAACCTATTCATTATAATTTACAGTGTAATTTACCTGCAATCCTGTAATTCCTGTTTCAAGTATGAATGCAACTTGGTAACCAGTACAGTGAGTGTTTGTTGTCCAACATGTACACAGGGACACATATGCCTGTACAAATAAATATACACAGGATCTGCCTCAGCCTGGTAACTGGCGAAGCAAACGTTTCACTGTGTATCAGTCAAATAGATGCACCTGCTGCCCATTTGAAGTACTTTATTTTTTCCTCTCCCCTACATTTCTGAAGTTCTGATCCTACAGACTCAAAAACTTCAGCAAGTCACTTCAATCGCTCTACAGAGCTCATGCCTACTGTTTTTGATTACTAACTTCAGAAGAATTATTAACACATACAAATCTACGTTTTTAAATAGTACCTATAGACTTGTTAAATCTATGAGCAGCACAAAATTTCTACCAGTTTCTACGGTATTCAAAACTATTCAAAGAATATTCAAATGAAATTTCATTCAATGTGTAACTTTCCACTCCCAGTCTTCCTGCAAGAACTCATCACAGGGTAATCCAGCAGTGACTGTCTGTCTGGTCACAAAGTACCCTGCCCTCTCTGGAAGACAGATATTTCTAAAAAGCTGCTGCTCCACCATGCTCATTTTTGCTAGCGAAAGGGTGCTGCTCTCCCCTTGACTGATTCTTGGATAAAGCAGAAGGAAAGTACCTTTCATTACGCAGTTGCAGAGGGTGCACCTGGCCTGGAGGTAAGAACTAGCCCTGTAAAAAGCTCTCAGGATGGGGACAGATGGGGACAGTATGGTCTCATCCTTTGCTTAGTTTTACCACCACATGGAAAAGAATTCAAGATGCTGAGCTAGGAATATCATCATTCTGTTGTCTGGTGATTTGGAAACACAGATGTTCTCTGGCCTCTACTCCAATGCACACTTAAACATTTATATTAAACAGTCAATTAATACAAACACAAAAGCACAGCTTGAAGCAGGAACTGAAATCCAGAGATTTTCTCTCTTAAACAGATGAGCAGCCATGTAACATTGTCTGCTCACAAATTCAACAAATTCCATTTAAAAGAAGGTAGGTATTTTGATCCCATGATTCCTTATGCAATAATCAAAAGAAATGTTCAGGAGAACAAAGACATACAATATCATTAGAATATAAACTCTTAGCAACTTACATTGGAAACCTGAGCCTTGCCATGCTCCAAGATCTCCCATCCTGTGCTGCAAGGGACTCCTAAGGCTTTTCCCATGGAGCTTTTCCCCATATAGAAGCCTTAGTAAAGTACTAGCACTTTCTAGATGTTATCATTTTTTAAAGATCAATTTATCATTTTGACAGCAGATATAACTTCACCTGTCACACATCTTTTCTACAGCACTCATTTATTTTGGAGATCCTCCTTTGTGTTCTAATTCAGAATCTAAACTGTATGTTTAGGTTTTCTTTCACCCCTTTCCATCACAGAGGTAACTAATCCCTTGCTGTCAGCTGTTAAGCACTGTTGCATCACTTTACAGGCTTGAATTCCAGTCTTGTCAGAACAACCATGATGAAAGTGCCTGAATATCTGATGCAAGAGCACAGTAGCACAGTCCCCAAGTGGCAGCTGTACCTTATTAATTACATCTTAACATGAACCCTTCTGTTTATCTGCCTCAGAGAATGCTGCAGTCCCCTCCCCTGGTCTCTTCTGTGTCTCTGCTGCTCACTAAGCTTATCTTGTCAGTAGGACATTCAGTGACATGGTCTCACCTCACTTCTGCTGCCCTGCCTTTAAATGAAATGAGCTAGAAAGGATGTTGTCCTGCAGCAATCACAGATTTTTTACAAAAATAAATTTTATTAAAACAATCTATTTTTTTGTTTTATAAATTTTATAAAACAGAAGGTGTGTTCCAGTCCCAGGCAGCTTTCCAAGTTTCCCGCTCTCTGATGCTCTATGGTAATCAATGACAGGATGTCTCAAGGGGTTATAGAAGCCTGGGCTTGCTTGGCAACACAGAAGGAAAGCTGCTGTCTTCTGCAGCTTGAGAAGGCTACTGAAACTCTGTTCTTGTTACTTGAGATGATTTCAGAATCAGTCCTCCTTGAAAGTAACTTCTTGGAAAAAGTCAACAGAGCATTCAGCTGCTTTTATGCACTCATTTTCTGAGTACGACTGCTGGGCCAGATATCACTATGGGTCACACTCTGCCCTTACCTGCTTTCACAACCACTCATTTCGGGTCTAATGAAAGCTCAATGTGGAATTTAATCAGACTTTATTTTTTCCTCTCTCTTCCCTCCCTTCTCTCCTCCCCTCCCCTCCCCTCCCCTCCCCTCCCCTCCCCTTCCCTTCCCTGTTGCAGGTCAGAAAGGTGCCCTGTGGGGCAGGAGGTGGTATCATGGGAGCCAGGTCTAGTCTCTCCCTTACAGCACCAACCATGTGGATTGAAGAATATTTTCCTCTCGCAGCCTCCTGCTCTGATTTCCCAGTGATCATGCTATAAAAGCCCCACTCTTTGGAAAGGAAAATAAGAAAATGGACCTGAAATGCCCTTTGCGTATATCTCCTCAGGGAAGGATAAAAACATTACATCGGTAACAGTCACTTCATTTACTTCATTTTTCTTTTGTTATACGATATATGAAGGGCATAACATTTAGCAGAAACACCACACTATCTGCCTTCCCTGTGAGTCTTTCACTAAGTCTCTCCGTATTTATTCTTGTTTATGCTTCACTCAGTAAGCTCCTTGTCTTCCCTTCCAGGAAGCAAGCAGTTAAAAATTGATTGGAAATAATAGTTCCCAGAAGTTTCATTTACTTGAGTAATTACTGTTTAAGGAGACAGAAAAAAAAAAAAAGGCCCTAAATCCCTGTCGTTTGCTGGTAGCTCCTCTCTGCAGCTGACATTGTATTTACTGATGTATTTTAATTCAAGCATGAAAAATCAGGCAAATACCAATAACTTTGTTATCCAGAGGCTGACAAATGAAATAATGGAGCAATTACATGACACATTGGAACAGGCTCATTAAACAAATATAGCCACTGTTTTATTGGCAGCAGCATCTTCATTAAAACCAGGTTTAGTATCAGGCAGAGGGAGGGGAAGAAAAGGGAGGGGGCCTGGGAAAGTGAGAAAGGGAATGCAATTTCCAGCATGGGAAAGAACAAGGCAGGAAATTATGTTTGTTTATTTTCTGCCAGAATGTCAGTGCCAGTAGTGGCCTATATTGAATTCCCCTCACATGATCAAGGGCCTTCTCAGTTCGCATCTGAGTAACTTTATAAGGGGAATAAATCACCTTGATTCAGCAACAGAGCATCTCCTGCAGCGTGCTGAATGGGCAATAGGATACTGTGCTCCAGCCTACGCAGGATTGCAGGCGTTCCTGCAGGATCCACCTGTCAGTCTCCAAAGGCCATAGGAACTAGTCAACTGCTCACTGTCAGGAATTTACCTCAGCATATCAGCAAACTGGGAAGGAACATGACCAGACACAGATCCTGTGCCAGATGGACCACAGAATCATAGAATGGTTTGTGTCGGAAGGGGTCTTTAAAGATCACCGAGTCCAAACAACATCCTTTGTTAAGCTCAGTGAGCCAAGTTTTCTGCATGGATCTTAGGATTTTCAATGCAATATTTATTGTCCTCTTGAGCATTAAGTAACTAGCTATTTGAACAGGTTGTTTGCTCATTTCACAGCTCTTCTGTTCACCTGCTTGAAGTTAAGTGGCATTTATAATAGCAGAGATCAAGTGGAGAAGAGTTCTCTAGGATGAGAATATCCCCTGTCTGAATCTGCAAGCAGATGTCTTGAAATGTCTACATTGTCCTGGGGAATCTGTTTCTGCTAGAAACAGCAAATCTGCTTCAGTCTGAGCCTTCCAAGCTCGCTCAAGTAAATATCTCACTGTCTTCATAAGTTGTTGTGCTCAAGTCACGTTTGCAGTCACAGCTCTCCCATAGTGAAGATCTTCCACTGCACCTCTAGCCAGCCTGTGAAAATCCAGTTCCTGGCGCCAACTTGTTTATTCGTTTCATATCATCTGATGTGGGAACTGGATGCCACAAAGCAACCCCACCCCTCCCTTTCCAGTCTATACCGGCTTCATGCACGCAACATTTCATGTTAATTTGGAGTAAGAAATCTCAGCCATGGTTGGAACCATTTTAATTTCAGAGAGTAATTATTCAGCCAGCATAAAAATTCATGTGTCAGATGTGAAAAGGGACAGCCAGGTGAGCAGGGCCAGCAGGGCAGCAGCACTCTACATGGCTGGTATGAGCGCCCTCAGAACAGGCAGAATCTGAGCACGTCATGCGTGACAGAGGTGGAAGATGCATTTTTACTGCAGCAATAGCAGTCACATTGGCATCTTTGAAGTGCTTTCAGAACATTACAGATTCATTCCAGCCTTTCTGTTCCCTTCCTTTGTGAACTCTGAGCACATGTGAAGCAAAATGCAAACAGGGCAACAAAACCAAAGCATGAGGCAGAGACAGGGAGTTACTGCAGTGTAACCCTCCTCATCACCACAGGATGTGCCTCCAGCATTACCCTGGCACATCCAGGGCCAGCAGGATATATGGAGGTGTTAGGAGCAAGGGGAGCAGACACTTAACTTTGCCACACTTCCCTGTACCCCAGGGAGGTCCATGGTTCCAGCAGCACTCCCTCTCACCCCAGAGGGACAGGAAGCCTATTACTGGCCTTAGAATTAAATGCTGAGAAACTATAAACAATGCATTCATGGGAATCAGCCCCACCCTAACCATTTAACTGTTTTGCATTCCACAGATCTCTAGCTGGGAGATCCTATTGATCTCCTGTAGTCTAAATTGTGCACAGCACCCGATAAAACTGACGGTGCCTCTAAAATTCACCAAGGTGCAGAGCAAAAGAGGATTTTTAGGGCAAGTGGAAATACAAGGCACTGGTGGGCTGACACATTCACTTCCACTTGGAGCCAACAGAGCAGCTGGTGTAGCAACGGGTAAGAACGGCCGTAGGACAAAAGGTGTGTAACAGCCGGTGATATCCAAACTACCTCTTTAGGTTTGGTATCAGCTGGGTGGAGCCATCCCTCATTCAGGCCCAGAAACTCTCTCTGGAAGCAGAGTAAAAGCAGCCCCCATGTATGTGGCTCGGCGGAAGCGTTAAACAGCAGGGAGGTGGTAATGCTAAGGGATGGGAATTCGGTGGAGGGCTTGGGAGCAAAGATAAAGAGGTTTGGGTGAGAGCATGTGAACAATTGGTTTCATGAGGGCAAGGAGAGAAATGAGTGGATGAAAGGAGGGTGTATGAGGACACGGGCTGGTTTGTGATCTATCCATACAAAGATAGAACCTGATGACATACCATCAGCTGAGATCACCAAAAAGTGAAGTGGTGCAGCTAAGAACGTCTTGTTAATTAAGAGATTAGAATGTTGCAAGCATAAATCCCCAAGTTTATCTAGACTTTAGCTCATTTCCAGCCTCTATTGATTTTCTTGGGATTACAGTATATATTCTGCCCTGAGAGATGTTTGATCAGCTCTTTTGTTCAAATAATTATTTAAGCATTATTCTGTCCCTACTCATCAACCTCTATACACAGGATTGATCCTGTAAGCTGCTTCACATCAGAGAGAATCTTGTGGATGCAAACTACACAGAAGATCATCTTGGGGGTCTGGTTTTTTTTATTAGAAAACATAAACAACAAAACTAAAATCCATGCTGGACTCAGTATGAATCTGTAGTTATTGCTGTCCAGCTGTATGCCTAGCTTTTCAGTTAAACATCTGACCTCCCAAAAAGATCCTTGGCCAAGAATTTGTGCAAGAAAATAGAATTCATACTTTGCATCTAGATCAATGTTACAGTAACATCATTCCTGTGGGCAAAGGCAAATGGTTTTTGTTCACCAGGTGAGCTGCAGGAAACCACAGAGTGCTCTGGGCGCATAGCACCTGTAAAGCAATGCGACTCACCCTAACTTACTTTCACTTCTGGCTGAGCTTATACAGGTGTTACGGAGTTCATATATTGGAAAAGCAAAGTTTATGAGGTCCACAAATAACACAATCTGAACTAGCGTAAAAGAAGACTGCTAAACTTCTGCTACTACAAAGACATACCTGCAAAGCTGAAGAGCATTTTAAATAAAAAAACTGCTCTCTCATCACATTACAGACCAGAGTAGTGGATCCTTGAAGTGACTAAAAGATGCTGCCTCTTGCAATCATGGTTCAGCACAGCAGAGAATAAGGTGTTTGGCAGCAGCTAGAAATGGCAAAGTTGAAATTTACTTTACAGAGATTGGCAAACTCCAGAATAACTCCGGCTTCTCTGTATGGGTCACTGTGCACTGTTTCTTCCAAAATGAAAGCTTTTTAGTGCATCAAGGATTACACTGGGAATGGTTCAAAGCTACACCAGAGGAGGTTTAGACTGGACATGAGGAAGCATTTCTTTACAGATAGGGTGATCAAACACTGGAGCAAGCTTCCTAAAGAGCTGGTCAACGCAAGTCTGCCAGTGCTTCAGAGGCATTTGGACAGCACCATTAATAACATGCTTTAACTTTTGGTCAGCCCTGCAGTGATCAGGCAATTGGACTAGACGACCACTGTAGGTCCCTTCCAACTGAGTGATTCTACACTGTTCTGTTCTATTCTATGCTGTTCTGTTCGACTCTATTGCATTCCATTCTACTCTATTCCATTCTATTCTGTTCTGTTCTATTCTATTCTACTCTACACCACTGATTTCACAGCCACTGACACAACAAAAAGTACTGCTGTTTGACAGTCTTAAAAAAAGCATGTAAAATCCCTTTGGCGTACAGCTTACTCATTCTCTAAATTTCTTTCCAACTCTTCATATCCTTCCCAGGAAAGTTTGACAAGTTTGTGGAAGAAGGAGGAATGCCACAGAAAGGCTGGTTTCCAATGGGCAGGGAGAGACACTTGTGAAACATTTGAGCACAACGTTGTCCAACACAATGTGTCCTAGATTCATGACTATGAGTTTTAGCTTCTCCACTAGAGATAAATAACAGCTACGCAACATACCCAGAGAAAAGGATGTGTGTACAAGTTACAGTACCATCAAAATGTTAAGTTCTTGCCTATAACCATTTGTTCTACCCTATCAGATCAAGCCTGCGTGTGTGCTTTAGATCAGATGAAAGGATTCATATGCATCATGTCTCATTGCTTCTACTGTTGTGTCATTCCATTCTAACTCAACTTTGGGAACTTTAGCTTCACAAAGTAAAGACTGCCTGCATTGTGAAGGAGACTGTCCACTGAGGTTGGGGTCCTCTTTACTTCTAAGACGAAGCTCAGGGCACTGAGCATGCATGGTTCATACAGTGTAAGGAGGAGAAATGCGCAAGCATCACTCCCAGTGCATGCGACTCACTGCATCAATGGTGTCTTTTGTAGAAAAGCCCATGTGGTTCTTTCTTTGTGCATCTGCTGAAGAAAATAAATGCATTGGTGCCAAAATGTGGTAGCTGGACTGAATGTGGGCAAAGCTCTCCTTATCCAAATCCAATGCAAGCTCCATACAAGAGACCCAAAAATACAGGAAAATCAGTAATGCAGATCTACTTGTTTTATTGGTCTTTCCAGTCAAAGGGTCCTGCCACTTATCCCAGACCACTTTAACTACAGCCCATCTATACACAGGCAAGATTAACCTCGTGCTGTGGTAAACCCCGGGACAGTTGGGCTGAAACAAGATACTGGGCGCTATGTTCATGCTACAGCGGTCAGAAGGTCAGCTGGCATTAGCTGGTTTTTACTGACCACTGTCCCTTAGGCTAGAGCTGGGTCAGGCTCCACTGCTCTGCAGTTAATGAAGCTTTAAGCATTTAGCAGGCCAAGCAAAGCTCATTGAAAGTACGGAAGAGCTGGGGGAGGCGAGCAGAGAGACAAGAGGGCAAGTGAGAAAAACACAACCAGTTGTGGTACAATGGAAATCTGCTGGCTGTAAGCCTTGGTCCTAATGTTCAGGAGACGAAACAGGGGACAGAGGTAGCAGAAAACAAGTGTTAAGAAAAAGGAGTGGCTGCCACTGAGATAATTGTTTATTTTGGTCTACTTGATGCACATATTACCTCAAATAAGTCATCCTTACTTGAGCTTTTTGTGTAATGATGTAACTCAGTTGTTGGGCTCTTTGCAATGAGAGTTTAAGTGCTTCCCGCTTGTAAGGTGCTGGAGGGTCAAAGACAGATCTTCACTTGGTCCACAGTGAATCCAAGAATCTTAAGACAGTCTTTCAAAAAGCTTAGCTTTACGGCAAATACTAGGATAACTTTTTCTCCAGTTTCATCTGACGCAACCCAGCAATGTTGCAGGGTTCCTCTGCCTACCTCAGATATACTCTGGAACTACATCTTTGAGTGTGACAGAAACAGGTAGAAAGAAATTACTTTGCAAGACTGAGGCAGTTAAAAGGAATATAAACAGACTTGCCTTTCTCCCAAAAATGTATAGCAAATTTATAGCTATCTCCACTATCCTCAGAACTTCAACCTTTACAGACATCTCTGGGAGTACTCCAGAAAGCACAATGACCTCTCCTGAATTTGCATGTTACAGTGCAAAGGGGTGCCATGAGCAGGCCAGAAGCCTTGCACTGGTGCTCATGTCCTCCATCAGTGCATGCAAGTATTTTATTCCCCCTCCCACCGTGAGGCTCCATTGACAGTATCCTCACTGCAAAGATTTGTGGTGACTGAATTGGTGAGAGACCCAAAAGGAGGGCAAGACCCCCAAACATCACTTAAGTCCATTCCTCTCCAACCTTCCAATCTGACTGCAGGCACAAGCACCGTGTGAGCTTCACCCTGTTTTCTCTAATTTAAAAGTCAAAATGGAAATATCTTTTCATAAATGCCAGTGAAAGAGAAAAAACTCTAAAAAAGCTTCAAAAACAATGCTTTGTGTCACAGCACACTTTACTGTTTTTAAGAGAAATTATAAATAATCCAATGAGATTTCTGCTAGATGACACATTAATTTTCATTCCATATTTAGGAAAAACGAACTAGCTTGCTGGATTCTGTATACAATATCTGAAGTATATACAAAACATGGTGGCATATTTTTGATCAGAGCTAAGATCCAATGTCAGCTTTGTTTGGCTGCCCTGATTGTTTCGCTTTCATTCTCAGGTGGACTTTTTGGGGATGATTTTAGAAGGAAGATGTTTTGAAACTGTTCCATGCTCAGATATATTTAAACCCCACCATCTGTAGTGCTTCTTTCCAGAGACAAAGACTAAACCACTGCCTGGAGGAAATTATTATCTTAAAATGCTGAAGAAATGCCAAGAGTAATAAGAAAGACTGGCAATGTATTGCTTGACGTTTTAGTGTAATACATTTGGAAAAAAAAAATTTGGTGTACATGCAAACTTTCAGTTTCCTGTGATCTAAGACTCCATACCAAGAACAACCCTAAGGCTAATTTTAGTTATTCCTGTCTGACTTGTCTTCTAAAGTCCACTTTTACCTAGTTGGTATATCAGTGATCAAGTTGCACTTCTCCATTGCTCACGCATTGCTTGTAGCAAGAACACGTGGCAATCTGACAGAACACAATGCTGGCGTCCCAGGTTCACAACCAGTCCAGAAGCAGGAGGGGAGGGAAGAGCAGTGCTGCAGTGTATGAGAGGCGGGTAACGCAGCGGGGGGAGAAGAGGTGGGAGCCACTGAGTTACATCCTACACCCCAAGCAGGAGCCTGAGAGGCTCACCTGCCTCTCCTCAGACAACCTCTGCACAGCAGCTGATGACAACTTTCTCTTTTCATAGCATGAGCAAGAAAGAAACAACGTGTGCCAAAATATGACCTATTACTGCCAAGCATCTGTACCCATTAAAAACCAAGATCACCCCAGTCACACATAGTCATGGTCTGCAGAGGGAGGCTCTTAGTTACCCTAACACATGATGAGAAAGCGTGGCCTACACTGGGTGCTTTGTCTATATGCCATGAAATCTCTTCTTATGAGGGGGGACGGTCAAGAAGCAGAGTTTTTATTTCAGCTACACGTTGTGGGCCACAATTTTTTTTTCTTTTTCTTACAAATTAGGCAAAACTGAAAGCAGCGTACTGATGCAGATACAGAACCAGTAACACTGAGAGTAAACTCATGCCAATTAATTTAAACACACCTACAAGATAAAATTTTATAGATGAATAATTAGCAGAAAATTCCACTTTGTTCTCTCACAGAAAGTAATGCAGGTAATCTGCTTAAGGCAGGGATGCATCACCCCAGACATCTGTGCAGAATCTAGTGTATCTGAGAAACTTCGTGACATAGTAAGAAACTTAACTTTGGTGAGGAACATGGCACATTATGGCTGGTTGTTCATTATTTATTTCTGTTTAGGCATTCTAGGAAGATATACATGGGCAAAAAGGGTTCTGGGTAAAATAAAATACCGACTTTCTAGTCGTAATCTATGAGTTCTGCATGAGAATGGAATTCTGTCCGCAACAGACAGATTACCACAGTTTCTAGGCCTTCATACAAACAGCACAAAACTCTTCTCATTATATCTAGTCATGTTTTATTGCAAGCATGTTGTTTGTGCTTATCAGAAATCATCATCATCATCATCATCAAGTAGTAGTAGCAGTAGTAGTAGTATCTTGGTCTTTAAAATTCAATTCTCTCTTGTAACGCATCATATTGGAAAACTTTTAGGACAAATGATCATACTGGAAGTTTCTAGGACAGTAAAATGACTATAGCTTACTTCAAACTTATTTTTGCGATTGTTCTAAGCAAACTCATTTCTATATAGTTGAATGATGATGTATTCAACCAGAGCAGGAAATGCTGTTTAATTTCACATTGATATTGAACTGTAATATCATTGCAGCATAAAGTGAATTTTCTCTATTTAATTCCTCAAGGCAGAGTTTCCATCACCGTGTGACAAGCATTTTAAACTACCAGTTCATACCACCAGAGGGCAATGTAATAAGGCTGATTTTACAAGCTAAATTAAGAAACTGTAAGGTCTAAATGAAAAACTCTCTTGCAACCCTTTTACAAAACTCAAAATACATTATCTCATTAATTCAACATTTTATTCATTCCAGTTTTCACAGAAAACATGAATCTGTATTGCACATCAATATAGAAAACAAAAAATACCAAGGAGCAATCAGAATATGTAAAAGAAGGCATTCTGGAGAAAACGACAAAAAGAGAACAGAGCATCACTAACAATTCCTGTTGTTCTGACTCACTGAATTGGTACTCTGAGGTGGTGTGGGATGCTGGGTTCTAGAAGAAAGAACTATGATCTTTCAGGACATTTTCAGACAGAGAAAGGTGTTTAACTACCTGTAACTAAGGGCAAACTTCAGTTACTTTTGACCATCTGTTGATGTGCAAAGTCAGGTATAACAGCACATGATGCCTTTGCTACTGCTGGCAAGAAATTTATATATGCAATCTCTTCCAACTGTACATATGCAAAGACCGCCTTGCAGAAAAAAACTGGAATTGTACTTATTGTAGAGCTGACTATTCAGTTAAACCTAAGGAAGCTGGTATGTAACTGATTAAACTACTGATCAAAATAGGATGGGAAAGAACTACAAGGAAACTGACAGCTGAAAAAGAGTAGACAATTTTAGAGATTATGTTTATTCTTACAAAACTGAGATTGGACTCTTCAATTCATGTCATTTACCTGCAGAGTACTTGGCTTTCTGCTTCAAGTTTTAAATAAAACTCAGACTTAAGTTACAACAAAATGCCACTTGGAGGCATGCCTGTAAAAGGATGCTTCTACAAAAGACAAAATTACCACAATCCAGAAAAATGGATTTTACGTGGAACCAGTATCTAGACAGTCTTGATATCCATTAAAGACCGTTCAGGTCAAATGAGGAAAGGAAGACATTTACCTCAAGACTCACGACAGTAGGAAGTTCCAGGCTTCTCGCACTGAAACCACAGCAAACTTACGAGCAAAATCCCCACTTTAGAGTTCTTCAGAGTTTGGGACTGTTTAGTTCCAAAAGGAACTGACTACTTTCCTACATATGAAAACTGTTACAGAAACTACACTCTCCCTGTTTTCAGTATGGTAACACTTAGAGTAATATAATTAGGAAGACCCAAAGACCTGGCTGGGATCACTTGCCATAACTTGCAGGTATGCAGTATAAAATTAACAATATGAGATACAGGAATAGTACCTTATCGGTGCAGATGGAAGGCACAATCCATTCATGGATTTGCAGGGTTTCCAAAGCCTGGTAAAATCAGCTACATTTTATAAACATCAGATCCAGTAAGTCCTTATTTTGTACAGACAGGCAAGACTTTCTAGAAAATGGCTTGTCAATCAAAAGAAAGACAGACAGATAATGAAAATGACTGCAAGCTTTGTGCAGTGAAATTATGCTCACCAGAGAGAATCAAAAGAGAAACAGCTCAGAAGGCAACAGAATTGCAGCAGTGCTGATGCTTTGCTTTTAGATGTTATCTTCCACCTAAGGAAGGCATTTTCCAAAAGGTGGGAAAACATGTGAGAAAATGAAGAGGTAGGACCTGATATAGCTAAGGCCACACCATGAATCAAAGATTTAGGAACAGAAATCCACACCTGCAACTACCCAATCTGCTCCCCAGACAATGTTAACTACTTATTTTGTTAAAATCACTGTTTTCACGACACTTTTATTTTTCTGTTACTGAGAAAAGTTAACTGTACTCACACCAGAGAGTTACACTGAGAGGTGGGTGTTTTGCATGCTACTGTGTTATGTTTAGTGTGCTGCACTCTGTGATCTGAAACCGTCTTTTTCGTACGCTGAATCCACATCCGTCAGGCGGTTTGCTTAGCCATTGGTTGTAATACGTGCACACAGTATATTCCAGTCATTTGTGGGGCAGCACAAGTGCATTCATTTTCTAGAGGGGTCTTCTGACACTCAGAACCTGCCTAGGCTTCAGCAGATTTGCACAAAGCTTACACACGCTAATACCATGTTCGGCCAAGGCTTGCAAGTGGTCTGCAGTGCCATGTCTGGAGCGCACATCTGTCACTGAACAGCTAAGCCCAGCACAGCAGGCAAAATTTGCTGCAACTCAAAGGCGAATCTGACCTAGATTCTGGGCTCCAGGCTACTTTTGGATTTCAGTTCAATTAAGCAGAATTCAATGGCCACGAAAGAGTATATGATGAGGAGAGGAGAAAAGGGGAAGCGATCTAGAAACATGTGGTCTAGCTGGAATCTCACCACCATTTGAAGCTTGAGTACTCAGGCCAGTGCCAAAATGGAGCCAAGATGCATCTTCAGGGCACGCTGCAATGAGAAACTGCTGACACATCCAACTAGTTTCTCACTTTTAATCATCTGGCACCAGCTAGTGATGGTTTCGGTGTACTGGCAGCAACCAAATCCTTTGTCCTGGAAAAGCGTACTAGTTACAGTAATTCTCAAATGCAAACCCAAGACATTCAATGGCAAGACATGGAGTGGTTATGAACGGTCTGAATTGTCCTAGATGGTGCTTAAAATGAGCACTGAAGGCCAAAAGGGCACTGAAGCATTACGCTTTGGTTTCCTTCATGTTAGAAAGTTGGCAATGCTCTCCTACCTCTGGGGTGCAGTATTGGACAGTTAAAGTAGATGAGAAACCTCTTACAACACACTAGCGCAGAATAGATGCTCCTTGCACAAGTTGTTGATTTTGCATGAGTCAGGTTTGACAGGAGCTGCTTTTTATTACTTTTAGCCTGCTTGGAGGAGAAAACTGTAATACCATTTACAGTTTCTTAACCTGAAGCCCTCAATTTTCCTGAAGTATGTGTTAGGTTTCCTATAGCCTGGACAAGTAGGGCTAAGTAAAGACACACAGTAGACCATTAGTTCGTAAAAGGGGTCTGGACCTTACATCATTGTCTGTACTTTCCAAGTAAACAGTTCCTCACCTGAATGGAAAACTTTATCGTAAAGGTACAGGATTTACTAGCTATAAATATGGACACAATTCTGTCACATGTAAGAACAGTTTTTCTTAAAAGTCAGCCTTGTGGTAGTTAAGAGTTCAAAGTCACATCACCAGTATGAACAGAGGAGAGTGTCACCAAGACTGATTACATGCTAGAACAGAAACATTGTGGGGACAGCAGGAAAGGAAATTTAGCCAATACCTAGAGCCATATACAAACATCGTACATCTACGGTTCCAAGTTTAGCAATTTCCTAGTTAACTGTCTTCTAAACGGTGCTGGTGCTGACCTGAGGTGAGCTATGCATGCCCCATGGCAGTCAGTTCGACTGCTCGGTTAGCTCAAGCTTGAGTTTATGGACCTCTCAGGACTACACTTCAAACCAGAGAACAATTCATAAAAATGACGGTAAAAGAACCAGGAGTACAAATACCAGGACCAGGAACACACGTGATCTCAGCTACTTTTTCACTAGAAACTTCATTCTTAAAAAGACTTATGTCTAATTTTGAAATCCAGTTTTTATAATAAATACATACATGCTAAGCTAGGAGCCCTTACCAGCTTCCTCTCTTCAATACTAGTATTTTAAATCTACAAGAATACCTGCAGCCCTAAGGATGAGTGAACTCAGGTTTGAACTCCTTTGTTTCATTGAAATATCAACTGTTGTCTAAGTCAGTATTACTTACCCCTTCTAACCTCTTCTCGTAATTCTGGCAGAATAACCCCAGCTCTCAGGGGACTGACTCTAAAGGCTGTTTGAGTAAGACTTTAAGAACTGCACTTTTAAGGGTCTCCCATGCTGTCAGTTTAGCATAATTAAACTTGGACAACCTGACTGTACCTGTTCCTTCTTCTCAAATCTCTCCCCCGGTCCTAACCTTGGCACTTCATGATGCGGAGCTGTGCTGCTGCAATTGTGAATGAGTTGACTGAAAAGGGAACTGGAAAAAGATGATATACAATGACATTAGGCAAAGACATCTTTGTGTGGAATCTGTCACACAGGCCTGCTCTATAGTCGTCTCTGTTCAGAACTTCACATAAAGAAAAGAGCGCAATGGAAAAATTATCCAGTTCACTGTTTCTTTTAAAACTACACATTTTCTAGCAGGACCTGTAGGACATAATAGCTTTGAGCTCTGCAGTGCAACAGCATATCTGTTTGTTACTTTTCATTAGCGTACAACAGAAGCAAGTCTCTATACTTATTATTCCAGGCAGTATTGCTCTCTACATGCCTGCAAGCTCAGGAACTTTTCTTATAAATGTTTCCAGAACATTTATGTTGCTGCAATAAAGTGCAAACAATCAGAATCATCCTTCAAATAAGATTTGCAAACATTTTATTATTTAATAATTTTAATGAGAAAACGGAATCTCAGATTTATGGGTTTATAAGACTTAATATCACAAAATCCAGCAGACTGTTTCAAAGATATTTTTTATTCCAGATGGAAAAATGGTGTGTTGAAGACGACAATCCCCGCAGGGTTTGCAACCCATGCACTGGATTTTTTTTTAAGTACATAGTTCCTGAGAAGTTATATCCAAAACAAAACAAGTGAGATACAAAAACTTCTTTCAGTTTTGATTTTCTAAGTAACATAGCTAAAGGAATGTTTTACATCTTCTGGTTTTAAAATTTCTTCTGTGTCTAAAATAACTCTAGAGAGTAAATCAGTGGCGGTAAACTTAAAAACTAGGACAGCAGCAGTAACCCACATAGCAGATTCTTTTGCTGGTCTGGAGTAAGGTGGACAAGAAATGCGGGGCTCCTATTTAGTACTCTTGATTCATTCTCCTTCTGTTATCTTAGTGTTTTCTCAGCTTAGCCCTGAATTAGGCCTTAGCCAAACTCATCTTGAATATGGGCCTCAGGCTGTGACACACACATAAACACAGTAATGAGCTTTTTGGTTAACCTCTCTACAGGGGGAACAAAGCTCTCCAGCTTCCTCTCATGGACAGGTAATACAAAATCTTCTTTGGTGCCACAGCAAAGATTTGTAATTTGACAACTGAATTCTGAGTATCTGAATCATGTCCCTGAGCTAAATGAGTTTCCAGGCTACCTGACCAGAAAGCTAGACTACCACCTTGGAGAACTGCTGGGGTCTTGCTACAAAACTGCTTTCACTGCTAAGCTTTATAGAACAATCTGTCAGTATCAAGGAACTATTTAATTTCTTTTACTTATCATTGAAAATGCACGCTCCAGTGGCCCCTTTAAGGTTTAAACGTTCAGGTCAGCATCTTAAGAACCACTGGAAAAACTTCCTAGCAACACCTGTCACTATGGCAATGTGTTGCAGGAGCACTGAATGGAGACCTGTCACCATATAACAGGAGAGCATTTTTTTGTAGTCGCAAGGGATTTCCTCTTCATAGCATAAAGGAAGCATGTAGCTCTAACTAGAAAGAAGATCGCTCTAAAATGTAACAGAAAAGGGTATATAGTGCCTCTGAGAGTGAGAGAAGGAGAAAGTATGGAAGAGATTTGCCTGAGGTCCCAGAATTTCTAAGGTCAATGCTGCCTGAAGACTCATGTGATGTGTGGTAGCCCATGCTGTTTTTCTAACAGATTTTGGATTTAGAACTCAGAAGAAAGAGTTGTTGGGCTTTAATCAGGTTCAGCTACGTGGCCAACACTGCTTACAGCATATGCTAATTTAAATGCTTGGACTTCATACAGTTTCTCATTCAGAGTAATGAGATTTTGAAGCTATTACAAAGGTGTTGCAAATGCTTCAGCTGCCCAAACAGCATATCTTTTCCCATGTTTTGTATTGTACACTTACAAACATTTTAATGACTATTTTTCTGCAGTGCCAACAAGGGCCATATGCATTTTTTAGATGTAAGTGACAGCCTTAATTTTCACCTGTGCTTGCTTAAAACCCACAGTGAAGAGGAAAAGAGGGAGGAGAGGGAATGGAAATAGTTTTTCAAACGATGCTAAGTAAGAAAAATCAACAATTAGATGTAGATTATAGTTAACACTTAGACAGCTTGACAACATCCATTGAACAAACAAAAATACCTGCTGGACACCGCAAGTTAACAGAGCTGAGAAGCAGCCTAAATACAAAACAGCAACAATATGTGTTTAAAAGTCAAAGTGTAGCCATGCTGTGAATCTGTATTAGGGAAAGACCCTTACTAGGCAGCAAAAGGCAGATATATTCCACCAATTTTACCTTCTTCTTGCCAGCAGGTAAGTCTGAGAGGCATTGTATAGGAGAGCTCAGTCTTTCCTTTGTTTGTTCCCACATAACAAACATGATGTCTAGTACCCTGAACAACAATATTGTACTAAACACACCTAGTAGGAGTATATTTTCATTATCCCTTGCTATCACTGTCACCTTGGGATATTCTGTTTTACCACAACTTGTTTATGCCATTGCTCAACCATTAGTAATGGAAATAATTCTGCTTTACTAGTACACTGGAAAGTAACTAAAGTCTTATACACATTTAAAGAGGTTATTTTAGGCACTATGAGTGTGTAAATAGGTTATTTTGGATACTGTGAGCCCACATTCATCTTAGTATGTGTTAAGATACAAGGCAATTCTTACAAAAGTCCAGATATTAAACTTATAAATTTATATCACAATGAATGATGCATTAGATTCACTCTCCTGGCACTGGGGTCCCTATTTGCACAACCAAAGCAGAACCTTCTCTACAGTTGGAAATATATCAAGCCTGGGTTTCAACACAGTGAAGAGACCAGGATAATACACTACTTCCAAAAGTTCCTGCAAAGAAGCATTCCACAAGCTGCAGTGCATAGATCCTTTAGGTACTTCTACACTTTCCCTACCCAAGCACAGCTTTTGGCTATGTAATGTGGTGGGAACTACCTAGCCTTCACTATTTACATGGCACCTCTTAGTAAAGGACCTTCTCTCCATGGGATATTCTTCCTTCTCTGATTAAAAAGTCCCTGTTACTCAGATTTCCTAATCCTTTTTGATCCCAGCAGGTCTGCTAGCTTCTCTATGTTCTCTGTAGCTGACTTGCAGTCCTGTTTTTCTTTCCTGCCATGTCTTTAGGTGATAAGGCTGTAACGATACTGGTCAATGCTGGTGACCTAGCACAGCTACTAGAAGAATGCTGTTCTGTTTCATCAAGTGCAAGCCAAGTAAGAAATGGCTAAGGCTGGAGAAATCGGAGCTATCAAAGTGAAAAAAACTAAATGAACAGAAATATTATTCAGAGGAATGTAAAAGGTAGTTCTCCAAGGCATAGATGTGAGCTCAGTTGGCTGGACTAGTACTTTAAACTAATTATCAAGTTACTTAGCAATACTGAAGCACTGTAAGAGCAAGGCCTTCAGAAGGAGATTAGAATTAATGGCAAATAAACATAAGGAAAAAAATCAAGTGCCCTACATTTCCTCTTCCTACAGAAGAACCCTCAGAAACTGATGGGTTAGTATATTTTTTGACCAGCATTAGAGAGAATTCTATAGCTTTACTCTTTTATGAACATGTTCACTTTTGTTCTCATCTCAAATTGTCCATGCTGCTCTTACAACCATTTACATACATAAATATAGTGACTACAAAAATTTTCTTCACAGCACATGCAGATGTAACTCTATAAACAGCTATGGCACTTGCAGGTACAAACACAGACAGTGACGACACAAATGCTTCTGCATAAAGGACAAGGATCCATTTCCCAAATGCTGCCTAGCCAGCAAGATCACTTTCCCTTGTTTCTAATGCTCTCTCTGGATATAGTGTACATGTCCTCCCTTTTCCCCTGTTGCTTTCATTGCTAAGTTCAATAATAAAAATCATAAATCTCAGTCTGAACTTGACTATACCTCAGGTTTGACAGGACAGCCTTATTTGTCTGACCTTTATGCCTACGCCTTAGGGACATTCTATCCATTAAGCTTCTGAAACAGTTCGACTTCTACACTGAGTCAGCAGCATGGCTCTTTTATCAATCAAGCATCTCCAAAGAGCCAGTTCACTGTATAGCAACTTCTAGATCATCTCTGCCTGCAAACAGTCTGCAACAGACCAAAGTTCAGCAGTCATGCTGCAAGCCAGATAAAATACAGACCCTTTGCTCTGTTCAGAAAGCATAGAGACTGCCTGTAATTAGCTAGCTGAAAATGTCTTTGCAAAGCATGACTGAATGAGGCACAACAAGGATGAAATACAGGCCAAACAAGATTATAACAACGCCATTAGTTTGCAGAAGAATATTCTACATTTCATAGGCACAGCTTTCTGCCCCCATGAATGATTGTTTGAGCTGCAACATGTTCTTAGATATAAGTTCTTTCTCAAATCACAAGTAGCATTAATTGTTTCCACACCTGTTGGCATCTCTTGTATGCTGCTTCTATCATTACAGAGCACTCTCAGTTCCCTGCACCTCTGACATCTGGACTGAATCACATTAGGCAATTCTGCACAGAATGCATTTTAAGACACTTAAGAGGTAAATCCACAAAGGAGATGTCTGAATGTTTACTAGGTTTGGATTTATAAGGAGCAGAAGTTACACCAATTTTTCAACTGGTTGTGCCTGCTACAATGATTTCCCCTTTGCTTCCACACTGAAGTTCTGATCTATAGTCTTAGAGATGTCTAAAGAGCTCACCTATCTGTTACTGACCTACACAACAATTAAGGTCAGATAGTACCTTAAGATACTTAATTTCCTATTCAGACACAAAAGGATGCTGTTATTTATTTATCCTCTACAAAAGACTTCCACTTACAGTGTAAGCTTCTTCTAAATCGACTAACCGGTTTTGTTGATATCTAAACTGAGTAAAAGGCTTCCCTTGTGTTCCTCTGGAGATCATCTTTTGCAGATACTGGGGCAGGAATTGGTTTGGGAAAGAATGACCTTTTGTTTTGACCTTAGAAAAGGGCAAATGTATGTGTGATTTACTTAAACTTCTGTACCCTTTCCTGAAACAAAGAAAAAAATACATACAAAATTGTTAAGCAAAGTTATTTTCAAATTCGAGGGTGATAACTTTTTTTTTATGTAGTAGATATTACTTGAAATACATATTCTTTAGGATCTTTTGGAGCAACTAAGTTTCAGTGTGTAGTGTTACAGCAGACGTTACATTGCTTTTATTACTCTGCATGACATTCCTTTGCAGACTGCTAGTATCTGGTCTAGGTAACTACTGTTTAATTAAAAAAATACTCCTGTGCATTTTCAGTGCTGAGCAGAAAGAAAAAGAGGAAAAGACAGACATCTGCACATATAAACTCACCTGTTACCCTGACACCCTTAAGTTTGGTGCATCAGTCTTCATACCAGGAGCACCTGGGAAAACTGAACTACCCTCTTTAGTCATAAAGTATCTTGCATCAGTTTTGAGTGATGTCTGCTATCTGTCACAGCATGGATCTCCTCAGTCGATATGAGCCAAGTAGAGGAAAGAGAGCCCTAACGGGGAGCACTTGCATGCAAATGCCTGGAGCAGAGGGTAACACATCAGGACTTACCTTTAAAAATGCACACTATTTAGTCTGTATAACATACACCTATATATGGACAGCAGCAAAATTAGGATTCAGCTGTCATTGACTGGATAGCTTCTTACAGTTCAGAGGAATTCATAACACAACAAATAAAAACATTTGCTGCCAAACTATCATAGCCTGCCAGTAAACAACACTTTTATTGATCCACTGACTGCAATGGCTTCCCAGTAGTTATGGTCTTCCAAGCTATTGATCTGCAGACCAAATGTTGTCAGTCAGCTTTGACACAACTGACAGCAGCCAGTGCTCATCAGCTTCAGAGTGATTAGTTTGCTAAGTAGAAGGATTCTGATTTTGCCTATGTCACTGAAGGACCCTAATCATGCCATTAACTTCTGTTGGAGTAGTTGATTTCTTTTTAAATTCAGCAAGAGCTTGAGAGGATGTTCGATGTAGAAACAGGAGATGTGTCATTTCTGCTCTGCTTTACTGCAACTTGCTCTGCTGGCTCATTTCCACCCCCTGCACCTTCATTTGTAAACGAAGCACAAACCTCCTAAGATTTTTAAGGCCAAAGGCACCATTACATTAAGCCCAGTGATCTGTGTTTGGCTAAGCATATCTTCCTATTCATATAATTTTATTCATCATCTTCTAAGATCTATGCGGGAAAAATGCCATATTGGAGCTATTGTAGTTTTATAAAAAAATCTAAGTCAAGAAAGGAAGAATTAAACTGAAATTTCTTGCTGATGTCATCTTTCTTAACTCACTAACATTTTATTTCAATTCCTCCAGAGTTAGATGTCCTTTTGAATATAGAGGTATATAGAATCGGGATACTGAATGAAGTCTACGGCCAACACAGTAAAGCAAATATTAAGGAGCTATGTTTATAATAATTTGAATTACTACAAACTGAATAGAAGATTCTCATCCTGTTCCATCAGAATCTCCAGAAAATTTGGATATTTTTTCAAATATTCAGTTTACTGTTAAACTAGTATTAGAAAACAACAAAATGTTGATTTTCATAGTTTCTTATTTTCAAATCTTTAATGAAAAAAGTGGTCGCTATTTTTTTCTAGAAGGTCAAAAGGTCAGTTTTACATCTAAATATATCACCAAGTGTACAGGACCATTTCCTAGCTCTGCTTCTGAAACGTTCTCCTGCGTGTTTCATTTTACAGCAATAAACATTCCATACAGCTATAATCCCAGTGAATTAGTTTCTACTTCTTTTCTCTCGTTTATCTCCCTTGAAAAATGTTGATGGAACAGTCATGCTCTATTAGGTGGTTTAGAATTCTGTAATATCTTCAAGACTAGTTCATTTTATTGTGTGGTTGGCTTGAAACTAGCTTAGATCCAGACTCTTCCATCCTTCATCATGAATGTCACTGGAGTCATAGATCTTAATAAAATAATGTTTAATTGGGAGCCAACTAGAGGAAGCTCAAAGTTTTTTCAGATTCTGATGTAACTTCAGTTTTCAACTGAGATGCCTGCATTTCTATAGCAACTTCTTTCAACCTTTTTTCTGCAGGTGAGAGACAGGGGAGAAGGAAGGAGAAAAACAAAATATTGAATTAGCAAACTCAGCATACAATAGCATGTAAAAATCAATCCTACTAAGTAAATTAATAGTAATATAATCTATAATAAGTGTTCATCAATGTAACTTATGAAATAGTAAAAAAAAAAACCAAAACAAGAAAAGCTATTGAGATATAGAAATATAAGCTGATAAGCTTAAACCACTCCTCCAAGCTTAATTACCTCAAGTTGAGACTGATGAAAGAGGATCTAGGAAATTCCAAAAAGCAGCTCAAGCAATGAACACTGTGGAAGAGTTTGTAAATTATTTGAACACTCACTTAGTCAGGTCCAGGCTCCCATTCCTGATCTCTCACTACCTGTGCCTTCAGGGGCTGGATGGGATATGTAGGTTCACTGTTTACCACCTTGAGGAGGGGTGGGGGGAGAGGAAATGTTGTATATCATTCATCAAAAGCAAACAGCTTCAAACAACAAAGCCGGTTGATCTGAGGATTTGGTCTGATACACCTTTTATAAAACTAGTGATGAAAAAATGAAAAGTTTCCTCTAGCCAGCTCCACGTTATCTTCCCTGATCACTATGGAAGAAAGGAATATACATTTCTTTCCATGCTGTCTTTGTAACTGTGTTGTCAAACAGTCTGTAGAAGATGCTAACAATGCCATAAACCTTGTATTTTGGTAGAATAACCTCACTCTAGCTAGATGAAAGAAACAGCGCTGGTAGGAAAAATCTAACAATAAACTGTTGTCTCCATTTAAGTTTGAGAGTGTTTAGTTTGCACTACAGCTCTGTGTACCAAGGGTGTACTATTAGAAGTTTCTTGTAAGATCTGTTTTCCCACTTGTGAACGACTGGCAAGACTTCCTGATCACAGTATTGTCTTCATTTAGAGTAAGATCTTCAGCACCAGCGATTTGGAGTGTTGTTTTCAGTAAATAATCATCAGAGCTTACTCCTACCCTTTGCATCTGCACCCATTTTCCCTAAAGGTGTCAGACCTCTTATGCACCAAACATCTCCACTCTTAGTACTGAAACAAGCTTGCAAAGCTAGCAGGTGTGGCAGCATCTCAACTCATCACTGACAACTGTTATCCTAAATCAAGTGTTGGGAATGAGTCATTTTACAGTGAAATCAAATGTTTACATACCTCTTTAACCAAATTGGTTTAATTTATGTTATACCTGCTGCTTTGTTTTGGTCCTTGTAGCTCTATGCTATAGAAGTAAAAACCACCAAAAAACCCACTTTCTTCAGGCCTCAACACAGAAATTAGAAATACATGGTAGAAGCAGCTGAAAATTTATTTTGTACTATAGGTCAAGGTAACTTGTTTGCATTCATTTGCCAGAATTACTGAAGCTTTGCTCCTCTCTTTAGAGCTCTGTCTCCTTTTAATTTCAGTGACTGCTCTCATATTGCCTCAAGTGCTTGGAAAACATCTCACTTCTGTAGATGGATTCTGCCCCTCTCTTTCACAATACACCCTAAATCTTTCCTCTTTTTTCCCCAGAGTGATAGGAGAAGAGTCATTTCCATTCTGGCTTGCAAAAGGCAAATAGCTTTTAGGAAAGAGACTGCAAACCAGACACACAAACCTGACTCCTCAGAAGAACTGTATTGCTCCTAGTTTCACAGCTTGCAGTTGGGAGGAATCGTACTAAGGGTACTAGGATTGGTGAAAATATTTCTTTACTGCCCTCTGTATTTCTCCATAATGATTAAAACTTTCTCTGCACAGCCTGTGAAAGTGCAAGCACTGTGGTGCGTCTTTGAAGCTCTGCAGTTTTTGTTATTGGTCTTCTCTTCATCCAGGTATAGCTCTTTGTTTCAAGTCCACAGGAAACATAACACTTAACCTTGTGAAAGGATTCTGTATTGCATCTCCTGTTTCGAAGTGGAAGGATACAGGGGCTCTTTAGTTTCAGGTCCCACAGGTAGTTTCCCTCAGGCAGGCTGACAGCATTCTTTCCATCTGGAACCTTCAGAGCATCATAATTTCTGAATCTGACATTAATTGATAATATGCCTATCCATATTGCAATACATATTTTTTACTCCTGTTTACAATAAAAATTCACATAAAGCTTCAGTAAATATATTAACAAAATGGTCTGTTAAGCACATTATACCATAAAATTACAGCAGTCACAGATTAGAAAATAATTTAAATGTTCAATAGGAAGAAAAAGGCAAAGCAAAGCAGGAAGGAGCATAGAATAGAAGAAAATATGAGGAAGAGGAGGAGAAAATGCTTCAGCTATAAATGCAAGACAAAAACTGTAACATCTATAATTAAATTATTCTTCCATTAACTTGTCAAACATACAGTGTTTTCTCATATAATGTAGTTTCATTTAACATTGTGATCTCCTCTTCCAGACTTTTTTCTGATTTTCAGTATCCTAGTAATTTCCACTTATAAAGCTTATAGCTGTGCTGGATATTGACAAGACATCAATTACATCTGTTGTAAACTCAAAACAACATCCCTATTTTCTTCTAGAGCTCTCACTTCATTCTTCATATTCTTGCTGCAAGAATCTCTTACTCTCCTACCTAACAACTTGACTCTCCAAAGACTCTCCCTTCCGACTGCTCTGTTTGTAACAACAGGCCTTAATCCAGTGAAGAAAAAATAGTCTATTAAGTATAGAGTACATGAGTCAAACACATAAATTGGTTTCCACTGAATTAGACCTTGTAGTGTTGTGTCAATAATCAAAACATTATTGAATAGATATTTGTGTTCTTCTCAAATTCAAATGAATAAATTGCACAGCTGTTCTTCTGAAAATCTGATCCCAATATGAAGTGTGTATTTCAAGGTTCATTTTATCAGATTTCTGTAACAGAACGTCGTACTTACTACTGGTAGCATCATTCTGCAGGTATTTTTATTCTCATGAATCTGTAGCTCTCAATTTTACACCAAGGAATTTAAGAAATGAGTTAAAATGTGAAAATTACTTCCATTATTAGGACACAAAAACTAGCAGATTGAAAAAAACTAACAGATTTTTGCTGTTGCTGCTAAAATGTTTTAACTATATAGTCTAATTACATGTCTGACAGATGCATTCTACTATCTAAAGTCCATGTTCTCCTGTTCAGACTTCAACTGAATCATGAAATCATCCATTATGCTAGTAAGGAATGAAGAATTGTACTTAAAAACAATGTCAGTTCTACATATTCACTAATTCTTTAACAGCATAGATCAAATACTGAGATAGTCCCACGATAACAGAGTGAATCTGTTAAACAGTTTACAGTACAGTGAAGATCTGTATCATTCCACTGGAAAGAGCAGGAATGCAAGTAGCCCTTTCCAGCCCCATCCAAGAAAAGGCTAAAATTCTACTTGGCATTTTCATGATCTGCCCAAGGCAAGGAGAACTCTTGAGCCATTCTCTCCCTCTGCTCATATGTAAAAAGAGAACTTGGCGCCAAGCAAGAACCTGAAGATTTGGTTCCCTAAAAAAGGTACTTTGCCTTCATTACAACTGATAGAAAAAACTTCCAGACGTCTTTTGACTTTCAAGAAAGTTACTAACTACATCAACTTCTAAAAGAAAATAAAAATTTGTATTTGAAATTAAATAATAGAGTAAAAATGTTGTTAGGCATTCTTCTAAAAAATCCCATTTTTTTCCTAAAAGCATATGGTTTTGCTCTGATAATCAAGGGGGTGAGGGGGAGGTACCACCTGCAAAAAAGCAAGTCTCGTAAGACTCAAGAGAAGCTTGTGATTGCACAGAGGAAGCTTTGTCTACAGATACCGAGTATTAATCTTTGCTCTAATCCTATAGAACAGCATATTAGTATCAAGCAGGATGTTTAAATACTTTCCAGTTCCCCTCTTAACAAGATTAGCCATCAAGATTACATTTTATCTCTTTCATTTTTCACTCTGGTGATGAAACTGCCTTCCTCCTCTATCACAAATGACCTGCAAATATCCGGGCTGGTCAGTGGTGATCAACAGTATGTCATTTCATTGTGTGCAGATGGCAGCAGTGTCTTGAAGCAGAAATTTCACTGCTAACTCTCCTGAGAGTAGCATATTAAAATGTTGGCTTTGTGGACGGCTGATGTGGATGTGGTAGGCCACTTACCATTTAAATAAATGTTGACATACTTAAAGGTTTTTAATATATAAACATTTAATTTAAAAATGACAAGGAGTGTGTGGTATGTATACAGTACTACTATAACACACCATGGCTGTGAAAAATAAAAAGCAGTAGTTGATGCCCCTTCTGTAGAAACAATATGTTGTTTCTGTAGCAGCTCCTTGTGCATTGTGCTGTTTTTCTAAAGACCTTAACCATGAAAATCTGCAGGATGCACTTAATGTATTCAAAAAGCACAGAAATGCTTCCCCACCCTGTTGTCATAGTGTCATAGTATCCAGAAGGCATCAGACTAAGCATAACCTTCAAGAACTTTACCATTTTCTAATAAATAGTTAAAAAATAAGGAGGAAAATGAGGAAGTGAGGAATGGCTCACTGCTGTAAATGTATTCTGGTGGCAATTCTGAAAGAACATTTCTAACACAGAAACCCACAAGTCAGACTCATTTCCCCGAGTCCTTCACAAGAGATTGGGTGTGTCTGTTCAGAAGAGCATAAACACAAACTGTAATAAATAATCAGTAGCACACCTTGAGAATGGAGAATCCTCTTCTTCCAGTGATAGTTTTCCAAGTCTTATTGTCAGAAGGGGTAAGAACGCATTAGAGAAACCAGACCAATAAATCCAAATCATTCACTGTCACAGAAAATTTCTGTCTGTCTAAATCTGATGGAAATGAAGTTGTTCGCGAGTGTAACATAGCTTCCACCAGTTTCCTAGGAATAGTAAAATATGAACACTACATTTTACAGAACACCATTGTTATAAGAATTATTTACATAAAAAATGAACAGAAAAGTAAATATATATAGTGGAAATCAAGAAAGCATTTGAAAAACTGAGGATGTTAGTTAAATCCTTACAAACAATTAACAAAACATGGCCTTGGGAGAAGGAATAGATGCCACAAATATGTCAAGCTGGGGCACAACATGATAAAACTCCAGGAGAACCAAGTGGTTAATGAGACTAAATAGAAAATTACTGGCCATACGTGAACTATCCTAATTAGCATACCAAAAGATCCACCCCAGAGTAAAGAGAGCCCCCTACTAACGAAACCCCCTCCCCACAGAACAGGTGCGGTGAAAAGAAAGAACAGTGTACCTTTAAATGAAGACAAGACTCATAAGAACCAGTGAGACTTAAGTGTGACTAAATGTAATTGTAAACAATTGTTCAGAGTGTATAAAATGTTTTCCCATGTGTTAAAAGTGTGCTGGCTTTGTGGATTTACCACCTAGTGCCCATCACTGCACAGACACACAATAATAAACTGAAGAACCCAGATTTGGGATAATAGCATCATAGGGAGCAATTTCATCTCAATAATCACAGTACACAACTTCTGGATGCTTGGAATTTTTTCTTTTGGGCAACTATATACAGTTCCTTTGTAAGATCTTCAGATTGAAAACCTGAAAGGAAAACACATCGTGGTACAAATTTTGCTCTGAAAACTTGGGAGATCTTGAATTATATTCCCTTCAGAAAATCCTGTTCAAGCAGTTCCTTGCTTTCACTCTTTGTAGTTAGTTGAAAATATGCCTCAGAAGTTCTTGCCTGTGCTTGCTCTTCACATTTAACAATCAATTAGGTAATAGCATTATAATTTTCTGAAATGTAGATGGTGCCTCACACAAAGGTACTGGAATTCCCAATGACCACAGATCTCAGAAGCCACATGAAAACCTAACAACTGTCACTTTTCCTGTTTCAGCCAATTGTTAACATTATATTCAGTGCTCTGCAAACACAAATAATTGGACAATGCTACAAAAAGAACTTTCATTCTGTATGTGCTCACACTGATTATAGGATTCATTCTGAAACAGATTCAGAATACACTACTGTGGTTAATTTACACAACAGGATTTCTTCCAGTGTTTCTCTTCCTTACCTCATTCACCTTGCTCTGTAAAGCCAGTCCAAGAAATTTTGAGGGCAACAGTTTTAACAAATAAGAGATTAATGAAACAAGTTAGTAAGTATGATGAAGCTGTTATAATATCTCAAGTTCCACGTGTACAATGCACTTCACCTTTCCCCTGTGCCTTTGTTACTAAGCATGTCTCAAATTAATCTCATTCAGTCCTGTCTGGCAATTGCTTCTCTGCATTGACAAGTTCTTTTCTTTCTTACTTAGCAGAGGATTACACAGCCCACCATTGTCATCAAGTTTATCACATATCAGGAACCCACTCATATTCGTTTCCACCCTGAAAGACCCAGGTCAGCATGCCTTGATACTCACTACCTTGGCAAACACAAAGGTGTTTTTATTTCTTGTTGTCACATGAAAATCAGGTAGTTAATTTCTTGGTGATATGTAAAAATCACATAATTCATTCTTTTTGTAATCCTTGTAAATAGGAGATAGCATCTGTAATGTACTCTGGTTTATTCAAGTTATTCAGTCCTTAAAGCTTATTTTTTGCATCCTATAAGGGCAACTAGGCAAGGTCTAGGTCTATTTGATAATGCCGGCATAATGCTGTATGTTTAAGCTTACTGTCCCAGCCTCTCCACTCAAAACCATGAGATTTCTCCATTCCAGTCATGTCAAACCCCTTTGAGATACAGGTTGTCTTCATGCTACTGAACAGAACAACCCTTTTCATCCTAGGCAACTGTCATCTTCTCATCGCTGCTTTTTTTTTGTGGTTGGGTGCCCGTCTGGAAATGCAGGCCATAACTTTATGTATGTCTTGAGCCAAATAAGTCAGCAATGCTGCTAAACATACAGTCTTACCTTGTCATTGTTCCCACCTCTGCAACATTTTCTTTGACCTGGTGCAAGTGCTTTCCCAGCCACAAAGCAAAGCACTTGGCAAAACCAGCACAGGCAAAAAGTAACGTTAGTTCACTGCTGGTAGCATTCACGGACCACATGAATACCTGTGCTAGGACAGACAAGGGGCTGGTAACAGCCATGAATTGGGAGGGCAGGAAGGACAGCTTTGTTTTGGCAATGCTAGCTTATACCAACTTAAGCCATCTATCTCAGTGTAATTAGGTTATTTCTGGAGCCACAAATGACCCCGGTCAAGCTTCATATATCTATCAAGAAATCCAACCAAGACTTCAATGCTGCAGGCTTACTGGAGCTTTGTCCTATTGGTCAGTAACAGTGATTCTGCAAGGCTTGGAAATATGTGGAGAAAAGTAGGTTTATGTATTTGTTTCTTTTATTAAAAGGAGGACACAATAACCCTTTTGCTTGATGATACCACTGATTTGTGTTGTGAACTCCTTTATATTTTAATGAAAAATGTCTGTACTTGTATCCAATCATTGTTCTTTAATTTTTTATGAAACTCATTTTTTATAGCTCACAATTTTATTTGTGAAACAGAAATTTTACTATCCTTCCAAGTACTTTCAGATTTCCAAATTTGCTATTTCCAAATTCATGTCCATCTTTCCTATAATAAATTTTACATTAACATCTACACCTCACAGGAGACTTCACTAAAACAATTTGTAAGATTTCATCCTCTTCAGCATTTCAGAAAGGCAGTTTTCAATTCATTCTGTCTAAATCCATTTCCACTTTGAGAAATACTTCTTTTCAAAATCCTTAAGGGTTTTAAAATATCAAGTAATTTAATTATTGTAAGAGATCATGGCAAGAGAGGTCAACACCTACCTTCTTTCTGATGCTGTTGCTATTCATGTTTGTTTATACCATTTGGCTAGGAAGCATGAGCAGCTAGCACCCCTGAGTACGTGGAAGCTTGCCTCTACTGTAGCACATCAGTATGATGGTACCTTAAACATGGCCAGGTTTGATAATCCATATTGTTGCTTCCAACAGCCACTATATTCTTCTCTACACTGGTGCTTCAACTACATGCATTTAGCTACAGAATTTCCAGGAGTACCTGAGGCTCTTTGTGGTTCACCAGCAACAGCTGGTTCTCAACATATTGATTGTCTTTTTTTCCTGGATCTCGTAACAGAAGTTATTTCAGCTCATCTATATATTTAGCTGAAAACAAGGAGCTTCTATCTTCCTGTGTGAGACACCACACTGGCTGGTCCTTCCTGCATCTTTACAGCATAGCTATGAATGTTGAACAGATTGAGAACTTTCTGCTACCTCAGATGCTCTTCCCAAAACCAGATTTATTAGTTGAAACCAGTACATTTTGGCAGGTGATCTGACATTAATTCCTTAGTTAGACTGGACTTAACAGTGGCGTACTCTAATCTCCTTGGACTTTCCTGACTGGCCTACACTTACCTGCTGCATAAGACAGTTGCCATGGTCCTCTCTCTTGAATAGGATTGCATTTGGGATGCCATAACTGATGTTTGAGGAAACGCATTAAATCTAGGCTCCTGGCAGACCGCAGACTTGCCCCAGACTAGCCGATCCCTCTGACAACGAAAAAGATGACAATGTGCATTCTGGTGGTTTAGCAGTGAGGGTCCTTCCCTTATGTCCTTGGTTTCATTGGTATCACAAAAGCACAGGGATTTGGACTGTCAGAAGTTCAAGTTCAGCTCCTTGTTGAGTATCTCGTGCAACTTATCCCAGAATTGGCAGGTTAAGTTCAGTTCTTGTCTTTGTAGACACAATACATCCTTCAGTTTCCCGAACTCTACTTTTGTCATTTTATGTGAAGATGCCCAGCTTCAGCCCAGTATCTGTATATTATTGCCTCTAAGCTTTCCCCGCAGTAGAGACCTGTGTCTAGGCTCAGTCCACCCAAACGTTAATCACACATCAGGTACTACTTTGTGTCAGCACTATAGCTACTCACAGATGCAGGTTAAAAATAAGTACTTTGTGGACTACTAGGCACAGACTTCTACAGAGCTGTCTGGAAGATGTGGCCTGAAAATGTGGAGAAGTGGTAAGAACATGAGGACTTGGACCTCTAGCAGCCCACAAGGCCTGCAGAGCTACTCTTGGAGGGCTATATAAGGCAAGTAGTCAAATCTGTTGAGGACCACATGAATCATGAGCAAAGCAACAGAAAACAAGCATGTGCTAGCTTCTTGTCCCCATCTAGGTTTCTCCAGCGAGGGACCTGTTCAATTCCACTCAGAACAGTGATTTAGGACCTTAGTAAGTATTACAAGTATTCACAAATGTCACCCTGAGTGGTGTGCTCAAGGCCTCACAGGAAATTATTGATATAGGAACAGTCTTCCAAACCAGGATCAGTTCTTTCCTTGGACACCCATTCATCTTTTCTTTGTGGCCTACTTAACTGGCAGAATGTCTTCCAGTCACTTGGTGAGTGAGGAAACTCTGACATACCTCCTTCCACTGCAGTGCCAGCTCCTGCTCTAGTAGTACGTGTCAACAAACATCACATCAACTAAAACTTTGTAGATTGTCTCCACTACAGTGTAACTAAATCAAAGGTTATCAATGTCTGGAAACTGTAGTCTAAAAACCAAGTACAGATATCTTTAATAGGATTTCTGTGGAAGCATGAAAAAAAATCAACTTTTCTACTAATAACTTGTCTGAAATTAAGCATAGTGCCTTACTGCAAAAGGGGAAGGGTGAGGAAGAAGTGAAATGCCCGTACATAGCACATGCAGAATAATAAGAATGTATAAATGTAAAAATAAATCTCAAAGAGTACACTTACCTAACAGATACCTTCATTCACTGTTGCAGCACTCTCCAAACTACCAAGCTGCAATAAGGTCCTTTACCATCTCATACCAACACACTCTTCATACCAGTCTCTCTGCTGCCTTCTCCTGGTCTTGCCTCATCCAGGACCCACTCTCTCCTCTCTGCTTCTTCCTCGGCTGCTCCCTCTTCATTGGCTCTCAACCACTTAACCAGCCACACCTGCACCTTATCTACATCGGCCAACCCGCCACCCCTGAAGCCAGCCCACAGCTGTATATTATCAATGCTAATTAACCCAGCTTCATTACTCTACAATTCCCCGCCTTTTTTTCTTTTTAACATTTCACAAACGTTTTACAAATAAACTTTTCATACAGTCCTCTACAATTCACCTTGATTATTTGTGAACTAGTTCCAAATACAGGAAAATAAGTCATTAGCAGGAAAACACCTATCCATGTAAACCAGCTGAGAATGCCAAGAAGTTTGCTGGTGTTCCCTTGGTAAGCTGTGTTTTCAATAAGAATGATAATAAAGTCTGTATCTTGCAAGCATTTGTATAAGGTCTCAAATAACTTGCAGTATACTAGTCAAATGTAGACGGCATTTTTACTGTGTGACTTCTGAACAAAGGAAAGTTATTGGCCTTTTGTTATCATAGGAATTCACTAAAGGGACAATCCTATCAAAGCTGTTTGTCATTATTTTATGAGCTGCTTCTCCTCCCAACATAAATGCCATTCTTTAAAAGAAACAGTGATATAACAGAAAGCATATTTTAATCACATCATTGAATTATAAGGAAGAGTAAATCACTTTAAAACCATGTGCAAAGTGTCTTTGCTACTCTGTAACAAAAAAGAGTAATTAGCAATAAAATAGGATAGTATCATTTTGACAGACTAATGGACTCCATGGGACTTGTGGAATGCTTCTCCTATTGGCATGCATGACAAAGACAGAATCTTTCAAAGTTATTACAGGGAAATTCAAAGATATTTTTGTTAGTTATTTAAATTTCTCATACAACAACTTTGAAACTGCTTTTGTCCCCAGTTCAGATGTGTTCTTTGAAAGAGATTTCTTTTGTACTTGTACAAGTCTTAGAGATATAAATGCATGGATTCCTGTTCAGTTCTACCAATTTACAATCAATAACTGCTTATGAAGAATAAACCTTCAGCACTGAAAATGGCTAGCTAAATCTCATGGACACCTACAGAACAATGATAGCCTTGCAGAGACCAAAACTACAGTCCAGGCATAAAGAAGTGGTGATGCTCTTTTAAAAGCATGATTTTGTATTCAGCATTAATATATATTCTCTCATGTATTTGCCAAGCTCTGCTTTCAAAAGAGACAGCTTGCTCACTGCCACTTCTACTATTAGAAAGCTGCCATGAAACTTCATTTCCTTAATTGTTAGAAATATCTGAATTTTCTCCTATTTCCTTAAATACGAGAGATCAGCCTTGCTTAGAGTGGCCTAGATTACAGCTCATAAGTGCCTTTCATTTGTACAGTAATTATTCCCTATTGTTGTAGAGAATGTTTTATCTGATCCATAGCAGGCTAACTGTTGTCTTTTTCATGAGTGTAACACATAGTCATAACCAGCTTTTACATACCTCATTTTTATCATTTCAACCCATCAAATCTTAAAAGTTTGCCAGTCACTTTTGCTGTCAAATTTTGTAAGCAAGTTCTTTTATCAGCGCTCTCTGACTCCTTTAACACTATCAAAAATGAAAATATTAAACAGAAACAATCCAAGAAAACAAAAAAAGCAAGGACACTCATAATTTAAGAACTTTACCCTTTAATTCTCTGTTTGCCCCAAACAATATTCTTTAGTTCCCAAATACCACGGTGGTAGTATAGTCATCATTGTCTAAACTTTATATTGCATTTCAAAGCCACTGCTGATGCGCTTTCATTCCTGAGCAGCAGGACATGCTGAAGATGAGCTTTTTGGAAAGTTTCAAATTAATTGATCAGGGATTTTACAAACAATTTGTAAAAAGTTAATAGTTTTTCACTTATCCTAAAGCCTTACTTCAGCAAGTCATCTACACTTGTTAAAACTATCCCATTTTATTTGTCTATCTTCTTTGAAAAAAAAAAAAAAGAAAAAAAAAAAAGAAAAAGAAGTGCCTTTGTCCAGGCAATTGATTCTGGAAATATTTGCTGTAATTTTTTAAATGTCTTAAAAACATGTATGTCATCTATAGAGATTACAGTATTTGCTGCCTCTGATGACAATGTGTCATCTTGTCCAATGACAAGAAATCTACAAGGATTATCAACAGAATTTACTAAACCAGAAGTGATGTTGAGCAAATAAATTCCTTAAGTCTGAAATATGGGAGTACTACAGAGCAATAAACAACAAAGTGCATTTACACTGCAGAGCCAAATCAGACTGACTGACTTTGTTTAAAAACAGCATGAACAGAAATGTAAGAGGGAAGCATTAGCCATGTTTTAGAATGGTGGAGGATAAAAGTACTTCTAATGAATGCAACACTCTTTTCAGGATACAGACAGGTGAACCTTCCTCACAACTTTATTATCTACACATCGATTCCATAATAGTTAAAAGCTTATTGCAGGTTTCTTGCTTAATGCTACATACCAGGTATTTTTTCATGGAAATGTCTGTAGGAGAATTAAGTAAGCGCTGTGAGAAATCTGAGAGGGAACTGATTTAGAAATCAGTAGCCGAAGAATCTACAAACCTTCAGTTTAGATCCTCTACTCAGAAGCTCCCACAGATTTCATTAAACAAACCATCTGCTTTTCAGATGGGTAGTCCAGGATATCTCACATCATCCTAAGTATCACTAAGAGCATTTAGATGCAATTTCCCTTGATCTTTGGAACTGAACATAATATATCCCATAAATATTGTTAAATATTATTTTCAGAGGTTAATGTTTACAGCCATAGGTTGAAAATGTTAAGATTTTTTTGTCTCAGAACACCCGAAATATATATTTTCACTCACAAAAGAGACTGTAAGAGGGTCCTACAAAAGATTAATTCCTCCTTGTGCCAGTCAGTAATTTTCTTACAAACTGGCTTAAAAATATTACCCAAGATATTCTGCAGATGTAAAAAGAGATCTCGCAAAACCCCAGCATTAGTTCTCATGAGACTGAATACATGTGTACACATATGTTGGATGCTGTATGTATGTATGTACATGTAGACTGAATAGCAATGACTAACAATTTATGAGAGAAATGTATCCTGAATGTTCAAAGTAAATGGTCCAGGCTCTAGCAGCTTGACAGTCACTGTTCTCATACATAACCCTATTTCTTCATACCAGAATGCATCTATTGCATGTCCAATGCTGACCGCAAGCTCTGATTAACCACTCTGAAAGCACAATTACACATACTGGCTTTACAAAGCCACATCCTGATCCCTGACTGGGACAGCCATGCATCAAGTCTCAATCCTGCTCGACTGGGACATAATAACAAATCATGCACCAATAAATGACACATGCAGGCACTGCATTAGTAGCTGCAGGAGACGTGAAAAACAGGGCAGAGAAAGGAAAAAGGTAATATAACATTGTGTAAGAACTGGGGATGTGAAGTATTATGGACGGAAAACCAATGACAGTTTCAGAATAGTCCACATGCAGAGAAGGTTCTTCAGCAAGTTTATGGTCCCCTCCGTTTGCTTTGCTGGTTTGGAGGAAACAAGTTAGCCTGGAACTTCTCAGTAGCTATGAAATAAAAGGCCAGTATTGGTTTCTGTGCAACAACTGCTGTTCCAAAGGGCTATATTTAGCAAACAGCAAATACAAATGGTAAATATTTTAAAAATGGGAGGTGACTTACTTACAGACTTTCCATTTTCATTTTCTTTCTCCCAAATGAAAGGATAATTCACTGATAGCTAAAGCCATCTCAACATGTGTAAGTCAGATATTTGATGCAATTCTCAGGTGGACAAAGGCAAAAAGCAATCTTATTGTCACAGTTTATTGCTATAATCCTAGTAATTAACTCCTCTTTATCACATATAGACCTCAGGCACAAACGTAAACTGACATTCCCTTATGTGGTGCAAATAACTAACATAATTCCCTGTAAATATCACTATTTAGAATACACAGCACAGAGCCTAACATGATTAAAATAAGCAAATTGAACCTCTCAAAGGCTCTCAGTCTTTAACAATCTGCCTCTCTTCAATGTGTCAAATGATCTCACTCCTAGGTATAACATACCACATACCCCTGCAGATGCTACAGAAACAAATAAGCAAACAAATCTAAGCAAGCAAAGCACAGATGTTATCACAGAAGTTGGTTATCATTCCAACTGTAGACCATCAAAATTATGCAGTGAAGCTCAAGGTGGACATTTTTCAGTATTGTGGAGGCAGAGATCAGCATTATTTGCATCACATCTAATTTTTACAATAACTTTCTCACTGGTGGTATAGGTTTTCTGCTATTTATGCAATATACCATATTTGCCTCTTTATGAATAAGGATGAAGAAGACACTATGGAGGTGATACTTGGGGAGGAATGGAATGGAGAACAGGTGTTCTGAAGCCACAGAAGAGCACTTAGAAAAACAGTCTGCTGTTGTTCAAATCAGTACAATTTAGCTTGCGACTATAATTGATAATGATGCAATTATAATGAAAGGAATAATACTGAAAGGATAATGTTCTATGGCCAGAATAAATCAAAAGAAATTAAATAACAAATGATACTAATTTTTACAAATATGCCTGCATAAATAGGGCACGTTGGGTAGCAGTAACAGAAAAGTGTATCTGATTAATTTTGGGTCTCCTTTTGCTTGGCTGCGTATCTTATCTGTAAGATTTGTACTGTAAACACATCCAAAGTCCCTAGTTTTTCCACTGCTTCAGTTTAAAACATGGTATTTACCGAATTTTATGTTGTATCTGCTATTAAATGGTGGATCCATTTACTTAATAAATACAAAATCTAGTAAGGTAAACATATACTTTTTCATCAACCAATCATAAAGTGTATGGTTTAGTTTTCTCATACAGCTTGCCAACTAATTCATAAAACTGCTCAGGTTAAACCAACTGGTGTTTCTCTTCTACAGCAAAAAGTATAAACACAAAGCATTTCAGCCTGTCCCTCAAAGAACACTGTGTTCCCTCCCACAATCACAGTATTTCATCATCCCATATTTTTCCAAAAGAGAAAGTGATATTGAGAAGTTACAGTATTCTTTTCACAATCAAGACTGATACCAGGTTGATCTTTTGCCACTTTGGTTTAGTACTATTGTAAACTGCACTGGTATTTTTCCTCTGCCTAGAAATTACAAGATGTACACTGACTATAAAGTAGGCTCTTCCTTTGAATGTTGAAAGATAGTTGTCTTTTTTTTTCAAATGCAGAACATCAGATATAGCAAATTATTAATTTTTTTTTTCATATTTTTTTGACCCTAGGTCAAAGATAACTTTTTACTGGTCTATCATACTTCCCATTAAAAAAACAATCTATGAATAAATTCTGCTGTTCACAAATGATTGACTTAGTTCTGCTTCTATTGGTATCAGCAATTATCTTAAGGCCATTAATTTGAAACTACACATAATTACATTTTGTATGATTACATAGATATGGCACCTTTTCTTTAAATCTCTTCGGCAGTTTCCACTTAAGGCAGATTACCTGACTTTTGCAGCCATAATCAGGAGCTTCAACACTAAATTCTACCTAACCTTGTCAAATTAGAAAGGTAATAGTCTATTCTGGTGATATGATTTATTGTGTTCAAGATTTCAGCATGTGAGTGTCTCAGGCTGATTTCCCCTTTCAATTCTCAAAAACTTTGTACTGTCTGCATTATTAAATACAAGAAGAAAGACTTGTTAGCCACCTTCTAAATTTTTGTGCAACTGATAAACAGAATGATTTTATTTTTGATAATGATTTCCTTCACTGAATTACAGGATTGGCTACAGAATCTTAAGAAACATGATTATTTCTTAATTTGTATCAGAGATTTTGACAACTGTGAAAATAAACAGAAAGTTAATCCATTTCTCAACATTATTTCACAGGACTAAGCTATTTAGAAGAAAGTAATTTTACCTGTAATTTTTTAAATAATGTACTTTTTTACCTTACAGAATAAAGATAGTGAATACAATGAAATATGTAACAAGATTTATATTAAAATTATACCAACTTGAAACTTCCTATCCTACTTGTCTTAGAAGAAGTTCTAAGGGAAACATCCTATCACATTAAAAAAGCTGTCACTCAAAATGTGATGATCTGTAACATTCTACTTGAATAAATATCCTGTTAAGAAAAGTATGCAAGTCTTCAGTGGAGCTAAACACAAAGCCACATTCATAATCAAGAAGCACATTGGTACCCTAAACGTGTTCTCAGGGCCTTAACACCACTGAATTTCATGGAGTTTTAGTCATTCTGGTTAGCATGAGCAGGATCAAAAGCTGTCACAGAGTTTTAGCTCAAAGACAGTGGTTTCTCATGATATGTACCTGAAGCCAATTAAATCCTTTGAAACTTTTGACACAAGTATGTTATCAGTGGGAAAGATGGGTAATCAGGGGATACACCTAAACTTCCAGATCGAAAACTGGTTTGTTAATTTTAGTGAGGCAAACCCAAATTTATGTGAAGATAATAATGGTTATTATTTTTCTTATCCAGGAACACTTTTTGCTTTTCCCAGGCTCTAACTGAAAGTGCTTCTCACATGCATTATCCTTAATTACCTCGGTCTCCCTAGTTATCCTGCTGTAACTCTGTAAGAATGGGACCATTGTTTTGATATGGTTGTTTACGGCACCTCCCAGTGTGGGAGGGTAGGAAGGAATGGGCCTGGCCTGCAACACAACTAGTAAGCAGTAACTCTACAGGAAACTTCAAACCGTTATGTAGAGGTGAAGTGTTGCAAGTGATGTTACTTCACCCTTACTTTTGGGTCTTACCCCAAGTAGGTGATTAACAGAAGGAAAGGATTCTGCTTTTAGCATCTATTTGAAAAATCATACTTTCTTAAACAAAATGTTACTGTCTTTAAAAATAAAAAGACCATTTCTCTTTTCAGAAGGTGGACCTGAAGAAATCCATTTCTCAGAAAAAGATGGTAGAAAAACATTAATCCCTTCAAAAAACAAAAATTCAAACTTTCTTTGCAGTAATCTCTTATAAAATATAATAAAGTAACTACAGTAGAAATACGTTATTGATAAAGAACCACAGGAGACAAAGAAAATATCAGACCTTCATTAGCCCAGGAATTTGCATCAGACATCATCAGAGCTGGCATCCAATAAAAAAAACCCCTGATGTTTTTTAACAGATAATGTAATCCTTCTATGTGTCCAAGCATTGAATTTCACTTCATAATACAATGTAGCCTTCATCCACTCCCTGCTGTTTTGTAATACTCATAGTATGTATCTATTATGAAACAATATGGAAAGGCCAAAGACAAACAGAAGGCTTATTAAAATGAGATGCAAAGATTTTGCTTCCTGGGAGACAAAGCACTGTCACTAGTGACATCTCCTTTCTCACAGGTGCAAGAATCACTGAGAAGAGAACAAGATCAGAGCAGTCAAGGGACTAAAAATAACAGATGGATGCAAAAATTGGACTGGGGGAGGGGACTGTTATATATATAAAAAAAATCAGTACTCTACAAAAATACAAGTGGATTGAATAAACTAATTTTCCTGAAGTAGCTAAGTAGTTTCTTTCCCAAAATTCAGGAAGGGCTTTTTTTAAGGATTGTTTTAATGGAAGAACTGCAAGGTTGACAACAGGAAATATTCATGGAATTAATAAGGACTGCAGCAAAAGTGGAGGCAATATGAATCCACAGATTTAAGCTGTAGTCCAGAGGATAAACAAACAAGTGGACACAATGGAGAGGCTGAATGACAAAACTTTTGGAGGACTTGATGCTTCAAACAAATAATTAATATATGGACACTTATGAGTGAAAGCTGGGATACAAGAGATTAGAACCTTAATCTCTGAAGTACTTGTTAGCAAAAATCTTCATAATTCAGAAACCAGAAAATGCAATAGGAATTCAACAATGATAAACTGTACTAGAATGATTATGTACAAAGAAAACATATTTAGATCTGTCTTATGAAATATGGAAGTACCAAGTGAATCACCCATCACTGCAAGCAAAACTTTACATATTTGTTATAAATTAATGGGAATGAAAAAGATATATTTTCATTCTCACTCTTCTAACACAAGGTTACATGAGAAGCTACATTAGGTCAAGCTGGGCAGCCAATGAACTGAGGACTGCCAGATATATATCTACTGCAGATAACGTTTACATTTTCTTTGACATCCCTGTTTCATTGGCATTTAAAGCAAACCCTATCATACAGAACAGAACAACATCTGCTTTTTGTGATTTCAGCAAATTGTATCCCGAGAAGTAAAATCACTTCTACCAAAATTCTTCCTGCAGTTTTGATGCATGCTAGAATCATCTTTATTCTCATATTAAAGATACTTAAGGAACATTACTTCATTTGGTTACATCTTCACACTTCACCCCAAATGTGACCACATTCATGGCCACTGAAATTAGTCTTGTCTATTCATAACAAGAAAAGTACTTTCTGGTTTAGAGGTGTTACATATTATAAATGCAACTCTCAACTGCCATAGATTGATGGATTTAATGACTGGGAAGAGCAAATTGTTATTATAATAATGCATGGAATGCTCCTGCAATAAATGCTGGGTTGACTTTCTATTTTAAAGCTCACTATGCAGTCTGTAATATTCCAACATTCTAAAATAGCCTGGAGCTTTGTGAATAACATGCTACCAGTAAAGGCGGAATATTTATTTTTTTCTTTTCTAAAAACAGTGTAGAGCTTTCTGGTTCTTCCTACTGAGTTGAAAATAACCTTCTTCTGTTTTGAACTTACATGTAAGAAGGAACATTTTCAAGCAGCTAATAGATGGAGTCATTTCACTATGTTAAAAAAAACCATAGTATTTGTACATTAGGAAAACTATTACTGAGCATGCAGAGTAATTACTTTTCATAAAACTTCATTTGTCATGACATAAATTCCATCATTAATCTTCAAGGGATTTTGTTTCCCATCCTACAATCCTGATGAAGTCAGTGCAGGTGTACTGGAGATGACACTACAGTAACACAAGGAAAACATGCCATCTTCATTTCCACAGTACCTTTCATGCCAAAATCACTTCAAAGCACTGTAAAAATATAGTCATCAAAACCAGAAATTCCTTTCCTACATTAAAGTACTTAAAATGATTGACTTTTGGCTTAATATGTATTGGTGGAATTAATAATTTAAATGTGATGAAGGGATGATAGTGATGAAGCTATGTGGTGCAAATTAATTGATCTACAAACCTGTGAGTCTGCAACTATGGAACACAAAGAATTTGAGAGCTGAAATAATTTCCTCGTCTCAGCTCACAGCATTCCAGTCTCCTCTTCCCCAGTGACTTGTCTGTCACACCCTTTTTCTCAAAGTAGCCAGGATTATTGCAAAGATAAACAGGAAAATACTTGAATAATACTTTGAAACAAAGCATAACATCAGTTAAGCATCACTACGTGAACTTTAACAGCATGGGGCGGGGGGGACGGGGATGGGGACAACACCAACAAAAAATGATTAATTACCACAACTTCTGATTCAGGCATTTCCTAAAGTACAGTTTTCCTTTTATCTCTCATTACAAGACACCACCATTTTTCATAAACTATTTACATCCAACAGTAATAATTCCTTCAGGTACTAACACTTCAAAGAAAGAAACAAGTGCTGCCTGTGTTAGCAAGTAGCACAGGGCAATAGGTCTCAACTTGTGTAGTGAAATCTTCCGTGCCAATGTCCAATGTCCTTTCTGACTGTGTCGTAGACCTCAGTCCCATGAACTGAGAGACCATCAGCAGTCGGAAGCAACTCCCAATTTAGAAATTGTTGCTCAAACAATAGGTGAGCTGTTTTCAGTTTTAAAAAGCAAAAAAAGAGTTCATGTATGCCAAGTCATGTGCATAACTAACTCAAAACAAAGAGAAATTAAACTGTTTTCATGTTACTGGGACAAAGATTTGTCCAGGACTGCACAGCTGGAAGTGTGGTTTCTAACTAGGTGCACTGGCATGTACATCCTGGTTTAGCATTCTCCGAAACTGTTATGTAACGCAGACCAAAGCTAAGTCAGATAGTTTCTTCAAAACTAAAAAACTCGTGAAGGTGCATTTCTAATTAATTTGATGATGCTAAGTGAATACTGAACCAGTATCATGGTCTAATGATAGAATAGTGCTGCTGAAAGCAATTTTTTAAAAAAACACCACCTTAAAGAAAAGGCATTGTGGACATAGAGAAAATCAGGATATAATGAGGGGAAATAAAACTTGGTATGGTTTACCAAGGTTTACTTTTAAGCGTGTCCTACTTTTCTACAGAGAAACTAATTCTTCTTATATGCAAGGTTAGCATTTACATATTAATTCAAATCAGGATTAAGTAAGTACTAGTGCACCAAAACTTGCTAGCTTTAACCCTGGAAAAACATTGAAGACATCCCAAAAGGAACATGATTAGGTAAGTTCTCAGACAAGACACTCAAATCATGTAAGGCATGATTTGAAGTCCTACTGCAACTAAAGAAGTGTCTCTTTTCTTGTTTACTATTATTAAATGGGTTACCTGCCACCCAAAGGTCTTGATCATCGTTCTAAATAATGAGCAAAAATACAGACATTACCTGTTTTGAAAATATTACAGTATCAACTTCAAATACAAGGAAATTATTCAATAAGGTTGGTGCAAGGAAAGGGAGAACACAGTAGCAGCTGAACAAGAAAGTTATGCAAAATTATATATATATAACTGTTGCTAAAAATGAGCACAGTATAGCATCTCGGGGAAAGACTTGGAAAATAATTGTGAAACAAATTACTTCATTGTTTTTGACACAATAGTTTTTCCCATTCACAAGGATAACAGGAGAGGAAAAAAATGGATGCTACCTGAAAGGAGTAGATGCTTGTTGGGCAGAAGAGACTATGAATTTTGCTGGAGTGAAGACTGAAATCAGCCTTCCTATACATCAGTAATCCAGTGAAGCAGGACAGGTGCTAGTAATAATACCTCTAGAGGACAGGCAGTGGTTGTTTTTACTGCAATAATTAAAAACTAATGAATATGACATGAGAACAGTGCCCATTTTTTTCACTTTGGAAAATACAACGGAAATGGATAGATACATAATTCTCTAAAAAATATTTCTTCCTGTACTTCTCCAAGATGCATCCTGTACATTTATGAAAATTAAAATATAAAGTAAGCCAAATATAGCCACTTGGGCATTTGCTTCACTGTAGGCAGAAAAAGCATGTACCAAATACACAAAGAAATAAAATCAGATTAATCCAGATTTCCTTTTATGGTTACCTTTCCTTGGAAGATGTTAAACAGCAGAAATGAAAAACATGCGCTTGAATAAAGTGAACTTCCATTCTGGAGACGGCCCCTATACTCTTAAGTCTTTCCTACTATCACAAACATGCAAAGGCTGTGTTATACAATGTTAAGAGCAAAATTGTAATAGCTTGTTGGAATAAAAACTGCTCATGAAGGCCATGCTAACTTCTTTAGACCCCAGCTCTATTTTCTTTTAAGTGCATAGGAAATTTTTCCTCACAATATTGGATTTTAGATCAGGCCCTTTATCATCTGTAGAAGAATGGCTGCAGAAGCATGGCCTTAATATCTCTGAAGATCTGCACAATCCAGGCCTGGTATTAGAATAGGCCTGTAATCAGAATTGTACTGAAGTTGCTGTGCAGAGGTTAACAAGAAGGTAGCCTTGAGCTATTCTTGAATCCTGAGACCAAGTAATTATGTTGTGCCAACAGGCCGTGGCTGTAACAAGCTACAGCTGCTGGGAAAGCAGGTGCAGGGCCAAGAAAGATGGGGACCCGTATGGGAAAATAGGGAGTAACAAACTACAAGGCTGAAGCACAGCAACACAATTAGCTATGTGGATAGAATGCTTATTTTAGTCATGATAATTAGGGGTGAGAGAACCGCGCGCTTAGAGACTACTAACAAATTTTATTTCTGCTTTACGAATATGCATGTGTAGTGGTTCTATATAAGTAGTGTTAGAAACTAATAAAGTTGAGCAAGATGCATAATTCATATTGAGCGTCTTCTTGACTCCGGCAAACCCTTCTTCCAACAATCATCCCTGAATGTTTCATCAAGTAGATGCATCAAATACACAGAGCAAAACTATACCACAACCATAATACATACCTTAACTAAAATACAGAAGGCAATGAAACATGCTATTTGGAATAGAATACACCCAACACACAAAAGAAAACAAAGCAGACTAATTGGGAGCTATTTCCGATGCTTACACAGGAAAGTCATCACCATTGGTTTTAAAATCTACAACCCCTGATTACCTTAGACAATTTCAGTTTTGCTTATATCCTTAAATCATCATAGCTATCAAACCACTCCTACAGTATCTGAAATGTAGGTCATGAATAATGAAGTAAATACAGTAACAAGCAGAAAATATCAAAAGCAAATAAATTAATCAAAAGCAATTTCTGATAACAAACTCCTTACTATTTTCAACTTGAGACTTTGTCATCTATGAGCTGCTGTAGTCTGCGGGGAAAAGAAAAACCAAACAAAAAGTTAAAAGGCAATAAAATGTATTATTCACTAATGTGCATAGTGTTAATGGCCAAAGAGCTTCTTGACTGCAGCTCTATACTTTAAATTTCTTTTAATATACTTTAATGTTTTAAATATAGTACCATAGTCAAGACCAGCCTCAAGACAGCCACTGCAGTGGCTAGCAATCACATTTACAAGTGATGCTCTGCAGCTATCACCTAATGCAGAATCATTAGAAATAAATTATTTCAAGATAGCTATAACCTGAAGGGCTTTAAATCAAGAGACTAGATCACATCAGTCCTCCCTGAGAAAGAACTTTCGCTTAACATTTCTTATATCACCATGGATCTGCAGCAAATACATTCATGTAGGTACAAATACCAGTAGCTCTGGAATACAATGAATAATTAGAAAAAAAAACCTTATTCAACATCAATGTCTCATTAGAGAGATTAAATTTTTCTGTATTCTTTGTTGCAAACTTAGATTCCAGCTGACATCTAAAACTGCCGGTCTTCTGCTTTTAAAATCACAACCCAAATCTCTACCTACATTAATAGAGGACAATCACTCAGATAAAAACTGTTAAGTTACCTTGCCACTACTCTTTACCTTCTTCTCACAGATGACTTCATTCTGCAAAGTAGATACAAAATCTAAGAATCATAAAGAATTGACATAAAACTCATCTAGTCCATTCTCTTGCCCAGCAACAACATCTAAACTACTCACAGCACCTATCCTTAAACCTTGAGTGACAAAAATTCTACAGTCTGTCCAGGACATCTACTTCAGTATTTGAGTGTGAAAATATTGGCTTTATTTTTTCTTTAATGCTTAATGTAAATCTTCCTTCCTGCAAATTGAGCTGTTATTTGTTGTCCCATCCAGAGCAAACACCGGTGTTCTCCTTGATGTTTTCAGATACACTTTGCATATTTGAACACAGTTCTGAAAACTTCTTGAACAACCTGAATTCATCCAAGTTGTTAGATGGGTCATGTTTTCCAGCAGGTTTTTCTCATTAATTCTTTGTAACTTTTCTCCAGTTGTCCACAACTTTCTTGATCTACAGTGATCAAAACTGAACAAAATAATACAGTTTAGTCTTTATCAGTTTCAAATACAGTGGACCTATTACTTCATCTATCTTACTAAGGATATTAATATTTAAGCATCTAAATATTGTTCTTGATTATTGGACAGTAGCACAACAGTGCTAATAGATATTCAGAATAGCTACTAGCATTCTCTGATCCTTCTTTACAATCTGTCATTCTCCACCCTACATTTTGCATTTTATTATTCCCACCCCCTTCACTTGAAATATTTCTCATTTAAGCCATTAATATGATTTTTCTAAGTATCTGTTGGCATCCTGAGCTCTTTTTTCCATTAGAATTCTTTCCTATGGGTTTTGTTTACTAATGGTGTCTTTATTCTCTTCCTAGGAATCATAAATTCTTTAATTTCATTATTACAATCATCAGTGTTGTTTTCACCTTCAAATTCTCAAACAACTCTATACTGATGATCTGAATGTCAGATACACTTAACCTTGTTTTCCTTCTTACTGTTGGAATAAAAAATTTGGCCAATACATTCCAAGAACTTGTTCACATTTTGCATCTTGCCACATGCTGTACTTCTGCCAAAGTTCATCCTAGTTCAAAATTATTTCATCTACCCCATCATCTTGGATTGACATTTTATATTTGACTAACCATGAAAGCACCTTTGTTGTTTTTGTCTTTTATCACCAATATGGACTTTAAACAGGTTTATCTCCTGACAGATTCTGCCTCTCAGAGCAAGCCTCAATATACACAGTAATACCTTCCTTATTCCTCTTCTTCTGCTTGCCTTTCCTAATAAGGTTTAACATTCTATATTCATATTTCAATCATGAGACTTATCCTATGAAGTTACTGTTAGGCCAAACAGATCATAATCTTGATAAAGTAGTAAGATTTCCAGCTCTTTATTTTGATACTTTTTGCATAAGCATACCATGCCAGAAGAAATTACTTAATGTGGTGGCTTGTAAATAAAATAAATACTCAGTCCTATTCATATTAAATTGAATTAAATTAATCTTGGACAGTTACTTTTTATCTGCTTAATTTGTTTTTGTTCTCACTGCACAAATGGGTGCTTTATTGACTAGGTTTCCAACAGTGCAAAATGTTGGCATGCTCTTTAAACCTGGCAAACTCATGACACCAAAACAAATAATCCACATTAAAACAAAATTTACAGATATTAAAGGTAATATAACTTTTTTTAAATGAGAAAATGTCTGATGTAAAACTTAGATGCAAAATTTTTCAACGGTTCAATAATGCTGGGAAGATATCAAGTTATGGTAATATCATTAGCCTACCACCAAATATCTATCTCAGCATCAAAATGTATTTATATTATTATGATGTTGTTACCTTAGGAAAAAAAAAATATTTTGAAGTTGTTTTACACCCCTGTAATTCTAAAATATATCAGCAACAATTAATGGAATGTCTGGTACAGTTTCAAAAGTCTCTTTACACTTTTTTTTAATCCCTTATTTTCCCTTAATTATCCCTTAAGATAATTTACAGCCTAACAAGAAAACTTTTTAAGCCTATTGCGGTTTTTTGATGCTTCCTTTAATTTCCATTTTAGTAAGGTATTTAATTAATTTAGTTTGGAATGTATCTGTTGTGGAAAGTGCCCCTTAATTTGAATGTTATTTTAAAGTATTGTTCATTTAAATGTATTTATTGTTATGCCTTGTTCAATGAAACATTTATGAACATTCTAGGTGGCAAATAATATGATTTTGGCAATAATAGCACAGTACATCTGTTACGTCTGAAGCAGCAGTTACTCAGAGTGATAGAGAAACTTAGAAAAATGAAATGGTTGCAGAATGGTGAGCTTGGAATTTACCTGAAAATCCACATTTCAATTCATAGGACATGTACTTAGCCAGCAAAACAGAAATTAAACCAGTATGTTATCATTTAACAAGCTCTTCTGTTGATCAGACTAGAGAGGAATTCACTGTCCATAGTAGCTACTAAACTGTAACAATATAATTTTTAAATAAGCTTTTACCCAGGTAAGAGAGACACAATATTGTTCTTCCAGATTCTGCACACTGTTCATCACTGCAGGCATGCAGTATGCAAATAGAACTTCTTTTCTCCAGCTGAGGCAGCTGATCCAGCTGATGCAGTGGCTCCAGCTGACGCAGGAAAGCAGGCAGTATTTGCAACATTAACCTTCCCTGAGCTTTTACTGGCGGGAAGCTTTCTTCATCATTTTTATGTGATTATGTAAGAGTCTTGGTATGGAAACCACCCTAAATAGAAATACTTTTAGATATATCCTGGCCATGGACCTAGTATCTGCAGTCTTCCCTATTTGGGGCATAGCACAGACTCTAAATGATGCCTTAAGACAACTAAACTGCTTTTACCCTTTCCTGTGACACTTTCTATGATCAGAATGCATCTGCTCTAAATTATATTAGCAGAAACTGACATAATTTAGCATTGCACATGAATCCTACAAAAGTTTATTTGAAATAGTACATATCTTTGAAAAAATGGAAATCTCACAGTGAATACTAAAGCAACTGTTGCTTCACTCCCAAGATTGAATACTATAGTAGTCTGTAGAAATAAGATTTGTCTGGGGTACTAACATCTATAGATCAGTTCTCCAAAGTCAAAATAATAACTTGCTAAATACATTTGCTTTTCTTTGCTACACAAATAATTTAAATCCTCTAATAGAAAAAAAAAAAACAGGATTTTTTTCCTCTTTGATATCCTTATTTGGGCTTAAAGGCCTACAGATGTCAGATCCCATCACAATGAAAAGTTCCCAAACTACCAAGAGAAAACAAAATACTCTGCATTTTTGCATTTCTAAGAAAAAAAAAAAAAAAAAAAGGAAAAAAGAAAAAAGTAGGGAACAATCATGGAGTCATAGAATGATTTGGGTTGGAAGGGGCCTTAAAGATCCTAGTTCCGACCCCCCTGCCACGGGCAGGGACACCTTCCACCAGACCATGCTGCTCAAAGCCCCATCCAGCCTGGCCTTGAACACTGCCAGGGATGGGGCATCCACAGCTGCTCTGGGCAGCCTGTGCCAGTGCCTCACCACCCTCACAGTAAAGCATTTCTTCCTAATATCTAATCTACCCTCCTTCAGTTTAAAAAACATTCCCCTTTGTCCTGTTGCTACATACCCTCATAAAAAGTCCCTCTGCTACTTTCCTGTAGGCCCCCTTTAGGTACTGGAAGGCTGCTAGAAAGAGGCTTCTCTTCTCTAGTCTGAACAACCCCAACTCAGCCAGCCTTCACAGGACAGGTGCTCCAGCCCTGTGATCATCTTCATGGCCCTCCTCTGGACCCTCTCTAACAGGTCCATGTCCTTTGTAACTTGAAGGCTCCAGAGCTGAACACCGTACTCCAGGTGGGGTCTCACAAGAGAGGAGTAGAAGGTGAAAATCACCTCCCTCAACCTACCGGCCACGCTGCTTTTGGTGCAGCCCAGGATATGGTTTGCTTTCTTGGCTGTAAGCACGCTTTGGCAGGCCATGTAGAGCTTTTCATCCACCAGCATAGCCAAGTCTTTGTCCTCAGGGCTGCTCTCAATCCATTCCCTGTCCAGCCTGTACCTGTGCTTGGGACTGCCCTGACCCAGGTGCGGGACCTTGCACTTGGCCTTGTTGAACTTCATGAAGTTTGCATGGGCCCATCTCTGAAGTCTGTCCAGGTTGCTCTGGATGGCATCCTGTCCCTCAGGCTCGTCAACCACACCACACAGCTTGGTATCATTGGCAAACTTGCTGAGAGTGGACTCAGTCCCATTGTCCATGTTGCCAACAAAGATGTTGACCAGCAGTGGTCCCAGTACTCCTGAAGAATGCCACTTGTCACCAGCCTCCACTTGGACATTAAGCAGTTGACCACAACTCTTTTGAATGCAACCAGCCAATTCTTTACCCACCGAGTGGTCCACCCGTCAAATCCATGTCTCTTCAGTTTAGAGACAAGGACATCATGCGGGACAGTATCAAAAGCTTTGCACAAGTCCAGGTAGATGACGTCAGTCACTCTTCCCTCACCTACCAATACTGTTACCCTGCCGTAGAAGGCCAACAGATTTGTCAGGCGCAATTTGCTCCTAGTGAAGCCATGTCAGCTGTCACCAATCACCTCCTTATTCTCCATGTGCCTTAGCATAGTTCCAAGGGGATCTGCTCCATGATATTGCTGGGCACAGAGGTAAGACTGACCAGCCTGTAGTTTCCCACGTCTTTTCTTAAAAATGGGAAAAAAATTTCAAAAAACAAACAGCATAACAAGATAAGGAATGAACTGAACTGCTCAGCTGTTTTACTTTCCCATTCTTTCTCATTCAGTCCTCTTCTTGTGGTTGTTTATCTAAACTGTAAACTATTTTGGGTGAGGGCATTGTTTTCTGACTCCCTTATTTGTCAGTAAAAATTGCTGGTATTCTGCACTAATAACTATTATAAACAACAACATGTACATTCTCTTTCATACAAACTCAGTATATTTTTTTTAACAACCAGGAATAAGGGTTAGAAAATAGATTCCACACTTCAGCCTAGAAAACTGGAAATCAGCTGAGATTAAATGGATGAATGAGTCAGATCCCAGGAGTTAAAGAAAAGAAGTTGATAGTGTCAACATCAGCAAGAAGCATTGAAAGGACATAGGGGAAGCTCATGTTAGAAAACTTGAAGGGTTTAAAATAAAGGGTTGTAAATCAGACACAAGTAAATCACTGTAGCATGAATATGGCTCATTCATAGCTGAATGTTTCTAAGTAGAAATCCAGTATTATGTAGCTCCCAGAGACTGGAAATTGCCCAAGCCAGAATGCTGTTGGGAAGAAAATTCCAAGCTTTACAGTAATACTTTACAACAGTGACTGTGTTGGAAACAAGGGATGTCTTTTCTCCAGTGACCAGTTCAGCAATACCACAGAGAAACTACAACACAGTTATGTTACAGACACCTCCATCTGCAATGTAACCCATTTCTTTTTTAATGGAAAAACGTAGTATGTCAAGGCTACCCAAAAGTACTAGTAAATAAGTGATTCCGTTCAAAATGGAAATAAAGAATATGTGTGCATTTATCACTGAAGGCATTGCATAATCAATAGATTATCAGATTCTAGGGACTGATTAAAAAGATTACTACATGCACAATGACATGTACTGACTACTTAAGCAACAAAGATGACAGGGAGGTTTTTCATTCATGCAAATAGTCAGCTAGATGTAAAACAGAATAGACAAAGTATAAGAATAATTAATTCATAGTTGTTTATGGAATTTTTAAGAATACAATCAGAAATACAATTCACATCTGCCAGTCTTAAAATTCAGGTCTTACATCACATTGCAGAAGAGCATAAACTAGTTTTCAGCCCTGAGTGGCAGTATTCATATATGTTATGATTAATAACCTCAGTTTTAAATACCATGTGTATTAGTAAGTTTACCACTAAATGCCATTGACCAAAAGCTTGGCTCTCAGCTCATTTTAGTAAAATTTTGTGTAAAAATTATTTTCATCACCTTAATTGAAATGATGCTACTTGCTTTATTTCAAGATAAAATTCTAAATATTTTCCCTTGTTTCACCTTGTAAAACTCCTGTAATTCCCATACAATATAATAATCATAAAATAAAATTATTGTTATAAACAATTTATCCAGTACACCTGGTCTGATGTTCACTACAGAAAAATTGCTAAAAACAATACCAAAGCATACAAGTAATGGACACATGGATAATTACTGGTAGAGAGGATAGTGTGAACTTGGCTATTTAGTGACAAATTACATTCCACATATCTTTTGAACCACTCTGGGTATACCTCAGCTCTTAATTTTCCTGTTACACATGAACTTCCTGGATCAAACTCTCATTCGCTTTTAATACACAAGCTGCTCCTATGTTGCAGCACAAATAAACTATCAAGCTACAACAGGGCTTTACTGTTGGTCAGATTCTACTGTCTGTACTGTATCTCTTTCCTCCAGAGATCAGACCACACTACTCCCCCTCCTTCCAACCCTTTCTCCCACAGTCCTCAGGGCTATTTAACCACTTAGCAGGAACGAGCTACACCTGCATATCATCCATGTCAATCAACTCACTGCCGCTGAGGCAAGGCCACAGCTGCATGTTATCAATGCTAATCAACCCACTGCCTTCATTCCTCTACACTCCTATGTGGATAACTGGCTAGCTGAAAAAGTTTACGTAAACATAGTCTAGCTGGCTGGACAAAAATGCACATCGCTTTCAGCTTATCTGAAGTAAAGCAAAATACACTGTCTTTGGCTGTCCTTGTTACACCGTAACAGGAAGATTTTGGTGGGAAAAGAATGTTGCAGGTGGGAATAGATAACTACAGAAGAAAAACAAGGGGCGGACTTGATATTTAGGCAACTAACCAATAATGAGCTTAACTTTTGTAATATGTATGAGCTAATTATTACAAGGCATAAAAGGTGACTGTAAGGGACAATAAACGAAGTCTGCTGATCACTTACATTGAGTGACTGTGTCTTCCCTCCGTCGCAACACTCCTATACCATTTTGTACATTATACTAAAGATACTTGCACATATACTATTTACCCTGGCACAAGCCCACATTAGGCAACAGGTGATACACGTAATTAAAGGATGGAAAAATCACATCTTTGCTCAACACTGACTACTTTTTAATGCTGTTGCTTCACCATTTTGTTAACCTACTTGCTGTACATTTTATTTTTCCACTTTTTCTGTTACATTAAATCTGTCTCTCAAATTTGGAAATCTGATGTCTAAAACTGTGGTTCCAAAAATAATTTACTTCAGTGATGAGACTGTGGAATGTAAATTTTACCTGTTTTTAATGGAGACTATCTAGCTGTCTCTTGAAATACTTTCTCAAATGCAAGGCTACAGTAGGTTGTAAAAATGGAGACAGCAATTTTGGATTAGAAGCAGAAACGACTGTGGGAACTTAGCAGGGCACAGAAAAAAAGTGTTAAAATATACATATTTCCAGAGGCAGAAATGGACAGAATCATTCTGCAGTAGCTGATGTTTGACCACTGGTACCAGTCAAGGTAAGAAGGGAAATTAAATTATATATAGATATTCCAGCAAATACTTGCCGCAGCCTTACAGAAATGTCTGTATCGGATTTTTGTTTGTTTGTTCATTTTGCCATCCACTAATGCAATCCTGGGTACTTCTAGCAGTAGTGGCTAGAGCACAGGCAGGATGGAGATGTTATCACCATGTCCTCTGGTCCTACTCAGGGTAATACTAGTAGAGGAAACTCTAAGCAGTTTTCTCTAGAAACATTTCACTGCCTGTAAAGATGACATAATAATTACCATTGCTGTGAAGAAAACAGTAGGACGGGATGAAAGATAAAATCAGGGTACCTCTCAAGAAAGTCAAAGGTAAGGTCTGAACTGGTAAGGTTCAGAGAGGATGTGTGGGTATCCCATGTTAATAACCATAATGATAACAAAACAATCCATACTGGAAAAACTTATTTCCTAAAATGTCTCACTTCCTGCCTATTTCTAATAGCACCAGCTTGTACCAGGATGTTTTCAACAACTGTATTTCAGAAAAGTAAACTGGATGCTGGCAAGGAAAACTGCAAATTCCCATTTAAATTTTTCAGTGTAGAGAGTAAAGCTATTGTTTGATTTGTTTAAACAGTCTCAGCAATTTATTTAGCCTCTCTGTAAAAACTTCTTACTAACGATGAATAAACCTTTAAAATCTGTTTTAGAGTTATAGATAAAGTGTTATCTATAGAAAATATTCATTAAAATAGCAGTAATTTTGTGTGTACACTTAATTCTGTGAATGATAAACCCATTGATTTTCAGGTAGCAGTATGATCAAAGTGTAAAATTTTCTGTGAAATCTTTTCAGATGTTCTTAACTTTTCTGTAGGCAAGATAATGAAAACTAAGATATTACAAAGTCTGTTCTTCTATCTAAACAAGCCTTTCAGATAACCTAATTCTGACTATAATAGCACAACAACCCTAACTTTGTGGCATATATCTAATTCTAGTTTTCTCTCCACTGGTGATTTTTTAAAGTTGTACAGTATGTTGAACTCAAAATTGCCTATTGTTTAATTATTAAAATATTCAGTTCAAGCTTAAACTAGTTCAGAAATTTATTATATACTTGTCACAAACAGTACTATGAATGTAAGTATTACATAAACACACATGAAGCAGCATAAATATTAGTCATTCATGAGGCCTTATGGGATAGGAAGGGAAATCAATGTCTCCATCATTTGGTTGACAGGATTCAGATTTCTTTTTCAATCAGAGCAAGACAAAGCAGGAATAAAACCTGACTCCCTGTTTTAGAGACACTCAACTATAGCAGCATAGCATCTCAAATGTCCTTGCTGGCAGCTCATAAAATTTCTCAGATTAATTTTTTGTTTGAAAACATTATGAATGATATCCTTATCTCAGAGACAACAATGGCAACAATGCCCTCTACAATATGTTTTCAATTTCAGCCTGTATTTGGATTTCTCCTTCACTTGTTTGATTTACTTAGATGTCAGGTTGTCTTTCTGGCCCAAATCCCAAGTTTTCCAAACTGATTTTTTATTTAATGCTCCTGTATAGTTTACGTTATATTTTCATGGATGTAACTTGCATCTCAGAAAACCCATACCCTTTTAGAAGTACCAGGTCTTGAAAATAAGCACTTAGATAACATGTAGAGGATCAGAGGATGAAGTAGGAAAACTACTAGGGATTAACAGCTGTGGAGTAAATCTTTTGTAAGCAGCCCACACTTATAAAACCACTCAAGTGAAAAGGATTTTTGCCTGTTTATTTTAAAGAAACTGAAGTTCCACATGTGAAAAAGAAGTGTGATTTTGAATCGTTACCAGTTACTTTCCATGTGTACCATTACTTTACCACAGCTCTGTACCAAGGAGTTGCCTAAAGTTTGTATCATGTATTTTTGATACAAGTACCTGACTTTCTAAATATATTCAAAGCTTCAACTTCAAATTCTGCTGCTGTTTTTACATACCTAAGTCCCTGTACAAAAAGCAGTTCCACACACTGCTCTCTCTGATATAATTAATGCCTTCCACAGAATCATTCATGCCATATGGATTGATAGATTGCTGTGCACCCATACGGATTGATAGATTGCTGTGCACTGAAAGAAGCCATTCTTTTTGAGTTTGGCAAAAGATTATAACTGATGCCATTGGAATGTCAAATTTCTAAAATATATCTTTCTCCATAGTGTCCTAAAAGTTTTGTTACCACCACATGTATTTACACATTAATCACTCAGACTCAAATACCTCCTCCCTCTTGATAAAGTGCATGCTTCTTTATAACCTTATCACAGACTGCGCTTTCTACAAAACAGGAAAGAAGTTTATTTGAAAGTGCTATTAAATGTCTGCTTATACCTATCCACGAGTGAGATGCACTGCTTTTTGTTACCCCACGGAGATGAACGCGCTGTCCGTCATACCGGGAAGCCGGAGCTGTTCCGCCATCACCACTTACTGGGGAAGAAGCAGGAGGTGCCACAGAGCCGCGCACCGGCGGCCACGGCGTTACTCTCGGTTGTAACTCTGCAGCTGTGAACAGCACATGGCGATATGCTCAGTTCCCATCGCTTTCCACAAGCATGCACATCACATACCTGAACTTCGTGAGTAGGAAAGCAGGTTCTTGACTGAATGCGCTAACTGATGGAGTTCTCAATATCTGCTTTATCTGAATTGTTATGTCCTGAGATCAATTAACTCACAGGAGACTGAATGTGACATCAGAGGTGTTCAAAAAACCAGCCCAACAGCTCTGGGTACATCACCTTTTTTAACCTTTCACCATTTCAGACCGAAACAGCCAGTGTATGTTTGAATGCCATGAACTTCATGCATGGAGGTTAAAAATTACAAACTGTTCCTAAGTGTTATTTGGAGTACATATTCACTACAAATAATGGGTTTCTTGTAAATTAATGAGCCACAAAACTCTGGTGATTATTTTAGGGAAATAAAGCTGGATGTAATTTACTCAACCCCTGAAACAAGGACAAGAAGACTTTAGCTAAAAATTCAAATAACAGAGGGAGACTTCTAACACTTCTTTTTGCAACTTTAAAGCAGAAACTTTAGTGAAGTGGTAAAGGAAAAATTGGGTACCAGGACAAATTTTATATCCAATAAGGCTAAAATTTAAAAGCTATATTGGTATTTTCAGGGACATTAGATGGATATGGTAATTACTCAGAAAATTTTACTGGGGCTGGGGTATTTTAGTGTATGTGCTTTCAAACTAGATTTTGACTATTAAAGGGTATCATTTCGCTTTTCACATGTCAATATAGACTTCAGAGGGTTTTTTTCTGACCTGTGTATTTCCATACCTAGATATATTTCTTGTAAATATGATCCTAATAGTGAATTTCTTGACATGAGAACTAGACAGAAGTTGACAGAAGCCATGAGGGGCTTTCAGTTTAAAGCACTGCAAAAAAGCATGGGTATGGACAACCTTAAATATCAACTAAAGGCAGCCAAGGTGCCTCCTACAATGAAAGGTTTGTTGCTGTTCTGAAAGACTGAATCAAGTGTAGAAACAAAAGTTTCATATTATCTCCTTGTTTATTTCTCAAGGAAGAAGAACAAGCTGTGCATTTTAATTTAAAAAACCCAAACAAACAAAAACCCAAACAAACAAACCCCAAAGAATCATAGCTGTCTTGCAAGGCTGTAGTGTGACAGCAAAGAGGTCCTTTCTGGATTCTTAACTGGAGAGGGGATCAGGAGGTCAACAGCATCAACCACCACTTCAGAAGTTCCCAGTCCTCCCAACACTTCCTCATATGAAAAGGAAAGCTCTACATTTGACTGAAGAGAAGCAAACAATAAAATTCACCAAGTGAATACAGTACCCTAGTTTACACCTTTTTAAAAAACTTGCCCAAGATCTCCAAGCAAAAGCAGATATTTCTTATATGCATTCCTTTAAACAAAATCTTGCAAGTTATTGTTATTTTGCAAAATGGTTTCCTTCTCTTTTTACTTTTAAGGGTTGTGGTTGCAGTTGTACACCATGTGTGCTTTCTAGATTAGAAAACTGGACCTAATGTTGAAATATAAACAAAATGTGCAAAACACTTTTCAGACAAGAAGCTATACAGCTGTAATAATTTTAAATATTATAATGCCTAGTTTCCTATAGGAAATATGATACCAATATTCATGAATTGTCAGGCACCTGCACAAGTAACTCACCCTTCTTGGCTTTAAGCCATCTAGGAGCTCCAATTCATACACCCATTCATATAACTTAGGTTGTTTCTGGAAAAAGCTCCTGCACTAGCACAACTTACAGAAGTACTTCTACCAGAACTCTTCCCAGGTGTTCCCTCCTACCAACACGTCTAATAACCTTGATGAACTTGGAGTAAAAGTAAGTTTTCTTCTGTGTTTACTTTAAGCTATATGCCTCCCTTTCTTCCTAAAAAATGTAAATGGCTCTTACTATACAGTTCAGTACATTATCCTGTGGGAATTAGAGAATAAAAGAGAGTGGAAAGAAAGAGTGTTCCAACAGGGAACCTTGCCTGATCTAGGAAAGATGTCAAAGATGGAAAACAGTGAAAGAAAAACTATTTAATTGCAACCATTTATGTCAGGGAAAACTCCAAAGACATCCAATGCTGCAAACCTAGGAGACCACCTGAGGAAGGGAAATGGGGTTTCTAGTGTTTAATACAGCCAGGAGCCTGAAGAGACTAAGAACTAAGCTGATAGGTTTTTTACACACTTTTATGTAGGATAACTGAAGCTTTCTGAGGGATTGAATTGCCACTTGAAGTCGAGGAGAAGCAGGAATAGAGAAATGGAAGAATAGTTGAAGAAACAGAAATTTGATCTAAATAACCCCTCACATAAAATTATTTTAAAATGTAGGTACATTTAGTGCAATTTCTTTAATGCCCCAGCAACTGCAATTAGGAAAGACTGTATATCAAAATCCATACCATCTTACCATAGACACTTAAGTGCTTAAACTGAGATACGCATTGAGGTTAGGACCCCGGGTCTCAGCTCAGGACTCCCCCATGTCTCCAGTTATTGCTTGAGACGAAAAAAACGTTGTTTCTGAAAGGTGACAGCCCACCTGAGGGGCGCAGCCGCCCCCCGCCGCCCCAGGGCAGGGCTCTCCAGGGCGGGGCGGGCGGGGCAGGCCCAGCCCTGGGCAGCAGCCAGGCGCCGTGCAGGGTCTGCAAAGCTCTCCGCTGGAACACTTGAAAGAAAAACGCAGTTTACCAGTATTTCAGTATTGTCACTTATTTCCACACCACCTTAACTAAGAAGAAAACGCGCTGGATGATTTTACGTGATGGCATTTAAGTCCACCTTGAGAGTCGGTAGTCTTTCCCCCCATTTCACACTGTCTATATGAGACAGCTCTTGCTCTACCTGTTTGTCGTGTTTAAGCGTGGCAAAGCTTGAGACAGGATCCAAGTCTCTTAAAGAAATAACGTTAGTGAAGGAGGGGCCGGCATTTGGCATAAAAGGAGTTAAAAATTGAGCGTCGACGCCGAGAAACTCAGCGGACTGATCCATTACCCGGTGAGGGGGGAATCTACTTACACATTGTTGATTATTCCCTTTAAAATTAATAACAAAATTTCAAAAGTAGAGCTATAAGCAGTCACTATAAAGTAAGAGGAGATCTATGAAGTTTTAAGAGAGGTGAACCTGAGATAAAACCCTAAGGGAACCTCTCCCCTTTCTCCTGAGCGGGCAAGTTCCACTCAGACCGATTTGAGGGAGGAGGCGAGGCGGCTCCCGGGTAGCGCGTTCGGGGCTAGCGGGGAGCTTTAGGGGCTTCTAGATCCACGTCGATTTCTCCGTCCACCATCACCAGAGCTTTCCTCCTCACTGTTGCGGTGGCTGCTCATACCAGGCCTCGTCTACCCGAACGGGACTGGGAGGAGAGCAGAGAGGGCGGCCACGGGAGCGGTGGTGGGAGGAGGGGTTCGGGGTGACAATGGCGCGGGAAGCGCCGCGGGGGCAGCCCCGGGTGCTGCTCGGTGAGGAGTCCAGTGGCTTTCTTCAGTGTAAATATTATAATCTGACGTACAGAGCCAAAAGCTGTTCGGTGGAAGAAGTGTAGCAAACAGGCTTGGCTAACGGGAGTCCTGAGCACAAACGCCAAGTAACGACCAGATTCCATAGGAATTTGAGGAGCGGGGGCTGCGTGGCAGGGAGCCACCGCCGGCAGCTCTCGGGGACATGCTGGGACACAGAGGGCTTCCTCAGACCGCCAAGCACACCCCTGCCCTGCAGTGTCTTGGATACAGTGATGGTGTTCTGTAGGATCGATGTGAAACGTCAGCGTCTACAGAAACATGCGTCCCGCTGTAAACAGATGATGATGTGCATCTTTGATGTAGGTGCCCACAGGAAGAACTTCTCAGGAAAGCGAGGAACTGGATTCTTTGATCTGTAGCTAGACAGAAGGAAACTGAGGGCACTCAAAATGTTCCTGACGTAGCTGGTTTAAGAGCAGCTATTGGTGATAAACATAAGGGATCATTCCATCATACTAAAAATATTTCTGTAGAATCATAAGCATGTGCAGTGCTTCCCAGGCAACTATAAAATGCCAAGCCTGCTTCCCCTGAGAAACTCTGAAACTTAAAAGCAAACCAAAACCACACAGAATGAACAAACTGGGAGCATAAAATGTGGTGAAGAGGAAGGGGTGTAATCTTTGGGAAGCCTAATTAGTTTTTTTAACCTGGTATCTTCTTGTATATGATTATTAAAAACATTTATTGTCTGCCCAATTACTCCTAAGTAGCAGCTGAGCAGTATAAGCAGTAATACTGTGATAATAACATGGTATATATATGGAGAACCGACATACTCAAGAGAAAGATAGAAGAGATTGAACTATATTATTTTAAGGGTCCTTCTGGGGTGCATTAGTGAAACTGTACCAGGAAGTTTGCTTTAATCTGTGTTCTGGAGATGTTTGGTTTTTGTGGCTACGTAAGGACTTCAGTGCACTAAGCTCGCAATCCAGAACCTTTCTTGAGCTCTACATTAACCCATAACCAAAAATAGCATTTAATTAAGAAAAAGTTGTGGGATGTTTTTGTAATCAAAGGGAAGCATGTATGCTGGAGGAAACCTGTTAGATTAATAGTAATGTAACTTTTTGCTTGGCACGTACGCAGTTCTAAGAGCTTGTCCTTTAAATTTCTGCAGTTTAAAAGAAAACATATTCCTAAAGGCAATAATTAGCTATTATTCTACAGCTACCTAAACATGTAGTTGTATTACTATATCCAGATTATTACAGCTCTATAACTTCCCTGGAATTACATGTGAAATTTTCTATTTCAGGTATTTTGGCATCAGCATATAGTATTTTGAATAAAATTTGGGAGAACTGGACAAATTATTGTATGTGAAGAACGCCAGCTATAAAGAAATCTCATATGCACATGTCTTAAGTGCTTTTAGACGAGGGCAAAGCTGGTAGCAGCCTGGTAAGAAAAAATCTCCATTTAAATACACACATTTGTTCCTGTTGTTGGAAGGGAAGATGATTAAAGGAGTGAGAAATACAAGATTTAAGTAACTGCTAAGGATAATCAGTTTGATCTTGAGTATGCAATAGCGATGCAGTTTTGTACTAACTTCGTAACACTGTGAAGGTCATCAAAATGCTGTGTAACACAATGTTAGTAATCATGAAACAAAGCCTCACAGACAGGCTATAAAATATGTATGTGACACTCCTTTCCCCACAGGCCATGTTACATTTTTGAGTTAATCATCAACAATATAGGAATAGTAAGCATTTTTCTCACTTTTCAAGTTCTAGCTGATATTAATGAGAAGATTTAGAAAATAAGGGGACTGTAAGAATATTGTGACTAACCATAACATCTGATGCTTCCCATTCAAAATTCAAATGGACGAGAAAAAGCTACATTTACTTTTATGAATCCCGTTTAAAAAGGCAAAACAAAACAAAACAGAAAACAAACTAAACCAGAACCCCTCAAAGTTCTGTTAGTACTTACTTAGATGACCAATTTTTCATTAACCTGTGTTCTTAAGGAAAGCTCAGAAGAGGGTAACATCAAGAGTAGTACATAGCCTGTACATCTCTACTTAGCATGCCCCTGAGCTGGACAGTCAACTTCAGTGCTTCTGAAGATTATGAGACAACATCCAGGTTTTTATAGTATAAGCAGTATGCTAAATTATTCACAGAGATTCATAAACACAGCACAACACTTAAAAAAACCAATTTGAACTCTAGTTTCTAAATGAAGTTTCTGAAATCGCATGTGAAAAAATTGAAAATGGAAAGATCATATTTTCAGTTCTGCACATATATAATAATTTTTGTGAAACAGTATTTTGTGTAAGTACTTTTTATGCTATACTATACTTTAAATATAAATTTTATAGCATGGGGTTTACAATTAATCTCTTTACCAACAGATTATCCCTTACTGAACTTTTTTATCCAAACATTATTCAAACGCAAATACCTTTTATATAGTATTAAAATGGCATACCCACAGAAGCAGGTTTTATGTTTACTATCTACTCAAAGACTCAAAATGCCAATGATCGTATGAGTAGTCTCTAAGCACAATTACCAGGAAAAAAAAAAAAGATCATTTTTTATAGAGAGATCCTTTTTTAAGCCAGTGGATTCTATAAGAGAATCAGGTAGACATTAATATTTTGGATTATTTCCACCAATGAAGAAGAGCCAAAATAGGTAAAGAAGGAAAGTAAAGGATTGTATATGCTGCCTCTGTCTCTGGGAGCAAGAAAGAAGGAAAGAATCCAAAATATTAGGAAAAACAGTCTAATGGCAGGGAAAAGATAAACATTGCCCAAGGAAATGCAGCAGAAACAAGCACTCAGACCAGAAGAGAGTGGTCACTAGTGTAGACTGGTATAAACACAATACTTACTTATGTCTGGAAATGAGGGGAAACAGCAATGGAACTATGGAAAACATGAAAGTACTGAGTGTTCAGGAAAAAATCCAGTGACTGAAAGTATAAAAAATATTTTATGACATATGCATATATATTTTCTTGACAGGAAGATTAACATTTTTAACACCGCCAGGTTATTGTAATTTATGGATATATTTAGAAGGCAACTTTTTAAAATTGGAAATGTATTCTTACCTGCTTTGACTTGAATTGCTAGTGCATTGTCTCTGTCAGAAAAAATGTATGATGGCATCGGATGTTTTGATGCACTTTATTTATAAAGATAATGCATATGTTCTTTTCCTCTGAAACCATGGGAGAATTTCACTCAGCGCCTCAACTCCTTTTTTGGTTGATAGTCATTGTGCATCTCTCTTGCTGTGTTTCTCTTCGACCTACATTCCCAGTGATTGCTTAGGCCTGTGTATGGGTTTCTGTGTCTTCTCTGCCTCTGTTTCTATGGCATTTTACATCTTCTTTCACACATGCCTATCCTCAAATATCCATCAAAACATGTGCCACCCACATGTGTCTTTGTTTTAGGTGGTAACATGTACTCATGTTTTCATGGAGGCTGTTCTTTTTCCAGAATAAATACTTAGAAGGATTTTAAAGAGCACTGGTTATGACAACTAGCTGTAGTATGTTTTATCTAACAGCAGTCTTGTGGATAGCAGACCACCTTAATGAATCAAACCTTGCATGGAATACATACTAGAGAGAGCACAGGTATACAGATTGCAGCCTCTTCAGGAAAGCCACTCTATCATACTTCATATGAGTACTGGCAATGGAATGCAATCTACTGGGAATACAGTAGAGAAAGTGGCAAGCCTACAAAATGTCCAATACTCATTCAAAACTATAAATTAGCAATGCTGTGCACACTAGTGTTTTTTCATCGTAGTCAAGATTTGTAAATAATTTCCACTTACCTAAAAACTTTGAGAAAACGGCTCATGCTTATTCTGTTATTTCTCCAAATAATGTACCTCTTGGGCCAACATTGTCTGCGTTGTTCTTCTCTTCAAAGATGAATTATGTTTAGGGAACCTGAGGGAAGTCATGTAGGTGTTTTAAAACAGTGGGAGGACAAATACAGAAATTTAAACATGAAAAACTAGAATGTAAATGCATCATGGTACAGAAAAGGACATTTTTCATAAATAGATCGTTTTGACTTAACTTTTAAGTTACGGCTATTTGAGAATTCTTGCTAACCATTCCTAAAAGGTATATTCTTCTTTCAGTCTCCCCCCAGCGCCGCAACCAAGTTTCACCACCTAGGCAGAAACGTTTGTTGGTATGTAATTGCATTGTAAAAGCCCAGGCAGCTTCTCCAGGTCAACAGTTCAATTTTCTGGACCATTTAATGTCCCCGTCAAAAGTTTAAAAAAGAATAAAAAAAGGCTTTGTGCTTCAGAATGCATGTTTTTGCAAGTATGTGAGAAATTAAATGTGTGACAAGTTAATACTGCTCTCTGGCTTACTAATGGAGCACCCACACATCATCTGAAGTGCTGACAAAGTCGATGGACTGATGTTTGTCCCTATGGCCACACTGAGAAGTAAACTGCCAGCACGTGTCCAGTTACAAAATGGATTAAAAAAAAAAAAAAAGTTGTAAGAGGAATACACTGCATTCAGAAAATAGCCAATGATGGTTTTTTTATTCCTTACTCCTTTTCTGTTTTATCTTAAAATAATAAATTACACTTTAGAAGTTATTTTCATTACAAATTGATGTATGTAAAGCAGCAGTTCCTTGTGTTTATTTAATTTTATTGCACAACGTGTGCTTTCTGTTCCTGTTCCCACTGTAAGATCCTTTCATAAGGGCCACAGGATGTCTAAAACAAAAAAGAGACATCTGCTACAGGTTAGAAGACTCGTTTAGCCACTGTACAAGACTTTCTAAAATGTCTTTTCATGAACAAATAGCTAACTAACAGCCAAAGTTCAATCAACTTTCTTTTGATAGGTTTCTGAATAAAAAATCAGGTAATGAATTGCTTCAATAAAGAATTAATCAGAAATACGAACATGATTTATCTCCCTGGTGGGGGACCACAGTTCTCTCTTACCTTCCTTCTGGGCTAATCTCTCCAAGGAGACTGCTTTAGGTGTGTCTATAAAATGCAATGTAAATGAAGCTACCACAAAACATTCACAGACACTGGAAATAATTTGTTGAAAAATTGTGTATTAGAGTGTTCGAACAGACCTTGGTATGGGCTAAAAGCTGGCCAGCTAGTGCTTTCCCAAACAATTCCTAGGCACAGTTTGAGAGTTAAGTGTGAGTCAGGGACCATTCCCAGTGGGCAGTAGAGGCATGTGACTCCCCTGTTTTGAAGAATAAAAGGGTTTAATAATACAGGCATGAAACATTATGTGGCTACCAGCTTCAATGCCAGAGAACAGTCCTAGGCATGTTTAACCTGTTAGTTTGTATGTAGCCATTGAAACTTTTGGCTGAGATGGTTAACACTTCCGTATGTGAAGAATGGAAAAGTTCTACTTTCTTTCAAAGAAACAGTTTTTAAAAGCCAAAGCCCAAGAAGCTTTTTTAACATACATAATTTAAATAAGCGTATCTGTCTTAAATGTTCTTTTTACTGGCAAGTTCATTAAAAACAGTGTGGCAAGGTATTGTAAGCATGATATGGCGTTCTCAGATTTCTTTAATCCATACAAGTATGGCTTTCAGCTTGCAGTGAATACAACAGCCTTTAAGGCCAATTCTTAACTTACGTCTTTTGCCTGAAGAGGAATATCCCCATTTACTTGCTGGCCCATGAAGCTGTATTGATTTACTTTTATACCTTAAAAGGTGTGTGCGTGTGTGAGTAATTGCCTGAATGTTTTTATCTTTATCTCTAAAAATAGTCCATAGTGGCCCTCAAAAGCACTTGTATGAAATTCCACAGGATTTCTTATCTAACTGACATGCAATTCTCTGTCTCTGCTAAAAAACCTAAGTTGTTTTCCTAATGCCTATTCCAAACAAGACATTTGAGTGGACAGTCATACAAGGCTCAAGTTAAAAACAAAACAAAACAAAACAAGGGGGGGGGGGGGGGGCCAGAAAAATTGAGAAGAATATTTTGTGGGAAGGAAGTTACAGCACGAATGGTACCTGCTTCCTTTCTGAAGTTCAGCAATGATGAATACACAGGAAAGCAGCTAAAGAGCATCTTTAGCCAGATGTTAGGTTTCTTTCAATGACGATGTGTAACTTTGATCATTTATCTTCCCTACAAAAACAACTGTTATTAGGCTTGTTCTTACAATTAGTACAATAGACTGGATAGTCTGCTTGTCCAGCAATCTGTCACTGACCTCTTTTTTCCCGTTATATAATGTGTTTTATTATTATATATGTTATATAGTCTAAATCACATTTTAAACTTTTAAACATGTAACTTTTTAAACTATTTAAACTTTTTTCAGAATCCCTAGCGCCTTGCATAATCAAGAACTGACTATAACATTCAAATGGAAGTACTAGAGCTTTGTCTTTTGTAATTTTTCTCCCATACAGAACTGTTTTTACAAGTATACGTTTTAAAAGATGAATATGCCATAGAATTCATACTGTGTCTTCATACAAACACAAGCACATTCTTAACATGGTAGAGAGAGTGCAGCTTTGTCACTTAGAAAAAATGAAAAAGTATTACTTCATTTTGTGTTAATTCCTATTGGTAAATTATGCTAAACATTACCTCTGTCTGGCTTACCAGAGGGAAAAAAAAAAAAGAAAATCAGCAGTCATGAAGCTGTAAGCTTAGAGCAAGTAACTACACAAATACTTCACTCTTGAGTCTGCAGGCGTCCTTGGCTTTTTATTTCACTTATAGCACTGAAGGCCTCATCTGATAAGTCAGGCTGCTTACTTCTCACGATGAATATTCCCCAGTGAATTAATTACATGTAGCTATTATTTGCTCCTGTGAACTAGAGTCAATATAAAGAACATAACTTTATATTATTTGTCATACAAGCATTCATTATTACATTCTTCCTGCTTGCTGTTGTAGTCCAGCCTTAGCACCAGATTCTAAATAATTCATATATTTACATTTAGGGTGATAGCTAATGACTGCATTACTATACTACATCCAGATATGAGCTCCCAAAATTTTCTAGAGAAGTTCAATTATTGAAAAAATATAAAAATGTACAATCATAATGTTACTTTTTAAAATTTTACAGATACATTTATTTAACAAATGTGCCAAAAATATATACTGCTTATAAATAACTAAAAGGTAAACAAAACAGTATTTGTGCATCCCATGAAAAAATGACAGGTACCTGTATGTCATATCAGCCCTTAAAGAGACAAAAATTAAAAAGCACAATACATTTTTCAGTCATTCTATAGAAAAAACCCCCACATTATAAGAAGCAGCCTCTAAGAAAACATTGGTGCCAGGTGTATTTTTTTTGTGTAATATTACATGCTGTCCATAATTTATGAATCTGAGTAACAACATGTTGCTGTCAAGGAAGTTAACATGAATGAAGAGGGCAAAGAGGTCTGCCTCTTCACAATTTTATAGTGTACATACAAATACTGCCTTTCAATATCGAAAGCTTATCTCAGTGCACAGTTGTAAACACCAGTAAGGGAAGTACCTACAATTTACCATCTACCTTGTGACAATTGCTTGAGAAATACATGTTAAGAACAGTATAGTCTGCACAAAGACCTTTAATTCCTGTCTTTTAAAGCTGCATTAAAACAGTCTTTGAAGAACACCCCTCAGAATACTGACTAATGTAAATAGGTTAGATTTACTGGAGCCCAGTCATTCGTTCCGGGCAAAAGACACTTCTCCTTTGGACATCAAAGCAAGTAGGGTTAGGCTCTAAAACTTTACCCTGAAACTTGCAATTCACTTTCACGACTACAGAGGTGTGGATTTATCAGGGGAATTCGGAGAGCTTTGCCCTCCTCCGCACTGCCACCAGTTTTTATTCAGCGCAGTATATATGCTTGGTAGTGTGCCACAGTCATGCTTGTATGACTGCATAGCTCCTCCCATACAGATTAGGACTACCTCCACCCCATGACTAAGGCCTGGAACAGTAGTAAGGTTTAAAGTATCTTGATATGTTTTCAGGTAATGTTCCGAAATGCTTGATTTATCCCTTTTTCTGGCCTTTTCAGGTATGATGAGCTGAACGCTATGCACACTAAAGTGTATTTTAGGAACATAGTGAGCCTCTATTCTGCAATAAATTTCTGTGAGTGGACCTTTAAAACAAAAGGAACACAAGGAACCACTTCTCTGAATGCAGTAGAAGAATCTGAACTTGCCTTTTAAAAGTGGATTATGGTAATATTTAATGGAATAAAAAATACTTAATTTCCCTTAAGAAAAAAAATATCCTGATTTGCTCATGTGTGTTACATCACCACCTTCTAAAAGAACTGATGACTTAGTCATTTTCAGGTGCAGGTAACATGCAGGCAAAACAGCTATTTCTACAAATTCTTGTCGTTGAATGGGATTTTAAAAGCGTAAAATGGTCCAGTGACATTCTTACTGGAAAATTCTGACTGAAACTAGTCAAATCAGTGTTGTGTTTTACTATGATGTTTGTACTGGTTAAACCTTATTTGGCATTTGAAAAGGAAAATTTCAGTGTTTACATTTTATTTACATACTAATTCACCAGTTAAGGAAAAAAAGTTATATAAATAAATTACTAAAATCACAGAAAGACACCATCAACATGAATTGGTAACAACTGAAGTAGATTGAAGTAGCATTTCTGGGACAACTTTGTAATTTTAAAATCAGGTTTTCCTGTGGACTCATAGGTGTACATGTCCACATACATAAGGGTATGTGAACTCCAAATAGGTAGTTCATTAAACTTTAGTTTATTACCAGGAGAAGATAAATAATTTTTCCCCTTGAGTTCCAGAGCTGCACTGTATCTGTATTAAGCACAAAGATTTATGAACATGCTTAATTTACTACACCAATCATTTCCCTTTATTTCAAATGGATAATTTAATTAAGTTGTAAATGCATAAACAGTTATAGGAATGGGGCCTTTTCTATTAACTTGTAACAAAGGTATGCAATACATTTTTTTCAGAGTCCAGTTTGCTCTGTCTCCATTAAACTTAAGAGGAGCATGTACCCATTAGATACTAGGATTTCCAGTACTGAATTACCGTATTCGCCAGTGCCATCTTCACTTCTGTACTTCCAAACAAAAACACATACACCTGTAAAACGAACTTTGATTCATCCAACATTATGCATTTAATAGTTGTTTAAGCTTGCGAGAAGCACTGAAAATCTGTATTAAAGACAGAGCATTATTCAGGAAATCCTAAGACTTGGAAAGACTGAAGTGCATTGGTGTGAGGTATTTTATCCCTTTGTGCAAATAATATCCATCCGGAGCTGAAAGGGTGTGTTTGTATGTCACAGGGTATTTACAGCTGTGTCCAACTGCATCGCTGAATCCTGAAGCTGATGGACAAGCAAGGCTTCCCCTGGGAATCAAGGGCATTTTGTCCAAGTACTGAGGACCAAAACGACGTGAGTATGAAAAGACATAGTTAATTAATCGGATATAAATGCTTCTTCACTATTGTCCTGTGCTGTGATGATCCAGAGTTTTACCTGTACAGAGGAACACCAGAAAATCTTTCAGACCAGGACATTCCCTTTCTCCAAACGCTCCTTCACAACCCACGATTAAAATATTTCCAGTAAATCTGGTGGCGGTGGGGAGCATCACCCTCCATCGAAGGACCCTTTACCCGAACGTCAGCATTCTCCCCCGTGCTCGTCCAAAAAGGTTGTTTTTAAAAGCCACTCCATTTCGGTATGTCCAACTGGAAGTCCCTTGCCCCGGCAACGCTTTCAGCATCTGGTGTTTCAGTTCCTGCGACACGGCCTCTCGACCCGCACAGACGGACATGAGCAGTAACTCCAGCAAGTGTCCCGGGTCTGACACATCGCGCCCGCTGGGGGGGCGGGGGCGGGGGGACACGGGCACGAGTGCCGCCTTTGTGCCTGCAATTTAAAGCGCCTTTTTAGGTCTGCCTCCTGCGAGGCGGCATTTTGCAGTCCTCCTCCCCACCATCCTTGGGGAAGACAAAAATAAAACCCCAGAACGTGTGCTGGTTTTTTCAAGGGCCATTTCTTCACAAATCGCCGGCAGCCTTCCTCCCGGCGCAGGCCTAGGCGTGAACTCCGGTCTCGTTGCGCGCACTAGAAGGGCGGGGGGTAGGGGGGGGGGAAGAGAAACTCAGGCGGCAGCCGCAGGGGTGGGGAAGGGGAGAGACGGCTCCGCAGCGGAGCCTCAGCGGTGCCTGCCGCCGCCAGCCGAGGCGCGGCGCGGCGCGGCGGAGGGAGCCGCTCCAGCTGCGGCAGCGCTGGGCGGGGAGCGGCGCCGCGCCGAGCAGCGCGGTGGCGGCGGCGGAAGCGGCGCTGGTTGCGCGAAGGGGGGAGCGAGCGGGCGGCGAGGCGGCAGCGGAGGGAAGGGGGAGGCTGTTGGTGTTTGGCGCCGGTGGAGGGAGTCATTCCTGCAGCGGCACTTCCGGTCGGCATTTTGTTCTGAGAGGGAGCGAGAGAGACACACACAGGATCCTTCCCCCTCCTCCTCTTCCCCCTACCCCCCCGCTCGGTACCGACTCACCGTGCCCAGGCTGCCCCCTCCCCCGCCCTGCTGCGCTCGCACACACTGAGGGAGCGGCGGCGGCGGCCCCCTGGCAGCGCTGCCCCCCCGGCCACCCCCCCGCTCCCCCGCGGCTCGGAGTGTGTCTCGGAACCAGTTCGGCGCGGCCCGGCCCGGCCCGGCCCGTGTTGATGTTGTGAAGCAGGCTCAGGGGGAAGGGATTTGTCTCGGCCGCTCACCCCCCGGCTCTACATGTTCGCTGCACTGAGGAGGAGACGGAAGAGGAGCCAGCCCCCCTCCCGGCCCGGATTATTGTTGTTATATTATCTCCCCTCCTCCTCCTGCTCCGCGGCGGCGGCGGCGGCGGCCCAGCGGCGGCGGCGGCTCCTCTGAGGAGGGAGGGGGGCGGATTTCTCTCCCCCTCTCTCGGATTCTCGTTGGATTCAGACGCCGATTTGCTCAGGTAATCCCCCCTCCTTGTCTCCCCTTCCCCTCCCTGCCCTCTCCAGCAGCGGGCCGGGCCTCCCAGCCCAGGCGGCCCAGCACTGCCGGGAGCGGAGGGGATTAGCATTTATCCGGGGTAGAAGGGAGTAAGTGGCAACCGGAGGTGTTTATTTCGCGGCCCCCTTTCCTGCTCGCTCGGGTTTGGCGGAGGAGATTGGTTCCTCCCGGGCTGCCGGGAGGCCCGGGCCCGGTGGAGAGCGCAGGCCCGCCGGCCAGCGCCTTTACTCCAGCTCGGGGATTAGAAAGGCGAAGCGGCTTCTCAGTGACAGGCCTCAACCCGGAGAGGAGCAGCAGGAGGAGGAGGAAACAATACAATTAGCCGCAAATGTGCACTGATCCTTTGCCATATTTACAACTTCACCTAGGGCAAGGAAGGAAGGTCCCAGCGCAGACAGCCCTCTGAAGTGGGGAAGGAGTAAGTGGAGGAATAGAGGAAAGAGAGACAATGTAAATAGCCAGGAACAAAAATACCACCTCACTTCGCTGTTACCTTCTCCTTCTAACCAACTGCGTTCTGGACGTTCAAAAGTTCGAATGCACGTGGATTTATAATGTGTAGAGGTTTAGTCTCTAAATAATGCAGCGATTGATTAGTGTTCTAATCACTTAGTATATTTATAGCATAAAACTAGCGCTTGTGGGATGATTGACACAACACGGACACCTGCAGACCCAGAAAATATAGATAGGCAAGCATATTGTATTAGGTACTCCACACAATCTTAGTGTCTTTGTACTGTATTCGTTACAAGAATATGTGGTAAATTCACAAGGAATACTATTTTATGCTTTTAAAAAACAGAAAATGGGAGGGGGATCGTCTGCAGCGTCCTGCATTTATGACATTTAAAGGACCAAGGTGAAAATGAAATCTTACCCAAATTTGAGAACCAAACGTAAATTTAATTAAGTGAAAAGTGAGGAACGCTTAAAAAGTGTCATCCTTTCTTGTCAGGCCATACCACTTTGAGGTCCTGAGATTGTTATTGGCTGTTTGTGTCCATGATGTTTGAATATGTAATTAGGTGTCATTTTAGCAGGTCAAATCAAATGTGTTTTGCAAATGACTGTTGATGAAGTGACAGATCTTTGTAAATAAATGGTAGCTAATTTACAGTGAAGTATATCTTGGACTTACGCGTGGTAGAGTTGAGAGTGTTAGAAAAACTGAGGTAGATCTAAAACTGTGAAGTAGTAAAAATAGTCCTACAGAAATTACATAATTCAAGGAAATTATGAGATACGAAGTTTCATCTTGCACATGGACAGGAAGCTTGTACATGGCAAACAAGTAATTAACATTATATAATTTGTCTATGTTTCAGCAGATTTTTAGTCCTTCAGGTAGATTCGTTGTAATAAGAAGTGGTTAATGTATCTAATAGAGTAACTTTCTGGTGTATTGTGTTTAGAGTCTTATAATAAAACTGTGCTGTCGTGCCTCTGAGTGCCCTGATACATGTTTAAAAGGGTGAAGTTAATATAGCTGTCACGTAGAAGGCGTGTTTTTAATGCTGTAAATCCGTGTAGTAGTCAGTAGCGTGTCCGTGATTTGTATTGGTCAGGGAGCAGTTTGAATTTTAAAAAGCCTGAAGATCCTGCTGAGCCCCAATCCCGGCCTCCCTCCCTCCCACTAATCTCCCATTCCTGTCTTTGTGCTGCCTGGTCCTGTTAAGACACTGTTTGCAACAGGGCCTCAGGCCTACGTGTGTGGAACCATTTACACTTCGAAAAAGCAGCTTTTTATTTTTAAACTTTGTGAGTTGCAGAGGGAGCCACTGGTTGTCTCTAACAGTCCCTGTCTCAGTGTGTTGCAGCAGAATTCCTGTTTTCTCTTGGTCCTTGGCATGCGTAGAGGCCGAGTGTAACTCTGCTCTACAGGAGAGAAAGGACTGTGCAGAAGTAGTTGTAGTTCTTGGGTAGTTTTCATCATCAGGAAGCGACATTAGCTCTAGTGTTTTCTTTCTTCTGTTTCAGACAGCTCTCATTTTAAGAGAAATGGTTTTGTTAAGCTAACGGTAGTGAACTTCTCAAATTTATTTTTCGTTTAAGGAGGTTTGTTTTAAATATACCAGATAGAGCAGGAAATGAGCTACTGTAGTTATGTAGTTCCTGTCAAATTTATCTTGCCAGCGTTGTGTTTGTGGCACTTTTTTTTTTTTTTAAATCAGAAAGCATGCACTTTTCTGGTATGAAAATTAGGCATATTTATGGAGGAAAATTTAAGATACTGTTTACTTGTGATTTGTAATGAGTTTTTTGGTTTTGTTCTTCTGAGCCACATGGATTAATCCTGAATTAGTTGCTTTATCACAGCCTATGTTGTAAATATCTTTATATCAGAAAAATATATTTAGAATACAGTAAATATTTTATGTGGAAATATTTAGAAGACTGCTTATTTTTGGTTTAGACTTTATTTTTTAGCACACTTAAGAGTGTGTGTGTGAAGCAGGACTGTGTCACTTTCATAGTACTTTTTCCCAGATGTTAGTTTGTACTGGTCCACTCTTTATCACAACAACTAGCTACTTAAGGAGGAAGTAGTTACTTTATTCGTGTTCTAGAAATACAAAATTAATTATTCTGAAATTATTGCCTGAAAGAAGAAAATACTTTCTTGTTACCTTTTATTTTGTACTTTTGACTGCCTTGTACATTTTGAATTTGTTTCCTGTGTACATGTTTTTGTTCTTTTTCCCTCTCAACTTAAATGTTTTACCTGAAGTTATTCCAACAAAAAAATCTTTCCCTGAGGCCTTTTTCTGTCTTTTAAAACTGTTTTTATACTTCTTAAAAATAAAGACATAGAAGCAGGCATACCAGTAAATTTTTTTTTTTTTTTTTGCATTTGAAATGTTTAAATTTTGGTTTAGGAGAAACAGAACACAATCAGAGAAACAAAACTATATCACTAGAACCCTTTGCAGATCCCTGTTCTCCTTAGGCGTACAAGTACCCCTGTGCAATCTTATTGCATGTTTGAGACTCCATATACATTAATGTTCACATGACTCTTCTTGTAGAATCAAGGCAATAGATAGTAATTTATGCTTTCTAGAAATTGTTTTAGAGGAGTGTATGAATGTTGGACACTGACAACAATTATGGGCATACTTAATTGGAAAAATATGAGTAGTGATATCTTTAGAATTTGCTGTCTGGTAGGTATGAGGTGGATCATGCGGTGTTAGGGTAGCTATTCAGTGTCACAAAATTGCTAGAAATACTTAACATCTGAAAAAAATGGCCATTTAAATGTGATACTGCTTATTTTCAATCTTGTTGTTCATACACCTTTATTATATGTAGTACAGGTTAGGTTAGTTTCTGACTTTGGATCATCAGCAGTAACAAACACTTAGTTGCACTGAGTTACCTAGTAGGAAATGCTTGAAATTGGTGATACCTGTGTGTTATTGCTAATAAGCCTGTATAACAACAATCCTTTTTAATAATCACTCTTTCTGAAATTACAGTTGTTAAAGGATTGTATTCTAAAAACCTTTAATATAATTCGTCTGGATTTGTGTTTTTATTTTTTTTTAGTGTTACAAGCATACTTCTTAGTAGCTTATCCTGACCCTCAAATTATATGTGAGAGTTGTGTTTTATATTGACGTCTGCTGCACCCCAGGAGTGAGGAAATTGTGTTTCATGAGGTTGTGCAGGATCTGTGATTTGTGTCTCACTTCCTGTCCCTGCGGTTCACTATGGAAAATCTCACTAGGAAAAGGGAGAGGAGAACGGATTTTGGCCCAGTTGTTTGTAGAATCAAAGAGGAATTCCAGTCAAATTGAAAGTGATTATTGATACTGTACTTGAAGGTGACTACTTGGTTTACACAAATAACTTTAAAAAATGTAAACATAGAAGGCCATTTTTCATGCTAAAGTCAGAAAAAATTTAGAAACATTCATTTTTATGGCCTTTAGTATTTGTATCTGTTGGTTTAAAGTGCTTTTCCAATTGGAGATCAAAATTCTCTATATGGGTAGATATTTTAATTTTTCATATTACTTTGATTACTTTGATACTGTGGTTTGATTTGGAGCACTTTGTGTTTTGTACCAGTGTGTATATGTAGACATGCAATGCATTTTAGATGAACAATGTCAAAAACGCTAGGTTGCAAAGTAAGGAACTTGGAGAAGGAAACAGCAGACAAAGACTACAGAAGCAAACATAACCTAGCCCCCTTCTCCATGCACTGGGCCTTTAACTACATTATTGTATTCCACTTTACCCTTGCAGCCTCAGGTCAGTGCCTCATACATGGGAAATGCCAGTTGACTGGTATACTGTTATAACCCAGTTTATATATTTGTTTTTCTTTGTCATTCAGTGTGCAACCTGCTGCCTCATTACCTGCTGTAAATACCCAAATCTTTCCTGGTGAAGTGTTTTCACCTGTTAATTTGTCTCAAGGAATTGTCTCAAAAATAATAACTGTCTCAAAAAAAAAAAAATTGTCTCAAAATAAATAGCCATGCTTCACAAACATTAGAGAATTATTTTTTTGGTACATTTGTAAAAGATTTTTTCCATTTTACAGATGGAAGACTGAAACTGAAGGAAAATAGTAAATTTTAAAAGTGCTTATAAATTTTGAGTAATTTGACATGCTTTATTCTTCAGATTTTTAGTTACTTTACATCACAGTAAGTTTGAGTTTTTTTGCAGTTGTGAGTGCAGTGCATTTCAACATATCAGGCTCGTATTTTCTCATGATGGATCCCTAGGAGGTATAGAATGGATTTTCACTGATGGCCTTAAACATCTATTAAAGTTTCAATTGTCTTGATCACGCCAACAGCTGGAACAGATTTCCTGTCCTGAAAAATAGAAAAGAATCACCCTCTGTATTGTGAAGAACCCAAAATCTCTTTATTGGGAAGAATAGAGATAACAACTAGATAATAACTCAAATTCCCGCAAGTGAACTGGTTGAATGGAATCCTCTGCAGCCTAGTGGTCAGACCATTTCATTGCAATGTCAGTCTGTTGTCCAGCTGCTCTGTGGCTCTGTTAGGAAAGCAAGATGGTTCACAGGTGTCATAAGTGCATTCCTAGCCAGACAATTGCTTTTGAGGTGTCAGAAGTCCAGGTCCAAATGCCTAATCTATATTGGGCAGAGAAGTTCTTGAGATTTTTTCTTCCCATAGGGCTTTTTATGTCCCATCTTCAAGGCATGGCCTAGAGGCAGTGTTTATTATGGAGCAGGTGGAAAAGCAGTGCTCAGTCTTTTCCTTTTTCCTTTTTTTTTTTTCTTTCTGTGTTTACTTGTGATGGAAGTTTTCTGTGAAAATAAGTTGGAGGGGGTTTTAAAGGTTTTTTTTTTTTGTTTTTTTTTTTTAAGAAGAGTTGATCTTTATAAATGGCAATTTCCAGCAAAAGATCTCTTGGACAGGAAACTGTTTTTAATCAGCTGGAATTATCAAGTACATTTTATTCAAATTCCTTGGTAAAAAAGTATAGTGTCCCATAGAAGACACCTCTTCTACTCTGTAACTGTTTGTTTCATGACATGTGTATCATGTGCTATATATGAGGCAGAGTTCCTGTAAATAACAAAAAACGTTATATGATCACTTAATGAATAACCCGTATAACGCACAAGGGGCTAAATTGTAGGTGTAAGCAACCGTAATTCTGACATTCCTTAACACTTTAATGCTTGGTTTTGTAATGTTAACCTTTTTTCTTTCATTTGTATTTTTAATATAATGTAATTTATCAAGCTCCTTGAATGTAAACGTGTCTGTGATAGCGCAACCCCTCTCCTGTCTGAGCTAACAGTCTCTCATCTGTGTTGATCAGATACTTAGAAAGGATGAGGTTACAAATACTTCTATCTCTGAAATTTTGTTTCCAGGTCTTAGGTCTTAGTAGAGACTCTTGGTTTCTTGCATGTTATTTTCAGGTATATTCAGAATATATATATATATATATATTCAGGTATGTTGCGTTCTCATTTTCTTTGGATATGCTTGCTGGGTATTAAGGATGGAGGGAAAATTTAGAGGGCCCTCATCACATGCGATGTACAGCAGCTGCCTTGGCTCCTGTAGAAAAAGTAATCTGGAACCTGCTTTTTGGAGTCTAAAAGCTGCGAAAATTTTGGTAATACTCCAACAAGACTCTGGTGAGGGCTTATGGGGTGTACTTTGTAGAGATCTAAAATTGGTTTAACTTTGATTTTTTTCTTTCTTCTTTCTTCTTTTTTTCTTTCCCTAAAGGAAAATTAAAAATCTGGCTGATGATGCAATTGTTAAATTTCTAGTTCAAATTAAGGAGCTTTTTACTACATGGATGCTGGTAGGGGGATGTTTTCTTTTTTTTGTTTTTTTTTTTTTCTTTTTCTTTCTTTCCTGTGTGCTGGGAAATGGATTTTCTTCTACTAGCATGCTCGGTGATGATTTGTTCTTCCTGGAAGTTTCCTTCAAAACTCATGTTGAGGCATAACCTGTAACAGAAAAATTTCAGTGTGTCCTGTTAAAATTTGGCAGTTACGGGGAATTGAAACAGAGTTTAACAAAGTTACTAGCTGACTTTAAGAATGCTTGTTGCTTCTTGTTTGTTCTGTATAGATGTGATTAGCAGTGACTCTTCTTGGTTTCCTGACACCGTTTAAACACAGTGATTTTACTTCTGACTTCACTAAACTTCAGTCATTTAGGCCAAAATCTTCCATACTGAGTGACTGCCCTTTATTAACTAATTCTTTCAATAAAGTTTAAAGCTAAAATAGTTCACTGGCTCATAAGTGTCATGCTAGAGAAAAAGTTTAAAAATTATTTCTGACCTTCTTTTCCAAGTAATTGGAGCACCCCCATTCTTTGGGAAAGGAATTTAAATTTGAGAGTGAGATCACTTTTTGCATTAGGGATGTGCATCTTGTTGACATTCAAAAACCTGTCCAAAAATTGGGCAAGTTATTAGTGCCTGAAAAAGTAGCTGACTTTCTCTGATTGTAGGCACTAATGTTGAAAAACTTTGTGTACAACAGGACTTTCCTAATAAGTACAGTTCTAAGCAGTGAGATGTGATGCAGGCTTTTAGTTTTCTGGTGTCCATTCTTGGCTTATGCACAGTGCTGATTCATTTGAATGTTGAGAAGACAACTGTTGTTGCAGGTGGTCGACAAGGTGAATACGCGGAGAAGAGTGGTGGACTGGAGCAGACTTACACAGGACGGAAAGGGAATGGGAATTTGAAGGGTAGGAATTGGGAGGAAGGTAGGAGCTTGGAGTTCCTAAGGAAGTAATGACTGAACTGTGAGGCCTGTATAAAGGGGCTGGTGGGGCAGATACAGGTGTCCTTAGTAAGGATACACAGGAGCTGTGCAACAGCCTTAGCAAAAAGCCAAAACAGAAGAGTACTTTGGAATTGGGTTTACAGTCAAGGGAAGCAGTTCAGGGATGGGAATGGGTGGGTAGTATGTACTGATAAAGGCCAGAGAGGGGAAGAAGAGAAAATTGCTTGAGAAGTCTGTAGTACAAAACAAGGATTGGCTGGGCAAAGAAGCATTATTTCACACACAAGAAATCGTGGTTTGAATTGTCTTACCCCCAGCTCAGTAGGATTAAAAAAAAGGCTCAGAAATGTCAAGTAATTCTTACAAGAGCAAATGATAGGGAGTTCCGTAGTTAGATTACTTGTGTAGTCTGCATTTGGCATCTTTGTGAATGTATTGTGGTAGTCCTTAAGTTTGTTGTCAGTTTTTTCCTTAGAACAGAATGCCTGTTTTACTAACTGTGTGGAATGAGTGGAGTTGGTTTTGTTTTTTTGGTTTTTGTTTAAAAAAAAAAAAAAAAAAAGAACAGGTTATATTAATGTTTCCTAGGATTGGCCTTAGATATTGTTGATTCTGCCTTGGGGAAAAGGATAGGCTCCTGAGATTGCTTCCAGTCCTGTCTTATGATTAAATATTTTGATTTCTCTTTGGTGTTCAGTGTGTAGTCCTTTACCTTAATCACTTCACATCTTTAAGCCCTGTTCCAGAGATAGATTTCTTAATTTCCTCAGGAGTTTTTCTGGAATCCTTCACAAATACTTATTTTTAAAATGTTTTTGAGGAGAGTATGTAATATGCAAGTTGGGAACTGAGATGCAGAAGTTAGTATTCATAACTTTGGAAGTCTTAACTGGAGCAACTGTAAGATTAAATTAACTTGAATTTTTTTGTATCATAACGTGTGATAATATTAGAATGGATTTTATTAATTTTGGTTACAAATATGACTAATCAGTGCTTCGTCACGTTAGGCTTCAGAGTGTGCAGGAAGAAAGGAACACAGAAATATTTACCCTTAGTAATAGAAATAGAATGAAATTCTCAAGAGTGAAAATTTTCTGTTTCCTCCTATCTGATCTGCAGCCTGTTTGCCTTCATACTTGTCTTTCATTTTTACTTGAAGTTGGAGAGTCGTGTCTACAACAGACCTTGCAGCCTTATGAATAGCCTCTGATTCATTTCCAGAGCAGATTCCTCCTGTAAGCTGAATGAAGACTGGGCCTGGGGCTGGGAGGGGGGTGTTACACAGTTATGTAATCCAAGGACTGCATCAGAATTCTTGAGTGTAAGGGGCATTTATTAACTTCTGATTGACTTTGCAAATGTGATCTTTCAGCCAAGGGGTGTGTGGGATTTCCTGATAGAAGTCTAGAAAGATTTGTGTTGATACACAGAAGAAGTAATGCTTGAGTAGTTTGGTGATGTCAGCTTTTCTGTGTTGAGCATTCTGTTGTTGTAGAGGGTTTTTTAACATCAGATCTTCAGCATTTTTAATCATACAAATTTTAACTTACGGAAATGCATGTATTATAGTATCTTTTTAAGCATTGTGTTGTAAAACAACTGTCACAGTGCAGCAGGTAAAAATTTTGATCTTGATTTCTACATCATGAAAAGGAGTTGGAGTGAGATGAAAAAGGGACTTCATTGTTGCGATGCTATGATTGAACAGGTCAGCCCTTGAGTGTCAATCGAAAATTTGAGATGTGTGAGCATGCATAATGGCACTCACAACTTTGTCTGTGGTGCTGAGTAAGGGATCCATATTGTTTAGTCAATAGAAAACATTGGAGAGATTTTTACCTCCTGAAAGAGAGTTTAAATAAATTTGTTTTCTAATCTTATTCTCTCTTTCAGGCTTTTTGCCCGTTGTAATTAATTTTCTTTGCATTGCGGTGTAGTACTCCTTTGACAAGAGAAGAGCAATGCGTGCTACCCCATAAAATCTTGGAGCCAATCAAGGACTAACAGATAGTGACAAATGCATGTTTGAACCTCCTGCTGCTGAGGATGATTTTAGAATTTCTGTATCTGACATCCTGAGCAAGTACTCCTTGTTCTGCTGAGATTCTGAGTGAAGGGTTGGAGGTGGTGGCTAGCACGCAGTGCATAGTAACCAGTTTTGTGTGTTAGGCATGTTCAAAGCGTGTGTATGACTGGACTTTCCTACTCCAAAGGCCTTGCCCAGACTTAGGTTTGTATTGAGCTCCTTGGTTCTGCAAAAACAGTGGCAGTTCTGACATACACTGAAGAAAAGCTGAACTTTCAGCTAGGTGAACTTTCCTGGTGATAATTCAGGTGACTAATGGTTTAGAGGGTTGCCAGAGCACACTGTGCACTCTAGGGTCACTATTACAAAAGTTTATTTAGAGCTATAGTGCTGCATTTTTACTCACCAGAGTAACTCCCACTGCTTCTGTCTAGTGTGGTGTGAAGTTTAGTCAGGTTATTTATAGAAATGGATCATTTATTGTTACCATGGAAAATATTAAAATATTTGAGGCACTGCAATAAAGAATAGCATGATTTAAGAACTCTTGTGTCTGCAATTTTGTAAATATCATTACGTGAACAAGCCATCATAATACTGGAAGGTAAACATTCTCAGTTTTCACATCACACTGTAATCTTGGCTTGCAACCTGGAGAAAGAATAATGAAAGCTACTTCCTTAATTTAGTGCCATGTTAAAGGATAATGTTGAATTAGTAGGCTTCAGAATAGGAGTTCTCTCTTTTTCTGTAAATGTTTGTGTTTATTCCTGACAAATTCTTTTTCTAGGCTCAAAGTGGACATATGATGTCATGGGATTAAGCTAATTCTTAATCACATCTTGATAAATAATTAGCCAATGAAATCTTATAAAAAGCTCTGTAGGTGGGCTTCTGAGAATTCAGCATGATTTGTTAAGTCCTGATAATTGAAGTTATTGCATGCTCAGCTACAGTGAACGTTTAATTGTGTATATGTAGCCTGTGGCAACTGCATGTAACTTGATTTAATTTAACCTTGTTTCATTGCTGGCTAAGGAAGGTTGAATTGGTTTGCATTTTTCATGGACTAAGTATATATGCATAATTATTGAAAGTCAGCTGATGCACAGTAGCTTGAGAGTCTGGGCTGTCAGCTTGCCCAAATGTGGCTGACACTCTATGGATCTTTATTAGAAGGGAACAGTATTTGTCTGAAACAAAGCTGTTGAAAGTCTCCTGCCTGCGCCTAATTACTGTTACAGGTGTAAATTTGAACAAGTGTTTTGGGAAGGATGCTAAAAGTAGGTGAAATACCTCATCGCAAATGATTTTGAAATCCAGTTAGAAGATACCATAAAGCATGTTGTAGATGTAAGCAGATAACTATTTTAAACGAGAAAAAAACCCTCATCAGTTTTATGATGAAGCTTATGCGCTTATGCTATTTTGTAATAAAAAAACAAACAAAAATTAGAAGATAGATGTACTTTAGTTCTAAAAGTTAGCCTATAGAAATAGCATCATTTACCAAAGGCATTAAATTTTCTCTGCAGAACTTAGAGGTTTTATTAGTAAAATGACATTCACCTTCATAGGAATATTTTAGTTTAGTTTCATGTGCATGATTATGATGAATAAATATTCTGTAAATCAAGTTACATTCAGGTACATTAATAGGGTTTTGTGTCAAGTGATGCTTTAATATTATGCTTCTGTGAATGGATTGCCTTCAGTGGGCTTACACAAGTGCCTTTACTTGAAATTGATAGGTATCATCTTAATGGCTTCCTGAAATAAGTTAGAATTTTACTTGGACTTTAAATAGCTTAGTCCTGAAACATTAGGGTATTCAAATGCAGTAAAATGTTTATTTGCTGAACTCAGTGATCACAGTAGTAAACAGTCTTGGTGCACACAAGACTATTTAAGAACCACTTTTGTTTTTCTTTAAATAATATATAATAATTTTGTAGATGAGATTTACCCCATTAAAACCAACGGTAACTTTAATGGTTCTGTCATAGTTACTTGTTATTGTTCTGTGATTAATTTGGGTTTTGTCATAATCATTGTTAAGCATTTTATGACTTTGTAAGTTAAAGATGTTTCTGTTTTGGGGGCATGGTGTGGGTGTCAGTTGTGGCCTGGAGTGCTGATTGCTAAGATGCAGTACTGGTCTCCTGCTTGTCATTTCTTTCCAGTAACTTTCAGAACTCTGAATGTAGTTTATGAATTCAACACTCACGTAGCTTGCTAACATACTCATCAGTGGTATGTTATTGTAGATGTTAAGATAACTTGAAATTTATTTTTTTTGTAATCACCTATGTACAAGGTTGATATATGATTAGTTAATAACTCAGATACTTGTCCACTGAAAAGCACAGAGTCATGTTTGAAAATTTGCTTTCCAATTTTTCAGAAATAAGAAATACCTACTTGACAGCCAGTGTCTTACAAGAGGATGTTTGCTGTGAGTAAACAGTAGGAATAATTAACAGTGGGGGGAGCTCAAGTTCCTTGTAATATGAACCTGGAAAACACAAATGTAAATGAATGTTGGATTATGTGAAATAGCAGTTTAGTGCTATACAGAATACTACTGTCAGTATAAATTTGTGTCTCAGACATAAATGTTATCATGTGTGCCAAAGCATGCAGACAATAATGACAAACATGTGGCCTGGGAAGGTCACTTGTGGTTCTGCAAGCTCTAATTTATGGTGTCCCATGGCAACTGTTACAGAGGAAAAAGGATTATGAATTGAGATGTATCCCTGGATCATGTCCTGTGAGTTTAATGTGAAGAGTTTTAAGTTATTTTTTTGCAGAGGTAAACAGCCTGTTGCCGCAGGAACAGATCTTTTCCTTGGTGCTGCTGTGTTCTCTCAGTTGTATGTTCTGTCACAGAGGCTGGTGGGAAATTAGCAGTTACACTACTGGAAAACAAGACAGAAACTCAGTTGGTTGACGACTTGGATGAATAGCTAGCAAAGGACAGTGTCCCTACCTGTATAGGTGCCTCAGGATCCAATGTAGAGAGGAAAGACTGAGAACTAGTTACTCCTTATTGCTGCTTCAGTGTCTATGTCAGTATTGATGCGAGCTTAAGGTAGCTGAGGCCTGATCCATTTCAGCTGCTTCTGGTTTCTGTTCAAATGGTGTGTGAATGAAACTAGAAGGGTGTCATGCTTCATTTTTAATGCTTCTGTATTGCCAGAATATCCCCATAAAGATGGGCAGCCTCTGGGGCTACTTTAAGCTAAAGCAATTTCAAGTTTGGAAAAAAACCCAAATTGATTCTATTCCTTCTACAATAGCAAAGCTGCAGAGAACTAAGGATCTTCTCCAAAATGAGACTGTGACTTGTGGAATAATGTTAATGTTTCACAGTAGAAAGATGGAGTTACCTCTCTAAAAGGTGTATGTGTATCACCTGCATCTCAGGGAACACTGCAAAGATTGGTTTTATTTTTCCCTCAAAGGTACTTCCCTACAAATACATATTTATAGCATTGCTGTGATTTACGTCTTACTTGGTACATTGTCATTTTCATTCATCAGTGAGTTATGGTAGGCAAACGGCTATAACTGTATTTTGCTCATAATGGGTGACCTGAAATACATAGCACACTTATTTTAGGCTTTTTAAAAATTTCTAGATTTTAATTACTTGAAATATACATGGATAATAAGTTTCATTGGGGGTTTTGTGTTTTTTTTCAACATAAGTAAAACTCAGGACAGTTCAAATATAACTTACTTGCATTTTGAAAGCCATCCTCTTGCTAGAAAAAAGAAATACTGCATTGCAAATAGTTGCAGTTCAAAAAGTTATGAAAATAAAGTGCTGAGCATGCAATTGTGCAAATTCTATTAAAAAATAAAGCATGACTGAGTAATCTGTTCTTCAGTTTATTAATTTATTTGCATGGTCAGTTGTGGTTGTTCATGTATCTTAGCATATGGGCCACACTACACTTTTGCCTTAGCAACAACAGGGACAATAATGCTGTCTGAATTCTGTAGTAGAAAGCTTTATATTAAAGCCTCAGAGAAACTGAGGGCTGTAATTAGCCCTCTCTTTCACAGTAGCGTGTTTTAGATTCTTAGGAAAAGGTAGTAGTCATTTGGAGTGAAGTGCCTGGAGAATAAAGAACACAGAAGATAAGCAGAACATCTGTGGGTTGGGTACAGGTAGGGATGACTCAGGATGAATTATCTTGGCATGGTCCTGTGAAGACTAACGTAACCTTCATGGAGCAGTTCTTGGTCCTTCTCCATATGCCAATGACATAGGCAACTTGGCAGTTCAGTCGGTAACTTGGAACTGTGTCCATGGCTAAAGACAGAGACTTCACTTTTTTTGTAGCTTTTGTTGTAGCGTATCAGTTTGGAATTTAGAGATGCCTTTATAGGATGCATGTGGATTTTTATTTAATCAATAAAATGATATCTGCAACTAACAGTTCACAAATGGGAAAATGCAATTTTTTGCAGTTTCAATCATTAACTGATGGCCAGCTTTCTCATATTGTAAGGTGTGATTTACATGAATAATGAAAAAATATTTGCCATGTATTAAAGAACAGAGAAATAGTAGCAGTGCATTTATCCTTTCTGAGACTTTACCAGTACCTTCTTTGAAGAAGTAATTCTAAGAGCACTTTTTTCTTTTATTATGTAGGGTTTTTTGCAATTTTTTAATTTGTCAACCTCATTATCTCCTTGCTTTTGTAAGTGAGAGCCTGTGTATGTGACATAATTAGAATATACTTTCTGGAAAGGCCATGTGAATACTTAAGTAACTGAAGCTGGAAACAGGCTTAACTAAACCAAAACAAGCTGCTTGTATAGTGAGACTTAGGTTTCTGCATTTCTTTGATGTTAGTTTAAATATCCTCCTTTTTTTATTAGTATAATCCTGTTTCATTAATAAAGGCTTGGTCATCTCTCTCCCCTCCAACCTTCCCCCAATCTTGAAACTGGCTGTTTAATCACTAGCTCTCATAAGCCAGTCAAGAAGCCGTATAATGAAAGACCACTCTGGGAGTGGGAGGAAATAAATATCTTTTCCTGTTTTACTTGGGAGCATTGGCAGAAGAGATTGGTTGGGTGGAGTATGAACGAGACTGCCTTTCCCTGGTTTGTGCATTACAGCACATTAGCAAATGAGAGCTTGCAAGTGTGTGACATGAACAAGATGGAGAGGCTTTATTCCCCTTCTCACCTTGCACAATATGAACACACATATTTTGACTTGAGTGGGTTGCGTAGGTTTGTGGAGAAAACTTGATTGCTGAGGGGGCATGTTAGTTGACTTGCAATTTCATCATTCATTTTACAGTATGGCAGTGTTTGATTAAAAATATTTATAAATTATTTAGGAATACTGACTTTGAAAGTATATTACTAAAATAGATCCTGAGAAATATTTTGGCTGATTGGAAGATGTTAACAATTTACAGATTTCAGTATAATACAACAGATAACTCTGTATGGATCTCTGCCTCCCACACACACACTTATTTCCTTAGCTTTTGGGGAAATACAGGTTAGGATATATGAATATGTTGTCATGTTTGCTTACTTGCATTTAGTGTTGGCAGTAATGTGAACAAGTGTGAACTTTCTCTTTGTACTGTATGTTGTATAGCTTTTGATGACACTGTACTCCAAAGCAAAATAAAAACAATGTATGACATCTCTGATCATATTTCTGGAAAAGTTATGTCAGTAAAAATGCATAGATTGACATTTTGAAACATAGTGATATTTGAGGGGAAAAAAAATCAGTGTGCTAGACCTGCAATTAGAATGTAACTGAAGCGGTTTTGTTCTAGTAATACTGTAATGGTGTAAAACTGAAACACGTTAGTGCTGTTACTTTAAAATAAAGTCTATTTAAATGTAAACATTTTTCAAAGCTATGTCCACTTTGACAAATGACAAGTGTTCAGTGAAACATTCTAATTAAAAAAAAATTCTCATTCAGGTTAATGGACAGCTGTCTAGGAGAGAGGATCTACATAAATCCTTTCTTTCTAGCCATTAATGGTGAGGAGATTGGAATTTTCACCAGTGTCTCTCCCTGTACTTTAATGTAATATGAATAATGTTTATCAACTTCCGGCTAGCAAATGATTTCTCTTTTTGTACATGATGAAGATAGTAGCTGTAAGATCTCTTCCAGATCATGCATGTGCTTCTTGTTTTTCCTGTTGTTTTCTAGATCCTATCACAGTCCACTTCAGAGAGCCTTAGACAGCTTTGATCTCATGAACGATTTTGAAGTTTGCTAAATAGTCTGGTTTACTAAAAGGTTACAGGAGACGGTTAGGACTTTTGGAGGAGGTTCAGTTGTCTTGGCGTTAATATGGATTTTTTTAATATTACTTCAGCAAAGAAAATTTCTTTGTTTACCAGATGTGAATTTAGAAAACACAAGATGTGGAAGGTTAAGGTTTCACCCATAACCCTATCTACTGTGCTTTTTATGTCAGGTTTATATGACAGGACAGTAGTCACATGGTTGTACAGCTTCCCATCTTCAAGATTGCTATGTGTAAATATGCTTACGCTTAAAAAAATACTGTATGTGCAGTGAATATATCAAGGCCAGCTAGCGAAATTATGGTAGTCAGTAAAGTGTAACTTCATAGCTGAATATTCTAATTTTTTGTACTATAAAATTGGCACTTTAGTTACACAAAATTGACAGTATAGTACTTGGGGAGCATGAAGACCATTAATACAAGCTGATGTGGATGATGTGAAATTAAGTTAGCATCTCTTTCCAGAGTATGGGACCTTATTAGGAGTGACTATACTTAGTGCGCAACCTGTTCTAAGTTATCATGTAGTTAATTTGTTTAGTCTATTTACCTGAACAATAATACTTTCTACACAATAGGAGGAGCAGGAGTTTTGAAAGTTATTAAACTAGTTGATTCAGAACTGTTCAGTTGTAAAGATAAACAGTTGATATACAGGGCTATGATCTTCTGACTCTTCAGAAGTGGAAAAGTAAGGAAAAATCCTTTTATTGCAAATTGATGAATAAAACCTCTCCGTAAAGTTTTATTTACCTTTTGTGGTAAGAACCCTCTTTAACAAAGCAGTTTAATTTACATCTGTGAAAAGGACAGTCTTTAAAAGGTAGATTAAACGTCAGTGATAGTGCTATTGCATGGGTGTCATTACATGTTTAACTGAAGAGTCCATTCTGGATTATGTAATTACCCCTTCACTTTTTTGTGTTTGAGGTGGAAAAAGTGGTTTATGTGTGTTTGTTTTAAATCAGGTTACCAAATACATTGTCATATTCAGGAATTTAACTAAGGAAAACACTAATGGAATCTGAAATCCTCTAGTAATTTCCTAGTTTTTCTTCTCTTAAACCTCATTTTGCTCATCCGGTGATGCCTGTAACTACAGCCTTAATTTACCTAAGCTGAAATAGTTGTTAATTTAGGTACTGTTACTGGGCAAGCGTTTTTATGATGGACTTGATAGTGTTAGTCCTGCTCATGTTATCTGTCTGAGTGTGTCTATATATAATTAAATACAAAGAAAACTGACAAATGTATACTTTGAAAAACAATTTGAGTACCAAGCAGAAAAATACTGCAACTGGCAAGCAGCTGAGCTGTGACTCTTAACAAAAAATATCCTTTTCAATTCCTAAAAAATAGCCTTTCAGAATATTTAATTATTTCTTGATCGTGTCAGTTGCCTTTCAGTCTGTTTTCTGAAACTATGGAGGACATATCTCATTGTTTTGGAAATTACTTTTTTTTTCTCTCATAAGGATTTGTCTATCCAACTGAATGTATTAAGCCACTGAGATAGTACAAGACCAGACCTTCATATTAACAGTAATCACAGTACTCATCTCTGTACTTCAAGTTACTCGTGTAGTATAATCTCTTAGCTTTTCAAGTTCCTAGCTTGAAGAGCAAGTGAGTAAAACATGGTATTATGAAAGGAAAAAACCCAGAGCTTTGCAACTTCTAAATTAAGTTTCCATTACTTTATCTGCAGAGAGTATTTCTGCACCCTTTTTCTAGTCGGGTATCATACACAGTTTTCACAGCTTGTGCCTTAATGACTTTTGAAATTGGATGACTGTTATTAAACTGCTAAGAAATGCCTTTTACCACCAACTACTTGAGAGATCTTGGTTGCATTGTGGCAGAAATCCTGACATTTAGATAGCAATTTTTTTTTAAGTTAACCACTATAATTGCAATACACTGTTTTTGGGAAATGACATACAAACTAATATTTTTTAAAAGTGTGTTAAGTTTTGCCTTAACCATGTATTTTGAATTTAACTTTGGGTTTGATGTTTGCTCTAGTAGGTCTCACCGAATTCCTGGATAAGTTGTATCTTAGACAAATTATACCTTGATTTTCAGAATGCTTGGTGGTACTTGATGGAGGCAGCCTCAAAGACTCTCTACAACCAAAGACTGACTGACAGTGCTTGCTCATAATTTTTCAGAAGCAGCAGGTGGTGGAACATGCAGGCTGAAACTGGTAAAAGTGAGGAAGTCTTTCTTAGCTGACCTAAGCAAGGAAATTGCTTTTCAGGGTGATCAAAACCACAAACAAGTGTTATAAGTTTAAAAATTAACTGGGGAAAAAAATAGTGAAAAGCTTTTAGATAAGGGTGTTTTCCTTTGTGCTGGGCACTACCTAATGTGGGATGTATTCTTAGTTGAACTCTGTTTCTAGTGGAGCTGTATCTGCTTTTGAATAGTATAAAAACTGACATAGCCTATGATTCTTACTGTTCAAGAAAGAAAAAATAGTAGAGAAAAATACCGCACCTGAAAATGTCATAGTGTTAAAAATTCAAAGTGTATTCAGTAACAGCGAAGTACTGGAAGCAATTCTTAAAGCAGTGTTCTCCTGAGCCAATTTTATTGCTTCTCCAATTTATACCATCCTTTTTTTAAAAAAAAAGCTTTTCTGGTTTGCTCCTGCAAAGCTCTCCATGTGACCAAGGTGTTGCAGATGCAGAAACCATTCTCTTGCACAGGTATTGCAAAACTTCCAGTGACTTAAGTGAGTTTCTGCAGGTTGGTTAATACACCAGCAGCTTACATCCCATACAGAAGGCTGAAGTGTGCTTCTCCTGTCATAGGACAGTGATGAAGTTCCAGTGGTCACCTTTTGTTAAATGACCTCTCTTTTCCCCATGCTGTGTCTTTTTAACAGTAGAACAGAAGTACTGTAAATGCCTACACATCGCAGCCCTCTCCAAGCTAGCCAGCTGCAACAAGGTCTTTTACCATCACATACAGCATACCCTTCATGCTAGTCCCTCTGCTGCCTTCTCTTAGCCTCTCCTCATCCAGGGCACACTCCTCTCTCTGCTTCTTCCTTGGCTGCCCAACCCCTTAACAGAACCAGCCACACCTGCACCTTATCTACATCGGCCAACCCGCCACCCCTGAAGCCAGCCCACAGCTGTATATTATCAATGCTAATTAACCCAGCTTCATTACTCTACACCTACATTAGCACAAAGTATAGTAACTGCATCAAACTGAGACCGTTTTCTTTATTTTTTTTTTCTTTATTCAGTGGACAACCTAACCTACAAATTTTTTTCTTATTTTGATACTACAGCTTTCAGATTGCACATGTTGCATTCAAAATTATCCTTCTGTAATCAAGGGGAGGAAAAGCAACTAAACCAAACCATATAAGAAATTACGGAAATTGAAAGTGCTTGTTCTCAATAAATTTGATCATATGTTTAATTTTGTGAAGTAAATTTCCAAAAAGATGTAAAGGAGAGAGAGGTATAAGGATGACATCATTGTACAAGCCTTATTCCTTGTTCACAGAATTCAACTGTAAGACTTTTTTGCTAAAGGCTGGAAATAATTACCTGCAGTTTAATGGACAAATGCCTTGTCCTATCCACCATGTCTTACATTGAACGTGCACCTTTGTCTACCCCCTTCTAAAACTTGGGACAGCTTACTAGTTTTTGGCATGCCAGTGGACAAGACTGCAGGACCTGTAAATACTTCTGAGAAATGTTGCTACTCAAGCCTAGGCTGCTTGTTTTCTAGTATTTTCTAATGCTGTTTTTTGTGAAACATAAACCATCTTGGGTCATTAAGCTTTTTGAGCAGGATTACCTGACTGTGTTGGAGGCATTGCCAAAATATTCCTGAAGTTTCACCCAGAAGCTGTTACTGCTTTGAAGGAATGGGTGCATAATTTGGAGTTGGTGCTCAGGCTGTCAACTGAATAGAATTCAGGTTAGAGAAGGGCTTGCCCTTAATATCTGAAATAGGAACCTGTACAAAATGAGACATTTTCAGTGGACAGTGAAGATTAAATTCAAAGCATGCTATATATTCATGAATGCCGTCTATACAGTGTTATGTAGTGGGTTAACTATCTACATATATACAGGTATTTCAGACCTCAGCTATGAACTGTTTTCAGTCAGTCTGTTCAGTTGACCAAAACTTACTTCCAGTGAACTGCTGAGGGTTTGTTGGCAAGTGAAACATCAGGTGGAGTTTAAGTTTGGTTCTTCAGAGGCCACCATGGGTAATCCTTGTACCGTATAGAAATAGAAATTGTGATAATTTTGCAGACTTCCTAGTCAGCAGTACTGATAACTTGGTTAAGTCTTAGGTGTTTTTGTCTACAGTAGTTAGTACCAGTGAAAATGGCCAGAGTGTGCCAGTGTTGTTAGGCTGCTGTGCTGCAGAACAGTGTAAGGTGAAGTTTTGTGAATTCTGTGGAACAGCATGATAGAAATTCTCCGGTGACCTAAGTCCATTTGAATAGTGGATGTTATAGTGGTTGTATGTCTTTATTTTGATGTGGATATAGTATATGGTGTTATTTTAAATCCGGTTTATTTTACATCATTCTTGCACATGCTCTTTCTCATACTGATGTTTATCGCTATGTAATTATCCTGCCAGAGGTACAGATAATGCTCAGATTGTACTAGAATAGCTGAAAGCATTTGTCAGGTGTGTGGGATCAAGTAGGGTGTTTGACAGTAGACTGAGCATTGGGGTATGAGTGTTTGAAATGACCAGATTTCCCATATAGACCAACTCTTGATAAGATGGTAGAAAACAGGTGAAACAAGAAATTAGCTGCTTTAGATCACCAGGTAGATGAGAGGCCTTTTCGTTAGAGACTCATTTTTGTCATTGAAGATCAAGTTCCTAAGACCTTTCCCTTTTCCCCACTATCCCCCCACCCCCCCCCGCCCCTTTTTTTTTTAATCTCCCTTTGTACCTTCTTGCCTGTATGTCTCTGGGGTCAGGTACGCATCTCAGGTTTAAATGATTACTGTATAATATTTAAGAATTTGGAAATACTGGTGGACTGGACAGAAGAATTCAGCACATCTGTGCTCTCAAAGATGACATCACTTTCTCACCACTGTTCCTACTAATACTTGTGTTGTTACACTACAGTGTTGGTCTCCTCACCTGAGGGAGCAAAAGGAGCAGATTAATCCTAGTTTTTCTTAGAGTTTCTGTGGTAATAGTTTCTCTTGATCTTTGTGTGAAGCGATGGGGACAGTGTGGAAGGAAACCTGGCTAATGAATAGAACTGAGAGAAAAGGAAAACAGTAAGACTTAGAATAATTGAATTTGACGGAAGATTTTTGTAAAATACTGTTTTTTGAAGAGTTGCCAGTAGCAACAGTAGTAGGAAAGGAGGAAGATCTTGTTTTGCTTTAGTGGTTGAAAATACACAGATGGAGGCCAAGGGAGATAAAGAAATGATTAGTGCCTTTCTCCTGTTTCTCAATCCAGCTCTTAATTGCATGAGAAATTTAAAATATAGATTTCTTCTTGAGTACCCCCTTTCAGGATAAGATTAGGTCATCTCATTCTTACCCTCCTATTCGTGTACTATATTGCCCTTTCTCGTTGAAATGAATAATGAATTAGAGAGCACTAGCTTTTAGTGGCAGTAAGCCACTGAAACAGTTCAGCTGTTACATGGAACTTTATCCTGCGCTTTATGTCAGCACCTTTAGTGCTACGACTTTCATTAAGCATCTCTGATTCACAGGTTGTCCTGCATTTATGTTTTGTATATTCATTTCTGTTTACTCTTCCTGTTAGCTTATGTATTAATTTAGTCGTGGGACTAATTTTTGTCAACTGATTATGCTACTTCTTGCCTCAGTTTTTACATACACAGTACAGTAAGCCATTTAAATTAATTTATATTATGGATGGTCTAAATTAAAAATATATGAAAACAGTGGAATGTTTCAGACTCCTGCTTCTGTGTCTTTAATCCAGACTTACAGTATGAAACACATATTTTGATAAAATTACCACGCTAATGCAAAAGTAAATGAAATAGAAGGTTTCCTGATGTATAAAGTATGTTTTCTAGGGCTGATTTTCCATTGTCAAATCATGATAGTGTAATGGTTTTATATATTGACAGAGGCATATTTGCACTTCCACAATCAGTGGCAAAGCTGCAGGAAGTCACATGCAGTTACCATAGCTCAGCTAATGCACGGTAGCCTGAAGAACCCTAAGCCAGAATATTGACAGTATACATGGAGAGGAAATCTTGATGACCACAGTCTTTGTACAGAACTAAACTTAAATTCATTCAGTGGATTCATCAGAAAATAATAAAATAATCCATTCCTGAAATAAGCAATTGTCAAAAGCGATGAAAGAATAGCCCTCAGCTGTGTGACTGCCTTCTAAACCAAAAGTTGCCATAATCTTTCAGTCTCAGGAAAGATGGGATAATTTGTAGATAAATAAAGTAGGTAAATACTGTAAAGCAGTGTTAAACATTAAAAGATAGTTAATAGTAAATACATGTTCCAAAGATGGATCTACTAGCTGTTTGAAATAGTGGATTTGTTAAAAAAGACATGAGTAAAAAAATTAAGTTCATTGTATCACTTGTGGATTTAAAGTTGGTAGCTATTTTCAGTACAAGGAAGGATGGGAATACCTGTCGGGAAAACTTTGATGACCTTGGGAGCTCCAGAAATAGAAGTAGGTTGAAATTTAAGTGCCAAATGTTGATACATTTTGAGATTCATTACTAGAATTTCTGTTGTAAGCAGACAGCTTTTCAGCTGGTTATGACAGAGGAAGCATGAAGTCCATGTATATTAATATTATTACAAAATACCTAGTCAGTCATCAGTAAAATGAGACTTTTAAAAGAATATGCAGGTTTTGAATCTATGAGGAGAGGTATGTCTCTGTAGAGGTGCTGAAGTGTCAGAGTGTATGCATTGAGATTGCATTGTGCACGATTCCTTTGTGCTCAGGAAAAAAATAAACAGATGGTATCAAACGTAGAGGTTAGTAAGAAGACTGCGAAAATTTATTTTACGTAAAAACTGATTTTCTAAGAGGAGGCTCAGTGTAACTTAAAGTGCAGCAGTCTGAACTAACTTGTTTACATGGCTTCTGGGATACAGCTGAGAGTGTTTACTATGTGGTAATCTCAAAATTTCACCTATTCGTGCAATGATTCCCAAGCTTTTCTTCTGTCTTGTGCCATTTCTGAGCTTGTGACCGTGATTTTTTTGGAAGTGATGTTAAATTTGTCAAATTTGTAATCTGCTTGTGTTCTTTAGCTCCATCTTTAGGGTGTTGCTGAGAGATGGTATAAATGAACTCTCTTAAGTATTCTGGAAGGGTTCACATCTGGAAAGGAGAGGAGCTACAGGCAAAGGCAGTGCAAGAAAAAGGCAATATAAGCTGACTCTGAATAATTCCAGTTTGGAAAATGATACGAAGCTCTAAAATGCAAAATAATGAAATACTAGAATTACCTTCCACTAAGAATGATGAAGGCAAAACGTTTAACTAGTTAAGGAAGAAACGCTGATGAAATTACTAAGTGCTTGAAATTCATTATGTGGTATAAATAAGGGACAAGACCTCATTATCAGGGAAATCCTTATTTCTTAAGCAAACAGTGTGATGAATTGTTTAATGATTTCTGATGTATTTAATATGAAAAGATAAGAACTCTAAATAGCAAAAGAACCTGAAAATTACATTACAGGACTACTGTATTTAGCCATATTCAGTGTCATGAAATTACTGTTACAGCTTCAGCTCCTGGTAGCTTTAGATTGCACCTCTGTTTGAAAAGGAACTTTGTCTAATTTATTCAGATTGCTTTCTAAAGTGTATTCTGAACATTATATTATTACACTGATAGCTAAAATTTCTCTTCTTTTTGGTTCTGTTGGGAGTGTAGAGTCATTGCTACTGCTAGAAGGTGAGATGGATTTGTCCTCTTCACTTTGCTCAGCTGGAATTACTATTCATTCATAAATCCATTGGTGCTAATAAGATTAAGGTTTCCAGGCATCTTAAGGTGGAAATGAAACAAACATTTATAATGTTGAACTGTTTTCATTGAAGGATTTGTGCAAGTATAATGCAGGACCTAAAGAAGTGGTGTGTATGAAATGAAGAACCTGATTTGATGCTGCAGTTGTAGATGGACAGCTGAAAAAACAAAACTTGCTTGGCATATCACTTTGTTTTTGAAATGAATACAATAAATGGTGTTGCTGATCTGTAGTCATACTGCTCTAAGAGCTATTTGTTTGATATGGAAGAATGGCATTGTGCTACGGGATTCACAAGAACACAGTTAAGAACCTCTTTTGGAAAGCTTACTTTCTAAATGCATATTGTATTCATTAGTCTCTTTACCAAAACTATTTACGTTGCTAAGATGTATTTCTTTGTTTCAAAGGAGTAGGCTTGACTGTTTCATTTGCAGTCCAAAATAGTTTTAGGCTGTCTTCCTGACTTTTCAGAGGGGACATTTGTTTGTGAGTGCTTTTGTGAATGACCCTGTTTGATAGATTTTTAGAAATGTGTGTGGAAGGGATGAGGGAGGCTGAGCAGTTTTGTGTTCTCTTTCCTGTGTATCTTGTGCAGAAGTGCCTAGAGCCTTGAGCAGGTGTACTATTCTGTTTCTGTTCAAATTTGAAGAAAAGTTGAGGCACCAAGAGGTGAATTTGACTAGATCAAAGTCATACAGCAAAATGAATTGATAGCCATAAAAAGGAAACATGGTCCTTCTAACCCAATTTGGAGCTCCGTTCTTTTGCTATGAGTTCAGTTCAAATACTAGGAGCTAAGAATGGCTTGGTTATGACAGCAAAGCTGGTATTATATGAAAATCAGAGAACACAAGAGTTTTATCACTGCTTTGGACTGCAGTCCTATAAGGATGGGAAAGGACTTGGCGATTCATCTTCCTTTCATTCCCCAGCAAGGTCAAAGCTTCTCAGCTGGGGAGTGGAAGATGCTTCTCCAATTCCCCCATCTCAAGAACTTAGTAAATAGAGTGAATGGCATCATGATACTTGGCTGTATCATTATTCTTTACTCAGTGTTGTTGTAATGAAAGCTTCAGATAGTATTACTCATTTTGTCTGAACCACTTGTAGTCAGTAGTACACAATTTCTGCCGCTGGTGGTAGAAAAAACATGAAAACTTTCAGAGTACTAACTGATCCTGTTGTGCTTTTTTCCCCCATAAGTGTTTTGTTATTGGTTGGAAATCATTTGAAACTGCTTTGGAAGAAAAACTTAAGTTTGGTTGTTACAGAAAGATAAACATTTAACATTCTCAAAGCTTATAAAAGTCATGTGAAACTAGCCGAAACTTCTATGTTTGCAAAATTTAGAAGTTCATACAAACAAATTCAGTTGTATCAGTGGAGTAAAGCTACAAATGGATATGGGTTAAATGAGACTTTGATTATATTACTTTAATATTCTAGGTTCCTGTTGCTTATACCACCCTCATTTCATGACTTGCTAAATTGCAACAGCATTTTGTCATAAGCCCTGTTCTTTTAAATCAGGGATTTGATGTCACCTCTAATTCTTGAGTTAAATTGCTGGTATAGTTCAACTTGCTGACTATTGTATGTGACATCAATAAATGTTTCTTAAGACTGTGAGTGCTGTGTGATTCCTTAGCTTGATTTCTTGCAGTAAGAAATACAGTTGTACCAAATTCTGAATCTTCTCTGCCAGTATCAGCTGTATCTGGAAAAGGAGTGCAAGTCTTTAAGTTTTAAGACAATCTCTTATTGCAGGCTTCAGGAAGACTGTCTTGGCTGAATGTGGTATAAGCTCTAATCAGACTTACCGTGCCATGTTATCTCAGAATAAAATCAGTCATAACTTTAGTTTATAGCATTGACCAGCATCCACATAGCACTGAATTAAAAGTAGGATGTTGTATGTCTGTAGTATATCTGTAGCCTGATAGATGAGGGTTAAATGGTGAAGTTCAAGTTAGTATGAATGTGGGATACAGAAATGCGTGATACAGGTTCTCCTTGGTTACGCCACATGTGGAACAGCTTGTTTTGCTTTTTCTGTAGGGAGAGAAACAGAGGAAGTGTTTATGGGTCATATCCAGAGTTTGTGATGATAATGCCTTATTGATTTCCATCCCTAGCAAGGTACTTGGACTGTGAAGTTGTGTCAGAACTGTCAGATCATGGGTTTAAATGTCAGTCGTTTTGATCTATTCTGGCAATATTTACACGCCACTTTCAGAGGGCAAACATTGCAATTGTAGGCTACTTTGTTACCAAGAGGTACAATTAAAAACAAAACGAATTCTCAGCCCCTCTGACCTGAAATTTTTTCAGAGCTGAAATACAGTTTTCTAACTTCTCACATGCTTGCTTTCTAAAAATCAAAAAATCCTTTCTAATCTGTGATAAAATTGAGTCTATAATGGAGAAACATTTCTGACCCAAATTACTAAGACATTAATTGCCATTATTCTGCTTACTTTTTTTACATACAGATTTCTACTCAACTTAGTAAGGGGTTTTTGTTAGTTTGGTTGGGGTTTTTTGCATTAAATTCTTCAATGAGTGTTAGAATGATAAAAATGCTATTCTCTGTTTCATCTATGAAGTGAAGACTGAGTTTTCATTGGTAGCAAAGGGTAGTTTGTAAGGTAAACGGCCTTGACTTGCCTGTCACACTACTCTGTATGTAGTGTTCATTACAAAAACCAAGACCTTCATGTTCTTATAGTGTTGAAAATACTTCCCAGCATGGAGCTTGAGCAAGAATGAATTCTGTGGCATTTGTAAGGTGAAGATTGAGAGATGTGTGACAGTGCAATGCCTAAGTACAACAGCTGACTTTGACAGGGAGCAGATGACTTAAAAAGCTGTGGATTCTCAAACAGTGGCTCCCCTTGCATTCAAAGTCTTCAAGAGTCATTGGTGGATGCTCATCATCACTGTCATTATTATTTGTGCCATACATGCTTTAAATGTGATCTAGCGGTCATGTAAGGTAGAATTGGAAATAGAGCAGTATGTTTCTATTCCAGCATGATAATGCTGCACTATATTCTTGAAATCTTCCTTTAGTTATCTTAGGATATTTAAATTACAACAGTGTTACCATTTTATTTTTTAAAAAATAGATTTCTGGATCACATTAATATGTGTAGGTTATATGTTTTACTGATACTCTAAACTGTTTTGGTCACATGTATAACTGTCATTGGTTTTTAATCTGTCTGGGATATCCACTGAGAATTTTTATCAGCAATGGCTTTCAATTTTATGGTCAAAGTATCATGTTTATTCTTTTTTTTTCTCCACCATACATTCCTCCTAGTTTCTAAAATCTTGAGCTGAGTTAGTTTCCTTGGTTTAGACTTGTGATCAGGCAGCTAGAACTGTGTACACACCTTTAATGTAAACTTTATGATGTGTAAAATACATTGGCTGTGCATTATGGTCTTAAAATAGTATGCAAGCAAAGTGAAAGGTTGGGTTTTTTTTAAATTATCAAAATGAAAAATATAGACTGTTATCATCCATGATGCCATACCTTTTGCATGTAGTACGTGTAAGTTTAGATGGTGAGTTTACATCTAGTTTACTTGAATTATTGTTTTAAAGTACTGTATTAGTAACTGGTTTTACATATTATGTTACTGGCTTACTTCAAATACAGTTGTAGTTACTAAAATATTTTAAAAAGAAGGCTATGCAAACTAAACCAAACATTCTCAAGGTATTGATCAACTGAGTCATTTCTTGAGGGAGATTCTACATGGAAACATAAAAGCCAGTCCACACAGATTGAGATGAAGGACAGACCTTTAGAAGCTGCTGCAACAACTGCAGGAACTAAGAGGGACAAATGAGAAAATGATTATTACAGGGTCTAAAAGTTTGACTATTTTTTTAGTCCTCAGGAATCTCACAAAGATGAAAACCATAAAATTACTGTTTGTGGAGGTTACTGGTCAGTTCTGTAGTTTCTTATAAATTGTGCAGAGTGTTACTGAACAATGTTAAAACATTCAGTTACGCCCACAGCTAAAAGAAAATGGTAATGTATTTTTAGTATCTGTACAGGTAGTACAAAGCAGTAGCCTAGTAGCTGACAGTGTAATTCTTCAGAAACTCTCTGCAGCTAACATTTAAAACTGAATCATGGGTTACTGACTAGTTACGTAAAAAAAAAAAAAGACAACAAAAAAACCCACCCCAGAACCCCCCTAAAACCCCACACAAAACCACAAAAAACCTGAACAGACCCAAAGCAAAACTGTACAACCACAGAACTATCACATACTGGCCCTTGCAAAGCTGAAGCATTTATTTGGCTTTCTGAGGTAGAACTCCATCTGAAACCAGAAGTGTGTAAAACAAATGTCAGAGGATCATGCATAGTTTTTTATCTTTGCTACTTAATACATACAGACTTTTTTACTTTTCTTGGTTTTTTTGTAATGCTGTCAGATGCAGTTATCTGAATTTTACCCATTTAAACTACATCTGATGGCTTTACCTACCGACACCCAGAGAAGGAGCCAATGCTGTAATTTTTAGGATAGGCATCTCTTAGAACAAGGTTCTTGGGGATTACCTCTTCGGAAGGTGGAAGAATTCAGCGTTTTGTTATCTGTAGGTAATTGATACCTGGAAGATGTAGGATGAAGCTTACTATAAGTCAGTCAGGATCAAACCTGAGGAGACACTTCATTTCCCTCTTATAAGACATTCTTTATCACATGAGACACTGAATCTGTTGGTGCTTCAGTGGGAAATTGAACTGAAGTAGATAATAAAAATTAAAGGATTTATCATGAATTTCATAGAGGTTTTCAACGACAAGATTTTAGATACACAGAAAAGCTAAAAAGTTCTGTGTCTCAGAAGAAATGGTAGATGAAGATCCTGGCTCTTCATGGTTGTTACTATTTCTGTTTCAGTGTTCAGAAGGATAGTAATATAACCTTGAAACTTTTAAATACATTGTATGGCCAACTAGAATTACTGGAGAAATTGCACTTATGTAATACATACACAGTTTCTAGTTGCAGAAAACAGCTGACACGAAGCGTGAGACAAAATCATTTTGCATTTTGATTTGTGAAATTAAGTAACTTCTGAGAGGTCCTCCTTTTTTGGAAGGCACATCATTGTAACTGAGTCAATATCATTAGTTGAACACTTAAGTGAGATTCTCTATCTTTACCAGTGCTTCTGGTATTAGTTTTTTGCATTTATTTTACAGTGCTTTTGGTTTTGTTTGCTCTTTGCTGTATTAAAGCCCAAGATACCATGTGTGTTGCAGAGGTGTTTACCTTTTTCTACAGTGTTTTTGATTTTTGATTTTGTTATTTGCCAGTATAACCAATGCTCTATTAAAATGAGCAATTTTACTTTCTAAACTGTTGGTGATCAGTGTTTCCATCAAATTACAGCTTGTGGGAAAATAGTCTAGTGGATTTGAGTTCTTCGGGGGTTTTGGTTTTTTTTTCCCAAATGATTTGTAAAAGGTTACTGTTACCTTTTTCCTTTCAAATTACCAATTAGGTTGTGTTAAATAGTTAAGAAACTGAAGTAGTTCACCAGGCAAATACCTACTCTGTTTAAGCCAAAGCGCCTGTTTTAGAATGGAGTAGGTAGACACAATAAAATTGAAAATAGTGGATTTGATTTCTCTTCTGCTTTACACATTCCTCCCCCTCTCCTCTTTATGGCAAGCCTTTGTAGAGGGTTTTCCTGCTCACTGTATGTTTTTTTTTTTATATGTGGCTTCATTGTCTTGATGAAGTTTGCATTGTTGCTTTCCTTCATAGAGCAAAGGAAGCATGCTGAGCTTTGGTGCCTCTGGATTATGGCTAGTAATTTTGAGGTTACTCTTCAGCAAAAAAGGAAATTGTGAGAGTTTGCTGCGTACATTTGAAGACACTTTAGACTCTGTTTAGGAGAGCAGTTTCTTTCCTGCATAATACATGCTGCAATTTTTTTGCTTGCCTCTTTGCATTAAATGTTATTTTCAAAAGTCATGTGCAGTCAGCAATCTTTCTGAATCAGCACTGTAGAATATACATGTTAATATTTTTGCTTGAGACTTGCAGGATGTGATACCTTTTTACCTTTTTTGTAATTAGTCTGTCCTTCCTGTCCTTTTCCTTCATGCTTTTCTGTGTGAAGTAACACCTTGTGCAATACATGTACAATATGATAATTTCAGCATGACTGGGTACACATGTAGGAACTGGTGACGACATTTTTCTTGTGAAGTGAGTAGTAGATTTCTCAAAAAAGTGATACTTCTGGGTGAAGTTTCAAATGAAAAAATCTTAGCACAGCACATGAATCACTGACTTGGGAGGAAGACACCAAAGAGTGCTTATTTAAAAAACAAAACCAAAACAAACAAAAAACCCACACTCCCAAACCCCAACAAAAACCTACCTTATTTTGGTGGGGAAAAGAGAAGGCTTTTATTAATTAATGCTTTCATAGCAAGGTCTTTTGAAAGATAAAGAAACTTTTAATTGCCTGAAGGTAGGCATTGTGTATTCATGTTTTTATGCCTGTTGGACACAACTTGTGAAACATGGGATGGTGAATTAGCGAGAACTGTGGCTTTTAAACCACAGTTTTAAAGTGTCTTGGTACTTTCTAGAAAGCACAGCCATACAAAGTTTGCATTTTTAAAAAACTTGCGTACTTCAAAGAAACTGCTTGATTGTTTGTATGATGTAGTGTTAAGCAGGAGACATCATAATGCTTTTCTGTTACTTTAACAAAAAATTGAGAGGAAACAATTTGACCTCTTTGTGCTCTTTCTTTTGCTAAACTCTTGAGTGTAAGGCTAGTGATAGGCATTATTAACTAAACTAAGGACTAGTTTTCATGTGGTGGTTATGCTGTATTTTCTCCACTGCAGGTGTACCCTGCTGTATTGAGGATGTTTTGGAAAAGCAGAAAAGTCAGCCATATAACTGAAAGTGAAATATTTTCCCAGTAAGAATTAGTAAAAGAGAAGATAGGTAGGTTTATGAATTACAGAATGACTGACCATTATCCATTTTTTTCAGTCTTATCTCTTACTGATGTGATTCATCTTATTTATCTATCAAATTATGGCATATATGTAATACATAGGCCATTGATGATGGCAGTGTTAACATACCTGTTCATGAGGCAACAAGAATGCTAAAAGATAAACCAAGTTTCAGTTTCAAAGTTGAAGCAGCTGGCATCTTCTGAAACAGTGGTCCAATCTCAAAAGCAAACATCCCTGAGAAATCTGATGGTCCTGCTGACCCTGATCCTGCATCTCCATGTCATTTATATCGTTGTTGCATAAGCAGGTCCATTACTTGGTGTGCAGCACCAGTTCGGACACAGTCGAGGTAGTTCTATCTTTTTATTGTAGTTTGTGCAAAATAGGGAGCTAGGGTGTAATCCACAAAAAATATCTCGCCTCTTAATATGTAGTAAACATTTTATACACTTTGAGTAGTTGTTTACCATTAAGTTTAGTCACCCTTATTTCTCATTGCTTCTTACAAGCCTTGTCTCCACTTAAAGGTACAACATCCCTTTTCACCAGCATGTCCTGTGGGGAGGGGGCTTTGTTAGTAGAAGGCTTTCTTTGCTTGAGAGTGGATCTTTTAGTATGCTACTTAGGATAATTCACACACAGTTCCAGTAATTTTCTGTTTAGTCTCATTAACCATTTGGTTCTCCTTCAGCTTATGGTGTTACTTGTTAGTTTGACCTATTTATGGTGTCTGTTCCTTCTCCCAAGGCCCTGTTTTGTTGACTGTAACATCCTCTGTTTAAGAGACACTTCCATTACTAATTTTCAGGGTGCATGTACAAGTTTCTATTCTGGGGACAGAATATTTCAGTATGTATTTATCCCTAAAGTTTTAAAAATCTGTTGTTGTACATTGCTGTACCCTAACAGTTGTTTATTCATGAATTTATAATAATTCTTAGAACTGGAGAAAGAACACTAATTAAGTAATGAGTAACATTTGCTTTTCTAGCTTAATAATGGATTAAAGTAGCATTGTTAGCTTGTAACCCTTTTAATTGATCATCTTAATTGTTAAAGAATAAGCATATTACAATTCCCAGCTGCATTTCACTTTTTACTTAAGTGGTTACGTCTGAGAGGGCTTATCCACAGACACCCTCTCTGTGTATAATAGATTTCTCCTCGTGTTTGTAACTTTGTTTATTTTAGCCTTTTTCTTTCTTTGCTTTGTAGAAGTAGATTTCCTATTGGAAAGTGATATTTCTGATAAGGAGGCAATATTAATGTGTCATATAGTTTACTAAGATGGACTATGCACTAGAAACTTTTGCAGACATTTGTTAACAAATTTGTATGTCTCTGTTGTTTTCTTGGTGGTTCTAGTGAAGGTACAGCTTTTGCTGATGGATCATTTCTGTCAGTGCATTGGTACAGAAAAATAAAATACGTGCTCTTAAGATGTTGAACTAGGTAATTGTGCCTTTTTTTATAACTAAAAGCTTAAATCCAGACTGAAGCAATAATCAGAGGAAAACTGATTATTTTCTGCCTGCCTGCCTGCTGCTCTTCTTTTTTTGAACGCTTTCTAATGATGTTTCTCTCTTTCTTAGTTTGTGTTCATTTGTACTAATTAAAGACAGACTGGGAAATTCTGTACTCTTCAGCAGTGGCCTGTAACAGAGGGAAACTGTCAACTTTTAGGAATGAAGGATAGGCCATTTATGCCTCACTCAAACAGCCTAATCATTAGTTTATAGAAATAACTTAGACTCCTTCTGATTTTTATTTTTATTATTCTTTTGTATTGATCTCCAGTGCTTATTTTACTAGTTTTCTGGTTTTGGAAGGACGTGTAATATTGAATGGTGTGGTTAAAACAAGATGAGTAAACAATGTTCGGCAGATTTTAATAATGCCTTTGAAAGTATTGCTGAATTCCTGATAGATACGTTAAGCTCTGATCATTTACTCCTAGTTCTTCAATTTTTTTATGCCTTAATCAGCTTTTTTTGTATTTGTCTCTCTGTGCTTGGTCACCAGTTTCTGTTACAAAGTATCTTACAATTTGTTCTGGAAACTATTTGGAATCAGTTGTATGTAATTTATATAGTCACAAAACCCATCTGTAGTCATACTCCTCATGTTTACATAATTCTTGCAGTAAAAATGCCATAACTTGGAATCTTCATGAGCTGTTGTGTAGTTTCCAAGTATCACGGTTGCATGTTTATTAGTTTATGTTTTAATGGGTATTTCTTTTTTCAGATACTGAAAGTAGGACTTGGTGGTATAAAAATCACAGTCTTTGAAAGGTCATGGTGACAGGGGGAAACACCAGAGGACTGAAGAAAGCAAACCCGTATTTTCAAGAAGGGCAAGAGGGAGGTAGCTGAAAAATTAAAGGCCAGTCAACCTTACCTTGATCCCTGGGAAGGTGGTGCAGTAACTAATTCTACAAACTACTTCCAAACACATGAAGGACAGGAAGGTGATCAGAATTAGTATAGATATGGAGGGTATATCATGCTTAATAAGCCCAGTTACCTTCTATGATGAGATGACTGACAGTGTGGATGAGGGTATGTTTGTCTTTCACTTTATTAAGACTTTCACCACTGTGTCCCTTAATATCCTTGGTAGATAAATCCATGACGTACAAACTAGATAAGGAGCCAGTGAGGTGGGTCAAAAATCATCAGAACTGCTGGGCTTGAAGCATTGTAAACAGTGGCATAAAGTGCAGCTGGAAGTCAGTCACCAGTGATTTGCTATGCGGGTTGACACTGGGGCTAGTCCTGTTTAGCACTTCATTAATGACCTGGATGATGGGACACAGTGCGCAGTCAGGCAATTTGCAGACGAAATAGGGAGGAGTGGTTGACGCATCAATTCAGCTTGCTGCTATTCAGAGGGACCTCAACATGCTGAAGAACTGGACAGACAAAAGGAGGTGCCAAGTTCTGCATCTGGGAGTGAATAACCCCATGCATGTACAGGCAGATGGCCAACCAGCTGAGAATTGGACTGACAGAAAAGGACCTGGGGGTCATGGTGGATAGAGTTCAACGTAAGCCAGTTGTGTTCCTTGTGGCAAGTAAGGGCAAACAGCATTCTGTGCTTTATTAAGAAGAGTGTTGCCCAAAGGTCAAGGGAGGTGATTCTTCCACTCTTGCTTCTCAGTGGTGAGGTACATCTGGAGTGCTGGGTTCAGTTCCGGGCTCCCCACAGCACCAGAGACATGGTCATACTGCAGTGAGTCTAGTGGAGGGCTGTGAAGATAGTTAAGGGATTGGGAGCATCTGGTATTTGACGAGAATCTGAGAGCGCTAAGACTGTTCAGCTTGAGGCATGGAAGGTTCAAGGGCATGCTATCAGTATGTTGCTAAGATATGTGATGGAGCCAGACTCTTCTCAGTGGTATGCAGTGGAAGGACAGGAGACAATGAGTACAAGCTGAAATACGAAAATCAGTTTAGAGGAGAACCTGTTTGACTTAAAGGTGATCAAACATTGGAATACAGGGGGTTCTGGAGTCTACCCTTGGAGTTACTCAAAACCTGAGAACAGAGCCCTGAGCAACCTGCTGTAGCTGACCCTGCATTGGACTGGATGGTCTCCAGAGGTCCCTTCCAACCTTAAACTGTGTAAGTTTCTGTAGGTTTTTTTTATACATAATTCCTTGAAGACAGAAAAACATACTTATGTTGTGCGTATCATCACAGCTGCTAAGTGCCACCTATCTCTTACAAAATACTTTCATAGCATTACGTCCTGACTTCAGTAACTTACCTTTCACATATGTTTTACTGCCAGGAAATGCAAAATCTGCTTCTTGTCTCACACGTCTTTCAGAAGTGGCAATGTATTGCCTAGATAGTTCATCGCTTTTTTACGTTTAAGGTAAAGTTAAGGTAACTTGCATTAACATATATAGGATGCTTTATGGGGTGTGGTGATTTTTGAAAAGTCTTTTCATGTGTTAACTTTACTAATTTAAAATATCCTTTTCACTCTTCTATTTTTCCTTGGAAAGCCATTAAGTCTTCAGTAAGCTACTGGGGAGCAGCTTTAAAGTTCTTCTGTGTGTTAGTGGAAATTGTAATGATAACTTTCTGCCACAGAACAGTGCTTTGAGCTTAAAGGCGATGTCCTACAGTACATACATATGTAGTCTGTGTTGATACTTCATTCTAGGCAATAAATACGGTAACAAGAAAATGGATTTAGATTTATGCCTGATTTCACTGTAACAGAAGGTTTATTTGAAAGGGAAAAAAATGGTTGTAAAAGATGGTACTGATAACTCATAAAAACTGAGGAAACTGGCTAAGTGTTTCTCATAAACAGTGCTCAAAGAAAAACATTGCTATTGAACTGTTGAAACTGGTCTTGGGTTTCAGTATATTTCACTGGAGCTTAAAAATCCTAGTTTATAAGTGGGTATACTCTAATTTTTTTTTACTTACTGATATAGTAAGCATCATCACTTCTGATTTGGGAGGGCAAGACGAGCTATGTCTCCTGAATGCTTTCCAAAGCAGAACTATGCCCTAAATGATTACAGAGCAAATTGTCACTTTAGAGGCTGGTATTGTGAACCTTGCCAGTTTCCTCAAACTATTATCTCAAGTTCATTTCCAGCTAGAATTTATTGTTTATTGTATGATATGCAGTGGAATTCAGCTTCCTTTTAATATTAGAAACGCTTTTTGTCCATTATGTAATAATAAGCAGTGAGGTCTTTCTTACCAAATTTCAAAAGAGGTGGACAAACACAATGGAAATTTTACAGGAGTGATTGACTGCTTACAGCTTTCCAGGATTGACTATCTCACGTAATATACTAGACATTAAAGTAGCACTTGCATTAGAGGCTTTGCATGGTTTTTGAAGGCTAGATACAAAAAATTGCCGTCTGAACTGAGAAATTGGAATTTAGTTCAAGAGCTATGGCAATTCCAGTCCTTTTTGCATCTAGTTTTAAAATTTGTGGTGAGTGATTCTGAAGGACTTTCTAGGGAACTGGTATCTTAAGATGTTGTTTTTGTGGTGGGGGGTTTTGTGGTGGTGGTGAGTTTGCTCTGTTTGTTGTGTTTTTTAAACCTAGAATGCAACTTTTAGCATGATTCAAGCTTTGGATGATGTACTGTCACATTTTGTGTAACAGTAATTTCTCTTGGGAGAAGGTACTCACTTGGAAAGTATGGATGGAAGACAGAACTGAGGGAGGTTGGTAAAAGGAAGTCAGATGGTCATTACAGGCAGTCTATAAATTTCAACAACAGTTGCAAAGGTGGTGACCATTGTTTTAAAACGAGCAAAAATGTTTCAGGTGTATCACATGGAGTAGAAGTTCCTTTAGGAGGAACTGAGCAGTTGGCCAGAACACTTCTTTCATTCAAGGCTTGGGAAGCAAACCCTTTGCTTGGGAATCTGTATGCTGAGTGTTCGTAAGTTATTTCAACAGATACAAGGCATTGTATTTGGTGGTCTAAGGGAAAAGGAGAAATCTTTGCAACAGGTAGATTTTCATCTTTATCTAACAGTGCACCTTATCAGAAATGGTTCAGTCTTACTCAAATTTTTCATTTTTCTTACTGATCGTAGCAAAGTTATGGGCATTATAGTTAAGATTTTACCAATGTTATTTTTTATTTGCAAACTGTATTGCATATTCTCCAAAAGAAGAGAAATGGGAAGCAAGTACAATGGAAGTAGCAGGTGGAGTAGTTAGATTTGATATGGTGATGTTATGTTTAAGTTTAAGGCTCATCTTTATAGTGTATCATGTACTAAAACTCTGCAGGTGTATTAAATAAAAGTTCAACAGAATAGAGTAAAAGGTTTACAGCTAAACTAATGTAAATGCAGACTGGCAATTAAGGATAGTACACAACTATTTTACTACTTTATTTTCTCCAGATAGAAGGGGCATGGTTTTGCTGGTTGAAGTTGTATTCCTTGGGATGAACATAGCTGTTTTTTGTCTTTGCTGAATAACTGTAGTAGCTGTACTACGCTATAGCTAAGTTTAATTGGGGAAGTAGAAAAGTTAGTTCCTTAGATCCAGTGTTCCCAGTTCATCCACTTCATCTGGTTGCAGAGAACTTATTTAAACAAAGGTCTTAATATTTGTCAAAACAACAATAGAAAGTCTGTGGCTCATATAGAGTACTGGCAGTTAAAGATGGAAGCTGAATCTTTTCCAGTTCCATGAATCTGTGAAGAGAATACTGAAGACTTCATTGCATCCAGGAGTCATGTAGGAAAAAATGCCTCTGTCATTATGGATATATCTTAATTTTGTTTAAAAAGACTGTTCCAGTTGGAGATGTTGAGAAACCCATTTCTTTTTGCAAGATGCATTTAAAAAAACTCTGGTGGTTTGTGTTGGGTTTGGTTTTTTGTTTGTTATTCTTACTTACAGTAAAAGGGATTTTAAAAAAACGGCTATTCAGCATATATGTCAACTCTCTTCCAGCAAATAACTTGGTTTCTGCCATCCATCGAAGTAATACACAAATAGGTTTAAAAGCCAAAAGTAAAAACTACAACATGTAATAACTTTGGGAAACAGTCAGACTTGGTGTAGACTTAATTCTTTGCAAAATTTAGTGCTGTTTCTGGATTACTGATGCTCTTCTATCTTGTGATGACTTTTTCAATCGTATGTACTGTTGGTGTGTGGTTGTGAACATCAGGGAAAGTTTTTATTTTATTGCAGTTTGTGTCAAGATTAGAAACATTAGATGCAACTTCCCTTGGGGCCTTTGTAATTTAAGTCTCACTACTTTTCTTTAAAATTAAACTGGAGCAAATACCTGCTTTTAGAAGTGGAATTGAAAAAAGTGTTCTACAATTGTTGCAAATTTTGTTAATATAATGTCACTCAATTAATTGTTTACACTTTTAAGTTTTGAATAGGGAACCTCAGATTTTGCTAAATACTTTTTTTCCTTAGTTATGTTGTCTCAAGGGTTGAACTGTCTTTGGATTTATTATGTTGTAGAGCAAGTCAGGTAGTTATGTGCCAGGTATAATAAAGATAGCTGCTAAAGAAATTAAAATACATAATCAGTTTGAGTACATGGGTTGTTTTTTTTTTTCCTTTCCTCTTTTTTACACTGCCACCCCACTCCTAACCCCTGGTTTCTGAGCAGCCTGGTCTTGGTATTCCTGCTTATTGTTAGGAAGAAGTTGGACAAGATAACTTCCAGAGGTCACTTCCCACCTCAATCACGCTGTGATTTTTTTAATTTATTTTTTTTTGTTGTTGTTGTTGAAAAAAATAGATACAGTAAATCACAGATGCATGAGCACAGTGGTAGTCCTCAATTCCTTCATTCTCCCTCGAAGGGTTGGAGGGAAGAGAGAAGGGAAAGTGAGTATATGCAATGTCTTTGGTATTTGTTGTCATGGTCTATCTACCTGTTTTGAATTAAAATTGGTATTGTTCAATTGCAGCATTAGCTTGGTGATAATTTTTAGTCCTGTCAAATTTAAAGTGACTCGTTTTCTGCTGTTCTATGTGTTGCATGCTGGAAAGGAGAGCTCTTCAGAAATACCTGCATGAGCAGACTATGTTCTGTGGAGCAGTGGGGTTTAATACATAAACCACACTCACAAGGAAATGATTGGGGTAGGAGAAAGGCAGGTCAGGAAACAGTAAGTTTGTGTGTTGTGCCTTCAATCAGCTAAAAGCTGCGTTCGCAGAAGTTTTGGGAAATGTAATTGTCTTCCTTTTAACTCATTTGTCTTTGTGCTGTCCTCTGAGTCAGCAGAAGCCCTATTCTGTAAGAGGACATGAATCCCAGTTATACTTACTGATCGCATGTGTCTAAACTCAGTCTACCATCTTATTCCTCTGTCTCTCTACGTGTGCATGCATGTATGCAGGCCCACCTGTCTGAGAGACTGAGCTGCTGCTTTCTAAGGGTGACTCAACCTCATCCTTGGGAATTGTGAAAGACAAGCTGGTGAAACATAGACCTAAAGGAGCAGAACAAAACCAGACATGAAATTCAGAAAAATAAATCTTGAATGTGGGAAAAAGGGCAGCAAAGGATAACTCTGCTGGTGATCACATTAGTTCCATAGACTGTTCAGTAAGCTCTTTGGCCTTCTTTGTCTCCCCTAGCCTTGTGCCTTCTGGAATTCCTGTGGGAGGAGGTGGTAACTGTTACAGAAGGGCTGTGTTCTGTGTTTTTTGAAATAGTCTGCAAATGAAGTGAAATTTTTAGCACAGTTCCTCAGTGGGAAAGTTTCTCAGCTTTTTGTGTCTTGGATTATGATCCTGCTTTGCTCTTTAAAGTGAAAATGAAATCTACTACTGATCGCCCACAGTCTTAATCTCTTCATATGAACTGCAGTGTTTTCACTTGGTCTCCAGTGGTATGACTTGGTTTTGACATAGTTTTCCCTCTAGCTTGACAGTGGTTCAATCTTGAAATGTCATATTGAATCGTATGTTTTCTTTTATTTGTTCTACCCACTTTTATTCAGATTGATAAGTTTGTACCAGAAGTTATAAGAGACATTTACAATGTGAAACTCAGAATTTTCCCTGTTTCTTGGAAAAACAAAATTGAAGCTAGTTCACAGGTGTATTATTTGTGTTCAGCTGAATGGTTTCAAGATATGTGACTGATTTTGTCCAAATAATCAGAAATAAAGGGATTACTCAAACCTTGTCTGCATAATACTTAACACGTTAAATGTAAATTAACAGGAGGAATTAATTTAAAATTGTTTACTTCATCTACATTAAACATTTGAGTTGATATTCTCTTTCAAAGAAGTTTTTAGAATTAATATCTTGAATTCAGTTGGGTTTATTTTACAGTAAAATTAAGTTGCACTGAGTAAACTCTACTTAAAGTGTGAAGAAAATTTCCAAACTGGTTTGGTGTAGTTAAACCTATGAAAGGGGGGGAAAAAATCAGATGAATGTTTAGGGAATCTCGGTGTATAAGGAGATTTTCTTCAAAGCAAGTGTTCTTTATTGTACTTGTTTTATACTAACTTGGTATAACACAAATATTTACCTTATGTTTTGCTCCAAATTGTTACTTCTGCAAGTATGTTTTCACTGTTGGCAACAGTTCTGTGTTTTTTTGTATTGCTGCGGTACTCATAGGGGATGAGCTGGGAGTGTTTAACATGGACAGGTCAAACATTAAAAATCCCCAAGCTTTTTTGTGCATGGCCATCATGATTTTGTGATTCCATCTGAATGTTATTAATGGCATATTTGCTTATGCTGTGACATCGGTAATTTCAGAGAACTTGAAAGTAGGGAATTATCTTAAGTATACAAGTTAGCTTGCATCTGAAACAGTGTGGCCAGCAGGACAAGGGGAGTGATTGTCCCCCTGCACTGGGCACTGGTGAGGCTGCACCTTGAATAATGTTCAGCTTTAAGCCCCTCAGTTCGAGAGGTATGTAGAGTTGCTGGACTGTGTCTGGAGAAGGGCAGCAAATCTGGTGAAGGGTCTAGAGAACAAGTCTTAACGAGGAGAGGCTCAGAGAACTGGGGATGTTACCTAGTCTGGAGAAGAGGAGACTCAGTGGGGACCTTGTGGCTCCCTGCAGCTGCCTGACAGGAGGGTGTAGGCAGGGGAGTCGGTCTCTTCTCCCAGGTGACAAGTGACAGGGCAAGAGGAACCAGCCTCAGTCTGTGCCGGGGAGGTTTAGGTTGGGTACTAGGAAAGAGTGTTCTGCACTTAACATCTCAAATATTTGTCACAAGTCTTAGCCTGAAGGACTCCTTAAAATGAGCCCACAAATATGACATTTAAGCACCAAGTAAAAGCCTGTACTTTTAGGCAACATAACCTGACCAAAATTTTGCAGAAAATCAAATCATATTTAGAAAGTGGTGTGATGATCAACGAGTGTAGCTTATTTCAGCAAAAGAGAAAAATGTAAAACTCAGAATTACTGATTTTTATGGAAAACACCCAATGCATCAATGGGGCTATGTAAATAACTAAACATACTGTCCTACAGGAAGGTGTATTTCCTACTATTTCGTTAGAGAACTAATGCAAAACAGGCTTTTAAAGAGTTGTACTGTTAGGCAGCTCCGTTGTCATCTTAAAACACGGGGATTAAATTTAAGTGAATGGAACACAAATGTTGTATCTAGTTCCAAAATAAGATACTACTGGCTCCATGTCATTAGAAAAGTGATACAAGAGCAGATCCTAGTGATACAGTAGCAAAACCTAAACCAGGGGTCCTCCAAGTGTTTAAACAGGAGCGGATGAAGTGGCAGGCAGCCATCTGCGGCCGCTTGGTTTCCCCCCAAGCCCCTGGTGGGGGGTGTGTGTGTGTCTGTAAATACCCCGGGGCCGGATTGAGGACCCTGGGGGGCTGTGTCCGGCCCATGGGCTGTAGTTTGAGGACCCCTGACCTAAACCAAAGAACAGGTAGGTTTTAAAAAGTTAACCTGTACACGATAATTTTTGTTGGCACAATTATGCTGATAGCTATTGGACACAAAATGCCTTATTAGGGAAGTTTTGTTCACCGGTTCTGCAAAATAAAGCAGTTAAAACTTCTGTGAGGGAGAATCCACTTAGTCAGGGAGTCTATTGCTGCTCTTTTCCGTCTTTTTAAGCAATAAATATCCTCTTCATGAGATTCTCCTTTCATGTAAAAATCCTGACATTACCTAAAACCACTGGATTCTTTTTGTCCTGCAGAAGCAAATGTAGAATTAAACTGTAAAAACCTAACTTTGCTTGGTAGCTGTCATGGTACTAAGCGTAGTTGGGGAATTCAAACATAAAGGGAAAAGCCCAAGCTACTTCAGTAGTTCATACATTTACATCTCACCTGCACTACATATTCCATGTGGAACTTTTATTACAAAAAAAAAGGTGCATCTATAATTGTGCTCTTTTTGGTGAGCACAAGCCCTTTTGCATGCTCAGGTACACATGCAGTGGTTGATAGAAGGTACGGTTCATTTTATTGAAAGAAAATAGCTAAGAGATGTGTAGAAGAGCAAGAGCAACTAAAAGGGCTTCTTACGTTAGCTTTGTCAAATGGAGAACGCTTTAGGTTGCAACATTTTTTTTCACAAAATGCTTGTGACAGTTAAGAGAGAGGAAGTAGCAGCTGGGTTTTTTTCAACTTTTCAATGTGTCATTTATGTTAGGTGGTAGTAGTGCTGCTCTTTTCTAAACACGGTTGTGTACTGACATTTATTTGTATCTTAAAAGACTTTTCATTCTTTTATTAGGTTGAGTCTTAACCAGGCTAAAAATTAGGGACTAAACACTGAACCAAAATCTGTTTTATTCAGGAGTCTTTTCCGATTTTTAACCTTGCATTTCTGTCCTTGGACCTTCTCTGATGATTCATAACCTTTTATTAAAAAAAACCTTGGAAGAAGTAAACCTGTTGAGGCAGCAGCCGATTTTGCACAAATCTTCCAGTCACAAGTTTTTGGCTCTTTTCTTGACTTCTAAAAACAATTAAAATCGCTCCAACCTTCTTTAAAAAGCACTAAGAAAACAGATGCACAAGTATAACATTTCTTTAGAAGCCACAGTAAACACCAACATAAAACTCTGTATAAACACATTTAATCTATTGCATTTCAAAAGCACCTTACTGCCTTTTTATATTGGAACTATTATTGACCTGTGATATGTTACTCCCGTTGCCCTAATACTCATCTTGTTGCCTATTCCTCAATCATAGAATGGTTTGGATTGGAAGGTACCTTGAAGATCTTCTAGTTCCAACCCCCCTGCCACGGGCAGGGACACCTTCCACCAGCCCAGGTTGCCCAAAGCCCCATCCAGCCTGGCCTTGAACACCGCCAGGGATGGGGCATCCACAGCTTCTCTGGGCAGCCTGTGCCAGTGCCTCACCACCCTCACAGTAAAGCATTTCTTCCTAATATCTAATCTAAATCTACCCTCTTCCAGTTTAAAAACATTACCCCTTGCTATGTTACTACAGGACCTGCGAAAAAGTCTGCCTACATCTTTCTTACAAGCCCCCTTTAGGTACTGGAAGGCTGCTAGAAGGTTGTCCTGGAGCCTTCTCTTCTCCAGGCTGAACAACCCCACCCTCTCGGCCTGTCTTCATAGGACAGGTGCTCCAGCCCCCTGATAGTCTTTGTGGCCCTCCTCTGGACCTGTCTCAACAAGTCCACATCCTTTTTATATTGGGAGCTCCAGTCCAGGTGGGGTCCCGTGAGGGTGGAGTGCTCTTGCCATTTACCGTGGCATCCCTGGCACTATTACCACGTTGGCAGCAGAAGCTTCAGTGTCATTGTTGAGTAAAACAGAAAAGACCAAAGGAATGTGGCAGTAGCCACAGAGGAAGAAGATGGTGGCTCTACGTTTTTTTTTGTAAACGCTACTTTATATTCAGCAGCAACTTAAAATTGGCCTAGATTAGTACTTTTCACTAAGGTTTCTTTTCTGACAGTTGTAGTTCGTAGTGAACTGAGCACTTAGTATTGGAATAGTGTTAGAAAAACACATTATGCTAATACTAGTTTAGAAATTGTACTTGGTAATTTATATCCCAAACCTTTGAATTTTTCACTTGCTTTGTCAGCCTTGCTGATTTTGCTGGCTGATCATTTTATGAACCAAACAGATTTCACCAGTATACTAAATTCTATCTGGTATTCTGCTTCTAAGATTTCTGTAACTGTGTCTTCAAACTTAATTTCTTTATATCCATTAATGTAGAAGGTGAAACTATTCTGTACATTGGTGAATTTACTGGTTTTATAAATGCTGATGTTCACTTCCAGTACTTTTTCTGAGATTGAATTAGTGTTAAGAAGCTTAGTATTAGGAATAAACGTGTATGCTGCCCCCGGTACTTAACTGTCGGACTATGTTTTGGCAACTGTATCTACTTCCTTAGGAATTTTAAAAGTGTTTTTGAAGCATTTGGTTCTAGAAACTTGCTGTTGCTGTGTCCAACTGTAGCTCTGGTATGGAAACCAGAAATCTGCCCTCTTGTGGATAATCTGTGAGATGTACCTCAGTTACGGTATCTTATTTGAATGAGAGCTCGAGGATATTCATTCACTCTCATTTTGACTCTCTCCCTCATTCTTTAAGTGATTTTTTTTTTTTTTTTATGGACAGTTTATGAACTGATAATTAACTGAGATTGATGTAGTAACTGACAAGAAAAGTAGTTTATTGCAAAATGTGGAAGTTTAAAACTGTCTGTGAGGCAGGGCTTCTTAAATTTCTAATAGCGTGTTTGCTGATCTAAAAGAAAAAAGTCCGCTGCTCACCTAAATTATAAAATAGCTAATACATGAGTTGTACTAGTTTAGTTTGAGTGTGCAGCTGCAGAAATGAGCTTTGATCATCGCACTGCAGTTACATCGTACAATGCTACTCAATATATAAGCAATGAAACCCACTTTTTAAAGTATTTTCATTCTAAATAAAGATTTCATAATCTAAACTAAATAAAACATAACAGTATTTAAATTATTCTATTCAGTTGAATGCTTTAAAAAAAGAAAAATAGGGAGATCTAATAACCATAGCACTTCTAAAAAATTTAATTTCAATCCACCTAATTTTTGTCTCTGATCTTCTTCTCAGAAATGTCAGTCATATGTAAGGTATTTTTTAAATCCAATGATATAATAAGTTAAAGGATACCCTGGAGTATGGGAATGAAACGTTTAAACCTGTGTAGGAAATTTCTGAACACTGAGGTTGTTTACTTATCTTTGCATTACTGCTGAGTAGTAGTAGCCTTTGTATTACTGCATATAAACAGATTTTCCTCTTTATTTTGTATTCCACCATTCTCGTGCGTGCACATAGCTAAGCTGTGGAAAAAACTAGTATTTTTGTTAAGGAGAGAAGAACGTTTTTCAGCAAAGAGGAATGTTTCGTAAGTGCAGAGCTTGAACCTTTGTATGGTAACCAGTGTCAAAATCCTTTCTTCATTTCGTTGATAGTCAAATGCTGCAATACCTGAAAAAATACAATTTCAGCTTGTTTCCTTTTTCTTGAAATTTTTTTGTGGGGTAATCCTTTGTTTGGCTTTTTTTCCCCCCCCTCACTTCCCTGGTTGAGGTCTGTCTTCAGACAGATGGTCACTTCCTCTTTACCAAAATTGTTCACAACTTTCATCCTCTCTTCCTCCTTTAATTTTACCCGTGTGTAATTCTTTCATTCTTTTTAAAGAGGTAGGCTTGTTTCATGTTGGATTGCCACTGTGGCCATAATCCAGTACCATGGTGAGAAATGCAGACTATATAGAGAGTTGTAGAGAGGGTCTGCATGATAGAGCCCAAACCTGCTGCCACTGAAGCAGTGAGTACTTTCTGTGTCCATGTTATGGACTTCTTCCAACCACATACTTACTTTCTACTTAAAAAAACCAACCCAAACAAAAAGAAAAAAAAATGAACAAAACAAAACCCAAAAGCACCAAACCCCCAACAACCCCCAACAATTTAAATGTAACATTTTGACAGGAACTTTACTTGCAGTATTAGTAAGCAGTAAAGAAGAATATACGTAAGTGACAAAAAAGGGAAGAGGGTAACATACAGAAGTAGCATTTTAAATGTTACTAGCATAAACTTTTTAAGTATCACTTTCCCTACTGTCTTGGTTTGGCTTAATTTTGGTATTGTGTATGATGATGGTAGCTTTTTCGTAGATTGTTCTTATTATATGCTGCCATTTCACTGTTTTCGTTTCACTGAGAGTTTCTTTGTATCATATCCTTTGTGCACTGTAGTTTCTTCCTCCATGAAAACATCTTTTATAGTAGCTGGTGTTTCTTATAAAGAAGCAAGAACCTGAATATATATGTACTGAATATGCAAGAACCTCATTTGGATATATGTAATGTGGATTTCTACTTCTCTGTTTGAACTGCTACACTACACTCTGATGCATTGTTTAAAAACTTCCCAATGCAACAGTTCTTTGATTTCCTTACTTCAGTTAATATAACTAACAATTTTGTTTTCTAAATATTGGAAAACGTTGATCCTTTTTGACTAATTATGAGCTACTACAATGTAGTACCTTTAATTCCTGTTACAGCTGGAGAATGGACCGCCCAAAAAAACTTGTCTGTCAATTAAGCCAGGAGTTGTTGCATGCTGTTCTGATGTTTTGTATGAAAAATCCTTTTTCGTCTAGAGCTGTCAGTTTTTTTCCACAACTGCTTGATATTTAAAATTCTTTAAATGAATGAGTTTATTAATGTTCTCAGTGACATCAAATTTTAGTTCTAGTTTCACTGGATCTCAGTCACGAGTTCTGGAATTGCCAGTTCTGTAACAGAAGCAGTTTTGCTCTCAACACAACAGATGTAATACTTGGACCCAGATATTCCTATGTGGTTTCTTCATATTGTGTTTGTTGTATAAACTAATCCCATCACTTGATCTCTTTTGTCTTCTATTTACTCTCATCTGTTTACTCACATCATCATACTTACAAAAACTTTGTAGTTTGAGACTCATTTCTTGAATTGCTCTGCTGAGTTCCCAGCTGGTGCAGGCTAGCACATCCTGTCCCTTCTGTAACATCTGTATGATCCATCTTTAAAGTAATGGTGGTGTTTGTCTCTACTGCTCCTAACAGAAGGCTATTCCAGAAAGTGGCAGCTCTGATGGTGAGAAGCTCTGTTCTTGTTTTCTTCTTGCTTGCATTCATGCCCGCATTTATTGTTGTGTTAGCATTGCCCTGAAACATTCTTCCTTTGTAGCCGTCTTTGACAGCCTTAGAGAGAGCAACCACATCCCCTCTTGACCTTTGCTTTGTTACCTAAACAAACCACCCCCTTCTACTCTCCTACAAAGAAAGTTTACTCTTACCCCGACCATTCTGGCTCCACTTGCTCCAATGTCAGGTCTGGATCTTGCCAGTTGAGGTTTTGTATGTATTTGTGGAGAAGGATTCTAATTTAAATATCTGGGTTTGGAGAAATTTTTCCCATTGAATATCTGTATAATTTAATTACTGTAGCAGCAATTCCAGGAAAGAACTTGAATTAGTAGTGACAGCTTTTGATGTTTACAGCTTTCCCAGGTGATCAGGAAGGGAAAGTGAAAAGATTTTATTTTCCTTGTTTTTTGTTGTTTCTCTTACATACAGCATTTCCAATAATCCTGATTAGTAATGTGGCTTAAGTCAGTTTTGATGCAGTTTCAGACAAGAGAGGAGATCATTAGGCAAGACCTTGTTATTTTACGTATAATTTGTGCATGAAAGGTGTTCTTTAATTTCTTTAATTACTAACCGGTCAGTGAAAAATTAAAATCTAAAAGTGTTAGCTCCTTTGTGTTTGCTGTTGCAGGCTGAGTAGTGGGAAAAGTTAGGTTGCCTCCCCCCCCCCCCCCCCCCCCTTTTTTTTTTCCTATTTTAAAGAACTGCTTATTTATGGAACTAAGGGACCACTGAAATTCTGTGTATATTGGTATTCGTTTGGGAAAAAAAAACCCACCTTGAGTATGGCATAATACGTGAAAATGCTCTGGGTTTTTGAAGGCTGTTTTCTCCCTGAATTAAAAAAGAAAACCACAGAGAATATCTATCCGTAGCAGTTTCCTTAACTAGATTTCTGTACCTGTAATGTACTATATTTTTAATAAACAAAGGTAATTTAGTGGTGAGAATGAGACTGTGGCAGGTGCAGCAGAGGAAGTCAACTCATTGTCAGTTCTGTTTAACCTCAGTGTTGGTATTTTTTTCAAAGAATTCAGTTGTGTGTAGACAAGGAAACTTTGAAAAGTTAACTTCAGTGGCTCATAGAAGCATTGAACAGGAACGACAACATTCAGTTTCCTTGTCTTGCTTGGAATCTATGCTTATTTGTTAGCAGTGGTGTCTTACATATTGCCATTGCTGTGGCACAAGAAAGAATGGGATGAAAATGACTAAGGAAGTGACTGTGATGTTTTGGGTTGTATGTATTATATGTGTAATTTTCAAAAATATTGGCCTGTAAAGTAAGCGTAAGCAAATCATTATTTCAGTATCTTCAGTAGGTAACATAAATGTTTACCAAAGAAGTCTTTTTACTATTTCCTAAACTGTTAACATAAGTGCCTGTCTGTAATAAGTAGCTGCATATATACAAAATTCCTTTAATTTATTTTGTTTGTCTTCAGAAAACACCATGGTCTATTTTTGTCGTTTCATTAGTATAACAGTGGATTCTAATGTGTGATCTTTGTAAATTTTTGTTGGTTTAGAACTGAAGTTGAATTTTTTTTTTCTTTTTAGCAGTGTGGACTTTCTTACAGTTGGTATCTGTGTAGTTAGTGAAAACTGAGTGAAGAAATTACTTTTTCAGTAGTTGAATATAAACTGTGGTGTTTTACAGGAAGTGAATGAGCTAGGTCAGTGGTGGCTAGGGTTTTTATTCTTCTTCTGTGGAGGGAGTGACATGGTTTCTGGTAGTAGTTTGACCAGACCGTGTTTAATATTAAAGAGATATTTTTCAGATCTATTTTGAAATAGCTACTACTTATAAAATATACTAAGATTTTTTATTTGTCACTTTGCTTACTCCTGGACTTTTGCATCTGTAAATTACTCATTTTGGTTTTGCTAGCTGCTGTTTGTATGAAAAGTACCACCTCCTGCAAAACTGAGGAGAAAATACAGTAGCTAATTACTTAAACTGGTTATACTTTAAGTCCTACCCACTGCAGTATGAACTAACAGAAGTTTTGTTACCAGTTTTTGTTGTTACTGTGTAAACTGAGGAAATTTTCTTTTGATTGCCTTATCTTGCATCTTCTTTTGGTGAATGGCTTTGTGTTTGAGATCAGAAGCTTGTGTTTTGATTGCATAATGCCATTTGATATTTAAAACCTACATGTTCTATCCACTCTTGACAAAATTTACTTAGTATGCAGCTAAGGGTATGGTCTCTGTTCCATTTATGTTGCTGAACTTAAAATTCTAAAAAAGTAAACAGAATTTTAATTTTGGTTTTTTTGTTTTGTTTTGTTTTTTTTTTTTAGTGCTTGGGAAATGGGAAGTAATGATAGCTGGCACCTGATCTGAAATATCTGTGTAGGCACTACTATCCCAGAACTTCAGGATGAATGGGGATATGCCTCATGTTCCCATCACTACTCTTGCAGGGATTGCTAGTCTTACAGACCGTAAGTACTCTTCTTTTTCCTTGTCTTTGGTATGCTGTTTTCTACACATTGGTGATTACCTGCATTTTAAAAATACTAGAAATAGTTTTATGTTGGAGGTTCTTAGAGATAAATCTGTTTAAAATCAGATTTGGCATTAAAAGTGTTAATTTTGTCATTGAATTTTGAAAGTCTTCAAATAACACATGATAATTTAAACATGAAATGAAATGTAGGTTAAAAAAGCCTTAATGAAACATGAACCAAAACGTAGGAACTCATTGTTTTAGAATATAATTCAGTAGTATATCTGGCTACCCCACAAACAAAGAAAAACATAAACGATAAAATACTTCTCTAAAACATACATCTCATCATCCTCACTGAAAAAAGAGGGGGAGAGAGAGGATTAGACTAATGCTCACCTAACTGAAGAGAGTTGTGGAATATGCTGAATATACTGGAAACCTAGTTCCTTAATTTTGTACAAGGTACAAATAAGTTGCTCTATTTAATAAATGCAAGGAATGGCTGCTAGAATGGGAACAAGCAGCTGAACCTATGAGTGTTTTCTTGGCTGTTCAGCCTACAACAGGGGCAGACGAGGTGTGTGTACAGTCTTTAAATATGACAGGAAGACAAAGTGCGAGGAGAGGAAAAGAACTATTTTAATTAAAAGCTGATACTGGCACATAACCAAATGGTTAAATATAATGTGACCAAAAATAAAATTCTAGTGAACACTAAGAGATTTAGTATTACTATAATGAGATCCTAGAACAACCATTGCAATGAGAGCAGTTGGATAAAGATGCATCTTGTTTATGAAGTGTAAGAAAGAGTTTATAGCTCTGTTGTTAGTCTGAGGATAATTGGACTCAGTGACCCAGGTGCTTCTTCCGAGCTCTTGTTTTTATTATTACACTGTTGAAATTTGGAGGCTTTCCAAGAGACACTGAAATTATATAGCCAGCAATTGAATTTAATTGCTTACAGTAAAGAAAGCAGATGTATTGGAGGAAAAAAATCCACCTCTTCATGTCATTCTGATCTTCTGAAATACCAAATTGGAAGAAGCTACTTATGCATTTAGATGTGTATATGCATATCGTTATATATGTCTAATAATGGACCATCAGGATGAAAGTAACAAGTTTCTGGACTATGGGCATGTTTTCCTCATTAAGTATTTGCAGGTAAGGTTCTGAAGAAAGCAAAAAACCTAAACTGTTAGAAGTCACTGGCTAGACTTCTGGTGCAAGTTACTTGAAATGCTGAACTGCCTTTGATGGGATTAGCCTTTGTGTTAGGTGCATTTGCTTCTTTTTCTGTCATGTTTGTGTAGTTTGTGGAAACTCAGGGGCAGCTGAAAGAGAAAGGCTTGAGCTGCTTTAGCTTATTTTTCTGTGGGTGAAAGAAAGGAACTGGAATGGACAAGACCTGTCGTGGTAAAAACATGAGGACACAATGCCTGGAGGCAGTAGAATAGGCTAGTTAACTAGCTGGATTTATACTTTTAATAAACATATTTTGCTGATCATGCTAATTTTTCAAGTTTCTGGTGCATTCAGCGTAATCAGATGCAAATAATGAAAGCTAGCTGTTTTAATTATTCCACAGTTACATTTCAATTGCTATTAATTTCTAAATACAGTAATGATATACACTATATAGAGGGAAAATACTGGCACACACCCCCCCCCTTTTTTTTAAGTAAATAATTTTAAAATAAAAAAAGGGTGCATGTCACTTACATTGTTTTTTTCCTGAAGTTATTTCTAATGGTTCAGCTAAAACCTTTATCTCAGAGCTGTAATCGGCCTGCAAACTTGAAGTTTAGACTCGCCATGTTTTCATGGACCCAGGAAAGTGAATTTTCGATGTAGCTAGCTTTTTGGCCTTTTCTGGTCTACTTTCCTCTTGTCTGTGTAGCTCTGCCAATCATCTGGTCAAAGCTTCTTACATGGTACAGTTCTGTGTTATGTCTGTAGACCTAAGAATGTCCTCTGAAACTACAGAGTGCTCATTTATAATCTGATTGAAATGCTGCAATGAGTGTGTTTCTTACATCTTTTTACTAAGATTTGTGAAAAGCTCTATTGACTGAATTGACATTTTAGTGATCATACCAACCAATGATACTAGCCTTTTATTGAGAAGATGACTTACGTAGAAATAAACACAACAAAATAAGAATAAACTGAGAATTTAATTTATGGCTTAAATTGGTTGTTTGGTTTTTTGGTGGGCTTCTTTTTGGGTGTTTTTTTTTTCATCTACCCTGGCCATACAAAGTGAGAACACTAATTAAATACGAAGAGCAGAGTAGAAAACTTGAAGTGTATGCTCAATGCACTTACAGTACTGCAGGCAACTACAAGGCAACTAAAAACACTTACAGTACTGCAGGTAACTAAAAAAAAGTACATTTCCTTTCTTTATCAACACTTTTGGCTCCATGAGAAAGCTGCCATAACATAATAAATAACTTAATATTCTGGAATAATTAAAATACGTTTTCATTCTTAATACTTGCCTTAGCACTGTTAAACTTGTAAAATAATAGTATAACTTGTGGACTTGACTGCTTTATTTTAAAGCAGAATCCAGCTTGTGTGTGTGTGTGACCATTCATGATTAAAAAAAAATCCAGAAATCCTCCCTATATTTTAAATGTAGTAATCAAGTTTTCCTAATCACATGAGGGAGTAAGAAGTTGTAACTACTTGTAAGCTTGTGTTTTGTGAGAAGATTGTGAACTTCTTTCTGTGTTCTGATAACAGTTTTGAACCAGCTGCCTCTTCCATCACCTCTACCTGCTACAACAACAAAAAGCCTGCTTTTCAATGGACGGATAGCTGAAGAGGTGAACTGCCTTCTGGCTTGCAGGGATGAAAATCTGGTTTCACAGCTCGTCCACAGTCTCAATCAGGTGTCAACAGATCACATGTATGTATTTTGAACTTCAGCTATATCAGATCAGCATCCTTATCCCTTGAAATCAAAATTAACTGGATTGAGAAGGATGTTTGTGAGAATCTGGAAATTAGAACATGAAGGCTTTTTATTAAGCTTGCTTAGTAGATGACTGATAAGCAGGAGTGAAATGTCTTAGGCAGGTTGTTAATAATTGTCTGGCAACACTTACGCATAACTGGGGGGTGGTGTTTTATGGATCTGCTTATTCTGGTTTTGCTAGTTGGCAGTGCATATTTCATGGTTTCAACTGTGCAAAACTCATTTGTGTCCACTTTGGTTAGTAATGTGCATAGACAAATTATATACACAGTATTACAGAAAAAAATTTTTTTTGAGACACCCTGGTAAGACCCATGTCATTTCTGATTAAGTATTGAACTTAAATACTTTAAGAACTGAACCAGCAAGTATGCTAATGTATTCTCTTTTTCTTAATTCTTTTCTTCTTCTTCTTTTTTTTTTTAAATTTTTCCCTCGTGTCCTTTGAATTGTCTTATGTTGACAACCCTGTCTCTTTCCTACATTGTCCGAATCAATAGTTTTGATCAAATGGAAGGTAGCTTTTAGAAGTCCTCAATGCAAAAAATAAGTGAAAACGTGGATGCATACGCAATATTTGTTAAATTTTCTTTGTGGTTCACAAGGAAACCTGTGTTGTCAAAGATGCCAGTTTCTCTTTATGAAATAAAAGATGCCCAAAACATTGGGCTGCAACCTCAATGTTATACATTCATGCATGTTATTTTCACTCCTACAGTAATACTTCCTTGTTGTTATGCCAGAATGTTCTTTTGTGGAGAAGATCATAATACAAAAGTTGGCATAAGAAACTTATTATGATAGTCTGAAACTGACAGCCATGTATATATATAAGAGCTTACTAAGAGAAAATAATTTTGAAGACTGGTAAGAATACTTCTATTGCCATTCTTTAGAGAAGAGAGGGGGAAAAAAATACAGAGGCAGGGAACAGTGCTTTGCAGACTTGTTTTTTTCTGTATTTTAACAGCAAATTGTCTTCTTTCATTTTGATTTTGTTTTTTTGATTTTGGTTTTATTTTTTTTTTTACTTGATCATAGTTTCTTATAATTTGAAAATGCATTTGCCTCTTTATTTGCTTACTTCCACAATTCCAGAGAGTTGAAAGATAACCTTGGCAGTGATGATCCAGAGGGAGATATACCAGTCTTGCTGCAGGCTATCCTGGCAAGGAATCCTAATGTTTTCAGGGAGAAAAGCATGCAAAACAGATACGGGGTACAAAGCGGTAAGGATTTTTGATCATTCATTGATTGCATTTTATGTTGTTGTTTAAGTTTAAGGGACTGATACTAACTACAAATATATATGGAGCACAACTTTGATATTTATACCTTTACCTTATATTTGATAGTGATACAAAGCTGTGTATCTTGACATCTTCAGAGAGTGATTGTATTAGAATAAGCATGAAAATAAACTCTACCAGGTATTTTTGTAAATAATGTTTCATTTCACTACGAGGTTTAATCTCTAGGATGAGTGATTTGACTTAATTTAAAAATAATTTTATTTGAATTTTTTTATGGCTAGGTTTATATATTTGTCTTAAGAAATAATTGAAGTTGGAAAAACTTGCCTTGATTTTACTGAAGATCTGTATGATTATAGGGTGTTACTGCAGTGGTAGTTCGTAATAGTTCCCGGGTAAGTAACAAGGCTGAATGAACCATACTTAACAGCTTCTCCCTGTTATTCCTTGTCTCAGCTATTTGTGATGCCCTACAGATTTTACTGTTTTGGTAGTTAATTCTCTTCTGAGTTATAGTGACATATTCTGCAGGATAGCGAAGATGAAGGAGAGAGACCAAGCAAAGGATTAATTGAACAGATTCGAGTTTTTTTAGGTCTGGAGACTTTAACCTGATGTATGTTCTTTAAACACTAAGCTATGAAACAAGCAGGAGAATTTCCAGAGTTTCCACAGTGTGAGGATAAAGCTTTGCTAGCACTGTAGAGATATAGATAGAAGTGTTAATGGACTCCATAGGGGATAGGAAGTGTATGGTGTTTTTGGAGGGTAAAAATAATAAAATTATTAGGTTCATTCACCTAGGCTAGTGGGTAAAAAGGCATACAGTGTTTGAAAAGAACTTGCTAAGGACAAAACATGTAATGTTCCTTGAAAGAAGACAGAAGTTTCCTGGAATGAAAATGTGAAAGGCAGTGCTACATATTTGTAAATTCATTGATACTTACATCCTGAAATTTAAGTTCTGAAAACAACCTTCAGATCCAGTGTTTAGTGGTAGCTGCGGCACATTGTGATTTTTCCAGCTATGGGAAGAGTTATGGCTGTCCTGCTGGTTTGCAGAGTGGTCCCACAAAGAACATATGCATGAATTATGAGTTTTCCACCATTTTGTAGAGTAAAATAATTTTTTGCCAATGCAAAAGAAAGGCATTGTTTTTGAAATTATCTGTTCCAGCAGAGGCTTTTGAAAGAAAGAAGACAAAGCTAGTTAAATTCTTCATAATTTTGACTAATTCTGTCCTTCACAGAGACAAAACACTTTTGCAGCTTGATTCAGTAGGTTAAGAGTAATCTTCAATGAAATAAAAGCACCTCAGTCTTTAAATGTGCTTTGGCTTATGCTTGAAGGAAGGTATTAGTACAGAATAAAAAATAATTCAATGTGAAACTTAGAAGAATAGTTGATGTTATTTTAGTAAAGTTAACAAAGTGGTTTTAGAAAACCGAAAGAGGTAAGACTTTAACCCCCCCCTTGAATATTTAATTTTATTTTACATAATTCTGAATACTTGTATGAGTACAAGTATTACAGTGTAAGTGTGAAATCTGAAAACTGGAAAGAAAGGGGGAAGAGGGGAAAAGCATAGCTGTACATGAAATATTTTCAGAGGAAAAAGGCCCTGGAATGAATGTTTTGAAAAGCTAGATGAAGTATGACTTTATTTTCAATGGAAAAAGGCCACTCTCCTATCTGGATATAGGTGGATCTTTAAGCTAGATGTTGGCAAATTTTGGTAACCTTATTAGATGTTACTATGTCCCATTCAGATCTCCAAGGCCAGAGGAGGCTGTACTGATGTGTTGGGGCAGCAAAAGTTGGGGTTTCTTCTGCTTGCTGAACAGATACTGTAGTCTCTGCAGAGTCATGGTTTGTAAAACAATTGGGGGTTTGGTAGAGACGTAAGACATTTTGCCAGTTGGAAGAATGAAATTTAGGCTCTTTTCTAGTATTTCAAATTAATCTCTTCTGCTTTCCTTACTGTCTTCCTTCTGGATATTGTCTTTCCACCTTCAGTTGAGTCTAGCATGCAGTGAAGTCAGCAGTGGGTACTGTGTTTATAATAGAAAGAGCAAAGGCAGCAGGAGGACCCCCTGTCTGTTTACTCAGCCTGAGTTGGGTCTGTGTACCATGATCCCCTGACTGCCAGTTCCAGCATTAGTTATGTGTAAAGTGAACTCAAATTAATTTCTCTTAGACTTTATTTCTGATGAAGAACAGGAACTTCACCTGGCTAAAGAAGTACCTTAAACACAGAATAAATTTCTGGGTTCAGTACAGTTTGTCAGGAAATAAACACATCTTCAGAAAGTGAAATACTGTTTTGAAATCTTGTGAATATAAGGTGAAGCACGAGCAGAATTCTGCACTGATGTTTTTTCCCAAGTTCATATTGATCTGTAGGTCAACAGCAAGTTTAGAGCAAGAATTGTTTTTAGTTATGATGAACAAACGGTGCAAGAAGAATGTATTATGTGGACACTTTTCACTTTGTGTCCTGAACAGGCACCTCCACCCCCAGCATATTCCGTTTCAGGTAACATAGCAGCAGTGTTCAAACTCCTATATCCTATCTTTTGATAACAATTCCACTGTTGAAACAGTCTTCATACAAATTAGTTGTTTGTTTGTTTTAGTTAGCATTTTAGTTAATTTTTGGACTGTTTTCTATTACCAGATTGTCTGAACAGACGGAGTCACATCACTGTGCAGAATAAGGCCTAACTTTGTACAAGGGCAAAATGTTTATTTTAGACCTTTTTCATCAGGTAACATAGGAAGTTCTGGGTGCCATCTTGGAAGTACATCTGTCTTGCATGTTACAGTGTATGAGTGGATTTCTTCATAATTATTAAATTCAAATTAACATGTTACTTAGTTTAGTTTTTATAATTTTTTCTCTTTTCCCTGTCAACACTTTGGCTTTGTCTTTCAGGAGATATGTGTTGGAAGAACAGCTAAAATAGTCTATTGCGATAGGTTAGTATTCATAGCATTGCTTAGGGGTCAGAAAGGACGCACTTCAAGCTACTTACCAGAACTTCTGAATTTTGGGGGATTGAAATCTTATGCATCTTTCCATACACATCAGTTACCTGGATAATTTTTTTCATTTATACAAGAATTCAAGTGCACATGTGCCTGTAGAAGGGAAAACTTTGGCAGGCATACACTTTCAACAAGATTGTGTATTTAACAGAAAAATCATCTACTGTTGAGCAGTCTTAGCTAAAGCACACATGATGCTGTAATACATTTGAATTGTAAAGAGAGTTGTTCTGTGACCTTGAGCTGCGTTTTTATGCGGTGCATTCTTTGGCATTCAGTAGGAGTGCTAAAATGGATTTATGTGTATCACTTTTTTTCATACCAAAAAGTTATACTGAAGAAATAGGAGTATGTGTTAAAGAAACTCATTCTTGTAATTTTACTAGGATGATGTTTTCTTAAACCTCAGTGTTACCCACTGTCACGGTTTAACCCCGGCTGGCAACCAATCACCACGCAGCCGCTCACTCACTCCCCCTCACCCAGAGGGATGGGGAGGAGAATAGGAAAGGAGTGTAAAACTCAAGGGTTGAGACGAAAACAATTTAATGGGTAAAGCAAAAGCTGCACACAAAAGCAAAGCAAAACAAGGAATTAATTCGCTACTTCCCATGGGCAGGCAGGTGTTGAGCCGCCTCCAGGAAAGCAGGGCTCCATCACATGTAACGGACTCGGGAAGACAAACGCCATAACGCCAAATGTCCCCCTCTTCCTTCTTCTTCCCCCAGTTTATATACTCAGCATGACATCCTATGGCATGGAATATCCCTTTGGCTAGTTTGGGTCACGGCTGTGTCCCCTCCCAATTTCTTCTTGTCCTTCCAGCCTTCTTGCTGGCAGGGCCCAAGAAACTGAAAAGTCCTTGACTGAGTGTAAACATCACCCAGCAACAACCGAAAACATCAATGTCCTGTCAACATTGTTCTCACATCAGAACCAAAACACAGCACTGTACTAGCTACTAAGAAGAAAACTAGCTTTATCCCAGCTGAATCCAGGACATTATCCACCCCTTATTCCATACCATTTACGTCATGCCACACTGTCCAATACAACTTCATTAACCACCATCACCCTTCCCATCCTTTGATATAATACACAGATATCATTTCCCTAGTCTATGGACCACCCCTGTTTAAACGTCTGTAACATGTCAACAAAATGTCCATTGAGTTCATTTAGTCCATGAACATGATCTCTTACGGTGGTCACTCAGGAGAAGAGAGGTTGGTGTTGAATGAGGTTATCGGCACCAAAGCCAGCTCGGATCAGGTCACTGCTGCACTTGCACTGCTTCTTGTAAGGCTTGTCCTCCAGTGGTCTGGGTGGTTGCTGCCATAGTCATTCCTGTACATGAAATTCAGATCACAGGTTACAACAATTTAAAGGTATAGCCATTACACCAATATTCAAAATTAAGGTTTCATTTAAAATAAATTCAAAATATTTGAGGTACAGAAATGCAAAGTAGAGCCATAAATCTGCTGCTTAGTGGTATGATAACATTAAAAAAGTGTACAAGGAGATATTTTAGTGCTAAAGGCCACAGACTAATTTCAGCTCCTTTTTAGGTTAAATCTTTGGAGCTTATTTTCACTTCTTTCTTATTACATCATTATCAGGTATACTTATCTGTCTCTAAACTTTGGATACACTTTGTTGTAATTTCTTAGGTTTTGTTTTGCTTTTGTTGGTGTATTTTTCTTTTTTTCTTTGAAGTCACCTAGATTGTCTCCCATTTCTGCCCCTCCTTCAACAGAGATACAGAAGTAACAGTAGTCCATCACAGAATAAGTTTTAGGATTTTTTCAAATGGCATTAAAAATGGATTAATTTATATATTTTCTGTTGTTCTTTTAAACCCCAAACTCCCACATCTTGGTTCAAAATGTGTTAAAAATTTAGGGAGGAGAAAATAAATAGATACATTCTTAAAATGTTTTAAAAGTGCAGTCTGTCCTTGAAGCATAAAGTGAAACCTCATCTGTATGGTTCACGCTCATAAGGGCACGTTTCGTCACCTTTCGTTACATGCATGTTAAGGGTTAGTAGTTTGGCTAAAATACGGTACCTGCTGTGTTGAGAGTGGCAGTGACAGTGAGAGGTGAGGGGCCAGTGGGCAGGCTGGCTGCTGCCTCCAGCACAAAACCCCTGGAGTTTCCTCCTCGCTTGGCTCTGTGCAAGGCAGTCAGTGTCCATTTAAACAAATTTTGCTGGAGTTGGAGTCCCTTTCTGTTGGGAAAATTCAGTGTCCTCTGTATTGAAGTGTAGAGGTCTCAGATTATTATTATTTTTTTTCAGCACAACATGTGACTTTCACTCCTGCTCTGGGCTAGTTTTCTTGTACTTGGAATGCAGCACTTCACACCTACCGTGAGGTAGTAACGGCTGCATTCCTGCGGGATTATCACATCTCTGCAGGGGAGAGGGGAAGAGAAAAGAGGGTGACAGGGAGGATTTCTGAAACTACTTCTGCTTGTGTGTATATTGCAGTAATTGAAATCGGTGATAGCAATTGAAGGATTGACAGCTCGCCAGCAGTCTGGACTGGGGACTTCTGTCAGCCTTCTGTCATAACCTTTGGCTTAAAATACTTTTACTGGTGAGGTACTTTTACCCACAATTGTGGATCACTTGCTGTGGGCTTGCCAAGTAGCGGTGTGCACATGAATTCTGACACTCTTAGCTGCGAGATGTTAAATTTTGTCATTAAAATAACTTAAAATTCATTGATTTTTTTTTTTTAATTTTTATTTCTGCATCACTTCAACTTCCAGTGTCATGCTGTTGTTACAGAATTCTTTATACCTGTGTCAAAGAGAGGAAGAAAAAAATGTCTTTAAACTCTCCCTAACAATGGTATGAATTAGAATAGACTAGAATATCCCATTTGAAAGGGACCTACAATGATCACCTCGTCCAACTGCCTGACCACTTCAGGGCTGACCAGAAGTTCAAGCAAATTATTAAGGGCATTGTCCACATGCCTCAAACTAGTTGCAAAGACCTTTGTGTACTTGTGACTTGCCAGCGAGCATAACTCCTGAATGCCCAATGCGTGACTAGGGGGATCTGCAGGCTGCGGGGAGCCTACAGTTGGGATATTGGTTCTGCTTTGCAACGGAAGTATTTCAGCACCTTCTTTGATAACAGTCCTTGTAAGCATAGTGGAGGTGGAATAGAAAGCTTTTTTCCCTGGGTGGAAAGGAACCACTAAGGCGTTATGGGACCAGTAAGAATATCTTGCAGCGCTCAGCCTGAGATGATTGCTTGCTGTACTTGCTCTAAAAATGGGAGGTATGTTTTCTGTGTCCTTCTGATATGTGAAATTTCCAAATCTTTTACTTACCAGCACAGCGAGTACTGTACACACCAGCCTGGGGTGTAGAATGTATGTCCTGTTATAAAATGTTTCTATTTCCTAGTAGGTTTTTGCTTAGGAAGCTCTAAGGAGCAAAGGAAGGAACTGCTGTTAATATTTATAACTGAATTAACACTGCTTTAGGGAACACTTTTTAGGTCATGGTGTAAAATGGACATCTTACATGGAATAGATAATTTCTAATGTTTTTTGACAGTTGTGGGTAGATGATATTAATGTCTGTAAAGTTTATAATGTCTTTGTGTATAACAATTATGAAATGAGAGACTTCATTGATTAAAAGGGAAATGTGTGTAAAGTAATGCTGCTATCTTCTTTTCAATAGGGATGATGATGTCACAGTTTAATATTTCTCAGAATTCCATGCGTGGTAGTCCTGCATCTTCCAATTATCAACAAACCACTATCTCACATAGCCCTTCCAGGTAATGCTGTCCTTTAAGTGGGTGGGAGGGGCAGTGAACTGCAAATGCTTCCTACAGTGACAGTCAGTTCTTGTTGGAAGTATGTGAGTGGAAGGTGATTAGTGCCAAGACAAATTTCACATTTGTCTGACAGCAGGGTGAGTTTCTTCAGCTGGCCAGGAAACATCTGTCTGTCAGTGAATTAATCGTTATATTCCAAGGATTGCTCACAATTCTCCACACTCTCTCCTTCCCATAATTCTGGCAAACTGTGTTTCCTGAATAAGAAGTCCTCCTGCTTCCTGCCACCCCTTCAACTGTTTCTGCCTGTGGCAGAGGATGAGACTGGTGGCGGGAGAGTAGGAGAGAACAGGCTGATGTGTCCCAGCAAGTATGTAACAATGTGGCAGGAAAGTGGGAAAGAAGGCTTGTACAAGGATGGGGTACTGCTGTAACAGTTACACAAAAGGCCACTCAGAGGAACATAGGCCCAGTAGTCTGACCAGTCTTCCAGCAGTATCATCAACTTTCTGGTTCTTTATTTTAAACTTTTGAGCATTAGCAAGTAGCATGCACCTATAATCCAGGCCTTTATTAATATAATAAAGTACTCTGGACTCAAGGAAGGAGTTCTGCATGTAGTTTCAGCCCAGTTACTGGGCTTTAAGAGATTTCATCTTCAGTTATTAGGTCTCAGTATCATTGTTTTGGCAAATGAAATACTCTGTATCTGCACAAAAAACAGTCCACCTTTTTACTTTTATGTCTAAAAGGGATATTGAAGAACATTTTTTGAGTTGTGAATATTAAAGTGAATATTACAAAGTCTTCTTGAAATCCTTGCAAAATCCTTGTGTTAAATACTTTGCTATTTCTTTCTGTGGAAGCTTACCTTCATAGAGTTGCTATCTAGAACTGAGGGTTGCAAAAGCATACAGTTTTCTTTCTGAAGTATTTATCTGGGTTTATTTTGAAAAGCTCATATAAGAATGTAAGTTATAATGTGCATGTATTATTGTCACAAGCATATGCTATTTTTATGGCTTCCTATCTGTAGGATCAATCAATAAAAGTCAGTGAAATTGTAAGTTGTATTCAGTGGACTTTGGGTCAAGTCCTACCTAATTGCCTGTAACGTTCCTGTGTCTTGGCAGCATAGTTCTGTTAGATGAAGTTCTTTGAAATCTTACTGGAAAAATCATGTTCAGAGTAGATGGCTTCTTGTTAATCCTAGTGACCTAGTTGTTAATTAAAACTTAGCTGTCACTTTCACTCAGACTTCTAAGGATTAACTTTTAGAAATTGCAGGTCTAATTTTAGTCCATATTTGTGTCATTGCATCCTTTCCGTAGGTGGAGGTCTTTTGAATGTTTTTATTCTGTTCTTTACTTTTACTAATGCAGTACCTAAGCTGTGACTCTCAAGTAATAATTGAAGTCGGGAAGGTATTGATAACTTAAAATCCTACTTTGAGGGAGATTCGTGATTGTGTTGGAATTTTGTGTCTTAAAGAAGTTGTAGTGTTCTGAATGTATAATATTCCAAAAGAAATCATAAATGTATCTGAATTTGCTTTTCTAAATTTTAAAAACTTCTTTTGAATTTTATTTTTAGCCGGTTTGTGCCGCCACAGACAAGCTCTGGGAACAGATTTTTGGCACAACAGAACAGTCCAGTGCCTAGTCCATATGCTCCTCAAAGCCCTGCAGGATACATGCCATATTCACATCCTCCAAGTTATACACCACATCCTCAGATGCAGCAAGGTAGGTCTTTGTTTGTTTTATTCTCCTATCTCATATCAGCTTTACCTTCGTGTGCATGTTTCATGGCTTTCTAATTTCTCGGAAGGAGTCACATGCTTAATGCAAATCTTTGAGTTGGCAGATATGCTTAAGCTTTGCTTTCTTGACTGTACAGAGTTGTATTATGTACTTTAAAAAATATAAGGGAAGAAGAAAAGAAAACATATGTTTGTGTTGTATTGCTCCCCTATGTACACCCATTTTGCATAGCTGTCATATATACTTGACAACAGAGAAAAACTAAAACAAACCAAAGACTTACTTGTTAGCTATGGCCAAAATGTATCTGTACTAGCAAAAAACCTTGTTTTTGCCAATATAATTTGAGTTTTGCTGTCAGCTTATCTAGCCTTACCAAACCTTTGTAATGTGGACTACATTAATTCTAAGTTAGCTAGAATTATGCTAAAGTTATGCAGTATCTAGCAAAGTTGGCCTTCAGAATGAACAGATTTCTTTGTTCTTCCTTTTTCTAAAACCAATCTTGAACAACATGAACACTGTTAAAAGTATCTAGATATTTTTTTTCTGGGTAAGTAGAATTCTCATTGGATTCTTTTAAATCATTAGTTCTTAAAGTTTAACATTGTGATATACGCAGCTGTTCTGTATGTAATGTTCTGTGTCTCGTGAATTCCTTGGAAGTTGCTGAATGTAGTGAATACAAATTATATAGAGGAAAACAAAGTTTTCTGTAACCAGTACAAATATGATATTGACAAATTAGGATAGATGTGGAGAAAAACTTGGCTGATCTGTACATGGAATTTAGTTTTTAAATCCTCTTGAAAATTAAAATCTGAAATACCTGATTTTATTCAAGGTATTTGTGGCAAAACAATTGAATCAAAAAGTTGGATTCTTTTCCAGATTCTAGACCTCTTGCAACCAGCTCATATCCACTGTTATGGTGTTTTCTCTGGAACTTCTTAAGAGTTAACGAACATGTGAATGTATCAGTATAGTTATTTATATTTTTTGTGTTTCAGCTTCAGTATCCAGTCCCATTGTCACAGCTGGGATGCGGAATCTCCATGAAAATAAAGTTTCAAGTCAGTTGTCTGGAAATTCAGCTAATCATCATGCTGATAATTCTAGACATGGCTCAAATGAAGACTACCTACAGATGGTGCACAGACTAAGTAGTGATGTATGTTATCTAAATCAGTTTATTATGATAAAGCAAATATTTAGTATAATAAAGCAAGTATGTGTTTAGCTGCCTTAGAAGTCAGATCTTTTACTATATTGTTGGTGTATAAAACCAATGAAAATATACTTCAATTTCAGATGTGTACACTCAACCATACAAGTTTAATATGTGCGTATTAATTTTTCCTAGATCTCTTTTTCCTTTGGAACAGTTTGAAATGTTCATTCTGATGAAATTAGAAAAAGTAAAAAATCTTCACATAATCTCATATTTGAGTTTATTTTAAAGAAATGGTAGAGTGTCTCTGCAATTACTGTAGCAGTATGGTGATGCAAACAATACTAGATTCTAAGTAGTTGTATTGACCACTTGCCTGAGAAAGAAAAATTAACTATTAGACTTGACATATTTGAATAGCCTGGTGGGTAACACAGCAGTGTTGTCAAAGGCAAGAATTCCTATGGACTTTTTCTCTTATTGGTCTGTTATGTACTTTTATGTCATGGTTTCTTAAGTTTTCCCTTAGTAACACTATTTCATGTGTGTAAAATTCCTTCTGAAAGATTCCTTGAATCTAAAGGAAGAAACCCCAACTTTATCCCACATTTTTTTGAACCAGATTAGTTTTCTTCTTAATGAGCATGTCATCCTATGGATGAAGGTTGTTGGGATTCTTTACAAGTTTGACACACGGTATCCGAACATCTCTTAAAGGGAGAGCTGTTCCAGGGCGTGAGAGAGAGTGAGTGCAAGAGTGTACACCTTACAACCTTACAACAACCATTGGTGACTGGTTTTATTAGTCTTTCTTTTTATAAATGCAAGAATTAATGCTGATTAAGAATGTTAACTAAGTAGTAGTATCTCAAACTACTGTCGTAGTGAAGGAATCTTGCCATAATACAGTCATCAGATGTTTCTCTCAGTCTCTGATTCAGCAATGCTAATTCTTCAAAATAGGAAGCTGTTCTTGGCATTAAACATATATATCCCCCAACTATGTTCAAGATAGGCCATCAGGATAATTTTGGTTTTGTTAAGACAGTATTTTTGGAAAACTTTATTATTAGGATAATCAATTTCATAATTTTAAACAGAAAGTATTTAAAAATATTCATATCTAAATTTGTCATCCAAGCAATGCAACCACATCCTAGTTCATCAAAACTTAGAAATGAAACTCTTTCAAAACAGACAATGAAAACATAAAGTATACCCTCATTGATTGGTTTAATTTGAGAAATAGTGAATGTAGAAAGTACTAAATGTTGTAAACTTGCACTTCTGTCCCTTTGTGCATATTGTTAACATAGCATGTGTTACATTTATTTTATTTGTAATTATACCTTTAAATGCTGATTTTAGTAGCAGTAGCTATGATGCAGAAAACAGTTTGAAGAACTGGAACTAAAGTTTTGCATCTAGGTATGAATAATAAGCTTCATCATAATCATAATGTTGCAGCTTTTTCAAAAGCCGTGTGACCTTTGGCAAAGATAGTTAATAATGAGGATTATTAAATAATAAAACTCAAAAACTTTATTTTTTATTCTTTTTCTTAGTGTTAGGATTTTTATTGCTTTAAAAAATGTGAATAGTTACAGGATATTGTGATTTTGTGATATATGATTCTACAAAATCAGCAGGTACACCTTTAAAGGCTCACTACACATGCAGTCAGTGACGATTGGTAGGTTTGAGAGCTTTCCTGGAATGTAAGTTTGTGCTTACATATCACCATTTGATGAAGCACTGAACTAGGAGACTATAAATGAGCACTTCTGAAAGTTTGTCATCTATGGTAGGAATGGCATATGTACCTGTAGGTAGTCTGTTCAGTTAATTCAATAGAAGTTGCCTTTGCCTATTCCCTTGGTAGTCATAGGCAGAGGACCACTCCTGCCCTAATAAAACATATATACTAATAAGTTACTAAGCTGTTTGTTCAATTTTTTTGTTTTGTTGTGGTTTTTTTTTTTAAGATTTATTACCAATTAAAGATAAGTCAGGTTTGAAAAAAATCAGCTCCATAATTTCAGTGTGGTAGATAAGTGAGTAACTCATCAGGAAATTAATTCACTTTGACTTACAATAAAAACATGTAAGTTTAAGATATAGTTCTTTTTTTTGCAATGAATCTGAATATTAGATTTCCTTGCACACAAGGCTGTCCTCGCATAAGGCAACAACTTTTGCAAGCACTGTTGCAAGAATAAGCGTAGTTAATAGCACGGCATGAGTTTCAGATGCATTGTGCTGTGGGAGGTGAAAAAAAACAACAAATAGAACTGTTTTCTAAGTGTCCATGGATCATTAAAGTGATGGAATCTGGTTTCTCATGGATTTATGTTCTTTGACTTGTAAGCACCTTCAGTGCATAAATGTTATACTTTTTTTTTTTTTTTTTTTTTTTTTTTCCCCCTTTCCCTAAGCAATGTCAACTATGCCCTCACAACATGTAATGTGTACGCTGTCTAATCTATGCCTATGCACGTGGAAATTTGCTGTTTGGCCATTGTCAGAGGGAGCGCCTACTTGCCCGTCAATGCAGGCTCTATTTCCTTGAAATCGTTTGACTTTCTAACTTACTACTGGCTGCTGATTTTTTTTTTCCATACAGACATGTAAACTGTAATTACAGTTGAGCCTTCTAACATTTTTTTTAAGTGGGTTGAAACTGGTCAAAAGGATAAAAGGTATTTATCAGGCAGATAATTCAGGTTTGAATAAATAAAAAGTTATATATAAGAGCTGTCCCTATTCAGATACCTCAAGAGGAGCCACCTTAGAATATTAGCTACTGTAATAACCAATTTAATTAGGAAACAGATTAAGTAACCTTAGAACTTCTTTGGAGACTTCCTTTGTATGACTTCACTCTTTAAAAAAGAATGACTTCTTGCAGTTTTGTAATAATTATAGAAATTGTTTTTTCATAGATATACGGATTGTTAGTTTTTTCTTTCCCAAAGCATTCCTATAGGTGTCCTATAAAAAACTGTGCTAAAGATGGGAAGTACTGTTCTATAGAAGTTTAGATCTAGTTAGGGCATTGAGTGAATGAGTATACTTGTGACCAGCAGAGGGGTCCATGATAGCAGTAAAAAACTTGTTAAACATTAAAGGAGAATTTGAACAGTGGGTTTCGTAAAGGTAGAGTATGGACATAATTACTTTGTGATTAGTATTAAATTATGATGAAGTTTTTCAGAATTTATGAATTCCATTGATGCAGGTTATTCCATGCAAAACTGAGAAGACAGAACTTTTTTGCCATGTTGGGGAAGTACTTCATATTGCCATTGAGTTCTTTCCTATCTAACTGTTCAGACAGACAAATAACAAGTTAAAAATCACTCCAGTTATGTTTTACATGAGACTGTCTCAGTGGCTGCTATGCAAGTGCTGGAGTTTTTGTTCAGTCCTGGTGTGTGTATGCTGGGGGATTTAAATACAAAGTGTTAATTTGTTTAGCTCGGACAGTAAGATGGCATTCTAGATAAGCTTTAAGTGTAGGTTAAGTGAAAAAAATGGCGATTGTTTGAAAAAAATCTACATTTTGTGCTCAGTTTCTTTCAGGTGATACTATATAGAGATCATGTATCTGCTTTTCAGTTCTACTATGAATGCTTGCAACGAAAACGTTCTAAATGGAATCTTAGCATAAACCAAATGTGCTTAGCTAGAAAACATGTGCGTAGATTTATTTTTGTGTTCATGTTCTGGTTATAGATTCTTCTTTGGGCTGATTGTGCTTTAGAATATTGCCTATACAGTCATCTAATAGCAGTCTAAATTACGAAGATTTTTATGTAAATAAGTATTTTTCTAATACTTGTTGTATGCTTTTTTGTCCAGTCCATTTTATCAGTATATGCACTAATTTCAGTCTTTATTTTATGAAGTGTTCATGTTCATAATGTTAATTTTTTATCATTGTCACTGTAGGATGGCGATCCCTCAATAAGGAATGCTGCATCATTTTCCTTGAGGTCACCACAGTCAGTCTGCTCTCCAGCTGGAAGTGATGGAACCCTTAAAGGTAGTCTACTAGTCATATCTATTGATGGTTTTTTTCCAAATTTTAAAGAACAGAAACCCAAAAGATGTATTTAGTTATTCCTCCTGACTTCTGTACTCAAATAGTACTAGAGAGCGTATCACGTTCTGGATACAAAATAGTTTCAGCCCTGATCCAGAAGCAGTTTCTGAAGGTCCAAAAATTGACTAATCATCCTTCAAAACAAAGCACAAATTCATGGAGGACAGAAGGATTTAAAATCCTTTACAATATGAGGATTAAATTCTTTATAAGAATGGTTTCAGTTGCTCTACATAAGTGGTTTAAAGGCAGCATTACGAGTATTGAACTCTCAACTAGCACAAAAGTGTTTTAATGCAACATTTGTCCCTAATTGCAAACCTGAAATTTTAAAAACATGAAATTAAAAGTAGTTCAATGAATGCAATACATGTAGCATAAAGGAAGTCTGAAAGGAAAGAATAGGGTGAACTGTCAGTCAGTTGAGAGGGAACAAGAAAAATAACTGCTCCAAATAATTCTTTATGCTAAGATCTGGAATACCTTCTGCTGTTTTTAATATTATCCCTAAGAAGCAACAATTGAGACTTAGTAAGGTAGGGGTTTGGGCATATTATTGCTAATTTTCTTTTTCAGTGCTTATGTATTTATTTGGCAATAGTAGGATGATGCAAAAGTGCTTTCTGCTTTTTAGTTGTGAAACAAAATTAGGTCTTTTCTGAATGGTCAGGTTAGGTGGAGAGGGAGAACAGGTGATGCGGGACATTCCAGAGAAGGTGAAGGTGTTGGCCTTGTGCAGCCTGGGTAAGAGGTATCTTTGACAAGGGTGGACCTTAGAACAGCCTTCCCATGTGTATCAGGAGATTATCAGGAAGGCTTGAGTCAGTCTTTTCAGTATTGTGGAGGAAGGATGACATACAATGGGCTAAAACTGAAATGGTAGGTTCTAAATAGGTCTAAGGAAAAACATTTGAGCCTTGGAAAAGGTTGCCTATATAAGCTGTGCATTTTCTGTCCTTGGAGGGTTTTTTTCGAGATCTGGCTGGGTAAAGCCCTGCATAATGTGGCCTTGCTCACCCTGCTTTGAGCATGAGGATGGACTAAAGACCTCCTCAAGTCCCTTCTTAATTATCCTATGGTCCTGTGACTGCTAAATGGTCTCTGTGGTTCATCTTCTGTAGGTATCTACTGTGTTAAATAGTGATAGAAAAAATGTGGCTAAAGTGGCAGGTGAGAAGTACGTGTACAGCATGCCAGCAGCATCAGTATTTCAGGAGGTCTTGTGTTAAAGGACTTATTGTAAGACTTGTGTAAATGGCGAAAACTGAATGTGGTTGTGTTTGTTGAGCTTATCAGTTTAACAGCATTGTGAATCTAAGCTACTTCTGCTCAGATACGTGATTACCACTCAGCCAGAATATTTGAATATTTTTTGGTTAAAGTTGCTGCTGTTTCAATTGGCTGTCTCAGAACCCCATTTTGAAGGGATACCTTTTCAGATTATTTCTGAAAACAATCTAATTGTACACTTCAGATTGTAGTGTTTCATCACTAGAGGGGCTGAAACAGTGCAGGAGGAGCTTTTTGATTTATTTACCTGTGTTAGCTTTACTTTTCCCATTGATAAAGCACACAACTGAAATACTGTTACTACTGGTGCTACCATTTCTCCTTCTTAAAGAGATTAGTAAACCCTGATTGAGAGAACCAGTTCTTGATGCTGCAAGAATCTTGCCAGACATTTATTTCGTCTAATCTCGTAATTTAGAAATGTATGGAAAGAGGTGTGGATAATTACAGTGTTACTTAAAGTGTGGGATCCCTGACAGTGAGTTCTTGGCTTATGATTTGGAGTGAAAGTTGTGCTGGAATTTTCCAGTCGTGAACAAACGGAAAGTATCTATGCTGAGCTTTTTGTTGCTACTCTCATTAGCCCTTGAAAGTTTGCGGACAGGTCACAAAATTTGATAAAGAAAATGAGCAAAATACTTAGTTGTTTGTTCAGGAGGACAAAAAGAATGGCACTAGACATCGTCGGTCCAGAGAGACACCTCAGGAGGGAGGTTACAATATCTCAGCTTTCTTGTGTAACATAGAAACTTGAGGCAGTTACTGAAGGCATGGGTACAGACTGAATTTCTGTATTTTTTGCATGGAAGTAGCAAGGACTTCTGGAGACTTGGAGAATGTTATTGGACAGTCTTGAGTTACTTCAAGACTGAATGTAGCTGTCTGACAGAATCTGAATGAGAAAGAAGTTTTGTTTGCAAGTCAGGCAAATATTTGAGAGATGTCAGAAGTGATATTCATTATTTTGGTTCCTTATTCAGTTAATTCAGTGGAGTAAAACTGTGTGTTACAGAAATCTTTGCTTCGTTTCTGCTTCAGTAAAGGTACCAGAGTAGCTCAAGTTTTATGCAGAAGTTGTAGGCTGGTCTTTATCCCTTATTTTTTATGTAAATTTTATATTTGTAACTGTGCAAACAGAGTAATGGTTCTGCTTTCATGCTATCATCTGTTATGTGTACTTTCTTTAAAAATTCATTTATGTGAATTCCTCTATGAAGAATTAACATAGAGTATTTTCCTTTTGTTGATCTCATAAAATACTCTGTGGTTTCCATTATCTAGGATTGGTTACTCATCAAAATCTTTTACCCATTTGTTCTGCTTTCCCACTGCTCTGGAACCTCAGAAAAGTTTGGGGTTTTTTTAAAGACAACTTCTAATGATCTGTGTAAAGGAAAGTATTCCTCAATATTTTTAGTCCATTGCTTTGCAAAAAGAAGAGTTCATATCATTTGCATATAGTTTCCTAAACTCCTGGAAAAACATCTGTATGGACTAGCAACAACCCTTATGAAACTATATAATTTTGCATTCTTTTCCAGAAATAATTTGTATTCCACGCAGAAATTAATGGGTGTTTGATTATTTTCTGACTAATTTGGAAAGATTACTTCTATTTTCTTAGGGATTTGTAAGAGTTATCCCTCTACACTTGGTCTCTGAATGTATAGTGGGTGGCAAGAAGAATTGGGAATCTTCTCAAATCTGTAGTGCAGACTTTCGTGCTCTTAAAGGTACTTAACCTTTAAGAAAAATATTGTCTTACCCTCTGTCTTTCAAAAGGAAGGTGGAAGAAATTTAATCAAAGATTTTTTTTCTGACAGGGCCAAAATAAACTTTAATTCTTGTTGCTTCCTTCAAGTCTTAACTTTTTACACAAGGATGCTTCTGAATACTGCAGTTCTAAGCTAGAACAGCCAAAGCTGAGTTTTTCATAAGCCATTTGAAGCTCTGAAGAAAGCGATGGGACTTTTCCCTGAAAACTAATGAAAGAATATGTGGACAGTGAATATGTGTCCCTAAAAACCTCCCAAACGTATGTTCTTCTTTATCTCATATGCTGTCTCTTTAACCTTGAATTTTAAATTAAGTTAAGCTCTTTGAAACAAATGTCAAAATTGTCTGTTAATCAAAATAAGTAATATTTCCTTTGCATCTAGTACAAAACTTAGGGAGGATTCCCAGGGGAAGATTCTGTGATTTTAGAAAATACAGCAGGAAAGGACTTGGAGGGCTTCCCATCAGAAGATGGGATTCAGCTCTCATGTTGAATAATGTGTATCAGTATCATTCCCAATAACTTCCAACAGTATCACTCCCAATAATTTAAAAAAAAAAAAAAACAACTTGGGGCTTTTTTTGTTAAAATGTCAGTAATGATGGAGCTTCATCACTCTTGCCATACAACCTGTTCAGATTCTTAGTGCTAGAAAGCTTTTCACGTAATGCTGAGCCTGAATCATTTTTGTTGCAGTTAGAAGTGACACTTCTTGACTTCTTTCCAGTAGACAAGAAAAACAATTCACATACTTTTTTTTTTTTTTGTGGTCATTTAGATATCAAATAGCATTATCATGTCTTGCACTAATCTAATCTTCCACAGGCTGACCAGCACAGTTTCTTTCATCTTTACATAAGTCAATCATAGTTTCTCAGCTTCCACTTGTCTTTGATGTTTTTATCTGAATCCTAATTGTTCTGCATTTGTCTTGATGTTGCACTGTCCTACGTTGTAGATACAACTCTATTTGAAGACTTAGAAGGATGAGTAGTCAGAGAAGTACTGTAGACAGCTTTGCATGATACTGCTGTTGTATACGAGAGTATAGCTGCTCTTTGTTGATAACTTAGATGTATACTGCAAGTTGTTTTAAACATATTGCTGTCTGTCCATAGAGCTTATCTATCTTCATCTTGTGTTGTTATAATTTCTCTTTCTCAGATGAATAAAAGATGTGTGCTTCTTCTCGCTGAAGTTCTTTTGTTTCAAAAAGTTAATCAAATTAGTCATGAAGATTATGATTTTTGATTCTGTTTTTAAAAGCAGTTGTGGGCCTCTCTGAGACTTAACACCAAAAACTGTTGTGATGTTTAGATTAATAAAATACTCTCTAATGCTGTTACATGAGAAGTTATTAATGACAAGTACTTGAAACTACTGTTCTTAAGACAGTGCTCTGGAAAGCTGCACTTGTTCACCTATGTGTTTATGAACAGTTTTGCAGTAGGGTATACTGAAAACTTACAGTGTTTTTGTTTAGATCATACTTCCTCAGCTTGTTAGTGAAATTGTTATGAGAAGCTATATAGAAAGCCATGCTAAAGTCCAGATACGGCATTCGGTTCTCTTCAATCCACAAGACCTGCTGTTTTGTGGAATAAAATTATTTTGATTTGATGATATTTATTCTTAACAAACTCACTTTGGAATACTGCCTCTTTATTATCTCAGTCCTTATAGAGAAATTGTTCTTTGAGTATGTATTTAAATCATACAGATGATTTGTAATACTCTGGGCTGTCCTTTGCCATCCTTTTGAAGGGACTGTTTTTCCCTTTTTGAGTCTGCTGGAGGTACAGATTCTCAAGATGATTATTAACAATTCTGACATTGGTTTAACCAGAGTTCCATGCTGAATTTGTCCGATCCCATTTTCATGAAACTAATCCATTTATGTGGAAGTGATAAATAGGATCATATTAAACCAGGGGTCCTCAAACTACAGCCCGCGGGCCAGATACAGCCCCCAGGGTCCTCAATCCGCCCCTGGTATTTACAGACCCCCCTGCCCCACCCCCGCCGGGGGTTGTGGAGGGGAACCAAGCAGCCGCAGATGGCTGCCTGCCACTTCATCCATGAGCCGGCCCCTGTTTAAAACGTTTGAGGACTCCTGTATTACAAAATGAAACGCTTCTATTTACATTTTGTAACTGCAGTATTTTAAATTGTTTGGCAGTAGTGTATTCCTCAGGTTCTGTTATATGCAGGTTCTTAGCATTTCCAACAGACAAAAATCAGTATGAATGGAGTATGGATGCTCTGGTTCTCTTCTTCTCCAGCTTCTATTTTTAGGAACTTATTTACAGTATAGTTACTTAGATGTGAAATCTAATAATCCACACGTAGCACATATGCATTCCTTACAGCCTGTCTTTCTAAAGACTTTTCTAGTAAAAGGTCTGGAATGCTGTGTCCAGGTTTGTACAGTAATTTGGTACCCACTTAAATAATGTTCCTGGAGTCTCAAGGATTACTTTGCTATGGATTTAAAAAGGTGTGGCACTCCTGAGCTTTCTCTCCAATGTGTTATGAACCAAGTATTAGACATTAGTCTTCATTTGTTCACTATCAGTTTTTTTCCAGCTTTCATGCATATAGAATGATACCTCTGGCAAAAGAGAATGTAGGATAGTGAAAGACTCTCTGTCAACATCTGGGAACCTTTACCTGCCAGGGTGTTAAAGGAATATGGAGAAACTGTTTTGAGCGACTCTTTGGAAGTGTTATTGTACAAGTGGAAAGCTAATAATTCTTTAAAATTCTGTAAGATGTCTAAATCTGAAGTTCCTGGTAACCTTAATAGCTGTTGTTTAACCATGTGGATCACAACAGAGAGCGTGATCAGTGTTGGTGCATCAGCTTTGAAAGGCAAGTGGCCTTTTCTCTGAAAATGCTAAGAGATGATCAGAGAAAGTAACATGAATACTTAAATAAGATGCAAGTACTGTGGCGCACTTAGAAAGTGCACAGACAAAACCATAACATGGGCATGCCAGTGGTGTGTGCAGTCTCCTGGACAGAAGCTAATTCTTTGCAGCCCAAGTTACTGATGCACAGTGAGCAAGTGAAGTCATTCCAGGGCTAAACAAACAAAAAATGTGTTTGAAATTTTACATTTTTAAGAAGGCTAAGTCATTGTCAGTGCAGTGCATTTTATAGTTGCTTGCACTATAAAGGATTTGAGAAGAAATCAGTCACGAGTCATATAAAAAAAGTGGTTTAAAATGGCTACAGCCATTGATAAAACTTCTCCCATACTCAGTGCCATCTACCACTAGGAGATGGTACAGAAACCAGTTAATATAAAGAACCAGTCCCAGGATTGTCATGTGTGGTCAGGATGGCTGTTAGTGGAAGACCGTGGAGGTATTGTTGGTGGGTGTTATTTGTTCTCTGTAGAGGCCTTATTTTGTATTGATGTTCCCTGCTTCTTAGCTACATTCAACGTTACCTGGTTGACCATCAGTATTTGCACTTCAGTAATGATACAATGACTTCCCCAAATCGGTAGAGAATCTCTTTGTCTCACAAGTTCTACATATGCGTGCTATATAAAAAGAGATTGCACAGTTCTTTTCCTGGTATTATGGAAGATCAACTACAGAAACAGATACTTTTTTTCCTCCTGAATTACTGTACAGCCCTAGAATTAGACTCAAAAGCTGATGTATTTCTGTGTTCTCAAAGAAAATTCTGAAATTCAGTTCATTCCCAAAGATCATTTCTGAAGAGCATCGTATTATTTATTTGCTACATTGACAGCATTTTGTAGAACAAACCTTTTAAATCTTGGAATCTCTACTAGTTCAGCAAACAGGCTATAACTGTCTGTGTATTCTTTCCACAAAAATATTTCTTCTGTTATCAACAAGTCTTGTAAGAGCTTTGTTCTCAGACATACAATGGCTTAAGCCTTCTCCCATAGGAAATACTCCAGACTGACTTCAGTAGTAATAGGCACAAATCTCTCCATGTAATGGGTGATGTTTTGTTAGAACTCTAAGCATGAAACAGAATGTGATACTTGTTCAACGTGTGATACTTGTTCAAAACTGCTAATGTCTGTGGTAGAGTGAAACTGTTCCAGTTCATCTTTTTCAATTTCTTTTCACCTCAATACATAGGCATTGTAGCTTCTAGGCCTCCTTGTTGCCAGAGGCTTAACCATCATTAACCTCAGAAATATGTGAAGTTATTGCCAGAACGTGTACTCTTAAAATGCAGCTTATAGGCCTTGCTGTCAACACTTCTCAGGAATTTCCTTCAGGAGGAAGATACTTTGAAATACCTATTTGTAGTGCTGCCTAGGAGAGGAAAAACTTTACTTTTGTTTCTTCATTTACTGCTGGATTCTAAGTATGTTCAATGGAATGCATTGAAATCCTTCTGACCTCCTCAAGTCTACCCAAAGATAAAACCACCACCTTATCCATTGCTGCAGTGTTATTTTTCAGCATGACAAATACCAAATCAGAATAATCTTGTCATATTTACGTAGAAGTTTAGGACAATAGAGAATCATATCTGTGTCATCTATTTGAAGGGTAACTGTGAAAAACAATAAAATGTTCCATTGTTGCAATTCAGAAGTATTCGTTTAAGAGATAATTCAAGAGTAAGATACCAGTAAGATCTCTTTGAGAAGTTTTGAGCTGCCTCTAGTGTTTGTAGAAATGAAAATGCATCTTGTATTTCCTGAGTGGTAGTCATTACCATAAAAAAAATCAGTAGCTAATGATTTCTGTTGTACATTACGCTAAGACAGTCTTGTAAATTAGCAAAAGAGACAGTAATTGTGTTGGTGAAAAGCAAGTGAGAGTTCTTCATAGGGTGTAGCCAGGACTTCAGTACTGGTGGTTGAGTGTGGTATCTAATTTGAGGAGGGCAAGTGGATTAGTGGAAAGATTCTGAAAATCAGGATGAGTTAAAACAGGGCTTCCCAGCATTTATGGGCATTATTGGCAGAATATGGAGTTGTTGCTGGTGGTCAAGATGGAGTAAGATGAAACCCATTTCATATTCTGCTCTCTACATACAGAAGTTACAGGACTTACCACAGAATGTACTAGGGAGAGAAAGTAAGTATAGCAGTCTGTGCAAAAAAGTCATCAGTAAAGGCTCACCTTTCATGTGAGCCGAAGCTTTGCTAGAGGTATCCATTCTTTTTCATCTGCAGGTCAGTACATTGCTTAATGATTCTTAGTATTTTTTAAAATATCTGGTAGAAATTTAAGCTGCAGAATAAAGCTGCTTTCTTGGATAGTGGTGCTTCTTGACTGAAGCACATGGGGACCTGTATCCCAGTTAGTTTTTTATTCTTAGAGGTACTGACCTATGATATCCTGAAACAGAATGACTAATAATAATGTCAGTCACTGCTTTCTGAAGATCAGTGTTCTCCAGTGGAATCTGATAAATGTTTGCTTTAATGATGGGGCTGACCCTATTGGTCCAGCCAATAGGCCTTTCACCCCCTTCTCCCTCCAGTATTCCTTTTTAAGCCAGAAATGATAGCTCAAATGTCTAATTGAGACAGGTTGAAAAGCTTCTGTGTTATTCAAAGCTTTTTTCTGGGCTGACAGTTACAGGGAGTTGGTTTAATTTGTATGTGATTAATTGGAGAATGTTTTTAATTAAAAATATCTTATTTTAATAATTTCTCTAGATACACTTAATGCCTGGGATAAGTACATACAGAAGTAAATATTCACACTTAAAAAAAAAGGGGGGGGCAGGGGGGGCTGGTAGAAAAAGGCTTAAGACAGTAAGTGTTTTCTAGATAGTAGTGATTGGGGAATATTGGAATAAGTTTACCTAAATTAAAATAAAAACATAAATAAAAAGAAAGAAAGGAAAAAGAGTTTAACATGTATTGTCAGAATCAAAGTTAAAGAGGTTGTGTATGTTTTGAATTTTTTAAAAAAATTTTAAAATTAAAAAAATGTGGCTGAAACAGCTAATGCCTATACACTGATCGTGAACTCTTCATCTCTGGACCTTATTAAGAATCTTTTTGATCTTTTCTTTTTCTATAGCCAACTTACTTTCATTGACCATTTTCTAATAGTTGATATTCTGAACCTGCAGGTACTATTTTTATTTATTCTTTTTTGGTGGTGGGGTTGTTTTTTTTTGTTCCATCTTTTCTGAAGTGATCACTTCTCTACCTGCAGTGGACTGCTAAAATTCCCAGGAAATTCACTGCAGCTGTCTGGATTACATCTTGATCTAGGAATGGTGTGCTTCCTGCCAATCTTATTTGGACCTTTTGTGAACACAGTTATATGTAGAAATACACATTAAAATTATGTAGGTTATATGTTTTTATATAAACATGAAACAACATAACTGTTCAGTTTTTCTGAATTATTATTCTAGGATCAAGACAACCTTTAATCCAACAGTCTCAGCCTCCACCTTATTCATCACCTAGAGATGTTCCCCCAGACATATTGTTAGATTCTCCAGAAAGAAAGCAAAAGAAACAAAAGAAAATGAAGTTAGGCAAGGATGAAAAAGACCAGACTGAAAAAGCTGCAATGTATGATATCATTAGTTCTCCTTCCAAGGACTCCACTAAGCTTACATTAAGACTCTCTCGTGTAAGATCTTCGGATATGGACCAGCAGGATGATATGCTTTCTGGTTTGGAAAACAGCAGTGTGTCAGAGGGTGATATTCCTTTTAATGTGCAGTACCCAGGACAGACTTCTAAAACACCCGTTACTCCACAGGATGTTAACCGCCCTCTAAACGCTGCTCAGTGTTTGCCGCAGCACGAACAGACAGCTTTCCTTCAGGCACAACAAGTGCCTGTTTTACAACAGAACACTTCAGTTGCTGCAAAACAACCTCAAACTCCTGTGGTACAGACACAGCAACAGGTTTCGCAACAAGGAACTATAACGTCATATGATGAAGTAGAATTGGATGCATTGGCTGAAATTGAGCGGATAGAACGTGAATCAGCTATTGAAAGGGAGCGATTTTCAAAAGAAGTGCAAGATAAAGGTAAAAGGATTGTGTGTTTGTATACACTATATATATTATATAAATATATATATGCATATAAACCCCATATATATATATATATTTTTATATATATATATATACACACATAAAAACCTCCTGTCATTGTCACATAGTTCAATTCTGTTTACTCAGTGTAGGTTCTTCTGTGACGTTCATCTCCATTCCCCTCCAACAATGAACTGTAATATCTCATATATGCGTATTTGTAATATTCAGTAGTCTTTATTTGGGGTCTTAATGAATGGAAAGTGAAGTTCTCCTGTTTGAGAATCCTTTTTAAGCTACTCTTATTTTGAACCATGAGACTGAATGAAGTACAATTGACGTTGTTTATAGTTCCTAAAATCCCAGCAGTACCATAAGTCAAAATTTGTAATAAATTTTGGTAGTTGAATTATTAACTACCCATGTTGCCTAATTTAAGAAAATGCAGGAAAACTCTTTTATCCTGTTTGTATTTGTACCCACATTTGAACATAATGTAAAGGAGGTGTTAGATTAAAATCACATCTGTTCTTTTAAGGGCAGTGTAATGATTGGGTAACTTACACTACTATGTTGTCTCTAATGTTTGTTCAGCTGGATATTCATTATTATGTAGGTATTACAAGCTTTAGAGAACTACCATATATCTGTACGGTCTCTAGCACAGAACCAGGTGAGCCTCAGAAATGTTTTCATTTCAGTAGAAGTACTGGTTGTCTTAACTGATTTCATTGAATCTATCCTTCTTGGGTTTTTTGTTTTGGTTTGGTTTTTCTGTTGTTAACTGGTTTGAAGGTCTTAGGCTTCAGAAGTCCCAAAAGTAGATGCAAAACCCTGATGTAAATCTTGAAGATAAAATGTATTTTATAAATAAGATAGCAATATTTTAACACAAATATTTTCCAGAAGCTTCCTCTGTATTGTGTTTAGCTTCTGAGAAAAAAAATCTTTTATAGTATAATGCTAATTTATTAGGTGCTGCTAAGAAAAATATTGTAGAGTGGAATACAATGCAAATTCTGATTTTGGAAGTTCATAGGTGAAAATGGTCAGTTTTGGACATACTTGTGTCAACGCAATTGAATTTTCATACAGTTTGGGTCTTTAACCAGCAGAAAAAGCACAATTTTTCTCCCTATTCAAAGATAATTTTTTTCCTGTTTTTAAAGATGCTGGGAAGGAGGCGGGGCATCAAGGAGAGAAAGAGTTCATGTGTGCATGTGTTTGTAGATGTGGTTGTTGAAATTACTAAAGGGTTTATCTTCTTAGATACTTCTTATTTGGCAACTAAATCAAATCTTTTTAGGTGACTTGTTTGTGAATATATGGAGAAAATGTGTGCTCACCTCGAGATCTTTACTGTCTAATTTTACTTTAATGAAATGGGGGTTTTGTTAATTTGCTTAAGTATCTTCTACTGATTTTAAATTTATTGATGGAGAGCTTGTGGTTTGTCTCCTAATACTTCAAAAGCCACTTTTATATCCACACGCTTCAAGTAGAATCTCTAGCACATTTTAGGTGAGAAGCATCTGGAAAAATACATTGTATTTTTGATAGTGCACAGCAGTCTTCCAACACTTACAGCAAGACTGAAACACACTTTCTCTTTTGTTCTAGCTTTCAGGAAATGTTGAGCATTAGTTACAAAGTTTGTTTACTGTAAATACATAGCCACAGGCCCGCTGTGATTTGTTTCTTCTGAGGAAAGGAGTGATATTTATAGAATGTGATCTCTGCCCTTCACCACTGCTCAATAACCATCTTCCCAAAAAAGGATTCCAGCCTTATGCTTCCCTTCTACCTGCATCCTCTGGCAGGTCTAAGTTCTTCCTGAGTTCCTGCAGTTGCTATGAGTCGGGTGCAAGAATCACTGCCCCATATTGGGACAAATAATCACTGTTTATTCACTGGTGGTAAGTTGCCCATAAGCTAGGACAGCAGTTCTTTTCACTTTGGCTGCTGAGGTTTCACCAGTGAATGAATAGTATTGAGTGGAAGGCTTTTTAGCAGTCTTGGGACAGATTTCCTGAAAAGCTGTTACCTTGGAGAAATATGGTTCTTTCTTTTTGGTAATGCTTTTGCTGTTGCTTTTAAGTTTGTAGTATGTCTACAAGTTGGTAAGACTCTGGGATTGTTACAGTTATGCTGTTGGTTTGGTTTGGCTGCAGGAGGAAGCTTCTTCCATTGTTCCCATGGGAATATGTCTGGTAGAAATATATCAAATAACTCCTAAATATGTCATTCATTTTTTGCAAAGCTGTTTACTGTATTTATGCAAAAACCTGGTGTTTGTGCATTTTAGTATGTATACTGTAACTTCAGATCACGTTATGTTAAGAAAACAGTGTGCCTGTAGCAAGTACTTGGTCTAATTAGAACAGGAATGCATGGTGCTAGCTGATGCTTACAATAGCAAGCATCATTCTAGAGAACTTTCTCAAGGTGCTAGCACATGCTAAAATCTGCATGAAAGCATCTTTGCTGCTTTTGTAATCCAGGCATGGGAATACATATTACAGTCACACTACACTTTCTGTGTAGGCACCTGTTATTGTCTTCCATAAATTACTTTAAGCAGAATTGTACTCACAAGTTTTGATAGAAGGTTAGGGGTCTCTTCTGTCCTTTTTACAAAGACATGAAATCTCAATAGTACTATGCTTCATCAAAGGTTTTCAGATGCTTTCTTTTAACAGTAAGGCTTTGGTTGGATATAGCATGTTCTTTCTGAGACTTGGAACCAGCAGTATGGTGGAACTCTATGCTCCAGAGGAGACAGATTGGCGTGCGCACTCATGTGTGTGTCTGTCTTGCTGAAAATTACACAACTGACACAACTGCTAAGGCCTTTTTTTTTTTTTTTTTTTTTTTTTTTTTTTTTTTTGGTTAATGCTGAGGTCCTTTTATAATGTTTGGTACAGGTGGGAAATGGGGATTGGAGCCCTAGGTAATTAAAATACTTTCTGTAGTAAGTTGTTAATTCTAACAAAACTATTAAAACGTTCAGCTTCCACCAAACAAAGTCTCTCAAAGTGGGAGACAGTCTCTGTTTCAGAGGAGGAGCTAATACAGTTTGTCTTCTTTGAAAAGCAGCGTATCTTTCAGCAACCTGATTGTAATGCTTTTACTTTCTGAAAAAGGAATTCTGAGTGCAAAAGTCACTAATGCAAAGTCTGGCATATTAGACCTAAAGTATGTCAGGTATGCATAAGGAGTGGTTTACAATATAGACCTTTTACCTCATATATGAGTGCTTTTCAGAGCTCTGTTTCTATAATACTGTTCTTTTGGTCTGTTTGGATCTTGGATCAAGTGGATTATATGGTCTTTTCATCATGATAGAGAGGTGTGAAGTTTGAGAGTTGTGTTTCGTCCTTGTCCTCTATGTGGAAGGAGTCCATCTTATCTTCCTGCCTCCCACCAAGGAAGTCTCTCTGTATTTGCAAGTAATTTATATCTGTTAATGAGAGGAATAGTTGGAGATTTTGGACGTCAAGGCACTTGGCATCAAAAGTTACATTCTAATACATCAATTATGTTTAATAGCCTCAGAACAAGTAAATAAATCCATGGAACATGACATTCAAGCCTTCAGTTCCCATTGTCCCCCCTCACAATGACCTCTATACCCTTATCAGATACAAGATGTCAACCAATACCAGGTCATATCTTCTCTTTTGAAAGGATCTATGGTATTACAGATAGATCCAGCTATTCTTTATCATGACTCACATTATCTGAGTTGGAAAAAAAATGATTCGGAAGAGCCGATACAGAAAGTGATTATCTTTACCCACAGCAATCACCAAGTGAACCATCCTATGTTTAGGTGCATTATGATATTTTCATGATGTAATTTCTTTAGAAATGTAATCACGCACAATTTCTTCTCTTCTAATCACCATCAATAGTCAGATTTCCTGTACTGCTTGGTGCTGCTGAATACTTTTGAAACAAGTAGATGTGTATGCTCTGAACTTGTTTTGTTCACTTAACTGGGGTTGTGCTTTGTTCACATTCTTAAGTTGACTAGTCCAAGAAAGTACAGGAAATCCTAGTGAGTATTAGAAAATTATATCCCAGGAACTTCTGTTCTTCTCAGGAATCTTCTTCCTTTCTTGGGAGGCGGGTGATGCTGAGGGAGAAATTTCACTCTGGTAACCACAGCTCTTTGCGTTAACTCATGCTTTCCAGATACAGGCTGTCCAGATACAAGAGGGTTATTTTTCTTTGTAGTCAAGTAGAGTTCAAAGCTAGATGGTCACTTACAGTCTAAACCTTTCCTAGCAGGTTTTAGACCTGCTACTGAATTAATTTTCAGGTTCAAGGTTTATACCTTAAGATCTTTCATGCTTTTCCGAAAAAAACCAAATACTATGATTCAAAAAAATATGTTTAAGATACTAATGTTAAACACAGCTCTGGCTCTTCTAGGAAGGGGGATAAGGAAGATTACCTTAAAAATTACTTGGGGGAAAAAAAAACCCCAAACCCAAAAAGTAACTTATCTTTTTTCAGAGACTTTTTCAAATTGCTTCAGTTTTTTATTTTATTCATATTTGCTAAATTTTAATTTGAGCTCTTTCATACATAGTACTGTGTGTTAGACTTTAGGCTACTTCAAAGACACTTTTATATACTGCAGCTCTTTTAAAACAGACTAAGAGATTAAGGAGTTCTACCTTTACTTCTAAAAGGCACTGTTCTCTGGGGTTTGAGAAGAGTAATGAAATGATTAATCACTAACCATTTCATTGGGAGGCTATTTTTTTTTTAAACTTAAAAGCATTATAAGCATTTTTTAAATGAGGTAAAACTGCTCGTATCTGTGGTTTTTTTCCCCTATATATTTTAATCTCTGAGGATCCATTTTACCCACTTCTTTGGAATCTTACTGTGGATTCTTTGAATTAGGAAGAAGTGAAGCTGTAATAACTTTATTTCCAATAATTGGATCAGTTAGGGGGCATTTGGATGCCTGCTGTGGGCCCTTCTTTTTTTAGTTCGTTCCAAGCCCATAGCAGCAGAGACACACATCCCAAGAGTGTGAATCTGCCGGAGCAAAACTCTCAAAACTACAGTTATAGGTAAGTAACCTTTTTCTCTTACCTTTTAAGTTCTTATCCAGCTCCTTTCCCTTTCTCCCCATTACCCATCTCCCTGCAAAAGTTCCCTCAAGAGGAAACTAATAGAAGAATACTATTAAGAGTGAATAGTTTGCTGACTTCTAATTTTATGTAGCCAATTAATTAAATGACAGAATATGTGATTATAACTAGTATATTAGCATTCTTTTCTAAGAATGTGTTATAGGGGTTTTATTTCCTTAAAAATGGAGGTACAGGTATAGTTATTAGTAATCTTGCAGAAGATTACAGTCACTAATACCAGAAGATGAAACGAGATAGTGTAAAATATAAATGATTGTGTTTCTATGCAGTAGAACAATGTGAGAATTAGGTATTTTGTGTTTTGTGTATACAAGCTTTCATTAGGTCTGCATTTTGTAGTGTGATGTAACAGATGAAACTGGTATTTCATATAGCTTTCCCAAGAAAAAGCAGCTTTGCAACCTCCAGTTTAGTATAGATGAGAGATGTGTGTGTGTGTGTGTGTGTGTTCAGAGGTGTTTTAAGATAAGGGGAAGAAATTCCTCTATCTTGAGAAATTGCAATGACATGTTGCAATGTTTCCATCTATCTAGAAAAAATTACTTTCTTTTATAAATTTTTTAAAGAATGAAATACTAATTGAATGAAAAACATGTTTAAAAGAAGAGGCATATTGTTTTAATGGCATTTACTATATTTTTGGTGCTATTGTGTACCATGACCTCAAATTATCCCATTTATCCCAGGTTGTGCTATATGTAGAGTAGCACAGAAACCTGCTCATGTTAGCAGGTGTGGAAAATAACTAAAACATAGCAATTTGGTAAGAAGTCTTAATTTTTTTTAATCTGTAGATTAGGATTAGAAAATGAAATACAACTTGCAAGTAGCATATGCCCTTGATTGTACTTGTTAGATGGATGGGAGATTTTATAAAATTACTTACCCAGTAATGACTTTATTTTGTTCTGGGATGTCACTTCTCTATAATGGATTTAAATCTTGATAAAGAAATGGCATGTATAAGTAATAAATCTTAGTAAGGTTTTAAACCCAGCATTTCTGTAGTTCATAGTCACTAAGTTCACTCTGAAATCAGCCTAAGAAGATGCAGACTTTTTTTCATTACCATGTAGTGTAAATGTTACCAGATCTACTTAATTGAAGATATTGGAGTGCAGGATACAGTGTCAGAATAAAATCAGCATCTGGAAGGGAGATGTCAAAGTCATTGCTTATTTCTGAAGTTTTCTGTTTATACAAATTATTAAAAACTAACTGAATATGTTAATCTGTAAGTGATACATAATCTAAGTAGCTTTCATTAAGTCTGCCATTAGTGTGTTGCATTTTTCTTGGGAAATTGTGCTGCATTTTGTATTTCAAAGTAATTGCACTCCAGGTTTTGTTCAGATATTCTAAAAGATGAGTTCACAAAACTATAATTCTTCACAGTCACATGGATAAAACCCATCAGTTGCGTCATAAAAATCCTATCTCATAAATAAATTAAAATTAGATTTTAAAAGCAGTATTGAATTTGGGGAGGTTGTTACAGCTTCCAGTCTCTAAACAAGCATAGGTGCTTGGTTATACTTTTCTGTAGTTCAATTCTTGTTGTTTCCTAGTGTAATATTTCTTTTGTGTTACTGTAGTTGACAGGGAGTAACAGGTTACCAGACATTAAGTAGAAAAAATCATGAGATCATATTTGATACTGCATTTATGCTGATTGCATTATTGGTGTATTTAAGAAAAGAAGCAAAATTTCACCAAAATGAAGATTCTGAAGTCTGCTGCACCTTAGACATGTCAGAAACTCCTGTAATCTTTTTGTGTTTTGTCCTGGATGAGTTTGGACATCCCTCCTGATGGGCTTTCCTTTTTGCACAGTGATCAGAATTTTGATAAAGTCTTCTAACAGTTTGATAAAGATTAGCAGCTGTTTCTGTTTGGGTTCTTAGAAATCCCTTCCTCTGAACTGCAGCAGCTAAAAGCCCGCTCATCTCTGCTTCAGAGACTTTGGTATTACATTCTTTTCTAGAAAGCTTCCTATGCCAGGTTCACGACTGTACTTTCTTAGGTTCTTTTGTAAGGTAGCAAGCAATGAGAATAAAATTTTTGACCTGGGTTTGCTGAGTCTCTCCTTCAGGGGGAGGAGCCAGTGCTGTGGGAATGTCTTCTCCTGATGGGAAGCATTCTCTTTGGTTGTTAATCCTTTGTTTTTTTGAATACGGTTTTGCGGGAGGTCAGGTGGGAGCAGACTCTCACAGTCAGTAATATTGAATGTTCATGAAGCGGTAGAAAAGATGGATATTTCCCCTCATTCCATTGATAGGTCATCCATCATTACTACTGAAGAAATTTTAAACCTTCCTGGTACCCAGATTAGATGGATTGGTTTAGATTCTTGTGTCAGCAGAACACTGTTGCTTGGGGGGACAGTGTGCTTGGACAATTTTGAAGAGCTCTGTGAAGAATAATTAAGAAAAGAAAACAGTTGTCAGTAAACATAGATTTGCTATTTAGATGTATAGTTATGTATTACCTGTTGAAAATTCCTGATCTTGACTGTTAGCTTAAATAAAGTAAGCTTGTAGTTGGCCTCTGGCTGATTTGTCTCTGATGTTAAAAGATGGAAGGTTTGACAATACATAATAACTGCTTAGACTGCTACATTTGGTTTAAATTTATTCATTGCTGATTTAAATAATTCAAATAAGTGGTATTTTAAATGAGTTGGAGGGATATCCCAGTAATCTCTGAAGAGTGTTAGAGCTTTAAAATATAAAACTCTTAATTGTTACACCTTAAAAGAAGAAAGCTTATACTGGAGTAATCAGAACTGCTCATCTAGAATTCGACATTAGAAGGTCAATTTTCTTTGTGGTTCTGAAGAGGAATACATTCACATTTAACTGTCTTGGATATGAAGTCTCCAGTTTAATCCCTTACAAGGTGTAAATGCGGAAGTGATATAATTTATCTGTTTTGTCTTCGATACTACTCAAGTTCATTCCAAAATCTCTGAATTTTAGAGTCTACCAAATAGTATTAATAGAGTGGAGTGTTACTGTTCTGCTAAAATGAAGCTTAGCAACCATATACACGGTTATTATTTAGACTTGTTACCTTTTCACAGATACATACAAAAGGCCCATTTCAGTTTGCTAGGACAAGCAGTTCTAGAAGGTTTTTTTGGCTATCATCCTATTATACTCATTTGCTGAAAGAGTTTAATCTGGAACTGAAGGCAATCATCAGGTTTGCAAGAAAGCAGTAACATTGGAGACTTCAGGACTAATGGTATTATAGCTGCTGCTTTGGAAAGATTTCAGGTTACATGGAAGAATGGAGATACTTCTTTAATACAACTCCCCTCGTCGAGCTGCTGTCCCTAACACTTCCTCAGCTTCCAAGTATGTCCATTTCCAGGATGGATATTCAGATCGTGACTGAGTCAGTTTCAGCAGTGAAGTATTTGAAGGTATCTGTGGTTTTGCCAGTGCACTGTTTTTTTGCACAAAGGTTCCACAGTAATTAATTGATTTCTAAATCTGGAAGTAATTATTTTGATACACAGATAATTCCAAAGATGAAGGCTACAACCTGTCTCCAGGAATACTGTTCATAAGAGGACAGGTGAGAGATAACCGCTTGGAAATCCAGCTAACCCTTTTTTCCATTTCAAATCTGTGTTCCTGTAATGTTTTGTTTCTTGCACCACAGTGACCCATTTAAGTTGACAGAACGTCTCTACTATTTTTTAATACAAGATAGCTCATAATCTTGCTTGTGAGTAAGTACCAAGGTACTGCCTTTTGATGAGTGTGTTGCAATGTGAAGAGAACATCCATGCAGATTTGCCAAGCCAAAAGGATGTATTAATAAGAGAATAACTGGGATCAGACTGGGCTCTGAACTGTCATAAATTTTTTTCAAGCAGTTGAACAAAATACAGATATATTTTGGATTTATCTACATTCTTGGGGTAGGGGAGGTGTGAATAATGTTTCAGAAAAGAAAAGAATCTGAAAACAACGAACTTGGATACATGATCTCTAATGTAGTAAAAATCTCTTCTGTGGCTTACTACATGCTCCTTTTATTACGAGAGCTGTTACAAAAAGTGAAGCAAAAAGATCCTGGTCACACTTCATTGGTCTCAAGAGCTTGTGAGCCTACATGTTCACAACTGTGGCAAGCTTTGAATCTAGGTCTGCAGGATTGGAAAGGAAAACATTGGTCTCATATTTTGGCAAAGTCTTAGATCCTGGTAATATAAAGAAGTTCTACTGGCTATAGTATGAAGTGGATGAAGCTTGAATACTAATGCCTTGAAGGATACAAATTATATTTGAGTGGATAATATGAAAGTTCCTAAGTTTATCTGTTTGTCATAACCCTGATGGGTCTTTGGACTCATGACTTAACAAAGTAAATGTATGCAAACTTGCACATATTTGATTGTAAGAAGATATGAAGACATCTGTTTTCAGAGGGTAATTACTCTCTACTCACCCCTCTGATTCTCTACTGATTACTCTTCTGTAGTTCAAAATGAATTCAAGATTTTATAAAGCCCTTGAAGCCCAATAGTGTATTACAGCTTTCAGATTTCTGCAGCTTTTGTGGCAGCTTAAAAAGTTTTTGTGCTCATTCAATAGATTTTTTTCATTATGCTTAATGAAGATAGTGGTACTATGTACTTATCCTATCTTTTATGCCCTAGTTCAACCAGTATTTTCATAAGTTTGGGCTAGCTTTTTTGTCCTAGATCCAGAAATCTCAGAGAGGCAAAACAATAATGATCAAGTCTAGTTCTGAGGATCACCATCAAGATACACGGGAAATACGAAGAAAGCTGTGAGTAATCTGTAACTCTGTGTGCAATCACCATGCCATTTAGGAAGAGAAAACTTTGAAGGTGTCCCTTTCTTCTCAGATAAGATGTCAACAGGTTGTGGTTATAACTTACTAAAACATCTGCAGTTGTCAAGAGAAATGATGAAGGTCCATCAGAAGAGCTCTGTAATTAGAGAAAGTATGTATGCCAAGTTGCGATGTGATCATCTACTTATATGTTCTCCACTTACAATCTGACATTTTGGATGATGAAGAGCAGCAGCATTTTGAGCCTGTCAGTTACAGAAGTTCAAGCGAGAAAATTTCCTACTTGAATTTGTTTCGGTTCTTTAATCTTGGAGCCTTCAGCGTGAGGGCTCTGCAAGGTGAGTTTTGGTTGGTCCAGCTACAGCTGTTTAAGGCACCACAGCTCCTGGCCATCTGCCTTGCTCCTGTAATAGAAGTAGCAGAGGGGCAGCATTTACTTGGCTCTTAACTGACTTGTTCAGCCTGGTAGGTTAATGCAAACCGTCTTCACCTAGTGCTTTAAGGTGATACATTGGACAATGAAATGCACTTGTGGAAATACAAATGTGTGTTCCCTTCTGCTACAGGTGATAACCTCAGTTAAAGGAATGGGGCAGATAAAGTAACCTCTTAAAGGCTACTGTTAGATCCACCATCAAGAGCTTTACAGGACTTTTTCAGTGTGGCTGAAATATCTGGGTTAAAATGATAAAGCTGACTAACGTTTTCCTAAGAACACAAGTTTCTCAATTTGTGTTTCAAAATTTGAAGAGTGTTAATTGAGAAAAAAGGTAATAATGTGCATGGATGCATATGTATTAACATATATGTATTTTCTAAAAAATACATCAACCTGTTAGTCTGGAAGCTTCTACTTCATGACCATTCCTAAGACCTGTGATGAAGCTCAATGAGGTCAAAGCCCTCTTAGTCACAGGCAGAAAAGACTTCTTGTCACAGTATGAAGGTTTCAAAAAATGACATGTTTTAATCAGTAGTGTGGGGAAATTAAACTATGTAAGTTCTTACATGAATCCAACAGTTGCTATAGCAAAGAAAAAGCAAAATCTCCATGCTAAAAAGGCTGCAGTTTGATTTGGCAAATTTATTTTGCTTCTCACGTCTATCATAAAGTTCGCAGGTGTTTCTACAGGTTTTTCTGGAACTTTGCGAAGTTCCTTATTTGCAGTTGACCAGTTTCTGCATGGAGTTTATTGTATCTGTCTTTACTGTCTTCCAGCCATTAAATGTCATGCATAATTTTGGAGTTTTAGAAAGTTAGAGATGTACAGGTAGATTTGAGAATGAAAATGATGGGGAAGAAAGCCTGTTCATGTCATGGAATTGACCATGTTACTACTTGTTATTGTCTTCTAATGTTAATTTTGGAGATAATCTTTCAAAGTTTTAATTCTTCTAGTTAAGACTCTTCTACAAATGTAGAAGAAGTTAGAAATCATATGTTGTAATTCCGGTTTACAATTTGAGAGGGTGGTATGGGGGTGGGTGGGTGTTTTTGTTTTTCCTTGGAGTTTGTTTCCCTGTTCCTTGACTGCATCCTCCTTACCATTTTTTCTCCTGCTCCCAAAAAGAGAACTGGGTCTTTGTATCTGGTGATAAGGCACCACAAACCTAGGCACAAAATAAGTTATTTTTCTTATACTGTGTTTGTGGTCTAGACGCTTTGACAATAGATCTACAACAGAATTTCCAATGTATGTTTAGTCATTTCTTAGACTTAGTCATATTCCCTGATTACAGAGGAAGTAATTGGTTGGTTTGTTTTTGGTTTGTTTTGTTTCTAAATTATGTGATAACAGTCGAGAAATGAGAATATAAGCCTTAGCGTAGGTAGGGATTTTAATTTCTGCCATGAAAACCAATTTTAGAGTACCATGTTGGTAATAGTAATAGGTTGTAATCTAAACAAATAGAATGTACTCTTTGGATATTTCCATGTGCTTCTCATGTTTATGAATTCTACCAAATTACAGGATGTGTGGTTGGCTCACTTTATTTTTCTGTATTCTATTTTTAATGTTTTTTTAATATAAACTGAAAGGCTTATTGCAGAGTCAAGCTCTTGACACTACATAAAATTATCACTGAACTTTTTGTTTCATCCATGAAAAGCATTATGGTTGCAAAGGGAAAATACTCAAGCTTTTAAGTGTGTAGCGGCCCCCCAACTGGTACACACGTGTTAATGATACAGTCTCCAACTCTTGGTATACTGCTTTGCTTCAAAGAGGAGCTTGGAGGGTTGGAGTTATTTTAGTAATTTTTGTTCATTGATAATTGTTCCCTGGCTGAAATACATGTGAAGTCCAACTGATGCACTGAATGAAGTAGGGAAAACCTCAGTCTTAATCATTGCGGATCCTTGCTTAGTTCATGTATAATGAAGCAGGCTGAATCTGCAGAAGATAATTTTTATAGTAATATTCCTCAAAAAGTGGTTGTGGAGGCGCACCTTAACTTTGTCTGTGTAGACTTGCTTCAAGCATAGTTTGGGTTTTTTTAGGTCTTTTATGTATTGCAGCTGCTTTATTAGGTGATTCTCTTGGGAATTACACAAGGACTTTGATTTCATATGTTTTGAGGGTGGGTTTTTTAATGATTAATTGGCAGTTGTGGTAGACTGACAATGAATGGTAGTCTGAATACATTAAAAAGTACTAGTTAGAGAAGTTCTATTCTTGCTTTTAAATTCAATGGATTTTGTTGTGTGTGCACATACATGCTAAGGAGGATTAATTGGTGGGAGTGGAGGGGAATGGACATTCTTGCTTGAACCTGTCTGTATATATAATTTGTGATTTTTCTCTTTTAACTTGCAGATAAGCCTCTGAAGAAGCGAAAACAAGAAAACAAACCACAGGAGGCTGGAGGTACTGCTGGAGGAAACAGAGCAGCTTCTCAGGAGACAGGTTCTACAGGAAATGGGGCAAGGCCAGCGTTGATGGTTAGTATTGATCTGCAGCAAGCAGGAAGAGCAGACTCTCAGGCAACAGTAACTCAGGATTTGGACACCATCAAAAAACCTGAAGAAATTAAGCAGTACAATGATGGGTTTGTGTGTGTTCCCCAAGAAGACACTGTTGGAGTTCTTAAATTTAAACCTGAAAACCATCCTGAGATTTTTAGGAAAAAGTCGGACTTTGAGGGTCAAAAGGCAGATATCCAGCAAAATGAAAACAGACAAATGGAATTCCAGCAAAATGAGAGCAGACGATTGGAAAGTAAACACAATGAGAACAAACACTTAGAAGCTAAACATGAAAGCAGACAAATGGAAGTAAAACAAAATGAGAACAGACAGACAGAATCAAAACAAAATGAAAGCAAGCAAATGGAGATGAAACAAAATGAGGCGAAACAAAATAATGGCAAACAGGAAATAAGGCAGAGGCCCGAAACGCCAAAACAGAGGAGCGAAGGCAGGCCTGAAACACCAAAACAGAAGAGCGAAGGCAGGCCTGAAACACCAAAACAGAAGAGCGAAGGCAGGCCTGAAACACCAAAACATAGACATGATAATAGGAGGGAATCCAGTAGACCATTGTCAGATAAGAAAATTGAAATATCTAGGCATAAACTAGATGTGAAATCTGATCCTTCAAAGGTAAAACCTGAAAGTAGATCTGATCCAACAAAACAAAGGCCTGATGGACGTTCAGTTTCTGATACACTGAGGCGTGACCATGATAGCCTTAAACAAAGATCTGAGGACAGGGGGGAGTCAGAGAGGTACAGAGGAGATCCATCCAAGATTAGACGGCCTGAATATTTGAGATCCTCAAACAAAAATGAACATGATTCTAAGCATGGTATTAAATCTGATGGTTCAAAACCTGAGAAATTTGAAAGGAAACATAGGCATGAGTCTGGTGAATCAAGGGAGAGGTTTTCTTCTGGGGATCAGAAATCAAGACCTGACAGCCCTCGTATTAAACAGGAAGGTAAAGGAGATTCTAGTAAATCAAGACCTGATAAACCTGGTTTTAAATCACCCAACAGCAAGGATGAACGAAGGACAGATGGTAATAAGAGTAAAGTAGATAGTAATAAAGCACATGCTGACAATAAAGCAGAGTTTCCCAGTTACTTGTTGGGAGCAAGATCTGGTGCATTGAAACATTTTGTCATTCCAAAAATCAAGCGTGATAAAGATGGCAATGTTACTCAGGAGTCAAGGAAAACTGAATTTAGAGGTGAACAGAAAGACAAAGTAGAGAAGATTGGGCTAGTAGAAGATCTAAATAAAGGAGCTAAACCTGTAGTTGTCCTTCAAAAGCTTTCTTTGGATGATGTACAGAAATTTATTAAGGATAGAGAAGATAAATCAAGGGGCTCTTGTTTTAAACCTAACAAGAACAAGTCATCCAAATCTAATAAAGGTAAGATTTTTTTAATATTAATTGCATTATATCTTTTACACTCCTTTTAGATTTGCTGCTTATGTTGTTAGAAATGCAATGCAAACATTTGATAGTTTAAATGCTTGCTTATATGATGAATTTGGGGAACAGAGTGAAACTCATCTATGGGCTTGTTGTTGTTGGAAATCTTGATATGATGTACCTGAAATTATTTATTTACACCAGTGCAAGTGCCTAATGTGGGAACACTACATGGTCTTAAACTTTACTTCAGCTACATTGGTTTAACCTGGTAATTTAGCCAGTGAAACATAACTTCTGTATATATGGTTTAAACTGGATTAAGGGTGTCTGTGTAGTGGACTGGTACTGCTGTAACTAAATCAGTGTAGCTGGAGTGGTGGGAAGTGCTATGTATAGCAGCTCTGAGATTCCTTTATATTTTTAATTGGAACTGAAATGTGTTTTTCCAAGGCATGTTTTGACGTGGTGAAGTAAGAATGCAGTTACAAAGTCCCATCTGCCTCTTTTACATTATAAATACAACTCTGCTGGGGAGCTTCCACACTGGAGGCTGTGTGACAGTAAGCTTACAAAAAGGTTCTGTCTTTAGGAGAATTCAGACAACATTGTCTCTAGGGTCCATTGTGCACAGGAAAGAGGAACTGCTAAACAATAGGCTGGTATTTTCAGATTAGTAATATGGGCAGGAAATAATTCAGAATAGTTTGTAGGTTTGATATTTGGTTGATTGTCTCTTCTGCAGATTTAACAATTTTTTGAATAAGATTGCTTTTTCTTCTTGGTGCTCTAATTTTGGCTTCTTTGGTTTCAGACTGAAGTTGATTATTTCACATTGTGAAATCACTGTTGCTAACTGGTCAGCGTTCCTTTTTTAATGTTTAGCATTTAAAGCATTTAAATTTCTTGTGTAGTTATGTTTATAGAGTTGTCATGTCTCAAAATAGATGACTCAAGTGGTGGGGGAGAGGATTTCAGCTGTATGCAGGGTGATTTATGAATGCAGTTCCAGGTATATCAAGAATTCGAGAAATGTTTTCTTATGTAGTTGATCTGATGAGAAATGGATGTAGAAATCATCTTTGTGAATGTATGGCTATGTTTACGTGCACATGAACAGAGGTGATACCTATATAATGAGTTTATTGTGACACTGTTCTCTGTCTACTAACCTGATTGTATTGACTCTTAAAAGACTTAATAATTCAGGATGTGTATTGCTTATTTGTAAAGTATTAGCCTCCTTGTTGAATATTTTCTCTTTCTCCCAGAAATAAAAACATTTCCCCTGTTCATTTTCGAGGTTCAGAGCAGGCAAAATTTCCATTTCTACTAAGATAAATATCTAGAGTTAGACATAAAATTGACATCTTTCTTGTCAGCTTAGTCTAAAGATTTCAGGTTAAACCTTTGTGTTATTGATGGGGAATACTAAAAACTTTCTGATGGAAGTCACCGTAGTCTCAGAAGGATAGATTTTGAATTCACACAATTCTACGTGTAGAAAGTCAGTAAGTTTTAGAGACCTCAGAGCCATATCCAGTACCTGTATGCTTTCTCAAATGTTTCTAAAGTACTTTTTTTGTAGTCTGTATTGTCTGTTGTTGTTTGTATGGAATGTTTTAGTAATGTGTAAAGGTTTTAATGATTTTTATTTGATTGGCATGACTAGTAGCTGTGTCACATGAGCAAGGCATTAACTTTAAAGCTGGGGTTATAACTTTTCTGCAAAGCTTTGGTGGTGGGTTTGTGTTTGGTTTGTTTTTTTTCTGAAGTTGTACTTCTTACATACATTGAAATAACTTGGGACACTTTCCAGGGAAAGAAAATGTTTGAATCTGCTAACAGTCTTTTTGCTATTGTGTGCAGAATAAGGTTCTTACAGTGATACTAGCAATAGGTTTTGTGGAAAGAATAATGTTGTAATTATGTTTATGTTTCTCTTACAAATCAAGGTTTTGAGTGTTCAGCAAGGCAGATTTTGGAGAAAGTATCTTTGAACTTCAGATTTTTCAGGTGTCTTTTTCGTTGGGTTTTGTTTTTTTTTTCTTTTCTGTTTTGGTTCCCCCCCCCCCCCCCCCCAACCGCCAGCTTCCTGAAAACATACCTCCTAGGATATAGTATGCTAAATAACTAGGTGAACTCCAATGTTTGAAAAGGTTCATAATTTGTAAAATTATCTTTTCATAAGCCAAAGTCAGTCTGTCAACATCTGACTGATCCAGAAAATATTCATGCCATCGCCACAATGTCCTCACTCCAGTTGAGAGAATGTGTTCACTGTTTTACTCTGTGCCATTTTTAGTTATAAACATTTTAATACACTAGGAAGTGTAATATTCATAAACTTTTAGTTCATCCTGTATTTCTTGATAGATTGTAGCAAATCTTTTCTTGTGTTGCCTTTTAGCATTAGTATTCCACTTCTCACATCTCTCTTATTCCATGTGGCTTAGTATATTTTGCTTTATATTTCTTTATTTTACTTCCTTGTGTTTCTTGTCCTTTGTTTTTGCTTTCTCATCCATTCCTCCCCCAAGAAATTGTGTTCGCCTGGCTTTGTCACATACAATATCATTGCTGTGATGTGTCTGAAAACCATTTCAAAATCAGGTTAGTTCAGCTAATTCAAAACACCATTTAGATAGTCATTCTGTCTTAAGGGACTAATGCTCCTTCATTTAAAACTCAGTAAAATTGACTTGGTTTAAGCTAAAATCAATGTTTTTCAAACTGAAAGTCTATACAACTTTTTACATTGTTTCAGTAAATTTTAAAGTCATAGCTTTATTGTGCAAATGGACGCAGCTTGCATTGTACTGCAAAAAGACAAAGTAACGTTTTAATCAAATTTTATAGACAGGTTTGAAATTTCGGTAAGTTATTATATGAATGGGAGTGATAGCTGTAGTACACAACTGTTAATACTGAATTATCTCGAACCATCCATTTTAGCATTTACAAGAAAGAAGCAACTTTTTTCTCTCTTCCAATCTTTGACTGGATCCACTCTTGACTCGGAGGAAAGTTACAGATATTTTTTTTCATAGTATTTTTCTTAAGGCGTCTTACAGTGAAATTTTGTGGCCTGTTTTGTCCAGGTCAGAATGAAATGTAACACTTTTTCTTTTGGTTTTAACATCTGGGAATGCCTTTTTATCCTGGTTTTAATGCCAATGTGTGTTGTTGGGGGATCCATGAAACTTTTCTTTCATGTTTTGGCTGCAATAAGGAGGTCATGTTTGCCATCCTTTCTTTTCAGAACTTCAGTGAATACTTTCTCTGCTGCTTATAGGAGCCCTACTGATCAGCTGTGTTGGATGGGAGCTATTTACAGTTTCACAGTTACTGCATTCTGAACAAGACAAATTTTCCTTTTTTAAAGTATGAAACAGATATGGTAATGAGAGAATCTGTAAATATCTGTGTAAGGAGGTGTCTGAATTGGTTTATAATATGTTTGAAGGATTGCCTTTCCAAAATAAGCACCATACATGTATTGAAATTCTTAGTTCTAGGACAAATGAGTGTGTATTTTTAAGACTGTGCAGAAACACATTTTGAGTCTTTCAATATCATTTAAAAAAAGTTTTTTTGTTTAAAAAAACTTAAAATCTGATCTGAGTGCTACTCTTCATTGTAGATTGTTGCAGAACTTCATTATCTGTACAACACAGACCTTTAAATACAGGGTTTTGTTGCTTACTACAAGTCTTCCTAAATACACTACATTCTCTGCTGCTACGATCTGAAATTTGAGTGAAGTTTTGCAATTTCTTCAAAGGCACTTTTCATACATATACTTACAGGATCAGCTTAAAACTCTACTGCTTGACCATCTTCATGTCATGAGTTAAAACAATGCATCTAGATTTTTTTGTGTTCTGTGCTTGTGTGATTTGTTGTGGGGTTTGGGGATTATTTTTTTTTTATTGTGGTTGGTTTGTTTGTTTGTTTTTAATTCCAGGTGAGTGTTTTGGAGCCTATAGTAACTATAATTTGGCATTTGTGTAACATGATGGTCCATCTTTGAGTCAAGCACGCTGGAAATGGTTTCACTTGTAAAGCAGAGTAATCAATTAGGTGCTCATCTTGTAGGTAGGAGTAACAAGAAAGGGAATATTCCAAAATGAAAACCTGTGTCCAGATTGTGTTGGTTCAGTGAGCCTACTTATGATGCTTTTCACAGACTTCTAGTCAGCACAGTAGAGCTACTTACAAATACTTTGTGATACAGCTGAAAACTGTGGACAAAAAGGAAGTGTCAATTTTAAACATCTCTTTAAATCCTTCGTGCATAGGACTTCTATAAGGATAAATTTGTAAACCTTTGAGAAAAATAGCTTTAGATACAAAATGTCAAGCAAATTTTAGAGTTCACTCAGATTTATTTCCAAGATGATAAACTCTTGATGTCAAAGCAGATACACTGTTGTACTCAGTGAAATCATTGGGGCAAGCAGCTGTGCTGCAAGGAAGTAACTGGAGTAAAAATGTTTTCTTTGGAAAGGAAAAGGCTGCTGCTCTGCGTGTTTACTGCAGATAGTGGTTTTGTAAAGATGACCATTGTAGAAGTCTGCGATGCCACAAATCTGAGATTTGAAATCACTGTCTTGGAGTTCCTTGTAGCAACTGCACTTGCACGTGTCAAGGCCAGAGTAATAACCCACTATGCATCTTGCATATGCATGCACCACCAGGTGAATCAAGTATGCCATAACTTTCTGAAGTTCTACAGGAAATTATGTCATATTTCAGATTTAAAAGGATGTATTTCATGGTTAACAGCAAGAAATTTATAATGATTCTTCTCAGCTAAAGTCTTTAAAGCTTCTGTTAAACTAAATTTAACAGGAATTTTAGCAAAAAACCCACATCAACATCATGAAAATTCTGCAGTCCTCCTGTTTTTCCTCTTTCCTGAGATATTAGTGATTAACTCTTTTCAACTTAAGTGGACTAGAAGAGGAGCTGGCTGTCCCTCATGGCATTAGAAGTATTTAAAGATAGGTTGGATTTGCAGAGGATCCATTTTAACATACACTCTGTCCACTTAGCCCTGATAACATTTTTTTTTCTCCTTTCTGGATTGAACAGGTTCACATTTTGAAAAATATTCCAGGCATTGTTTAGTCAGAGGCCAAAACCTAACTATAGATACCCCATTCGGAATGAATAATTCCTGCTTGCGGGGATTTTGTAGGTATGATGTGTCCATCCTATCTCAGAAGGGTTGTTGGAATTTGTAATGGACATTGTACATACTCTGTGGGGCCTTCAATTTTGGTGCTAGTTTTTCAGAAGTAGATGTTGGATGAACTGGTATTGGTAGACAGCCAGATATTCAGCCGTTGCACACTGGGGCCCTTGTGTTGCTCTGTTACCATTACAGTGGCAGACGTTTTCAGCATAGTGCTTTTGCCTGGGAGTTGCTTTAGGTGCTTCCTACTTTAGTCTCTGCCACTAAGGTAAATACTGTGATTCTTGATCTTATAGTTGTTCTTGAGTTCTTACTAGCAGCGATAAACTTCACCAAACCCACTAGTTTCATTTTTCTTTGGTTCGTGTGAAATATAATGCTTTGTTTTCAGATTTAGGAGTGTGTTGTTTAATTAGTTCATTTTTGAAAAATTACTTTGGTGCGTGTAAGCGATGGAAATTTATTACCTGATTTGTCATAGCAATTTGTTGAAAGTCTGAAACTGACTTTGGTTCCTGGACATGGATGTTTGTTCAGGTTCCTCTTACTTTTTGGGAGTAACTAAGGCTATTTTGCACAAATAATTTTTTGCAGCAATATATTGCTGTATGTAAAAATGTGAGCCAGAAATTTGTCTGATATCAATTACAATATGCAATGCAGACCTGTTCGTGTGTCTTAAGTATCTAAATATGGATGTTATTTCCTGGCTTATGTGTAGGGATATGAATTCAAAATTTTTGGGTTTAATTTTCTTCTAAACACAGACTAAATTTGACAAAATACAAATAGGGGAAGGCCTCACTTTTGGTTCTGGGCAGTTAGCTTTCCTATTACTTGACATTTTCACGTTAGGTGACTGGTTTTGTGTAAGAAAATGTAAATTGTTTACTTGAAATTTTGAATTTATTTTTTGCTCCATGGAAACATTACCAATGAACAGAAAAAAAGTATGTGATCTTTTTTGTTCCTCAAGTTATTGAACGGTTGTTCCTTAAATATATGTACTGTTTAGTTATCTTCTGAGCAACTTTCTCGTAGTGCTATTTTATATTAAAAACTACGTCAGCAATCTTTGTTGTTGTTGCTTATGCTGTTAAGTTACTTTGAAGAAGCAAACTGAGAGTTGCTTCATGTGATATTTTAAATTATGAAGACTGAGAATATTTCCAGGATAGAGTGAGGAAAAAGCAGATCTTCTTGATGTGCCTGTAGTCACAGATCTGATGTAAATCATGGCATTTGTTTTGCTTTTTCTCTGCAAAGATCTTGCTTGTATTATATTGCCTACATAGGAGGTTTTCTTCTATGAGAAGAAAAATTATGAGGTATAATTTGATTTTATTTCACTAAGGTCTTTTTTCTTAAGTGAGGCCCCATGGCTCAGTTTTTAGGTTGATCAAAATACATGGCTGGGAAAGTGCATCAATCAAAAATCTCAGGTTCTCAATATTAGTAGTAACAGAACATTACATGCTGTGTCTTGCAACTCTACAAAACATCTTAACTTTTTAATACAATACATTGAGTTGGCTTAAATTTCAAGGCATAAGTTCAAAAGCAATAACAGCAAAATCCAAAAGCAGTTCCCTGGCACAGATTCATGAAAGTGAGAAGTTTTGTGCAGCACTGTGTTTATTTCACTTGCCAGTTGTGCTCCATTTTACTCTTCAGTACTCCTGTATTTTTTGTGAAGTATCTTGCAAAGCTAGACTGCTCTAGCCGCCATTTTTCAAAATTTTTATAAAGACAAAACAAAAGACCAGTGAAGAGCAATAAGGGGTAAAATAACCTGTGGCTATAGTTGTCAGAGCAATCAGGTAGCTTGAGGAAATCGTTGATAACAATGTAAATGTGAGTTCTCTTGGCGTCTTTGGAGGGTGTGTGTTGGATATATTCCTTGCTCTCTGCCTGTGTCATTCAGGGTGCTGTTTGGAAATCTATTCCCTCCATCAAAATTTTTTTTGCTTCTAAGAGTATTTTGTACTATTGTGAAATCCTTTTAAAATCTCTGTGCTGCCTAGCTGTGGGCAATGATGACCTCTACTGTATGATGGAATTATTCTGTTGCTGTGTTCATATTTTTCTTTGACCCACCAGCCTGATTGGGTCCCATTTGTCAAGGCCAGAGCTAAGGACTGTATTGTAAGTAAGGAGTCTGATCCTTTTCTTTTGTTTAACCCAAGGCTGGGAGCCTTCCCTTTGTGTCAGCAGAGGCAGATGAGGAAAAATGATCTTGAAGGATGTGTTCGAGCAGGTTCTATGGAATTATATAGCGTATACTTCTTCCTAACGCTACTTCTCTCCTTCCTGCTGGATTCATTGCCACAGAGAATCCTGTGGGTCCAGTCCCTTGGGTGGTGGTTAGGGCGTCTCAGTCTCCCACCCTCTTTCTGGTTGTGTGTGATCTGAGCTCAGGAGTTACTCCTTCATGGATGTAGTCAAAAGGTGAGGTTAAGGGCCTCAATAGAGGGTTATACCTTGTTTACAGGATGTAGCTGTATATCCTTCCATAAATTTTAATTAAGGCAGAGAATTGGAGAGGAAAGAGGAAGGCTGCTGGAGTAAATGCACTACTTCTCAGATTATTTTCACCAATATTCTTTTGATGGTGCATTTTTCAGCTGATGATAAGATACTGAAATAAAAGGGGAACTTCTGTCTGATGAGCAGATGTACCTTTCGCATAACTTAAATTCCTCTTTGAGAAAAGGATTGCAATTTCCCTGTATTCCCCTTGAATATTCTGTTCTTGAAACTCTCCAGAGTACAGTTATTTGGAAGAGTGTGAAGCTGGTGGGCAAGGGTCTCTGATCACCAAGGACTTAATGTGCCATATAAAGAACATACTGGGAACATAAAGAACAAGTATTTTAAGGGAGAGCTTGGTGGAAAGGTGTAATTAAATCTGCACAATGAGTGAGAGCCAGAAGTTTTCGGCTGTGACCAGTAAGCTGTTCATCAATCAGTAAGCTGTTCATCAATCACAGGTAGTCATGTGACCCTTTGCATTGTAATGCTGAAGTGCTATACTGGAGCAGTACTTAACTATTTTTAAAAAGTTTTTATTTTCCAAATACTTTTTATAAAGTACAGAATTAATTTTATCTCATCTTTTTTCTTTCAGTTCTTTATCTAAAATAGAACCTTATCTGCATGAGTGGTTGTAGTAGAATTAAGCTGTGAGTTTGTGCTGTTGTAGTTACAATGACATAACTGTCCAACAAGAAAGCACTCTTGTTACGGAGTGAGAATGTATTCTATTTGATTTAGCACAGTTTGAAGGTTTTTTGAGCTAATCCAGATAGAAACTGCATATATGTCTGACATAGGAAGTTATATCAGGGTGGTTATAGCAGTGACCCAAAATTACTTGAGAAAGGAAGACAGTAAGCTAGTGATATATGAGAGAGGAACATCGTCTCTCAAATGCTTAGAGAGGACATGTGAGAAAGGCAAGCTTGGCCTCTGTGGCATAACAGCAAGAGTGGATATACTGGTCATCAGCAAAATAAAATAGTCCAGTAGTAGGTGGCATCTTCTGAGGCAAAAAAAGGAGCAAGAGAAGGGCAAAACTGAGGTACACGCTGTAGGGGTTTATTTTTAATGTCAAAATGAAGCTGTGTGGCAATTCATTAGTGTACAAGTTTGAGAATTTGGGGAATGGTTAAACTTACACTTTGCATTTCTTAGTGTTTAGAAATTTATCCTCACCTCAAACAAGTGTCACTGTTCCCTCTTAGACCCTTATGTGTTCCTTTGTATAATGTCTTGTTAGTTGGAAAAACTTGCATTTTAAAATACAAGATCTAGAAATCATAAATGTCAGACTGCAGGTCTGCATATTACAAACTATTAACACACAGAAATGGACAATATGTACGGTTGCTAATTTATGCAACTGGCTTTATTAAGATAAACCTCAGTTTTGCAATAATTATTCTCAGGGCAGTTTTTCTTCAAGCACTTGTTCATTTGCTACAGTAAATATATGTGCAAACAGGCCATTTTGATGTCACAAGTATTTTACAGCAACCATATAAGTGAATTGATAGGGATTGTTTCCACTGTATTAACTGTCTCTTACAGTTGTGAAGTAGCAATTTGGAGTTTAGGTTTCTAAATGTATTTGAATCATGATGGCTTGTTAGTGCATCGGAAGTTGCACCACAGTGTAAACTATACATCTGTTTTCTATGGTTTGGAAAGTGAAGATAAATCATTACTGAGATGATAACGGAGTTTATTGGTGTTGGTTTTGATTTTATGGCAGGACAGCCTCTCTGATCCTGGAAAGCTGACCTAAACATCAGCAAGCGTTATCCCCTTTTCTATAGCTGCTTGTCTGAAGTTGTTATATCAAGGCAGGTGAAAGACACATGAACACACTGATCATTGTGTCAAAAAAATAATTGTGCTGTCCATATCGAATGGATCCAGTAAAAGTCCATAATGGTGTTACCGTTTTTTAATTTCAACCTGTGTGGAAAACATTCAGCTGCCTGGGTCAGCGAGATCTGTTTGACTTGCAAATTCAAGTCAAAGTGATTTTGGATACTCCTGAAGATTAGATATGCGTAAATATTAGCTAAAGTTAAAGGCTGTTTTACAGACTTGAAACAACGCATCAAGTTGTGAACAAAAAGGCGGTGCTGAACTGTGCAAGATTTTGAACTGTGCAAAATCAGATCTGTGCGTTTCCATTCTATTTTTAAGCCATATGTGAAGAAGGGATGTACTACATCCACTACACATTTTAGAAATCTTCCTAGTATTCATGGCAAAACCCTTTGAAAAGCTTCCTAGATTAGAATAGAATATGGGAGGAAGCTTACAGACTAGTTCATTTTTAGCTAAGATTCTGTGGCTGATGAAGATTCTTCAGTATCTCCTCTAAGAAACCTTCTGATAGTGGCAATCAAACAAAACCAAGAAGAACTTGTTCTTCCACCAACAAGCAACTAGTAAGTCATGGACAGCGCTGCATACCTTCGGAGAAGCATTGAAGAAGTGGCTGTTCTGTATGTGGTTCTTGGAGATTAGTTGTTCTTACAGCTATTCTATGACTTGCCCTTCAGTTTCATGAATGTAGAGCTTGTTAGCATGCTGGTTTTTTACAGTGAGAGAAGGATTCTGTTATGATGGTGTCCACTTAGTGGACTCGTGATGGTTCGTTTACTATGATCTCGAAGTGCAAAAAAAATAAAGGCAACCACACCAAGGGGTTATGTTTCAATCAAACAGCACGATTTTATTGTTTGCCCATAAAGTGGTGTTGTGATAGATAGAAAGACAGGAAGTGAAGAAAAGATAAAGTCAAAAGAAAAGGAAAGAGGATTATAACTACCGCCACAGGTCCAAGGTCTTCCTATGGTCCCAGGTCCAAGCACCATCCTGCCTGTCCTTCCAATCGTTGTGATCCTTGGTGGGGAAGATCTCCCAAATTCGGTTGCTCAGGAGTCATCTTTTATGCCAAGCAGCACACCTTGCTCCTCCTCTGGCCCGTGGATTGTTGTCAGTCTCTGCCTTCTCGAGCCAGGTTATCACGCATGTTCTGGTTCATTGTTACGACAACGGTTGTGATCCATCTTCTGGACAGCTGCTATGTGGCCTTATCGTAGCTGTTCCTTCCAGTGCCGGTATCAGGGAGTGGCATAGTACTCCTCGTATCGTGCAGTTCTCCTTCAGGGTCACTGGGTCCCGGTGTCCATGAGGAGCACATTCCATCTCCAGGTTTCTGTTAGCAATGTTGAGACAATACTGTTCTCTTTAGACTGGCTCTTACAGATGGTACTTTTTTGTTGTTCATTTTAATAGTTGCAGCAGCTTTGCAATTATGTGTAAGTGATGTCTGAAGAACACTGTTGCCTATAGCCCATTTCAGTACACTGTTCACACACAATAGCAAAAAATGGAGTTACTCTGTTGATGAGGACAGTTCATCAGAAAGCTAAGATACTGGGGCATTCTTATTAACTTGTAGGGTAGCTTTTTAGTAAAGTTACTTTCTCCTTAGCTATTTAAAAACCCATGCAAGCTAGAAGCGATTGTTACTTATTAAAGTGGTAACCCAAAAGTAAGTAACAGGTCTTAGCAAACTTAGAAAATAAATTGAAAAACTGAAGGTGATCATATGTGGTTTTATAGATATTTTGAAAGGGGTTTGTGTTGTATATTCTTCTTAATTGTTTTTGAAAAGTATCCCATAAACTAAAAACTCATTAGCATGGTATTATAACCTAATGTTTGTTGCCATGCCATGTGATTGGATTCTTACAGTGAACTGGATTCTTTTAAGCATTTCTTTACTACCCAGAACAAATAAAAAGCACCTTTGTTAGAAAATGTGGAGGCATAGGAGAAGGAATTTAGTAAGATGTTTCTAGTGAGGACTGGGTTGCCCTGACTCACCATAACATAAGTAATAGAGTAAAATACATATTCACAAGCTCTTCACTGGAGTCCCACAGTATATAATATCCCTGGTTTTCTTCAGAAAAGATGAGGAGTCTTTTTCCAAGTATATCAGAATTGTAGGTACATGTACATTTTTATTTTTCCAGTGAAGTCTAATTAATACTGTGGTAATTGATTTATTTTTAAAGATTGAGCAGTGTTTTACCCTGGGAACAAAATCAATAAGGAAAGTGAGACTAGATATTCTTAGGAGGCAGGAGAGTGGTAGCCTATGATTTTTGTTTGTTTGGGGATTTAATACAACTTCTGTTCCTTTACTTGTAGCTGGCTTTTAAAATGTCTTTGTTTGCCCAGATTTGCTGTTATGTGTGTAGTCCTGCTGATTTTAATGAAATCACCAACAGTGCGTAAAATTGAGAATATATGTTGGAGAACCAAGTTTGGAGGCCCTCTAGTGATTCCACCTTTGGAAATTGTCTTAAAACTTGTGTATGTTAATTTTCGTGTAGTTTGGAGCTGGATATAAGTTAAGTCTCTTCAGGCACTGTATAGGCGTACAAAAAGACGTGCAGTATTAGTGTGGGGACACCACTGCTTAGGTGCATGGCTGTGCAGCATCCAGATTAGACCTGGCTGTCATCTAGTCAGCTGTTGGTACATACAGAAGAACTGGTATGTCTATGTTGGCGTACTTCTGCCTATGTTCAATCAAGTGCCCAGCCCGCAAAGAATAATCATGTCATAGCAACATGGTCAACCACACTGTGAAATGTTTTCTAGCATTTTTGAAAGCAGTATTGAGAATTTAGGTAATTTTGAAGGTGGTTATCTAAGGATGGAATGGCAACTTAACACAAATAAATAAGAATGACCACAGCGTGGGGGAAGCAGAGACAACTTTTGCTATCAGTTCTACTTTGTAGGTACTTCCCTACCTCAGTTTGAAACCCCAAGAAAAAGTTAAATCTCTTTTAAAAATTCACTTTAATGGGGTGACTTGCTAAACATACTTGAGAATTATAGAAAAAATTTTCTGATCATTGTAGGCAATTTTGATGGATGTAGATATATGTGAAACCAGTAATATATAAGACTTCTAAAAAAATCTTGTTGCTGGAAACTATTTTCTCATATTAAGACTTCTAATTCACATTAAAGGTGTTTAAAGAGGGAAGGAAAATGAAAAGACTAATTCAAGATTAGAAGATAGGAAATTAGTGTAAAAATGGAAATAAATTTTAGAAAGCTGTGTTAGTGATGTAGTGAATGCAATTAAAAAGTGAAATATCATCCAGAATATGATTTTTTAGAGGAGTGTGTGTGTGTGTATATATATAGCAACTGGCAGGTGATTTCCTCTCTAAATAATACAGTATGCCTTAGGAGGGAGAGGAAGGCACTTATGACAAAGCTATTTGTTCTGTTGTTGGAAAAAGGTTAGCATTTAGTCTGATAATCTTCAGATCTGTGCAGCAGATTCTTTGATAAATAAAGACATCAAGTAAACAAACCCCCAAGAAATGACTTTTGCATTTATTTGATTTCCTTGCTTCAGTTGTGAAAATTTTGACTGCAAATCTCCTTCGTTCTGACTATGTGTGCGTTTAGTCGTAGTTTTAAAATGTGATGAGAATGGTGTGATGTTGTCTACCTGTTTGCCTTGGGAAAGAAACCTGTTGTGGTCCTGCTAGGTGTTTGTCTATATTAAATAAAAATCTTTCAACTTTGCTTTGTAACAAAATCAAGCAAAAATTCAGGTTGCGTTCTAAAACTACTAATGGGAGGTAAGAAATAAACCTGAGGCAGAGGTTGGGTTGCCAATTATTTGGCCTGTATTTTGGGATAAGACCCCAGAGATTCTGCAACAGATCATCCCTCCTTACTGGAAAAGGGAAGATTACTGTCTTGTGTACACTAATATGAATGAGAAACAGAAATGATAACAAGGCACAGAGAATCCTTAATTTGCATACACTGTTAGGAAAACTGTTAAATTCAGAGGATAAACTGAACTAAGACTGAATTCTGTGGAAGTAGAGCAGTAATATCATTTTACAAAGGAAATGCACCAATTTGAATTTGTTTATATTTATATGCCTGATAAAATGTTTTATTGAAGGAGATGTGTATGCAATTTATTATGTGAATTCCTAATTTTAGTGTGAACAATAAAAGCAACTTTAAAAAGGGCTGTCAAATACATCCAGGTATATCTAACTGGGATAGTATTAGTGGATACCCTGTAAGTGGTTCCTGAGAAAGGACTGTAGTGTTGGGCCCTTATGTTTATCTTCAGGTTCACGTTTGCTCTTCTTACTCTCCATTAATAGGTAGCATAGATCAGTCAGTGTTAAAGGAGTTGCCTCCTGAGCTCCTGGCAGAAATTGAATCCACCATGCCACTTTGTGAACGTGTGAAAATGAACAAGCGCAAACGTAGCACAGTTAATGAGAAACCAAAATATGCTGAAATCAGTTCTGACGAAGACAATGACAGTGAAGAAGCTTTTGAATGTAAGTAGTATATAATTTTGTTCCTACTGCTAAAGAAAGCTAATATTTTGTTTTTACAAAAAGATGCACTTTTTAAAAAAAAGTCGGCTACCCTAAAACATATGAAAACAAATTTGCGGTCCTGCAATTTTTTTTCCTTTAAAAGAAGAATTGCTTTATTTCCGTTTGTCATTCAAGATGAAAGGCGGCTAGTTGTTAAATTTATTTTCTTAAGTACCTTAGAAGAAGTTACTATGTAGGTTTTTTTTCTAAGTTGTATTATGAAACATTTTTAGCCAGTCAGATTAAGGGAAATATCCTCTAACGTAGAACAGAAAACTTGTGTACAGAGGTATGCAAAGAAAAATTTCAGTAAATAAACTCTACATTATTCTTAGTTTTCCTGATAAGAAAAGTTAATGATCCCCCCTTTAATTTTTCTGACATGATAAATTGAGAATCTTACTGCCCAGAAGTTTCTTAAAGTATTTCTTCTTCTATTAATTTATCTGGCCTATTGCTAGAAAAACTAGAGTTGCTTTTGATGGGTTCTGAAAATACTAGTTGCTGATGGTACTGTTTTTGAATTAACTGTTTTCAGAGGAAGAGAGGAAGCTTGTAGTTACAATTTTGCTGTGCGATCAGATGAGGTTCTGAAGCGTCAAAAATTGTTACATGCCTCTAAGTTAGGAAGGGGTTTTCTGCTTGCTAATAGGAGTTTGGTAAGTTTGTCTCTACGGTAGTCCAGTTAGCCAACACTGAAAAGAAAGTGTTATTAAAATTGGAGTGAATCAGTTCAGTCTCAGTTAACATCTTGGCTGTGTACTCATGCAGGGCTACAGAAGTGCCTATTGCTGTTAACCTTGGGAAGGCATCTTGCTGATAATGATTTTTTTCCAAATTTAGACTCTTTCCACCTTTGGTTATATAGACATTGTACTGAACTTTTACAAAACACGGTGTTTTGCTTTCTAATCTTTCTTAGGGTCCTAAGAGAAAGATTTTTTTTTTTTCTCTCTACTTTTTAATATGTTTTCAAGTCCTTGTTGAGCAGATATGTAGTGCTTATGCACACATACATCTGAAAATTATAGTGGCAATACCTCTGATCTTTATCAAAGAAGCAGAAAAGAATGTCCTTTTGTTCGTTTTTCCTTTTCATTATGACTGAATAATTTGCTTTGAGTAATTTGTAGTCAGTCTTGATTATGGCAGAGGATTAATGATGACTTGCTTCATTCAGGACTCTATAATCTCTGTTTTCTGTATCCTATTGCCTGTTTATGATGTCAGTAATCTCAAACAGTAAATACAAAAATAAATAAGTAAAGCAAATTATTTAAGTTGGCTGGGAATGGAGAGAAATGTCAATAATTTCAGATACTGTAATCTACTTATTATCCACAGTAGCTGTTGAAATTTTTAAATAAAATTAAAGCAAATTAAGGAAAATTTTCACAGTAATTATATGCTTTAAGGGATTCTAGATTCTTTATATCCATTCAAGAGATCTGGCCATCACTCTAAAAATTCAATGAGGACATCTGTTTAAAAATAAACCTTAATATTTCACAAAGGATCATGTAGAACTGAATTAAATAAACACAAAACAAAGTGATCAAGAGAATGAAAGATTTGTGACAAGTACATTGATCAGATTTGTACCGTTACAAATTGCATTTCAGAATTCTTTTGTTGTTTAGAATTGAACTTTAAAAAAATACGAAATAATGGTTGTTATAGAAGAAATGTCTTTGAGTATCTCATGGAGAAGGGACATTATATTAAATTAGATGATGAGAAATTAAAAATTGATTAAATCATTCTCATACCATAAGTGCTAAATGTGTTTTTATATAAATGTTTGGCAGAATTCAGAAGAAAATTGGGTATTCTGAATAGTCTTTTTTATGTATAAAAGCAGTATTAACTCTTGAAATGTTATTAATACTTAAATTTTTAGTCTGTTTTATCTACTTCAGAATAAACTTTGTGGAGCAGTGATTATGAATAGCTGTTCCTGACTGTAACCCATTCTATTTTGTCATGCAGCATTGGTGAACTCGTCAATTCAGTATGCTGCTGGAAAGCAACATTGGTAGTTACTTTTCTCACGGAGGTGTAGCTGGAGTCAGATTTTCCCCTACAGAGCCTAAATTGATACTGATGATTTCTAAACTGTGGAGAAAGATGTCGTCTGGCTCCACAAAATACTGGGTCATTGGGGAAGAAGTATCAGTTAAGATATGTAGTCTTTTCCCTTAAGACACTTAACTTCTTCTCCAGTATTCTCACTGCAGGTATCCAAGGTGACCCTCCAATTCTTAATCGCAGTTAACTCTCAACCATTTTAAACAGTGTCAGTAGCTCAGACATCATGAACATGACTGTACTGTCTCCAGAAGGTAGCCTGATCCAGAAGGAGTACAGCTCAAATCCTGCACCAAGTTACTACTTAGCACCACCTCTGCGCAGAAGTTCTGTACTACATTTTCAGAAGTGGGAGCCACTATGGTGCAGTGCAGAACATTAGTGTTCTTGAGGGTGTTTTTATTAATTCTGATCCTGGGCTGACTATTGACTATATCCTGGGGGGTTTTGATGCTTCTCAATAAACTGGGGTTGTGGGAATAACTTGTCAGTTCAGTTGCAATTCTGTATAGGTGCTTGGAGCCATTTTGCTTAGAAAAAAACCCCTATGTAAGTCATACTTCACTCAGCTTTAGGAGACTTTGGTAGAAACACACAGATGTCAGGGCTGTTACATGCAAGTTCACAAGCATAAACTCTGCTAGTTTAGCATGGGGTGTTTTGATGCTCACAGCACAGTCTGTTGGACATCTCCTTGCTAGCCCAGTTATGCTGTTACATTAGGTAGTGAAGAGTTAGCTGATTTCATAGGTGAAAATATCTTCTCAATATCCTTTTTCTATTATATCTTAGCACCCTGTCCCCTTCAAGATAGAAAAGACGTTCTTTGAAAATAACGGAGAACTCTCCATTTTGCTCCCTCACTTTGTTTCCATGAAATCCGTTTCAGTATAGAACATTTTCCCCAGTCTCTTCAACATTCACTTCTGCTGGGCTTTTTATAATAACCTTCTGTGGTATTGACTTCAAGTCTGGCCCAGAACTGTGACTCCAGCTTTCTACTTTACACTGAATTTCCTGTAATATGCATCAAGACAAAATTTTAGTTGTCTTGGCCAAACAGAGTATCTTTAAGCAGCTAGTTTGCCAGGTCTCATTGGAACTTGCTGTATTAGATGCGCAAAGCAGTCACTGAATTGGAATATGGACATCTGGTAATAGTCATAATTTAGAAAGCTGAAGAAATTATCTTAGTGTTTTATGAAAGGATGAAACTTATTTTGATTTGTTCCACTTCCCTTACTTTGCTTAAAAGGACAAATGCCCTGTAAATTCGTATTTTTAAGTGTTTGCTGGTGTCTTCGACAATTTCAGGCACAGTTTTCATGTAATTCAAAAGAAATCATTAGAACAATGCCATAACAGAATTTTATATAATAGTTTTAGAGTGTTCACTTGTTTTACAGAACAGCTATACAGTACTGTTTAACTTGCAAATCACAGAATCATTTAGGTTGGAAAAGAATAAGATCATCAGGTCCAAGCGATAATACTGCTAAATCCACCACTAAATTATGTCCTTAAGTGCCACATCTACACATCTTTCAAATAATCTAAAATGTTTGATTTTTAACTATTGAAAGTAGAATTTTTGTACTTAAAATGAAAATGCATTTCATTTCTAGCTTCTCGTAAAAGACATAAAAAGGATAGAGATGAAGCTTGGGAGTATGAAGAACATGACAGAAGAAGTTCTGGTGATCACAGGAGAAGTGGTCATTATCATGAAGGAAGGAGGACTTCGGGTAGTGGCCGTTACCGTAATCGCAGTCCTGATGACTCTGACATGGATGATTATTCTCCTCCCCCTAGCCTCAGTGAGGGTAACTGATAATTTAAAAAAAATAATTTTATTCCATAATACTAGTGCATTTTTAACAGATATTTTAAACATTTTAAAATAAACTTCTTTACATGCAATATTGAGTATGAGTGTAAGAAATGTATATAATCCTTTATTTAATTTTTGTGAAACTATGTTTCACTCTTTATTCTCTTAATTAGTGGCTAGAAAAATGAAGAAAAAAGAAAAACAAAAGAGGAGGAAAGCTTATGAACCTAAACTAACACCTGAAGGTAATTTTAAAAGGTTTATTTTCTACAGTTTGTATTTTCTTGTATATATAATACAATATGTATATATATAATAATAATTTATAATATTTTTTTTTTTTTACCAGAAATGATGGATTCCTCAACTTTCAAAAGGTTTACGGCTTCAATAGAGAATATTTTGGAAAATTTGGAAGACATGGATTTTACAGCTTTTGGTAATCTGCCAGAAATTTTCAATAAGTTTTCCCCAAATAGAAACACAAGAATTTGTATTCAGTACTTTTGAACCTGCCTATTGGTGATTTAATTGCCTGTGATACAAGCTAAGGCATGCTGCATTTATATAGCTTCCACCTTGAGTGGTGGCCTTTACCTTTCCAATTTAACTTGCTGCTGCAGGAATAAGATCCTCATTCCTCCTCCCTGCAGAATGGAAAAGGGGCATAAATCATAATGAGACAAATAGTGGTCCCCTGCAGTGGAAAGGATGTCATCTTCTATCAAATGTATCTTTGTGAACACCACCAATGTAAGATGGTTTGTCACAGCACTATCCAACCTAGCCAGCTGCAACAAGGCTTTTACCACCCCATACCAGGTTAACTTCAATAGGTAGTTCCCATGCCTTGCCCCAGCACGGCCACCAATCTCCCACAAGGGTTCAAAAGTTCATCTACTGTCTGTGATGTTTCTTCACCCTCTTCAAGCCAGTCCACTCTGCTTCTTGCCTCTGCTGCATCTGGATTCTTCCTTCTCCGGGCTCTTCTTCCAGCCAGCCTCTCCTCATCTGGGCCCCCTTCTTCTCCCGGGGCCTCGCCTTGTCTCCTGCATCCAGCGTGCTCTCTCTCCTCCCTCTGCTTCCTTCAGGTCTCTCTCCATCCAGTGCTCCTCTCCCATACCCCTTAAAGCTATTTAACCACTTAGCAGGAACCAGCCACAGCTGCACGTTATCCACGTCAGCCAGCCCACTGCCCCTGAAGCAAGCCCACAGCTGTATATTATCAATGTTAATTAACCTGCCTTCATTCCTCTATAATTACTCTACAATTCCTCTGCAATGGTTCTCTTGCTTAGTAATGTTTGGGGAACATGATTTTGCATCTGTTGAGGCCTTTGACCCAACAGAGCTTGATTACTCAACTCAAGCAGCAGAGTCCTGATGCATTTATGGCTGAGGCACTGGATAACCAGCCAGCTTAGCATGTCTGAGGAAGTAGTTCAGGTTGGCCAAGGTGACTTTCTATTGAGATGGATAATAAAAGTATGCATTAATTTTTTTCCTACCATCTTTGTCACAGGATTAGAACAAGTGGAGAAGCATAGTAAACGCATCACTACAGTTTTTAAAGCAATAGTGTATACAATCTTGGACTTGAAGTCATTGATTCTTTCTGTGTCTGGTAACATCATGGGGTTTTTGTAAGGGTAAATATGATTAAGGCACAGTGTATTCCAAGGTACTTAATTTCATATGTGTTTGTCATCTACTGCCCTCCCCCCATTTCAACTTCAGAAATAGGACTACAGTCATTTAAGATGTGTTTTACTGAAAGGAAGGCAGTGGCACAAAAGCTGCAATAAATGGGGTTTGCTATATTAAAAATTTTTGATTTATGACTTTCAGAAATGGATGTCCCATGTTAGGCTGTTAAGTGATATTTCAGATTCAGTCATGTTTAAAAAGTAGGTGTTTTGACACAACTAAAATTGTCATCAGTCTTCCTTAGGTGAAACGATTAGATGCTGGCTATCTGGAACTATTAGATGCTAGCTGTTTAGAAAATCAGTTCTTTTTCTTCAGTTGGCTTTTCCATATTGACTGTAAAATACTGATTTCCTTGAAGTCTAATTAGAAATACGAGTGTTAATTTTAATTTTTTTTTTAAAGGTGATGATGATGAGATTCCACAGGAATTGCTGCTGGGAAAACATCAGCTTAGTGAATTGGGTAGTGAATCTGCAAAAATCAAGGCAATGGGCATTATGGACAAGGTACATCTCCATAGTCTTTACATCTTTTTGAACATACAATTTTGATAAACATACAGAAACTTATGTCCCTTGTAATAACATTCCACGCTCTTCAGGTGTGCATGTAACAGATACTGTGAACAGTTGTGCTGCTTCTCACTTACCTAAAGTGCTTAAAAAGTTACCACATCTTAATTGTCACTGTTGCTTGAAGCTGAGACATTTTTGTTGAACGGTGCTTCTCTGTACAGTGCTGACCATATGCCAATACGTAATACCCATGTCTAAGCAGTAAAATCTCAAATAATTAATCTGCTTTCAGAGAAGCATATCAACCTGTAAGCTTTGCTCCTTACAGCTGGTGTTGAGAAACCACAGTAAATCAGATCCTGCTGTCAAAGTAAAAAAATCCACCCTTTCTGATATATGCCACCAGTGCAATGTAAATATGTGATGTACAGCCAGCATTACACTGAATTGTGTGCTTCCTCCATCTCTCCAAAAAGGCCTGTCAGCCTTAGAAGATTTAACACCCCAGGTGATAATAAGATTCATTTTCCATAGACTGCATATTGTGGTTTCTTTGCCACTGCTGTACTTAAGTTCAAGGGAAGTGTTTGTTGGTGCAAAATGTTGGTATCACACCTCTAGAAACAGTGTTCTTGCTTTCCTTTAATCTTCCTGGAACTCTTGGCTTTGGGCAGTTTTATGTTAAGCTCTTACTCTGCCTGCTCGTGACCACTTACTGTGTTTATGAAGTGTCTGTGAAAACACTTACTGTAAGTCATTCTGAAGGGCTTTCTCTAATCCAAAAGTTAGGTACCCTTCCTAGACATTTTTTCAACCTTCGTGTCTTCCTTTGTCGCTTGTTGTTAGCCTGGGTGTTTCTCTTTCCTGATATTTCTCACCCTTAACCTCTGTTCCTTATTTTTTACACTACATGCATATATATATGTGTACATAAAAATCAGAATTCTATTGCTTCTAAAGTTGAATGTTAGTAGTATCTGGATGAGTAAAGCTGGCTCTCCTTGAGTTTAGCTTATTCCACAAATCATTCCATCTTAATTCTGTAGAAGATCAGTGAGTTTGAGTTATTTTTTTCAACATGCTAGTTCTTCAAATTTAACACTAACATTAAGAATATATAACCTTTTTATTAGCATTCAAGTATTGGGGAATTTTATATCTGCTTGTTCATGGAATTTGGATTTTCTACTAATAAAGCTTTGTATGGTTGGTTAAAATTTGTGAGTGATACTTGGATTTAGTGAATTTCTAGTTCTAGAAGTGAACAGTGTATAACTCTACAACATTAATGACAGATATGCAATTTTAAATCTGTTTCTGTGGATTTTGCTAGTGGAAAATGGCATTTGAGTGCAATATTAGAATACAGGTCACAGAGTTCAGCTATATTATCAGCATTGTGCTGAGTCAGAAACCACAGAAGTCAAGATCTGATCCTTATCTCTAATTTACAATCTAAGTGTTTCAGATTATATGACAAGGTCTATCCTTCATCCATGGACATTTTTTTCAGCAGTTTGGAAGCCTTTATGTTCCTGTAGTTGTTTGATGTATTTCTTTTCTTGTATTAGCTCTCAACAGATAAAACAGTAAAAGTCCTGAATATTTTGGAGAAGAATATTCAAGATGGATCAAAGCTTTCTACATTACTTAACCATGTGAGTTTCAAGTCATGTTATTTCACAATATTGTAGAATAGAATTTTCTTAATTTGAGTCCTATATAGTGATAATTTCAAGCATGTGTGAAGGGAATTTCTGATACAATATATATATATAATGGAGATTGCCGAAGATTTAAGCTTTGAAGTAAAATTCAACACATTATATTTGTTCTGTACTACACATGTTTTACTATAGTACTGATAACTAATAGGTATATTGTGACATTAATTTCTTTTGTTTCAGTTTTAAATATTATAGTTTCATCCTGAAATACTCATGGCAACTTAGGTCCAACATTATTGGACATTTCTTTGCTACATGTCCATATAACATCCCCTACACAATGAAAGAGGTAGTAGTACAGCTTTCATGTAGAGCATGTTCTTCTCCTGAGCATTAAGGAAGGAGGAAGTGCTTTGTTTAGGTCTGTTCTTGTGTTGCAAAGTTAAGGTTGTCGACATAAACAAAATTAGGAGGAAGTTCAAGATTCTAGTTTTTTTTCCTGGTATACCTAAAACTATATGGGGATTTGGAGTTTTTTATAAAGTTAATATGTGATTTTTCACATTTCATCTATTTATTTTTACATTTTCTAGTCAAAACAGCATTCTAGCAAGAGTAGAGTTCTTGAGTTTTATGAAAAAAAACCTACCTTGATCTGTGGAAATAAGAGAGTATTTATATTGGAAAGGAAGAATTTGAACTTGCAAGTAAAAACCTGAGATACATTATCTGTACCTAAATACTTTAATCTAGATTGTTGATAGGGTTTTCAAAGTTTCAGTATACGGCCTGAGTGCCTTTAGCAATATGAAAAGTAAGTAAAGAGAAGGTGCTTGGTTTACCTGCTGAAATTGATTCTCATCAGGTCTTTATGCTAATGCTTTTAAGATGTTATTTTTCTTTCAGCTTTTTGTAGTAAAACTCAAGATTATCAAGCAGTTAATGAAATTGTCTAATGATTGCAATTCAGAGGCAAAGTTTCAATTAAAAAAAGAAGCAATCTTTAGCCAAACAAGTTTCAGATTTTTCTTAAAAGCTATTTAAACATGATTGAAACCATTATGACAAAGAAAGCCTCTGCTAAGGAACAAGCTTACTTTTTTCAGAGCGCAGTGAAGATTTCCTACCTCCATGTCAGGATGTTTTTCAGAGGCAGAATGCACTTGCATATTCTTTTTATTTCAAAGATTAATGAGAAGAAAGAAAAAAAGCTTAAAACAACTTGGGTTTTTTTAAGACTCATTTGTGTAAGGAAGAAATTACTTAAAGCTATTCTGTGCAAAAAATTTACAGCAGTCTCCTGATCTGCAGGTATCTGTTGATTTTCCAAATATATGTATATAAGTGCGTGTGTGTGTGTAAATATATATATATTTATATTTTTATATATGTATTGTATTGTAGTACTGGTTTAGATTCTCTTACCCAAAGGGAAAAAGTTGGTATGGTTTCACTAACCCCACATTTTCACAAGGAATGCCAACAGTGTTGAACTATGGTGTCACACAGGCAGGAAAGATTGTTTTTCTCTGTAGGCTATATCCACACCAGAGAAGGTATGGAAAAATTGTACCTGATTTTGCTATAAATAATGTTATTACAATATTTAAGTGGTGCTGGATGGCCATAATTAACCTCATGTATGTTTGGTTTTGTAACTTGCACATAGAAATACATTCTGTACCCTGTGCTAAATCTAGATGGACATATTTGTTAAAACATGTTTTAAACCCATTGATAAAATAGGTGAGTTGGTCTATGAAGCAGAGAAAATCATGTACTTAAGGAGTTCCATGTGACTTTTAACAGCTCTTTGTGTAAGACTTCCCTCTAGTGGCAAAACTTAAGACTGATCAAAGCAGCAACTGGTGTGCATAGGCCACTGGAGAAAACACTAGATGAATAAGTTTACATTTTGTTTAAAGTACATCAGTCTTCAGTAGAGTATGTGGCAGTCTTCCCCCATAGTGCTTCCCAAAGATAAAGAGAAAGCTTGTGCTCTAGACGAAGGATACAGCGAGACTTGTAACTTAGGGATCTGGTACAAAACGTGTTGCTAGTAAAACAGACATTAGTTGATTTCTAAAACAGACAACTGTATCAGAAAGGACATGCAATATTTTATACGTGTGTGTGTTAAGTATGTCAAGGTAATGTTATTATCTTTTACTTGGTAAGGATAAAAATGTGACTTTTTGTTCACACTGTCCTGTTTTTCTTGCTTGTTACAGAACAATGACACCGAAGATGAGGAGAGATTATGGAGAGATCTCATTATGGAAAGAGTGACGAAATCTGCTGATGCTTGTCTTACTGCTATCAATATTATGACATCACCAAATATGCCTAAAGCTGTATATATTGAGGACGTAATAGAAAGAGTTATTCAGTACACAAAATTTCATTTGCAGAACACTCTTTATCCTCAGTATGATCCTGTGTATAGAGTGGACCCTCATGGTGGTTAGTATGCTAAGAAATTTTAACAAAATTTTTCCACATTAGAAAATATCAAAACATAATCTACTGTATGATGATGCAGGTGATATCACTTTCTGAAATAAGATATTTATATGTAACTCTTACACCGATAGTTCTTCCAGATCACATACAGCATCCTGAGTTAATGCTTTGTGTTAGTCTGAAAATGAAATGTAGAGTAAAAAAACAATGAATGAAATGGGGCCTCTGAGTAGCTTAGTCATACAACATGTTGGTTTACCGCAATAACTTCAACATAACTAAGTATTTAGGCTAAAGTATTTAGAAGTTTTTCTGAAGTTCAGTATCTGTGTATAGTTATTATCTGCAGGAATAAATCATTTTATAGTAATAATTTGTGTATTTAATAATTTATTTCAATGAAAACTACTTAGCATTTAGTGTTTTGTTGTCATGTGCATGACTTTAGATGCAAGTGTCCAACTTCAAGATCCTTTTTTAAAATCTTGTATCCAGAATTCAGATCCATTATGAAAAATCATATCACGTGAAATTCTTGGTTTCCAGCTGCTGCTACTAAATAGGTTTTTCTTCTGTAAGTAATTGCTTTTACAAAGCTGTTAGTCGCACAGTTGAGGACTCGGATCTGAGGAAGATCATCTTTCTAATATTTGACGTTAAACATTGAAAAAATTAGTGAAGATACTTTTTTTTTTCCTAGGTGGTGTTTTAAGTTCAAAAGCAAAACGTGCCAAGTGTTCCACCCACAAGCAAAGAGTTATAGTGATGTTGTATAACAAAGTTTGTGACATTGTCAGCAGCTTGTCAGAGTTGCTGGAAATACAACTTCTTACTGATACAACTATTCTTCAGGTAAGTTTTATCAGAATAATTTCTATCTGAGAATGTTTGGTTTTCTTTTCCCAGAGAGAACATAAAGTACAATTGTCTCAGTGATGTGAAGTATGAAATGAAGTACAAACTTTAGAATTATTAACATCAAAGTGATTAGTTTGTTGTATAGTAGGTAATCTGCAGGAGAGGAGCATTTAATGTTCAAATCTTTAATGGCTTTTCTTGTACACTTAGGAAAAGTTTAACCTGATTGTATTCAAATAAGAGTCATAGAAACATTTAGATTGGAAAATACCTTTACGTTCATTGAGTCTAACCATACACCTAACACTGCCAAGTCCACGACTAAACCATGTCCCTAAGCACCTACATGTCTTTGAAAACCTCCAGGGATGGTGACTCAGACTTCCCTGGGCAGCCTGTTCCAGCTTGACTGCCCTTCAGTTAATTAATTTTTCCTAATGTCACATCAAAACCTCCCCTAGCTTAAGAAGAGGCCAACACCCACTTTGGTACAAGCTCCTTTCAGGTAGCTGTAGAGAGTGATAAGGTCTTCCCTGAGCCTCCTTTTCTGCAAAATAAACAATCCCAGTTCCCTCAGCCACTCCTCACAGGACTTGTTCTCCAATATCCTTTAATAACTTTATTTGCAAATAGTATGAAGTAATACATCTTGTTGAATACCTTACCTGCTTAATGGATAGCTGCTTGTGAAACTGCATAAAGATCAGTTTGTTAGGCAAAGAAATTTACAGTAATTTCTTTCCATTGATAGGTATCTTCTATGGGAATAACACCTTTCTTTGTAGAAAATGTCAGTGAACTACAATTATGTGCCATCAAATTAGTCACTGCAGTAAGTACTTTTTGATTTGTGTTTTCATGTTCCTGTACTTCTGAGAGTTACTAGGGCATTTACATAGGCTGTATTTTCTCTCTGGTAGAGAATTGGAGTTTAAAACTAATTTTATTCTTGCATGTCTTTACAGTTTGGTATCATAATCTAGGAACAGTATTAAATGTAGCTGAATGGCTTCTATTTGCAGAGAAATCTCTGGGAAGAAATATCCTGCTTAAGCAAGGAACTTCTTGATTTTAGTTGTGTCATTTAAAGTGTAAACACAAACCCCTTCCTCTTACCTGTCCTTTCTTGTCTTAAGAAATCTTAGTAATGTGGTTTTCCTTTATGTTCTGTGTTAAGGTTTGAATTTATGCAATGGAGTAAGGTATAGAACTAGTAGGATGCTTCTGTGTAATAGAATAAATTCTGTTCCTCAGAAGAGGTGGCTATGTGAAAAATTTGTGGGGCAGGTGAAACATTATTTCAGGAAAAATGCAGTACAACACAGATGTGTTTCTTCAAGTTGGAGTTTTCAGTCTTTGTAAGGATTCTTCCTAAACAAAAGGAGAGGCAAATTCTACAATCCTGAACCTGTAAATTAAAAGAATATGTCATGTCAGACAAATATTAAAGTTTAGGATGTGAAGTAAAACTGGTTTCTCAGATGGTGCTCTACAGCCATACACACGTTCGTGTAATTTATGTTACCACAGAGTTTTGCTCTATACTAGAGCCTGAAAGCTTAGTATTACAGTTTGACTTTCCTGTACTGTGTATTTTACCATTGACAGAAATTCTTAAAACATAAGGTGTTTTTAAAAGTTATTACACATTTATGTTATTTGACTATTTTTTAAAATCTGTATTTTTAACTTTTTATTAGATATAATTTTAATTAAATAGTTTTAACATAGTTTATAAAGAAATGCTTGATTTGAAAAAGGTCACACATTATAATGTGCATTAATTATAATTTATTTGTCATGTTAAGTGTCTGTTCCTATGTATACTTTCTGAAATATATTTAACAAGTGAAATTTTTGTAACAATAAAGAATTTTCTAACAATCCTGTAACTGTTAAATAGGTGTTCTCCAGGTATGAAAAACATAGACAGTTAATACTAGAAGAAATTTTCACTTCCCTTGCAAGACTACCAACTAGCAAGAGGAGTTTGAGAAACTTCAGGTAATTTCTGGCATAGATTAATAACTTAGAGATAGCAGTATTTGCAGTTCTGTAGATGTACAGTTTTACACTTCAGTATAACTGCTTCTTTTAAAAGCTGCAACTTCACAAGCTGTGCTTTATTAGATGTTGATATTTTAAAACCATGGGAGTAGAATTGCCTGACAAATGTCTTGTAATAATCATTGCCTCTTATGCCATCGTATTTGTGCCTGCTTACAAAAATAATTGAAATATTTTATTATTTATCTCACTAAGGATGTAAATGAGTGTAATGTTAGTGTGCATTCATAGGTTTTTGTGTTGGAAGATTCTTTGGTTCATCTTTATGGAGTTACATAATTTCTTCACTGCTAAAGCTTAGTAGGAAAATTCTGGGTGAGGTTTTTTTGAGGATACACTCACCACTCTTCAGGAAGGAAATCAATCTGATATCCCTTTGAATGAGTTTCATTTGGGAGCTACTTTGTTCACTTTAACTGTCTTTTAAACACTTCAGATGGATTTCAGTGCAACTTCAGAATAATGGTATAGGTTCAGGTTCAGTGTGGGAAAGAATCTGACCTGAGCTGGATTTCAATTAAAATTGAGATTGGGACACTTTAAATAATTTTGAACCTTTGTTGTTGGGGTTGATTCTGTTCCTTGGTTGCATACATCTTGCCCCCAAGACAGACTAATTGTCAATTAAATATTTTGTCCAGTCCAGGGTGGATGAACAGGAAATACCCAGGAAAAAAAATACACTAAAACTTTGAATTCAGTGAATGAATGATGTTAACATAAGTGCTTCTTCCCATAAGTGCTTGTTCTTAGTATTTCCTGTTGTTTTGATTGTAGACATCAGAGAGATCTAGCAAATAGGAAAATGGTAAGAATAGGAGCTTAAGGGGTAGATAGGCTCTTTGAATTAGGGCCTGTACCAGAAGGAAGTCCGTATCTCAAGGCCACAATGACAGCACTGTTTGTCGGTAGAGACCTAACTCTGGTCTGTTAAAGGGTATTCTGTAACAGTGACTACAGTCCTGAAGGGTACAGCTTACACAGAATTTGATATGAAAAGTTTTTTCTCTCTAGAAGTAATCAAAGATAACTTCATAAAGGTGATAATTACAATCTGTTTTGTGCCCAGTTAGTATTGTGATAATTTGGGGAGAATGATGTCAGGGATTATCACCTTTTGATAGTAAGGGTACCAGCAGGTGGTGGTGATGTATGTATGAGCAGTAAGCATGATACTATCTCTCAGGTCATATCATGGGAGAAACATGGAGTACATTCATAGTAGTCTTACCAACTTAAAGACACACTTAAGAGACACTTAAAGACACTTGCATGCTGAAGTTCATAGTCTATTATGCTGCCTCAGGTTACCATAGGTATAATACTTGTAGAAGTCAGTCCAGGTCATTGTTTAAAAGTCCTGCACATTTCACATATGTTAAATAAGTACTGAATTATTAGGGCAACAGTTTGGTGTATTTTAGGAGGATTGTGTTGAAAATGGATATGGCATTATACATAATAAGCTTATTAGTAAGTGCCTTAGCAAGTAGGTGTTTGATTTATTAAGAATTCCTGTAGATTTTTCAGCTGCTGAACTTCACAGTTACTCTGATAGCCCATCTGTAGGGTGTTTCAGTTCATCTCTTCTGGCTGAGAATAAGACTTACTTATTTTGTTAGACCAAATCTTACACTGCATAAGAGAGAAGCAAGTGATTAGATACATATCTAGAGCAGAGATTTCTGGCTGTGGTAATAATGTGTGGTAGTAATTTTTGAAAGATATTATTTAGGGCCAAAGGGTTTTGGTTTGTTTTGGGGTTTTTTGTGTGTGTGTGTGTTTAGTTTTAGTGTTAATGCTTTCTTTTTTTATTAACAGGTTAAACAGCAGTGACACTGATGGAGAGCCTATGTATATTCAGATGGTAACGGCACTAGTTTTGCAGCTTATTCAATGTGTGGTGCATTTACCATCAGCAGAAAAAGATTCTAATTCAGATGAGGAATCAAACAAGAAAGTAAGATTTTTTTTTTAAAAAAAAACACATATGTTTTTTGTGTGTGTGCAGGAAGGACTCTGTGTGTTTTTAGGTGTAATATTTTATTATGGTACTCTATTAATAATTTTTGTTATTTTGTATCTGCTGTAATTATTTGATGCATGAGAAATGCTAATCTGGAAATCATATTTCTGTGTATGCTAAAATAATAGACAAATATATCTTGTTATTTTTAGGTGGATCAAGATGTGCTTATTACTAACTCTTATGAAACAGCCATGAGAACAGCACAAAATTTCCTTTCTATTTTCCTTAAAAAGTAAGTACTGTTGCATTCTTTAACGCGTTGATGAAACAAGCTCCAAGTAAAGTTGTCGTACCTTAAGACAAACCTAACCACTTCATAATGCTAAATACCTACTCATAAAATTATTTATAACAATATACTTTATAGATCCCTAAGAGAGCTACCCATCTGGACAAAAATTTTTGTGGAACAGAAGTTCTGCGTAGATTCTTTATACGTTTAAGAATCTGTTTGATAGTTCATGTAGGACCCTTTTATTAGGATCTGAAGCCTGGAAGAAAAGGCTGAGTGAATATTTAGGCAGTGAAACCATATTCAATTCAGTTGTCAGAATGACAAAAATCTAAAAAACTTTAAAAATACTTTAATTTAGCTGAAGTTAGGAATGTCAATATCTCAGCAGGGAAAAAAAAAAAAAAAGTATTGTACTTGAATAACCAAAGGATTTCTAAGAATAAGTCCTGAGGTTTTTATAGTCTTAATTTCTACTCTTAAGCCAAAAGGCTATTTAATCGCCATCTGGCAATCTCTCTGCATACTTGTAGTATCATTGAAGTTAGGGGTGCTTAATATAAGTGAAACACTGCCAGGTATGTTATCTTTTAAATTCTTTTTCTTTTTTTCACATTCTGATTTTAACCTTTTGTGGAGCATAATACTGTTACGTCTTTCGCTGTCAGATAAATCAGACCAAGCTTAAGGAATATAGACATAACACCTCCTGAATACCTCACTTCAGCTTGAGCTTTACAATTTTACCTACTTTGTCTGTCCAAGTTACTGCAGACTTTTAACTCAAAGCAATAAACAAAAAAATCTTAGGATCAGTATTTTACTATTGTGGATTAGCTGCCTTACTTGCAGTGCAGCTTTGGAGTGATAACTGTTTAAACTGTTTCTCCATAAATGAAAAAAACAAATTTTCTGCTAGTATTTCAGATATTTTTTAAGAATTACATAAAACTCTTCTGATTAAACATAGGATTACTTACGTTTATGTCAGAAGAAAAGCTTAAATGGCTCTTAAATTTGCTTACAAAATGCATTTTTTTTTTTTAACAGGTGTGGCAGTAAACAAGGGGAAGAAGATTACAGGCCGCTGTTTGAGAACTTCATCCAAGATCTTCTTTCCACGGTCAATAAACCAGAATGGCCAGCTGCAGAGTTGCTACTTAGCTTATTAGGAAGGCTATTGGTAAGGGTTTCTTGCTTTTAACTATTGTATTAGTTTATTGTTACAATGAAGACTTACTTCAGCTGAAACTACTACAGCAGTGCTTTGCTATTGTTGACACATGCAGCACTTGAGGATTTTCTTACTTATTTCACTACTGTGTAATACACAGATAATAAAGTTTGGGTTATAAGATCATTGATATGGAAGATCATATATATGCAGTTTTCATGGAAGTCCAGTTCCATGAGTTGGACGCAGAACCTGAAGGCAGTTAAGTGGTTTGCATTTTTACCATTAATAGCATTTACTACGATATTTTACATAATGTAAATATTTTTGTGGACTTGTTTTTGAGAGTTGTTCTTTAGTATTACAATGTAATTAATAGAGCAATTTGAGTCCTTTCTTGGAAAAATATTTTGTTGCCCTGTTCCTGGTAAAATCTATCCTCCTTTATACTGGTGTGAATAAGTTGCGTTATGGTGCTTAAGGTTTATACTGTTGTAAGGGGGATCTTCTGTGCTAGTTGTCCAGTTTATTTTCTGAAATATATGTTTTGAAAAATATAATAGGCATATTTGGGGGGAGGAGAGAGAGACCCAATAAAGGAACAAACACTAAAGTAAGTAGTTTATATTTGATGTAATAGTGAATTACATAATTTTATGCATTACAAAAGTTAGTTGAAATTGTCAGTAATGTCAGGCAGTCTCCTGTGAGAAGGCTCAGTTGCATAAATACTTGTTTATAATAACAGTTCATTCTGGTTTTCATAGGTTCACCAGTTTAGTAACAAATCTACGGAAATGGCATTAAGAGTTGCATCACTTGACTATCTTGGAACTGTAGCTGCAAGACTGAGGAAAGATGCAGTCACTAGCAAAATGGATCAAGGATCTATAGCCAGAATCCTCAAACAGGTGTGTGAGAGATCCTGTGTCAGCTGGATTGACATGTATCTATTCAAATACCTGCAAATTTTAAAGGTGTTTGAAAAACTGGTGTTGTGGAGAATGTCTTCACTGTTCAGATTTCTGAATCAAATATACTCAATTTATAAGTATCACATTTGTTAGGTCATGCCTTCCTTGTATTATCTCTGTAGTGATCATATGAAATGGTTATTGACAGTGATTAAGCCAGTATTCTTGTGACAATACAGAGGAGGTAATGGAGCAACAGTTGGATTCTATGTTGAGGCTTTAAAAATATATATATGCACGTGCATATGCTATTACAAAGTGGTAACTTGTTGCAACACTCTCCAAGCTAGCCGGCTGCAACAAGGTCTTTTACCATCTCATACCAGCATACATGTCATGCCAGTCCGTCTGCTGCCTTCTCCTCATCTCAGCCTCATCCGGGGCACGCTCTTTCTTCTCTCTGCTTCTTCCTCTCTCACCTTCTCTTCCTCGGCTGCTCCCTCTTCGTTGGCTCTCAACCACTTAACCAGCCACACCTGCACCTTATCTACATCGGCCAACCCGCCACCCCTGAAGCCAGCCCACAGCTGTATATTATCAATGCTAATTAACCCAGCTTCATTACTCTACAGTAATGAGCTTCTAGTACTCATATACAGGTCTTGAAGATAAACTTGTAGGCCTGTAAGGTTAGTTTTTGTGTGATGTAGCTGCTATTGGTCATCTTTTTATTTTGCTTTTCCTTTTTTTTTTTCTTTTGATTTTTTTAAACTGGACTTGCACATGTCATCAGAGTGCATTCATATTTGCAGTTCTGCTGATGCTGCTCCAAATCTGCAAGGGTGGCAACAAAAACATTACCAAATACACATTATTACCAAAGCAATGTATGTATTTGGGCTCTATACAGTACCTAGTATGATGAGAAAGATCTTGTGTATCCTTTTACAGATGTGGACTTGCACATTTCTGTAGACCCAGTACATTTCTTTCTGAACTAGTAATTGTTCTCAGCATGATCTAAAGTTGATTAGTCATACCAAGTTCATTTCCCTTTCAGTTACCTGCAAAGGCTACAGATATAATACATGTACTTTATAGTGACTATTACAGATTTATGTTCAAGGAAAAACTTCTGCACTTTACAGGCATTCAAATAAAGATTCAAAATTCATCAGCTCCTTTATGAGGCTGATACTTCCCATAACTTTTGTTGGTTGGAATGTTCTACAGCATAAGTTGTCAAAACTTTATGTCCATGACTTAATATAATTTATACTTTTTCATGCTAAGGGGATATAGTTCTTCTCTGTTGGCAGTGATTCTGACATTTCCCTACAAACTCTAATGTAGAGTTACTTTAGAAAAATCCTTTTCTCTTTCCTTATCTCCAAAAGTAATAATAATATTGAAAGATATTCTAAAAAGATACCACATACCCAAGTGGTGACCTGAATTTTTGTATTTGTTTTGGGGTTTTTGCAGGAGGAGGCATTAACTAGGCATTGGCATCTGCAGAAAATAAAATTGCTGTGAGTGATAAAAGCATTTTTTCAGTTACTCAGGAAGCTTGACATAGTGATGGTAGAGAATACCATCCATGCATAGTGGAAGGTGTGTACTATACCGTACCGTCAGTCAGGATAGACAGTGTGTTGTTTATAAATTATTTTTAATATAAGAACAAATAAATAATTGGAAATGTGTACGGAATTGGAAATGTGGAAATAAACAATTGGAAATTTGACAGCTAAGCTTCACTTTGCTTAGAAAATAAGAAGATCCATTGGCAGACTTACTCAGCTGTTGTCATCAGAAACTTAAATTATGATTTCCATTTTAGAAATGAACTTACACCTCTAGACATTATTCTTTCTTGCTGAATTGAATACTTAGACTCTGTTGGATATTTCCTTCTACACCCTTGATATCATTACCGGGATATTCCTGGGTGATTGACAAAGGCATGTAACTCTGTCTACTGTGGTTTGGACTCATTAGATTTAAGAGAAAATTATTATGTTTTGACAGTTTTGAACAGTAGATATTTGTTGTAGAAATCTGTCACAGATTGTCAAGTTGATTTGACTTGTGCATGCTTTTAATTAGTTTATTTCTTGATACAGTTAAAAGTCCAGAACATCAGTGTACCTTTCTCCACTTGCTGATATTTGCAAGCTATATTATGTGCTGTATTTGTGACAAGATTCTCAATCTGTGCTGTTCATACAGGAGTTAAGATGGTGAAGCGAGTGAGTGGTGTGGGTCACTTAAAGAATCACTATCAAAGGCATTAGCAAAATAGTTTTATTATGAATTTGCAGGGGTGGGACTTCACAGTTTGGTGACAAGGTTCATTCTATTACTTATTACATAGATAAATCACACAAAAAAGAATCAAATTAAAATTAAGCTAGAATGACTTACACAGAAACTAAAGATGTACAAGGGGAAGGGAGACCCTCCTGTTAAGTCACAAGATTCAGAGTGCATCCCCTTGCTTTCTAAACTCTTGATGGAGTTTAGGTGCGGCTAGATCCAGTCTTCATCTGAGACTTGGACAACAGTTATATCTTAAAGAATATAAGGAATATTCACAGTTTAAGATTGATCATAGGATTTTAGCAGCACTTAATCTAGGATTAATCTAATATTTACAAAGTGAATTAGTAGGATTTACTTAAACTCTAAAATGGCTTAACTATGGGTTTGAAATGGTAATAATTATTGTGAGGTACCTAAATCAATTCACACATGCATGCGTACAAGCACAAAAGAGACAAAGATACATGTACAAATGTACAAAGGTATATATACCTGCTAAAAGTTCCCCTTGAGTTTAGTGATATACCCCCACTGAATGCCTTTGCATTTCTCAGTGCGTGGAGGACTGAGCCTCAAGGAGCAGGAGTACCAGCCCAGGCTCTGTCATCAGCTTTCAGTGACGCTCCCCCTAACTTCACAAACTCCCTAGTTTGTGAGCTCTGAGAGGCATCCCACTCAGAGGGAGATGCTTTTCACAGCCTGCTGCGGTCTGGGAGAGCTCGAAGGGCCTCGCTAAGACTGCTGTTTATAGGGTCAGAGATAATTGGGTTAAGTCAACAGTAATTTTCTGTCCTGGCCACAATTGGAATCAGTAATTACTGGAATTTTTCAAAATTGCAGTGGCAGTGGTACCATACCACTTGGATTCAGGTAAGGAATGCCCCAAGAGTTGTTAGGGGATGTTGTGATTTAGATAAGGAATGTTTCTGGTGAAGTCAGTGCCATTTCCCATCTCAGCCATTCAAGAGTTGCTGGTACGATCAAGGAACACTTAACTACCCAACTCATTACACAGAGGCTAAGGCCTAATGGCAATCACTGAAATTGTAGAGTGGCACAGGGGAGGAGTTGAGATGCACCACTACAGATGGTTATGAGTTCCGTTGCTGGAGAAGAAGAAAGTTTTGTAGCTGAAGAACTCTAAGCCAGAAATGATTCTTCTGCTTTTATTATCAGGCAGTCCTGGGTTAACAGTTGGACTTGACAATCTTAAAGGTCTTTTCCAACCTAAATGATTCTGTCATTCTGTATTGAATGTAATTTGTTGTGGGCTTGACAGCTGCTCTTTCTTTGTTCTGGGTTTTTCACTTGTTTGAAAATAGCTAGGCAGCTAAGGTTCATCAAGCAAACCTTTTATTCAGCCAGTTATCCACAGAATTTAACATTAGTTGAAGGCCAGAATCAATTTTCACGTATATTAGAGTGCCAAATATTTATATAAATCTCTGTCAGTATTATGTGCATTGTAGACATGTTTTGAATGCTCCAACTCATTCATTTTGGAAAAAAACATACCCTTTTGTCTGCTGTAACATCAGCAACTGCAGGGAACTGCATATTTCAGTGTAATACTAAGGAAAAAAGGGTGGTTTTATGCTGTCTTGTAGATGTTGAGAAAGTTAGTTTCTGACTTACACAGAAGTTCATCGATACTGTTTTATTCTCTATAATTTGTATATAGGGAGAAGTACATTGTCTTGTGGCAATACAAGATCTTTTTTCAATTTACATAGGCTGGAGCTATTTTAAGAGATCAGGATATATATAGAATCATAGAATAGTTTCTGTTGGAAGGGACCTGTAAAGGTCACCTAGCCCAGCTACCCCCCAATCAGCAGGGACATCTTCAGCCAAATCAGGTTGCTCAAAGCCCCCTACAGCCTGTCCTTCAGTGTTTCCAGGGATGGAGCATCCACCATCTCTCTGGGCAACCTGTCCCACTGTTTTTCACCACCCTCGTGGTAAAAACAAATGTCTTCTTTACATCTCCTCTGAATCTACCCTGGTTTAGTTTCAAACCATTACTCCTCGTCCTGTCGCTACAGGCCCTACTAAAAAGTCTGTCCCCAGCTTTCTCATAAGCCCCCTTTAAGAACTGAAAGGCTGCAGTAAGGTCTCCCCAGAGCCTTCTTTTCGCCAGGCTGAACGACCCCAACTCTCAGCCTGTCCCCATGGGAGAGGTGGTCCATCACCTGATCATCTTTGTGTCCCTCCTGTGGACCCACTCCAACAGGTCCGTGTCTTCCCTGCGCTGAGGGCTGCAGAGCTGGATGCAGTACCCCTGTGGGGTCCCACCAGAGCGGAGCAGAGGGGCACAGTCACCTCCCTCGCCCTGCTGGCCACGCTGCCTTTGGTGCAGCCCAGGGTACGGTCGGCTTTCTGGGCTGCGAGTGGGCGTTGCTGGGCCACGTCCAGCTTTTCACCCACTAGTAACCCCCAATCCTTCCCTACAGGGCTGCCGCAGCCTGTACTGATGGCCAGGGTTGTCCCAGCCCAGGTGCGGGACCTTGCACTTGGCCTTGTTGAACCTCATGAGGTTCCCATGGGCCCATTTCTCAAGCCTGTCCCCCTGGATGGCATCCTGTCCCTCAGGCGTGTCAGCTGCACCGCTCAGCTTGGTGTCGTCTGAAAACCTGCTGAGTGTGCACTTGATCCCCCCGTCTGTGACACCGAGGAAGATACTAAACAGCACTGCTCCCAGTAGAGACCCCTGAGGGACACCACTCGTCACTGATCTCCATCCAGGGAGCCATTGACCGCTACTTCCTGGATGCAACATCCAGCCAATTCCTTATCTTCCAAACAGTCCACCCATCAAAGCCGTCTCTGCAGTTCAGAGAGAAGGATATTGTTGGGGACCTTGTCAAAGGCCTTACGGAAGTCCAGCAGATGACATCCGAGCTCTTCTCTTGCCGGCTGATGTAGTAGCTCCATCGTAGAAGGCCACCGGGTTGGTCAGGCAGGGCCTGCCCTTGGTGAAGCCATGCTGGCTGTCTTGAATCACCTCCCTGCCCTCCATGTGCCATATATACACATTGGAAATATAAATATTTCCAATTAAATAGCCTCTTTGAACAAATATATTCTGTTTTTAACATTCATAGAGTTAAGATATTACAAATCTGATACATAGTCTTCAGCACTAGTTTTCAGATGAGTGTTTCATATGTAATGCTCTTAGTGCATCTGAAAAGTGTTTCACAGGAAAATTAATTTTATCCTGTTCTGTACAAAGGTGTTATGCAGTAGATGACATTTTTTATAAAACATGTTTGTCCTCAAGCTTTTTGACGGATAGAAACTTAGTTGAATCTCAGAGAATATGATTCTGCAGTGATGGAGCTCAGAGGTGTTTGGGAACAGTCTCTGTAAGTTCTTTCTTAGAGTGAGCACACTTGCACTTGAGTGCTCTCTCTGTATGGGTACTTTATCCCTGAAAACAGTTATGCCACGTATTTTTACAAAGGGATAAGCTCTTTTTATTTCTTTGATGTATCCCACACTTTTTTACTGTTTTCTGTTTTGTATTTCTTTTTATTTTAATTTTTTGTCTTTTATTACTTGCTCACGTGGGAAGTCAGTGTTTCACTAATATTGGTGAGACAGCTAATAGTGACTTTTGTAGGTCAAACCTAGTGTCAGTGTGCTATGTGTGATTTGAGCCCTTCTTTTTTCCTCTGTGACAGAGGGTCTTCACACAAGACCATAGAATCAAAATTAATCAAATCAGTCAGTCTGTTCTAAAAGAAGCCTTACTTTGCTCTTAATCTTGTTTAGACTTTATAGCTACAGTCTAATTTGTTTCAGTCTCTGTGTGGTTGATAATTGTTAATGTTCTGCAATTATCAAAACAACTGATTTCAATGTATTTTATAGGTGGACATGCAGATTTTCAAATTATTATTACCGCTGTACAATTTTCTAGCTATTTTTCTACTTCTGACAGGTTTCAGGAGGAGAAGACGAAATTCAACAGCTGCAGAAGGCTTTGCTGGATTATCTGGATGAGAACACAGAAGTTGATGCATCATTAGTGGTAAATTTCAGCTTTCTGGTGTCAAGTGTATATAAAAATAATTTCAGTAACATGTTCTGAATAAAATTATTTTCAGTTATGCATATTCATGTTTCAATTAAATACAAAATCACCCTAACATATACTATTGATTGTGTTTTCTAAAACATTGTTGATGCATTAGATTCACTTAACCTTATAAATCTGTTAATTTTCCATTTCTGTATCTGTTGGTTTTGTTTTCTGTGCATCCTACTGTATTTCTCCAGTTTTCTCGGAAGTTTTATATAGCTCAGTGGTTCCGTGATACAACTATGGAGACAGAGAAAGCAATTAAATCTCAGAAGGATGAGGATTCATCTGAAGGAACTCATCATGCAAAAGATGTTGAGACCACAGGACAAATCATGCATAGAGCAGAAAGTCGCAAGAAGTTTCTTCGCAGCATCATTAAAACTGCTCCATTTCAGTTCAGTACATTAAAGTATGTTTCAGTACCACTTATTTCTTTATTAGCTGTACATTTGATGTTTCAAATCATTTTTGATAAATTATTGTCATAATTAATACATGGAATTTGTTGCAGGATGAATTCTGATACTGTGGACTATGAAGATGCATGCTTGATTGTTCGCTACTTGGCCTCTATGAGGCCGTTTGCCCAGAGCTTCGATATTTATTTGACACAGGTAAACTCTGCTGGAAGTCTTAGTGCAGTGAAACACAGTTGGTTTCTGATTCCAAACACTTTTGCAGTAGTGTGCCCTATCTGTTAATTGTTGAGCACAGATATTTCACGGGCCATGATAACAGCATGTGCTTTCATATTCTGTATTAATGACATAAATGATTGTTTCTTTTTCTTGCATGCATTTCATACGTCATATTATACATACATTATTTTGTTTGTCCATGGATGTGTATGGCAAAATCATGATAATTAGTTCTACACGGTAAGAGGATAATTACAGAATGCTGAAAGAGTTTTCACAGTTTCTGTAAGATGCATGCTCATAAGGTAATGTTAACTCACGAAATCGGTCTTAATCTGATTTGAAAATATGAGACAGCTTGTTAAGTTGCTTACATTGCATGTTACTGTCACTTTGGAAGCTGTTGTTTGACCAGTGTCGTTCCTTTGCTTTTTCTGGGAGAAGAGCACTAATATGTTGGCATGGTGACATGTTTGAACTCAAGGTCAAACTGCTTTAGGTTGTGTTACTTACACTGGTCTGCACACAGAGCCTTTCTTAAAATTATAGTGCCCAAATCCAACTCTCCCATTAAAAAGAACCATGGTGAAAGCCACAAGTGAATAACGAAAGCAGAGTTTAAAAGGAAAGGACTTAAACTGAACATACAGACCCGGTGTAAATCCTGTTTTGATCAGGTTTAGACATGTAGCAAATCCTAGTAAATATTCATGCTCAGTTATCAATGCCATGGAACATCACTTGTATGCACCTTTTTCCTGTCTGAGATGTATTCAGTTTTAAGTAGACAGATGTTCTTGGTTTAGTTGAATTTTTTGCATTTTTTTATGCTGCATTTTTGCCTGTTAAACATTGTTTGCTACCTTCCCAAAGCAACTGAATCTTTGTTTTTGTTTTCTTATTAGATACTGCGTGTACTTGGTGAAAATGCAATTGCTGTTCGAACAAAAGCCATGAAGTGTTTGTCTGAGGTTGTTGCTGTAGACCCCAGCATTCTAGCCAGGGTAAAAGAGGAAATAATCACACACATACATTTTTCTGTCATGCTTAAAATAAGTCTTCATTTCTTATTTTGAATCTGTGTTTCATTTCTTTAGCTGGATATGCAACGAGGTGTTCATGGACGGTTAATGGATAACTCCACTAGTGTACGAGAAGCGGCTGTGGAGCTGCTTGGCCGATTTGTGCTCTGTCGTCCTCAGCTTGCTGAGCAGTATTATGACATGCTGATTGAAAGAATATTGGTATGGTGACTTGTGATATTTGTGATAAAATGAGTGATATCGGAAAACTTGTTTTTAACCGAGTTTATATCTTTATGGACATGCAATGATGATTCCAAGAGTAAATTATATCATTCTTTTAATGGGGAGCGTCATGCTTTTAAATACATCACATATTTGCAGTGAGTCTTTGTTACATTGAAAGGTAAACACATACAGAATGTTGTACTGCATCGGAACAAGGATTATATTCCTTTTGATTCCATTATTGAGGCACAAATTAGGTGAAATACGGGGTTTTGCCACATTTCTGAAGTCTGAGATTTGAGTCATTGAGGCAGTTCAGTGTAGTGTGGGTGATGAAGAAAGTTCCACAAAACAGTAATGTGAAGATGCCATTTATAATCCAAAAGAAAAAAAAGCAAAAACTACTTCGCTTTTCTATGCTATTTTTAGTGTTTTAAAAGGCTTCTTATTAGAGTTTTTGTGCAAAAAGTGTTTATTGTCTGGGCATTCAGATAAAATATGATTTTATCTGTTTTAACTGTAAGATGACACTAGCTCGTAGCATCCATATCAGGTTATTAGTCTTAATACTACTCATTTGCTATAGTTTCATGATAAAGCTTGTTTGTGAAGGGTTTTGGAGATAATTTCATGTGCATATGAGCCATGCATAAAGCCGTTCATCCTGAGATTCAGATCCAGCAGGTTTTGAATAAGGTAATACGACGTGAAGCTTCTCATCCATCTCCATAGATGAAGCCTAGGAAAATGGAAAAGATTGCTGCATGTATCTTACCTATAAGCTTTATCCAAAGACTATAAGTATTACAGTTCAGATCAACAAAGAATCTTGTATGTTCCAAAAATGTAACTGAAGCATCATCACATCTAGCTTGCAGGCTCTTATATTAAAAAGTGGAATTACATACTTGCAACTCCTGAATTCTTAGATGGGAGGGTATAAATAGAGGAAGTGTTCCAGCATTCTGGGGACTCAGCTAGAACTTTTGGAATTGTTGCAAACAAAGTGGTACAAGTTTGTTGACCTTCTGTATAAATACACTCCAGGATACTTTAGCTGCCTTTTCTAAATAAATTTTGCAAGTCAGATTGGGTGATCTTCAAATATGAATTCATATAACACATAAACTAATTCCTATTTCTGATCTGTTTTCAAGAGCATAATGCTTTTCTCTTCACAGGATACTGGTATTAGTGTCAGAAAAAGAGTCATAAAGATACTTAGGGATATCTGCATTGAACAACCAACATTTCCCAAAATCACAGAGATGTGTGTGAAAATGATTCGGAGAGTCAATGATGAAGAAGGCATTAAGGTAGTATGAGACATATCCTTCAGGGTTTTAAATTATAATTATATTAGTATTTCTACATTTTGACCCCCCTCCAAAATAATCAAAAAGTATTGCTTTGCTCCTTTGTAATGTCTATGACTTAGATTCACTTTTTATTTTTCAGAGCAGGTATCTTAGCTTTCTAAAACACTCTCTGACTTGTTTTTCTTTCTTTTCTCTCTTCTGTTTTCTTGAAGTTCTTGCTAACAATCAAAATATTTTAAAAATTTAGTTTCTAGGATTTTTTCTTCTTGCAATTGTTCCCTGCTACTTCTCTTTTCTAACAAGTAAAACTGGCATATAAAACTTCTTTCTGCAAACAAAATAAACTTTTATGTCAAAATTACGTACTTGACATTAACATATGCCAGATTTGTAAGTTCTGCATATAAAAATTACAAAGTATTCATCTATGCTAATTTTGCATTAGTTCTGAATGTTGAATGAATCAATTATTCCCACTAAAAAGTCACGTATGTGGTCATACTCTGTGCAGTGTGTATGCAGAAGGGCACAAAACTAAGATGACGTGTTAAACCATAAACCTGATGATGATGGTTTTGTTTGATTCAGCAAAATAATTTTAAAATTTTTGTGTAATTAAGAACACACCTGTAATAATTTTGATTCACGCTGTTCAGCAGGATTTGAAATCTGCAGGATTTGAAAGCTGCAGTATATATTTTTACCACTTCATATACATTAATGCCAAGTGGCTGACTGTTAATCAAGAAGCAGATGGACAGCTGGATGCAAGGTGCTCCTGACCTTGTTCTCTCTTCTCCTTCCCCATGCCTTTCTAACAATATCGGAAAAAATGAGGCATTATCTTCAATGTATTTTTTATGTTTACATGAATGAGAAGAGCTTCTTACAACCATATGCCTTTAGAAATAATTTGGGAATAATTTTGTTCATATTCATTCTATTCCATTTTTTCCTCCATCCAGAAACACTGGAAGGGAACATACTTCCTATGTTTTGGTATAGAGACTTGGCTTCTCTATCTTTCCCACGTTTTCACAGCTCTTTTGAACGTTCCAAAGTAACCTACCATTGCTGCTAGTTCTACTATAGAAATCATAATCTTCTGTTCAGTTGGCAGCTTCTCATAGTACTGTGTTTTCCTGAGGAATGCAGGTTAATGTGGGAAGGTGGTAACTCCATTTTCTGTAGTATCAGTTCCCAGTGATCATTTTGCTGAAGTTTGCTTAGAGGTCAGTATAAGTCCTCTAGTAGGTCTGGGTCTGCCTCTGATAACGTTTCCTGCAACAGTCTCACTTAGGTTGAATAATTCCATATGAAATGGCATGCATCATTAACAAATCTATTTTATGGATGTATTAGAAATAAAACTGTGTGCCAAGACGAGTTTGTTTATTTCTGCTAATATTTTTTCCCTTCAGAAATTAGTAAATGAGACATTCCAGAAGCTCTGGTTTACTCCAACTCCACACCATGACAAAGAAGCAATGACAAGGAAAATACTAAACATCACTGATGTGGTACGTTAAACAACTCTTGAGTTACACTGTGTGCAAGATTTAGTTATGTTTTAAATATCTTGGAAATATTGCCTGTAGTTTTTTAGAATGCAGTAGTTTAATTGCCAGGTGGATTTCTTTTTGTATCTCCTGGCATTGAATATATGCCAAAGTTACTCACCTGATGGAACAGGCTGTAGAAATCTTTAAATGATGGCAAATCTGCTGGCAGTAAGTGAGACCACACTATATTTAGGTTGTAGAAAATACTTGTTCTTTTAAAACACAAGAAATGTCTATTATATTCAGCATTTCCCAGGAATTGCTGGTAGCAGCAGATAGTTAAGACTAACTAAGAAGTTGTCTCTTAAAAGAAAATTTTTCTCAAACAATTGATAACGTTTGTTTTGAAAGGTTAATGGGCCATTTTAACAAACATAGGGTCATGTTCTCACTCAGGGTAAACTTGTATCTGCATAATTGAATCTGCTTTTTAGGATCAGCAAATTAGATAGCATGTCTCCAAAATAACAGAATCTGTTTCAAATGCTTCAATTTGTAGTGAAAACGTGTTGTGTAAAACCATGCTGAGAAGGTGTTTTAATATAGATTATACCAAGACGTAAATATCAAATAGAAGTACTCGCTTCATTGTTTACAATTATGGGTTTAAAAAAAAAAATCAAATAGAAGTACTCGCTTCATTGTTTACAATTATGGGTTTAAACTTCATCCTGCTTTTCAATATTTTTACAAAATGGTAGTCAAGTCTGCATTTTCCAGACTGAAGAATCAGTCAGTTTGACTTCAGCTTAACTCTCAGATCTCCTGAGCGTTCTACTTTGGAGCACCTATGAGCTGTTCCTGACATATGGTACCAGTGAAGGCTTGGTTCGCGTATATAAAAATATGCGTATACATATATACACATGCATGTTTATTTTTAATATGTCAGGCTTGTATTTGTGTTTTAGTTGCTACAAAATGTTCTACAAAACCGAAATTTGGTTTATGTTAGAGCCAGCAATCTCCGGTAAAATGTGTAGGCTTTGTGTTGCATGGAATACAAATTCTGGTGTCACTTAAATGGTGAGAACTATTTTTCAAATACAGAACATGGTTTCTGATCTCCAGAGATATAAAATCATTGTGCATATGAAAATATGTCTATGCAGATTTACTCGTCTTTTAAGATCACACCTGTATTGAAGTAATTTTTCCTCAGACACCTTTTTTTTTATTAACCCGTTCATTCTCAAAAATACTTCTAGGTTGCAGCCTGTAGAGATACAGGGTATGATTGGTTTGAACAGCTTCTTCAAAATGTAAGTAAATGTATGGTACAATCATTGTTAGAATGTTAATGTTGGTGCTAAAACACATAGGGGGACTACAAGAGCAATCCAGTAGAGAGATTAATTTCACGCCCTTCAAACATCTGACCTTTTTAAAAAATGTTCATTGGCACAGTTTTCTTTGTGCCTAATATTAGCTTCTGTCTTTCCATATGATCTGTTTTAAAAATAATTCACTTCCTGGTTTTGGGAGGGGTTTTGTTTGTTTTTAGTTTCATGGTCTTTTCAATAGTGAGTGACATAACATGAAGTCCACAGCTAAGATAGTTTGTTCTGAAATGAGGCATCTAGTGTAATGTAAATCTTTTTTAAATGGTAGGTAAGTTTATTTTCACATCCAGTATATTTGTTTAGCAGTTTATAGAAGCAGTGAATCTTCACAGTGTGGGTTACTTCTGCATAATATTTTACTCTGATGTTTCTAAGAATTGAGCTTGCTTTGTTTTTCTCTCTTAACCTGTGTTACAATTCTCCTCTACACGTTGTATGCACTGGTTAATTTTAAAGCAAAAAACCCCTTTTGATTGTGCTTTAGCCTGGAGTGCCATGAATATAGGTAGTCAAGTAAACCAAAGCCTCTTAATGCTTGCACTGAAGAAAAGGCTATGTAGTATGGTCTCAGTCCTTTTCAGATATTAAGAGGATTTTCATGGACACGATTTCAGTACCCAGAGTCTTGTGGAAGAAGCCTAACTGATTAAAGTGTTCATAAAATGATGTTTCATCTTTGATATTTTTGCTTAGTGTCAAAAATATTTATTTTGAATTTGCTTTTTCTTTTTTCTAAGTGTTTTAAAAGCCTTCTGGCTGCTATTAGTTACTTCTGGCAAGGATGACTACATTACTGTTTTCTGCATTATTTAATTAAGCACAAAATTAGTTTTCATCCCAGTGCAAAAATCAGTAGAACTTTGCTGTTTTTTTTTTTTTTATTGTGATTAATTTTTCTTTACTTCTCTTCCATTTTTGTTTGATACTTTACTTCCCTTAATTTCTTCTTCACTATGTAACTTTTATGGAGATGTTAAAGAAATACTTTTGTAGTGTAAAATCCTTGTGTATATGTAGTAATTGTAATAAAACTAGAATGCATCCAGTGTAAATGAATGCAGCCTTAATACTAAATCATTTTCTGTTTCATCTGCTACAGCTGTTGAAGTCAGAAGAGGATGCCTCATATAAACCTGTGAAGAAAGCCTGTACTCAACTTGTTGACAATTTGGTTGAGCACATTCTTAAATATGAGGAGTCTTTATCAGGTAATATTATTTATAACCCAGTAGCTAAACTCCTTTGAATTGTATATGATACTCTAACAGTGGTTGTTTGAATTACTATCATGAAAAGAGTTACTGTTACAGAATTCCTGTTACGGAACTGATGGTAATGAATTACTGGTTTTAAGTTCATTATGAACTTTGGAGCACTGTATAATAATAAATTTTCCCTAATTTTCACAATAACAGAACTATTTTTAAAATAACTTGTTCAAACTTTCAGATTTCTAAAACCAAAACAAACATGGCAAGTTTTATTTGCATTAGCGTGTTCTGCAGTTTTGATAGGAAACATTGGCAGGGCCAGTGTTCTGTGTATGGTAAGTATTTTAAAAACTAGTCATGTTTTTGAAACACCGTTGCTTCTTTTTTCACATATTTTATGATCACATACAAATATCAGCATGTTACGCTAATCTAATCATATGTTCTCTAATAAGTATATTCTTCATTGATCTTCAAAAAGATACTCAAATGATATTTAAGCCATAGTTTTTCATTGCTCAATCTTCACTTGAACTTAATATCCTTCTTGTATTTTCTAATCTTTTGCAGATTCTGACAACAAAGGTGTGAATTCTGGTCGCTTGGTTGCTTGCATAACCACTTTGTTCTTATTCAGCAAAATCAGGCCCCAGCTAATGGTCAAACATGCCATGACCATGCAGCCATACCTGACCACTAAATGTAGTGTAAGTACAGAAAAACAGCATTTTTTACCCCAGATAATTAAGCATGGAAATGAGTGGCTGTTTTATATACTTGATGAAATTGAAGGTAGGAAAAGAAAAATTAAAATTGTGTTTTATTTCATGAGCATCATAGCTTCAGAAGATACTAGGTCCTTTTGATGATCTCTGTAGCTTCTAAGACACTGTTCCTCACTGTCTACCTCCACATTTTATAGACAAACGAAACCAGTGCTGCCTCTTTCCCTTGAGAGCTAAGACCCAGTTTTTCACCTGTTATGATAATTTCTTAAAATTGTTTTGTTTTGTAGTCACAGTCTTACAAGTAGTTAGTATGTAACATTAAGTCTAAGGGTGTGGGTTCCATAAGATAGAATGATCTAATATATAGCTAGTATATCAGAAGTAAAATGTCCTGCTCCATTCTCTTCCATACTTCGCCTCTCACTTCCCTAGCTCTAGTGTTTTTGTATTCACCTGGAAGATAGCTTAGCTCACAAGTGGTAGGGAGCTATAGTGCTGAATGCCCACACTGATAAAGCGGCCCCCCTTCTCTGAAACATTGCAGCACTTTCTGCCATTTTGACTAGCACAGGTGGCTCAGTGAAGGTTGTGATGAGCTCCGATCCGGCAAAAGGAGCAGAGCAGGATTATGCAACCAAGCCTCAAGCTGAAGCATGGGTGGGTGGCAGCAATCCATTACATTAGGTCAGGTGCCCAGGGCAGGCTTGAGAGTAATTGTTACCAGCTTAGATCATAGGTAGCCTAGCATTTTCCAGGTTCTGCCCTGGAGTGTTCTCTAGGCATATTTACAACATGCTTTTAGAGCTGCTTCTGATCAAACAGTATGGGAAACAAATTATCTGATTACTTACTTGCTGCAGCCCAGTTCGTGGGTTATATCACTTCGGTACTTGTATAGGTTGAGATGAATTGTTGAATTGCCACTGTCAGTTTGAATATGTTAAATAGCTTGACAGCAGCATGTGGGAATTACCCTGTCCTGATTAGTGAGTTTGATTTGTCAAAAAAAGTAAATTTCTAGCAGGATGTATCTTTAATAGATAAATATTTTCCATAGTTTTCTCCCTTGCAATGTATATGCAGTCATAATAAGGCAAACCAGTAATAATTTTGATTGACATTTCTGCATTTGTGCATATTATTACCCATTTTGTTGAAGGCATACTGAGTCATAGCACAACTTCATTTTCATGCTTACACCTGTTTCTAGGTGTTACATGTTCTCTAGTGTGCATGTGTGAGGAAGAGTTCCTGGATTTATTGTAGGACTCCAAAAGATTGTCAGGACCAAAAGTTTCCAGGTCTGTCGCAGCCTTGATGAGAAGTGGAGTTCTACTCATACAGGGTTTTTTTGTCCCCAGGAAGTTCTGTGTAAAACAAAACTGGCTTTTATAATATGTAATTTAATAGTGGATATAAACTATATAAATATTCTTTTAGATCTTTACCAAATATCTTATGTGAGTTGGGATTTTTGACTGTTGAGGCATATTAATAATACTTAGCTTGTAGGTAACACATGCAGAAATGTTGAACACTATAAATGTTTGTTTCAGACCCAGAATGATTTCATGGTGATCTGCAATGTTGCAAAAATCTTGGAGCTTGTGGTACCGCTAATGGAGCACCCAAGTGAGACCTTTCTTGCCACTATTGAGGAAGACCTCATGAAACTCATCATCAAATATGGCATGACAGTAAGCTTTTAATCGCTACTATTCCTTTGATTTCGTGTCACGTTGTGAAATACATGGTTTTGATGTAAAGAAATTCTGTCTTCATTGTGAAGATAACTTTTGAGCCATGAATAATCAGTGTACTTGGTTTACTGGAATTTGTATGTGATGTTGCTATATTTTAATGAGTTTGAGCAGGTTTTCAGAGCAGTCTAGAAGATGGGCATGAATCCATTAGATAGTTCTAGTTCAGCATATTTTTTTCCTGTATAACTTCACAAAAATAGCAATTTTGACTTCTTAAATATATTTGTTCTTTCTTGCTCTTAGGTTGTTCAGCATTGTGTGAGCTGTCTTGGGGCTGTTGTGAACAAGGTCACCCAGAACTATAAATTTGTATGGGCCTGTTTTAATAGATACTATGGTAAGTAAAATCCCAACACGTAATTGTCATTTTTCAGTTTTGGCTACAAGTCGTATCTTAGGGATACACCACAATTAAACACTGTGATCAAAACTTTTATCTCACTGTAGGTGCACTTTCGAAATTAAAAAGTCAACACCAAGAAGACCCCAACAGTACAATACTTACTGCCAATAAACCAGCACTCCTTAGATCACTTTTCACTGTTGGAGCACTATGTCGGCATTTTGATTTTGATCAGGAAGATTTTAAGGGCAACAGTAAGGTAAAATAACTTGTGTTTACTCTCCATGTCTTCGATATATTGAATGCTCCACTTCAATTTGAAAGCCTATTATTCCTGGTGCCTCAAAGGAATGCATTTTTTCATACTGCATCCAATATAGCTTTTCGGGTTTTAAATATGGGGTTTTGCAAAGACTATGAGTAAGATTATGTTTCTCTTGTTCTTATTGATATTTATGCTTTTTATAAGAGATTAAGAACAGTCTGTTTCATCTTCAAATACCTATTAATTTTCATTTGCTCAGGTTAACATTAAGGATAAAGTACTTGAACTGCTGATGTATTTTACAAAGCATTCAGATGAAGAAGTACAGACAAAAGCCATTATTGGCCTTGGTAAGAAATATTCATTAGTTTTTATTATTCCGCTCTAGTAAAAATCCACATGTATCAGTAGGAATTCATGTATTCATGTAGTGGAAAGGCAATCTGTTTAAAATCAAAATTTACTGCATGTTGCATTTGAGAACTGGTTATAGAAAGGTTGTTGAAGGGTTGCTAGTTGCATATTTCTGCAGCAGGGTGGATGCTTTTGACAGTGAATGCCTTTTGATGTGTGACCAAGTCTTAAAGTGCAGTGGATTTCCGAAGTAAAGGAGGTGTTATTTTTTTTCTCCACGTGCAGTTAGGTTGTAACTCCAAATCTTCTTTTTCAGTCCACAAGACAGGATTAAAGAACAACTAGAAAAAGTGCTGGAAAAGCTTTGAAAGTTTTAAATATAGGAGCAGATATTCTGCAGGAGTCAAGGCAGATCTGGCAGTTTATACCAACTGGAGGGTGCTCTGTGAGTTTTTGCAAGGCATTGAGATGATGTCATAGTCTAGATATTACAGTTTGTTTGGGCATTTGATCTGTATTTCATTTTTTAAATAGGTTCTTTATCTGAAGCTATTAGTACGTGTGACTTGTGGTAGTACATGAACTGCCATTGAGTGGTTTATATCACATTCATCCTCTGCTTAAGGATAAAAACTGTACGTGTGAGAGAATCTTGTTTGGGCAGATAGGCCCTGGTTTCTGGAAGAGTTCAGTTCATGGGTTATGGCTTAGCCTAAAGAAAGTTGTCTCCCATACATGTGAGCTTGTGTTGTATAGTTTGACTGCAGACAAAGATTTGCCTCTTTATGTTGCAGTTTAGGAGGCTTCTTAGATACTCTCCTTCAGTTCAGGCTAGCGAGGGCTCTGAGGATAAGGGACCAAGAATGAATCTTGATTTCATATTCTGTGAGAAAGCATTTCAGACAGTTGAGTGAAATTAATGGCTTTAGAGTAGCTTCTGTTACAGGAGCAATGCTGCAGTTTTCTGGACTAGTTGGAGTTTTTCTAGGCATTACATCAAGATGCACAACATTTAACTGTAATCCAGTCCAATTTAATTATCATTTCCAGATTATTGCACATGGGATAGCGGCTGTCTTCCTAACCGTAGACATGGTTGCTTTGCTTGTGGAAGTTGGAGACATTGGAGAACGTTGCATTCACCAAAAACGTTGCTGAATTATAGTGTGATCTGAGATCGATTTGGGGGAAGAGGGGAAAATGGGGATGGTTGTCAGTAGGCATTCTTCAGATTTTTTGTTTCTCTGCCTGTAAGCATATCAGTCTCTAATAGACAACTATTTTCAGTGATGTATTGATCTCATCTAAGTAGTGATTCCATCTTGAGGGTAGCTGTTGGATGTATAGAGATGTGGTAGGCAGTGCAAAGTCCCACCTTACAAGATGGTAATTGAGCAAAGTTGTCAAAACTATTCCAAGTTTGTGTGCAGCAAAAGGACTAGCAAGTTAATTCAACATTTATACACAGTGAAGGTGTAATGTGAAGAGTGTGTACTTCCTATTGGCAATTAGTAGTGTGTTATTTCAGTAAGGATACCCAACAGTTTTAGCCTTAGCTTTGGGACGTGTAGCTGCTGTTGAGGTATTAAGCTTAAACGTAAGCTTAATGATCATGGTTGTACTTCTTTTCCAGATATGTATTTGCAAGGCAGGTTGAGGTTATAAAATTTTGTTAGTGAATTTAGCTAAACTTGTAAGTATCTAACACATACTGTCTTACTCAGCCAAGTTCAGTGCTTACTCTTAAGACTCTCAACAGAATGAAAACAAAGGTATGAAGAGAAGTGGTGTGAGGGCAACCCCAAGATGATGTGCAGTCCTTAAAAGAACAGAGCAGGTGCCTTTTTTCATCTCCAGTGACAAATTCTGAACACGAAGTAAGATTTCTTCACCACTAACAGGGAATGGAAGAATAAGAATTTCCAAGAATACTGGTGTTTTAGACACTTCTAAGTGAATGAATGAATGAAAAAAAGTGTTATAAGTTGTCACACATACATGCACATGCTTTTTGTCTTTAAAATTAACCTTAAGAAATGGGTTGGACTTGGTCAGAGGTGGTCAAGTTATAATCAATATACACCTGTATAGAGTGCACAATTATATCACCTATTCCAAAGACCATCATCATTCTTTTTCAACTCTTTCCACACACCTCACCTGCTTCTCTCTGCTTCTTGTTTTGAGACTGAAATAAGATTTTAAACACACTGAGGTCTTGACCTGAACTCAGGTTTTCCCTGCATTGTCTTTTCGGTGTGTATGGAGCCAGTTTGAAAAACTTGATTCAGTCTTCCCTTTGTTGCAGCTTGTTTTCATACATTGCTTTTGCATAGTTTTATTTGCTTTCATTTTCCCCCCCATTCTTCTTTTATGTTCATATGTTTTCTGTGTGTTCAGATTCTTAGTTTCCTGTGGTCATAAAATATATATTTGCTGTTTCCTCTTGAACAGATTTAAAAAATATAGAAAATCAAGTAGTTAAACTTCGAAGTAAATTTAAATTGGGATCTTATGTTCCCATTACTGGTTTTTGTATGATGCTTTGTAAAGGTTTGTCAACATTACTTCCAAATCTGTCTGCATGATCTAAAATGGTATGTACTGTCATTAGTGTAGAGAAATTTCTATTAAACATAGACTAAGCACAAGTTTCTTGACGAGGGCAAGGCTGCAGCTAAAAACAGTTCTATAGTGCGTATCTTCCAACAGTTGTAGTCTTGACAACACTTGAGTTTTCAAGAGAGGATCTTGATAGGTATATGAATAATGACAGCAAGAGGTATAAATTTTACTGTGTTCACTGTTAGGTTCTTTCTTTTAAAATTTTATTTTTAAATACTTGTGGTATTTATATTTTTTCCACATTTGCACTGCCTCCATATGAATAACTCTTCACAGTTTCAGCAGAATGTTCATCTCCAAATGTATTAGCAAAACAACAGGTAATTTCTAGTTATGTTCCTCCCTTGTTCTTGTGAAAGCTTGTAGTCATTCAGATGCAGACCACTACACTGGACATGCTTCCAGACCTGTGCAACTACTCTTCTTAGTGCCGCTGTCCTGGGTCGACATCCCACTTTATCCACCAGTTGGTGGCTAATAGAGCTGCCATGGCTAACAGAACTCCCTGTAAGCTATGGATGGTGTCCATACAGAAAATATTGTTTGTACTAGAAAAAGTTATGCTGTTGGGAGGAGACAATTGTATTTTGAAGGTGGTCTTAAAAAGCAGAAATACAGTTTCTAGATAATAATTATGTGGAACATTTCCTCTTTTTTCCACCCTTAGGATTTGCATTTATACAACACCCAAGCTTAATGTTCGAACAGGAAGTGAAGACTCTGTACAACAGCATTCTTTCAGATAAGAACTGTTCAGTAAACTTAAAAATCCAGGTTTTAAAAAACCTCCAGACCTACTTGCAGGAGGAAGATACACGTATGCAGCAGGCAGACAGAGACTGTAAGTATGGAGTTCTGTGCTAATGAAGCGTGCAAAACGCCACTCTTGCATACAATACTATATATATGAATGAGTCACTGAAGTTTGTTACCAGATCAGTAATATTGTACCCGAAGTATCTTAGAGTAATTTTCTAAGATATTTCTAAGATATTCTAATATACATAATTTGTTATATGTATAGGTGTATAGATACACATCATAGGTATACTATTTACTATCAAGATGTGTAAATCCTGGAAGCAATCCAGAATATGTAATTGCTGTAATGATGGTAGTAATACCTTTTGCCAGAATCTCCTCTGAGGTTAATTTGGACATAGAAAATAATAAATACAACATTAGAAAATTTTAAAATGAAAAAAACTTTATTAAGGAACAAGACTTCAACTAAAGTCATGTCTCTTTATTTTTTTAATGTGTATTTGCCATCAGACTGTTGTTGTATGTTTGATGAGATTATAAACCCATTCTAAGTTGGCTGAAATGTGTGTGTATTGTAAAGCTTAAGATAAACATGTATCAAGTAAAGGCAAAGTAAATGATTATACTGTGGTGAGTGTGTTGTTGCTTTTGTCCTTTTTACAGGGAAAAAAGTAGCAAAACAGGAAGACCTGAAAGAAATGGGTGATATTTCCTCAGGGATGAGTAGTTCCATCATGCAGCTGTATCTCAAACAGGTCCTTGAGGCTTTCTTTCATACCCAGTCCAGTGTACGCCACTTTGCTCTAAATGTCATTGCACTGACGTTAAACCAGGGTCTCATCCATCCTGTTCAGGTATGGTAGGCTTCTATGATGGGATTTTTTGTTATTGAGGTTTTCACACTTACAACATAAATTTCCAGTTTACTCTTTCAGCTGAGTTACTGTAATACCTTATTGTAACAATGGGCCTTTACAGAAAGCATATTTTGATATCTGTTTTATGTTGTTTAGCCAGTGAGATTCCAAATGCTGTGTTTTCTAGTTTTGGATCAAGATGTAAAAGCCTAGCCAGTGCCTAAAGAGCAAGTACAAATGTACATTGGGGTGTATTCCTGTTACAAATTTCAGGTGAATGCCAAGTTGTTTTCCTCATTTGATTCTTTATCCTGGAAAATGTGTCAGCTTGCCTTCACCTCAGTCCCCATGCCCTCCAAGTACTATGGAATTCCCCAGTCAATGTCAGAACTTCAGTCATCATCTCCATTATTCTTTGCTTATGTAATGGTTTTACAATTATTTTTTATACTGCAGCTATTGTGCATGTTCGCTCATAAGTGGTGGTGGCTGGGGTTTTTTTTGTGTTTTTTTTTTTTAATGGTATTTTTTGTAGTGTAAATTGACTTTTAGAGTTTGAGAGAAAGGGAATTACTACCTGAAACCTCACATAACTTCTCTCATTTATAATGCTGGTCTCGTGCGTATTTTGTACTATTTTCTTGCAAAAAGTAGTCAGGTAGTAAGTTACATAGAGCTTCCTATTCTAGTTTCTGCAGTAGTCAGTATAACAAGAACAATAGTGTGGTAGGAGAACCAAGACTTGGACAGAGGAGGCACGATGACTATGAGTAATCATTTTGTTTGTTTTTCAAGTGTGTGCCGTACTTAATTGCTATGGGCACAGATCCAGAGCCCTCTATGCGAAACAAAGCTGACCAGCAGTTGGTGGAAATAGACAAAAAATATGCTGGATTCATTCATGTAAGTAACTCTAATTTAAGATTTTACAAAGTACTGTTACATTCTGTAGTGGTTTAAGACCTTGAATATGCCTTCATTACAGAAAGGGAGTATAAGGTAACCAACTATAATTATAAACAGTTGTAAAGATGATCTTGACTCTTTCCCCTGTTTGGAGATTTCTGTTATTATAAATAGAAAGGATATAATAATCTGAAGTGTCTCTTCTAGTCCAGAATTTCCTTTAGTTTATAATTCATGAGCATATTTTCCTCACTAATAACACTTTCAGAGCATTCATTTGCTAAGACATAAGCAGTTCCATAATGCATAGCAGTGATTTTCCTTTTGTCAGTGGACTAGGAGAAAACACCTTGTAAAAATAGAAGTCCTTAGTGTGTATGTATTAGAATGTTAAGGTATCAAGGGTTTATAAATTGTAATCAAAGCAGAAGAAGCATAGGAAGCTGTTTAGATCTGAGGGTTCTTGCTGGAAGGAAAATCTGAGGGCTGAGTGAGGACTCGTGCAGTTGTGGCATAGTGCCAGTAGCTCTGCTTAAGATCTGAAACTGAGCTGCAACACCCTCTTCCCTTTTTTCAGAAGGCCCCAGCCTAGGTTCAGTGTGTGTAATACGATGTGCAACTTCTCATATCTGCTTGTATTCCACTGCACTTGGAGCATTGTGCTGTAGATGCCTAATCCTGGAGGTGAAGGCTAGGAAATGAATTTTGCTATGTAGGCAGATGGGATTTATGATAGTGTATAGATGAAGAGACAACTTTGCTGAACAGCAGCAGAGGTGGTATGAGGAGAGTTGGATGTGCAGCCTAACTAGAGATTCAGTTTGTTGTGAAAGTAGAGCAGGAGACTTGAAGTAAGTAAAAATCAGCTGGAAATTACAGGCTAAATGCAAAAAACCCCACCCCATTAGTCCTGTTATACAGACTCCGTTGTTGGTTTAACTACAAGAGAAGCATATACCTTTGGTAAAATATTTTCATGTTTGAAAACATCTCAGTGTTGAAAATTGTTAGAATTGGAATACCTGGCTGTAGTACATAAATAGATTAGCTGCACGTGTCTAATAGCATTTACAGTAAAAGCAGTTCACCAGACATTCTGATCTCTGCCACAAGTTCTGTTCTAATCCATTTGCCAACTCAAAAGGTAGTAAGTATTGCCTCAGTGCATAATTAGAAGTTAAACTTCGGATAAGCATCCATTTAAAAGGAGTAAGTTTTACTGCTTTGAAAGCAATGGTTTAAATAAAAATAAATACATCTCTGTTTCAGATGAAAGCAGTGGCTGGTATGAAGATGTCTTACCAAGTACAACAGGCAATTAATACCTGCCCAAAAGATCCTGTAAGAGGTTTCAGACATGATGAATCATCCAGTGCATTGTGTTCACACCTATACTCCATGATCCGAGGGAACCGTCAACACAGACGAGCATTTCTAATTTCTTTACTCAACCTCTTTGATGACACTGCAGTAAGCATCACATTTCCTTCATTTAAAAATAAATTAAAATACAGCATTACAAGCTTCAATTCTCCTTTTACAATGTATTTTTGTGAATCAGTTATTGATAGCTTTATTTCCCTAGTGTACTTGTTTTGCTTTGTAATGTGAGTATGTAAATACTTCCTATTTAATAGAATGCATTTGTTACTTTTCCATCATTCCATACCTTTCTATACCCAGTTTGGACTGATCAGAAATAATGTATCTTCAGGTATGAATAAATTTTGAAAATATACATGTTGTTCAGAGTGGGCTTGGAGGGGTATGTAGAGTAAAATTTGTGATCGTCTTTTTGCTCTAGGCTGTTAGGAACACAGGATAAGTGTATAAATCTAAGATATTTGTATGTGTATTTAGATGTACCTTTTTTTTTTTTTAACTTCCAGAAAACAGAGGTGAATATGCTCTTGTACATAGCAGACAATCTAGCCTGTTTTCCTTATCAAACGCAGGAAGAGCCACTGTTTATAATGCATCATATAGACATTACACTATCAGTTTCTGGTAGCAACCTACTACAGTCATTTAAAGAGGTATGTGCATTTATATGTTGGTATATATGTTGCCACTATAATATAAGCTTCTCTGTAATTTGGGCAATTTTTCAGTGAATATAGAACCATAAATATGATGCAGACCAGTAGCATTACTTTGTAACCAGTAGTTAAATACAAGCAACCCCTTCTGTTCTGGCCTGCATCTGGTAGACACTAGTGAAAAACTTCCCTTGTATTGCTGCTTGCATTATTAAAAAAGAATGATGAATTTTGAGATCAAACCTGTGTCGTTCCCTGGTCTGGCTGAATAATAATTAATTACATACATCTGGAAGCACATGAATCCAAAATCATCATGAAATAGTAGTTCATTGTTGTTTGTGTAATTTTAATAATAAAATCCAGTTGGCTGTTTATTTTGTTGTCCGGTAGCTGATGGCAGTTGCATGTGTATCACCTGACATACTTTTGTTGTTTATTGCAAAAAAAAAGTGCACAGTGTGTCTTTTCTTAAGGCAGCATGTAAGATCCTGAATCATGGTATAATATCTGTTGTTGTGGCAATACACGTCTATGTACGAAAAGCAAAGGCCTCTGCTGGTTAAAGACTTCAGTGTCTTCATTTTCTGGACAGTTTTAACAGTAGACAGTGGAAACTGTCAGGCAGCAAACCTGTTTCTAAAATCTCCAATCTGACAAGTGCAAGTCAGAGTTGATGCCTGGAAAGTACACTGCTTTGAATTCTCATCCTACCAAAGGCAATTTTTAATCTGCTAGAAGGAGACAGTATATTCTACAGACTGAGGCCCAGCACGTAGCACCCAGCACAGAAAGAATGAGATCCTGTTTAGGACCGTTTTGAGTTCTGTGTTATGAAAAATCATACCATGTGTCGTAATAACGCACATGTGAAAATCTGTAGCTCTCCAAGTAGTAAACTGATCATTATTAATGCTGTGTATGATCACTTGAGGGTTTCTCTGGTCAGCAGTGTAATTAGTATCATAGAATTTTAAGGATTAAAACCAACATGGACTAGTCTGTACCAGAGTGCATGTGGAAAACTGTGACACACCGAAATGATATCCAGGTGAAACTAAACCAGAATTTTCTTCCTGAGTTACGGTGTTTGGCCTTCTACTGTGTTTTTCTGTCACTGTTAATGAACTTGAGCAGTCTCTTAAGAATAACATGCCAGTGGAGTACTTGTTGCTTCAGCTCCTTCTGTACCCACCTTGCAAAAAATGTGGCCTTTGGATCAATTTTTCAGCATCTTTTTGCCATAAATAATTTTAATTTTTAATATCAAGTCATAATTTGATAACATTGTTCAAGGAATTCTTGCTAATTTAAGTCAGTAATGATTACTTACTGTAATTCTGGAATGTGTTTTAACCTCTCTGTCTTGCAGTCTATGGTGAAAGACAAAAAAAAGGAAAGAAAACCTTCATCGGATGAGGAGACTGAGAGTGACAGTAACAGCGGTAGTGAGAGTGAAAGTGAGGAGGAAGCTTCTAAGCCTCGGAGGTTACGAAAACGAGTAGACTCTGATTCAGATTCTGATGAAGAAAATGATATAAATGCTGTGATGAAATGTTTACCAGAAAACTCGGCTCCTTTGATTGAATTTGCAAATGTCTCCCAAGGCATATTATTACTTTTGATGCTGAAACAGCATTTGAAGAACCTCTGTGGATTCTCTGACAGGTAAGCATATTTACATAACAGGCCATCTTGTTCTCTAGTGGGTTCTTTGTAAGGATTAAGTTTGGAAGGTTTTGTTGAAAGTTGATTGTAATGTTGTTTAAGCAATAGCTTTGTTTAAGAAAAAAAACCATAAACATGGTTAAGTTGAATGTAATGAAACTTCAGCTTAGAAAAAGCAAATACTTCATTTTCTACCAGGATGTCTATTGTATATGGAATGATAAAATATACTTGCGTGGAAGATTTTAAAAGCCTTTCCTTGAAATTACTTTGGACTGTCCTTAAAAGCTGTTCCATTTTGTTTTCTTTTCACAGTAAAATTCAGAAATATTCTCCATCTGAATCTGCAAAAGTTTATGATAAAGCGATAAACAGGAAGACAGGAGTGCATTTCCATCCAAAACAAACGCTAGATTTTCTGCGGAGTGATATGGCTAATTCCAAGATCACTGAAGAAGTGAAGAGGAGTATAGTAAAACAGTACTTAGATGTAAGTAAAGTGACCTTGCAGAAAACCTGTGATCCTTTCAAACTAGGTAACGCACTATGAACTTGAAAGTAGATGCTAATGTATTGGATGAACATTTCAAAATGTTACGTTTCTGGTAAGTTTGTATGATATACTGATAACTCATCACTTCTTTTCAGGATGCTTAGCAGGACTGTCTTTCAAAGACTTCTAGTAAGTTTAAACACAATGGAAATTAATTTCAGCTAAAGGTTTTTTATCTTTATGGAGTATTTTCTAATTGCTGGTACCCATCTTGTGTATCAAGTATCAGAGACTAGACCTAGTGTATTTACTCAGTACCCTCTGCCACCGTGTCTAAATATCAGTTAGACAAAACTTGCAATTTTGGAAGCACAGGGGAAAAGAAAACGTTTACATATCTAATAAAAAAAGAGAGAAAAGTAAGAAGTTTGTAGAACAAAACATAACCTGTTCAAGTTTGAAATTGTCTGCCATTTGTTTTACCATTGTTTTATCAATTTTCAAAGCTACAGTGTGGACTAATCTGGGTTTTTTAATAGTTCAAGCTCCTTATGGAACATTTGGATCCTGATGAAGAGGAGGAAGATGGAGAGGTGTCAGCTAGCACAAATGCTCGGAACAAAGCAATTACCTCGCTGCTTGGAGGAGGCAGCCCTAAAAACAATGCAGCTGAGACAGAGGACGATGAAAGTGATGGGGAGGATAGAGGAGGAGGCACTTCAGGGGTGAGGCGGAGGAGGAGTCAACGTATTTCGCAGCGTATTACGTAAAACGATTTTTATGTGCTTATAAATGTCAGTCTATTATATTAAATGTACACCAAGTAATGTAATCCACATGAAAGAAAGCATTTTGTAGATAGAGATTCTCTACTTAACCGTTTATACAACTTTTGTAGAAAGTTTAACAGAAAAGACAATAAAAAAAAAAAAACCAAACTAGAAAATGAGATCTATCCCGTATAAAAAGTTATTAATTTTTCTTTGGAATGTACTGTGTGTTATCCTTTTTATTGTTGCCAAGTTTTTATGTAGCTTTATGATTCATGTGTATATATAATTTTATATATCAATAAGAGATAAAGACACGGGTACAAATTAAGAGTATGTGGTTTTACAAGGATATGTTAACCCCTTGGCGCTGGCGGTCGCGGTGCGTCTCATTGCCGGCAATGGAATGTGTGCCGGGAAATCCCAACTCCCGGCGTCAAGGGATTAAAAGCAATAAAAGCAATAATTTCACTAAAGTTCTTTTGTGTAACACTTGGTCTTTTTTCCCCCCAATGTTTTAGTCATTGAGAAGGTCAAAACGAAATTCAGACTCTACGGAGTTGGCAGCACAGATGAATGAAAGTGTTGATGTCATGGATGTCATCGCTATTTGCTGTCCAAAGTACAAAGACCGACCACAAATTGCAAGAGTAGTACAGAAAACCAGCAATGGCTTCAGTGTTCAGTGGATGGCAGGCTCCTACAGTGGCTCCTGGACTGAGGCTAAGCGCCGTGATGGCCGCAAACTGGTGCCTTGGGTAGACACTATTAAAGAGTCAGACATTATTTACAAAAAAATTGCTCTAACGAGTGCTAATAAGCTGACTAATAAAGTTGTGCAGACTTTACGATCGCTGTATGCCGCCAAGGATGGAACTTCCAGCTAATGAATTTGTACATGCAGCCAAATTTACAGGAATTGAAATAACAGAAAAACTTGAAATATCAACTTTCTGGCAAAAAAAATAAATCAGTTAAATGAAGAGTAAGAATGGAACCTGGGACGCGGGGAAAAAAGAAGGAAATGTTTGGTAAACATTTTTGTGGGAGCTTCCTTCGCTGTTGTGCAGCAGAAACTTCTCAGTTCATTTTTACTCCCACTGTATTATAGTTTAACAAAAAAATTGTTTATATCTTGAAAAAAAAACTTTCTGTTTAAAAAAAATAAACAAGTGAATGTTGGAAATTAGTCTGTTAATGTTCTTAATAAAGTGTTCTTGGAGTTTAACCTAGCAGCGGATGGCTTTCTTTAGCTTAGCCCAGTTTCCAGGGAAGCATTGTTTTTCCAGGCTGTAAAATGGCAGAATCTCCTGGATATATAATTTATTCTGTTGAAGAAAGAAAAGAAAAAAAAAAAAAGAAAAAAAAAAAAAAAAGCATGCAGTATCTATGACCTATCTGCAGGAGGAGTTTTTGTAAATGTAGATTTTGATGTATTAGGTCACCCTGAAATAATACGAGAAAAGGGATCCCCAGCAAATCTGGTGGAACAAATACTGCAATAAATTTTTTTACTTCTCTTTGTTACTTGTCTGTTTCCATTTGAATTTCTTATTGTAAAGATCTGTTTAAATCCATTTATATTATTTTGCAGTCTTTTTATGTAAAATTTACTATATCAGTGGTTTTCAAAACAAGACATAAAATATTGTTTATACAGTTTGTATAGGCTGACTTCTGAATAATTGGTATCTTTTTATTTTTATCCCTTAAAGGGTGTAAACACAAGTTAACTCCAGGGGTTTATTGTATCCTGCAATATTTAGTATTAACGATATGATTTAGCACTGTGCCAAACACATTTTCAAGAGTACATTTTGATATAAAAAGAAACTATAGTTTATTCCTTGTATGCTTCAATTTCTTTCTAATGCTGTTCAAATGGTAATTTATGATAGTTTAAATCTGGGGAAAGCTGAATGGCTATTCTGCTTGGGCTAACTGGCCGTGTATGCATTTCTCTGGGTTAGTATAGAGAGGTTTGTGCCAAGAGGAGATAGCTACCAGTATCTGAGGAGTGAATGGGTATGAGTCTGGGTAATAACGCTACATTCCTTCACAAATGAACTTAAAAAAAAAAAGTTTGTATATTAGACTATTTTTTTTACTAATTGAAAGATGTATTCACATTTTGTAAATTGAAAAAATGCTATTGAAAGCTTTCAGAAGTATTTGCTTCAACTGTGTTGCCACAGCCTTTCATAAGCAGTTTGCCTTCCTAGAGGGTAACAAAAGCAGCAGATTTGCAAACAGAAAAAAATCTAGAACAGCAAGACTTTTTAGGGGACTATTAAACCCTGCTGTGTTTTCAAATGTATTTATCTAAAACAGGTGTTCCTTAATAAGTACATCTTTCTCATCACGTTTCTTTCCTTTTACAAATTTAATTTATGGTTAGGAGGCTGTTTTTATGAAACTAACTTGCAGAATTCTAGTACATTATTCAGTCTGTGAGGAATAGTAACAGTATTCCAAAATATTTTCATGTACAAAAAACCCCCATTAAACTAATTATTAATAACTCCTCAGAATCTAGTTAGTAATTGTTCCTGTGGGAAATGCCTTTTTGCTGTTTCACCACTGGGATTTTTCTGAACAGAAATATTTTAGCACCTTTTTGTTTTCACTGTTCATGGCATTTTCTTCACTGTACAAAAAGCCACCTCTCAGGCTCAGATAGGTATTGTTAAAGTAGGGAGAAGCAGAAACAGAAATAGCAGAAGTCAGTCCTCTGCAGCTCTGGAAGCAGGAATTTTTTGTATCAAACAATGAAATACTGTATTTCTCAGGGCCAGGAGCAGCTTTTATAGTGGGAAATTCATACTTTCCAAATAGAGGGCTTGTATGACCTGTCACATGTTAACTACTAGAAAGAGTTGAAAATACTTCACAAGGAAACTCCCAAATGATAAAAAAAAGTTTCATACAGATGTAGTCTAAAGTCTGTTAGCCATTTGTGATGCTATTTATATTAAAGCATCTGATTTTTAATTGGTAATACAAATATTTCCTTGTTCATAAACAAATTGTTTCCTGGTCATGTGGCTTTCGCAGTAGCAAAGAAGGATTTTTTTATTTCTATTTGCTTGGTATTTATTAAAATATAATTATCAGAAAGAAATTATAATTAAACAATAGAAACCTGAAGTCTAGAGTTGTCTTAGTTAAGGGGATTTGGACCATTACTATATTGTGTGATATGCCAAAGGGCAAACATGCTCCATGATGAATTCTGTTGGCTATAATACACCCTTACAAAATTAATTACAGATTACTGAATAAATTGAGTAAGTTTCTCACTAGTTAAGAGATTAATTTTCCCCTCTGTACCACCATAGTAGTATCTGGTTTTGTTCTGCATATCACAAACATTCGGATTATTTACTATGAAAGAAAAAGGTAGCAGTGTTCCTTTTTTGGGGAAAAAATTCCTATCAGCTGTGTGTCGCATGGGCTTTTTGGTTTTAGCTGTATGCAGTAGAAAGTCCAAGGTTGCAGCTGTTGCCAGTGCAGTGCTTGGCCTCTGAGTAGCGGTCACAGTTTTACCAACATGAACCACATTACTGGCAACAGCACATACCAAGACAAGGATTTTCCTACATTCAAAAAAGAAAAAAATAATAAAAAGTTGTTGTGGGTTTTTTTTTTTAAAAGTGCTGCAGCGCAGTAATCGATACTGTGATGGAATTTTATTCCTTTGTGTTGACATAGCTTTGTAGTATTTTTTCACTGTATGGCTATAGATTTTTACATACATAACTATAATAATTATTGAATTTTTTTATTCTTACTGCTTTCTCCCTTTGACTGTACATGTAGTTAACCTACCAAAGGGATATTGTCAAGCTTTTTAGAACTAACACTAGCCATATTGTACTTTTTAAGAAAACAGACACTTCCACAATCTAAATAAATGAGAATGAAATGGTTATTTTTAATCTTCCACTTCAGTACTGTAAAATTGCAGAATAATTCTTATTTTCATTATCTGCAGCTGTAAAAGATCACAATAGTTTTTGACAAAACTTTAATTATAAATAAGTATTTTTTTAAATAATTCAGTAATGCCCTTTTGTATTTTTTTGAGGTTCTTTATTGCTTATATTAACTGTAACATGTATGAAGGTAGGCATGGGAAATATTCAGCATAAGTATTTTAGTGAGGTGTGACCATTAAAAAAGCTATTTAAAATTTAAAAATTTAAGTTAAAGTTTAGCCTTTGTTTTGCTGTTGTGGTGTCACTAGTGAGAATATTGTTACTGTGGAATAATTAGGTTGTGCTCAACATTAGCTCTAACATGGAATACCCTGCAGCACTGAAACGGTTCTAAAATGTGTTTGTGGCTCATGACAAGCCTGACTCATCTGGTGCTAATTAAACAGCAGGATATTCTGCCTAATCCAGGTGTTAATAATGTTCCTGAGCAATGAATGGATCAGTTCAGCTGATCCGTACTGTAAAGCCAACAGGTTTTAACTCTGAGCCCCAGACAGATACTAACGGAGTTGCAGTCAAACACACACCTGATGCTTTTGCTACGTGGCCGACACTCCTGAAGTCTCACACCCTATAGGAATAGCAAGAGCCCAAGGCACAAGTCCTGTATCTTAGTTTGCTTCCACTTGCTGATGAGCCACACCATAATCATACCAGCGTTTCCGTATCCCTCAGAGAATTTGTCATCTTATCATTGAAGTACTGAGTTGTAATGGGTGAGTTCTTAATGTAAGTAGTGAGTTTTTAGATTTCATGGTTCCTTGACTAAATATTAAAGTGTCATTGTTATATACAAATAAAGTCATAGTATTTTCATATTTCATTTATTTAAAATAAATGTTGTAAGAGTTCAGTTTGGACCCTTCCAAAATGAAACTTGCAAGTTTTTATCCTAGAATGCGCACATAAACCTTGTTGGTTCCTTTCTCGCGGTGCTTGCAATGCTGAAATTATGCCTGGAGCATCTGTAAGGCATCCAGGGAATCCACTTTTTGATTAATCTGAGAGCATTTGTACTGGTCTGTGTTCAACCCACCAGTTGATAACAACATCACTCCTAGTCTCTACATGGTCCAGATGCGGTTTCCCAGCTGGTTTTGGAGTTCCCTCTATTAGGAAGGAATAGTTCTCAGTGGCATGCGTGCAATGCATACGCTTGTAGCTACCCAGTTTGTTAAGCGTCTTCTCCAAACATCCTCCTCAAAAAAAATCCTTAGCCTGATGGCTGGGGGGGGGAACTGAGGGGGTGGCGGGGGGGGGTTATCCTGCGTGGAGCAGCACTAGCTCAGGCAAACGTGAACACCGTTGTAGTGGTGGTTCAAGTGTGTGGTGTGCTTATTAGCAATCATCCAGCCAGGCAAGGGAGCCTGCCACACCGGAGTTGCAAAAGTACTTCACCAAATAACTGACTGTCCCAGGTGTGGTTTGTGACACAGAGTGGCAAATATTTCTTATGATTTCAGGGACTATTTAATTTGTTTTGACTTCAAAAGAGCTTTTTCTCCATCACTGTAATTAGTGCAGCTGTGTTGACAGGCTCATATTTCTGTTGTGAAAACAAGCACCCTGCTTCCTAAAAGCTAGAACGGTGGTTTGGCCAATTTCCCCCCCCACCTCCCCAGGGGACTGATTATTAAGCAGGATATTCCTGTGCTGGTGACGCAGCCTTTTGTCTGTTGGAAGCTCCAGTTGGAAGCACTGAACCCCGTTACGTGGGGCATTGCTTCAACTGCTGGTTTTGGCTGCAAACCTCACTCCCCCCAACACCATGTTCTGTCGATCAGCTCGTTCTCGATGCACTTCCTCCTTTGCCTTCTCCTAGAATAGTTTCTGAGTTTGTTTTAGCTTTTCCTTATTTGCAATTCTCTATCCAGCCACAGAAGGCTACAAAATTTGTTGGAAACAGCCCAAGTCTGTCGTTGCAGTTAATTTATTTTTGAGAATCTGTACAGGGGATCACCTGCTTCTCACCTTGACTTCACAAGCAGAGACTGAAGACTTAGGCTTTCTTTGGGCAGCAGCCTTCTTTTTGTCTCTTACTTGATGTGTTCTGTTCTCTTGTTAGGATTTATGCTTGTACAGAAATAATACAGAACCTGAATTGCACTTAAATTCCTGTAAGCCAGAAATACAGGCATAGAGGAGAAATTCAGTGGGTTTGTGCTTCCTGCTTAGACTAAACGTGCTCTGTGAGCACAGGCAAAGTGTAATGACTCGAGAAAATGCATTCCTTTCAGATTCATGAGAGGTTTTTTGATTCTGAACAGTCGTGTGTGGAGATGGATTTTCAAATTCAAAGTCAGCCTTGAACATGTGTCTGATGCATCCCTGCAGTTCTGATGGGACTGCTTCCTCTCCATACACAAATCTGCAGGTCAGATTCATGTAATACCAAGTTCTCTGTGATTTAGATCACTCGTCATCAATTCTTTTTACTTCTGTCCAAAAGTACTGGTTGAAAAAAAATGGTGATGCATAGTGGTGTTTTCTAAAAAAATCCAGCAGCTGTTACACACTGTATAAAATTCTCAGCTCTGACCAGCTCAGTAGCAGGTCACAAAACTCAGAATTTTAATAACAAAAAAAATCTTTCTAGAATTCACTTTGTCAAAATCAGCATCTGTGATGTCTTAACTTGGGTCCAGTTGTCAGAGGTTTCTGGAAAGGCAGAAACTTACTCCTTCAATAACGTGTTCCTCCAGCAGGTCTACTGCTGTCTCAAAGTATCAGTGGTATTTTAAAACCAGAACACCACAAGTAAGGGGGACGATTAGCAGGGTGCACATAGCTGGTCACCGCAAGGCACACATTTCTCTCAGTGGGACCTTTTCAAGTACTTCAGCTTCCTTCTATTTGTTGTGTCTTTATATGTCAGAAGAAGAAAAGCCCTTCCATTACTTTAGCTTATCCAAAAACACTCCAGCTGAGGATCAGGGCAGCCTTACTTCTTCTGCCTTACATAAAACCGTGCAGTATGATTTCAAAAGCAAGTTTCAGGGTTGTGTGTATTGTGCGGGTAGTAGGTATTAATGAAGATTTGTTCCTTTTTCTTACAAAATTTTACCAGCTGTAGTGCAGACTTAGTTATGTACGTGTTCCAATGCCACACACCATTTGTTGAAGCTGTGCAGGATCTTTAAAGTAACTTCTTCCACGGCTGAACATACCCTCTTCCACCGTCAGAAGGTGTGACCGTGACCAAAATGCAACCACTTTTCCTTGTATGTTCCCTGTGGAATACACCTCTTTCTCTTTCTTTGCTGAGGCATTATTTTTGGAAACAAAATACAGATGCCAGCCCTGTGTATTTTAAGCTGTCTTTTCACATGATTTGACTGAGAAGAAAATTAACTGTATCCCAGCTGAAACCAGGACAGCGTGCAGCCCCTTTGTTCAAACATCTCCCTTTAAGTAGTCCCTCCTGCAGAGCTGTGCAGACCTCTGCTGAAGATGCACAGCTACAGGCAGCCGGTGTAAAGCACCATTTTCTTCACCACCCTCCCAGTCCCTCATTAATCAAGATTTTATACTAACGAACAGATTGTCAATGTAGTATCTTCTTACTTCCGTAGCTTTATATTTTTCATCTTCCTATTTTAATTCTTCTGTTTCCTCAGGGGTTTTTGGTCGGTGGTGGGTGCTGTTTTCAATCTCTGTTTTAGTGTTAGGTTTGTGGTTTGGGTTTGTTTGGGGTTTTTTTTATTATTTTTTGGTTTTGTGTTTTTGGTTGGGGTTTTTTTGTTTGTTTGTTTGCTTTTGGGTTTGTTTTCTTTTTCTTTTTTTAAATTTAAACTTCCTGGAAGAAAGTTTTTTTTCTAGAAAAAGTTAGCTTTGTTTTTTTAAGCATTCTGACTGAAGCTACCAAAGAAACTAAGTACGAAAGCATGTATTAGGATGTAAAAAGCAAGGAAATGAAGCTCAAAACATAGAAAAAATGGTTTCAAACAGCCCTCCTTATAAAAAGGTTCTCTAAGTTCAAGTTTGTAAGACTCTTTATATGATTTAAATGAATGAAGTAATATTACGCTTAAAGGTGTGAAACTTCAGTATCTTTCAGTCAGATGGGAATGTCTCACTACCAGATTGTTAAAGGAAATGTGGCATCCCTCAGGTGGGACTCCAAAAAGTGTTGACTGTGCTTTAGGAAAATGGAAATTGCTGTAGCTTGTCCCACTTAAGCTGTTCTAAAAAGCCAACCCTTCTTTTTAAAATGCTTTCCCTCCATTTCTCATTTTTCTATTAGGTTAATCTGAGTATGCATTAGATTATATATACATGTATTCAATTTCCCACATTTTCCTCCTCTGTATTTCCATACGTATTTTCTTAACTAATTGGTATGTCCACCTTCCTGCAGCTGACCTGTTTCACAACATACCCAGTCTGGCTTCTGTGCAGAGCCTTTTCGTTAACATGCAAGCAGATAAATCAGAAGTTCTCTCACGAAGACAGAACTGTGTGCTAATATTAATTTTTCCCTTCCTTCCTCCCTCCCTCCTTCTGCATCTCTCTCCAGCAGACACTTGGAACACAGATGGATGCCACCGTCACGGAGTACAGGAAAACCCGGTTGGGAGTCAGCCCTTCAGTCCAAGGGTCAGCCAACTGCAAGCTGCCACGCAAGTGTGCTCCGCTCTTCTTTTCACAGATGGACAATGCTCTGATAATTTTTCTGGTGGGACCAAGGGTTACTTGCTCTCACTGAGGATAGTTGCCGTTTATTGGTGGCTTTGCCAGGGTAAGTGTTCCTGTTCTGCTTTCATCTTGCAGTCAGAGCCAGTACACTACCTCTGCCAAGCCTTTCGGAGATCTTCCAAAACTTACTTGCTAGTTTTCCTGCTGTAAGTCAAAAGAGGAAGAGGTGTTCCCATTCATCTCAGCATGCCGCTATGTCCATACTAATTCTGGACGTCCCTCTGCTCATGGGATACTAGAGGGAAATCCAATGACATCAGCATTGCTCAAAAAAAAAAAAAAAAAAAAGGGAATTACTTTAACTGATTCACAAGAGAACATTTGTACAGATAAGGATTTTTTAATACAGAGGAGCATTGTTTGCTCCCAAGACATGAAAATCTTTTTTTGAAGATACATTGTTTTGACCTGCCTCCTGTGAAATCATCACCTACTGTTCCCTCCCAACTGTTACACTCTCAGAGGAGAATGATCACAACATCAAAATACTGCAACTCAGACAGTATCGAACCTGTTTGTATGTGTTAAAAATGCTCCTCTTGGACTCAAAAGCATGGCTTGGATTTGCATCATTCTGCTGTGTCTACACTGACTTGAAATCTGTTCTTATGATAGAATTCATCTCAATCATCAGGAAGACCAGTGTAGCCACCTGCCCTGAGTTAAGGATTTTAAATCAATTCTAAACTTTTTTGTTTGCAGAGCATTGCTGAGGTGGCTGCATCTTATTTTTCTAAGTAAAAGCAGCCCAACTCCATGATACTATTATTTGCTGCTGATGCAGTTCTTGAGATGTGGAAGGGTCTTCACTGCATGCCTGGAAACTAAGAATGCCAATATTGTTGTAATAATTAAATTTTCTTACACCAGGAGCCAAAATCAGCCAGCACATAAAGTGTTTTAAAACAAGGAACCTTTTCTGAAAAGCCTGGATGACAGAAGGAAGCTTTCTATGCTTTTCAAGATTGACTTCACAGAAACCTGCTCTAGTCTAGTTAGAGAATAAGAGACAGAGATTTACATCCCTCTGCCCACTTATCGCTGGGACATGTTTTTCTTCTCTCAGAGCTCTTTGGTGACCTGTGGAAATTCACGGCTGGGGAAGAATGTCTGAGCTGCATTTTGCAGAACAGAGCTTCTGCTCATAGCAGCACAACACCAGGTTGTTTTGCATTCAGTAAAATAGAAATGACAGCTCACTGCTATGAAAACAAAACAACAAAAACAAGGCTATGCTCTTAAGATATTTTGTAAGAGGCATGTGCCTCAGAGCACAAGAAATAAGCTCATACATCTTTGTTCATCACAACCCAGTGACGAAAAGGCCTTTTGCTGCAGAAGGTAGAACACTGGGGAGTTTTCTCCTTCAACTGGGAGGGAAACTGAACTCCTTTGCTGGCAGTTCAATGTTAAGAACTCAACTTTGGGAGGCTGAAAAAGTATAGTCTTTCATCTGGGCTTTCTTCAGGTATGGGCTACGAACCAATATATTGTTACCTGGAGAACTGCTGTGAGAGAGAGAGACTGCTGTTTCATGGGCTCTTTATCTTCAGAGTAATTTATGGGGAGAGGACTACTGTCTTGTTATTTGTTAAAGAAATAAGCAACCAATTCGAGAATCTATTCATTTTTTTCCAATAGTAAAATTACTTTGAAGTAAGTCCAAAATAACAGAAACGACAGTCCATAGCCTGAGTTGTATGGTATCGCCCATCCTCAGAGCACAAGCTTACCTGGAAGACCTTCTGCTTGCAGCCCTTCGTCCTGGCAGAAGGTCCTGAAGTTGTTGTGATCATCAGCTGCTGCATAAGCAAAACTTTCCAATTTAGTCTGGAGCTAATGAAAGACAGGTTGTGGGGCTTCTTGATGCAACAGAACCCTTCACTACTTGGAAGAAACAGCTCTGCTTCCCTCCCACTTGAGAAAAACATCAATCACTTTTATTTGGTGCAACGTACAATAACTAAGGTATTGCTTTCCTGACTGCTTAACAGCAAATTTTAATACGGGGCTCACCTGGGGTATATTGGAGGATTTCTCTTGGATGGAGAGGAATGTGATGCTTTTGAAGGGACACCAATGCGATCTACATGCTTATGAAAGACAGATGTCAGCATAACAGATTGATTTGGGTTTCTTTCTTCCATGCATTTTGGTTCTGCAGTGCTTAGAAATGGCAAGAAAGAGCCTACGTGTCAGGCTGTGCTGCTTCCACTCCTGACCAGACTCACTGGTCTTTATATAAAGCTTGTTAGACACGAGTTATTAAATGCCGCGTTTCCATGCAGACATTTTCAGATACAGGCCGAGTTATTGCTGATCATGGCAATGACATTTAATGTTCAGTGTGGGGAAGGTGAGAAATGTTTACTTTCTGCTTCCCAGGAGCACTAGCAGATGAGGAAATAGCTGCTACAAGGAAGATCACTTTGTATTTTGAGCCTGTTCTTCCTGTGTTGGAACAGCATTTCTGTACGTGGTGTGCAACGCAGACAAACCTGTGAACAAAAGCATCAAACAGGTAACTTCCGAACTTTGTAAGAGGCACATGCAGGGCTGTTGCCAAATTTCTGGCAAAAGTCCAGAGGGAGGTAGGGAAGAATATGACTGTTACATGAACAAATGCAATATAAGGTTTATCAGAATTGCTTGTTTGCTCTTTTTTCCTCTGATAAATTGCATTTTACTGGTTTTTGATCTCCTACTTCTGCTCCTTTTTAATTTCCTGCCCTCAGAACTTAGTCTTGGTGGTATCATTATGGGTCCAGAGAATCACAGGCCGCAAAACATCATCAGATACCTGGACAACTACCACGTGGAAGTCACATTTGTGTAAGAACCTGATGAAGAAAGAAAACCGCTGTTTTCTTCGCTGGCAGAAGAAGGGAGAGGCATTTTGTGAGTCAGGGTCAAGAATTAATAAGGACAGTAGCAGAGGGGAGAATTACAGAGGAAACCCGAGGAAGCCTGTCAAAGGAGTATCAGGCTGCAGGTGAAGGGGAGAACATACCTGCTGGTCAAACTAAAGGGCGAGAGGAAATGCACAGGTGGTGGAAGCAGGGACAGGTACCCCGGGAAGAGTATAGGGACACTGCCCAGTTGTGCTGGGATGGGGTCACTCAAGCCACAGCGCAGCTGGAGCTGAACTTGGCAAGGGAGGCACAGAATAGTTCAGAAAGGCTTCTGCAGGCACATCAGCCAGAGAAGGAACATCAAAGAAGTTGTACCCCCCCGATGAACACAACTGGCAAACTGGTAACGATGATGATGACAAGGCTGAGGAACTCAAAAACTTCTTTCACTCACACTTCACTGGCAGTCTCTCTTCCCACGCGTCTCAAGTAGATGGACCTCAAGGCAGGGAGTGGGGGAGCAAAGTCCCTCCCACTGTAAGAGAAAAACAGGTTCAAGACCCCCCTGAAGAACCTGAAAATACAGAGGTTTATGGGATCTGACAAGATGCATCCCAGAGTCCTGAGGGAATGGGCTGATGGGGTTGCCAAGCTGCTTTCCATGGTATTTGAAAGGTCCTGGCAGTCAGGTGAAGTCCCCGGAGACTGGCAAAAGGGCAGCATTGCACCCATTTTTACCAAGGGTAGACGGGAGGGCCCTGGGGATCTACTGACCTGCCAGCCTCCCCTCTGTGCCTGAGAAGGTCGTGGAACAGACTCTTCTAGAAGCTCGCTAAGACCTGTGGAGGGCAGGGAGGTGATTCAAGACAGCCAGCATGGCTTCACCAAGGGCAGGCCCTGCCTGACCAACCCGGTGGCCTTCTACGACGGAGCGACTACATCAGCCGGCAAGAGAAGAGCTCGGATGTCATCTGCTGGACTTCCGTAAGGCCTTTGACAAGGTCCCCAACAATATCCTTCTCTCTGAACTGCAGAGACGGCTTTGGTGGGTGGACTGTTTGGAAGATAAAGAATTGGCTGGATGTTGCATCCAGGAAGTAGCGGTCAATGGCTCCCTGGATGGAGATCAGTGACGAGTGGTGTCCCTCAGGGGTCTCTACTGGGAGCAGTGCTGTTTAGTATCTTCCTCGGTGTCACAGACGGGGGGATCAAGTGCACACTCAGCAGGTTTTCAGACGACACCAAGCTGAGCGGTGCAGCTGACACGCCTGAGGGACAGGATGCCATCCAGGGGGACAGGCTTGAGAAATGGGCCCATGGGAACCTCATGAGGTTCAACAAGGCCAAGTGCAAGGTCCCGCACCTGGGCTGGGACAACCCTGGCCATCAGTACAGGCTGGGGCAGCCCTGTAGGGAAGGATTGGGGGTTACTAGTGGGTGAAAAGCTGGACGTGGCCCAGCAACGCCCACTCGCAGCCCAGAAAGCCGACCGTACCCTGGGCTGCACCAAAGGCAGCGTGGCCAGCAGGGCGAGGGAGGTGACTGTGCCCCTCTGCTCCGCTCTGGTGGGACCCCACAGGGGTACTGCATCCAGCTCTGCAGCCCTCAGCGCAGGGAAGACACGGACCTGTTGGAGTGGGTCCACAGGAGGGACACAAAGATGACCAGAGGGCTGGAGCACCTCTCCCGTGAGGACAGGCTGAGAGTTGGGGTCGTTCAGCCTGGCGAAAAGAAGGCTCTGGGGAGACCTTACTGCAGCCTTTCAGTTCTTAAAGGGGGCTTATGAGAAAGCTGGGGACAGACTTTTTAGTAGGGCCTGTAGCGACAGGACGAGGAGTAATGGTTTGAAACTAAACCAGGGTAGATTCAGAGGAGATGTAAAGAAGACATTTGTTTTTACCACGAGGGTGGTGAAAAACAGTGGGACAGGTTGCCCAGAGAGATGGTGGATGCTCCATCCCTGGAAACACTGAAGGACAGGCTGTAGGGGGCTTTGAGCAACCTGATTTGGCTGAAGATGTCCCTGCTGATTGGTGTGTGTGTGTGTGTGTGTGTGTGTGTGTGTTGGACTAGCTGGCCCTCACAGGTCCCTTCCAACCCAAACCATTCCATGATTCTGTTCTATGATCTGCAGAGTTAAGAGTCCATTACCAAAAAAAAAAAAAAAAAGGATGGCAAATATGACGAAGCAGACTCCAAAACATAATTAGCATATAGAAAGCAAGCTGAATGAAGAAGGAAAATGGTATTTACCAACTTATTTCTTTTCCAAAGTATTGTCTTCTGTAGTTTGGTGCTTGTGAAGAATCTTAAGCTTTCAAATTTGAACAGGAGCATTAGCTTCTATTTCAACTCTGCAAGAGAGACTTTGATCCTGAAAAGTACGAAAATAGTAAGGTAGCTAAATTGTAAAAAAGTGGAATTTGTAGATACATACACAGCTGCATTTTGACTAGAAATCTTTACTGAGACATTACAGAAAAAACACATTTTAATTTGTTTCTAAAAGGATGGAAGATTTTAGGTCTGAATTTAATAGTGTTTTACTTGTTTGATCCTCATAGCTTCCATGACAGCAGACACCTCCCGGAGTTATTTCTTAATTTGTATTTCAAAGTTTTATTTAGAGATCAGCGGAGTAAAAGGTCTTCCTCTCAGAAAAAACATACTGAAAAGTTCCACCTGTGGCCCTAAAAAGAAAAGAATCATAGATGAAGAGAAAGTGCAAGGAAACGTCCATCTGTGGAAGCAGCAGGCTTGAGAAGAGAGTTCTCGATGATCTTATTCCCATGTATCGGAGTGGATTTTCTTACTGCTTGGGCTCCGCAGGTGCAGCTCTGCCCAGGCACCTGCTTCCGTCGTCTCCAGCAAAGTGCCAGTTTGGCTCCGACCTTGTGTCTGGGAGGGCTTTGAACTGCCTCTCTGCCCTTCAGTCATTTGCGATGCTTTGGATCAGAAGGCAGTTAAAGAAAGGATTTCCTTCACACTGTTAAAATGGAATGAACTGCTCATCTCCGTTTTCAGTTCCTTTAGCGCCGTGAGATACACTGCTTGAAGAAAGTGGATGAGCCATCTTACTCCTGCAACCCTTCCGTAAGGAATGATCCTTCTTTCATTCATATCTGAGAGCGCTGCACCACATCTCAGCATTAAGGGATACGTGATGAAAGACTGTAATGGTCCTTCAAACGTCTTCAACACCTTTTTAATAAACAGCATTCTTCCACCTCGCTCTGCATTTCCTCCCCCACAACATTTTCATCTTCAGACATCTACTGTCCAGATCTGAATCCTCTAGTTTTCTTTACAAACAAGTAAGGCCCCCTAGGCAAACAGGTACACTGTCTTGGTAACCTGTATAACTCAACTGCTAGCAAACTACCATGTTTGTTATCTCCAGTCTTGCCTGGAGAGTGTCTTTTCAAAGGATTAATGTGTTTGTGCATCGCAGCATGTCCATTAGCCCCGACTGTGATTCTGTAACTATCACCCAAAACAAAGGCTGGAGAAAGACAGTTCGAGACTGTGTGAAGGCAGTTTCATGCTTTGGACTGGCCCTCTGAAGGTTTGCCATTTTCATTTGGAGATGATCACTCCCAGTACCAAGTTTTGCACTCTGGCCATTACTGTGGGACAAGCTGAAGCAGGTTTTGGGGACTGCTAAACATACACCACTGGTTTTGATATCTCAGCCCACAGAAACTGTCAGTATTATCCTGATATATGTGTATATGTTTCTTTGAACAATGCCTCTTGATGTTTGTCATGATGCTGCTTCACTTGGAAACATACCCTTTTTTCTTTTTTTTTAATATTACAGTATTGGGTGACAGTAATTAACCACTGGAAATTAACACACTTTTGACTTCCATGAAAATTTCAGATTTCTTCACTACAAAAATAAAAATTACTGCTGTTTGGAGTCACCACACCTGCATCTCTTCAGGCTACCATAACTAACTGGTGACTAGTAAACATATGGGAAATTTTTCTACAAACATGTGGGGGCTGCCAGAACAGCTCTAACAGAACAGCACTATATAGATGAACGTGGTATTTTTCCTTACCTCAGTAAATACGTATCCTTAGTGTCTTATACCAGTGTCTGATTTTGCTAACAAAAGTCTGTGTTCCGTTTATTGCTGCCTGACTATTTGTACTTCTTTCTATCAATCACTCAAACTCTTCTAAGATTTCTCTGAACTATTGTACAAGTAAGGTGGGTTTAAAATACCAGGGTAATTTGTGTGGACACACTTGTGCAGTCATAGCGCTACACAGCAGCAACAGCACTCCATGCGTAAATCACTTTACAGCAGAAACTAATAAACTCAGTTTTGTTAGATCAGTTTATTGCAACTGTTAAGTTACAAAAATAACTTCATCCATAATGACGTTAAATACTAAATACAAAAGGTAAACCAGTTGTGCAGAGCTGTTAAAATAGAACTTTTTACATATGTATGTTTTTAGGTAAAGTAGCTGACCCAGTTGTTCTTGTTTAGGAGTGCTGGTCTACATTTACAACTGTATTTAGTTCTTGTTGACCTGAAGACATATGGAATGCAAACTACATGTTAAGGAATTGCATTTCGTCTAGGCAAGACCGAAAACAGTAAGAATTTCTGTGCTGCTTAAGAAGAACACCAATGCAAGCCTCAATCCATTTTAAGTACAACAATTATTAATGAAACCAAACACCAGTAACTGGAAGTGCACAGCAGCTGAGAATTTTTTTTCACTTCTCTTCCACATCTGCTACCATAGCCTCGACTGCATTCCAGTCCAGTTTGCTGAGGATACTTCCCGTGCTTTCAGAAACACCATCAGTGTCCACAATGCCGAGAGGAGAGAAACTCACAGGATGCAGTGCAGACGCCTACTGGAGGAAAAGAAGATGAGCTGAGTCACTGCATGTCATTCGTGAACAAGACCTCTGTGTAGGTATCACCCCACTGCTTTGAAACCTCTCCTAATCAAGTTATGTATCTGATTATTCTGCAATAAATGCAATTTATTTTCCTGTTTATGCACGCCCATTAGTGTCTGCTGCCTAGGCAGACAACACACCTACGGAGCTGTTACAAAGAACACTGATTTTCAAGGCTCAGAAGAATGACTTTGCTTTTAAAGAAAAAATGTGTTTCTGTTGAATCACCACCATTTATGTGCCTCTGCATCTATCCCACCCACACATTTTGAATAGAAAACCACATTTCAACTAATGCAGAAGAAAACAAAGTGTTAAATGGCAGGCATCAAACCATTCCTAAAATAAGCACACATTCTACCTGAAACAAGGAGTCATGAGTATCCTGAAGTATTCTTTGGATGTCATCAGGCACCGTCCAAGGACTTACTACGTCTCGATCACTCTCTTGATCAACACCTTCCGTCTGAACTGCAGCAGCAACATATGCAGGCTTTTGTTTTGACATTCTGCTGACTCTGTGCTCAGCAGCTGAGGAGAAAACAAGCCAACAACAGCACTGTAACATTTCTTGTCATTTTCTTCTGAATGTCTTGAAACTTCAGCAAGAACAGAAACTCCAAGTTCTAAGAACTGAAGCTATGTGTAAACCCATACAGAACTAGCATGTCCTGTCATCTTGAAATGCTGTGGAGTTATGGTGAGAAAATGCTGCCGGTCCTTCCAGCCTCATGCTCTGACCTGTCTTGCCAGGGCAGAACACAAAGTGGAACAGGACTACACACGGTGCCTACAGCATCCAGGTCCTGTAGTGCAGTTTCCAAAAAGGGACATTACTACTTTATTTGATAGAGGGATAAAACTATATAAATCCTGTATTTGTGGCTTTTAGAAGACATGGAACTTTAGTGAAATTCTTAGCAGTGATGGGATATACTGGAGAAACACATATGAGACAGTGACATGAAATCAGAGAAAGATCATCTTTTATTAGTTTAAAAAGAGAATGTATTTGGACAGGAGAATGACTTTCCACACATACAGAGGTGAGTGAGCAATTCAGGAAAAATGCCTATCTGCTTACTGTTGCTTCTCTCCCTTTCCCGCATTGCCAACTCCAATGAATTGACATTTGACTAGCCAAACAGAATCTCTTATTGTCCCACTAGTATAATTCTGCTGTAAGGGGGAATGGAATCAACCCACAGTATTTCTTAAGTTTCAGATTGATTCTCTCCTTAATCCTTTTCTGTCTGATCAGAAATTCTGCTCTCGTAATCAAGTCCCGCATCTGTTAAAGGATCTGACTAGGAAGAAACATTTATGTGAGGAAACTTTTGTGGATCCACACCTACACGGACAGGCATAGGAAATAAAGATCACTAGAATCTGGTTTTGTTTTTTTTAAAAAAAACTTCACTCATAAGTTTTTCCACTCTAACTTTATCACAAAATACTATCTTAAACAGATAACGTACAAAGGCATAACAAAGATAATTCCTACATTAAAGAGCTCAGAAAGTAAGCACAGAAAGATAAGGGAGAGGCACAACATTTGTGTACTGTACTGCTAACTAACTTGCTCTCTGTGGGTTTCAGCTGAAAAAGAGACTCAAGTCTTCTGTCCCTCCTGACTTCATAAGCCTGAAATTAGCATATTTGCTTCAGTAATCTCGGAACTGCCATCAGGCTAAAACCACTCTGGAGGTAAACAGAAGTACCCACTGAAAACATTTTGCCAGTTTCTAACGCAAAGGATTTTTATGTGGGGGAAAAAGGATTATTTTTATTATTCTAAACTAATGCTGTATCTCAGGCCTGTGTTCCATAAATTCTATCCAGGATGTATTCTGAAACATGTTCTCTGTGTCTTAGTTTTCCCGTGTATTATGTAGCTGAACAGCACTATGTCATTGCTGTTTGTCACTTACACTGTCTAGAATTAACAGGACAGTTTGCAGCATTTCTCATTCTTCCTCTGGAAGTACTTTTCTGCGGGAGCACAGAGGCATTTCCTGGGAAGACAAAGAAAGCACTTCCTCTGTTAGGTGCAATAGATCAAAACTGCTCAAAAGTCACTTTAAAATTTTAATCTATGAACTAGCTTCCTGGATTACACAGTACTCTTGCTATGGCAACTTGAGCTACTTTGGATTTAGAAAGCGATGGTAAGGAAAGGCAATTCTCATCACTTAACAGGCCAACGACAGCACCAGTCCTTGCAAAAGCCTCAGGACAGGAAACCTCCAGGATTATAAATTTGCCTTTCTATAGAGGTATTGAAGTTCCTCCCTCCCAAAATCTGGCAGTAACATGAAGATCATCTTCAGTGTGTGCTTTCATTCAGAAAGTTCTGCTCTTACCCCTGGACTGTGTTGAACCAAGAGCTGGCATGAGATGGTGTACTTTTTGACTGAAGCTGGGTTTGGCAGCAATTCTGCTCCTTTCTGACAGACTGGGACTGTCTGGATGACCTCTACAAGAAAAACCAGTAACAAAACCCAAATAGTTATCACTGTCTTACCACATACATTCCTCCACACAACTTGGATCTAACAGAGCTTATTTCAGACAGGGCAAAAAGGTCACAGAAGTTACCATCAGCCCACTTAGCTAAGGATCAATATCACACGTTGCTTGTGGGGTCAGTAAGCCTCACCAGAACCAGAACTGCTGGCAATCAGTGAAGACATAGTAATTTGGCTTTACAAAGAGCCAGTTTAGGTGCAAGAAAACTTAATGCTTAAAAGTTACTGCCAATCTTAAAGTGGCTTCCTGCATGATATTCCTTAGTGTTTCTGATTCTGGCAGGGCTGATATACTTAAACTGCCCTTGGACACGACCAGCAGGCTCTGTACAGCACTGACCACATTCAGTTTAATGCTCTATCCTGGAACTTTGTCTATCAAAAAGAGATGCAGAAATATTTAAGTCTGGAAGTTACAAGACTAAGTACACAGTTCCTCTTATTATTCTGGAGAACATAAAACTGTATGTAGAAGAAGAAAATGTATACTGCAATATTCACCTGGATTACATATACACACACGTGACGTTAATGCCATCAAGTAGAATAAATTTACTATTTATAACAATCAAATATCACCATCTCCTCAAAGGGCAATAAGCACCAAAGTGCAAAAGAAAGAACAAGTAAAATCCTAGGTCATGAAATAAATTAGAAAGGAAGAAAGTAAATCTAGAGTTTGCTGAACTCTTACTAGTCTATATGTGTGCACAGGAGTGGTTCTATTTGCTTCTTGCTTGTTACTAGATGCTCTTAGGATCATTAACTATGTTTCTGGCTATAGTCCAGTGGAATTGCTGTTGAGTGAAATGGGTTAGGACATTGATTACATTGATTACAGAGTTGACTTATTCTGTGCTCTGAAAAGCATTTTTAGGGATCCCTCCAAGATCTGCGCTAATGGTTATAAGAAGAGTGGTGCAAAAACTTAAGACTCCTCTGATCTAGACAAAGTGTACCTGCCAGATTCTGCCAGAACATAAAGCTTCTCTCAAGCTAATCCTATACTAACTAGCTAGAAATTGCAGACAAATTTCAAGTGTGGTAAAGACACCGATACATCACAGCAGGTGCAACGCTTAAAGCTGTTACCTTTTAGCAGATGCTATACACCTGCTGTACTCTTGAGGTGATCTTGTCCTGGACAATGGTCTACACTCATTTGCAGGTAACACCATTGCTTCAGATAACATTTCATTCATCAGAGAAAGTGCCTGGGATATTCTCACACTGTGATGTTCAGAAAACAGGGCTCTATGGAGAAATAAGATTACATATTAACTCAAGCTATCACTCATCTAATTGCAACTAGTTTGTGAGTCTTGTAAGGCTACACGGTAATCAGAAAAGAAGAATGTATTTTTACAACTTCAGAGAAGATATACTAACCCTTTTAAGATCATTAGCAAAAAGCTAAAACATTTATTAACAATGGATTTGCCAGAATAAATGATTCAATGTTGGGGTGTGTGTGAAAGATACTTGGAAAGTGAAAAATACAGTCAGAGGATGAAACATGTTCACAGTTTTCCTAAATGGTAAAGCAAACTTGATTTATTTATGCTTTTGGTTGAAATGCCATTCATATCTGAAGTTTCATAGACAAAATAGTTAAAAATACCTCTTCCTTCAGACTAGAAGATCAACATGTAAGAATACCACAAGTTACATTTACAGCAACTTACTTGTCTTTTTCTTCTTTCTTCTTCTGGAATAATTTAATGTCCTTTGAGGTAGGACTATGATGCTGTGCAAGAAAGCATAATAATCATTAACTTATTCTGTATTGTGGTTTCATTCCAATCTCTTGCTCTCAAAATGTAGACCTATTTGACTTGAAAGTTACTGTTTAAGACACTCTCCAGAATGAAAAGCAGTATGAAAGCTT